>NC_067472.1:187437072-188849572 GCF_947179515.1 Apodemus sylvaticus
TCAGTGGAGTCTATGGAATAACAAGTGTGGGGACCAGGAGTAGGCTCTGGGTCAGCACAGGGCGCGTCCCTTGCATGCTCCATGTAAACGGCTAAATCACTTATGGAATCTAACTCAATGTCACTAGCTGTTTCTGAGTCATGTTTCTCATCTGACTCAGCAATGTCAGCAGGACCTGGGGCAAAAGTTGCTTCAACTTCAGCAATAGCCACACTGTCAGCAGCACATTGGGAAGGAGTTATTTCAATGTCAGCAGGAGCCCTGCTGCTGTCAGCACTGGTGGAAGGAATTTTCTCAGTATCAGCAGGAGCACCCCTGTCAGCATTACTTTGGGGAGAAATTGCCTCACTTTCCATGTTCAACAGCATGATTCCTCTGTCTAGCCATTCAACAAACTCAAGGTTTTCTCTGGGAGTGACAGAAAATCTCCTCCTGCCAGAAAACTCGCTGTCAATAGCACTGGGGGAAGGAGTTGACTCAATGCCAACTGTTGCCCCAATGACAACAGCACTGGTGGAAGGTGTTAGCTCAATATCCATAGTTGCCCCAATATCAGCAGCACTGGTGGAAGGCGTTGGTTCAACAGCAACAGGAGCCTCGGGCACAGAAATTCTATGCTCCTGATGTATTTGATGGCAATTTTCTGGTTTACATCCTTCAACCTATTAGGAAAATTGGCAATGTTACTTTTGATTTAAAATTTTTACTGATTTTATTTATTTGAGCATTGGTCTGCTAATGTAAGAATCTTGATTTATAGTCCCCAAAATGTCTCTGTATTCACACCAACTTCATCACTAACTACACTCACTGATATTCAGCAACCTCTGCTTCCTTTATGCTTGAGTAAAAGGCCCAGAGTTTCTAGAAATCTTTGTAAGGGACCTGCTCAGATTTATGCTTTCCTTTCTCCTGCTTTTTGCTACATAACATCATTCTCTGTAAAATGGAAAAATATAAAAAGAAAGCACAGAAGGTTTCTTCTCCTCTCTTTAGGTCCTGAATTTTGAATTCCGCCAGACTAAGAGAATGGGACAGTGAGGTGCTTTGGGAACAAAATGAACCTCTCTCTTCTGCACCATATTAACCCTTCCCGAACGTACAGCCTTTCTCAGTTGCCCATTAGGATCCTGGGATACCAGAACAAAGGAAAGGAATTTTGAAATGCATGAACAAAGTATGTCACCACCTACACCAGAAGGCAATTGCTGAGTTCCAGGTGAGGATTCTATAACTTTTATTCACTAGGTGAAATTGTAATCTCTGAGGTTTACAGCCTCCAAGTCCTAACCTAGACCAAATCCTGGAAGGTTATAGCTTCTGTAAAATTTAGCATAGGCTAGAATATTTTTATTCTCTCATACTTACTGCTGAATTAATACGCCATTGTTTCTGGTTCTTCATCTCTTTCTAACAGATTTAACACAGCTGTTCTAGCTCAAAGCTCCTCTCTATGGTAACTGATTCAGTTTGGATTCTCTCTGGGCCTGTGATATTTTGCTCTGCTTGGCCTCAAACTAGCAATTTTTCTAATCTTCTGATTCTTTCATAATCTCAGGTTCATTTTGCCTTCACTTGGGCCTTGTTGTTTCTCTCTTCAATATGTCTCTCTAAAAGGCTCCAGGAAAAAAATGCCTCCTCTCAGTGTCCCCTGGTTCTGGAAAGGCTCAGTGCAGCAGTATTGGGCAAGACCAGAACAGGGAAATGGGAGGGGGGATGGGGGAGCAGGGGGAGATAAGAGGGCTTATGAGACTTTCAGGGAGTGGGGAGCCAGAAAAGGGGAAATCATTTGAAATGTAAATAAAAAATATATAAAATTAAAAAGTGCCTCCTCTCTTCCTCTCCTCCTCTCTCCCCTCCTCTCCCCTCCTCTCCTCTCATTTGGGCTCCTCTCCCCTTAACTCCCCCCCCTTCTCTCCCTCCTTCTCTGTATTTCCTCTCTATCTCTACACTACCCTTCAAGTAGCTTCCACTTCCTCTTTCTTCTTGAGAGACTTGGGAATGCCTTGTTCTGTCAAATCCTTCTCTGATTCATCATTTTCTCTGCCATGCAATTACATATCTTTCTCAAACAAGGCACTTAATTCCACAAACTAATTTGACCTTGATTGTTCAGGATTAAGGTGTTTACTAAGGAAGTGTCTGTATTCTGGCTAGAGAGATTAAAGTTCTGTGCAAAAGCTGAGCCACACAATAACTAGAAATGGGTTTATTGAGTAAACAACACAATAAAGCACAAGTACAGCATGATCAAATATCCTGCAACACCATGGACTTTAGTACACCAAGAGGATGTACATAATGACCTGATCCCCACCGCTGTGGCTGCTTGGATGTCAACAGTCCCATGGGATCATATAATGCTTGCTCTCTCCAGATGGCTGAACTCTTTTGGAAATGATTATGTGTTCTGGACTTTTTATAGGATTTATATCACTGGAATGGCATTTAAGATTTCAGTAGACTGGTGCCATTTCCACAAAGTTCTCTCTTTCCTGTGTAGGTCAAGATGTGATCTCTCATCTGCTCCTTCAGTATCATGCCTGTCTGCCTGAACTGTGATGGTGAGGTGTGTATCCAACTGGAACCAGGAACCGTACTTGAAATGCACCCTTTCTTCTATAAGTTGTCTTTCCCATGGTATTTTGTCGCAGCAATAGCCAGTAACTAACATAGCCATCATGTAGTTGCAGTAGGAGTGACTTGAAAAGTCTGAAGGATTCCTTCCAAGCTGTGAAAGGGTTTTACCCAGTGGATTGGGGGATTGGGACACAATACAAGTGATTAAATTCCCTAACGCTAGCTTAGTTAGGATACTCAGAAAACCCATTGATTCAACCAGATAAATTTAGAAAATGTGAGTTTTGAAAGTGGATTTGATTCTGCATGGCAAATGGGAAGCCTCATGGACATTTATAAGATAACAAATAAGGTCTCCATACATTTGTTATTGCTTATGTCTCCATGAAACTCAAAGCTTAGCAGTCTACTTTAGCCTTTCAGTACCAGACTTGGTATATGCTACTTACATGAAAAACTCATACTCAAAAATATACTCTGAATTGTCAAGCAATATAACACAGAGAAGATTCAACAAAATAAGGTAAGAAACACTGTTGATCATGGTAAAACCACTCTGGAAATCAGTTTGGCAGTTCCTCAGAAAACTGGACATAGTACTGCCTGAAGATATAGGTATACCACTCCTGGGCATATTCACAAAAGATGCTCCAACATGCAATAAGGACACGTGATCCACTATGTTCAGATAAGCCTTATTTCTAATAACCTTAAGCAGGAAAGAAACCATATGTTCTTCAATAGAGGAATGGACACAGAAAATGTGGTACATTTACACAATGGAGGTCTACTCAGCTATTAAAAGCAATGATTGTATGAAATTCTTAGGCAAAGGAATGGAACTAGAAAGTATCATCCTGAGCGAGGTAACCCAATCACAAAAGAACAAACAAGGTATGCACTTGCTGATAAGTGGATTTTAGCCCAAAAGTTTGAATACCCAAGATACAACTCACAACCCACATGAAACTCAAGAAGAAATAAAGCCACAGTGTGCATACTTTGATCCTTCTTAGAAGGTGGATCAAAATACCCATGGCTCACAGGCCACCAATAGACTGAACATAGAGTCCCGAGCGGAGGAGCTAGAATAAAGCTCCAAGTAACTGTAGAATTTTGCAGCCCCAGAGGAGGAACAATAATATGAACCAACCAGTACTCCCAGAACTGACAGGTACAAAACCACCAACCAGAGAGTACACATGGAGGGACCCATGCCTCCAGCTTCATATGTAGCAGAGGCTGGCCTTTTCAGTCATCAATGAGAGGAGAGGCCATTGGTCCTGTGAAGGCTCGATCCCACAGTGTAGGGGAATGCCAGGTCAGGAAAGTGGAGGTAGGGTTTGGTAAGCAGGGGGAGGGGGATGGGATAGGGGCTTTTGGAAGGGTAACAAGGAAATGGGATACCATTTGAAATAAATATAAAGCACATATCTAATGAAATAAAAAAAGAAGCACTGTTGATCAAAGAAAGAGGATGAGGAAGCAGACATGTTACATGTGTGTTCACACTGTTCAAATGGATCATGTGAGAAATTCAGTTCAGTGGATTCCCTGAGAACGATGGACATGAACACAGCAGGAATGTGGTATTTTTTGGACAGAGGCACGTTTTCATATGACCTGTGTTACCTGACTCATTACTTCCTCCTCATTCTGTAAATATATTTGAGCCAGTTATGAATAAAAGAATGGTGTATGGTTTTTTCCTTTGCCTTTTTTCTGGGTAATGTAGTTCAGGCTCACATTCTTTTGTTTTGTTTTTTATTTGTTTTTGGTTTTTCAAGACAGGATTTCTCTGTGTATTCCTGGCTGTCCTGGAATTCACTCTATAGATCAGGCTGGCCTCGAACTCAGAAAATTTATCATAAGATAAATCATCAACTTTAATGCAAAGAAATCAATACTCAATAAAAATCTTGCCAACCGAATCCAAGAACACATCAAAAAACGATCATCCACCATGATCAAGTAGGCTTTATCCCAGGGATGCAGGGTTGGTTCAATATATAAAAATCCCTCAATGCAATCCACTACATAAACAAACTCAGGGAAAAAAAGCACATGATCATTTCATTGGATGCTGAAAAAGCATTTGATAAAATTTAGCATCCTTTCCTGCTTAAAGTCTTGGAAAGAATAGGAATCCAAGGCCTATACCTAAACATAGTTAAAGCAATATACAGCAAACCGTTAGCCAGCATCAAACTAAATGGAGAGAAACTTGAAGCAATCCCACTAAAATCAGGGACTAGACAGGGCTGCTCCCTGTCTCCTTATCTTTTCAATATTGTATTTGAAGTACTAGCTCAGGCAATTAGACAACATAAGGAGGTCAAAGGGATACAAATTGGAAAGGAAGAAGTCAAACTATCATTATTTGCAGATGATATGATAGTCTACCTAAGTGACCCAAAAACTCCATTAGAGAAATCCTACCGCTGAGAAGCAGCTTCAGCAAAGTGGCAGGTTATAACATCAACGCAAGCAAATCAGTAGCCTTCTCAAAGGATAAGCAGGCTGAGAAAGAAATTAGGGAAATGACACCCTTTACAATAGACACAAACAGTATAAAGTACTTGAGGGTGACTCTTACTAAACATGTGAAAGATCTGTATGACAAGAACTTCAACACTCTGAGGAAGGAAATGGAAGACCTCAAAAAGTGGAAAAATCTCCCATGCTCATGAATCGGAAGGATTAATACAGTTAAAATGGCCATTTTGCCAAAAGCAATATACAGATTCAATGTAATACCCATCAAAATCCCAAGTCAGTTCTTCACAGAGCTAGAAAGAGCAATTCTCAAATTCATCTGGAATAACAAAAAACCCAGGATAGCTAAAACTATACTCAAAAACAAAAGAAATTCTGGGGGAATCAGTATCCCTGACCTCAAGCAATCCTACAGAGAAATAGTGTTAAAAACTGCATGGTATTGGTACAGTGACAGGCAGGTGGACCAGTGGAACAGGATTGAAGGTCCAGAAATGAACCCACACACCTATGGACACTTAATCCTCGATAAAGGAGCTGAAAACATCCAAAGGAAAAAAGATAGCCTTTTCAACAAATGGCGCTGGTTCAACTGGAGGTCAGCATGCAGAAGAATGCGAATTGATCCATCCTTGTCTCCTTGTACTAAGCTCAAATCCAAATGGATCAAGGACCTCCACATAAAGCCAGACACTCTGAAGCTAATAGAAAAGAAACTGGGGAAGACCCTTGAGGACATCGGTACAGGGAGAAAGTTTATGAACAGAACACCAATAGTGTATGCTCTAAGATCAAGAATTGACAAATGGGACCTCATAAAATTACAAAGTTTCTGTAAGGCAAAGGACACCATCAAGAGGACAAATCAGCAACCAACAAATTGGGAAAGGATCTTCACCAATCCTACATCAGATAGAGGGCTAATATCCAATATATATAAAGAACTCAAGAAGTTAGACTCCAGAAAACCAAACAACCCTATTAAAAATGGGGTACACAGTTAAACAAAGAATTCTCACCTGAAGAACATCGGATGGCAGAGAAGCATCTTAAAAAATGCTCAACTGCATTAGTCATTAGGGAAATGCAAATCAAAACAACCCTGAGATTTCACCTTATACCAGTCAGAATGGCTAAGATTAAAAATTCAGGAGACAGCAAGTGTTGGAGAGGGTGTGGAGAAAGAGGAACACTCCTCCACTGCTGGTGGGGTTGCAAATTGGTACAACCACTCTGGAAATCAGTCTGGCGGTTCCTCCGAAAACTGTGCACCTCACTTCCAGAAGATCCTGCTATACCACTCCTGGGCATATACCCAGAGGATTCCCCATCATGTACTAAGGATACATGCTCCACTATGTTCATAGCAGCCCTATTTATAATTGCCAGACGCTGGAAAGAACCCAGGTATCCCTCAACAGAAGAGTGGATACAAAAAATGAGGTATATCTACACAATGGAGTACTATTCAGCCATTAGAAACAGTGAATTCATGAAATACTTAGGCAAATGGATGGAGCTAGAGAACGTCATACTAAGGGAGGTAACCTAGACTCAAAAGGTGAATCATGGTATGCACTCACTAATAAGTGGATATTAACTTAGAATACTGGAATACCCAAAACATAATCCACACATCAAATGAGGTACAAGAAGAAAGGAAGAGTGGCTTCTGGAAAGACTCAGTGAAGCAGTATTCAGCAAAACCAGAACGGGGAAGTGGGAAGGGGTGGGTGGGAGGACAGGGGGAGAGAAGGGGGCTTGCAGGACTTTCAGGGAGTGGGGGGCTAGAAAAGGGGAAATCATTTGAAATGTAAATAAAAAATATATCAATTAAAAAAAATTCAGGAGACAGCAGGTGTTGGTGAAGATGTGGAGAAAGAGGAACACTCCTCCACTGCTGGTGGGCTTGCAAATTGATGCAATTACTCTGAAAATCAGTCTGGCATTTCCTCAGAAAATTGGGCAGGTCAATTCTGGAGGATGCTGCTACACCACTCCTGGGCATATACCAAGAGGATTCCCGGCATGTAATAAGGATATGTTCTCAGTATGTTCATAGCAGCCCTATTTATAATAGCCAGAAGCTGGAAAGAACTCAGGTATACCCCAACAGAAGAATGGATGCAAAAAAAATGTGGTATATATACACAATGGAGTACTATTCAGCCATTAGAAATGATCAATTCATAAAATTCTTAGACAAATGGATAGAGCTGGAGATCATACTAAGTGAGGTAACCCAGTGTCAAAAGATCAATCATGGTATACACTCACTAATAAGTGGATATTAGCCTTGAAAATTGGAATACCGAAAACCTAATCCACACATCAAATGAGGTACAAGAAGAACAGAGGAGTAGCCCCTTGTTCTGGAAAGACTCAGTGTAGCAGTATAGGGCAAACCCAGAACAGGGAAGTGGGAATGGTTGGGTGGGAGAACAGAGTGAGGGAAGGGGACTTATGGGACTTTTGGGGAGTGGGGGGCCAGAAAAGGGGAAATCACTTGAAGTGTAAATCTTCATAGAGCTAGAAAGAGCAATTCTTAAATTCATCTGGAATAACAAAAAACCCAGGATAGCTAAAACTATTCTCAACAGTAAAAGAACTTCAGGGGGATTCAGTATCCCAGCCTTTAAACTTTACTACAGAGCACTAGTGATAAAAACTGCATGGTATTGTTACAATATCAGGCGTACAGATCAATGGAATAGGATTGAAGACCCAGAAATGAACCAACACACCTATGGTCACTTGATCTTTCACAAAGGAGCTGAAAGCATCCAGTGGAAAAAAGATAGTCTTTTCAACAAATGGTGATGGTTCAATTGAAGTTCAGCATGCAGAAGAATGCAAATCGATCCACTCTTATCTCCTTATACTAAGCTCAACTCCAAATGGATCAAGGACCTCCACATAAAACCTGACACACTGAAACTAATCGAAAAGAAACTGGGGAAGACCCTGGAGGGTATGGGCACAGGGGAAAAGTTCCTGAATAGAACACCAATAGCTTATGCTCTAGGATCAAGAATTGACAAATGGGACCTCAAAAAACTACAAAGTTTTTGTAAGGCAAAGGACACTGTCAAAAGGACAAAACGTCAACAAACAGATTGGGAAAGGATCTTCACCAACCCTAAATCCAACAGAGGGCTAATATCTAATATATACAAAGAACTCAAGAAAGTAGAACCTAGAGAACCAAATAACCCAAAACCAGAACGGGGAAGTGGGAAGGGGTGGGTGGGAGGACAGGCGGAGAGAAGGGGGCTTATGGGACTTTCAGGGAGTGGGGGGCTAGAAAAGGGGAAATCATTTGAAATGTAAATAAAAATATATCGAATAAAAATAATTTAAAAAAGTGGGGTATGGAGCTAAACAAAGAATTTTCACATGAAGAACTTTTGAGTTTGGTTTGTGACAATAGTAAATTTACAGTTTGTAATGATTTCACTAGGTGGAATAATTTTGTCTACTCTGCCACTTTTAAAATGGTGACTTCAGAAGGTTCAGATTAAGGTGCTGAGCTAGTTGTTAACAGTATGTAATGGAGTAAGTGGTGCAAGTAAGATCTGCAAAAAGACCCTTCTTCTGCCTTTGTGCCTTCTGAATGGGGATTAAAACAGAATGGAGGGCTATTACTTTTTCCTTGCTTCTGTAGTTGCTGTGACAAAATATCTGATGGAGAACATCAGTCAGTTACTTCAAGGAAGGCAAAAGGGTGCCCTGGTTTGTAGAAGTAGTCTGTTGTTTCTCACATGCTGGTACACCAGGAAACAGATCCGGTACCACAAGTAGTCATAACCATTGAAATCTACCACTGACAACCTTGTGCTACCTAGGCCATAACCTGAAAGGTAAACCTCCAAAGAGTGGCCAACTGTTCTAACACAGGAGAATCCATGTCTCTCTGTCTGATCCTTCCATGTACCAGTTAGGAAGCATGTTAATGTTAAATAACACATACACTTTTTATAATACAGGGTGTGTGTGTGTGTGTTTGTGCATGTGTGTGTGTGTGTGCTAATACTAAAGTATTTTCAGTCAAAGTGTAAATCAGAGTGCCAGTGAGATGGCTAAGTAGATAAAGGTATTTGCCAGCATTACTGACAACTGGAATTTCATACCTGAGACTAAAATAGTGGGAGGAGAAGACTGACTCCTATTAGTTTTCATTTGATACTCTAAATTTACCTTGCCTACCACTACTCCCCAAAGATATTAAGAACACATTGTCCTTAAACTGAAAGAGAATATCCTGTCTGCTTTATGAGTTCATATATTAAAGTTGTGCACCCATGCACACAGTATCCTATTGTGTACACACTGCCTATGAGTCCTTAGGACTTCAATAGGTAAAATATGAAGGCTGAAACCAGGGGTCCAGGAAATTAACAAATATTCTTTTTCTTTTAGCAAGAACAGTAGGCCACTTTTATTTCTAGACACCTGCCCAGGAGCCTAGTGACTCCAGTATTTCTCAAAATTGTTAAATGAAACTCAGACATGCATATGCTGGGCATGATGTCAGGAACACGGTGACTTTAAACCACAGCATCCAGATTATGCTGCAAATAGCAATGGAGAAACTTAATGCTCCACAAGCAATTATTATCAATACCATCAAATGGACATTATAAAACCATATTTATTTATATAACACTCCAAATAACAGACCTGAGGGTCATGAGCCAACCAGTTTGGGGGATGGTCACAGTACAGGGCCTCATTAATGTGACATGAGCTGTGAGAGTCATGCCTTTTTATTTGACAAAACATTTTATAAATTATCAAAACTGTAGGTAAAAGATTTTTTCAATTTTCTTTGTTGTTTGGTAGAAATCCTCTACAGACCTAATAATCATAAGGTCGTTTACATTTTCCATTCAAACCCAAGCCCCTGAAGTCCTTAGCCTAGGTGAAGTTATGACTCAAACCGCAGAGGAGTAATTAATGCTGATCATTTCTAACAGCCTTACAAAGGGCAGTTAGCAAGTCATGTATTACCTTAGCTAGAGACTATAGAAGACAACTGAAATTCATCTTCAACAAGTTTATACACACATGTTATGTAGACATGGAATAGAAGTGATAGTGTTCATCATGATGATAAGTTTCCCTTATACAAAGAACAAGTCAGATCCCAGAGTTGTTTACTTGATGCACTATCAGCAAAAAACAATCTCAACCTATATCTTCCTTTTCCATAGTTGGACCATCTAGGCACATGAACTGATAATTATGAAAGACATCTTTTTTCTTTTTTTCTATATTCTTTGTTTACATTCCAAATGCTTTCCTCTTTCCCAGTTCTCCCCTCCCCATATGTCCCATAAGCCCTCTTCTTTCTGCCCATTCCCCAATCACCCCCTCCCATTTCTCTGTCCTGGTACTCCCCTAAGATGCTGGATCAAGCCTTTCCAAGACCAGGACCCTCTCCTTCCTTCCTTCTTGGGAATCATTAGATATGCTAATTGGGTATTTAGTATTCAGACCTTCTGGGCTAATTAATATCCACTTATCAGTGATTGCATTCCATGGGTATTCTTTTGTGATTGGGTTACCTCACTTAGGATGATATTTTCCAGTTCCAACCATTTGCCTAAAAATTGCATGAAATCATTGTTTTTAATTGCTGAGTAGTATTCCATTGTATAAATATACCACATTTTCTGTATCCATTCCTCCATTGAGGGACATCTGGGTTCTTTCCAGTTTCTGGCAATTATAAAGAAGGCTGCTAAACTCTCAATAACCATAGATGGAGAAACCAAGATATTCCATGACAAAGCCAAATTTACACAATATCTTTGCACAAACACAGCCCTACAAAGAATAATAGGGGAAAAACACACATACAAAGAGGGAAACTACACCCTGGAAAAAGCAAGATAGTAACCTTCTTTCATCAAACCCAAAAGAAGATAACCAATCAAATTTAAAAAGTAACATCAAAAATGACAGGAAGTAATAATCACTATTCATTAATATCTCTTAACATGAATGGACTCAATTCCCCAATAAAAACACATAGACAAACAGACTGGATACAAAAACAGGACCCTACATTTTGCTGCATACAGGAAACACACCTCAGTGTCAAAGACAGAAACTACCTAAGAGTAAAAGGACAGAAGACAATTTTACAAGCAAATGGTCTCAGGAAACAAGCTGGAATAGCCATTCTAATATCAGATAAAATTGACTTTCAACCTAAAGTCATCAAAAGAGACATGGAATAACACTTCTTACAGGTTAAAAAAAAATACACCAAGAAGAACTTTCAATCCTGAACATCTATGCTCCAAATGCAAGGGCACCCTCATTCATAAAATAAACTTTACTAAAGCTCAAAGAACCCATTGCACCTAACATAATAATTGTGGGTGACGTCAACACTCCAATCTCCTCAATGGACCGATCAGGAAAACAGAAACTAAACAGCAACCCAGTGAAACTAATTGAAGCTTTGGATAACTTGGATTTAATGGAGATATATATAGGACATTTCATCCTAAAGCAAAAAATAAAGCTTTCTCCCAGCACATCATGGTACCTTCTCCAAAATCGATCATATAATTGGTCACAAGACAGAACTCAACAAATATAAGAAGATCGAATTAATCCCATGCCTCCTATCAGATCACAATAGAGAAAAGTCGTCTTCAGTAGCAACGAAAAACAACAGAAAACCCACATACACATGGAAACTGAACTATACTCTACTCAAAGATACCTTGGTCAAGGAAGAAATAAAGAAATCAAAGACATTTTTAGAATATAATGAAAATGAAGACACAACATACCCAAATCTATGGGACACAATGAAAGCAGTGCTAAGAGGAAAACTCATAGACCTGACTGCCTCCAAAAAGAAACTGGTTTAACAAATATTCTAAGACTGACTACTTGTTTCCCCTGATGATACTTTAAATCATTTGCATATCAAACAAATTCACTCTGTGTGCTGGAAAAGTCTTGCAGTATAGCTCTAGCCCAGCATCTTAGTTTGATTTGTAATACACAAACGTTGGCTAACAAAATTCTGGAACACCAAGTCCAGGGGATGAAATGACCTCTACTGATGTCTGCGGGAAGCACACACACATGCTACACAGACAGAATACACATGCCAAACATTCACAAACTTAAAGTCAGTCGATCTAAGAAAGGAAACACAAATACATTGGCTGCTTTCATGTTGACTCTACCTACTTCCAGGAGCCTGTATTGCCTATTTTCTGCAATTATATGAGTTCTCCTCACTGTGTTACAAACATGCTCATTTTCTGTTTTTTTCTTTTGCTTCCATAGTCTAAATTCCTATCACTTACACTTTAGAACATTGGTTCTCAAGCTGTCTGTCATAAACAACCAGAGGAGGGGCATAGAACAGACTCTCACAAGTTATCTTAAGACCTTCTGCAAACACAAATATGACATTACAACTGATAACATTATCAAACCTACAGTTAGGAGTAGCAACAAAAACAATTTTATGGTTGGGAGTCACCACAACATGACGAACTCTATGCCAGGGTCACAGCATTAATGAAATTGAGAAGCTCTGCCTAAGCCAGTGACTGACAAGGAGTGAGGATATGAAGGAGTTGAAGGGAACGTTCAAGGCTAGCTTTCTCTTCTCTGATAACACTGGCAGGACTCAAGGCACAGGCGCGCACACACACACACACACACACACATCCTCCCCCTTCCCAACAAGCAAATCTATCACTTATTGAATTAGGGAGAATTACCATTACGGATGCTTTTTCTTCGTAAGTGTCAGGTATTGGCTCTCCCTGAGAACATACATAAACTTCAGATTTTGTAAAAACCTTCCGCATCCGCTTCTGGGGTCTAGGTACAGGTTTGCTAGATGCTTCCTGCAGGGCAAAAGAAGAAAGTTAACTTTTTGTTTGGTTCTTGAATTAACACTTGGTTTTGTATGCATGATTTCAAATCAAGTTTATTCCTTAGTAATCACTGGGTATTGACACATGAAAAGTAAAAACCATTAAATGTGAAATGTCTCCTAATATGTTGATCTTTTTACAAACTGCTAGGATATCCTCAAGATGTAAAAATATTTATGCTAGTGAAGAGAAAATCATGACATGAGAAACAGGAACTTGTTCTTCTGGTGAACT
This sequence comes from Apodemus sylvaticus, assembly GCF_947179515.1. Taxonomy (NCBI): domain Eukaryota; kingdom Metazoa; phylum Chordata; class Mammalia; order Rodentia; family Muridae; genus Apodemus; species Apodemus sylvaticus. Next base: position 187,450,302 of record NC_067472.1, read on the forward strand.
AGGCTCACTTCATCATGTGTCAAATTTTCTACATATTGTATAAGATGATCATTAATATTAATAAAACCTCTTTTGACAGTCTCTTTCTTCCATTTTTGGAGGGCACAAAATGCACATTGTCCATTTATAAATAAATGCCAATTAAAGTGCCAGTGCTATCCATATCATAGTACCTGTGGAACTGCTTGACAGAAACCTATTGGTCTACTGAGTTACATTCAAATGTCATGTATCATTTGTACAGCCCCTCCCTCTAGGGTTACAGGTAATACAGATCCAAGTTTCCCAACTTCCAGCAACTAAGAGTGATGAAGAGGCTTCAAACTGAATATGGAAATATCTCAGTAAAACACTACAACATTTTTGCATTTGAATGTGACACAAAGAATATAAGTGTATATTATTTTCAAACACAAAAAGAAGAACTTAAATGGAACTATATAGCGCTTGACTCTCTGCTTCTAGAAATGCTGGCTAATTGGGGAAAGACACTTATTGTTTAACTAGATGAAGACCTTTCGACATACCCTTATAAGAATCAAATAGAAAATGCTCTAATCTCTTCATAAGGAAAACTTCATGAACATATTACATATTGCTAAATATCTACAATTACTTCTCAGTCTAAATATAGATGAAAGGGAGAAACTAGAGATGCTCTCACATATGATCCTGAAATAGGAGTGTACAAGGACAGATAAAACTTATAGGCATTTTGCTGAGGATAAAAGCACTTTGGAGATTCCTGGATTATTTAAATATCTGGACTTCTTAAAAATGTATTCTGGACTATTATCACAGTCACATAGTTAAATCAGTCTAAGGTGTATTTCTTTCTGCAAACCATACTTTGTCAAACATCAAACATCTTCTACTACGTGAAAACTGCACTCAGTCTTCTACTCACTGTCTTTTGAGTCCATTCACACATTGGGCCACCATTACCCATAAGGACTTACTGCTCACTTGAAATTTATAGACTTCCACATCCTCAATATGGTTTCCTCTGAAGCACCTTTCCATATAAAACTGGGATAGTTAGACTACTGCTGAATGAAGACACAATTCATAGGAAAATTAATTTCACAATGAAGCATTTTACCTTGTTCGAGGAAGTATACCTGACCTTGTCTCCTTTTATACACCTAGGAACAACAATGGAAGGTTTGTCAGGGAGCCTTTAGAACAAAAACATGCAACCTTCTTTCAACCTTAGTTTTGTGGCTGGATCTCTTGTTCTTTAATGGAAACCCTAGGGTAACTATCAAGTATCATCACCTCCTGTCTCACCACAAGGGCCCCAGGATACAGTAGCTCATGAGACTTTCAGACCTCATGTGGATTCTGGCATCCAAACTCCCATTCTAACACATGCATGGCAAACACTTCAACTACTGGATCTTCTCCCTAGCTATGAATTCTTGTCAGCATTTCATGCTGTGTGAGAGATATAATCAGTAATTTCAACATGCTTTGCTCTATAAATAGTGATTCAGCATGTGATTTCAGAAGAAATAAAGAAGTTGCAATTGTCTTACACAGAGACAAAGACAGTCAGGTTCTGAATGTTGTGTTTTCAACAGATTAATATATTGTAAAATGCATACATTCTTACCGCAGTGATTTTCTTGTCACTTCATCACTGGCTACAAAAGAGAGAGGCAAAATTTGTCATTAAACAACTGTAGGAAACATGACTATCATGTGCCAAGGCTATTTTTTGATACCCTATATGCTTTGAAACCATTTATGAAAAGCCTTTAAAGTGAATATTTATTTGTAAGCACTAAATATATGGGGAAATCTACCTTTCCTTTTCCTTCTATTTTTAAAATACAAAGAGAAAACCTTATCAACAGTTACTACTTATGATAAATTGTTGTGCAAACTACTTAAGATGGTGAGCACTATCAGACACAAGAAGTGTCACCTTAGTCTGTATTGTTATCCCATAGTGAACTGTGAAAAGGATAGCTTCGTGTTGCCTTTGCTGCTTTTTGTCTCTAGTCTTGGGATGCTGGTAGAATTCTTAGTGAGCATACCCATCTTGTGCAGAAGTGAAAGGGGCATCTCCAAGTATTGACTTGAACTTCCTTCACTGGGGAGGAATATTCACTCCTAAGTACAGGGAATCTCAGTCTATGGTGACTGTCATTGCAACATAGCTAAACACAGGAGACCCAAGACCTTTACAAAGCAATTCCAGCTGCAAGTGTGACACAGCTCCAGAGAGATCAGTGCATTACTCTTTGCAAATTCTTCTGAGGAAGATGCTAGAGGCCCTCAGTTCTAGCATTGGTCCCACCTCATGTGCAGTGCAAAAAAAGTTCAGCATCAACTTCCATTGCCTCCCATGGGAAGACCACCTTAGGAGTTATGTGAACTGAACTATTACTCCACAGGGAGACACGTGGAAGAAACCTGGGCACAAAGAAGCAATTCGAAGGGATTAATGCCTCACATGAAACATTTTTAAATTTACTTCCACATATAAAACACTGATGGACTCAAGTATCACTCTATGTAAAAAGCCTGCCCTCCAAACAAGCTAACACATGAACAATTCTTGTTTACTTCCTTTATAGTATGTAAGACTCCACTCTACCTTCCTATGCATTACCCATGGCCAGAGCAGAGCATTTGTCCCACCAAGAAATGGGCGGAGAAAGTGGCTCTTTGGTGGACCTTATGCTAGGCATGTGAGGGGTCTCTGTCAATCCTTATCACCACAAAGAAAGCTCCATTGCTGAAATAACTTAAAAGAAACTCACCCACATTACACTAATGCTATTTCACATCGTGCTTATGTGAAGAGTCATTTAGATTCCTCTACACTATTCTCTAGCTGGTGCTTGCCAAAGGCAAATGTAGGTGTGAGAGATGCTGTGGTGACAGCTGCTGAAAGCATGAACTCTGTGGTGTTTCTCTCATTGTGAGAATCATATTTACACTCCTGGGCATATACCCAGAGGATTCCCCAGCAGATAATAAGGATACGTGCTCCACTATGTTCATAGCAGTCCCATTTATAATAGCCAGAAACTGGAAAGAACCCAGGTATCCCTCAACAGAAGAATGGATGCAAAAAAATTTGGTATATATACACAATGGAGTACTATTCAGCCATTAGAAACAATGAATTCTTGAAATTCTTTGGCAAATGGATGGAGCTAGAGAACATCATACTAAGTGAGGTAACCCAGACTCAAAAGGTGAATCATGGTATGCACTCACTAATAAGTGGATATTAACCTAGAAAACTGGAATACCCAAAACACAACCTACCCATCAAATGAAGTACAAGAAGAAAGGAGGAGTGGCCCCTTGTTCTGGAAAGACTCAGTGAAGCAGTATTCAGCAAAACCAGAATGGGAAGTGGGAAGGGATGGGTGGGAGGACAGGTGGAGGGAAGGGGGCTTATGGGACTTTTGGGGAGTGGGGGGCTAGAAAAGGGGAAATCATTTGAAATATAAATAAAAAAATATATCAAATAAAAAAAATAAAAATAAAACTTCAATCACCTTAAAAAATGCTCAACTTAATTAGTCATTAGTGAAATGCAAATAAAAACAACCCTGAGATTTTACCTTACACAAGTCAGAATGGCTTAGAATAAAAATTCAGGAGACAGCAGATGTTGGCGAGGATGTGAAGAAAGAGGAACACTCCTCCACTGCTGGTGGGATTGCAAATTGGTACAACCACTCTGGAAATCAGTCTGGCAGTTTCTCAAAACCTGTGCACCTCACTTCTAGAAGATCCTGCTATACCACTCCTGGGCATATACCCAGAAGATTCCCCAGCATGTAATAAGTATACAAGTTCCACTATGTTCATAGCAGCCCTATCTATAATTGCCAGATGCTGGAAAGAACCCAGGTATCCCTCAACAGAAGAGTGGATGCAAACAATGTGGTATATATATATACAATGGAGTACTATTCAGCCATTAAAAACAAGGAATTCATGAAATTCTTAGGCATATGGAGCTGAAGAGCATCATACTAAGTGAGGTAACCCAGACTCAAAAGATGAATCATGGTATGCACTCACTAATAAATGGATATTAACCTAGAAAACTGGAATACCCAAAACATAATCCACACATCAAATGAGGTACAAGAAGAACAGAGGAGTGGCCCCTTGTTATGGAAAGACTCAGCGAAGCAGTATAGGGCAAAACCAGAACAGGGAAATGGGAAGGCTTGGGTGGGAAAACGGGGATGTAAGGGGGATGATGGGACTTTAAGGGAGTAGGAGTCTAGAAAAGGGGAAATCATTGAAATGTAAATAAAAAGAACTAAAAAAAAAAATTAAAATATTCCTGAGTGAGCCAGTTATTTATAATGTTAAGTTCTTCACATTCAAACTGAAGAAAATTAAAAATAACCGAAGATAATATATGAATTATCAAATAACTTGAGACTGAGAAATTCTAACAAGGAAAAAATCTAGATGGCTGTAATGGAATTTGGTAAATCTTCAAGTTTATCAGAAAATGTTTATAATTCCACTTTTAATCAATATAGGAATACTTTTATACCTACCATAATTGTATCTATATAAAATTTTCCATGATAATCTTCAAATCTGACATGTGTTTCTACATTTTTCTACAAATTTACCAGAAATATTTTCCATGTAAATCTTCAATTCTGTCATAAAATGTTTCTTTCCCATATTTCAATTAATTTAGCAATGTTTACATATCTACCTCTTTACTCCTTAATTTTCCATGAAAATTGCCAATCTTAACATGTTTTTCTGAAATATTTTCCATGTAAATCTTTAATTTGATCATAAAGTGTTTTTACTTCCCTTTAAAAAATAAAAAAAATAAAATAAAATAACATCCATTCTGTAAAAAGTCAACTTGCTGTTATGTGACTAGAGAGGACCCACCTCATGGAATAGGTGAAAAAAAATCTTTTAACTTATAAAAAGTTGATACATCAGTACATTGTTTTAAATAGACAAACATATTATAATTGTATGTAATTGTAATATCATTACAAATACAGATATAATTGTATTTAAAATTTCTTAGAAACAATTTCTTAAATAAATCTGCTTCTTAAAAGTGTTTGGCAGCTGGTATTGGTACAGTGACAGGCAGGAGGATCAATGGAACAGGATTGAAGATCCAGAAATGAACCACACACCTATGGCCACTTGATCCTTGACAAAGAGGCTGAAAACATCCAATGGAAAAAAGATAGCCTTTTCAACAAATGGTGCTGGTTCAACTGGAGGTCAGCATGCAGAAGAATGCGAATTGATCCATCCTTGTCTCCTTGTACTAAGCTCAAATCCAAATGGATCAAGGACCTCCACATAAAGCCAGACACTCTGAAGCTAATAGAAAAGAAACTGGGGAAGACCCTTGAGGACATCGGTACAGGGAGAAAGTTTCTGAACAGAACACCAATAGCGTATGCTCTAAGAGCAAGAATTGACAAATGGGACCTCATAAGGTTACAGAGTTTCTGTAAGGCACAGGACCATCAAGAGGACAGATCGGCAACCAACAAATTGGGAAAAGATCTTCACCAATCCTACATCAGATAGAGGGCTAATATCCAATATATAAATGGATGGAGCTAGAGAACATCATACTAAGTGAGGTAACCCAGACTCAAAAGGTGAATCATGGTATGCACTCACTAATAAGTGGTTATTAACCTAGAAAACTGGAATACCCAAAACATAATCCACACATCAAATGAGATACAAGAAGAAAGCAGGAGTGGTCCCTGGTTCTGGAAAGACTCAGTGAAACAGTATTTGGCAAAACCAGAACGGGGAACTGGGAAGGGGTGGGAGGGAGGACAGGGGAAGAGAAGGGAGCTTACGGGACTTTCGGGGAGTGGGGGGGGGCTAGAAAAGGGGAAATCATTTGAAATGTAAATAAATTATATCAAATAAAAAAAAAGACAAAAAAAAATAAAAAAAATAAAAACAATTAAAACTAAAAAGTAAAAAAAAAAAAAAAAAAAAAAAAAAAAAAAAAAAAAAAAAACAACTGTAGGAAACATGACTATCATGTGTCAAGGCTATTTTTTGATACCCTATATGCTTTGAAACCATTTATGAAAAGCCTTTACAGTGAATATTTATTTGTAAGCACTAAATATATGGGGAAATCTACCTTTCCTCTTCCTTCTATTTTTAAAATACAAAGAGAAAACCTTATCAACAGTTACTACTTATGATAAATTGTTGTGCAAACTACTTAAGATGGTGAGCACTATCAGACACAAGAAGTGTCACCTTAGTCTGTATTGTTATCCCATAGTGAACTGTGAAAATGATAGCCTCGTGTTGCCTTTGCTGCTTTTTGTCTCTAGTCTTGGGATGCTGGTAGAATTCTTAGTGAGCATACCCATCTTGTGCAGAAATGAAAGGGGCGTCTCCAAGTATTGACTTGAACTTCCTTCACTGGGGAGGAATATTCACTCCTAAGTACAGGGAATCTCAGTCTTTGGTGACTGTCATTGCAACATAGCTAAACACAGGAGACCCAAGACCTTTACAAAGCAATTCCAGCTGCAAGTGTGACACAGCTCCAGAGAGATCAGTGCATTACTCTTTGCAAATTCTTCTGAGGAAGATGCTAGAGGCCCTCAGTTCTAGCATTGGTCCCACCTCATGTGCAGTGCATAAAAGTTCAGCATCAACTTCCATTGCCTCCCATGGGAAGACCACCTTAGGAGTTATGTGAACTGAACTATTACTCCACAGGGAGACACATGGAAGAAACCTGGGCACAAAGAAGCAATTCGAAGGGATTAATGCCTCACATGAAACATTTTAAATTTACTCCCACATATAAAACACTGATGGACTCAAGTATCACTCTATGTAAAAAGCCTGCCCTCCAAACAAGCTAACACATGAACAATTCTTGTTTACTTCCTTTATAGTATGTAAGACTCCACTCTACCTTCCTATGCATTACCCATGGCTAGAGCAGAGCATTTGTCCCACCAAGAAATGGGCGGAGAAAGTGGCTCTTTGGTGGACCTTATGCTAGGCATGTGAGGGGTCTCTGTCAATCCTTATCACCACAAAGAAAGCATCATTGCTGAAATAACTTAAAAGAAACTCACCCACATTACACTAATGCTATTTCACATCGTGCTTATGCGAAGAGGGTCATTTCGATTCCTGAACACTATTCTCTGACTGGTGCTTGCCAAAGGCAAATGTAGGTGTGAGAGATGCTGTGGTGACAGCTGCTGAAAGCATAAACTCTGTGGTGTTTCTCTCATTGTGAGAATCATATTTACACTCCTGGGCATATACCCAGAGGATTTCCCAGAAGATAATAAGGATACGTGCTCCACTATGTTCATAGCAGCCCCATTTATAATAGCCAGAAGCTGGAAAGAATCCAGGTATCCCTCAACAGAAGAATGGATGCAAAAAAAATGTGGTATATATATACAATGGAGTACTATTCAGCCATTAGAAACAATGAATTCATGAAATTCTTAGGCATATGCATGGAGCTGAAGAACATCATACTAAGTGAGGTAACCCAGACTCAAAAGATGAATAATGGTATGCACTCACTAATAAATGGATATTAACCTAGAAAACTGGAATATCCAAAACATAATCCACACATCAAATGAGGTACAAGAAGAACAGAGGAATGGCCCCTTGTTATGGAAAGACTCAGCGAAGCAGTATAGGGCAAAATCAAAACAGGGAAATGGGAAGGGTTGGGTGTGAAAACAGGGGGATGTAAGGGGGATGATGGGACTTTCAGGGAGTAGGGGTCTAGAAAAGGGGAAATCATTTGAAATGTAAATAAAAAAAAAACTAAAAAAAAAATATTCCTGAGTGAGCCAGTTATTTATAATGTTAAGTTCTTCACATTCAATCACTTTTAATCAACATAGGAATACTTTTATACCTACCATTATTATATCTATATAAAATTTTCCATGATAATCTTCAAATCTAACATGTGTTTCTACATTTTTCTACAAATTTACCAGAAATATTTTCCATGTAAATCTTCAATTCTGTCATAAAATGTTTCTTTCCCATATTTCAATTAATTTAGCAATGTTTACATATCTACCTCTTAACTCCTTAATTTTCCATGAAAATTGCCAATCTTAACATGTTTTTCTGAAATATTTTCCAAGTAAATCTTTAATTTGATCATAAAGTGTTTTTACTTCCCTTTAAAAAATAAAAAAAAATAAAATAAAAAAACATCCATTCTGTAAAAAGTCAACTTGCTGTTATGTGACTAGAGAGGACATACCTCATGGAATAGGTGAAAAAAAATCTTTTAAATTATAAAAAGTATATACATCAGTACATTGTTTTAAATAGACAAACATATTACAATTGTATGTAATTGTAATATAATTACAAATACAGATATAATTATATTTAAAATTTCTTAGAAACAATTTTTTAAATAAATCTGCTTCTTAAAAGTGTTTGGCAGAAAATTAAGAAAGGATATAACTACTGGAAATCTTGATTACCTTACTATTCTAGGAGGAACAAAACTCTTTTTCTAATTAGGATAGAATCAGTATTAATACATACCAATATTCTTACCTATATTATCCTGGGAAGACTTTTTCAGGATGGATTTCGGCTGTCCTCGTGGTCTTACTCCACTGAGGTATATTTTAAGAGTGTTATTTTAATAGTCATATAAAACATTAATGAAAGGCTTTGATTTCGTTGTTGTTTGATTTCCTAATTTATATTACATTACAAATTAAAAAACTATTAATTTGTTCTTCAACCAGTTGATTACATTTGGAGACATTTTCTTTACAACTTTTGCTAATATGGAATATAGGGGAGAATTTAGCCCACAAAAATTAGCTCCCCCCCAAAAAAACATACACAGATACAGAAAAATGCACACACACTCATGAACACACACACACACACACACACACACACACACACAATTACTAGTACCTCTTCAGCCTTTGTTTTGATAGTTGTACTGACTGGTATTTTTACTCTATAGACTCAATGTCAGTCTTTGGCCCTGGAGCAGCACAGCACCTTCTCTCATGGTACCTTGTGCATATTTCACTGACTATGATGTTACCACCCAAAAGGTTGATTTGTGGACCATCAAATAGATTTCTAGAACTCTTAAAATCCCACCACAGCTTTCACATTATTCAAGCCATTCCTTCATAACTCATGCATGGATGAATCCTGAAATCACAATCTGCCTGTTTCTGTGACAAACAAGCATTTCTATGATTTAATAAGATAATGACAAGAGCAAAGGACAATAAAACCTAGTGGGCACTTGTGGTTTTACTGTGGAACTGTTCAGAATTCCAAATAGAAGTTAACATGTGTAATTTGAAAGGAGTCTGAATAGTTTTGAGTACTGAAAAGTTTTGAATATTCACTTTCAACATTAGCTTTGATGATTTGGGAAATTTTCAAACATTTTCAATATTATTTTCCCTTCTTGTGGAAGTAATTAATTGTAATGAGCACAGAATTGGCTTGAAATACAATTTAAATTTTCTACCAAACCATTTTCTAAACAGGAATGTATAGGCCTTGGCCTTTATGTTCATGTCCAAATGAGGTGAAAGACAAAAACCCCCTTTGTAGAGAGGTAAATATTAGTTACACCATCATTCAGATAATCGATTGAGAGTGAAAGGATTCATTTCTGTGGAACACAGATGTGAACAGATCATTGATGGATGGAGCATTCTGGAAGACATGGGTGCCTTCCAACAACTACGAAAGACGCTACACCTGACAAAATAGTCCTTTGCATGTAAAGCTGGTTGTCAGAGGAGGAAAGAAATGCATTGGCATCCTGTAGTAATGACTGAAAATGGAGAACCACCCCAATTTATGTAAACTTACTGACAAGAGAAATGCCTGAAATGACAGCTACTAGTGTGGGTCTTAGTTCACAAATTGAACCCAGTAAGGCTTGGAAAGCCAAAGAAGCTTAGATGGACAGCCATGTTCCTAGCTAATCCCATCAGGCTCTTTTTCCAAACTGCAGAGTTGGTTCTTGGAAATGGTGGGGGAATGTGATGGGCATGTTCATAGGAACCACACTGAGAACGTTTTCAACTGAATAAGCATGCATTATACTGTGAAACTTGTAAGACAAAGGTCTCAAAGTACTCCCAACAAGAATTTGCTTCCTCTCTTTGAATTTATCTACTATTACTGTATAGTTAATAAACCTTACCAGGACAAAGGTCTTTCATCGTTAAAATAAAAGACTTCTGAAAATAAAAGCAAAATATATTTTATTACAACTAGAGAAAAACCTTACCTATAAAAATGATCAGATTCAATGTTAGTATCAATTTCTATGAGACAATTCTAGAGACTATTCTAGAAGAAATATTCATTTGTAGCAAATGACTTCATGAAGAACTGTTATATTTTAAATCAAAGATGACAATAGTTTATCAAACATTAATGCCTAAATATAAATTCACACACACAATTGTGTGTAAAATGAACTCTCTCATACTGATAGAGAGCACAAAACTGATCAGAAAAACGTCAATTGTTTTGAAAATGAATTCTTATGATTCTTTTTAAACCTAGGCTGATGGTTCTGTGAAGAATTATAGATTGAGTCTGGCCGCATATCATATGAATATCAAAACTTAGGAGGCAAAAGCAGATGGATTGCTGTGATTTCCTAGACAAACAGAGCTACATTTAGTGAGACCATGTCTCAACCCCACTGTTAAAAGAGTTAAACCCAGAGCTAAGCTGAAAGCTGTCCCTTGAGTGCCATTCTCTGGCCACAATTTAACCCAACATAAGCAGGCCTGCTGTACCAGGAACTTAAAAGTTTGACCTCTTCTCATTGAATGCTCTGCCCATTTTCCAGAAGACATACACCATGCCCTGATTTCCAATGTCCAGGCAAAGGCAGCCAACCTCAGGACTCCTGCACCAGAAACACCCAGGGATAACCAGTTGTCTAAAGGTCACAATGAAAACACTAACCACAAGTGCTAATTCAATATGACACATCCAGAGCCCAGGTATCCTACTATAGCAAGCTCTGGATATCCTATCATGATCCAAGCACAATAAAATGTCATTAAATCCAATCTTATGAAGATGGTAAACGAATTTAAAGGAAAAATTAACAAATGCCTTAATTAAACTGGAAACTACAATCAAGCAAGTGAAGAAAATGAATAAAACAATTCAATACCTGCAAATGGTCAAAGAAGTGGTAAAGAAAACACAGAGAGAACCATGGAGATGGAAAATCTAAGAAAGACAACAGGAACAGAAGCACAGCCAACAGAATAAAAATAATGGAAGAGTCGATCTCGGGTATAGATGATATGAAAAAAGAACCTAACACATCAACCAAAGGAAATGTTAAACCTAAAAAAATTACTGACTCAAAGTATACAGAAATTCTGAGTCACTGTAAAATCCTACTAAGAGTAATGGGAATGAACAAGAGTGAAGACAGTTCCAGCTGCAAGGACAAGAAAATATTTGAAAGAAAAAACATAGAAAAAATTCACCCAACCTAAAGAAAAAATGCCTATAAACAACCAAGTTGATTGGTGTTCCCAAGAAATAATAATCCTATGCTCTCTATGTTCTATGCTCTATGCTCAATGACCTCTGGAGAAAGAAGAATTCAGAGTTTCTAGAATTCAATGAAAATGAAAGCACAAAGTATCCAAATTTATGGGACACAATCAAAGCAACGCACAACAAAAGGTTCATAGAACTTTGTCTATTCAAAAAATTGGAGAGATTTCACACTACTAACTTAACAGCACATCTGCAACCTGAAGAAGAAACAGAAGCAAGCACACTCCAGAGGAGTAGATGGCACGAAATAGTCAACAGAGAAACAAAGAAAATAATACAAAGAATCAACAAAACCAAGAGCTGCTTAATCAACTCTGAGATTCCATTCTACACACAACACAAAAGCAAAGACGCAGCTATACCACTCCTGGACATATATCCAAAAGATGCTTCACCATGCCACCTCAAGGAAACTTGCTCAACTATGTTCATAAAACCTTGATTTGTAAAAGCCAGAAACAGAAAACAACCAGGATGGACTTCAACTGAAAAATGGTTCAGGAAAATTTGGCATATTTACAAAATGAAATGCCATTCATTTATTTAAAAACAAGGAATTAATGAAATTTGAAATCAAATGAATGGGATTTAAAAATTTCATCGTGAGTGTGGCAATCCAAACCCAGAAATGCAGATGTAGTACGTACTCAGAAGTGAGTACTTCTTTACTCATATAGCACAGAATAATCGTGCTAAAATCCACAGACCTAAAGGCTAAAACATGAGGGCCCCAGGGTAGAAGCTTTAATCTCACTCAGAGGCGAAAACATAGAAATCAGGTTTCCATTTAGGCAGGGAAAATTTTGGGAGATGGGGAAGGGAACTGATGTGGGAGCAAGTGTAGGTAGTATCAGGGACAAGAGATACCTGGAGGTATCCTCCAGGGAAAGGAGGAGAATACCAATGCACTCACAAAAACATCAGCCCAAAATTCATCCTACCTACAAGATATTCAGGGATTAAAATGGAACATAGATTAAGGGAATAGCCAGCCATTATCTGGCTCAAACTGAAACCATTAATAATATTCTGCTATTCTTGCACACAGGATCCAAGGATAACTCTTATGAGAGGATACATCCAGCACAGAATGGAAAGAGATGTATGTACCCACATCCAAACATCAAGTAGAGTTTGGACGGTCTTGTGGAAGAATTGGGGAAGGGGACGGCGGCGGCGGCGGCGGCGGCGGCGGCGGCGGTAGCAGTGGCTGCTCCAGCTGAAGGGCCATCAGCGGTGGAACCAAGGCGACACAGGGTCCAGTTAGGCCCTGCGCCCACGACCACTGACCTTCGCTGACCAGCCGGGCGGCAAGCAACTGCGGTTCTGCGGAGCCTTTCGCTGCACGGAAGCCACTTCAGAACTCGGCTGCCCGCCAGTCAGGAGAGACTCACCGCCATCTTGATCCCGGGCTCCAGGGATCGGTCAGACTGAGGTACACAAACATAATCCTAGGCCCAACACCGCAGGGGTCGGAGCCAGACGGGCGTTGGCCTGCACCCAGGCCCTGGGCTGTTCGAGTGGCCATCGGGGCGCCAACCCAGCCAGGAGTTTTTTTTTTTTTGCCCCGGCCGGTGCACGCGCCGCCATTTTGCCTACAGGAGCCAGAGTGCTCGGGAGGGCAGAGACTGCTAACAAGCGTAGCCTGAGGCTAACAAAACGGGGGTCTAGGCCCCAAAAGGCACAGGACTGACCCCAAGAACTGGGCGGCTTGGTGGGCCATCTGTGTGTCAACCAGCCCAGGAGGTTATTAGCACAACAGACTCTCCCGGTGCTTTCGCGGAGCGCGGACGCGCACGCCCGCCATCCGGGTCACCTGGCAGACCCAAATAACAGACATAGCCCTAGGGGAACTTTGCTCGGACCTTGGCCTCCCAGGCGTTTGCCTGGACTCAGGGCCCAGGCGACAAGGCTAACCTAGTGTGCGCCAGCCTGGTTGGGGAAATCGGCTGCCCAGCGGAGTGAGCGGAGCACAGGGGAGGTCACAGCAACATTCACCTTCGGAGCTCCCTGGGGGTGCACACAGGTTCCACCTGGTCCACAGACACAATCTGGGGCAAGGCCTCAGGCAGAAGCCCCCAGCTCAACTCTCTCCGCTTCAGATCAGCCTGGGTGGCCGCCACATCTCCAGGTCCCTCAAGAGGCTAGTGGGGGCTTCCGGGCGGCCAGCTGGGAGAAGTCGGTGTGCTCCAATAAATCCTGCGGGCCCCAGCGGGAGCCTTCAGGTGCCTGCTTCGGGATCTGAACAGCCTGGACAACAGCACCCTGTCTATAGGCAGTGCAGAGTGTAAGCTGTGCACCAGAGGCCAACGGGGAAGGGGCAGCTTGCACTGGTGAGTCCAGCACTGACAAGACCAAGTAACACCAGTGAGAGCTAGATGGCAAAAGGCAAACGCAGAAACGTCACTAACAGAAATCAAGGCAATATGGCAACATCTGAACCAAATTCTCCTCTACCAGCAAGTCCTGGATACCCCATCACACCAGTAAAACAAGATTTGGATTTAAAATCACTGGTCATGATGCTGGTACAGGAACACATGAAGGGCATTGAGGAGAAAATGGATCAAAAGTTAGAAGCCCTTGCAAGGGAAACACAAAAATCATTGAAAGAAATCCAGGAGAATACAAAAGCCAACAAGGAGGAAATGCAAAAAACACTTAAAGAAATACAGGAGAACTTTGCTCAACAGGCTGAGGTCATGAAAGACGAAACACAAAAATCTCTTAAAGAAATACAGGAGAACTTTGGTCAACAGGCTGAGCTCATGAAAGAGGAAACACAAAAATCTCTTAAAGAATTACAGGAAAACACAAACATGCAAGGGAAAGAGCTAAGCAAAACCATCCAGGATCTAAAATCAGAAGTAGAAACAACTAAGAAAACTCAAAGGGAGACAACTTTGGAGATAGAAAGCCTTGGGAAGAAATCAGGGGACAGAGATGCAAATATCAACAACAGAATACAAGAGATAGAAGAAAGAATCTCAGATGCTGAAGATTCCATAGAAACCATGGACTCAACAGTTAAAGAAAATGCAAAGTGCAAAAAGCTTGTAACCCAAAATATCCAGGAAATCCAGGACACAATGAGAAGACCAAACCTAAGGATTATAGGCATAGATGAGAGTGAAGATTTACAACTTAAAGGGCCAGCAAATATCTTCAATAAAATTATGGAAGAAAACTTCCCTAACCTAAAGAGAGAGATGCCCATGAATATACAAGAAGCCTACAGAACTCCAAACAGACTGGACCAGAACAGAAATACTTCCCGTCACATAATAATCAAAACACCAAATGTTCTAAACAAAGAAAGAATACTAAAGGCAGTAAGAGAAAAAGGCCAAGTAACATATAAAGGAAGACCTATCAGAATCACAGCAGACTTTTCACCTGAGACTATGAAGGCTAGAAGGTCCTGGGCAGATCTCATGCAGACTCTAAGAGAACACAAATGCCAACCAAAACTACTATATCCAGCAAAACTCTCAATCACCATAGATGGAGAAACTAAGATATTTCACGACAAAACCAAGTTCACCCAATATCTATCCACAAACCCAGCCCTAAAAAGGATAATAGGAGGACAACACCAATACAAGGAGGGAAACTCCACCCTGAAAAAAGCAAGATAGTAACCTTTCATCAAACCCAAAAGAAGTTAAGCAATCAAATTTAAAAAAATAACGTCAAAAATGATAGGAAGTAACAATCACTATTCCTTAATATCTCTTAACATCAATGGACTCAATGCCCCAATAAAAAGACACAGACTAACTGACTGGATACGTAAACAGGACCCTACATTTTGCTGCTTACAGGAAACACACCTCAGGGTCAAAGACAAACACTACCTTAGAGTAAAAGGCTGGAAGACAATTTTACAAGCAAATGGTCTCAGGAAACAAGCTGGAGTAGCCATTTTAATATCAGATAAAATTGACTTTCAACCCAAAGTCATCAAAAGAGACTCTGAGGGACACTTCTTGCTGGTCAAAGGAAAAATACAACAAGAAGAACTCTCAATCCTGAACATCTATGCTCCAAATGCAAGGGCACCCTCTTTCATAAAAGAAACTCTATTAAAACTCAAAGCACACATTACACCTAACACAATAATTGTGGGTGACTTCAACACTGCACTTTCCTCAATGGACCGATCAGGAAAACAGAAACTAAACAAGGACACAATGAAACTAATTGAAGCTTTGGACCAATTAGACTTAACTGATATATATAGAACATTCTATCCTAAAACAAAAGAATATACCTTTTTTTCAGCACCTCATGGTACCTTCTCCAAAATCGACCATATAATTGGTCACAAGACAGACCTCAACAAATATAAAAAGATAGAACTAATCCCATGCCTCCTATCTGATCACTATGGAATAAAAGTGGTCTTCAATAGCAACAGAAACAACAGAAAACCCACATACACGTGGAAATTGAACAATACTCTACTCAATGACACCTTGGTCAAGGAAGAAATAAAGAAAGAAATTAAAGACTTTTTAGAACACAATGAAAATGAAAACACAACATACCCAAATCTATGGGACACAATGAAAGCAGTGCTAAGAGGAAAACTCATAGCCCTGAGTGCCTCCAAAAAGAAAATGGAGAGAGCATACATTACCAACTTAATGACACACCTGAAAGCCCTAGAACAAAAAGAAGCTATTTCACCCAGGAGGAGTAGAAGGCAGGAAATCATCAAACTCAGGGCCGAAATCAATCAAGTAGAAACAAAGAGAACCATACAAAAAATCAACAAAACTAGGAGCTGGTTCTTTGAGAAAATCAACAAGATAGATAAACCCTTAGCCAGACTGACCAAAGGGCACAGAGAAAGTATCCAAATTAACAAACTTAGAAATGAAAAGGGAGACATAACAACGGAAACTGAGGAAATCCAAAAAATCATCAGATCCTACTACAAGAGCCTGTACTCAACACAACTGGAGAATCTGGAGGAAATGGACAATTTCCTTGACAGATACCAAATACCAAAATTAAATCAGGACCAACTAGACCATCTAAACAGTCCCATAAAGCCTAAAGAAATAGAAGGAGTCATAGAAAGTCTTCCAACCAAAAAAAGCACAGGACCAGATGGTTTCAGTGCAGAATTCTACCAGACCTTCAAAGAAGAGTTAACACCAATACTCTTCAAACTATTCCACAAAATAGAAACCGAAGGAACACTACCCAATTCCTTCTACGAAGCCACAATTACGCTGATACCAAAGCCACACAAAGATCCAACAAAGAAAGAGAACTTCAGACCAATTTCCCTTATGAACATCGATGCAAAAATACTCAACAAAATTCTTGCCAACCGAATCCAAGAACACATCAAAACGATCATCCACCATGATCAAGTAGGCTTTATCCCGGGAATGCAGGGTTGGTTCAATATACGGAAATCCATCAATACAATCCACTACATAAACAAACTCAAAGAACAAAACCACATGGTCATTTCATTGGATGCTGAAAAAGCATTTGACAAAATTCAGCATCCTTTCATGCTTAAAGTCTTGGAGAGAACAGGAATTCAAGGCCCATACCTAAACATAGTAAAAGCAATATACAGCAAACCGGTAGCCAGCATCAAACTAAACGGAGAGAAACTTGAAGCAATCCCACTGAAATCAGGGACCAGACAAGGCTGCCCCCTTTCTCCTTATCTTTTCAATATTGTACTTGAGGTACTAGCTCGGGCAATTCGACAACATAAGGAGGTCAAAGGGATACAAATTGGAAAGGAAGAAGTCAAACTATCATTATTTGCAGACGACATGATCGTCTACCTAAGTGACCCAAAGAACTCCACTAGAGAGCTCCTACAGCTGATAAACAACTTCAGCAAAGTGGCAGGTTACAAAATCAACTCAAGCAAATCAGTGGCCTTCCTATACTCAAAGGATAAACAGGCTGAGAAAGAAATTAGGGAAATGACCCCCTTCACAATAGCCACAAACAGTATAAAGTATCTTGGGGTGACTCTTACCAAACATGCGAAAGATCTGTATGGCAAGAACTTCAAGACTCTGAAGAAGGAAATGGAAGAAGACCTCAAAAAATGGGAAAACCTCCCATGCTCATGGATCGGTAGAATCAATATAGTTAAAATGGCCATTTTGCCTAAAGCACTATACAGATTCAATGCAATACCCATCAAAATCCCAACTCAATTCTTCACAGAGTTAGAAAGAGCAATTATCAAATTCATCTGGAACAACAAAAAACCCAGGATAGCTAAAACTATTCTCAGCAACAAAAGAAAATCTGGGGGAATCAGTATCCCTGACCTCAAGCAATACTACAGAGCAATAGTGTTAAAAACTGCATGGTATTGGTACAGTGACAGGCAGGAGGATCAATGGAACAGGATTGAAGATCCAGAAATGAACCCACACACCTATGGCCACTTGATCCTCGACAAAGAGGCTGAAAACATCCAATGGAAAAAAGATAGCCTTTTCAACAAATGGTGCTGGTTCAACTGGAGGTCAGCATGCAGAAGAATGCGAATTGATCCATCCTTGTCTCCTTGTACTAAGCTCAAATCCAAATGGATCAAGGACCTCCACATAAAGCCAGACACTCTGAAGCTAATAGAAAAGAAACTGGGGAAGACCCTTGAGGACATCGGTACAGGGAGAAAGTTTCTGAACAGAACACCAATAGCGTATGCTCTAAGAGCAAGAATTGACAAATGGGACCTCATAAGGTTACAGAGTTTCTGTAAGGCAAAGGACACCATCAAGAGGACAGATCGGCAACCAACAAATTGGGAAAAGATCTTTACCAATCCTACATCAGATAGAGGGCTAATATCCAATATATATAAAGAACTCAAGAAGTTAGACTCCAGAAAACCGAACTACCCTATTAAAAAATGGGGTACAGAGTTAAACAAAGAATTCTCACCTGAAGAACTTCGGATGGCGGAGAAACATCTTAAAAAATGCTCAACTTCATTAGTCATTAGGGAAATGCAAATCAAAACAACCCTAAGATTTCATCTTACACCAGTCAGAATGGCTAAGATTAAAAATTCAGGAGACAGCAGGTGTTGGAGAGGGTGCGGAGAAAGAGGAACACTCCTCCACTGCTGGTGGGGTTGCAAATTGGTACAACCACTCTGGAAAGCAGTCTGGCGGTTCCTCCGAAAACTGGGCACCTCACTTCCAGAAGATCCTGCTATACCACTCCTGGGCATATACCCAGAGGATTCCCCACCATGTAATAAGGATACATGCTCTACTATGTTCATAGCAGCCCTATTTATAATTGCCAGATGCTGGAAAGAACCCAGGTATCCCTCAACAGAAGAGTGGATGCAAAAAATGTGGTATATCTACACAATGGAGTACTATTCAGCCATTAGAAACAATGAATTCATGAAATTCTTAGGCAAATGGATGGAGCTAGAGAACATCATACTAAGTGAGGTAACCCAGACTCAAAAGGTGAATCATGGTATGCACTCACTAATAAGTGGTTATTAACCTAGAAAACTGGAATACCCAAAACATAATCCACACATCAAATGAGATACAAGAAGAAAGCAGGAGTGGTCCCTGGTTCTGGAAAGACTCAGTGAAACAGTATTTGGCAAAACCAGAACGGGGAACTGGGAAGGGGTGGGAGGGAGGACAGGGGAAGAGAAGGGGGCTTACGGGACTTTCGGGGAGTGGGGGGGGGCTAGAAAAGGGGAAATCATTTGAAATGTAAATAAATTATATCAAATAAAAAAAAAAAAAAAAAAAAAAAAAAAAAAGAATTGGGGAAGGACATTGAACACAAAGGCCAACAGTGTGATTGAGGGCTCTGGGACAAGAAAACCTAAAGAATCAACTAAACTGGGCCCATGAGGGCTCACAGAGATTGAACCACCCATGAAAGAGCACAAATGGGGTACACATAGGCATGCTCCCCATAAGGAGCAGATGTGCAGCTTGGTCTTCATGTGGGTTCTCTAAAAACTGAAGTGAGGACTGTTTCACACTGTTGGATGCCTTTGGATTCCTTTCTGCTAGTAGAGCTGCTTTCTCTGGTCTCAGTGGGAGAAGGAGCTAAAATCTCTACTCTTATTTAAGGTAATAGGACCAGCTACTATATGCTATATTAATAATCATTATAAAAACCTTACTTTCATTGAAGCTGACATGCTTCACTCCGGTTTTCTGGGCTGGTGTCTCTGTCCTGTGACATAGGTTTAAAAGTTATAATTATTGTGCTATTCATAAAAACATTTGGCAAGTGTATTAAGCACTTTATATTTGAGTCCCTACTCTATCTTACTCTAGAGGGTTACTAACAGTATTTTTTGAAACAGGATCTCACTATGTAGGCATGCTCCTCTGAAATCTGCTCTATGGACCATGATGGCCTTAACTCACAGAGATCTGTGTATCTTCTACTTCCACACTTCCGGGATAAAATGCATGGGCCAACAGGAATACACAAACACTGTTGAATTTGCTTTTCAGCAATTGACTGTGATTGCTGACTGCTATCCTTTCCAGCTTTTCTCAAGAGAAAACATGAGGAATACTAAGCACTTAATCAAACACAAACAAAAGTGCTCAGACAAACCCCCACCACACACAAATACACTTTTCAAAAGCATTAAAGACAAAATTAGACATGCTTGATATAATATGTCTGTTGACACTTATGGAAGACTAGGAGGAAGGAATCGAGGCCTGAGGGAAATAGGAACCCCAGAGGTCGACCAACAGAAGCAGATAAACTGGACACTTAGGGTTCTCAGAGACTGAACCACCTATCCTAGAACAAACATGCACTGGACGGACACCTCCTGACACATATGTAGCAGATATACAGCTAAGTCTTCACACAGATACCAATCAACTGGGACTCGGTCTATCCATAAGGCTGTTGCCTGTACATGGGGTATATCCTTCTAGCTGCACTGTTTTGTCTGGACTCAGAGAGAGAGGAAGGGCCTACCCTTGCAGAAATGAACTGCCATGGTAGGGACATACAGGGGATCCCCAACTGATCAGAGGTGAAGTGGAGGAGGAACAGAGAAAGAAATATGGGATGGAACAGAGAAAGAAATGTAGGGACAGGAAATGTAGGATGGATGACCAGGAGGGAGTCAGTTAAGCTAGATGTAATGTGAATAAAATAAAATAGAATAAAATAAAAAAAAATAAGTTTTTACAAAAGGCATTAAAGATTTGAAAGCAGAGTAAGCTACCTCTACCAAGGCTCATCATAAAACACAGAGCTATTATGTGGGAATAATGGCTCAAAATAAACAGGTATACATATGGTCTAAACAGAAAATTCAAGCATACATAAGTGTATTTCATATGGAAAGGGCATATAGCATTGTAAGAACAAGCTGTTTCAGAGCTAAACATTCACAGAATTCAGGACAAGATTGAAAATGCTAAAGTACCAGACTCTGTGGAAAGAAATGAACTACTTATATATCCACTTTGAAAGCTCCATCTGAAATGGGGAAGAAAAATGTCTTGACCTGTGGAATTACCGAACTAGCTGGGTACTTGTACTATGTCTCTTAAAGTACATCTTCCAGTGAAAGTTCATTTCCTTCTGAGTTGGACATTTCAAACTTAAACAGATCATTAGGAAACACTATTTGTTACCTGTGATTATGATGTCATCTTTAGGGTCATAGAATATAAAATTTCAGGCTTAGGGACTATCGGTGTTTATCCATGATAAAACACTTGCCAATGACACCTATGGACCTTAATTCAGTGACAAACACTGTCAAAAGCAAAAATATGATAGTCGAGCAACAATTGTTCTACCTTATCCTTTGGTTTGGTTGAAGGCTCATGAGTTGAACTCCTTAACTAGGTAGTGATCCCTGGTGTGTGCTGTTCTTGTGTTGTGTTGAAACAGTCTCTTTTCCAGCTCCCACTTCATGTGTGCTAAGGTTTCTAACTATGTGCCTCTGAGTTTCTCAAAATCTTCCTGTCATTTTAATATTCCTGACCTAAGCAATTGTCAGTCTCAATAACAGCACTAAGATTGAAGAAAAGAAGAAACTGTACCCATTTATCTCTACCGGTGCATGTGCGTTAGCACACATTGCTTCTAAAAATTCTACCATTTCAGGTTTCCGTTCATATGTAGCAAGCAGTAAGGGGGTCAAGCCATACTGTAAAGGAAAGAATATTGCATTTTACAAAATGAATTGTTTCTCAATGAAAATTCATCACAGATTTTGTAAGCATAAATATACTGTAAAGTGTTACAAGGGTTCATTTATCCTACAACACCAGTTGCCCTTTCCCACACACAGCTTTTTCCCTATGACACACCTTTTCCCTGTCCAACATTATCTATGAACAACACTCCCTTCCAGAACTCTCCCCAAACACTCAATGTTTCCAGTCTACTTAGCTCCATGGAGTAGGCCCTCCATTGACACAGCCCTGATACATAAAGTTTGGTATGTCCCTGTTGAAGAACTGGGCTCCAGAAAGGTGTGGAGCGTTTCTCAATCTGTGTGTGAAATACATTTATTTGCTAAACTAAGAATTACCTTGCAAGCTCAACAGCATTTCCTATGTATATCAAAGTTTTTAAAAATTAAATAATTTTTTTAATTTTCTCCAATGATCAAATTTCCTAATTTTTCTGTCACCTCTCTCACTTTCCAGTGCACTCTCATACTCGAGTCAAACCCACATCAGTACCTTCTTTGCAACAACACACTTCTATCTATTCTATAATCATATAACATGAAATGAATTTATTTTTATTGTCTGTGTATATGTGATGTGTATGTGTAGTCCTAAATCCTTTATTTTTGAATGTTAAAATCAAGGCCAATTCTGAGACAAAATATGCTATGCTGTGTTTTTCTGAACTAACTACCAAAAATATGAAAAACATGTTTGGAGAAAGCAGCGTTCCTGTAAACAGATATATTGAGAATGCTTGAACGTCTGCACGTAGAAAACAGATGTGAGTGTCACTGCTAGAAGTGCACTGGGAATGAAGTTGAGTGAACTTTACCTTTGTTTTGGCTTCAATATCTACATTGTGCTTTAGAAGCATTTTTACAATGGGTAGGTTACCCGTGGATACAGCATGGTGGAAGGCTGTATTCCCAATAAAATCCATCACATTTGGATCAGCATTGTAGTCGAGCAATACAGAAACACAATGTATATTGCCTCGCTGGGCAGCCTGTAGAAATTGGACAAAAAAAAAAAAGTACATCTTCAATTCAAGGAATCCAAGAGAGACATTTCTACCATCACACTGAATAGTTCCCCTTAAAGCAAACACAGAGTTTCAGTTATGCATATTATCTATTTTGACACAAAGTCTTAAGTACTCCAGACTCACCTGATTTTAGAATCTCCCCACAACATCTTTTTACAAGCGGTAGAATTTAAAGGTAGAATGCACCCAGATTTTCTAAGAATTCTAGTCTGTGCTGGTTTGCTGTTCCAGTGCAGAGATTAGTTGTTTGGTTAGTTTTTGTTCTCTTTGCCAGTTTGACATAGGCTAACACACCTGGAAAGATTGTCACTTGAGGAACTTCCCCTATCAGAGTTCCCTCTGGGCAACTATGTGTAATATATTTTTGATTTTGATGGAAGTAGGAAAGCCCAGTGTCTTAGGGTTGGAGGCACAGCTGGGAGAATATTCTCAGATGTATGAAAATAATCTGTGCAAGCCCTGGTAAAAGTCATGGAAAAGCTGCATTCGCCCATGATCTCTAGTTTAGCTCTTCCCTCCAGTTCCTGATTATGAGCTCCTGCCCTGGTTCCCCTTGAGAATGAACTGTGACATGTAAATATAAACCAAATAACCATTTCCTTTCCTGACTTGTTTTTGGTCAGTGTTTTATTACTGCCACAGAAACCAAACAAGGACAACCTCTAATCCATTTCATACCACAACATATGTCCAATAGCTACCTTAATCAAGGGTGTGCAGCCTTCATCATCCCGGATGTTAACGCTGGAGTTATTTTCTAATAATAGTAATACCACGTCTGGATGGTTGTGGGCACATGCATAATGCAGTGATGTCCTGCAAAAGGAAAGGACATTTAGGAACATTTCTGAATGCTAAATAAGAGCCCCATCACCTTTAAGTGCTACATAGTATGGAGGTAATTTCCATCTGATGTAAGCAAGGAACTGGAGTTTCCTTACTTGGTTATGTCTACCCAGGTGTTCATTTGCTGTGCTAGGGATATAATGCACGGCTTATCTGCGTAAGGCAGGAGTTCTATCAAGGCTCTCATCCTGCACAAAGCAGCCTGTCTGGATCATAGAAAAGCTCCCACTAAATTATCTCAGCTTGAATTTAAATCCTACTCTACTATCTGGGATTTCTATGAAGCCCATGACTCCATTTCATAATAACTGACTCCCATGAAGAAGTATGGAGAGGGTCCTGATCCTGGAAAGGACTGATCTAGCATTGGTGGGGAATATAAGGACAGAGAAAAAGGAGGGAGGTGATTGGAGAATGGATGGAGAGGAGAAGGTTTATGATACATATGGGGAGGTGAGATCTGGGAAAGGGGAAATCATTTGGAATGTAAACAAAGAATATAGAAAATAAAAATATTAAAAAAAACTAGGGTTTCAAAGAGTATGGTTCATTTCATTTCATATTTAAATTTTAGAATATAAGGAAATTTTGGGCAGAAAAACATAATCGTTTAAAAATGGGAAGATCTGTTAAGAGAGTAGAATGTGTATTTTATACAGTAGATATCTAATATATGTATGGGGAATAAATGGACCAACTGAAAATCTACAGTTGGACAATTCAGGCTTTTTAAAGAAAAATCAGTAAGCAAGAGAATATCTTGAAACTATAATTTATAATTTATTCTTCATGAACCTTGAACTTGAAGACTAATTAGCCCCTTAGAACTACTAGACTCTGAAGAAGGAAATGGAAGAAGATCTCAAAAAATGGGAAAACCTCCCATGCTCATGGATCGGTAGAATCAATATAGTTAAAATGGCCATTTTGCCAAAAGCAATGTACAGATTCAATGCAATACCCATCAAAATCCCAACTCAATTCTTCACAGAGTTAGAAAGAGGAATTATCAAATTCATCTGGAATAACAAAAAACCCGGGATAGCTAAAACTATTCTCAGCAACAAAAGAAATTCTGGGGGAATCAGTATCCCTGACCTCAAGCAATACTACAGAGCAATAGTGTTTAAAACTGCATGGTATTGGTACAGTGACAGGCAGGCAGATCAATGGAACAGGATTGAAGATCCAGAAATGAACCCACACACCTATGGCCACTTGATCCTCGACAAAGGGGCTGAAAACATCCAATGGAAAAAAGATAGCCTTTTCAACAAATGGTGCTGGTTCAACTGGAGGTCAGCATGCAGAAGAATGTGAATTGACCTATCCTTGTCTCCTTGTACTAAGCTCAAATCCAAATGGATCAAGGACCTCCACATAAAGCCAGACACTCTGAAGCTAATAGAAAAGAAACTGGGGAAGACCCTTGAGGACATCGGTACAGGGAGAAAGTTTCTGAACAGAACACCAATAGCTTATGCTCTAAGATCAAGAACTGACAAATGGGACCTCATAAAATTACAAAGTTTCTGTAAGGCAAAGGACACCATCAAAAGGACAAATCGGCAACCAACAAATTGGGAAAAGATCTTCACCAATCCTACATCAGATAGAGGGCTAATATCGAATATATATAAAGAACTCAAGAAGTTAGACTCCAGAAAACCAAACAACCTTATTAAAAAATGCGGTACACCGTTAAACAAAGAATTCTCACCTGAAGAATGTTGGATGGCAGAGAAGCAGCTATAAAAATGCTCAACTTCATTAGTCATTAGGGAAATGCAAATCAAAACAACCCTGAGATTTCACCCTACACCAGTCAGAATGGCTAAGATTAAAAATTCAGGAGACAGCAGGTGTTGGAGAGGATGTGGAGAAAGAGGAACATTCCTTCATTGCTAGTGGGGTTGCAAATTGGTACAACCACTCCGGAAATAAGTCTGGCAGTTCCTTCGAAAACTGGGTACCTCACTTCCAGAAGATCCTGCTATACCACTCCTGGGCATATACCCAGAGGATTCCCCACCATGTAATAAGGATACATGCTCTACTACGTTCATAGCAGCCCTATTTATAATTGCCAGAAGCTGGAAAGAACCCAGGTATCCCTCAACAGAAGAGTGGATGCAAAAAATGTGGTATATCTACACAATGGAGTACTATTCAGCCATTAGAAACAATGAATTCATGAAATTCTTAGGCAAATGGATGGAGCTAGAGAACATCATACTAAGTGAGGTAACCCAGACTCAAAAGGTGAATCATGGTATGCACTTACTAATAAGTGGATATTAACCTAGAACACTGGAATACCCAAAACATAATCCACACATCAAATGAGGTACAAGAAGAACGGAGGAGTGGCCCCTTGTACTGGAAAGACTCAATGAAGCAGTATTTGGGAAAACCAGAATGGGGCAGTGGGAAGGGGTGGGTGGGAGGACAGGGGGATAGAAGGGGGCTTATGGGACTTTCGGGGAGTGGGGGGCTAGAAAAGGGCAAATTATTTGAAATGTAAATAAAAAATATATGGAATAAAAAAATAGAACTACAAAATGATCAAGAATCACGTAGACGACAGAAAATCTTCTGTTGTGTCATTGGTTCCCCTTCATTAACTAGAACGGAGTAAAAATAGGAAATAAGAATGAGGGGCTGGGTGATTGGAAGAACTCAATTGGTTAATCACTTTCCCTGAAAACCTGAGTGCAGATATGTGGATAAGGGGATCCCCAAAGGTACTTACTTACCCAAAGTCTGAGAATCAATGTGTTCCAAGAGAGTAAATTAAACATTCCAGGGATTTGGCTGAATGAACATGTCTCTCTAAAACTGAGGGACCACGTGCTGGAACCCATAGGGAGGCCTGATGGCCTGAGGTCAGTCCCCAGAACACACAGTGGGGGAGAAGACAAGTGTCCAGTGGCGAGTCCTCGGACCATCACACACTTAGCTCCATATGTGTGGGACAAGGGAAAGTGAGAGGAAGACAATGCCCATCTCTTTCCTTCACATGTGTATCAATGCATGCACAACATGTACCTAGGGTGAGTATGGGGGTACAGGGTCAGAGTTCAAAATGTCTTTGTATGATCCATTCGCAAACACAGGTCATATTGACCTAAGATTTCTCAGTGATTTTTTGCATTAAAGTGGATGATTTATCTTATGATAAATTTTCCATTGTTGAATAATAGTATTTATTAATGACTTATATATTAAGACAAATCTAGACGGGTGGCTTGTTAGTTAACAGCTCTAGTTGTGTTTTCTCAGATACTGAGTTTTTGTTGCTAGCACACACATTTCAGCACTGTGTGTAGCTCCAGTTCCAGGGGATCAAGCACTTGATTCCAACACACACGTTGCTTCAAAAATGCACATAGGCACAACATCTGTGTGTGTTTATTTCTCTCTCTCTCTCTGTGTATGTGTGTGTGTGTGTGTGTGTGTGTGTGTGTGAAAGAGAGAGGGGGTATGTGTTTTGCTATGTGTGTTTGTCTACAAAATTTAAGTGTAAACATAAAAATAAAATGATGCAGTTTGGTTAAGGCCTAGGAGCTGCTGTTCCAGGGTGTGCAGGTCTCCTATGGCTCAGAGCACTAAACAAGTGACCATGCAGGGACCCAATGGAAATGAACCTAAGCACGCCATCTCTCCTCCATTAGGATGGAGCCCTGGAAGCTGATTTTCTCCCTGCTTGGCTCTGAGTATGCCTGACAGGTCCTACTCTACTGTCCACCCCTCCCCCTCACCAACTCCAATGCCCATTACCTGTTCCTCCTATCAGATTCATCCACATGATGTCGACTGGAGTGTATTAATCGTTCAGTTTTGTCCAGGTCACCCACACTGGCTGCTCGCTGCAAAGGACCCGTAGGGTCATATCCGATATAGGAGAGGGTAAATTTGTGCCTTCTCTGACGATTTATGCATGTACAGCCCAAACATGAATGCCACAGACGGGTGTACCAGCGTCTCCTTTGGGGGACGTTTCTTGTCTGGACATCATATCTAAGATCTTCCTCCATTATTGAGGCCTAGGGCCTCAGGGCCCCCTGAGGGCCACCCAAGATCTACTTTCCCTCTCTTCCCTTCCCTTTAGCTGATCACTGCTTCCCAAATTCTATAATAAAACAAAACAGATTTAAAACTCTTGCAAACAAAACACTAAACAGTCCAGCACGTTCAGTATCAACTGAACTATACTTCAGTATACAGCAGTACTGCTATGCTAGAACCACCACTGTTACATGCCGTGAGGTCACAATGGTGCTATGTTAATGTTCTATGCACACATGCCCCATTCTTCAGTGGTTGGAGGCCAGGTATCTAATACACTTATGTACTAAGCTCATTCTTTGAAAGTACACAATCTAGTAGTGTTTTCTTAGTATGTCATTAAAATTGTGCACCCATCACCCTATTTGTTTTAAAAACATTTTTATCTTTGAGAAGAAATCCTGTGGCCATTAGAAGTTACTCTTTACTCCTCCAGAGCCTACCACCTATCAGATTGTTAGGTACCAGCTCAACACATCCCTCTTTGATGACAGAAGTGTTACCTCCTAAAATAGGAACTTTAATTCTGGTTGTATAGAGCATCAATACAATAGCCTTCTCAATAACCCATGATATGTGGGGGTTTCTGTGGGTCCCACTCCAACTTCTGCTTTTCAGTTCTCATTCTATTGGGTATTGTTGTGTTAGTGGCTACTGCTGCTGTTGTTTCATTTTTAGTTTAGGGGATTTGGGTATTTTTGTTTGATTTATTGATTGATTTGAGAGAGAGAAAGAGGGAGGAAGAAAGAGAGAAAGAGAGAGAGATTCACAGACACACAAAGATACACTCACAGGCACACAGGCTTGGGCACAGGCACAGGCACAGGCACGGGCACGGGCACAGGCATGGGCATGGGCATAGGCATGGACATGGACACGGACACGAACACGGACACAGACACAGACACACACACAGACACAGACACAGAGGGAGAATATGTGTGTAAACCTGTCTGTTCTGAACCTAGCTCTGTAGACCGAGATGGCTCTGTAGATCAGGGAACCTGATATAGCTGTATGGTAAGAGGCTCTGTCAGAGCCTGACATAAACAGAGGCAAATGCTTCAGCCAACCATTGGATTGAGCATGGCGTCCCCAATGGAGGAGTGAGAAAAAGGACTGAAGGACCTTAAAGTTTTGCAACCCCCTAGGAAGAATAATAATATCAACCAACCAGACCAACCACAGAGCTCCTGGGACTAAACCACCAACCAAAGTGTATACATGCAGGGACCCACAACTCCAGCTGCATATGTAGAAGAGGATGGCAAAGGATGGGCATGAATAGTATGAGAGGCCCTTGGTCCTGTGAAGGCTCGATACCCCAGTGTAGGGGAATGCAAGGTAGGAGAGGTGGGAGTGGATGGATAGAAAAACACCTTCAAAGAAGTAGGCGGAGGGGGATGGAATTGGTGGTTCCTGGCCTGCTTCAGATTATTATATAATCTGCAATCTGCAATAGGTGAGCCCTTATGAAGCAAGGCTGGAAGGGACTCATTTTAGGAAAGATTCCTGCTATTAATATGCTTATCCTCTTGTTATTCTTAAACATATATAATAATCAATATATAATAGCACACTCCTTTGGAGCAGATGGCTGCAGATCCATGAAGACGCACTGTCTTATAGTGACGCTATATAGACAAAGAGATGACTTAACTTTTAATGATGATCTATAAGAATTCCTAAAATTATATCTGTAATTATGAAGCTCTTTTGTAATAGGAATGCAATTGGGCCCTTTTTCTGATAGTCAAAACTGCAATGAGAACTCTGTCAGTCTCCCAAGTGTCACAAGTTAATTGCTCTTAGATGGGAACCAGACCTTCTCCTACTCAGAGCACATGCCAAGAGGTTGTTAAACAATTAACCAGAGGTCATGAAAAGGGAACTAAAGATTTATCATAGATGCTAGGACAGCAGATAAAATGTTGACTGGGTTTATCTATGCAAACATTCACTTACTTATGGTTTTAAACCTTCAGTGAACCTGTGGAGCAGAGACAGGTAATAAATCTTAGCTAGATAATTACTCCTAATGGATATGCATGTAAACATTCTCTGTTGCCTACTTCTATCTCAATTTATGATTTGATATTTTCTGTGAACTTGTGATGAACATCATACCATGGTATCATGTATTCTGAAAGATGTACTGAAGACAAAGAAGAAAGGACTTTCTCTTTTTGCCTTTCCCCACTTTGAACGGGAACTTTTTATCCTTTCCCACTTAGAAGAATTTTTCCTTTTCCCTTCACATAGGATCTTCCTGCTCTTCCCCATAGATAGCTTTTATAGGAAACTTTTTTATTTTTATTTATTCGATATATTCTTTATTTACATTTCAAATGATTTCCTCTTTTCTGGCTCCCCACTCCCTGAAAGTCCCATAAGCCCTCTTCCCTCCCCCTATTCCCAAATCCACCACTTCCAAATTCCCTGTTCTGGTATTCCCCTATACTGCTGCACTGAGCCTTTCCAGAACCAGGGGCCACTCCACAGTTCCTCTTGGACATCATTTAGTATGTGGATTATGTCTTGGGTATTCCACGTTTCTAGGCTTATATCCACTTTGCAGTGAGTGCATATCATGATTGCTCTTTTGAGACTGGGTTGCCTCACTTAGTATGATGTTCTCCAGCTCCGTCCATTTGTCTAAGAATTTCATGAATTCATTGTTTCTGATGCTCCACTATGTTTATAGGAAACTTATTACATCTTAATAATAAATGATATTATAACTCTTTTAAGTGTCCTTTTTTCTTCCTGCTACTTCCAAGTAGCAGGTTGAAAGTTAGAACCCAAACAAAGGTGATTTTCTTAATCTCCTGTTGTTTTAGGATGAGGTGCTAAGTACCTGAGACTGCAGTCTCTGACCTCAGAGGAACACAGAAGGCAGTTCAATTATAATAGCATAGCAAATTAAATGTAGATAAGTAAACTTTTTATTATACAGCAACTCTAAATATCTCATAAGACCGAGTCTTACCCACCCTCCAATACTCTTCCCCCTCCTCTGCCTCAAGAAGAACTTACAAGATAGACAATCACTTCCTGCTTGGTCTGGCCCCCTGCACAGCACTGTAATCTGAATAAACTTTCTGATTCTCCATTGCCCTTGTATGTGAGATAAGGGGACCCATGATTGGCTGGCACAAGGGGAACTCTACATCCTCCTCTAACAAATAGGCTCTCAAATGTGGCTGCTCTGTTTCTACATCCAAAGAGTGAGAAGACCTGTGTGTGTGACCTGGGAACAATTCAGATTCAGCCTGAGCCATGATTTTTCCCATCTCTGAAAGGAGTTTGACCATGCCTTTCCTTTGACCCCAGTCCACTTGGTTGTATGGAAGGGAGACTCCAACAGTAAGATCAAAGTGGGAGAAAGATATAAGACTACTCTTCAGAAGGGGAGCCAGGAAGTGTTAGCCCTGTGTGTGTGAGGAGGGGCCTCTTACCAACAGAAAAGAGCATAAATGGATTGCTCTTCTTAAACTGCCCCCTGTTGTGCTGAAACTGCTGAGGGTTAAAGTCATTGGGATTGGAGAAGTACTTGGGATCTTTCAGCAAAGAGCCCAGTATAGGCAATACATCATTGCCCTGGAAGACAGGAGCCATGGGACTAATTAGGCAAGGTGATAGATGAGCATCCTCAGGGCTCACAAGATTGGAAGGAAGAGGATAAAAGGAGAGGGGCTGAGCTAAGGGGGAAGTGTTGGCCAATGTGACAGGTTCTCTTGGAGCAGTGGTGGTTCAAGTTCGATGAGGAAGGTCGCTTGAGAGACTCACAATCTCTTGGAACAGAATGTTAGGGAATGAGCAAGCCCATGCCTGTCAATTCAGGAGGTTGTGGGCCCAGGAAGAAGTTCACACTCCCTGGTACAGCAATTTGGGGTTTGTGTGCCTCAGCAGGCTGTATGGAGGACGTGAGCCTCTTCAACATAAGTAACAAATTCTAAAGAAACAGAGTCATGGTCCTTACCATGAGAGTTTGCTAAACATGGGGTTGATGCCTGAAAAACAGGGAGACCCAGGATTGAGGACAGTTTAAACACCATGGTGAAGGAGCAAAATTTTCATTGAGAAGGAAGTGTGTAAAACTCTGACTGGGGATGGCCTGCTGAGTCAAGAGGACTGGAATGAAGACTCTTAGGCTCGGCAGGGAAATACCTTGGGGATGAGGATGCCCCAAAACTTGATGTCCTTGGTAGTTCTACAAGCCACACCAAGAGGAATTATGTCTCCATATCTCTGGGATCTCATGGATCACAGCCTTGGTGTAAGGTGTCTGCATTCTATCCTCATACTGAGGCTGTTGGTTCCTGCCAATCACCTGGTCAATCTCCTCATGCACCATAGCTGAGAAGAGATGTGTTTATACATTTAGAAAGGGAAGATGCATTAAATATGCAAAAATATGGAGATGTAGAATTATGGGTGAAATGTTATAGACCATTTGCAGTAGATGCTAGCTATATATGGTGCTGGAATAGGATCCCATTAACCTTCTTGGGTTAGAATCAGAGGCATTAGCAGAAGACATTTACAGATTGGTAAGAGAAAAAAAAGCAAAGTACATTCTATGATTGAGAGGAGCAGTTTCCAAATACGTTCAGGCCTTTTCATTTTTTTAAATACAAGTGAGGCTCAGCATGAGATGGGAAGTTTTCAGCGATAAATTAGTACCCTAGGATTCCCTGCAACACTGAGCCCCAGACACACTAGACAAGGCACACTACCATATGGAACATCACCATAGAAATACCATTGAATATATCTCAGAACTAGAGACATTGGACCATTCTAGCATAAGCAGGTCTTAGGTGCATGCTGAATAAGGCAAATTGTAATTTTGAGCAATCAACCATATGCCATCTTATGTCTTCCTGAAATTAGACATGCTCATGATTATATAAGTACATGCATTGTGGGAAATGGCATGCCCAGTTAGCAAAGGCTTACATAACTCAAGCCTGTCAATCAAAACCCAAAACCACACACACCCTGCCTTTAGCAATCAACCCTTTGTCTTTCTGAACTCATAAAAGGAAACCCTGGACAATCGCCTGGGATCCTCAGCAAATCCTGCTCAACCCTCCACTCCTTTACACTGTAGCTATTCCTTACTTTCTCCTTGATTAGGAAAAATACCCCACAGCTTTTCCATTTGTTGCATTTCTTCAGAATTCTGAAAGTAGCTTAAAAATATGCTAAGAACCTGGAGAAACCAGTCAGATGGTGACCAGCATTCACAATGGGTGCCTATCAGATCAGCTTCCTTCAGAGACTATCTTAAATCCCTGATATCTGGGAGAACTGGGGTAGGGATAGCCAATGTCCAGCACGGTGTAGTGGTCTGTGGCCTCTACCGTCCCTGTCTCCCTCAACATTACCTGCAACGGCAGGTGCTTCATGAGGAGCAAGAAGTTGAAGCTCATGGCTGTGCTGTCCATCTCTGTGCCCACGAAGAAAAGGTTCAGTGTGGTCATCAACAGATTCCTCTTGGGAAAATGAATTTGGGGGTTCTTCTCCTACAGGGAGAGGGACATTTATCTTAATTCCACTTAGCACTCTTTCAGACACTACTGGGAGTTTTCCCAGGATTCACTTTTCTTGGGTTCAGATTGAAGGTGGGAAGGGAGAGTCTGACCAATCAAGGCCCTCCCCAAGTGCTGGCTTCCCTCATACCCCGCAAGAAACAAACATAAAATCCTTCTTCCTTGGTCTTTCCCTGGGTGAATCTCTGTACTTTTGCTATCAACCTGGTTGGAATTTATTTAAAATAGTAATGATGTTTTTAAAAAGAGGAGAGATGGTGGAGAGGGTAAGAAAGGGGAGAGAAGTAGAGAAGATAGAAATGAAGAGATGACAAAGGGAGGAGTTTCTGCAAGATGGAGAATCAGAATTGGCAATGAGAACAGCCTACTTTTTCACAATTTGAAGATGCCCTTGGAGGGAATTCTTCCCCTGCAGGTGTGCATTTGTGAAGCGTGCCTGCATGTGTTTTTGCACACATGTATGTGCCTAATTGAGCATGAGTGCCAGAGTGCATCTCTCTCACTGTGTGTGTGTGTGCGTGTGTGTGCATGTGTGTGTGTGTGTCTGTGTGTGTGTGCATGCACATCTGTGTGCTGATTATTTCTGGATACAAGTGGGCCTGTGGGTGTCCACACCCATAAGTATATATGAGGCAGCCAGAAGAGAACATTGCATATCTTTTATCAATCACTGCCCTATTCATTTGAGGCAGGGGCTGCTGTCGAACCTGGCTGTAAAAGAACTTCTGGGGAAATTAGTATCCTAGACCTCAAGCAATACTACAGAGCAATAGTTTTAAAAAAACTGCATTGTAATGGCACAGTGACAAGCAAGTGGACCAATGGAATAGAATTGAAGACTCAGAAATGAATCCACACACCTAGGGTCACTTGATCTTTGACAAAGGAGCCAAAAACATCCAGTGGAAAAAAGATAGCCTTTTCAACAAATGGTGCTGCTTCAACTGGAGGTCAGCATGCAGAAGAATGCCAATTGATCCATTCTTATCTCATTGTACTACGCTCAACTCCAAGTGGATCAAGGACCTCCACATAAAACCAGACATACTGAAACTAATAGAAAGGGATACCAAGCAGGATACCTGGGGGACAGTTAGAGAACCACAGAAATCCAGGGAGAACAGAATTCTAAAACAATCTTAAAAAGGCCAAAGAGCAAATTAACAGTAAACAGGAAAGTGGATCCAGGGCAGAAAGGGCTTCGAAAGGGCACTCAGGGAAGGCCATGGAACCTGCCACTACACATCTGTCAGGCCTAGTTCCCCATGTGCTGTGATTCTCGCCATAGCCTTTGAAGAACCAGGTGAAGAAAGCTTGCTCTCCACGACCACTGACTTCCTCAGCCTAGTTCTCCAGAGCCTCCCTCATGGCATCATTTCCCCATGGCACCACAGCAGGACAAGGCCCCAGAGGAGTGTTGAACACAGGAATATACTGCTCCCTGATCCGGTGAAGGGACAAGTTAGAGAGGCCATTCCTGGAACATCCCATGTCCTGATGTCAGGTACATAGATGCATTGCGGTGATGTATCAAACCTCTAAACTATGTCTGCATCCTGGCCTAGTCAGTCTTCTGCCTCAGAATCTGAGCCACACTGGGCATGCTCCACAGCTCAAATGTACCATCTCTCTGCCCAGTACTACCTTTGAGAGGGAATCATAAAACTTCTTTGTGTCCAGAAAGTTGCCAAGGAAGGGTAATGGGGTAGGTCCTTGAGGCATCTTCCTCAAGATTTTCCTCTGCCTCCACTCAGTTGTTCTGATTATGACACTGAAGCAGGTCAGCACAGCCACCAGGAGCATCCCAGAGGCCAACATGGAGGCAGTGGGATGGACATGCAGGAGGTTATCTCTGGGATGGTGTATCTTTATACTCTAGGATGGAAGGATGGCTCTAGCTCCTGTTTAATAATTATCTCATTTTTTCCTCCCAGCTATTGCCCATGGTGCCATTGCCTTGGTTATGAAACTGGCAGCAAGAGAAGAGGAAGGGGGTTCACATGTAGTGGATGTTAGGACAGAAGAAAAGTGTACCAAGTTTGCATAATGAGATGAGAGTATGGATTAGGACATTTCTATAATTGAAGACATGGTAACATCTGCATGTGAAGGAAGCATGCAGATACAAGGTAGAGGGTCTCAGACAGAGAAAGAACATCACGGGGACATGGATTTCTGGTTTTAAAAATAATCCAGGGGCTTGGGACTTTTATTTGATTGCACAGGACATGTTGCTGTGGATTCAGGACCCTCTAGTGAGAATGCATAGAAAGTTAGTACCTTAGAGGGGAGATTCTGGAGTTGTGATCTGAAGATGTGGGGTTAATGGAGGATCCAGACCTGTGGGTTTGGAGTTCCTGGCAGGTGAAGTGTATTGAATGTCCAATAGGATCCTGCAGCCAGCACTGGATTCCAGCTGTTGCATTTTCTTTGACCCTATGCTGTCTCCCAATACCAAGAATTCTTAAGGAAGCCTCAAAGTAAGACCAGGACTGATACCATATAAGCAAGACATTCCATTCCCACATGTGGCATGGAAAAGGGGAAAACAGCCAGGTCCTCATGTCCCTGGGACATTGCTTAGGATGAGGAGAAAAGCAGGGGAAATCTCAGTTGTCAGAAGGCCTGAGCTGGTTTTATAAAGCAGTAATACCAACCACCAACACAGAGGAAAACACCAACTGGCCCAAAACTTCCTAATTAGTTGTAAGTTAACTTAGATCTTAAAATTGCTTACACAATGGTCACATTGTCAAATTTCCTTTGAAGGATTTAGGTTTATATTAGGAGCCCTGGCAGCTCTCAGCCTTAGTCAGAGAAATCTCCTTAGGCAATAGTCATAAATCAGTGAAGAAATGCACAATTGGTCACAGTGCTAGATACAAGAGATGGAGGGTCAGCCCTAAATAATTGGAAAGTCTTAACCAATGACCTCCCACCACCACAATGGCTCAGCAAATCTTGCACAAGAGGCAGGAAGAACGTAGGAGCTGGAGGATGAGAAGGAGGACTGTGGAGTGCTGTCTTCTAGATGTGACATAGTGGCTGCATTCATAAACTCACAAAAGCTGGGTCACTTACAGAAGACCTGGACAAGGTCAACTCAGCCAACTCTGGCATAAATGGTGAAAGTGCACCCCAAACCCTATGACTTAATGAAGAGCTATTGGCAATTGAGAGCTGATGGAGAGAGCTAACCATTCTTTGGGGAGGGGTGTTCCCACTGCTGCGATTCCCATGTTCTAGTGAATGGCCCCTTCCTCACCCAGTCACACATGAGCAGCTCTAATTTCATGAGTTATCAAAAAAGAAGACATGACGTTGGGAAAGGAAATTTGGTAAGATTTGGAAGAAGAAAATGAGTTGTTGTGATCATATTTCATTACACATGTATACATTCCCTCTCAAGAATAAAGAAGAGTGTAACTAAAAACTGAGCACACAAAATAACGAGCTTCACTATGGCACAGCCACACACAGCTTGCGCTCACTGGTCTCCCTCTCCACTCTTCTACCCATCCCCTCTATCTTCCTGCTCCGTCCTTCCCCACTCCTGGTACAGAACACACATTCTCTTATTCTTTCTCCCCCATTGCCAATGTTCTCTCACGACAGCTGTGTCTCCTGTTTCTACTTCCAAGATCTACAACCCCATATGTGCACACAAGTCTAGGGTTTCTTCTTACAAGGGGCACAACTCTGGTCTTTGTGAGTCTGGGACACTTTGCTTAAACTTAGTAGTTTCTAGGTTCTTCCATGTTCCTATCGTTGCCATGGATTCATTTTCTTCTTCTGGGGGGACACGTAGGTTGTCTCCATGAGGATCGTGTATAAAATAAATATGGAAGTCTAAATATCCTTATGGTAGGACTCAGCATATTTGTAAAATCCAATGGAATGGCACAGTGGGTAAAGAAGCTTGCAGCAGGCATGATGGTGAGTTAGTCCTCAGGAGGAAAGAACTGACTTCCACAGCTTTCCTAGAGTTTACACACACACACACACACACACACACACACACAAACCGGGTCTTTTTAACACACACACACACACACACACACACACACACACGCACAAGTTCAAAACTGTAATACAATATTTTTAATAACAAATTCTGGACTTCTAAAAGAAAATGTAGGGAGAGGACACTGAATTATCAATATATCCAAGAACTCGCTATAATGTAATTATTACATATAGATATATACATATTAAATTCAGTGTAATGAATTCAGAGATAGAGAGAGAAATAATGTCCAGAAATGAAAAATAAGATTATATGAAGTTCAGAGAGCTTCTGCCTAGCATGGAGCACAGTTGGCAAAGTGAAGAGCAGATATGTATAATGGGTGGGAAAAGAATTTGTCAAACAATAAATAGATAAATGAACTGAACAGACAGTTCTCAAAAAAAAAAGGAAAGAAAAAACAAGTATCTAATAAGCAGAACTTACAGGGGGTGAACCTAGGCCTCCCTGCACATAGGTAGCACATGTGCACTTGGTTTTCATGTGAGTTCTGAACATCTGGAGCAGATGCTATCCCAACAGCTGTTGCCTGCACGTGGGATGTGTTCTACTAGCTGGGCTGCCTTGTCCGTCCCCAGTGGGAGAGGATGTGCACAGCCTTTCAGAGACTTGAAGTGCTAGGGTGAAGGGAGACACAGAGGGACCCTGCCCCTCAGAGGAGAAGGGGTAGGGAAATAGAGGAAAGATTGTGGGAGGGGTGACCAGGACGGGACAGTGGGCAGAATGTAGAGTCAATACTTAAAAGAAAAGAAAATTAAAAAAAAAAAAGAAAGAATTTGGCATCATACACCATCAGGGAAATAAAAACCAAAACTAGTTTGAGAGTCTCAGACCAGTGGCTTCTAATTTGTCAAACCCCACCCAACCTCCACTGCCACCACTGTACTGTTTACGCCCTGAACAGAGGCTTGTCCTTCCTTGTACAATTTCAGTAGCTGTTGTGTTATCAAGGCATCCATTCTCCTATGGGGACACTACAGACAGGACAGAGAGGGTGAAAGGGGCGCATGACTTAGAGACCCTCAGGCTAAAGGTCTTGAACCTTTGTCTGTCCTGTTCACTCCACTTTTTCTGCTTCTGGGCTCTCATTTCCCCACCATTAAAAAGGGAACGTCATAGCTAAGGCTGTGTTGCATCTCCTTTTGGAGTGATTCCTGGTGTCAAACAATTAGAAAACAGAAGAATGAAATCTGGTATGAGGCTTGAGTGAATTTGTGGAAAGCACAGTGGACTGTGGGGTGACCAGGATGGGAGCTGGAAAGAATGCAAGGCCACACTGTCTCCTCCATATTCTTTACATCTTCATAATGCTATTATTAACATACAAAGGAGTGCATTTCTCCCTGACCTTTTCTTACACACAGATCACTAACTATGTTCCCATTCACACACACACACACACACACACACCTTTACTGGCCTCCCCACAAAACTATTCACTGATAGCTTATTCACACCTACCAAATTTTGAGCATGGTGCATTGCAGAATGATTTGTTCATGCTGTCCTTGGCTTTTGCCTATTCAAGTTCAACTATCCCAATGTCTCTCCTTTTGGAAGATGAGATTTTAAGAAAGGATTCACTCCTCTTCTTTCCTCATGTAGTCAATGCTGCCCCACTACAGCTGATGGAGGAAGCTCTCCTTCTGGTGGACAGACAGGAAGACAGAGAGGAAGACAGAAAGGAAGATGATCAAACAGTACAAGAATTAGATGGGAATTTGCGAGGAGGTAAATCTAGGAGGAGTTTGGAAGAAAAGGGTAAATAAGATAAGTATATATGGAATTTCCAAAGAAACAAATATATACAAAAGAATATGAAAAAAGCATTATAAACAGGAAATAATCATATCAACAGTGAAGCCACAGAGCTAGAAGAAGAGGTGGGGACATGGGCAGAGGCTGACACTGGTACACTGTGATTGACATACACAGGAGTGGAGAGTCAGACATGACAGTGAGATGGGCTGACTGCAGACACCAAGACACCCTGCATCAGGCAGGAGATCAGAGTCTCTCTCTCTTTCTCTCTCTCTCTCTCTCTCTCTCTCTCTCTCTCTCTCTCTCTCTCTCTCTCTCTTTCTCTCTCTTTCTCTCCCTCTCTCTCTTTCCTGTTTCCTTGCCCCCTTTCCTTCATTCAGAGCCCCCTCTCTGCCTCACACTCTGCTCCCAATACTCTGCGTTTCTGATTTTCTATTATTCTCCTGGTACTCATGGTTGGTGCCCCTGTG
Organism: Apodemus sylvaticus; assembly: GCF_947179515.1. Classification (NCBI taxonomy): domain Eukaryota; kingdom Metazoa; phylum Chordata; class Mammalia; order Rodentia; family Muridae; genus Apodemus; species Apodemus sylvaticus. The sequence goes on from NC_067472.1 coordinate 187,489,907, forward strand.
GCTGTTCATTCTATGTCTCACCCTTGGTGCCAGAGCTGAGCGAAGTCATGATCAGGTCCCAGAAGGTGGGCTCACTCTGCCTGAAGTTCAGCATCTGAACAGCAGGGATCTGTCCAGGGCTCCAGTGGTTGAGTACAGGGATGCAACGTGCAGACAACTGACTGCAATCCAGGGCATGAGTCTTCTCTAAACCTTCTCTCCAGAGTTGGGATGATGTCAGTGAATGACGTGGAGATGTCAGAATAGAGGCTCACTCATCACTTTTTCACAGCTGTCCAATAAGAGCTGTGGAAACATTTACTTCTTGTGAACGACAGAACCACAATGACATCTCCAACCCAGTGGCCCATTAGTTTCTTTAGGACTAGAATTCGGTTCTGTATCTATGGTGCTTGCAATATGGGATTTAGTAAATGATTCTGCAATGAATTAGCAAATAGTGAAAGATCCCTACACTGGTATATTGCACCACAGCTCTGAACCTTGTCAGAAGGGGTCTATCAGGATTGCCTTTTGGCAGAGGCTCACTCCTTCCCACTAAACGTCCTTTGCCAAAAGGACTGAGCAGCATTGGGACTTTGTCTGAGATGCCATTACCAACCATTACTTAGTGTGTCCTCTTGATCACTGTTAGCATCAGAACCATCCAGGAAAGCCAGAAGCTGTTCATAGCCAGCCTCTGAACCCAGTGATGACATCATCCCTAGGCGTCAAGACCTTTCTCTGTCGGCATGGCAACCACCCCATGCCTCCAGCTCTTGTGTTATTCATTTTACCTGCATTACCTGCACGACACTACTTGTGTTACCTACATCATGGCTCAGATAAAAGTCATGGACCCCGACCCATAGCTCTCTCTTTCGCTCTCTCTCTCTCTCTCTCTCTCTCTCTCTCTCTCTCTCTCTCTCTCTGTTCTTTCCTTCACCCCCTCTTTAAGAGTTCCTCTTTCAGTAAAGACCTCCCACGTGAGCACTGTGCTGGCTTGGAGTGATCTGTCCAGGAGTACTCTGCTTTTCATCTAACTTTGGGGCTGAAACTCTCTTGTGACCACCCAGGCGGTTTCGCGGCTCCACTGCAAGCACCACCACCACTGCTGCTGCGGGGCGCACAGGACTCCACCACGCAGTCTGGCCTCTGCCACGTGGGTTAAACCCCACAGGACCTCATCCGGACAGGTCAACAAGCTCATAGGCTCACTTTTCCTGCCACCAGATCACCAAAACCTTCACACAGGCATCAGCAGATTGGTAAGGTTTTCCAGGGCAGGGCCCCTTCTCCAAAGAGATTCGGCCACCCTCTATGGGCTCAGGGGATGGACTTTCCAGGGTCCCTATGACCAGCCTCCCAGCCGACACCCCAGGTCATGACTTCAACCCTTGGGTGACCCCTCCCTCTCAGAAACTCTACTCATAAAGCGGTTTTCTCTTTTTGCTGTAGAGGAGTCCTAAGCTTAGGTAAATCGTTTTTTCCTGTGAGTCCTGGTCTCACATAGCCACTAGCATACATGTGACAACACTGTTTGTCTAGATTGACTGTTTGTTTGTATTAGTTATTGAATTTTTCTCAGAATGTGTGTAGGAATAGTTCAGTAACATCCCCACACCAAATGAGTATCTGTCATCTTCAGCCATATCTCAAGGTTTTCTTCTGAGATGTCTCCTGGATAATCTCAAATCTCTAAAACTAACACCCGGCTTTTGCAATAAGGTCTGAGATCAATACCCATTAGACAACGGCTGCAAACAGCCACTTAATGGCACATTTGATTCTGTCATTTTAAGGGATCTTCACGTGTACTGCCAGTGGTCCAATAAATGGAAAGAGGTCCTTTATGCTCAAACTTTTACCTATCTTCCGTCCAAACCCTCTCTCTGCAATTCTTGTACTGCCAACTTCTTCTAGCTATGAAACCTCTACCGCATGACACCACAGTCCTCAATCCAGTTAAAGAACCACCCCTTACCACTGCAGACTTGTCTCTGCAACTTGGCCTAAGACCCCAGCCTCCTCAGCTTCCTCTTCTCACCAGACTTCCCCAGAGCCTCCTTGCTTGACCTCTCCAGACTCCTCCTCTCCTCCTGGCCCAGCTGCAGGCCGCTCCAATCATTCCACACTGTACCTACTTTCAGCCCTCCCACCACTCCTAAGTCTACAGTTAAACCCCCTACTTCTCCCCTCCCCCACCAAACCCAACCCAGCAGCAGTCCTTCCTTTAAGGGAAGTTGCTGGGGTAGATGGTCCAATCAGAGTACATGTCCTTTTCTCACTAAGTGAACTTTCCCAAATAGAACACAGACTGGGATCCTATACATCTAACTCTTCGTCCTTCATTAAAGAATTCAGTGTATTACTCAATCTTAGCTTGACCTTTCCTTGCTCGACCTCTCCAGACTCCTTCCCTAGAATACATGCAGATATGACTCATCAAACAAATCCAACATATCCAATCAGATCTGAGATAGTACCTGACCAGGATGCTCAATGGAGATATAATTCCCTAGGTGTTATTTTATTTATTCAGAGATAGATTCATAAACTGCCTCCTGGATGGTCTCTGTAGAGCAGCCTTAAAATCAGCAAATTTTGAAAAACTCCAAGAGGTCATCCAAGATAAACAAGAAAACCAGTCTTGATTTTTAGAGCTCATTACAAAGGCCCTATTACAATATACTAATTTAGACCCTGAAAACCCAGAAGGTAAGCAATTCCTGATGACATACTTCTTTTCCCAGAGATACCCTGTCATGTTAAAGCCAAACTCTGACATTTGGAGAGGGAACCCCTACCTCCACAGGAAAGAGTCTTAGCACTGACCTGCAAATTGTAGCATCAGAGAGATGAAGAGGCCTGCAGACAAAAGTACCATATGCTGGCAAAGGCTGTGTGACCATCCCCAGATACTGCCCAGGCTTCCTGGGCTTCTAAGGCTCAGGGACCACCAGGGCCCTGCTACAAAAGTGATCAACAAGGTCATTGGATGAAGGCTTGTCCTAACCCTTGCAATCTAAAAGGGCCATGACCTAGGTGCCATGAGGAGGGTTATTGGGCTATCAATTGCCCTGTGCTACTCAGGACAGAGGGACATCACTCTCAGGTAGCCCTCCAGCTGATGATCTAGGCTTACCTATGGACGACTGAAGAGGCCTGAGCCCCCTGGATCCGACTGCTTCCATCACCACCAGAGAGATGGGGTAGTCATCATGGTATCTGGGCAGCCCATCTCCTTCCTCTTGAACTCTGTGGCCACTTACTCAGTCCTGATGTAGTTTTGGGAACTCACCTTTCATTCTTGTTCCCCTCTTGTCATTGTAGGAGGACAACCTTACCTTCCTCACCAAACACCACAACTTAGTTGCATTTTTAGGTGTATTCCTCTCACCCTTCCTGTTTGGCAGGAAAATGTTCTGATCCTTCTTTTTCTATCCCTGCTTCTAGATCTTGACTTCTTCCTGCCTCTGCTTCTGGGTTGAGATTGATTTTCCAATCTCTCTTTGACTAAGACTTCTTCCTTTCCCTGTTTCTACTGCTATAGCGTCTTTAACTTGATCTAACTTCTGCCCCATGATGACTTCCTTTCTTTGTATTTGTGTCTGCCCTCACCATTGCCAGATGAATTTAATCATTCTCTGCCTTTGTCAGAAGAGTGTTCTTTGTCATTGTGCTCCTCAGACTTGTGTCTCTTAGAGGCCTTGTCTTTGGATTCTTGTCTCTTTGCTTCTGCTCAGGCTCCTGTGCTTGCTTCCATCATTAACTAATTTTCGTTTTATTTCTCTTGACCTTGACCTCGACTTTGAAAAATGATATTTTGAGGCTCCAGAAAAAATAGATATATTTGACTACTCTTTTTTTCTTTTCTCAATCTGGTGATGTCTTTTCTGGGCCTAATCTCATTCTTTATCAATAGCCACCATTGCTTTTGAGTCCCAGCTTCTAAAGTGGTGCTTCTGCTTACCCACACTCAACAGTACTCCCTAATTTCTTTCTCAGCCCATTTGTCCTTTGAGTAGAGGAAGGCTGTTGATTTGGTTGAGTTTATTGTATATCCAGCCATCTTGATGAAGTTTATTATGAAGTTTAGGAGTTCTCTGGTGGAATTTTAAGTCGACTATCATGTTGTCTGCAAATAGTGATATTTTGACTTCTTCCTTTCTAATTTGCATCCGTTTTACCTCCTTTTGTTGTCTAATTTCTCTGGCTAGGACTTCAAGTACTATATTGAATAGATAGGGGGAGAGTAGGCAGCCTTGTCTACTCCCTGATTTTAGTGGGATTACTTCTAATTTCTCTCCATTTAGTTTGATGTTGGCTACTGGTTTGCTGTATATTCCCTTCACTATGTTTAGGTATGGGACTTGAATTCCTGATGTTTCCAAGACTTTTACCCTGAAGGAGTATTGGATTTTGTCAAATGCTTTCTCAGTATCTAATGAGATGATCGTGTGTTTTTTTTCCTTTAGTTTGTTTATATGGTGGATTATGTTAATGGCTTTCCAAATATGGAACCATCCCTGCATTCCTGGAATGAAGACTACTGGATCATGGTGAATGATCATTTTGATGTGTTCTTGGATGTTTATTTTGCAAGAATATTGCATCAATATTCATAAGGAAATTGGTCTGAAGTACTCTTTCTATGTTGGGTCTTTGTGTGATTTAGGTATAAGCATAATTGTGGCTTCATAGAACAAATTAGGTAGTGTTCCTTCTGTTTCTATTTTGTTGAATAATTTGAAGAGTATTGGTATTAGGATTTCTTTGAAGGTCTGATAGAATTCTGCACTAAATCCATCTGGTCCTGGGCTTTTTTTTTTTTTTTTTTTTTTTTGGTTGGGAGGCTTTTAATTACTGCTTCTATTGCTTTAGGCGTAATGGGGCTGTTTAGTTTTTTTTTTTATCTGATCCTGATTTTACTTTGGTATTTAGTATCTGTCTAAAATTTTTTCCTTAGCTGATCAACCCACACTCGAATATGATTAAGACATTGAATTTTATCAGCATGGGATGCAGGCAAGATAGTGGCCATTACAGTAAATGCCCGAAACCTCTAGTGTCAGAGTGAGGCTTAGGACATTCAAATAACCCATTAAAATGGGGTACAGAGCTAAACAAAGAAGTTTCACCTGAGGAATATCAAATGGTGGAGAAGCACCTAAAGAAATGTTCAACATCCTTAGTCATCAGGGAAATGCAAGTCAAAACAACACTGAGATTTCACCTCACACCAGTCAGAATGGCAAAGATCAAAAACTCAGGAGACATCAGGTGCTGGCGAGGATGCAAAGAAAGAGGAACACTCCTCCACTACTGGTTGGGTTGCAAGCTCACACAACCAGTCTGGAAATCAGTCTGGAGGTTCCTCACAAAATTGGGCATGATACTATCAGAGGACCCCACTATACCACTCCTGGGCATATACCTAGAGGATTCCCCAGCATGTAATAAAGATACAGGCTCCACTATGTTCATAGAAGCCCTATTTATAATAGCCAGAAGCTGAAATAACCCAGTTGTCCTTCAACAGAGGAATGGATACAGAAAATGTGGTATATATACACAATGGAGTACTATTCAGCCATTAAAAACAATGAATTTATGAAGTTCTTAGACAAATGGATGGAACTGGAGAATATCATCCTAAGTGAGGTAACCCAGTCTCAAAAGAACACTCATGGTATGCACTCAATGATAAATGGATATTAGCCTAGAAGCTTGGAAGACCCAAGACACAATTCACATATCAAATGATGCCCAAGAAGAAGGAAGGAGAGGCCTCTGGTCCTGGAAAGGCTCAGTGCAGCAGTATAGTGGAATACCAGGACAGGGAAACAGGAAGGGGTGTATTGGAGAAGAGGGGGAGGGAAGAGGGCTTATGGGTTTTTGGGGGAGGGGGATCCAGGAAAGGGGAAATCATTTGAAATGTAAATAAAGAATATATCGAAAAAAAAAACAAACAAAAAAAGCAAAAGGAATTTCAAACTTTTTCAAGTCTTGTCCTTCTTTTCCTAGCCCATGACCAGCAAAAATCCTTGTTCTATCATCTGCTTAGGCACTACATCATTAGGACCACATATTATATGACCCATCTGTGACAAGAGATCTCTTCCCCAAAAGATAATGGGCAAATTTGGCATAACACAAGGCTGAATTTGTCCTGAACTCCCATCCTCATCTCTCCAGGTAAGAAGTTCAAAGCTTTGCTTTGGGTTATTGGCATAACTGATCCCTTGGAGGTGAGTGGGCATATCTGATAAGGGCCAAGTTGAAAGTGAAACTTGTCCTCTAATAATTGTCACCTCAGCTCCAATATCTATTAATCCTTCAAAGCTTCCCCTCAATTTTTAATTTAAAGTTAGGTTGCTTACTAGTAATAAATTTAACCCAATACACATCAGAGGAACCAAAGCCACTCTGTCCTCTCTCACTCTTAATGAATCTGGAAGGTAGCAGATGCAAGGGAATTAAGATAAGTTGAGCAATTCTTTGGTTAGCAGGTTTAGTTATAATACCATGAGGGGAAGCAGCCATAATTTTAATTTCTCCCTCATAATAATTTTCTATGACACCTGGATAAATCTGCAGTCCTTTTACAATGGTACAGTTTCGTCCTAGAAGCAATCGCCAAATTTCTATAGGCAAATGTTCAAAAACTCCTGTAGGCAGGGTCTGAACTCCCATCTCAGGGGTTTATACCACAAGGGAGGTAGAACAGAGATGCAATTCTGTGCTTCCTGTAGTTGCCATGATAAGTTCAAAAATGGATTTCCCTGGCCTGGCAGCAGCTTCTTGTCCCCATGAGATGCTTGCTGTGGACATCTGGGGGCCCGAGGCTGGCCCCTCTGCTCATTTCCTGACATGGGACAGCCTTGAAGGTCTGTCTTAGATTTAAATTCCCTGGCCCAGTGCTTACCCTTCCTGCATTGAGGACAAACTCCCATCTGGTGTCCTAATCTAAAGACTATTGAGTAACTAATACAATAACCTGATTAATAAGCTGAGAAGTTAGATTTTGAAAGTAGCAGAAGCAAGCCGAGTGAGCGACTCTTATGTCACCATGTCATCAAGTGACTTTCCTGGGTAGCCCTGGTTGTTAAGTCTCCAAATCCTAATTACACTACCACATCCTGTGGGGACCTGTATGTACACCAGATCTGCTGCATTTCACCAACAAGGATCATTAAATCTGTCTCTGAAAAAAAGAGCTTTTGTTTTCAGTTTTAGACAATAATAATCATGTAAGTTTAACTCACTAGAATTCCTCCCTACTGGAGTAAAAACCTAGATACTTAGTCAGTAATGGATTCAGCCTCAAAGGGACAATCACTATGTCAGATGACCCATTCTGAAAATTTAAAGTATTGATTTGCTGTACACTCAAGTTCTATAGAAAACATATATACACATACAACAAATGGTTATATCTGTATTACATTATGCACATGTACTCCTATTCAAATAGTAAGACCTGTGGTCAAAGCTGTATCCCAGAATACGGAGAAGAGTGAGGGAGCAATGCAAAGCAACTTCTTTCCAAAAGTCTGATGTCACTTGTACACTGTGATAATCTGGTGTTTGATTCCTATGACTCTTGGCAGAAATGTTATAACACTGCCTAGCAGATTCTTTAGAAAACAGTGAAAGCAAAAGGTTAAGACTGATCATTACACTTCTCCATGTATTATTGGGCATAAAAACTGTAACAGGATGGGGAGGAAACCAAGAAATATTTCAAAAAAGATGCTCTTTACCAGATCACCAGCTAGATTGAATTGTCCATTACAGTCAGTTCTCAATAACAAATTTTCAAGATGTGGAAAGGCAAGATTCAAAAGATGAAGTCTGGATAATGAGAATATTGTGAAAACAAGTCAAGGCTGCAGACAAAGCATACAAAAATATTGTAGTGGTTTTATCTAGGACACAACCATGGTCTTTTACAAAAGTAGATCCTACATACAATGGTAGAAAGAACATTATGTTTTCAGCTGAAGGCAGCAATCCTTTTAAAGGGTCATCCCCGGAAATCTAATGAAAAGTTTTTTGTAAATAAATAGAAACAAAAGGCATTTGCAGCTTTTATTATAAGATGAGGTAAAAGTTTATTAAACAGAAGTAATTTCAGTGCTTTTCAGGGGAGGGAAATCACTGATGTTTCTGTGCAAACAATGCTATCATTCTTTAAGAATTAGGAGCATAACTGCTTTAAGAAATGACAGAAGCAATAATTCTACACCTAGATCTTCCCTAAAATAATCTGTTTTTTTAAACATATATGCACACCTTTAGCAAATTAAAGCCCAGGAGAAATGTTCAGAATCTACTACCCAGAGGCAAAATGGCAGTTCAGTGAACTCAACACATGGTCCCTTCTTAACCCCCGGTCTTCATCTTCTCTCTTCACTCCACCTTCTTCTGGCACCACTTCAAACTCTCCCTCCCTCTTGCACCACCTTGGTTCAACCCAGAATTAAATGGGCATGAAGCTCATGGTGTACTTTGGTATGATCCTGGTAAACCCCAAGGGTTTGGGGGACTCGTTGATGTCTTCTAGTTTCGATGGGAACTTGAAACAGAAGTTTTGCAAGATGGTGGTGAAGAAGAGGAAGAGCTCCATCTTAGCCAGGCCATCTCCCAAGCAGAATCGCTTCCCTGAGGAGGAGAGGGGGAAGGAGCACAGGTACAGCTCTCACTGCTGCCTTGCCTCAGTACCCAGTGTGCAGCTGTGTTCTCTTAGGGGGAAGGAGCTTCTACACTGGAGAGTGAGGGATCATTAGGAAAGGCTCCTAAGCCTCTCAGAATCCCAGTGTCCCTACACACAAAGTGGGGTAACCCATGGTAGTCTGGATCAATGAGAAGGCTAAATGCTTCCTCTACCAATTATCATTTATACTATCAAATGTGGATTCTCTAATTTATTCATCTAATTATCTATCTGTCATAGACGTATTTATGTATGTATACATGTACATATGCATCTATCTATCTATCTACATATCTACCATTATCTATTATTTATTTACTTTTAGATTTTTTTTAATTTTTTTTTATTATTCGATATAATTTATTTACATTTTAAATGATTTCCCCTTTTCTAGCCCCCCCATTCCCCGAAAGTCCCGCAAGCCGCCTTCTCTTCCCCTGTCCTCCCACCCACCCCTTCCCACTTCCCTGTTCTGGTTTTGCTGAATACTGTTTCACTGAGTCTTTCCAGAACCAGGGGCCACTCCTCCTTTCTTCTTGTACCTTATTTGATGTGTGGATTATGTTTTGGGTATTCCAGTTTTCTAGGTTAATATCCACTTATTAGTGAGTGCATACCATGATTCACCTTTTGAGTCTGGGTTACCTCACTTAGTATGATATTCTCTAGTTCCATCCATTTGCCTAAGAATTTCATGAATTCATTGTTTCTAATGGCTGAATAGTACTCCATTGTGTAGATATACCACATTTTTTGCATCCACTCTTCTGTTGAGGGATACCTGGGTTCTTTCCAGCATCTGGCAATTACAAATAGGGCTGCTATGAACATAGTAGAACATGTATCCTTATTACATGGTGGGGAGTCTTCTGGGTATATGCCCAGGAGTGGTATAGCAGGATCTTCTGGAAGTAAGGTGCCCAGTTTTCGGAGGAACCGCCAGACTGATTTCCAGAGTGGTTGTACCAATTTGCAACCCCACCAGCAGTGGAGGAGTGTTCCTCTTTCTCCACACCCTCTCCAACACCTGCTGTCTCCTGAATTTTTAATCTTAGCCATTCTGACTGGTGTAAGATGAAATCTTAGGGTTGTTTTGATTTGCATTTCCCTAATGACTAATGAAGTTGAGCATTTTTTAAGATGCTTCTCCGCCATCCGAATTTCTTCAGGTGAGAATTCCTTGTTTAACTCTGTACCCCATTTTTTAATAGGGTTGTTCGGTTTTCTGGAGTCTAACTTCTTGAGTTCTTTATATATATTGGATATTAGCCCTCTATCTGATTTTTTAAGTCAGTATTTCCTCTGTGTAGCCTTGGCTGTCCTGTAACCTACTCCATAGCCCCAGGTTGGCATTGAACTCAGAGATCCACTTGCTTGTGCTTTTTGAGTGTGATTAAAAGCATGTACCACCACCACCTGACTGTTGTCCCCCTTTAAAGTGTCTGAATATAAGGCTGGAAAAATGACTCAGTGATCAAGAGCACTGTCTGCTATTCCAAAGGACCCAAGTTCAAGTCTCAGTACCCACATGGCAGCTCATAATTGTCTGTAACTCCAGTTCCAAAGGATCTGACAACCTTGCACCAATGCATATTAAATAAATTATTTTAGAAAATAAAGAGAACCAAAACAAAAATCATTTAAAACTGCTTTAAAAACTCCCTTCCCCACCCTCTCTCTGAAAGAGATCACTGATCTCATTGATCCTTTGATCTGCATCCAGGATGTTTGGTGCATGGGAGGAACAAGGGTTGCAACTGGTTGGCTTGACCCTAGGCTGCATCACAGATGAGGACCTGGCATGAGCTACCCCTGTTGGTGTGAGCAGTGCTCCTGCAACCCAGTGTTTTCTTACCAGCAGAAAAGGGCAGAAAAGCAGGGATCTTCTTCAACTGTCCCTTGTGATCCAGGAAGTGCTGGGGGTTGAAGTCTTGGGGGGTAGGGAAGAACTTTGGGTCTGTCATAAGAGACCCTAATATAGGGAACACTTCAGTGCCCTGGAAGAGGGAAGAAAGGAGTTTGAGAAGATGGATAAATGGAGGAAGGACCCCAAGAAGTGCTAGGGCCTAAATGAAGAGAACTGAAAGGCACAGAGTTGGGGGGTCTCCTGAGGGAGGGGCATTAGGGAGTATACTCATTGAGGTAATGTGATATGTGTCCCCAGGAATAGGAGATTTGAGTCCATGGGGTTCATGTTCTGAGATAGGCTATGACACCAGGCCTTTGATTCCAGCCTAGGAATTGGGATATTTGAAGGTAGCAAAGCAGGAAAGCAGATAGAAATCGGAGTTCAAAGCAATGGGACAACAAGTTGGGGGCATGTGGATGAATCTCTGGAGGCACTAAGTCTAAGTGAGGTGACAGTAATCCAATCAGATGATCCTAGTGAGGCTCACATAGTAGTTGGGGGAATTAGAGTGGAGTTACTTAGCTGTAGATGGATAGGGACCCTGAGGCACCAGGAAGTGGGCTGGAGGCCCCTCCTGGATGGGCACAGTTGTACCTTGGGGAGGAAGAAACCACGGAAGGTAGTGTCCTTCATAATCCTTCGAGGAATGCCCAAGGGAGTAAAGTTAGAAAATCTCTGGATCTCATTGATCACAGCCTGGGTGTAGGGCATCTTCATATGGTCCTCATACTGGGGCTGCCGGTTCCTGCCAATCACCTGGTCAATCTCTTCATGGACCTTGGCTGGAAGACAAGGGGAGATGGGGTGTTTCTACGAGTCCAGAGGCCTCAAAGCAGGTGCAATAGTTCACATGTGTGACACTGTATGTATTACATGTCTCTGTAAATGACAGGCATATAGACCATTGGAAACATATTTCCATACCTAAATGTTGGCCAGGGTCATTTTATCCTTTTCATGACAGAATCATGGTGAGGAAAAGAACGAGGAGTCAGGGCATGGACCAGAGAGCAGGGATCTGGCATCCATTGGGAAATCAATATGGGAATGTCAAATATTTTAAACAGTTAGTGAGAAATATGTTTATGCATTCATTTAATATCCCCCTGTTTCTGCATAGCAGAGCATGTCTGAGCATCCAGGGACCTGGGAGAGGTGAGGGTCACTGTCAGGTTGGAATGAGTTGGAGCATCTGGGCTTCCCAACTTCTTCCATGCCACACAGCCTTACCCTCCACATCTGGATGCTTCATGAGGAGCAGGAAGCCATAACGTAGTGTGGAGCTGACTGTCTCAGACCCGGCAAAGAAGAGGCTTAATGATGTCATTACTAGGTTCTTCATGTGGAACTCTGAATTAACATTTTGTTCCTGTTCCTAGAGAGAGAGAGAGAAAACACAAATCTATCACTTTGTCATCCTCTTGGGGAACATTAAGGGTTTTAATTTTCTAAAACTTTCTAGTCATTCTTTTATAAATATTTTTATTAATTCTTTGAGAATTTCATTTATTCTACTGTGGATATATTCACACACCTCCCCCAACACCTCCTAGATGAATCCCCTTCCATACCTACTGAACCCTGTTGAGTCCTCATTTTTTAGACATATATGTGAAATGCACTTTAAACTTATTCCCCTCTATTATCTTCTATTTTCCATTTTGTTGAACTCTTTCTTACTTCTAATAAGTCTCCTTTATATTTCCTGGACTGTTTGGGTGTGGGCAACTGCTTGTAACTAGACTTGGCTCTGTGAGTATGGGTGAGGGGTTCTTTACTAGAGAAAGGGCAACTTACTAGTAGCCACACTGCTAAGGAATATGATTTCCTCTTCTCTCAAGAGCCACCAACTGTGGATTAAGTTCCTCATGGAGTAGAGGGACCCAATCTCACCATTTCTGGACTTTTCTTTGGATCTAGTTCTCAAAGGGTCCAGCCCAATGCTGGGAAAGATAGTGTCCAGGTTGTGTGGAGCCTTGGGATTGCATGAGAAGCTTTGTTCATTTCTAAGTCTAGGTGACTGTCACTCATTTCATGGTTGGAATATTTAGAGAGTGAGGGGTAAGGACTGTGAGAAAGACCCCAGATGCCATGATGGAGTCTGTTATTAGAGATAGATCTGAGACACAGACCAGAATCTAAATGTCAGTCTCTCCTCCCTAAAACAACTTCATAGTAGAACCCCTAACCAGACCTTTGACCTACACATGCAATAGAACTCCATGACCTTTCTTCTCACCTGTGAATGAAGGAAGACTTTTGATATCACACAAAATACCCATGTTGCCGGGGCCTCTGATGTGTATTGATATGTACTTCCTAATGGAGATAGGAAATGCTGGAGAGCGTGTGGTTGACAGCAAAAGCCAAAGAGCCACAGAGACAAGGGTGCTCAGTTTTCTGGCTGCATGACGTCAGCATGCAACTCTGGGCACACTTTCCCTCTTTGTGAGATCCAGGCTCTACAGGATCTTTGATAAGAGCTTCAGTGCCTGCTAAGTAGGCGAATAGCAGGATGTGCTGAGAACAGTGTCTCCTGGGGGGATACTGGAATGGTGGTTGGCATGGTAATTTGCTTGCTCACACCCTGGCTTGTATAAGGAAGGCTTAGCAGATGGAAGAGTGATGTTTAACTATCATTGGGACTGTGAGGAGCATCATGGGGACTTAATGGGCCTCTGTTCCTCCCTTTCCAGGGTGATTTCCAGCTGCCCTATTTAGATGTCCCATCCCTAGATGTTGGGATCACCTCTTGCATTTGGATGAGAAAGGAGTCTATGAAGTTCCGTGGGGAATTGGGGTCCAGGGTACTCTGGTTCTGCTTCACTTTCTGGGTTATGAAGTCTTCCAGTTTCTGAGTATCCTTGATGATCTGTTGCTGTGGTCCGGGCAGGTACTTCATCACTGAATGGAACATGTCATAGAGCTGGGGGTGGAAAGAGAAAAGATAGGAATGAGACTTGTCAGTGGCAACACCCAGTGGGAGTGGGACTTGTCTCAAGGCATTCATCCAGGTGCTAATTTATTTATGTGAGGCTGGATTGTAATAAACAGCAACTCTACTTTATTCTTTAAAGAACTCTTTATATTCATTTTGTTGTTGTTGTTGTTGTTGTTGTTATAGTATGCTTTTAATTATGTGTGAGTGCGTGAGCACAGGTGTCTAAAGTCAGATCCCCTAGAGCTGTGAAATGTCATAAGTACTGGGAACTGAACTCAGGTCCTTAGGATAAGAAGTGCATGATCTTAAACCACTGAACTATCGCTGAAGCTTCAGAGACAGCAATTTTTCAGGTGATTTAAGGAAAGAGGGTCATTGTCCTAGAACCCAGACGAGGTGTATCAAAAGGGGACACTAGTGGGCATTCAACTAACTCTTTAACCGATTTTTGGATCAGACCCATTCTCCAGGCTTATAACGTTGAGGCCAGGAGTGTCTTGGTGACTCATGTATCTAAATGTTTAGGCATCTGGGAAGGCTATGTTTAGGTGTCTTGATACTTGTTTGAGATTAGAATCTGTTTTTACATAGTCAGGATTTAAGCATGGGATGGTTCAGTTTATAAGGCGTGGCAAACACACCTGTCAGACATTGTTTTGATGTAGGCTGTGTGCGACTGGGAGGCACTCACATGGATGTTTGGGCAAACAGTCTGTCCAGAGGTCTGTGATTGGTTTCATTGGTTGAGGTGCCTGTCTACTTATCCCTGAATTTACATGGTATATGTAGGTGACTCTCGTGCCATTGTGCCAGTGGGATATTTTGGGAGACCAGTGTATATGGGCTGAATAACTTTATTGGCCTCAGTTTTGCAGAATCAGGTAGGTGTTCAGGAATAGAGGAGGGACCTGAGGTGCTCACTTGTCTCCCTTGAGCAGGGGTCTCAACTTTCAGGAGGACCACACAGAGGATGTGTTAGAGATGAAGCTGGGAAAACCTGCCCAGGGAAGAGAGCCAAGCTTTGTTCTCAGGCTATTTGAAGAATCCAGATATCATTAGATTCTGAGTACTGGATAGCTCCCATGGGTTCTGATGTAAAGGTTAAGTTGTCTGAGGGTAAAGGCTTCTTTTGAGGGGAGCTTATGTTTGTGGGGATGAGAGTTGGTGAGGTCCTTGCCCTTTGTGGGTATGGCCAATGTGGGACACTACAAGGGCAATTGGCAGAACTGGAGTTTGTTACCTGCCCTGTGGGTGAAGCTGCAAATTTGTTTATTTGACCCATCATCTGCAGCAGTGACAGGAACTCTTTGTCCTCATAGTCGAAGCGGTCCCCGAAGACAATGGAGCTAATGACATTGGAGACTGTTCTGCTCAGGTAGATGGTGGGGTCGATGGGGGCTCCTGAGAGGGATGACATTGTTGGGAAGACATTGGGATCATGACAGAAAAGAGTTAGTGAATGGTATGGGCATGGAGTGAGGCACCAACTGCTCAGCACCAGATTCTGGAGATTGTTTGGTAGGTGGTCTTCCTCACCCTCCTTCTCCACAACCCATAGGCTCTTGGTGGTGTCAGAGAAGTTTCTTCTCTTGTCCAAAATCTTAAGGGTCTCTTGCTTACCACAAGTGCCCTGCAACATCTTGATCAAACAGCCTGCCTCCTCCTGGATACGCTCCTCCACTCCTCGCTTACCCACACCGAAATCTCTCAGTGTGGCTATGGAGAATCGCCTAAGTTGTTTGGACCGTTCCCCACTGCTGAATGTCACACCTGTAGAGATAAGAACATGGGAGCTGGAGAGAGGTAGACTGAGGCTGAGGAAGGAGCAGGCCCACACTGGAAAGAGCTTCTAAGAGGAAAAAAGAGAGACAAAGATAAATAGAGATGGAAAGAACACAGAGTATACAAACACAGACCCAGCATCAGGCACATTCAGAGTAAGAAAGTTGGAGCAAGTCACCCAGGCAAGGAAACAGGAAGTTACAAACAGACAGAAGCATTGAGACTCAGAACACAGGGAGACTAGTCCTCAATGTTTTAGCTGGACCAATCCCATCATGCCTTTTGATGCTGGTTAGCTGCTCTGGCTCCCTGAAATGGCTAAAAGAACCAAGATTGAGCATTTTCTGAAAACAGCAAATCCCCATTAAAACAAGGAAGGCCTACAGACAAAAGTACCCTGGTGTTGTGGTTTTGTCTTACTGTTTATTGTAATGCTAAGTGCTGGTATCTCTAAGATTTGGAGTCTGCACATAGCCTGAGGGACTCTGCCCCCAGTTAATTCTGATTGGTAAATAAAGATGCCAGCAGCCAATAGTTTGGGAGAAGAGACATAGGGGGGTTTAGATTTCCTGGGCTAGAGGCCATGGGGGATGGAGAATGGGAAGGAGGAGCCTCTGTGGAAGCCGTGGAAGAAGAACAAGCAGAAGGGAGGAGAGCCACCATGTGCGAAGGGCCAAGAGAACATGGCCCAGAGGGCTGCTCAATAGGGTCAAGAGCAGCAAAGACAGAATATAGAAACCAGTAAAGCAGTAACTCGGGGTTATCAATAAGGACATGATTTCTAACAGCATGGAGGGTAGGCAGTTGCCAGCTATTGTAATGCATAAGGCATATTAAAATATGAAGGCTGTGTATGTCTTTCATCCAGTAAAGGTGGGAAGGAACCCAGAGCTGGTATATTTTTTATTTATTTTTTATATTTTACTGCATGCTGGTCCTTGGCTCTGGTTTTGTTTATGTGGCCTAAGCTGTAATCACCTCTATATCTTGACACCAGGTGGTACTAGTTCTTTCTGTGTCTCTCAGTTCTTCAGAGAAACAGATGCATCCTCTGACCTCTGTGTTAAACTATAACCGCAGCGTTAATGTGGTAAAGGTTTTTGGCTCTTTGTGTGCTTTCTCTTTTTAGTTTGCTTTTTCTTGCGTAGAATGAGTATTTTTGTTGTTCAAGGTCATTTTGTAGTTTTGTCACCTTGGCCAGCACTTATTGGACTATAACTTTCTATAAGAATTATACTCATGTTAGAGACAATACATGAAGTATGTAAAACAGCATTTAAAAAATACAGGCATTGGGGGCAGGAGAGAGGGTTCTGCACTCAAGAGCACTGGCTGATCTTGCAGAGGTATTTGAATCCCAGCAGTCACATGGCAGCTCTGAAACTCCAGTTTAGGAGATCTGACTCTATGGACAGCAGGCACTCATATGGTGTATAGCTATGCATGTGAGCACAACACCCATACATGGAAATATCAAAATAAAGAATCTGAAAAGCCAATCCAGAGAGGTCAGTAGAGTGTGCCTGAGACCTGCCACTGATGCTCTGAGTGTGGATAAAATTTTCATTTCATTCTGTTATTATGCCAACTCATGGCCCCAATGAATACACAAAATTAAAAATAAAATAAATAATTAAAAACATATAGAGGGTGAGTGTATCTGTGGGCACTGGCTGCACCTTTGTCAAGGCTCACATTCATATCAGTTCTGTTGTAAACTGAGCCTCATGAAATAGAAGCTTAGAAGGTGCTGTGACTTTAGTACATTATTCAAGTTGACAGTTGTTTCTTACTGCATAAATGACCCCAAATGAGCTCATTTTTCTCCCCAGTATGAGTTGTATAAGTCTTTGTTTGGGCTATCAGTACCATCTTGGCTTCTGAGACACTTTTATCCCCAAATGTCATAACACTGAGGCACTCAGGTAGGCAAAGACAAAGGATAAAGGGGCTAAAATCTGGGGTGAAAACGAAGGTTGTGGGTGATTCTTAGTTGGGCTATAAACAGATTGAAAACAGGGAGACAGAGAAGCAGAGGCCATCTGAAGAGGCTGTCACCAGCAGGTGAAAGAAGAAAATGGAGAAGCAGATGTTTGTGAATCTCAAATTAGAGGAAGAAAAGGGAAAGACTTAGGGTGAAATGTAGAAGGGGAAAGCACCAAAATAAAAACATATCAGGGGCTGAAAAGATGGCTCAGTGGTTAAGAACACTCATTGTTTTGGAGGTGACCTGGGTTCTGGTCCAGACATCTACATAATGGCTTACAATCATCTGTGAGTCCCACTGTATATAGACTGATGATCTCTCTGACCTGTACCAGGCACACACATGGTACATATACATCCACACAGGCAAACACTCATGCACAGAAAGGAAGATAAAAGAACCTAAAATGTTTAAAGAAGATAAAAATATCAGCAAAAATTAAAAAGGAATAGTCAATGTAGGAGAATGTCAAGAGGTTCTAAGAGAGATATACACAGAAAGAGGACATTTAGTGAAGAGAAGAGACACATTGAGTTAGGGAGCAGCCAGGAGCAATGGTCACATGCAATGAGAATTTTGGGTTTTTTGAAAAATACAGAAGTAACACGGGAATATGTTTTCATTTTAATCAGAGGCATAGGATATAGGTTTCTTCAGACTGTTCGATGTAGAGGACTGTGATTTGCCTCATGCTCTAGGCGGGGTTTGATTTTGCCAGTTGCAGATAGTTTCTGAGAGTGTGTGACACTTAGAATTCTGGGGATTCCTCAGAGGTTATATAAATGCTAGGACCTTGAGAGGTGGGTTGGTTGCTGTTGGTTGTGGTTTGTTAAGTAGTCTTGCCAAAAAAAAAAAAAAAAAAAAAAAAAAAAAAACACCAAGAAATTAGATATCCTGACTGTGAAGATCAAATTTGCCCTAAGGAACTAATCACTGCTAATCAACAGGAAGTAGTCTATCAATAATTTTGTTCCCTTTCACTTCTGTCTCTTTTTCTCTCCTACCTAGTGTTAGGAGGTTGAAAGGGTGGAAGAAGAGGGTGGAGAAGGGTGGAAGAAAGAAGAACACACAGAGCAGCAAAAGTCTGTCTACAGTCACACATTTCAGAAATGTCAGGGTGGGTCACTGTGAAGGCAACATTCAACATGGATATGAAGAGAAAATCAGAGGGCTCAGTACAGCCTTGAAGGGAGAGGTGAGTTAGGAGGCAGGCTACTTCAGTGAGTACAACAAATCCCAGGGCATGTCCCCCAATGTGGTATCCTCCTCACCATAGTCTTTGAAGAGTGTATTATAGGTTGCCTGTTCGCCTCGTCCACTGAACTCCTCAGCTTGGTCCACCAAAGCCTCTTTGACTGCATCATATCCATAAAGCACCACAACCCTGCGAGGCCCAAGGTGGATGGTGAACACGGGACCGTAGCGCTCATGGAGCTGATGTGAGGCAGATGGGCGCTGTTAGATGACTTATTGACTTAACTGGGCCAGCACACAGAGGTCAGATTAAGTGATATCCTACAAACAAATGATTGAAAAACAAACAAGCAAACAAACAACAAACCAAAGACTTGCAATAGCTTCATAGCCTTCTAAACTCCATTAACATAAGACTTTGGATTACTCTATGAATTTTCTGCGACAAGAACATCCAAAATCGAGCAGCCTCTTGTACTTCCATGTCCTCATCCAGTGATACCTGTGTGATGGAGCTGTATATGTCTTTCCTGTTCAGCTGCAGGTAATTCCCAAGGAAAGGCAAAGGAGTGGGTCCTGGAGGCAATTTCCCCCTGATTTTCTGCTGCCAGATAGACGTCAAGACCATGACACTTAGGTAGGCCAGTGTGGCTACCAGGAGCAGCCCCAAGCCCAGCATGGTGCCAGTGAGGATTGACAGGCTGATAGACGACAAGATACTACCTTTATACTCCCGGGGACAGAGGATGGCCTTTGCTCCTATTTGTCTAGTTGAGTCTTTTACATCCCAATCCTATCTCCTAACATTGACCCTGTCTGTGTTGCAACACCCACAACACAGGCAAAGAGAAAGACCTTTTGGAGCCAGGCTTAATTCAAAATACTTAAAGCCTTGCTGGGTTGTGGTGCTCCATGAATACGATGCAGTCAAAGAGGTTTTGGAGGACGAAGCTGGGGAGTTCAGTGGATGAGGTGAGCAGGCCATCTACAATACACTCTTCAAAGGCTACAGTGAGAGGGATACTGTAGTGGGGGCCGTGGCCATTATCTGGAGACCATGTCTGGGTCCAGCAGATAAAATATATAGAACTAAAAATCTATGTTTGTATGGCTGAGTAGATGAAAAGAGCCCACATAGATGTGAGCATTGTGGTCTGTGATAGAATTCAAATTCTTAGATTTCACTGGATTAATACAGGATGCATGGCTTCAGACACTGAATGTCCTTTTTAAAAGATTTATTTATTTGTTTTATATATATGAGTACACTCTCATTCAGACCCAGTAGAAGAGGGCATCAAATCCCATTGCAGATGGTTATGATCCATCTTGTGGTTGCTGGGAATTGAACTCAGGACCTTTGGAAGAGTAATCAGTGCTCTTAACTGCTGAGCCATCTTTCTAGTCCTGGCATTGAATCTTTTTATTTTTTAAACAAAAAGATTATTTTATTTCTTTAAGGGTTATATTGTATTAAAATTCTATGTATTTGAATGTTTTTCTTGCACACGGTGTCCAAAGATGCCAGAAGATGTAGAGAGATCCTTTGGAAAGGAGGTTGCACACAGTTGTGAGCGACCCTGTGGGTCCTGGGAATAAAACCTGGATCCTCCACAAGTGCACAAAGTGCTCTTAACCAAACCTCATTTCTGGAGCCCTAGAGTCCAGATAGTTTTGTCCTTCTATCAGGGGAAACATATTAGCAAGGAAAACAGGAAGGATTTCAAAGCTGTGGACTAGAAGGTCACATGTCAAGAAGGATCTGTGGGTGCTGAGTTTCTGGTAGATGTGGATGGAAATGTCAGTAGGAGACTAAGGTGGGCATCTGAGCCCAGATTGGTCCTGTACTGTGTCCTCATATATGTGGTTTTCCTCCCTCCCTCCCTCCCTCCTTTGCCCTCTCCCTTCTTTCTTTTTCTTTCTTTCTTTCTTTCTTTCTTTCTTTCTTTCTTTCTTTCTTTCTTTCTTTCTTTCTTTCTTTCTTTCTTTCTTTCTCTCTCTCTCTCTCTTTCTTTCTCTCCCTCTCTCTCTCTCTCTTTCTTTCTTTTTTTTCTTTCTTTCTTTTTTTGTTTCTTTCTCTCTCCCTCCCTCCCTCTCTCCCTCTCTTCCTTCCTTTCATTCTTTCTTCTTTCTTTTCTATACAGAGTTTCTCTGTGTAGCCCTGTCTATCCTAGACCTCACTCTGTAGACCAGGTTGGCCCAAAACTCACACTGATTCACTTGCTTCTGCTTGTTGAGCACTGGGATTAAAGCCATGCATCACCACTGATGGGCGCACAGAGTTCTAAAAGGAGCCTCAGCTTCAGGTTAGGATGGGCGACCTTCCCTGTCTATATATGGCTTGGAAAAGGGTAGAAAACTGCAGCTATATTTTAGCAGATCTTTTCACAGACTAGAGGAAAATAAATCAGAATGTTGGTGAAGGATTTGTGGAGGTTTTGGGAAATAACAACCTGAACTCCCAATATGGAGAAACCCCAGTTGTCAGAAGGCTTCTAATTGGTAAAGACTCCTACTGGGTTCCCATTAAGACCCTTAGGGTGGCTCACTTGGATACAGGATGCATCTGTAATCAGTATCCATGTTTCCCACAGAGCACAGGGCAAGCATGGAGCACATGGTTGAAAGACCTTTGGGTCAAACTCTCTAATCCAAGTTTGTGGGCATCCTGTATCTTACTTGTCCTACAAACTGTGCACAGTGGGTGCTTGTGAAGTGACAGCTCCCTTTGAAGGTGCATTAGATGTTTTAAAGCAGCATTTCTTCATTTTTCAGGGCCTGCTCTTAGTAGACAGAGGGAAGATTAATGGCAGAAATTCAGGCCAACTCCAGTGTGGAGAGCAATAGGCTGACCCTGGGATGCTGAGGCTATGAGAAGATGAGGAATAAATGACCATGGTGATCTTATCTTACTGAATTTTTTTTTTTTATTGTTCGATATAATTTATTTACATTTCAAATGATTTCCCCTTTTCTAGCCCCCCCACTCCCCGAAAGTCCCGCAAGCCCCCTTCTCTTCCCCTGTCCTCCCACCCACCCCTTCCCACTTCCCCGTTCTGGTTTTGCTGAATACTGTTTCACTGAGTCTTTCCAGAACCAGGGGCCACTCCTCCTTTCTTCTTGTACCTCATTTGATGTGTGGATTATGTTTTGGGTATTCCAGTTTTCTAGGTTAATATCCACTTATTAGTGAGTGCATACCATGATTCACCTTTTGAGTCTGGGTTACCTCACTTAGTATGATATTCTCTAGCTCCATCCATTTGCCTAAGAATTTCATGAATTCATTGTTTCTAATGGCTGAATAGTACTCCATTGTGTAGATATACCACATTTTTTGCATCCACTCTTCTGTTGAGGGATACCTGGGTTCTTTCCAGCATCTGGCAATTACAAATAGGGCTGCTATGAACATAGTAGAGCATGTATCCTTATTACATGGTGGGGAGTCTTCTGGGTATATGCCCAGGAGTGGTATAGCAGGATCTTCTGGAAGTAAGGTGCCCAGTTTTCAGAGGAACCGCCAGACTGATTTCCAGAGTGGTTGTACCAATTTGCAACCCCACCAGCAGTGGAGGAGTGTTCCTCTTTCTCCACACCCTCTCCAACACCTGCTGTCTCCTGAATTTTTAATCTTAGCCATTCTGACTGGTGTAAGATGAAATCTTAGGGTTGTTTTGATTTGCATTTCCCTAATGACTAATGAAGTTGAGCATTTTTTAAGATGCTTCTCCGCCATCCGAAGTTCTTCAGGTGAGAATTCTTTGTTTAACTCTGTACCCCATTTTTTAATAGGGTTGTTTGGTTTTCTGGAGTCTAACTTCTTGAGTTCTTTATATATATTGGATATTAGCCCTCTATCTGATGTAGGATTGGTGAAGATCTTTTCCCAATTTGTTGGTTGCCGATTTGTCCTCTTGATGGTGTCCTTTGCCTTACAGAAACTTTGTAATTTTATGAGGTACCATTTGTCAATTCTTGCTCTTAGAGCATACGCTATTGGTGTTCTGTTCAGAAACTTTCTCCCTGTACCGATGTCCTCAAGGGTCTTCCCCAGTTTTTTTTCTATTAGCTTCAGAGTGTCTGGCTTTATGTGGAGGTCCTTGATCCATTTGGATTTGAGCTTAGTACAAGGAGACAAGGATGGATCAATTCGCATTCTTCTGCATGCTGACCTCCAGTTGAACCAGCACCATTTGTTGAAAAGGCTATCTTTTTTCCATTGGATGTTTTCAGCCTCTTTGTCGAGGATCAAGTGGCCATAGGTGTGTGGGTTCATTTCTGGATCTTCAATCCTGTTCCATTGATCCTCCTGTCTGTCACTGTACCAATACCATGCAGTTTTTAACACTATTGCTCTGTAGTATTGCTTGAGGTCAGGGATACTGATTCCCCCAGATTTCCTTTTGTTGCTGAGAATAGTTTTAGCTATCCTGGGTTTTTTGTTGTTCCAGATGAATTTGATAATTGCTCTTTCTAGCTCTGTGAAGAATTGAGTTGGGATTTTGATGGGTATTGCATTGAATCTGTATAGTGCTTTAGGCAAAATGGCCATTTTAACTATATTGATTCTGCCGATCCATGAGCATGGGAGGTTTTCCCATTTTTTGAGGTCTTCTTCCATTTCCATCTTCAGAGTCTTGAAGTTCTTGTCATACAGATCTTTCACATGTTTGGTAAGAGTCACCCCAAGATACTTTATACTGTTTGTGGCTATTGTGAAGGGGGTCATTTCCCTAATTTCTTTCTCAGCCTGCTTATCCTTTGAGTATAGGAAGGCCACTGATTTGCTTGAGTTGACTTTATAACCTGCCACTTTGCTGAAGTTGTTTATCAGCTGTAGGAGCTCTCTAGTGGAGTTCTTTGGGTCACTTAGGTAGACGATCATGTCGTCTGCAAATAATGATAGTTTGACTTCTTCCTTTCCAATTTGTATCCCTTTGACCTCCTTATGTTGTCGAATTGCCCGAGCTAGTACCTCAAGTACAATATTGAAAAGATAAGGAGAAAGGGGGCAGCCTTGTCTGGTCCCTGATTTCAGTGGGATTGCTTCAAGTTTCTCTCCATTTAGTTTGATGCTGGCTACCGGTTTGCTGTATATTGCTTTTACTATGTTTAGGTATGGGCCTTGAATTCCTGTTCTCTCCAAGACTTTAAGCATGAAGGGATGCTGAATTTTGTCAAATGCTTTTTCAGCATCCAATGAAATGACCATGTGGTTTTGTTCTTTGAGTTTGTTTATGTAGTGGATTGTATTGATGGATTTCCGTATATTGAACCAACCCTGCATTCCTGGGATAAAGCCTACTTGATCATGGTGGATGATCGTTTTGATGTGTTCTTGGATTCGGTTGGCAAGAATTTTATTGAGTATTTTTGCATCGATGTTCATAAGGGAAATTGGTCTGAAGTTCTCTTTCTTTGTTGGATCTTTGTGTGGCTTTGGTATCAGCGTAATTGTGGCTTCGTAGAAGGAATTGGGTAGTGTTCCTTCTGTTTCTATTTTGTGGAATAGTTTGAAGAGTATTGGTGTTAACTCTTCTTTGAAGGTCTGGTAGAATTCTGCACTGAAGCCATCTGGTCCTGTGCTTTTTTTGGTTGGAAGACTTTCTATGACTCCTTCTATTTCTTTAGGCATTATGGGACTGTTTAGATGGTCTAGTTGGTCCTGATTTAATTTTGGTATTTGGTATCTGTCAAGGAAATTGTCCATTTCCTCCAGATTCTCCAGTTGTGTTGAGTATAGGCTCTTGTAGTAGGATCTGATGATTTTTTGGATTTCCTCAGTTTCCGTTGTTATATCTCCCTTTTCATTTCTAAGTTTGTTAATTTGGATACTTTCTCTGTGCCCTTTGGTCATTCTGGCTAAGGGTTTATCTATCTTGTTGATTTTCTCAAAGAACCAGCTCCTGGTATTGTTGATTTTTTGTATGGTTCTCTTTGTTTCTACTTGATTGATTTCGGCCCTGAGTTTGATGATTTCCTGCCTTCTACTCCTCCTGGGCGAAATAGCTTCTTTTTGTTCCAGGGCTTTCAGGTGTGTCATTAAGCTGGTAATGTATGCTCTCTCCATTTTCTTTTTGGAGGCACTCAGGGCTATGAGTTTTCCTCTTAGCACTGCTTTCATTGTGTCCCATAGATTTGGGTATGTTGTGTTTTCATTTTCATTGTGTTCTAAAAAGTCTTTAATTTCTTTCTTTATTTCTTCCTTGACCAAGGTATCATTGAGTAGAGTATTGTTCAGTTTCCACGTGTATGTGGGCTTTCTGTTGTTTCTGTTGCTATTGAAGACCATTTTTACTCCATAGTGATCAGATAGGAGGCATGGGATTAGTTCGATCTTCTTATATTTGTTGAGGTCTGTCTTGTGACCAATTATATGGTCGATTTTGGAGAAGGTACCATGAGGTGCTGAGAAAAAGGTATATTCTTTTGTTTTAGGATAGAATGTTCTATATATATCTGTTAAATCTAATTGGTCCAAAGCTTCAATTAGTTTCATTGTGTCCCTGTTTAGTTTCTGTTTTCCTGATCGGTCCATTGAGGAAAGTGCAGTGTTGAAGTCACCCACAATTATTGTGTTAGGTGCAATGTGTGCTTTTAGTTTTAATAAAGTTTCTTTTACAAAAGAGGGTGCCCTTACATTTGGGGCATAGATGTTCAGGATTGTCAGTTCTTCTTTTTGTATTTTTCCTTTGACCAGCAAGAAGTGTCCCTCAGGGTCTCTTTTGATGACTTTGGGTTGAAAGTCAATTTTATCTGATATTAAAATGGCTACTCCAGCTTGTTTCCTGAGACCATTTGCTTGTAAAATTGTCTTCCAGCCTTTTACTCTAAGGTAGTGTTTGTCTTTGACCCTGAGGTGTGTTTCCTGTAAGCAGCAAAATGTAGGGTCCTGTTTACGTATCCATTCAGTTAGTCTGTGTCTTTTTATTGGGGCATTAAGTCCATTGATGTTAAGAGATATTAAGGAATAGTGATTGTTACTTCCTATCATTTTTGACGTTATTTTTTAAATTTGAATGCTTAACTTCTTTTGGGTTTGATGAAAGGTTACTATCTTGCTTTTTCCAGGGTGAAGTTTCCCTCCTTGTATTGGTGTTGTCCTCCTATTATCCTTTTTAGGGCCGGGTTTGTGGATAGATATTGGGTAAACTTGGTTTTGTCATGAAATATCTTAGTTTCTCCATCTATGGTGATTGAGAGTTTTGCTGGATATAGTAGTTTTGGTTGGCATTTGTGTTCTCTTAGAGTCTGCATGAGATCTGCCCAGGACCTTCTAGCCTTCATAGTCTCAGGTGAAAAGTCTGCTGTGATTCTGATAGGTCTTCCTTTATATGTTACTTGGCCTTTTTCTCTTACTGCCTTTAGTATTCTTTCTTTGTTTAGAACATTTGGTGTTTTGATTATTATGTGACGGGAAGTATTTCTGTTCTGGTCCAGTCTGTTTGGAGTTCTGTAGGCTTCTTGTATATTCATGGGCATCTCTCTCTTTAGGTTAGGGAAGTTTTCTTCCATAATTTTATTGAAGATATTTGCTGGCCCTTTAAGTTGTAAATCTTCACTCTCCTCTATGCCTATAATCCTTAGGTTTGGTCTTCTCATTGTGTCCTGGATTTCCTGGATATTTTGGGTTACAAGCTTTTTGCATTTTGCATTTTCTTTAACTGTTGAGTCCATGGTTTCTATGGAATCTTCAGCATCTGAGATTCTTTCTTCTATCTCTTGTATTCTGTTGTTGATATTTGTATCTCTGTCCCCTGATTTCTTCCCAAGGCTTTCTATCTCCAAAGTTGTCTCCCTTTGAGTTTTCTTAGTTGTTTCTACTTCTGATTTTAGATCCTGGATGGTTTTGCTTAGCTCCTTCACTTGCATGTTTGTGTTTTCCTGCAATTCTTTAAGAGATTTTTGTGTTTTCTCTTTCATGAGCTCAGCCTGTTGACCAAAGTTCTCCTGTATTTCTTTAAGAGATTTTTGTGTTTCGTCTTTCATGACCTCAGCCTGTTGAGCAAAGTTCTCCTGTATTTCTTTAAGTGTTTTTTGCATTTCCTCCTTGTTGGCTTTTGTATTCTCCTGGATTTCTTTCAATGATTTTTGTGTTTCCCTTGCAAGGGCTTCTACCTTTTGATCCATTGTCTCCTGAATTTCTTTATGTATGACCTTCATGTGTTCCTGTACCAGCATCATGACCAGTGATTTTAAATCCAAATCTTGTTTTACTGGTGTGATGGGGTATCCAGGACATGTTGGTAGAGGAGAATTGGGTTCAGATGTTGCCATATTGCCTTGATTTCTGTTAGTGACGTTCCTGCGTTTGCCTTTTGCCATCTAGATCTCACTGGTGTTAGTTTATCTTGTCAGTGCTGGACTCACCAGTGCAAGCTGCCCCTTCCCAGTTGGCCTCTGGTGCACAGCTTACCTCCTGCACTGCTTGTAGACAGTGTGCTGCTGCCCAGGCTGTTCAGATCCCAAAGCAGGCACCCGAAGGCTCCCGCTGGGGCCCGCTGGATTCACTGGAGCACACTGACTTCTCCCAGCTGGCCGCCCGGAAGCCCAGCTAGCCACTTGCAGGACTTGGAGATGTAATGCTGCCGCCCAGACTGATCTGGATCCGGAAGCGGAGAGAGTAGAGCTAAGGGCTTCTGCCTGAGGCCTTGCCCCAGATTGTGTCTGTGGAGCAGATGGAGCCCGTGTGCACTCCCAGGGAGTGCCGACGGTGTATGCTACTGTGACCTCCCCTGAGTTCCGCTCACTCCGCTGGGCAGCCGATCTGCCAACCGGGCTATCGCACACAAGGTTAGCCTGGCCGCCCAGTCCCTGAGTCCAGGCAAAAGCCTGGGAGGCCAAGGTCCGAGCAAAGTTCCCCTACGGCTTTGACTGTTAATTGGGTTTGCCAGGTGACTAGGATGGCGGGCGTGTGCGCCCGTGCTCCCTGAAAGCGCCGGGAGAGTCTGCTTTGCTAACAATCACCTGGGCGGGTTGACTCACAGATGGCCCACCAAGCCGCCCAGTTCTTGGGGTCAGTCCTGTGCCTTTTGGGGCCTGGACCCCCGCTTTGTTAGCCTTAGGCTATGCCTGTTACAGGTCTGCCCGCCTGAGCTCTCTGTCGTCCTGCAGGCAAGATGGCGGCGGCGCGCTCGCAGGCCTGGGCAAAAAACCTCCTGGTTGGGTTGGCACCCCGATGGCCCCCCGACCCGCCCAGGGCCTGGGTGCAGGCCAACGCCCGTCGGGCTCAGACCACCGCGGTGTTGGCCTCGGATTATGTTTGTGTACCTCAGTCTGTCCGATTCCTGGAGTACGGAACCAAGATGGATCCTCCTCTCCTGACTGGTGGGAGGCCGAGTTCTGAAGTGGCCTCCGTGCAGGAAAGGCGCCGCACAACTGCAGCTGCTTGCTGTCCGGCTGGTCAGCGAAGGTCAGTGGTCGTGGGCGCAGGGCCTAACTGGTCCCTGTGACGCCTTGGTTCCACTGCTGATGGCCCTTCAGCTGGAGCAGCCACTGCTGCCGCTGCTGCCGCCGCCGCCGCCCTGAATTTTTTTTTTAAAATCAACATTTCTGGGTGTGGTGGCACACTCAGCACTCAGGAGGCAAAGGCAGGTGGATCCCAGAGTTTGAGGTCATTCTGGTCTACAAAGCAAGTCTAGGACAGCCAGGGTTTGTTACACAGGGACATCCTGTCTCAATAAAAAAACAAATGGAAATTCCAACATTTATTTATTTATTTATTTATTTGTTTGTTTATTTGTTTATTTATTTATGGGTGTATGTGTATACACATTACATGTTCATGTGCCACAGTGTATAAGTGGAGGTCAGAACACAACTTGTAGGGACTTAATTCTCTTCTTTGATCATGGCATTGAACTCTGAGCATCAAGCTTGGTGAGTTTTACCTGCTGAACTCTACCACCATCCCCAAAATTATTTAAGGTATGATAAGGACAACAACCTTTTGGTGAACACGTTGTATTTTGGAAAGATTACGTTAATTTGTGCTTGGTCTTTTGGGTCTTAGTGCCAACTGGGCTGTTTCAATGGCGACCTCATTATGGTCACTCCTTTACCTGGCACTGCCTTCCCTGGGGGTTACATGAGGACCAAGGACAGAGGCAAATGAGCGGAGTGTTGAGAACATCATCAGAAGTAGACAGAAAGACACACTGGCAGTTATGATATCAGATGGGCCCAGGAAATCAAAGACATAGGCAGGCACTATAGTGAGAAAGAGGTTGGTATTGAATGAGTAAAACTTAGTTTTATACTTCAGGTGCCAAAGAAGCATGGCAGTTGTTCTCATTAAAGTATAAGGAGGGCACCAGGTAGGGCCCTAGGGTGGTCCTAGCAGCTTTGTATGCAAGCATTAGATAGCTGTTGAGAGTGGCTTCTCCTAGAGCCTAGCAAGGGCTCTCTGTGGGTTGCTGGGAAACCTTGGATAGTTGGTCCATTCAGAGCTGCACCAGTGAGGAGAGCTCTTAGAGTTGCTTATAAAAATTTGGCAAATACTTGTTGCTGGGCTCAGAGGGGAGGAGATCAGATAAGAGTATTTGGATTTGGGCTAATGCAAGGATCAAGGTAAACACAGCCAAGGAATGTGTGACTTTCCTTTTTTGTTTTTGTTTTTGTTTTGTTTGTTTTTGTTTGTTTTTGGCAATCCTGATTAAACCCCCAGACCCAGTGACTCTGGGAACTTTATTGCTTTGTTTGATCACTACTTGATGAAATATTTATTCCTTATTCCAAACAGCAATTAAATTGGTTATTGCAGAATACTGATTGCACATGCAAACTTTGCAGGAGAAATTGATAATCACTATCCGAAAGACAAGTTGTTACAATTTTCCTCTATGCATGCTTTTGTATTTCCTGTAAATTTACGCATGCAGCTGATAGAGAACACACTTACTGTATTTACAGACAGCATAAGGCTCATTTAATAGGAAAGCAGGTATGTAATTGGGTCACATGTCTATTCTCTTGAGTTTTCCCCTGCTTCAGCAGATAATTGAATTTCGTGCTGTAGCCACTGCTTTTGAAATGTTGAAAAACAAAGCTTCTAGTTTATATATTGATAGCCAATATATATAGCTCATGGTTTACAATTGCTTGAAACTGTTACCTATTTAGATACTGCTAATTCTCAAATTTTGCAATTATTTATGTAAAAATAACTTATTTTGAGAAAACGAACTGATCCTTACTTTATAGGACATTTAAAAGCTTATACAGGCTTGCCTGGACTCCTTAGTGAGGGCAATGACACAGCAGATTTACATACCAGGCAGATTATAGGCTTTACAGAGGAACAATTATCTAAACATTCTCATTCTTTACACCATCATAATAGCAATAGCTTAAGATAGCAATTTGGTATTTCTAGAGAATGTACAGGTCAAATTGGAAAGGACATTGCCCTGAATGTCCTTAATTTATTCCTGTACCATATTCTGTTATTAATCCTTGAGGACTTGTACCTAATCAATTATGGCAAATGGATGTTACTCATACTTCTGATTTTGGAAAATTAAAATAAGTACTTGTGACTATTGACACCTTTGCAGGTTGTCTTGTTACAACTGCTTTAACAGGAGTAGCAACTAAAAAATGTAATTAGTTATTGCCTACGTTGTTTTGCTATGCTGGGTGTCTCAAATCAGATTAAAACAGATAA
The DNA here is from genome assembly GCF_947179515.1 of Apodemus sylvaticus. Classification (NCBI taxonomy): domain Eukaryota; kingdom Metazoa; phylum Chordata; class Mammalia; order Rodentia; family Muridae; genus Apodemus; species Apodemus sylvaticus. The sequence continues at coordinate 187,520,086 of NC_067472.1, forward strand.
TGGAACTGGCTAGTGCAGTCAAGCATTTGAGACTTTCTGTCAAAAATTTAATAATACCCATATTATTTGAATTCCTTATAATCCTCAAGGACAAGCTATTGTGAAACATGCCCAGGGAACTTGAAAAACAGTATCTTCATAAGATTAAAAAAGGGGGAATTATACCCCTGTACATGACAAAATTATTTAAACCACGCCCTTTTATTTTAATTTATTTAAATTTGCACGCGCATGGACGTTGGCATCCCCACACTTCCACTACATATGCTTCAATGAAGTGGGAGGATCCTATGACAGTCCAATAGCACGGACACAACCCTGTATTCATATGAGGACAAGGTCACGTTTGTGTTTTTTCACAGGGAGAAAATGGGGCATGGTGGCTGCCAGAGAGGCTGGTGCAACAAATGGAACAAACAATCCCACCCTCCTGCTGATTCCCTTACTGATGATGATCACAGTTCCCACACCTGGTGAGGTCTACTGGGGCTATGTTCCTGACCCACCACTGATGCATCAAGCAGTATGGTCCAGTCCAGAGTTTCATGTGACCAGTAATAATACTCAACTTCTTTTTTTTAAATTTATTTCTTTTTATTATTAGATATATGCTTTATTTACATTTCAAATGTCCCCTTTCCTGGTCACCCCTGAAAATCCCGTATACCATCTTCCTTCCCCCTTCCCCAGTCAACCCACTCCTGCTTCCCTGTCCTGTTATTTCCCTACCCCGAGGCATTGAACCTTCTCAGGACTAAGGGCCTCTCCTCCCTTTAATGTCCAAAAAGGCCATCCTCTGCTGCCTATGCATCTGGAGCCATGGGTAACACCATGTGTACTCTTTGGTTGATGGTTTAGTCCCTGAATACTAACCTTCTTGGATCTCCCTGGATAGAGGAATCAATTTATAACATGACCATGACTTTCTTTTTTTCCCTTTTCTTTTGTTTTGTTGAATATTTTCTTTATTTTCAAATGTTATCCTCATCTTCACTGCCTGCCGGAGCAGAAAAGCAGCACCAGGTACTGAGATAGCTTGAGTTTAAGATCTCTGGGGATGCAAACCACCGAGAGTATGCCTGCACCCAGGACCTGGGCAGATCAGCAGTTAGTCTGTGTGCCAGTTGGTCGTGGGTTCTGTGCCCTACTGGGTGATCAGCATTTGGAGGGACTCCCCGCCACCATCTTGGCTCCATGACAGAGTAGTCGGGGAGCACCAGGTTCACTGAGACAACCCAAGTATAACATTGCTTGGGGCAAGACACAGCAGGGCTCCAACAGCACACAAGAGGAAGGCAGCACTGTGTGCCAGGGGAAACCCAGTCATCCAGTGTCACAAAAATATCTTTACAGGCTCACAGGAGGTTGAAGCACCACACAGTGACAACAAGACCAACTAACACCAGTGAGAACTAGATGGCTAAAAGCAAACATAGGAAAGTTACTAACAGAAATCAAGGCAATATGGCAGCATCTGAACCCAATTCTCTAACAACAGCAAGTCATGGATACCCCAACACACCAGAAAAACAAGATTTGGATTTAAAATCACTGGTCATGATGCTGTTAGAGGAACACATGAAGGACATAAATAAATCTCTTAAAGAAATTCAGGAGGAAAAATGATCAAAAGTTGGAAGCACTTACAAGGGAAACACAAAAATCATTTAAAGAAATTCAGGAGAATATGGGTCAAAAGATAGAAGCCAATAAGGAGGAAATGCAAAAATCACTTAAAGAAATACAGGAGAACTTTGGTCAACAGGCAGAGATCATGAAAGAGAAAACAAAAAAATCTCTTAAAGAATTATGGGAAAACACAAACAAATAAGTGAAGGAGCTGAGCAAAACCATCCAGGATCTAAAAACAGAAGTAGAAACAACTAAGAAATCACAAAGGGAGACAACTTTGGAGATAGAAAACCTTGAGAAGAAATCTGGGGCCATAGATGCAAATATCAACAGAATAAAAGAGATAGAAGAAAGAATTTCAGATGCCGAAGATACCATAGAAACCATGGATTCAACAGTCAAAGAAAATGCAAAATGCAAAAAGCTTGCAGCCCAGAACATCCCGGAAATGCAGGAAACAAGGAGAAGACCAAACCTAAGGATTATAGGTATAGATGAGAGTGAAAATTTACAACTGAAAGGGCCAGCAAATATCTTCAACAAAATTATGGAAGAAAACTTCCCTAATCTAAAGAGAGAGATGCCTATGAATATACAAGAAGTCTACAGAACTCCAGACTAGACCAGAACAGAAATACCTCTTGTAACATAATCAAAACCCCAAATGTGCTAAACAAAGAAAAAATACGAAAGGCAGTAAGAGAAAAAGGTCACATAACATATAAAGGAAGACCAATCAGAATTCTCACCAGAGAACATGAAAGCTAGAAGATGCTGGGCAGATCTCATGTAGAGTCTAAGAGAATACAAATGCCAGCCAAGACTACTATACCCAGCAAAACTCTCAATCACTATAGATAGAGAAACCAAGATATTCCATGAAAAAAACAAATTTACACAATATCTTTCTACAAACCCAGCCCTACAAAAGATAGTAGGGTGAAAACACCTGTACACGGAGGGAAACTATACACTGGAGAAAGCAAGATAGTTACCTTCTTTCATCAAACCCAAAAGAAGATAACCACTCAAATATAAAATTAACATCAAAAAATGACAGGAAGCAATAATCACTATCCTTAATATCTCTTAACATCAATGGATTCAATTCCCCAATAAAAAGACATAGAATAACAGACTGGATAAGGAAACAGGACCCTATATTTTGCTGCATACAGGAAACACACCACAGTGTCAAAGACAAAAACTACTTTAGAATAAAAGGCTGGAAGACAATTCTACAAGCAAATGGTCTCAGGAAACAAGCTGGAGTAGCCATTCTAATATCAGATAAAATTGACTTTCAACTTAAAGTCATCAAAAGAGATGCAGAAGGACACTTCTTGATGGTCAAAGGAAAAATACACCAAGAAGAACTCTCAATCCTGAACATCAATGCTCAACATGCAAGGGCACCCTCATTCATAAAAGAAACTTTACTAAAGCTCAAAGCACACATTGCACCTAACACAATAATTGTGGGTGACTTCAACACCCCACTCTCCTCAATGGACTGATCAGGAAAACAGAAATTAAACAGGGATACAGTGAAACTAATTGAAGCTTTGGACCAATTGGATTTAACATATATATATATAGAACACTTCATCCCAAAGCAAAAGAATATACCTTTTTCTCAGCACCTCATGGTACCTTCTCCAAAATCGATCATATAATTGGTCACAAGACAGACCTCAACAAATATAAGAGGATCAAAATAATCCTATGCCTCCTATCAGATCACTATGGAGTAAAAGTGGTCTTCAATAGCAATAAAAACAACAGAGAGCCCACATACACATGGAAACTGAACAATACTCTACTCAATGATACCTTGGTCAAGGAAGAAATAAAGAAATCAAAGACTTTTTAGATTTTAATGAAAATGAAGGCACAACATGTCCAAATCTATTGGACACAATGAAAGCAGTGCTAAGAGGAAAACTCATAGCCCTGAGTGCCTCCAAGAAGAAAATGGAGAGAGCATACACTAGAAGCTTAACAGTACAACTGAAAGCCCTGGAACAAAAAGAAGCTAAGTCACCCTAGGGGAGAAGAAGACAGGAAATCATGAAACTCAGGGCTGAAATCAATCAAGTAGAAACAAAGAGAATCATACAAAGAATCAACAAAACCAGGAGCTGGTTCTTGGAAAAAATCAACAAGACAGATAAACGCTTAGCCAGACTAACCAAAGGGCACAGAGACAGTATCCAAATTAACAAAATTAGAAGTGAAAAGGGAGATATAACAACAGAAACTGAGGAAATTCAAAAAATTATCATATCCTACTACAAAAGCCTGTATTCAACACAACTGGAGAATCTGGAGGAAATGAACAATTTCTTAGACAGATACCAAATACCAAAATTAAATCACGATCAAATAGATCATCTAAACATTTCCATAACTGCTAAAGAAATAGAACGGGTCATAGAAAGCCTTCCAACCAAAAAAAGCACAGAACCAGGTGGTTTTAGTGCAGAATTCTATCAGACCTTCAAAGAAGACTTAACAGCAATATTCTTCAAACTATTCCACAAAATAGAAACAGAAGAAAGACTACCCAACTTGTTCTACGAAGCCACAATTACTCCTATACCAAAACCACAAAAAGGTCCAACAAAGAAAGAGAACTTCAGGCCTATTTCCCTTATAAATATCAATGCAAAAAAAAATACTCAATAAAATTCTTGCCCACCAAATCCAAGAACACATCAAAACGATCATCCACCATGATCAAGTAGGCTTCATCCCAGGGATGCAGGGATGGTTCAATAAATGGAAATCCATCAATGCTATCCACTACATAAACAAACTCAAAGAAAAAAAAAACCACATGATCATTTCATTAGATGCTGAAAAAGCATTTGACAAAATTCAGCATCCTTTCATGCTAAAAAAACATGAAAGAACAGGAATTCAAGGCCCATACCTAAACATCGTTAAAGCAATATACAGCAAACCGGTAGCCAATATCAAACTAAACGGAGAGAAACTTGAAGTAATCCCACTAAAATCAGGGACCAGACAAGGCTGCCCCCTCTCTACATATTTTTTCAATATAGTTCTTGAAGTCCTAGCTAGAGCAATCAGATAACATAAGAGGTCAAAGGAATACAAATTGGAGAGGAAAAGGTCAAACTATCACTATTTGCAGAGGATATGATAGTATGCTCAAGTGGCCCAAAAAAACTCTACTAGAGAACTCCTACAGCTGATAAACAGATTCAGCAAAGTGGCTGGTTACAAAATCAACTCATGGAAACCAGTAGCCTTTCTATACTCAAAGGATAAGCAGACTGAGAAAGAAATTAGGGAAATGACATCCTTCACAATAGCCACAAACAACATTAAAGTATCTTGGGGTGACTCTAACCAAACAAGTGTAAGACCTATACAACGAGAACTTCAGATCGCTGAAGAAGGAAATCAAAGAAGACTTCAGAAAATGGAAAAAACCTTCCATGCTCATGGATTAGCAGGATTAATATAGTTAAAATGCCCATCTTGCCAAAAGCAGTCTACAGATTCTTCGCAATCCCCATCAAAATCCCAACTCAGTTCTTAATTGAGTTAGAAAGAGCAATTCTAAAATTCATCTGGAATAACAAAAAACCCAGGATAGCTAAAACTATTCTCAACAGTAAAAGAACTTCTGGGGGAATCAGTATCCCAGACTTCAAACATTACTACAGAGCAATAGTGAATAAAAACTGCATGGTATTGGTACAGTGACAGGCAAGTGGATCAATGGAATAGGATTGAAGACCCAGAAATGAACCCACACACCTATGGTCACTTCATCTTCGACAAAGAAGCTGAAAACATCCAGTGGAAAAAAAGATAGCCTTTTCAACAAATGGTGCTGGTTCAATTGGAGGTTAGCATGCAGAAGAATGCGAATCAATCCATTCTTATCTCCTTGTACTAAGCTCAACTCCAAGTGGATCAAGGACCTCCACATAAAACCTGACACACTGAAACTAATAGAAAAGAAACTGGGGAAGACCTTTGGGGACATGGGCACAGGGGGAAAGTTCCTGAACAGAACACCAATAGCGTATGCTCTAAGATCAAGAATTGACAAATGGTACCTCATAAAATTGCAAAGTTTCTGTAGAGCAAAGGACACTGTCAAAAGGACAAAATGTCAACCAACAGATTGGGAAAGGATCTTCACCAACCCTAAATCCGACAGAGGGCTAATATGCTATATATACAAAGAACTCAAGAAGTTAGACCCCAGAGAACCAAATAACCCTATTAAAAATGGGGTACAGAGCTAAACAAAGAATTTTGATCTGGAGAACTTCGGATAGCTCAGAAGCACCTTAAGAAATGTTCAACATCACTAATCATTTGGGAAATGCAAATCAAAGTAACCCTGAGATTTCACCTCACATCAGTCAGAATGACTAAGATTAAAAACTAAGGAGACAGCAGATGTTGGAGAGGATATGGAGAAAGAGGAACACTCCTCCATTGCTGGTGAGATTGCAAGATGGTAAAACCACTTTGGAAATCAGTCTGGCGGTTCCTCAGAAAACTGGACATAACACTTCCGGAGGACCCTGCTATACCTCTCTCTTGGTCATATACCCAGAGGATTCCCCGGCATGCAATAAGGACACATGCTTCACTATGTTCATAGCAGCCTTATTTATAATAGCCAGAAGCAGGAAAGAACCCAGATGTCCCTCAATGGAGGAATGGATACAGTAAATGTGGTATATTTACACAATGGAATACTACTCAGCCATTAAAAACAATGAATTCATGAAATTCTTAGGCAAATGGTAGGGACTAGAAAATATCATCCTAAGTGAGGTAACCCAATCACAAAAGAATATACATGGAATGCAATCACTGATAAGTGGATATTAATTAGCCCAGAAGCTCTGAATTCTCAAGACACAGCATTTCAAATGATGCCTAAGAAGAGGGAAAGAGAGGGCCCTGGTTCTGAAAAGTGTTGATCCAGCATTGTAGGGGAGTACCAGGACAGGGAAATGGGAGGGGAATGATTGGGAAATGGGAGGAGGGAAGAGGACTTATAAGACCGATAGGGAGGGGGGAACTGGGAAAGGGGAAAGTATTCAGAATGTAAACAAAGTATATAGAAAATTTAAAAAATTAAAAACAAAACAAAAAACAAAGCAAATGTTATCCTCTTTCCCTATTTTCCCTCCAGAAATCCCTTATCCCATCCCCTCTCCCTCTGCTTCTATGAGGCTGTTCCCCACTCACCTATCCTCTCCCTCATCCCTACCCTTGAATTCCCCTACACTGGGGCATCAAGCCTTCACAGGATCAAGGGCATCTCCTCCTAATGATGCCTGACGAGGCCATCCTCTGCTACATGTGTGGCTGAAGCCATGGCATGGATCCCTCCATTGTGTACTCTTTGGTTGGTGGTTTAGTCCCTGGGAGTTCTGGGGGGTCTGGTTGGTTGATATTATTGTTCCTCCTATGGGGTTGCAAACCCTATCAGCTCCTTCAGTCCTTTCTCTAACTCGTCCATTGAGGACCACATACTCAGTCCAATGGTTGGCTTGGAGCATCTACCTTTGTATTTATAGGACTCTAGCAGGGCCTCTGAGAGCACAGTCATATAAGGTTCTTTTCAGCAAGTACATCTCGGCATCCACAATAGTGTCTGGGTTTGGTGACTGTATATGGGATGGATCCCCAGGTGGGGCAGTCTCTGGAGGGCCTTTTCTTCAGTCTCGGTTCCACACTTAAACCATGACTTTCAATGCATTTGTTGATGGGATTCCTGTTTGCTTTGTGAAGAATAGTATAAATAATGGGTGTATTCTCTGTTTCCTCAAAACTGGAAGAACATTTCACAAACCGTAACTCAAAGCACAGAGATGGGCATGTCTAAACAATATGAAGGATCTGTCCTTGATCCTCATGAGATACAACCTTGTGGGTCTGAACCCCCAGATAATATGGAACAGGCATTTAACAAAATTGTTAAATGGAGAGAATGTTATAATGAACCCTCAACATAATTTAATGTTTCCAATAATATGAGACATAATGATTGGGTGGGGAATCAATCAAACATTGGGCATAAGGAGATATTCTTAGGTCTTTTGAAATCAAAAGCAGGCCATTCCATCCAATGGAATATCTGGAAGTTAGCTGTAGCTCTCTATGAAGTTACATTAATAATAGACAAAATTGGGACAGGATCTGGATTTCAAACAAATGTCAGCTCATAATCTTTTATTAATTGGTCATGTTAAAATTACCCTTTTCTTCTATGTTATTTAATGTAAATTGTGTTGATTATACACTTTCTAATTATGTTCATGTATTGAAAACTGGCATGTCTGTTATGGTGGATTATCAACCAGCTTTTGTTTTATTGCCCATGGATATTACAGGACTTTGGTATTCTGAAAAATGTTTGCAGATACTAGAAGTAAGGCAGGCTTTAAGCAGAAGCAAGAAGGTTGATTATTGCTGATATAGCAGCTTTGATTACAGTAATAGCTAGCACCACTGCTTCTACAATTGCTTTGTCACAAGAAGTCAAGACAACTACTTTTGTTAATCATTTAGCAAAAAATGTTAACTAATACTCTGAGTATTCAAGAGGATTTAGATAGACATTGGAATGATGGATTGATGCTCTTTATAATACAATTCAAATTATTGGAGAGGAGGTTCAGAATTTAAGAGTAAGAAGCCACCTCGAATGCCATGTGAAATACCAATGGATTTGTGTTACTTCTAAAATTTACAATAATTGGGAAAAAGTTCAAAGACACTTGCCGGGTATTTGGCATAATTCTAACACCTCTCTGGATGTTTTAACTTTGCCTACTGAAATTATGAATTTAAAAAATGCTGCTCCACTCAGATTTGATGCTAAAGATATTGCTGATAAAAATTATTGTGGCTTAAGGTCAGTATTTCCACCTTGGCCAAGCTTCAAGAATGGCATATATAGTTTGATCATGTTGTCCCTTCATGTCCTGGTAATACTTCTATTCCTGCCCATTGTGATAAAACTTGTCTTTAAGGACAGAGAAAAGGGAGGGGGAAAGACAGGAGAATGGATGGAGAGAAGAGGACTTATGGAACATATGGAGGGGGGGGGGACTAGGAAAGGGGAAGTCTTTTAGACTGTAAACAAAGAATATAGAAAATAAATTTAAAAAATTAATAAAAATACAGAAAGAAAGAAAGAATGAAAGAAAGAAAGAAAGAAAGAAAGAAAGAAAGAAAGAAAGAAAGAAAGAAAGAAAGAAAGAAAGAAAGAAAGAAAGAAAGAAAGAAAGAAGGAAGGAAGGAAGGAAGGAAGGAAGGAAGGAAGGAAGAAAGAAAGAAAGAAAGAAAGAAAGAAAGAAAGAAAGAAAGAAAGAAAGAAAGAAAGAAAGAAAGAAAGAACATCAATATGTTGGTGGCCAAAATACATGGCTTAAAACTAAAAATGGATTCCCATCAGAGTTATTAATTTAACAGGCTGGCAGTCAATGACAGGTAAGTTTCTGTACAGTGTTTTACCAATGTAAGAAAGAATAACATTGCTTTTGGAAACGAATATTCCAAGACAAGTAAGGAAGGCATTTTTCTCAGAACAACCTAAGACAGATGGATGCAGTCTTGTTTGTGAAATAAAAAAGAGGGGGAGAGGTAGAGAATTCTTGTGCCATGTATAGAAATTTGATGAGTGCTTGCCACTGGGCTTGGAGGATGAGGATCCGATAAGAGAATCAGCATTTGGGCTAATGCAAGGATCAGGGTAAACACAGCCAAGGAATGTGTGACTTTCCCTTTTTCTTGGTAATCCTGATAAGCCCCCAGACCCAGTGACTTCAGGGACTTTATTGCTTTGTTTGATTACTACCTTGTGTGATGTCTTTGTTCATTTCCTTGTTTGACTACTTTGTCTTTGAGCTGAGAACTGGCTGTATTCTTTGGATGTACCTAGTTTTATATAAAAGCAGACTGGGAAAAAATATAGGTGCTGCAGCGTCAGCACTGGCTGGAGTCATGTTATAGTCTTGTCTAATTGTCTTTTTTCTCTTCAGTCCTCACTCTTTCCTCGGAGATCCTGTTGACTGACTGAGCTTGCTTGGTCATAACAGTCTAGGCCCTCAAGGGCAATAGATGGGCAACCAAAGCCTGTTTTGTCTAATAGACAGGGAATATACATTCCTTTTGGGAGTTCTTGGAACCTTTTCTCTAACATTCATGCCTTCTAACCTAAAATGTCCTAAAATTTTATTTGTTTAAAATTCCTTTTAGGGTTCAAAAATCATATTTAATCTACTCTCACAGGTCAAATCAACTATGGTGACAACCATTATTTAATCTTTAATTAACAGCCAGTTTCATTTTACAGACAAGCTGTTACTGCCTATCCCAGATACATAATTAACATGATATTTTCTGCCTCAGCCATCCAAAGCAGATAAAGTTTCAACTCTTCTCTCTGATTTCCTTAATACAAAACAAGTAATGCCCAACTTAAAGGATGCCTTCCAGGACTAAATTGCTTTTCTAGGGCTATAACAACAGATCATGATGAGCTCCCAAACAAACTATTACGGGCTTAACACACACTACACATCCTGGCAGACATCCTCCTTGCTGAGGTTCTGCTCCTTTGTCATGATTACAAGTTTATCTCTACAAAGAAAAACGGCTGCCTCCACAGACCCCGAAGGAGACTGACCTGCCATCTCCTTGGACCTGCTTGGGGCAATGAAGCTGTCTTCATCCAGACACATCATCTGACTTAAGTCTCCCAAGGCAAACAGATGCTGAGACCTACAGATGATGGAGTTGGAACCTTCCATAGAGAGATGAACTCTTTTGCCAAAGCCAAAAGGCTACCAAACCACATGATGTCTATACAGATTAATCAAATGTTGTTTAAAACTGATGTTAGTACCCTCACAAACTGTACAATCTGGTGAACAATTGATTGGTTCAATAATCCCTTATCTCCCTAGACCCTATCCCTTTTTACCCCTCTGGCATATGTTGTGATATCCCTCTGACCTGTGTTGTGTTTTATTTTAATGCTTCCACTCCACCAAAACATTTCACTACAAATAACACTAGACAGTAATTCCAATGACACCTATCCTTTCATAAAAAGAAAAGGAGGAGCTGTAGAATGGTAAACCATGCCAGAAAACATGGTGGGTAGAGCAGGTTGAGACCCTGGAAACTCAGACCTGAGACACTGGGCACCTACCTGCTCCCTAACAAATTCTTGTCCTGGATCATGTGCCACACTTCCCATATACGGAAACATGACCTGTGGTCAGGGGGGGCCCAGAACAACGTTCTTCTCCATGCTAATGTGGTACCAGGAGGGCTTGAGAGTTTAGCCAATGAGCCACCCTTCCTGGACATTCCTCCCTGCAAAAGGTATTGAATCTTGAGTCTACCCTCAGAAGTTGGTAGGGTATGCATTCATTTTTCCATGATGAACAGTCAATCAACAGTTTAGAACCATGGACTGTCTCTTTCATCTAGAATTATAGTGGGGAATGTGGAAGAGGTCTTTGACTTCCAAGCTGTGCAGCAGCCTAATGCCCCTGCTTCCAGCCACAACCCCAGCCAAGCTTAGGACATTCACCTCGGAGCTAAACAGGAGCTCTCCTCCCTTGCCTCTGCCCTAGGCTAGATGCTGTCCTCAGCCTAGGGGCCCCCTGACTCTGTTCTCAACTCCTCAAGACTCAGCAGTGCCTGAATGTTCAGGAGTTTGGGAGCATTATGTCCTGGCCTATTCTTGGGCCTGGGGACTCCAAACACTTCATTCCTGAGTCCTCTGTGTGGTTCTCTAGAGGTGACTGAAGGCTTGGGAGTCAGGAATACCAGCTTTGGCTTTCTCACATCTTAGACTGAGCTTTTTAACCCCAAGAGCAGTGTCTCTGTGCTTCGCTGAAGCCCAGCACCCACCCATGAAAGTGTTGGGAGAAATGCAGTCAAGCAATTCCTGCAATTTTGCCTCCTCCAGGTGGGATGCAGACCCACAATCAATCACATTATTGGCCACAGACACACAAAAAGCCATAATGGGAACAAAAAAATCAAAATAATTTTTGAGTCTGATCAGATCATAATGTTATAAAACAGGAAAGACCAGCAAGGGAAAACATAGAATTACACAAGGACTTGGAGACAGGACATTATACGTCTTGTGTCCTTTCTTCTATAGACAAAATAATTTAGAAGTTTATTAGGGAACTCTCAAAACTTACACCCCCAAAATTTAAAGTACCATTGAGAACCAAGAACTCTGTAGACACTATTGTCTACACTCTGGTTTCACTCTAGGAGTTTCTATTAGTTGCTATCCACAGTCAGCAGAAGCATCTCTGACCAGGGTTGGAGTTAGGTGGGTAGTGTAGGTAGAAATTATAAATAGAGTGTATATTCATGTATGAAATTCTCAAAAAAAAATATGCACTGAATACTCAGATGCTGATTTCAGTGCCCAGAGATCTGGCTAGTCTGACCACTAGCATTGTCGTGATTATTGAACCATCTCTTATGTCAATGTTGTGTAACAAATGCTCCCCAATTATCTCTGATTCGTTAATAAAGTGCTGATCAGCCTGTGACTGGGCAGAGAAGGCAGAACATCTGATCTGGGGGAACACACATGGAGCAGCGAAAGCCAGAACGAGACTCAGACTGCAAGAAACATGGAGCCTGTGGCTGGGAAGTAGATAGCTTAGAGGGTTAGAATAGATGAATATCTGTCCAGTCATAGTGCTTAAAGCTTTTTAATAAACTTAATAGATCTTTGTGTCAATTATTTGAGAGCTAGAATGGGAACAGATAAGAGTATAATGCTTCTATTACTGCCAACATACATTGAAAGACCAAACAAGTATTCCCATGGAAAAAAAAAAAAAACCTAGGACCAGATGACTCCCCGTGGAATCAGGGATTCCCTGTGATCCTTTAAATACATCAAGCATTTAAAGAAATCCTGAAACCAATACTTCTCAAACTGTTTCATAAGCTGGGAAGAGAAAAAATCCTACCAAATTATTCTATAAAGTCAGTATTATCTTGATATTAAAATTCAATAAAGACATAATAAAAAAGGAAACTAATCAGATGTGGTGGTGTAGACCTTTAATTCCAGCACTCAGGTAGAGGCAGAGACAGAGGCAGAGGCAGAGGCAGAGGCAGAGGCAGAAGTAGGTGAATCGCTGTTAGTTTGAGGCTAGCCTGATCTACAGAGAAAGTCCCAAGATAGCCAGGGCTACACAAAGAAACTGTGTCTCAAAAAACAAAACCAGCCAGCCAACCAACCAACCAACCAACCAACCCAAACAAAACCCAAAAAGAAACAATAGACCAATTATCCTAATGAAAATAGGTAGACAAAGCTCACAAAATACTTAAAAAGCAAATTTAAGAGCACATTAACATGTTCATATACCAAAACCACTTAGTTTCATTCTAAGTAATGTCCTGGAGCTATCCTCTCCCTAAACTGCTGCTGCCAAACAGGCATCAAGACTGTGACACACAGGCAGGCTAGTATAACCATTAGGAGCAGGTCTGAGTCCAGCAGGTGGTAAGTGTGGGTGTTAGCCTGATGGCAATGGCTAAGACAATTTCCTGTTATCCTCCCAGGGTTAGAAGGGTGGCTTCATGAACAGCAGAAAGTTACAGCACAAACTGTTGGTGATGGTTGCTGCGGTGACTGCAAACAAGAGGCTAGTATTGCCACCATCAGGTTCTTCTGGCAAAACTCCATGTTATTCTCTTGCAAGGAGGGAGACATTTAGGCCAAGTCAGTTCATCATTTCTTTGTGGGGCTTCTGGATCATTCCCTGGATCCACTTTCAGATCCAGAAGCCCGTATTCAGTTGAGAAAGCATCTGTAGATATATCCATTTGACAGTTCAGGTGTAATTGTTCAGTTTTCAGGATTGTGCACTGGTTTTGAGGGGATGCTATCTGTCAATATGAGCTCAGGAGTGGGGAAATATCTGAGAGAATCTGGGACAGACCATAGACCATCTTTGAAGGACTCACAGGGGGGACATGTTTTGTATCAAGAAAGAAGGAATGAGAGAAAGATGGATGTAGTCTTGATCCAGAGAGGACTAGACATACAAACTTTCAGTCACTTCCAGTGACCTTTAGAAAAAGAGAGGCAGCCAGTCGATATAAGACCATCAGCTTGGTTCAATAGAGGAATGGGAATGTTGAGGTAGAGACTATGAGAGGATTCTAAGAGACAACAAGGTCTTAGTTGGGTTCCTATTGCTGTAATCAAAGCAATTTGGGGAGGAATGGGTTAATTTGGCTTATATGGTCACATACCCCCAAATTCATTCTGGGCAGGAGCCTGGAGGTAGGAACTTAGGCGGGACCACAGAGAATGCCTGCTTACTGGCTTTTCTCTCATGGCTGAGTCAGCTTGGCTTCGTGTAGACCTCAGAGCCACCTGTCCATGGGTAGTACTGCCTATGTGGGCTGGGCCCTCCCACATCAATAACCAACCAAGGAAATGCCCCCACAATTTGGCTACAGTTCAGTCTGATGGAGGAAATGCCTCCGCTGAGATTTACTTCTTCCCAGATGACTCTAGCTTGTGTCAAATTGGGAAAAATGAAAACAAAACCAAAACAAAATAAACAAAACAGCACAGAACCAAAGGAGAGGGAAACAAAAAGAAAAATCAGGAGGAAGAATCAGAGGGCTGAGAGAAAGACAAAAAATACCCAAGCTAGGGAATCAGGAAGCAGTGGAATGCTAAGAGTTTCTGAGAGATGGCTAGACACCAGAAAGAAGAGGCGTCCAGTGGGATATGATGCTGGGGTCCAGAAGTCCCCACAACCCATACAAACACGAACCTCAGTCAGACAGGGATAGTTTATTGAGAATTTGTCCCAAGACTGATAGATCAGTACGGCAAACCAGACTCAGAAGTTGACCTTAGCCAGGATTCTACAGAGTTTTTAAGCCTGAAATTCACAAACATCTGTGCCAAGTTATTCCCCCAATCAGGACTTAGGGATAGGGAACTTCCTTACGAACTTGTCTCTGTTGTACACGTATCCTGTTCCTATTGGTTGGGGTATTCAAAAGTGGTGGGGGTCGTGCCTTGCCTAACATTCATTGTCAACCAGGATGTCAGTCACCCATCTATATGTCTCTTGCTGTCAAGTAGGATGTCAGTTCCCAGGGAGGTCTTGGGAACTTAAACTTTATTCAACCTCTACTCAACATAGAAGTCTTATTCCAGATAGCTTCTTATATTCATGCAGGTATCTCTCTTATGTTGAAGTCCACCCCAGGGGCAGCTTATCATACACAGATGCGGGAAGTGCTGCCAAGTGGTTAGTTCAGGTCCGAGCTTATTGTGACTTACTTAACAAAGTAGTTCTGACTGGCTTCTATCCTGATTGGTTTTCAAGGACACCAAAGCACAGAACAGAACAGAATGTGTCATTGACTCAGGCATGAGATTGTTTCCTAGTCACAGTCAGAAGAGCATATGAGAAAGTTTCCTTGTACCATTTATAACAGCTTTATCCAGGCCTTAACAGATGACATGAAATCTAATATGGAAAGATCAGGGAGAAAGCAGGTAAAAATCCTAAAGCAGGCCAGAGACAGAAGGGAGGCCAAGAAGCAATTAACTGGCACGTGGTGACAATTACAGGACACAGTGTTCTGCACGACCGGCCGCAGACAGGTCAGCCAAGAGTCGATCAAGCTTCTGGAATCCAAGGCCATCACACACCTGGCCAGGTGCCTCACATGCTGTTGTCCCCACTGTAGCCTTTCTCTCCTACAAATCCTCAGATAAAATGGGCAGATTCCCATGCCTATCTCACTCCACCCAGCCCCCTGACTGGTGGCACCTTCGTAAGGCACTTGTGCAGTTTCCACACGTCCAGCTGCATCTAATTGTCGATTGAGAGCAAAGAGGTTCCTGGAGGCAGCGTTCCCTCTTCCAACAGACATTAAAATCATGATTTTGGGGCAGGCCAACATAGCCACGAAAATAGAGACTTCAGTGTACGCTGTGCTCTCTTTCATCTTTTGGCATATGCACAGACACACATGGACATACGAAAATAAATAATAAAAGATTTAAAAACAGTTTGTGAATTAAAATAAATCTTAAAGTTAGACCAGCAAGGCTGGAAACCATGAGGCCCCACTAAGATGAAATATAGGAATCTAAAAACCTGAATAGGAAGAGGGATAGGTTCCCTGATGCTGGAGTTTCATGCCGCTGTGCGCTGCCTGATGTGGGTGCTGGGAATTAAGTTCAGATCCCTTGCAAGAAGATTATTACTCTTAATCACTGAGCCATTTCTCCAGCCTCCATCTAAATATTTTTAAAATAATACTTTTACTCTTTGAAACCTTCATAGATGTGTATAGTGTATATTGGTCCTCCCACCACTTCCCTTCAGCTCCCCCTGGGATTCATCTCTCCCCTAATTTCATGGTTTTTTTAAATTTTGTTTTGTTTTAAATGAATAACTCACTGAGTCAATTTAGTGCCTCGCTTGTGCTCAGGTTGATTCCTGTGTTTGAATGCTTGGCCATAGTGAGTGTCACTATGAGGAAGCAGGGACTTATTGGAGAAGGTGTGGCCTTGGTGCAGGAACTGTGTCACTCTGTAGGCAGGCTTTGAGGTCTCCTATGCTCAGGCTCTGTCCAATGTGGAAGACAGTCTCCTTCTGGCTGCCCTCAGGTCAAGATGTAGAATCCTTGGCAGCAGCATGTCTGCCTATATGCTGCCTTGCTTCCCACCATGACGATAATGGACTCAACCTCTGAAACTTTTAGCCAAATTCAATTAAATGTCTGCCTTTACAAAAGTTGCCTTTGTCATAGTGCTTCTTCCGAGCAATAAAATCCAAACTAAGACAGAAGTTTGTACCAGACACTGATATTATTGCATTAGGCCTGACCGTGCATTTGAAAAAATGTGGATTTGAGGACTTTGGAAAGCAATGAAGTGCTTTAAGTGGGGCTTAATGGGCCATAGTAGTAGAAGCATGGAAGACAGTGATGCTGAGGGTGATTTCAATTGTGGGGGCTCAAGAGGATTTAGAGGAGCAGAATTTTATTATGCAGACAAGAGACTGTTCTTGTGATATTTTGAGGAAGAATGTGGCTGCTTTTTGCCCTTGTCTGAAGAGTCTGCCTGAGAATAAGGTGAAGAGATTTAGATTAATTGCCTTAGCAAAGGAAATCTCAAAACAACCTACTTTAGACTTTGCCCTGTGGTTCATCACACGCTTTGAAAGCAAAAATACAAAATATTTGGTTTAAGTATTAAAGGGGCACCAGTAAGTGGAATGGAGCTAAATCCCGTGTTCAAGGACATTAAATGGAATTAAGGGAGTGGTGACCTTGGGGAAAGATCCCATCCAGCTAAGTTTATTGTTTATGTGTTTGCAGTTGAGAAAGGCCTTATTATGACCTGTTTATTATTTCATCTGGACAAGGAGATGTGATTGTGTGTCAAATTGACAAGGGATGAATTGTGATAAGTATTCTCGGTGGTCAACTTGACTATATCTGGAATGAGCTATAATCCAGAGCATACAGAGACCCCAAGATTTTAGAGATGTCAGAGCCATGACATACCTGCTGTGGGGGTTTGAATATGCTTGGCTCAGGGAGTGGCACTATTAGGCCTTATTGGAAGAAATGTGTCACTGTGAGGGTGGGTTTTGAGACCTTCCTCCTAGCTGCCTGGAGACAGTCTTATCCTGTTTGCCTTTGAAATAGGATGTAGATCTCTCAGCTCCTTCTCTAGCATCATGCCTGCTTGGATGCTACCATGCTTCCCGCCTTGATAATAATGGACTGAACCTCGGAACCTGTAAGCCAACCCCAATTAAATGTTGTCCTTATACGAGTTGCCTTGGTCATGGTGTCTCTTTACAGCAATGGAAACCTTAAGACAGCTGCCAGGGAAAGCTACTAACAGGGAGTGAACCCAGCTAAGAGAAAGGACTGTATTGCAGTCAACAAAAACTGAAAGGAGTTGTACATCAGACATGGAGATGCAGAATTTGGATTTTACCCACCTGGCTTTTGGTAGTGCTTTGGTCAAGTATTTCCTCACTATGCACCCTACCCTCCTTCTTCAGTCTTTCTCCCATTTACTCATTCCTTCCACCTCCGGTATTTCCAGAGTCTATTTCCATATGATGTCTATTTCTATGTCTGTATATTATCCCCCACTGAGATATCAACTGCCTTAGGAATTCCTTTCTTGCTTCCTACACTTAACAGATACACAACCCAATCTAAACACAGAATTTCAAAACTTCAAATCTGTGATCCATATGTAGCATTTGTCATTCTGAGCCTGTGCTACCTCTCTCAGTCGCTTTTCCAGTTCCATTTATTTTCCTAATGATCCCACAATTTTACTTTGGTTTTTTAATAGAATTCCACTGTGGGACTTTTCTTCCCACAATCCCCTGCACCCGCTCTTTCCAACTTGGGCTGAACACAAATGGCTCCCACAAAGGGAGATGGGAAGAGGAAGGGCCTCTCTGCCATCAATGAAGTGGTGAACTGAAACTGTCAACATTCACAAATACATCCACAGAGTGGGCTTTAAGAAGCGTGTCTTTTGTATACTTAAAGAAATCCAGAAATTTGCAGTGAAGGAGACCAGGCTCAATAAAGCCATCTGGCCCAAAGGAATATGGAATATTTTGTATGTTTGTCCCAGAAAACATAATGAGGATGAAGATTCACCAAACTCTACACATTGGTAATTTACATGCTTGTTACCACATTCAAAAAATCTACAGATGGTCAATGTAGATGAGAACTAACCTGCTGAATGTCAAATAAAGTTGCAGAACTACCAAAAAAATTTATTGTGCAAAGGAACTCATTTTCACTCTCCAGTCTTTGTTTGGTGATCATTGGTGTTGATTCCATCTCCTAGCTGTCAAGGGTGGAGTGAGCAGGTTCAGTGCAGGTCCTCAGAAGGAGAGGGAAGACAGTGGTGCTGGGTGAAGTGAAATTCTCATGCTGTATGATATTTTAAAAAGACTTAATTATTTTTTATTTGAGTGTGCACATGTATCTCTGTTTGTGAACACAACATGTGTGCAGGTGCCAGTAGACACCAGAAGAGGATGTTGGATCCCAAAGACCTAGAGTTTAAGGCAGTTTTGAGCCACCCAACATCTGGTCTTCTAGAAGAACAGTAAGAACACTAACTTTTGAGCCATCTCTCTAGCCCAAGAATCTAACTGTTGAACACAGACATTCAGAGCTGCAAACATCCCTATTAGTTTTTTCCTTATCATACATAACTCATAAGTTTTTGATGTGTTCTCTTTTCATTTCATTTAATTACAGGAGTCTTAAAATTTTTCTTCTTGATTTCTTCAATGGACTCCCTCATATGTTCTACCCTATTATTCAATGCTGTGCTGTAAACTTCTGAGAGTCTTTATATCTTCTGAAGTTCCTTTATTTAGTCTTTATTTTATTCTTTTCACATAGTTATATTATCCTCACTTTTCTATGTTTCTTGAGACTTACCTTCTGCCCTAAGATGTGGTCTAGCATCTGTGGCTATGTTCATAAATATGCTATCTGCAGTTGGAAGTACCTGACTTCCACTAACATGTTTAGAATTTCAATCTCTTCTTTTTTCCTTGGTTGTCATGGAGCAGTTCTGATCGGTTTGGGGTTGGAGTCTATTTTGTCTATGAAGTCTATTAGCCATTCCTGCCCATTTCCCAGTTCCATTTGCTTGAAGTACCTTTCTCAGCCTTTCAATTTAAGGTACCTTCTCTCTTTGATAGTGCTATGTTTCTTACAGAGAGCAAAATTACAGGTCCTTTAGCATATTTCAAACTTCTTTATTGCTTTGGATTGAGGGGATTGAGACCATTACATTGAGAGTTATTATTGAAAGATGTGTACTGAAATTGAAAGATTGTTGCTTTTGTCTTTCTGTGGAGGTCTAGGAACACAGGAGGCTTTCTCTGAGGCCATGATACATGAAGAAGAAACACACTTCCTTCTTTAAACAAGGAACATGCTTGGCAGGACCAGTGATGGCCTCGGGGCCAGGTCCTTGAGGGGAGCTGAGGCCTTGAATCCTGACAACCCAGTTCTTCCTACCCTAAGGGGTTGTGTGTGTCAGTCCCAGGGAGACTGTGTGTCCTTGGGATAACATGTGTTTCCCTTGCTCAACAGTGCTTGATTACTTCCCACTGACTGTCTCATTTTGTGACAGTTTTTGTTGATCCTGGTCCATTTTTCCTTTCAGGAAAGACTGCATACCAGATAAGATGCTGTCATCTTAAGCTTCTTTGGCATAAGACACAGCTTGCGCAAGATCTGACCCCAGTTTTTTGTTTTGTTTACTTTTTTAAAATAATCTTTACCTTCTCACCTCCCCATTCCTCCCTCTTAGGATCCTGTCATTGAAGAATGAATGACTTGCAGGTTTAGGTCATTTTCTCAGACCCTTTTAGTTAACCATCTTGATTTTGTTTATTTGTCCTCTGTGGTCTCTTGGGTGTGTTTAATCTTCTCTTCAGACCAAAGTATTCCCTCTATTAACCTCTGTAGAACTGACTTAGTGGTCATAAATCCCTGTAGTCTGTTTTGATTGTGAAAATGTTTTATTTGTCATCCAATTATGATAGAGGGCTTATTGGATATGAATAGTCTTTGGTGGCAGTTGTGATCTTTCAGAACTTAGAGTACATCTTGCCCAATCCTTCTGGCCTTAAAAATTTCTGTTGAATAATCTGTTCTCCCAATTGACCTGCTTCCATGTGAAACCTGGCCCTTATTCTCCTGCAGCTTTCAATGATCTCTGTTCTAGGGTTTTGTGTTTTGAGGATATGATTAGGAAGCTCTGCCTGTCTGGTGTTCTCTTGCTCTTGTGCCTCGGTGGGCATGTCCTTCTCCAAGTGTGGAGACTTTTCTTCTATGACTTTACTGAACATGCCTTCTATGGCTCTGTCATGAAACACTTCTCTCATGACAGCAATTTCTAGATCTTTTTTGTTTTTCATTTAGTTCCAAAGCTCTCCCACGTTCCATTTACATTTTTATCTTAATATTTCCATTGACGGAATGGTCCTTCACATCTTTTCTGAGCCTTGACTTCCAGCCCTCCAAATGATTCATTCCATTGGTAGGACAACCACTGAGTCAGCTGAGTTTTCATCTCCAGCGTTGGTTCCGTTTCTTTAGAAATTCTGACTGACTCCTATTTTCCTGTCTTACACTGGCTTTTCCTGCAGTTTCTTGCTAGTCTCGTGGACCATGTTCACATCTTCTCTGAGACGTTTGAGCATACTTATAGTCATTCTCTTGAACTTCCTGGAAATTCTTTTAAGTCACTCTCATTGGAGGTCATTCTGATTGGACTGGTAAGTTTTGGAGGAAACAAAGTTTTGAGGTCATGGATTTTCATGCTGTTTTTGTTTCTGTACCAGGAATTAGTTTATTGTTTGTTTCCTCCTCCTCCTCCTCCTCCTCCTCTTCTTCTTCTTCTTCTTCTTCTTCTTCTTCTTCTTCTTCTTCTTCTTCTTCTTCTTCTTCTTCTTCTTCTTCTTCTTCTTCTTCTTCTTCTCCTTCTCTTCTTCTCCTCCTCCTCTTCTCCTTCTCTTCTTCTTCTCTTTCTCTTTCTCTTTCTCTTCTTCTCTTCTTCTTCTCTTCTTCTCTTCTTCTTCTCTTCTTCTTCTTCCTCTTCTTCTTTTTCTCTTCTTCTTCTTCTCTTCTTCTCATCTTCTCCTTCTCTTCTTCTCCTCCTCCTCTTCTCCTTCTCTTCTTCTTCTTTCTGTTCTTCTTCTTCTCTTCTTCCTCTTCTTCTTCTTCTCTTCTTCCTCTTCCTCTTCTTCTTCATCTTCTTCTTCTCTTCTTCCTCTTCCTCTTCTTCATCTTCTTCTCTTCTTCCTCCTCCTTCTCTCTCTCTCTCTCTCTCTCTCTCTCTCTCTCTCTCTCTCTCTCTCTCCCTCCTACCCTCCTTCCCTCCCTCCTTCTGTCCCTCCCTCTGTCTGATCCTCCAGGCCCTCCCTCCAACCCTCCTTCTAACTCTCTTCTAACCCTCCTCTCTCTTCACACACACACACACACACACACACACACACACACACACCAGTACCCCTACTAACCTACCCTGGGGACTTGAGATTAAGAAGCAGCCACAAGCCAGACATGGTGGTGCACACCTGTAATCTCAGCACTAGGGAGGCAGAGGCAGGTGGATTTCTGAGTTCGAGGCCATCCTGGTCTACAGAGTGAGTTCCAGGACAGCCAGGACTATACAGAGAAACCCTGTTTCGAAAAACCGAAAACAAAACCAAAAACAGACAAACAAGAAGTAGCCACAAGTCATGGAGCCTCAGCTGGCCTGTCCTAGCCCCTGGTGAAAAGACCAGGAAACTGAGGAAAGCAGTTGCAGAGAGCAGAAGGGTGCAGGTAGCAGGAGGCTCAGCTTGGGCAGGAAAGCACATAGGGAATGGTTGTTTCAGTCTCTGTGGCTAGGAACACATTTCATCACCTGAGAATGCTTTTTCTCAACTTGAGCTTGAGAGCTCTAAACCTGAAGTCGCCTATTGAGCTGACCTCTGGAGCTATGTATATGTCATTGGGGAATGCTGACAATTTTGAAGATCCAGGGACTGCATGATGCTATATACCCACGGAGGCATTCCTCCAGAAGGGTGCCTAACACTTAGGAGGTCTTGAAAGCTCTCTTCCAGGACTAAGCTCAGTGCTGGGACTGCTGCCCACACTCCCACATACTATGTCCACCTGGACAAACTTCTTACCTAGTCACTGCAAGTGACTGGTCTCAGGAGGAGGGAAGAAAGAATGTCATACTCACAGACCACAAAGCTAAATGTGGCCAGCAGAGGCCACTGTTATGCAAGAAGGCAAGCTACCAATGTGCGGAGGTCTTTGCAGGCAAGGAGAGGGGATGGGTGGAGGATGAGACTGGGGATATAGGAGGCTGGGATAGAGGGGAACAACAGGAGAGAATCCACAAGTTTGACTGTCCCTCCTCCACCCCATGTACATAACTGGTAGTATCAAGCTTTCAAGGGGTCAGAATGGAGCTGCTCAACCCTCCCCCCACCCCACTCCCCACCCCACCTTTTTCTTTTGACCCTTGAGATTACTGGTTTTTTGAATTATAGTTTTAGAAAAATGTTTATTACTATTTAGCATCTTGACTTTATCGTAGGTTTAAAAACGGATCTTTTAAGAATCTTTACTTTTAATGTGTATGGGTGGTTTGCCTGCATGTGTGTCTGATCTGACCACCATATACGTATCTGGTATCCACAGAGGTTAGAAGAGGGTGTTAGATCCCCTGGAACTAGAGTTATGAATGGCTATGAGCCACTATGTGGGTGCTGGGAATTGAACCCAGGTTGTCTGCAAGAGCAGCAAGTGCTCTTAACTACTAAACTGTCTCTCTAGATCAAAGAAAACTTGCATGTTATTTTTATTGTGTTTTTAAAATTTATCTAATTTTACTTATTTTGTTATTGGAGAAATCTGCTGTTTTTCCTTTTTTTTCATTTTGCTGATTTCTAATTTTTCAATCTATTGCCTTCCTCTCCATAACACGCTTCCACACTCTTTTTGCTTGTATTTATTTAACGTTGTTCTTCGATGTTCAGGTTTGTACTCGTTGGTGATGTCTTAGTGGCTATAATGGACCTTGCATGGCTATTATTACTGTACCAAGAACTGGGTCTTTAGAGTGGTTGTTCAGTAAGAATATTCCCAAACTGGAACTGAAAGACAGATCTAAACCAACAAATGTGAGATCGCAACACAGAAACACAAGAAGGTAAGGCATCAGGGCTCCTCCATAGAGACCCTAAGTCCTCCGTTTTTATGTTCCAGGACTCTGGAATGTATCCCTGAAGTGACCATGGTGTCTAGTGGTTGTGATCTGCTTGGCTTTTGGCCACAATGTCTCGTTCCCTTATAAGAGCTCTGAAGTAAGTCCGGGATGAATCCCCAACCTCATCCTCCATCACGTCCTCTCTCCTTGCCTGCAGAGACCTCTTTGGAATAGAGAACCTCCACAGCTCATGTGGAGCCCTGGGAGGGGTGGAAGACTGGAATGAAATTTCAGTAGGACTTTTGGCTGAACTGGACATTGTAACTCAGGATCACAGTTGTCAGAAATATGGGACAGTCCTTCAAAAATAGTAATGGCAGCTTCGGATATGGCTTAAAGAGCCTTGATATCCAAGATTTTCTACGGATTACTGCCTAGATCCTTAGGGAAGTTTGCAAGGTGCACCCGTTTGCTGCACCCCGTGATGGGTAGTCTGGTTTGGAGGTGTGACTTTGTACTTTGCTGAATTGTCTTCGAGCGTCTTCTTTCCCTCTTCTTGTTAAGTTTTTCATCTCTTCATTATTTCCTTGGGATATGGTTTCTCCTTTGCTGCCATGGCTGTAAGGTTTTGGAGGGAGGAGAGGGAAGGGGAAATGATGTAATAATATCATAATCTCAAAAAAGTCTCTAAAAATTACTTTTAAGATTACAAAAAAAGAAAAAATCATTTTGGTGAATCTTTCTATCCAGTGGGGAAAATTTTTAAAACAGCATTTATGAATTTGACGTTCTTTAAATGCCATGCTATGATTTTACCTATACCTTCTGCTATGGCTGTTCTCACATATATTTATTTTTGTTCCATTATTTAAGTATTTGTGATTTACCATACGATATTTCTTGGAACCACTGTTGTGTAAGTCTACATTGTTTTTCTTGTTGTGATTAAACCATTGTGTAATTTATACATTTATGCACATCAATTGTACTTCATTACTATTTATGTTTTTAAAAAAGACTTATTTTTAAAGTCATGTGTGTGTGTGTATGTGTGTGTGTGTGTGTGTCTGTGTGTGTGTGTGTGTGTAAATGTGCATATACAGGCAGGTGCCAATGGAATCCAGAAGAAGGCATTGGATCCCCTGGAGCTTGAGATACATGTGATTTTAAGCTGCCATACTTGAGTGCTGGGACCTAACTCAAGTTCTCTGCACGAGCGGTCTGTGCTTTTAACCACTGAACTGTCTCTCTAACACCTATGTATTTGTCCAGGAAAGAAAGAATTTTGATGGGCATGTCTCTTAATTGCCACACATCTATGATTTTTTGTGGTTTTGACTTTACTGTTGATTTCTGGGTGAAGTCCATCTTGTTCACCAGAGTTACTCTGGTTAACCTAATATCCATAAAGTGATTGAAAACTTTGTAACCTAACATACAGCTTAGCCTAAAGAATGTTCTGGATGCACTTTAGAAGGTCATAAACTCTGTTGCTGTTTAGTATACCGTTGTTGGCTAGAATATGTTCTCACATTCAGCCAACCCAGGTCAGGAGTTTTAAGAGGGTTTTTTTGTTTGTTTGTTTTTTAAATTTTTCCAACATTAAAGAATTTGTTAGATTTTTCCCTTCCTCACTTTCAAAGGCTTTCTAGCTACTCTTCCTTTCTCCCAAAAGTGTGTCTCATTGTTAAAACTGAGCCATCCTTGTGTGTGTGTGTGTGTGTGTGTGTGTGTGTATTTTTGTATGTGCATGAAGGTGCATGTGTACATGTGAATGTAGAGGCCACAGATCAACACTGCATATCTTCTTCAGTCTCTCTCCACTTTTTCCCCATTAATTAATTTATTTATTCATTTTACATCCTGATTGATGCTCACATCCTGTTCTCTCCTTAAAACCCCCTCCCCCATATCCCATTCCCTTCTCCTCTGAGAGTATGTGGGCCCCTTTGGGTATCCTCCCATCCCGGAGTATCAAGTCTCTGTAGGGTTAGGCACATCCTCTCTCACTGAGGTGAGACAAGGCAGCCCAGTTAGGGGAATGGATTCCACAGTCAAGCAATAGCTTTAGGGAAGCCCCTGCTCCAGTTGTTGGGAAGCTGACATAAAGACTGAGATGTACATCTGCTACATACATGCCTGGGGCCTTTGTCCAGCCTATGTATGCTCGAGAGCCCCAGGAGTCTAGTTCACTAGCCCTTAGGTTAGTTGACTGTTGATTTTCCTGTCTCCACTTTGGTTTTTGAGACAGGATCTCTAATTTAAATCCAGAGTTCACCATTTGGCTGGACTGGGCTGCCCATTGAGCTTCAGGGACCTGGCATCTTTCATCCACCTCCGAGCATCAGGGTGACAGGCTTGTGCCATCATGCCAGACTTTTGAGGGGTGCTGGGAGATACAAACTCGAGTCCTCATGATTGCTTGGCAAGTACTTTTCCAATTAATCCATTGTCCCCACCCCACCCCTCACCATCCCTGTTCCCTCCATCCTCTCTTCATTCTCCCAAGAAGAATCTGCAGCTTGTAGGGTTGAAATTTACCACCAGGGAAGGCTTGTAATACAGATCCCAAAGATGTCATCTTGATACTCTTAAACCTTTCCTTTGCTCCTGGGTATGCCCAATACTGACATCATGGAAGTAAGAAGCCTAAAAAGTGCTGACTGCTGAGTCCACTACTATTGAGACTGTGCATCGCACTGGCATCCACTCACCAGATTTACACTAGTGCACTGGGGCATATGCTTTTCAAACTCTGTAACTGGCTCTGACCCCAGATCAGTGAGCAAACGTTTGACCTTTGGACGCCAACTCACGGCAGAAGATGTACCATGCATAACCTGAGGAAACCCTGCAACGCACTTACGTGGACATCCATGAATCAGCACATACTCGTGTCAATGTACTGGCCCTGGTTTTCTCTGTAAGCAGATCAAAGCTTGGGCGGGTGAGAGGTGGAGCCAGGCCCACTGCCCATCCAGAGCTCTAGAAATACCTCTGCATAGGATGATGTGGCAATAGACATGAACTTTTGTCTTTTATTTGAGAGGTGGTGATGTTTGAAAATGTACCCAAGGCCAATGCACACAGATCTTTGTCCAAATATTACTGAGCTCTTAGATTCTGCGAGACTTTGGTAAACTTAGATTAAGAAAAATACAATCAAGAATGTGACTCACCAATAAAATGAGCATGAACTCTCTTCCCCTTCCCACGCACTTTTGAGTGTTAACTGAGATCACAAGGCCCTTTAGTATAAACTTGACAAAGACTACTTATGCCATAAATAATATCTACGTTTATTATTTTATTATTCCTATTCACAACATAGTATAAATTCCCCCCCCCCACGCTACCTTTGAAATACCTTCTGCAAGTCTACATTGTGTCCTCTGTTTCTTCTGTACCTCTCACCCTTTCTAAGTTTCAACTCCCCATTTGTCTGATCTCAATCCTTCCCTTTACCCTCATACAGCCCTGGCTCAACGGGACAAGAAACTCATAGTGTAGTTTGGTGGGATCGTGGCAAAGCCCACAAGTCTAGGAGACACATCAATGTCCTGGGGTGCCTGTGGGGATTTGAAGCGGAAGTTCTGCATGATGTTTGTGAGGAAGAGAAAGAGTTCCATCCTAGCCAGTCCTTCTCCGAAACAATACCGTTTTCCTAAAGAGACAAGACAGAGGAATGTGAAGTTAGCTTATGTCAATAGAAAATCCCTGGCTGCATTCTCCATGGAAGGAAGAGCTGAGACCTTTAAGGAAAGCTCTAATCCCTGAGCATCAGCTGTACTTTTACTTGAGGTGGGTTGATCCACACCAGGCAGTAACAATGAGAAATGTGGATTCCCTTCTGTTGCAAGATATTAATCATACTGTGGACCCCGAGATTGTGTTATTTACTGAAAAAAAACCTATTTCTAGTTGTGTGGCTCAGCCTTAATCCCTCTGGCTGGAATACAGATAAACCTTCAGTATACACTTTTAATCCCAAACAAGATAGTTTGTAGAAGGAAGCACCCATGTTCGAAAGTGATGTCTAATTGAGTGGCAAACAAAGTGACGAATCAGAGAAAGATTTGACAGAATGGGATGTGCCCAGCTCTCACAAGAGGAGACAGGAAGGGGAAGCTACTTAGAACGCAGTGCAGAGAAAGAAAAATGGAGAAAAGAGGCAGTTTTACTGGGACAATTGTGTAGAGGCAGGTTGTAGAAAGAGAACACACTAGTCATAGGTAAAGATAGAATAAGCCAGAGAATGAGAAGGAGATAGAAGATTAGAACATATTGCCAAAGTTAGTATGAGGTCAAGCAGAGCAATTCAGGGAGAGGCCAAGAGAGAGAAACCAGATTGAATCTGTTAGAGGAGTTTGAGCTAGAACACCTGAGTTGACTTCCAGGCAGCGATCAGAAACAACTATGATGGGATGACCTTATTCAGCCGCAAGTCTCAGAGACTGAAAACATTCTGGGCTTAGATAAGATTGTACAGAGGCTTGAAGCTTCCAGGACTAAGCCTAGGTTAGCAGAGAGAGGCAGTAAGCCTCTGAGACTACAATTACATAAGGAGATTAAAAAATACTTTTACACCTTTCCCTACAGTGATGAGGAACAGTATGGCTGCCATGTAGCCACATCCTTTCTAAGAACTGGTTGTGTGACCCGAGAAAGCCCTCTGACTTAGTTTGAGCTTCCATTTCCCCTCACCTATCATTAAAGTTCGACCATTACTTCTCCAGAGTTCAGATACATGGTACTTGGGAATGATGGGAGCTACAATCAGTCAGCTCAGAGTTAGATACAAGGGAATATTCCAAGATGGAGAGAGGTATTTGGCTGCATCAGATGGAAGCAATGAATAAGATATCTCTGTTGGTGTGAGCAGTAGTCTGGCACTAGACAGTAGGTTCTTACCAATGGAAAAGGGCACAAAGGCATCACTCTTCTTAAACTGTCCATTGTCATCTAGGAAGTGCTTTGGGTTGAAGTCATTGGGGTTAGAGAAGAACTTGGGGTCTCTCAGCACAGAGCCCAGCATAGGAAACACTTCAGTACCCTGTTGATGAAGAAGAGACTGGGTGAGGTAGATTTGGATGAATGTCCTGCTGGCCCACAGGAGATAGAAGGGTGAGTTGGGGTATCCCAGGTGAAGAAGAAGATAACATATGTGAGTGGGGGGCCTTTGAGAGAGGAACTTTTAGGAATATGAGGTTATCCTTGAGATGGAAATATGGGGGATGTGAGGCTCATGTTCTATTAGACAGGATGAATGAATGACATGGGCTCTGTCTTCTGGGGTGGGAGGTTAAAAGACAAGCAATTTGTGTCTCTCAAGTCAAGATTGGAGGGGTATTGGATTTATGTAGCCCTAAACAGGATATATGGCAGACATGAGACTCCTGTCTTTAACACAGTTGGGATCTAGATAAATTAAGCTTATACTTCTTGAGAGGCATAGAGTTAACATTCTTGGGTAGGAAAGTCTCAGGGGAAAGCCAATATATAGGAGTTCTAAGTAAGAGGGCAGAAGGGTGTGGTGGCAGAGAAAGCCTGTCACTGAGATACTGAGAGAGGGGCCTGGTGATTTCTAATGAGGAGGAGGTCCTGGAGGCCCCGGAAGAAGGCTAAAGGTCACTCTAGGCTGGGGGAATCAGCACCTTGGGGAGGAGGAACTCTCGAAACTTGGTGTCCTTGGTGACCCGGCGAGCTAGGCCCATGGGGATCATGTCTGCAAATCTCTGGATCTCGTGGATTACAGCCTCTGTATAGGGCATCTTCATTCGGTCCTCATACTTGGGCTGCCGGTTCCTGCCAATCACCCGATCAATCTCCTCATGGACCTTGGCTGAGAAGAACAGGGATGGGTTTAGGTATCCAGGAACTTCATAGTAGAGATGATAGTTCAGAAACTAAGACAGGATGGATGCCCTGGAACATTGTATGGCATTGTAGATCACTTTCAGTACATGCAAGTCATGCATCAGTGAAGGAACTTCCTAGGAACTGGATGGCTCATACCAGAATTATATGGGAGTTGCATGGAAGGAAATTTAGCTGGTGACCTGGGGGAGCAGGAAGTAGCTCCTTTGAAGCACAGATGAGCAACCCCACCAGCTGTGGCTCTGTCTAGGCACAGCAGGGAATAGCTAGCTATCTGAGAGTCCAGTTTCTTGAGAGAGGTAACGGACATCGTGGCAGACAAGAGATGCAGGTGTAGAATCTATATCCATGCTGTGTTCCCCTCAACCCCTGCTTTCCTGTTCCTTGAAGCCTTCTTTACCTTCAACATCCGGGTGCTTCATGAGCAACAGAAAGCCATAGCGCAGGGTGGTGCTGACGGTCTCTGTGCCAGCAAAGAAGAGATTTAGTGTCGTCAGCACCAAATTCTTCATGTAGAACTCAGTATTGGGGTTCTTCTTCTCCTGCAGGGAGGGGAATATTCAAGTCAAATCCACTCCTTACACTCTTGGTGCCCTTCTAGATTTTCCCCAACTTGAACTCACTTCTCTTTGGCCCAGACCTAAGATTGAAAAGAGGAACCCTGGCTATTACAAGTTCTCTCTGGGTTCCAGAACTTCAGAAGTGACCCAGTGTCCTAAATCTTCTTTTGTCATTTATCATTTAGCTGGCTGTCTGATTGTTAGTGACCAACTGAGCTGTCAATTTTTAATTGGTAGAACTATTTTAGGAAAGTTAAGGTTGAAGAAAGACTCTGAGAAACAATGGTACAGACGTCATGTTGGAGGAAGCCAGGGAAAACTAAAGGTGTTTTTGTCTGAGATAGATATAGAGTTTTTTAAAAATTATTTTTATGTGTATGAGTGTTTTGCCTGCATGGGCGTCAGAGCACTACAGTGTGTGCAGTAACCAGGGAGGCCACAAGAGGGCATCGGATCTACTGGGACTGTAGTTACATGGTTGTGAACTGCTATGTAGATGCTGGGATTGAACCCCCTGGCACAATGGGAGAGCAGCCAGTGCTTTTAGCCACTGAGCCATCTTTTCAGCCCTCAGACAATGAGTGTTAGGCAGCAAGATCTCATCTCTTCATTATGAACCTTAATATTTTCTAGAGCAGTTTCCTCCCGCAATCCTTTGCACTCAGACTACATAAAGTTCCATCACAGCTGGATACCACATGCTGATAATCCAGGACATGAGAAAGCAGACATGGGAGGACCACCGCAGGTTTAAGACCTGCCTGGCCTACACAGCAAGTTTCAAGCTAACCAGGGCTACATGACAGGCTCCTGTCACAAAGCACCACCATCACCCCTGCCTCTGTTCTGCATAGGTGAGAGAAGGTCCCAGATAAGTTAGGTCACCTATTCCACAGATAGGTGAATGGCAACACGGACAGGCAAAGTTAAGGGGTACGTCACGTAAATGCATCAGCCTGAGACACTGAGGCAGGATACATGGCCCACCCGCTGTGATGCAAAACAAGCCACCACATATCTTCTCAGAGCTGCAGCCTCCTCGTTTGTAAAATGGGAGTCACAACACAACCTCACCGAAGAAGTGTGAGCAATAAATAAGTGGTTATCACTAAGCATTTAATACACTGGTGGTGGCCTCAGTCTGTCCATCCTCCTGAGACTGAGCAGTGGGCGGAACAGTGGTGCTGAGTGACAAGATGTGAGGTTTATAATGAGGGGCTACCCCACACGTGATTTCACCCTGCTTGGCTTTGAACCTCCCACCACCTCGAAGTTCCCTAGCTTCTAGGTTTACCTCCAGCATTCGGATAAGGAAGGAGTCGATGAAGTCCCTTGGGGAATTGGGATCCAACGTGCGCTGGTTGTGCTCCACTTTCTTGGTTATGAAGTCCTCCAGCCCCTGCAGCTCCTTAAAGGCCTGTTGCTGGGGCCCTGGTAGGTGTTTCATCACAGAAGAGAACATCTCATAGAGCTGAGGGTGGAAAAGGGAGGAAACACTAAGGAAGCAGTCTGCATAAAATCCAAGAGGTGGCAGCTGCCTTTAGGCAAGGGACCTTTCTGTCACCTGTCCTGGAGATCAGGTAATCAGGTGGGGCAATGTGGAAACGTGGTTTTCTTATACTTTAAGTGAGAGGGCTATTGTCCAATATTTTAAGTGAGGTGGATTTGGTTGTGTATGTGGGTTTGGGGTTCTTAAGTATGGCTGCGTTGGATGACATCCAACTGGGCTGACGTATTTGGGTGACTTAAGCTGGAAGCAGCTGTTCATACACTAGCAGGATTTGAACTGGTGAAGGTTAACAGGTTTCCCAGTATTAAGCCAGTCCTGGATAGTCACATTAGCTGAATTTCACACTCAACCTCAGTGTTCAAAAACAAGGGGATGAAGGCGGAAATGTGTGGAAGTTTCCTAGCAGCATTCGGAAGCAGTGTCAGGAACTCTTTGTCCGAGTGTGTGTGTGTGTGTGTGTGTGTGTGTGTGTGTGTGTGTGTGTGTGGTGTATTGTCCGTGTGTGTGTGTGTGTGTGTGTGTGTGGTGTATTTATGTCACTGAGTTAGTTTTCAGCCATTAAAAACAATGTTACAGAATTTCCAGGAAAGCAGGTACAATGGGAGATCATCATATGAGACAAATCTAACCAGAACTTGTGGTGTATGTGTTCCTTCAATCTATGGTACCTATGTCAAATCACGTGTGTACACACGTATGCATATATTTGTACATGTATATCACTTGGAAGTAAAACAGACTCAGGGACAAACAGGACTAACAGGAGAAGGAAGAGGAGGAGGAGGAGGAGGAGGAGGAGGAGGAGGAGGAGGAGGAGGAGGAGGAGGGAGAAAAGGGAAGGTAGGGGTATGGGCCTGAATAGGTTCAATACACAATATACGCTTGTCCAATTTTTTCTAATTTCTATTTTAAGTAGTGCTGATATTCATGTGTTCACCTGCTCTGTTATTTAGCTGGCTTCACAGATGGCCCTACTTGGGTGTGTGAATGAGCTGTGTTGGGAGACCCTTAGCTGGATGTTTGGGGGACACTGTGTAGAAATTTTGCTTAGAGCCATAGATGCTTGTGTAGTTCCGTGCCCAAGTAAGGGGTACTCATCTACACACTACAGGGGGGCTAGCTCTGAATATCTTTGCAGACCGCACATGATTTGAGTGAGTTTGAGTCTGCAGCACCGAATGCCCAGGAACTGAAGAGAGGAAGGATATTCAGTGGACCCTCCCTACAGAGATCTCGAGTTAGAGATTAAAATGAATTGTAATGGTAATGCATGCCCAGCAGAAAGAGCTGAGTGGCTCTGTGTGTGAGAGAGGGGGGGAGGGAGAGGGACAGTGAGACGGAGAGGGGGAGGAGAGAGAGGGGAGTGTGGTGAGGGAGAGGAAGGGAGAGTGACTGCTGGCTTTGGTCTCAGGCATGGCTGTTGAGAGAACGTCTGTGGTCTGACATCTGTTCCTGTGCAACCGCTAGGGGTAGTTTGAAGGTATTTGCGGGAAGCAGTTTGGGAGTGAGCTGGCAGCAGAGGTAGGGGCCATGGTAGGACAGGTTGAAACAGGTTACCTGCCCCATAGAGGTCGCTGTGAACTGGAAACTTCCCAGCATCATTCTAAGCAGTGACAAGAACTCTTTGTCCTCATAGTCGAAGCGGTCCCCGAAGACGATTGAGCTAATGACATTGGAGACTGTTCGGCTCAGATAGTAGGTGGGGTCGATGAAAGCACCTGTGGGTGGGGAGGAGGAGAAGAAAGGAGAGGGAGATATTGCAACTAGGCAAAAAAGCATTGCCTGGGTGTTAGCATCAGATATTTGAATGAGAGAATTTAAAAAGGGCACTGGCTACAGCGCTGAGCCCAAACGCCTGACACTAGATCCCACAGCGGGGACCAGCATGCTCTTCCCTAGCCTAGTTTCCTCTCCTGGGACATGGTGCTGCTTTGCCTAGGGTGTTCAACCTTGGGTAGGTCCTAAGAACTTGCGGTGCTCAGCTTACCGTTCGTTTTCCTAAATGAGTCGATGAGAAAGCCCGCCTCCTCTTGGATGCGCTCCTCGATGCCACGCTTGCCCACTCCGAAGTCCCGCAGCGTGGCGATGGAGAAGCGCCTTAGCTGTTTGGCTCGCTCCCCGCTGCTGAAGGCTACGCCTGCGAGGGTGAGTGAGAAGCCCCGAGAAGTCAGAGGAGAGGGGCGTGGCTGGCCCCTGACCACCCTTGCACCGGTCTGCTAACAGGAGGGCCAGAAGGAGAAAGATGCACACAGATCCTTAGAAATGCAAGTGCAAAACACAAGATGGCACCAAGAAACTACAGACAAAAGTGAGCGATAGCCTGGAGGGGTGGAAGAGTCAGAGAGAAGGCTGGGGAAAGGATGCCCTCAAATGTCCTCTGCCACGTTCCCCTGTGCCAAGTCCCTCTCACCATAGCCTTTGAAAAGCCAGTCGAAGGTAGCCTGCTCGCCCCGCCCACTGAATTCCTCAGCTTGGTCCACCAGAGCCTCCTTGACTGCCTCCTGTCCACACAGCACCACAATTCGGCGAGGTCCCAGGTAGATGGTGAATACAGGTCCGTAACGGTCTCTGATCTGATGGAGGTGGATGATGAGAGAAGTTAGAGGGGACAGCTCGTGCTTTCATAGCTGGTCTGGGAGTCATTTCGCTAGAGTTCTAACGCCTCTCAGACCAGTTGTCCCAAGATGTGATCCCACAGGCCTAGGAAGTGGTGCTGATTTCTTGGCAATCCTCCTGGCCTAAAATTACACTCCCACCTGGTCAATACCCTAGTGCCAAGCCTCAACCAAAATTGGGCATCCCTTCATGCCCCCATTCGACCCATCTCCACGCCCTGTGGCACCTTCATGAGAGAGTTGTACATTTGCTCTGTGTTCAGCTGAAGAAAGTTCCCGATGAAGGGCAGTGGGGTGGGTCCCGGAGGTAGCTTTCCTGAGAGCTTCCTCTGTTTCCAGACAGACATCAGGACCAGGACACTGAGGAAGGCCACTGTAGCCACCAGGAGGAGTCCTGAGGCCAGCATGGTCGCGGTCGGGTGACAGACAGACAGACAGACAGTGATGGGTGAATTAGCTTGCTTTTATACATCCAGAGACGGAAGGCTGGCCTTTGGTCTTGATTATGCAACTGTCTCATTTCAACTCCAGACTACCCCCCTGTTGTGCACCAAGTTTGGGACATAGCCAACACTGAAGGAGGAGGAGGGCCCCATGAAAGATTAACAGGGAGTAGACTGAATCTGTGGTATCTAAGAGGAAGTGCTACATAACAAGGCATAACATAACATTACAGAGGACAGTAGAAAGAAGCCAGAACTAGATCCTTCATAACATGGATACTAGAGACCCTTCCTCTGAGAAGGGCCCAAATGATAGGGATAGGAGGGTCTTAGGAGAGAGTGAGTCCATTCGTTTGAAATGGGATGAATGCCTATGAGGTTGAAAGACCATTTTTCTTTCCTGTTTGAGATAGACTTTCACTATGTAGTCCTGGCTAGCCCAGAGCTCCATATGTAGACCACAGAGATCCACCTGTGTCTGCCCTGACTGCTGGGATTATAGGCCTACACTACCATACCCGCCCGACTCTTGGGAATCTTTCAGTGAAGAGGGTCCTGAATTTAAGGATGAGAGAAATGGAGGTTCCAGGCCTACAGGTTATGAATCTTGAGGGAAGAATGGCTGTGATGGGGGAGTGCCTGGGAGGGTCACACTGAAACTGCAGGGGGATCTTGGAGTGGGCACCTGCCCAGGCCTGGATGTACTTTGGTACTGGCTCTGTGCTCTCTCCTAATGCTCAGAACCCTGGGGAAGTCTCTTGAGTCTAGGATGGAGCTGGAACATAGGATGTGAGGAAGGTAGGGAAGACCAGATTCGTATTTCACTGGAACTTGGCACAGTACTAGAGACCACATCTGAGGGTCTGTCTAGGTCTTGAGAAATGATGATAGCTGGGCGGTGGTGGCACACGCCTGTAATCCCAGCACTTGGGAGGTAGAGGCAGGTGGATTTCTGAGTTCAAGTCCAGCCTGGTCTACAGAATGAGTTCCATGGCAGCCAAGGCTATACAGAGAAACCCTGTCTCAGAAAACCAGAGAGAGAGAGAGAGAGAGAGAGAGGATAACTCCAATATGGTAGGAAAGTTCTGATTTACAAAGGATTCCTATCCAGATTCCTATCCTTTCTTGTAGGAAAGGCCACCGGGGTCACTGGCTCACTGCTGCTGCTATTTATAAAGGTTTCCTATTTTACGCGTGGATGCACTGAGAACAAAACATTGGGGTGGCATGGGGGACACACGTGTAGTAAGCCTGAAAGCCAGAGGTATTTAGCGTCTACTCTGCCTCACACTTTTAGCCTTCCCTGTCTAGACATCTTTCCCACCAGTGGGAAGAGAGCATTGGGGGAAATAGAGGCCATAATCGGGGATATGTGGTAAGTGCGCTGATGCCTGGCTGTTATCAGTGGGTTGAGGTGGAGAGATTTAGATGAGCATCCAGCATGGGGAACAGAAGATGACCCTGGATGCTAAGGGTGGCTGTGAAGGAGGGAAGAATGACCCTACTGTTCTCCCACACTGAAGTTCTTCTTTAATGATCCAGACAGTTTTGGTGAACCTGTAGCCCAGGAAGACTATGTACACCCCATCTGTGGAACCTTAGTCATTGTGGTGTTGGCACATCACCAGCCTCATTGAGATGACCGAGGTCATAAAGGAGCAGGGCTTTGATTGTCTTTCTTCTTCATTACCTAGCCCAGATCATCCTGGGAGACACCTAGGGACTAAGCTCAGCTGCAGAATGGTTTCCCAGGAGGATGGGCTTAGCATTGAGATAGCCCTGAGTCTAGGATAGAGCTGGAGCAAGGCTCTGAGAAGGTAGGGAAGAGCAGATTTGTATTTCTGGTCTTCATATTAGGCCAGCACTAAAGTGAGAAAGAAGTTAGTGCGAAGTTTGACAAGAAAAGGATATTAGTAGACTCACTTCTTACGCTGACATAAACACTAGGTGCTTGCTGAGACTGGCCTCCTCTAGACCCTGAGAGGGGCCTCAGGGGGGACACTGGCAAGGTTTGATGGATGGGTCCAACCCATGATGGTGACCCAGCTTTAGAGAGGTGGAGATGGGTGAGGTTGGAGTTCATGACTGGCGTTTTTCTCATCTTGTTTTAGGCTGTTGGACTCTGAGACCAGTTGGGGTGGAAAGAAAGGGCAGAGAAGAAAACAGAGAACAAGGTTGTTTGTTGATTTAGGAGGAGGAAGAGGGCGGGGAATGGGATTATCCTAGGCTTGGCAGGTAGGTATCCATCTCTCCTTAGCACCCACCTGCACCTGCGCTATCCTTGGGCAGGGACCTCTCCTCGCCCCTTGTTTCCACTTGAATAAGAGAAAGGGGGTAATTTA
Organism: Apodemus sylvaticus; assembly: GCF_947179515.1. Lineage (NCBI taxonomy): Eukaryota > Metazoa > Chordata > Mammalia > Rodentia > Muridae > Apodemus > Apodemus sylvaticus. Next base: position 187,556,900 of record NC_067472.1, read on the forward strand.
GAGAATTTGTTTCACCTGAAGGGGACAGCCAGAAGGACCCTGAGTGGTCAGGCAGGTTCTCTTAATCTGCACAGGGGCCAGGAATGGGAACCCAGTTTGGAAAGATCAAGTTTATTTGTCCTTAATGAGTTTTTTTTTTTTTCAGGCACATGAATGACAGAGCAGAAACTGAGGTCACGTGGGAGAGACATAGGCACATGAATAAGGGATCAGAGCCTGCGGTCACCTGGCAGAGACATGTGAGAACAGCAGCATCTCAGGCAGGCTTCCAGAGTCAGTGCACAGTGGCCTTGGAAGATCTCTCTTTGATGGCTCCGGCCCTCTTTTCTGTTTTTTGTGATTAACAGCAGGGCCACAGTATAGAATGGAACCCTAACCTGGGCAGATACCGACCCCTGGGCAATCCAATCTGTCTCTCTGAGACCTTGTCTTTTGTGTGTCAGGGGGATGCTGGCAAGCTTTGATGGATGGGTCCATCCCATGGTGCTGATCCAGCTTCATTGACAAACTGAACTTTATGGGCCCAAGGACTGAGTGCATCTTCCTCTTGGTAGTCATGGTTGAGTTAATGCATAAAGTCAATAAATAGCTATTTAATTCATTTGTAATTATCACATCTTACTACATGATAAGAAAAAAGGACAGGGATTGATGTTCCTGTACATTTCAATCTGCTTTCCGGAGCCTCTGGTTTTTATTATAGCAAGCATAGAGAGTGTAACACTGGGTAAGGCCACTAACACTTCGAGGACCAGTAAGGAGACAATTCCCTGGTCAGTTCGAAATTGATCTATGTCCTACAGCCAAAGCTGGTGATGCCTTCAGTAATAAGGTCCTAATATTTAGTTATGGTGGGGAAGCAAGGCCTGCCTCATTTTGAATGCCTCCAGGACCACCCTAAAAAAAGACAGTGTCTGGTGTCTGAGAAGCCTCCTTCCTTAATGCCCCCCACACACTCCCATAATCCCCCCTTACCCCGGAGCTGTGAATAGGACGTTTATCCTGGATGCTTGGTGCTCTGTTGGGCAATTTCTGTATTAGCCTTAGATGTTCAGATTGCTCTGGATGGAGATGAAGCCCACACAGGACTTTGCCTTGCGGTGTATCCTCCCTCATTGTAGATTATCCATTCATGTTTGCTTTCTCCTTCCCTGGGGAGGAGCCACTGTTGTCCCCGATCCTCCATGCTTGTGAACATCTTCGTGTTATCGTTTTTTTTTCTTCTTTGATTTGTAGGTTATGACAGGTGCCTCTGCCTCAACTAGCTTTGTTTGCACATTCTTCTGTGCATATCATTCTGGGTTATACATGTGGGTCGCTGCTGGAGTTCATGCTGCCAAGCTTGTCTGTATTATTTACTTTTCTTTAACCATGCAAAAACACCACGAGGAGGACAACATAAGAAGAGTTTGCCTGGGCTTACAGCTCCTGCAGAATGATCCTTGTAATGGAGAAGCATGGTACTAACAGCAGGCAGGGGGGCAGTAGCAGAAAGCTGAGAGCTCACCTCTTGTACCCCAAACACAAAGCAGAGAGGACAAACTGGAAGTGGTGTTGGTCTTTTAACTTCAAATCCAAGCCTCAGTGACATAATACCTCCAGCAAGGCCTTACCACATAAAGCCCCACAAACAGTAACGCCAAGAGGAGGCTAAATGCTCAACTGCCCAAGTCCACGGAGGACGTTTCTCATTCAAACCTGTACAAAATGCCCAAGCTAATTGATTAATTTTTATTTGTACCAGTCTTAGTTAGATTTGTCTGGAGGTGTAAGCCAGTGAATATACAGTTCATCTACATCATCACCCCCCTCTCTCTCTCTCTCTATCTCTCTCTCTCCACAGTGTGTGTGTGTGTGTATGCGTGCGCCTGTGTCTGTGCCCATCAGATTCTGCATGTAAACTTAAGTATACACATGCTTTAGGATGTGTTCCACTGTGGTATGTCTATCATGTGTATGTTGTGTTCAGTGTGGTGCTTAATTCACAATATTTACATTTGTGTGAATGAATGTATGTTCAAGTAGGTGACTTGAACTTAGGGGATAATTTGTAGCTTATAACTAAGGGGATATTTTTGTGTCTATTATGGCTGATGTTTGCAGGCCATATCATGAAACTATATCCTATAAAGGTTAACATATAGTACCTGTACATGCTTGTCTGTGTTTAGGTTTAAACACAGCTTTGGATCAGTTTTATTTCTGTTCTTCAATAAGCAAATAACACCCGGCTGCTCTTCCAGAGGACACAGGTTCAATTTCCAGTACCCAACAGTGCAGCTCACCACAGCCTATAACTCTAGTTCCAGGGGACCTGAGACCCTCACACAGACATACATCCAGGCAGAACACCAACACACATGACATAAAAATAAATAATTATATTAAATAAAGGCAGTGAAGGTTGAGCAGGGGGCATGTCTGCCTCAGGCATACAGCTGAAAACAGAAGGTTCTAGGAGGGTGGGGATGGAGACTGACAGGAGGAAGGCACAGGAGGAACAGCTGATCGTTACTTGGTTACATGCTGGCTCTGTGGGTGACATATGGGCGTCTCCTTTACTTATTTGAAGGAGCCAATCTGGATCAGATTCGAGGCAGGAAATGATGGGGTTATCTTTGGACATCTTGACAAACCAGGCCAAGGCACTGGTAGGGATTTCTCAGGCCTAGAAGAAGAGCAAACCCAGAAGAAAACAAAACAAAACAAAACAAAAAAACAAGTCTTCAATTGTCCTGTTATTCTTTCTTATTACTTGTAATAATTTACCATTTAGGACTGAGGAGTGGGAAGAGGCTCTTTCCCACAAGAGCTCTGTGTGAAGTGATTCTCTTATGTTTGAATTCTCCAGGGGGAGGGAGGGAGGAAGGCATGCACAAGGCAGGTCTAGAGAAGAGACACTGACAGCTGGTCCCCTCACTTCTAACCTGACTGTTAATGTCCTGTCTTCTCTTCCCACAACCCCAAACTCATGACAACCGTGGCTTTCTAAAAATTTACCTGAAGCCTATAATCCTGTAAAAAATGAACCTTTCCTTTGTATATTAGCATCATCATCGTCGTCGTCGTCGTTGTCGTGTGTGTGTGTGTGTGTGTGTGTGTGTGTGTGTGTGTGTGTCTGTGTCTGTGTGTGTGTGTGTGAGGACAGAGGTCAATGCTCTCCATATTACCTTTTTAGGACATGGGCTCGCTGAACCCAGAGCTCACCGATTTGGCTAGCCTGTGTGGCTAATGAGGCTTGGGGACCCTCCTGAGTCCATGCCTTGCTAGAGCAGCACTACGAGATGAGTAGAATAACACAGATGACAAGTTTGTGCCACCATGCCTGGCTTTTGATGGCAGTCCAGGGATCCCCAGACTGTACAACATGTACCTTACCTACTGGTCTGGTTCTCAGCATCTCTCCTTTTGTCTTAAATTGAGATGAAATCACACGTGAACTAGACATTTGGAGAGAAAAGTTCAGTGGCGTTTGTACATTCACAGTGTTATGCAACCCCCACCTCTATCAAATATCAAAACATGTCCCAATGAAAATCTTGAGTAACCTAAGGCAGAGGCAACTCACTTTGGGGGTCTATGCTAATAGGCTAATGGGAGTTTTGTCTGGAACTGGCCTCTGTGTCTTTTAAGTTCTCTGCTTGTGGTAACCCTGTATGTCTGCTGTCTGAGGTTTGACTTTGTTTTTGTTGTTGTTTTTATTTTTTATGAGGCATCAGAAAATTGTCCCTGAACACCTATGATTCTTAGACTCACACCCCATTGCCGTGAACCCCAAACAAAACCCTCCAGAATCAGACAAGGACAAGCAAAAGATGGCTGATCAAAGAGATATTTGAGCTTTATCACCTTTGTGGTCTTTGGTTGATTAACCAATCATGAGCTGATCAACCAGAGTACACCCCCACCCCCACCACATCAGGTAGCCAGGTGGTGAGTGAGCCCAGAGGACAAAAGGCTGCAGTCAGGGAAGGAAAAGGTTGGCGCCTTAGATTTCATAGTTGTGACAAGGATTAGGGCAGGGTTTGGGGAGTGTTGGCTGGAACAGTGCGAAAGGGAAAACCAGAAGAGGGATAAAAAGTCAAGCTCCATTTCTGTCTGGTTGTTTGCTCTGGGCGGCAGGAGTGCTCCCCACCAGGAAAACAACAGGGCTCAGGTTTCTCACCAGGGAAACAACAGGGCCTTGGAGTGCTTCCTGCTGGGAAGACCGCAGGTCCCGGGTTTCTCACCCGGCAAAGGACAGGCATGCTGTGGAATGCATGGGGAAACAGGTTTGACAGATGATCAGGATGGAAACAGCCTGGAAGAAGATGGGATTTTTATTTATTTACTAACAATCCCAGTTTTGTTCAAAAGCGTAATCTGCATATTTGCACGACCATACGCGGCAGATAACAAACTTGGCAAGAAGGCTGTTGGTGCATAGAGATAGGTTTTATTTCATGAAATTTGTTTCTGGCATTTTCTCAGCTCTCTGTAAGGAACCCGTAGCATACTGGGGAAGACATGGGAAATTATTATTATTAATTTTATTATTTTCTATACTTTTTGTTTACATTCCAAATGATTTCCTCTTTCCAGGTTCCCTCCTCCCTATAAGTCCCATAAGCCCTCTTCCTTCTGCCCATTCCCCACTCACCCCCCTCCCAATTCTCTGTCCTGGTATCTCCTACAATGCTGCATCAAGCCTTTCCAGGACCACAGCCTTCTCCTTCCTTCTTCTTGGGAATCATTTGATATGTGAATTGTGTCTTGGGTATTCAGAGCTTCTGGGCTAATATCCACTCATCAGTGACTGCATTCCATGTGTGTGCTTCTGTGATTGGGTCACCTCACTGCCTACCTGTGTTTCCATGAGTCTCCATCAGCTGGAGCTGACTCCCCACCTGCCTTGGCAGGTTTTGTTTTAATTTTTATGACCTCTTCAACTCTCAGGTTTCCCCCTACTCCCATTTTTCTCTTATTTTTTAGATTATAATTATGCCACTTCCTTTCCTCCATCCAAACACACCCATAAACCCCAGTGAGTTCATTCAAATTCACAGCCTCGTTTTAGATTAATCATTATATATAAATATATATAAATCAATATATATATATCCATATATGTATGTGTATGTATATATGCACATATCACTACTTGAGGCTGTTCATCTTTGTCACTGTGGTCAACACCTTCCTGGAGAGCTGAGACTCTACTGTAGCACACCCACTCCTTGATGTAGGACTGGAAAGCACCAATGGTGCCAAGACTCTTGATGTCATGTGTGTGTGTATGTGTAAATGTTTATGAGTGTTCTATTTGCATGTATACCTGCATACCAGAAGAGAGCATCAGATCACGTGATAGATGGTTGTGAGCCACGATGGGAACTGAACTGAGGACCTCTGGAAGAACAGTCAGCACTCTTAGCTGCTGAGCCATATCTCCAGCCCCATGACTTGTTTTTTTAAAATGATATTTGCCTCATTTATAATGTTAAGACTCAAAATCAATATAATTATCATATATCATAAAGGTTATATTATAAGCACTTTTATATATGCTTTGTTTTGGCTTTGACTATGTGGTTACTCCCCTTCCCCAATGTCCCAGCCACTCCCATGGTCCCTTATTTTTTAATGTCACATCCTTTCTACTATCCCTCCCCACTTAGGGACTTTTTAAAATTGACAAATAACACCTGGATATATTTAAGGCATACAACACAATGTTTTGACATGTTATGTATTTTAGAATGGCTAAATCAGGGTAATCAGAATATGGATTGTATCACGTGGGATTTTGTGACACAGAATCTCTTAGTAGTAATCTAGAGCATGATGCCTTGTTATTAACCCTGGCCTGCATGTTGTACAGTTCTCCTCCTTAACTAATATTCTGATCTGTTGACAAACACCTCTCCTCTCCCAGCCTCTATCATCCAGTTTTTTCCCCCTACGAGGTCAGCTTTCTAAGTCTCCCCATATATGTGAAATCACGTGATGCTTGTCTTTTGAACATAATTTTTTATGAGAATGAAGATGTTGCAAATACTCTAAGGGTATTTCCGTATCTGGCAGTAGTTGAGTGCATTCCTATTGAATCAAGGGAACAATAACTACACACCATAAAAAAAGTACTTTAAAATCTCCACCAGCTGGGTGAATTTTCTAGTGAACAGTAAAAGCAGACTGTGAAAGAGTTGGGGGAAGGGATTTCCCCACTTTTGCTTTTTATTGGTTTTGTTCTAAGGGCAGGCCATGAACTGCACCTTCTGGAATGGCAGAAATCTAGACAGAAACTTTGTTTTTTCTCCGATTTCTAGATCCAAGCGTCAGAGCACATTGTGATTGATCACAGCGCTGGTTGGTAGTGGGTGTTGAAACTCTAAAAAGAAAGAATCAGAGAAAATGAGATGTGACCAAATCCTTTGTATAAATTTTGCCCGCCTTTTAATTTTATGTGTATGAGTGTTCTGTCTGCATGTACGACTGTGCACTATGAGTATGACTGACACCTTTGAGGCTAGAACAGGGGATCAGATGCCTGAAACTGGAGTTACAGATGGTTGTGGGCCACTACATAGATGATGGGATTAGAATCTGGATCTCTTGGAAGGTAGAACAACCGGTGCTCTTAACCACTAACTTGTCTCTCCAGTCTCTGATTTAATTTTGACATCTTTTCGAGGGTTGAAATTATCTCTAGTTTATAGCTGAAGACACTGAGCTCATCAACTTGGAAAACTACACAGTCAAGGTTAGAGTCTGGGTCTCTCTGTTTGCAGCACTAGGTCCCCTACCACTGCACTGAGCATTGAGCTGAAAATACTAAAGGAGCAAGAAGAGTCTTAAGGAAAATCGGTTCCCACAATGCTCAATTTGAAAAAATTAACCTACTTCATTTTAATCATTAAATAAGGACAGATGGGGTCAGACTTTCTCTGGGAGTCTGGCCCTACTTGTGGCATCACTGATATCATTGGTTTTCCACCTGATTTGAGACTTTAACAGTTCCTAATTCATAGTTTCAGGGAGTCAATCCTCGGCCAGTTTCAACTCTGAGCAAGCCTTGTTCAAAAGCAAGCTAGCCAGCAGGGCTTTAGGTCCTGGGAAAGAGCACAACACACGACTGGCACTCCCTGTAATTCAGGGATTAATTAAGAGTTTTGTCTCTACCTGTCTGTACACCTTTTTATCCTAAGTCTAAGAAGGTGAGAGAGAAAGAGAGAGAGAGAGAGAGAGAGAGAGAGAGAGAGAGAGAGAGTTTCAAGATTCATAAGAAACCCAGGTGTTAGCCAGGCAGTGGTGGCACACACCAGTAATCCCAGTACTCTGGGATGCAGAGGCAGGATGATTTCTGAGATTGAGGCCAGCCTGGTCTACAGAGTGAGTTCCAGGACAGCCAGGGCTATACAGAGAAACCCTGTCTCAAAAAATCCAAATCCAAAAAACCAAAGAAACCAAAAGAAAAAAAGAAACCCAGGTGTCATGGTGCATGCTTGCAGTCCCAGCACTTTGGAGGTAGAGGTAGAAGGAACTGCATATTATGTCCAGTTTTCTGAGGAATCACCAGACTGATTTCCAGAGTGGTTGTACTAGCTTGCAACCCCACCAGCAGTGGAGGACTATTCTCTCTCCACATCCTTGCCAGGACCTGCTGTCACCTGAGTTTTTTATCTTAGCCATTCTGACTGGTGTGAGGTGAAATCTCAGGGTTGTTTTGATTTGCATTGCCCTGATGATTAAGGATGTTGAACATTTCTTTAGGTGCTTCTCAGCCATTCTGTATTCCTCAGTTGAGAATTCTTTGTTTAGTTCTCTACCCCATTTTTAATAGGATTATTGGTTTCTCTAAAGTCTAACTTCTTGAGTTCTTTGTATTTGATATTAGCCCTCTATTGGATGTAGGACTAATAAAGATCGTTTCCCAATCTGTTGGTTGCTCTTTTGTCCTATTGAGAGTGTCCTTTGCCTTCCAGAAGCTACGAATTTTATGAGGTCCTATTTGTCAATTCTTGATCATAGAGCATAAGCTATTGGTGTTCTTGTCAGGAAAAATTCCATTGTGCCCATGTGCTCAAGGCTCTTCCCACTTTCTTTTTTATTAGTTTTAGTGTATCTGGTTTTATGTGGAGGTCTTTGATCTACTTGAACTTGAGCTTTGTACACGGAGATAAGAATGGATCAATTTGCATCCTTCTATATGTTGACTGCCAGTTGACCCAGCACCATTTGTTGAAAATACTTTTTTCTAGTGGATAGTTTTAGCTCTTTTGTCAAAGATCAAGTGACCATAGTTGTGTGGGTTCATTTCTGGGTCTTCAATTCTATTCCACTGATCTACCTGCCTGTCACTGTACCAATACCATGTAGTTTTAATCAGGACTGCTCTGTAGTATAGCTTGAGGTCAGGGATGGTGATTCCACCATAAGTTCTTTTATTGTTGATAATAGTTTTGCTATCCTGGGTTTTTTGTTCTTCCACATAATTTTGGATATTGCTTTTTCTAACTCTATGAAGAATTGAATTGGAATTTTGATGGGGATTGCATTGACTCTATAGAGTGTTATTGGCAATATGGCCATTTTTACTACATTAATCCTACCAATTCATGGGCGTGGGAGATCTTTCTATCTTCTGAGATCTTTTTTGATTTCTTTCTTCAGAGACTTGAAGTTTTTGTCATACAGATTTTTCACTTGCTTAGTTAGATTCATACCAAGGTATTTTACATTATTTATGACTATTGTGAAGGGTGTTGTTTCCCTAATTTCTTTCTTAGCCTGTTTATCCTTTGAGTAGAGGAAGGCTACTGATGTTTGAGTTAATTTTATATCCAGCCACTTTGCTGAAGTTGTTTATCAGGTTTAGAAGTTCTCTTGTCGAAGTTTTGGGGTCACTTAAGTATACTATTATATCATCTGCAAATAGTAATATTTGACTTCTTCCTTTCCAATCTGTATCCCTTTGACCTTTTGTTATCTAACTGCTCTGGCTAGGACTTCAAGTACAATATTGCACAGGCAGGGAGAGAGTGGGCAGCCTTGTCTAGTCCCTGATTTCAGTGGGATTGCTTCAAGTTTCTCTCAATTTAGTTTGATGTTGGCTACTGGATTGCTGTATATTGCTTTCACTATGTTAAGTATGGGTCTTAAATTTCTGATCTTTCCAAGACTTTTACCATGAAGGGATGCTGAATTTTGTCAAATGCTTGCTCAGCATCTAATGAAATGATCATGTGGTTTTTTTCCTTTGAGTTTGTTTATATAGTGGATTGTGTTGATGGATCTCCTTATATTGAACCATCTCTGCATCCCTGGGATGAAGCCTACTTGATCATGATGGATGGTCATTTTGAAGTGTTCTTAGATTTGGTTTGCAAGAATTTTATGGAGTATTTTTGCATCAATATTCTTAAGAGGAATTGGCATCTGGTAAAGCTGACTGACAGGTAGATGATACCGTCGGTGTAAAGGAATCCATGTGGCATTCACAGTTGTTGTTGCACGGAGAGTAGGAGTCAAGGGCCAAGCCATGTGCTGAACTGGAAAAGAAGACTGTAGGAGACTCATTGGATATAGCACTACCCCTGAGGACCCAGCTATACCACTCCAGAGCATATACCCAGAAGATGCTCCAACATGTAATAAGGACACATGTTCCACTATGCTCATATCAGCCTTATTTATATTATCCAGAAGCTGGCAAGAACCCAGATGTCCCTCAAAAGATGAATGGATACAGAAAATATGGTACATTTATGCCATTGAATACTACTAAGGTATTAAAAACAACGAATTCATTAAATTCTTAGGCAAATGGATGGAACTAGAAAATATCATCCTGAGTGAGATAACTGAATCACAAAAGCATACAAATGGTATCCACTCACTGATAAATGGATATTAGCCTGAAATCTCAGAATACCCAAGATACAATTCATAGACCACATGAAGCTCAAGAAGGAAGACCAAAGTGTAGATACTTTGGTCCTTCTTAGAAGAGGGATCAAAATACTCATGGGAGGAGATACAAGGACAACATGTGGAGCAGAGACTGAAGGAAAGGCCATTTAGAGACTGCCCCACCTGGGAATCCACCCCATATATAGTTACCAAACCCAGACACTATTGTGGATGCCAACAAGTGCTTGCTGACAGGAGCCTGATATAGCTGTCTTCTTAGAGGCTCTGCCAGTGCCTGACAATTACAGAAGTGGATGCTCACAGCCAACCATTGGATTGAGCACAGAGTCCCCAATGGGGCATCTAGAGAAAGGACCCAAGGAACTGAAGGAGTTTGCAGCTCCATAGGAAGAACAACAATATAAACCAACCAGTATCCCCAGAGCTTCCAGGGACTAAACTACCAACCAAAGAGTACACATGGAGGGACCCATGGCTCTAGATGCATATTTAGCAGAGGATGGCTTTGTTGGACATCAGTGAGAAGGGAGGACCTTGGTCCTGTGAAGGTTCAATTCCCCAGTGTAGGGGAACGCCAGGACAGGGAAGTGGGAGTGGGTGGGTTGGTAAGCAGTGGGAGGGAGGATGGGATAGGGGATTTTCAGAGGAGAACTGAGGAAAGGGGATAACATTTGAAATGTAAATAAAGAAAATATGTAATAAAAATATTTATATTAAAATAATAAAAAAAAAAGAAGGAACTACATAGAGAGTTTGAAGCCAGACTGGACTACATGTGAACCCATTTCAGTGTCCCACCCTTTACAAAAAGAAACGAATAATGACTAACTTCCTTATCTATAAACCAAAATAATCAAGAGTATTTAAAAAAAAAAGAGGTCAAAGATGTCAAAAAAGGCACTGGGCACTGTAGCACTTAGCTGTAATCCCAGTCTTGGGGAGACTGAGGCCAAAGGATTGAGAGTCCCATTCAAAAATTTGCTAGAAAGCAAGGCCATTCCAAGCAAACACATGGGCAAATTATACAGCTTACAACAGTTCGCGTGTGTCTAAAACCCAAGTGTTGAAACTCATTACACAATGGTAACAAGTGGCAGTTTGTTCTAGAAATCAATGTAGAGTTCTCAAATAACCCTACAACCAGCCCAGGACTGAACTAGCTACGTTAGTTCTGGGCATAGGCCTAAAGAACTTCAAATACCACAAGAGAGACACCTGTATATCCATGTTTGTTGTTGTTTTATTTACAATAGCTAGGAAGTGGAAACCAGTCTAGAGATCCATCAACGGATGGATGGATACTGAAAATATACTACATATGCACAATGGGATTCTGTTCAGTGCTAAAGAAAAATAAAATTATCAAGATGTCAGGAAAATTTTCAGGAAAATGGATGGAACTAGAATATATTATATTTAGTACAATAACTAAAGCACTACATATATATTTTCTTTCATATAGAAGCCAATTTAAAATTTCATGTGGTTCAGTTGGAGTGATTGTCAGAAAGATGCCAGGAATCAAGAAAAGATCTGTGAGAGGTGAGGGTTAAAAAATGGCCTTACAGGGAATAATAAAACACACATGATGGGAAAGATGGGTGGACACTAGGAGTGGACAGGCTTAAATAGGGTGGGGCGAAGACCCAGAGAGGGTGAGGACAGGGTGGAGGGTCTACAAAAATTAAGGCTTCATGAACAAGCTGTATAGAAACCTTATAAGTTAACAAAATAATACAATTTAAAAGAAAAATGGGTTTGAATGAAGGTATCCTGCATGGGTAGATGATAGTGCTTCCATAAGTCGTTGGTTGGTAAATGAAATCTTGGTCATAGAATACCACCATTTGTTGGTCAAGGAGGCTCCAGAAGCCCCCAAACAACATAGATACTACCATTGTTCTTGGTTGTCCATCAGCACTAGATGGTGAGACTCTGTGCTGATGTATAGAAAGATCAATTTGGATCCATGTTGGGCATTTCATCCCTGCTGGTAGTTTTCTCCATGCTGGAAGGTGCTGTGCAGGCAGCTGGGGAAGAGAAGCCGCCAGTGTCTCACCCTGCTGTGGACTCTGTGTGCTACAATAGTGATCCGCCAGTCAGGTTGAACCCACTGGTAACAGTGGCATGTGCATTATGGTAGTAACTACCACTTTTGACTCAATTTGATGCCCACTTCACAGGAGCATATTCATAGTGAATACTGTAAACCTGGTCGAAAGTCCAAGGTTCAGAAGGTTATGGGCCCATGGAAGGATGTGGCACTGTTGCTTTGCTAAATGGAAGTGGAATCAGATTGCTTTCTGAGTACTTGTGTTTATACCCATAGTTCAGTACTGCTGTCAATCTCGGACAAATTTTGTCTTTGCCGTGCTTAGAAGTTAATGCCAAGATTTGGAATTTCTCATAGTGCTGAGAATAAATGACTGTTGAGTGTTAAAACCTGGTGCCGAAAGGACATTTAGATCCCTCCGTCCCCAAAGGCCCACGGAACCTGTGGATGAGGGGATGATACAGATGCAAGAATCCAATGATGGGGGATGGGGAATGCCGGGGAATGCTTTCTTCTGCGCATGGTACTACCACTGCACTCACAAACTCTCTGCATTTATGCTTATCTGCACAAGATGCAGCCTGCCAACATCCCAGGGCACATGGGGGAGGGCATATCTGGCTGAACTCCTAGCTGAAGGCCTATGGGTAGTGAGTGGCTACTGGGAAAGGAGAAGCCATTTTTCCTCAGGGGTGTGGCTACTTTACATTATCCAGTAAGTAACTCTAAAATCATGCACATGCAGGTAACCCTACTTAATCCACTCTTAGTAGTTTTGTTTGCTTGTTTGTTTGTTTGTTTTTAAATAAAGGGCACGATGAAGGGGAGATTTAGAAGTGTATTGGGAAGAAGGAGTGTTCCAGAGAGAGTGAGCAGGAGTAATGGGAAGGAATGGAAGTCCGTATCATTAAAGCACATTCTGTGTGTACATAAAATTACTGAAGATAAATAAAAATATTTGAACATGGTTGTTTTTCAGCTTGTATTTCAGTGCAGTAAACTCTCTGTATATATCTTATGCCTCAGCAATCTTTTCTTGCCCGTATAAGGCCCGTCTAGTTTTGCAGACATCAAAAATATTAATTTCTGCTATCTTTCAAGCATCTCTAAAATTCTCTCATAATAGTTTACTCTCTCTGCTAACCTTGTCTTCAGCTCTTATTATACTCTAGTCTTCCTTTATAGCTCATAATGTAATCAGAGCCAATATAAAAATTTCCAATCACAGAGAGACATATACGGCATTGTGCAGCAGTTACCACTGAATCAAAACATTGCCTCTCCATGGAGAGTTTTGCTTGTTTTATCCACTGATGGACACGCCCTGTGCATTTGACAAATAGCAGCAGAGTTAGTGAAATGTGAGGGAGAGGTTCATCAACAGCAGAATCACAGAATCTGGGAATATCCTAGGTATATTTCAAACAGGATTCAGGGTGTGCCACCAGGAGAGCAAGTTTAGCAGGAGAGATGACAGTGAGGACAAGCACTAAGCCAGCTAAGGTGCCTGATGCCACATGGGGTGACCAAACCAACAGGGGATCCCTATGTGAGACAGGGAATTGCATTTAGTAACAAGGAGTTAGAAAGCCCATTTCAACTTCTGTCTTACACTTCACCTTGAGATAGAAGACACCCTTGGAAGGTAAAGAAAGAAAAGACCAGGTCAGCACCCCATGGGAGCTTCTGTGTCTCCTCTATAACAACCTTCCACCCTCCCTTCTGCACTAAAAAGTTTTTTTTTTTTTTTTGCCTATGATAAACTTCTGTCTGGGGGAGGCAGTTTTAATATATTATGTTATGCAAGTTTAATACAAGTACCCAAAGTCTATGTCACTCTGGGTTGTGTTGTAGGGGTTGTAGAAGGGCTCTGTTTAACTGAATTCAAGGGTCAGTTTTTGGAGTGATTGTCCCCTGAGCCTGTTGTGCATACTGCTTCCTGGCTCTCAGCTTAGGTGTCTCAGCCCTTGACTATTTCTGGCAACAATACAACCGTCAACATGATACTCGGTAAGCCGGTTATGGTCAATAGTTTTGAGTTCTTTATTGGGGAGGAGAAATAAAAGCAAACAGGAAAGAATTGTGAAGTACATTCTGGTCAATATCAGGGCAAAGACAAAAGACTATGTAACCTGGCAGCATCTGTAAGTTTGGTGCCCACTGAGACTGAGACTGAGATTGAGAAATTCAGGAAATTTAAACTTTCAGGCTTTCCCTGCCCCTGGACTGCAGCTAGAACCCTACTTTACCCATGTAGCCGTGTTTTGGCTGACACCTCTCCTGATCCATGGTCTCAGCACAGTAATGACAGCAACTTGTCCTAGAGGAGTAGGGAGGGTTGAAGGGAGATGGGGTGTTGCGTGGACTCCAGCAGAGCTTGGCTCTCAGGTGACTCTGGGCTGGCCTTGCCGGGTGTCCTCAGCGAGCCTTGAAGCAGAGCTCATAAGTCGGGGGGATGTTGCCAAAGCCTGAGATCTTGTGGGCAATGTCAATATCAGCAGGAGGCACCAGGGAACTTAAGGAGAATCTCTGAAGGATGGAGGTGAAGTACAGGAAGAGCTCCATGCGGGCCAGGGCCTCCCCAACACAGATGCGCTTTCCTGTAGACAATCGATGGAGGAGGTGTGCATCATGTTCCTACCGTAACCACCCCACGCAGCGTCGACGGGCTCCTCAGCGTCTTAGCCCACAGCTGTATCCATACTGTGGGCTCATCACCAAGGCTTACTGGGGTCTCACTGCTACCTGCCACTTAGGGAGCCTGGGCAGGTGGCAGCTACGTTTTCACTGACCTAGTCTACCAGACTTAGAACCAGATGGACAGGTTCCAAAGGATCCATGGGGGCTGCGAGTGACTCAAAGCAGAGTCACACCAGTGAGAGGTTGGGGTATGTGTGTCAGGGAACATCTGCTCCGAGTGTGTGCTTCCATCCCAGATCAGGAAGAAGATATCAAAACTCTGGGAATTGTATTTACGGATACCTTCCTGATTTCCATGAGGCATTTCAACAGTGGGAAGGGGATTAATCTCTATCGCATGCTTGAGAGGTGCAATAAGTCACCCAGGCTCCAGGCTTCCCATGATGCCAAGACCTCTCCCTGGCCACCTCACCATGGTGAGGTGAACCTATGGTGTTTCTTTATATCTGTATGGTACGAATGCCTTTCCTCTTTTAGAATGTTTGAACATACTTAGAGAAAAAAAAATCTTGTGTGAGTTAAATGAGTCCCAGTGCCCTTGAATAAGAGCGTTTACATTTTCACACACACAGGACCATTCACTTATGTGTTATCAGTGGCCATGGGTGTCCATAGCACATGGCAGACACAAGTGGTTAAGACAAGGGTCATATGGCTGACAAAACATGAAACATTTTTAATTTGATTCTTAACATACTATGGTTAGGTTTACTAAATGTTTGGGTTTGTTACTCTAACACTTTATTACTATTATTATTATTATTATTATTATCATTATTATTATTATTTTGTTTCCAATTGTTTTAAAGTAAGGATCTTACTGTTACCCAAGTCTCGCCTTTCTCCTGAAATCTTATTACCACTGCTGTTTGAATACTGAGATTAGTCATAGACAACAATCTTCTGCTCTAACTTATTTTCCTAATCATTAAAGGGAATGGATTCTAACATTCCCTGATCTGGGATTTTGGGAGTTTTATAATTCTATAATATAGACCTTGGAAAGACTCTTTTAGAACTTATCTGGCAGAAATTTCTGTATAATTACTTACCAGAGGAAAAGACCACAAAAGCATCATTCTTCTTGAAACGCCCCTGTTCATCCAGGAAGTGTTGAGGATAAAAAGCATCTGGGTAGCGGAAGTATTTGGGGTCTTTGAGAACCGAGCCAATCAGGGGATACACATCTGTACCCTGGAAGACAGACACAGGCCATTAGAGTCGTGTTGGGCAATAGGGGTAGGGATACACAAACAGGAAGAGAAGCCAGGAATGGGTGACAGGACAACAATGGGGTAAAATCTCACCTTGGGTAGAAAGTAGCCTCGGAAATGAGTGTCCCGTACAACATTATGGGGGACACCTAGGGGCACAATGTCTGTCAACCTCTGTATCTCATGTATGACAGCATCAGTGTAGGGCATTTTGGCCCGGTCATCCACTCTTGGGACACGGTGTGTTCCGATCACCTGGTTAATCTCCTCGTGGACCTTGGCTGTAATATGACAGAAAATACACCAGAAAAGGGGACAGAAAATGTGATGTTTGCTGTCCTTTTTTTGGTCATTGTTTTTACTCGTGCTTAGGAGGAGAATGTGCTTGCTCCTGCATCAACGGGGTTTTACTAGGTAGTCTGCCACACCAATCCCAGTGGCATCTATGTGACAAGTTCCACAGACGGAGGCGTTAGACTTCAAAATAAGGAGGTCTCCAGGAACCGGTTGTGGAACTCTCGGCCAGAGCCAACACATTGAGCCATAGTTCTCCTGGCAATTTTTTTTTCTTTCATTCCTTTTTTTAGTTACAGGTTCCTGGTAGCCTAGACCACAATCTTAAGCAAGAATAATGGGTACGAAACCATCCCTTGAGATGGGGTCACTCATGTGACCTTATCTCCTGGGAAACCAACACTACTTTTTAGATCATTTACAAAATTATTATGATAGATAAAAATTTTCCCAACAATAAAATTTCATATGGCTACACGTGTGTCATTGGAGGTGGATTTTGGTATATGGTAAAGAAAGCCTTAATTAGAAAGAATTAAAACAGTATAAATATATGTGTTGAAGATTTATAAAAACTCAGGCATTAAGTATTAAACAATAATTGATGGTATGGAGTTAAAGAGTTAGATCAGCGGTTAAGAGCACTGGCCATAAAGATTTTTTGAGCTGTTCTTAGAAATGTGCCACTAGCCTTGGATGACTGCCCTATTGAATACATCCTTTTAGAATTGTTATATTTTGATGATTTATATTATTAATAATGATATTACCTGTGTGATTCACTAAACATTTAGTTTCAGAGTTGTAATGCTCAGATGATTTTTGTTTGTTGGTATTAGTGAAACATTGTTTCACTGGATACAATGTCTAAGAGTTGTTATGTTTGGTTTTCAGTGTATAAAATCCCGTTTGAGAGTTGCAAAATACACTCAGATTCAAACAGCCTCTGTGTTTGTTTCTGTTACTGCCGAATCCTTACCAACCTGGACTTCGAGGATCCTTATCCCAGGGACCCCCAGTGGTCCGTGTCAGTAGTCCATATAGGACCCGGACTCACTTTCTAGATTGTGCAGGCTTCAAATGCTTTGCCTCTCTACTCTGCCTCAGATGTGCTGGATTCCAGGTATGAGCCACATATCTGGCCAGGGAATGTATGTGTTGAGAAGTTAGGGCAAGTCATGTTCTGCATTTTGCAGATGTCATGACATCACGGATCTTAAGATGAAGATTCTGTTTCTAGAGCCAGAAAAAACAGAGAGGCTTACAGGAAGGAGAATCTGTGTTTGGATTGCTTTGTTACCCTTAATGACATCCATCACTGGTACTTGAACACTCATCAGACAGCAGGAACGATAGAAGCTAGGTCCTTGAATGTCATATGGGAATTTGGTCTTTATTTAAAAACACCATGAGCTGGTGGATAATGGTCAGGACAACAGCCTGGTTCCATATGACCTGTATAAGCAGATGTTGCTTTTATTCACCAAAGGTTTGTTTCGAACTTGACTACATTAAAGGTCAAATTAGAGAGCTTTCTTAAGCAAGAAATGAATTTCGATTGCTGTAGTTCTCTAAGCAGATCAAATTATAGTTTACCAGATATGAAGGCTATTTGATATGGACATTGTAGTCAGCTGAGCAATAGCCCTCAAATAGCCTCACCTGGGTGTGATGGCACACGTGTAATCCCAGACTCCTGGGATCAAGGTCAGCATGGACTATGCAGAAATCCCATCTCAAAGAGAAATGGGACGGGAAAAGATCTACCTTCAAATCAATGGCATCAATGTTATGTGCATAAGGATAACATAAGGTCAAGGGGACTTGCCAGTTCTCACTAGGTTTCTGGGAAATGAGGAGATTAGCTGAATTAACCGTATTGGCCATGAGTAGTCATGTATCTCAATCATAGACAAGGGGGTTGATGAGAGTTAGAAGAGGAGACATGGAAACAGAAGCAAAGAGCCGTAATGATGTTCTGTTCTTGCTTTGCAGATGCAGGAAATAGTCTTGAGCCCAGGAACTCAAGGCAAGAAGCTCTGGGAACTGGAGTAAGAGCAAGGGCGAGAGTGAGAGCACCTTTATATCAGATTAGTGGAAGCCAGCCGGGCAGTGATGGGGCAAGCCTTTAATCCCAGCAATTAGGAGGCAGAGGCAGGCAGATTTCTGAGTTCGAGGCCAGCCTGGTCTACAGAGTGAGGGCTATACAGAGAAACCCTGTCTCAGAAAACAAAATAAAACAAAAACAGACAAACAAAAAAACCAAAAACAGATTAATGGAAGCTACTCTGAGAAGTCCTGACCAGGAGGGTCAGATCATAAATACAGGCTACTAACTCTCAACAACCATAGAGAACAAATGCAGGCACCGATCAGAGAGGTAAAGATTCCATGTTCTGAGACCATGGAGGGAAGAGAGGCTAAGGTTGTGAGATTGTACCATTTCAAGATTGCCATCCCTCCAAGGAAGCTCAGAGTGAAACTTACCCTCTACCTCGGGGTACTTCATCAGCAGCAAGAATCCATATCGTAAAGTGGAACTCACAGTTTCCGTGCCAGCAAAGAAGAGGTTGAGGGTGGTGAGAACCAAGTTCTTGAGGTTGAATTCTGAGTGCGGGTCACTTTTATCCTGAAAGCGAAGGGGGTTGCTAACAGAATCCCCACATTGGCCCCCATATCCTCTTTCCTTCATGGAGAGGGGGTGCATTAGTGAAAGGAGTAAAAGCTAGGTTAATCAGTAAGTTCAGAAGCAACAACGTAAGCAAAGATGCCACGGATGTCTGGCGTTTTAGAGGAATGGCAGGAGGGGGCTGGTGTGCTTGTGGTGGGCAAGAAGAGTATGGGAAAAGGAAGCAGAATCCAGAATGAAAGTTTGAAAAGCATTAGAGCACACAGTTTTCAACTGCCAAATACTCAAGTTCTCTAATGATTTTTTCTAGAGTTCAAATGGTCAACACACAGGCATGCTGACTATATATGTTGCTACATCTCTAAGACACTAAACTCGTGATTTTGAGGTGTAAACTCAATTTTAAAGAGTGAGCTTCTGAGTTTCTCAATTTCGAGTCTTTGAAGGCACATTCTGGTTTTCAAAAATATGCCTGTTAAATAGGTGGTCTTAAAGCTGTAAGATTTTAAACATCTTTATGCTAAACTTTGTAGATTCGAAGTGTATTTTAGAAAAGCATGGTGACTCACTTGTGTCACGAAGAACAAGGAAATAGTTCCTTGAAGCAAAATGGATAGACTTGGGGAAATTAGATTATTCAAAACAAGCCAGGCACAGGGGCAATTACTGCATGTTGTCTATTACAAATGAAGGCTAGGAAACATTTACTTGAAAGTAGACCATGATCTCAAAGATGAACGGAGATGGTTTTGACCAGTTAATGCTGTCTGCTTATAAGGAAGCTCCCTAATACATATATCATATAATAATAGTAATATATGTAATAGTAATAATAATAATAATTATATTATCATATAATAATAGCTCTTCTTGGCTGTCAACTTGGCCTCATCTGGAATTAAGTAAAACCCAAATGGCTGGGCACACCTGTGGGGGAGTTTTTTCTTAGGTTCATCCTTTGAAGTGCTAAGACCTACTTCTGATCTGGATCTTTGAAGTGAGAAGATCCACTTTAATCGGGGACACACCTGTTGGCAGCCTCTCTAAAGGACATGGAAGAAGGAATCTGGCTCTCTCTTGGCCTGCTTGGCTTCACTCTTGCTGACAAGTCTATTTTCTTCACTGGCATTGGAGCCTACTTCTTCAGGATTCTTGTATATATTGAGGACCAGCTGAGAAATCCAGCCTCACAGACTGAGCAATTACTAGATTTTTGGACCTTCCATCAGTAGACTAGATGACCCATAGCCTGAAAGCCATCATAATAAATCCTAAACACACACATACACACACACACACACACACACACACACACACAGTGCGAGAACGAGAGAGAGAGAGAGAGAGAGAGAGAGAGAGAGAGAGAGAGAGAGAGAGAGAGAGTTAATTCTGTTCTCTTATAGAGGAGTGGTTCTTAACCTGTGGTCACAACCCCAGCAGGTGTCCTATATCAGATATTTATGTCACAACTCATCACAGTAACAAAATTATACTTAAGAAGTAGCAATGAGACAATATATGGTTGGGAGTTACCACAACATGAAGAACCCTATTAAAGGGTCACAGCATTAGGAAGGTTGAGAAACACTGCTTTAGAGAAAACATTGAGGAATATATAACACATGCTAAAATAAATCTGATTTTATTAATTTTAAGGGAGTTTCTTTTAAATGTGCTTACGGTTCTATAATACTACTACTAATATACTAATACCAATACTAATACTAATACCAATGTAAAGGCTTACATTTCTATAGTTTATATATTTTATCTAGAGATCAAAGTAAACTACATGGAACAATACTTTCTCTTTTTTCCCAACTCACACAGTTGCAGATGGGTTTGGTATGGCAAGAATAAAGACAGAAAGACTGGTGTAAGGGGAAGAGGTACCTGGTACATCTTGATGAGAAAGCAATCGATGAAGTCCCTAGGACTTGAGGGGTCAAAGGATGCTTCATTGATCTTGACCCTGGATGCAATGAAGTCCTTAAGCTCTTCTATCAAGTTGTAGAGGTGGTTGTGTCTTCCTGGAAAATACTGCATGACTCCCCAGTACATGTCATATAACTGCAGGAGAGAGGCAAAGGGGACACATGTCAGTCATGGGCATCAGGGACCAGATGGGCAGAGATCTAATGTCACTGAGCTGGCCTCAAAGTCTGTGGCTGGAGCAAGAGTACACTCTTGATTTCAGCACAAGGGAGACTGAGGAGAAGGGATCAACAGTTCAAGGTCAGCCTGAGCTACACAAAGATACCCCATCTCACTAAATAATCTTCTGTCGGGCCTGAGATTTGGGTGTTACTGTTTGCTTCTTGAATACTTGGACAACTTGGTCCAGTGCCTTCAAGGGATGAGAGGAGAAAGGCTATGTAGAGTCTGGGAATGTGCTTGCTTTGAAAATGAAGGGTGGCAGGGAGTTGCCTAGTGACTAGTAAGTACCTGCGCCCAGGGCATGCTCATCTCCACAAAGCTCTCATTGATCATCCTCATGAGGCTCTGGAAACGCTGGTCCTCATAGTCGAAGCGTTTTCCAAAGACGACGGAACAGATGACGTTGGACACTGTGCGGCTCAGGTAGAAGGTGGGATCTATGGGAGCTCCTAGGGGAAAACTGACTATGTTGGAGACAGTCTTCACAAGTGAGGTAGGGCAGGCGATCACACAGTGCTGGCACAGAGCCCCGAGTCTGCTGCCTATGGGCATGTAGGAGTGCTCCATTATCTTATCTGAGTCTAGGTTTTACAAACTTCAATGTGGTTTGGAAACCTCCCAACTGATCTGTGAGAGTTCAGTATAACGATTGCTTGTAAAATGCCAGGCATGGCTACCTCTGGAATAAACACTCAAGAAATAGTTGAGAAGTTCAACGTGATATTTGGTCACTGTTACCTAAATTTGTGTTGGATAGAAAGTGATAGAGGACACATCTGGGAAAAAACAAAACACCCGAGGGGCTGGAGAGATGGCTCTGTGGTTAAGAGCACTGGCTATTCTGGCAGAGGAGCCGGGTTTTAATCCCCAGCACCCACACGGCAGCTCAGAGCCATCTGTAACTCTAATTCAAAGAATTTTCTCGTGTCTGGGCACATCAGGCGTGTATATGGTTCACAGGCATGTGTACAAGCAAAATATCTGTACCTATAAAATAGAAATAATATAATTTAAAAGAGAAACTCTGAATTCAGTTGAGATCAATTAAAATAAATTCATGTAGCTTACTAAGAAATCCTTCCAGGGGCTGGAGAGAAGACAAATCATTTGCCTCATATCTTTTTAGATTGCAGTTAGAAACTTGAGCCCCCAAATAACAAGGTGGACCTTTAAAAAAAAAGTGTAGCAGCCTATTTCTGATTTAGCACTTGCAATGTGGAGACAGATGTCTTCTGGGAAAAGCTGACTAGCTAGATTTGTGGTATTGAGCTCTGGGTACAGCAATAATTCATGAATAAATCAATAAGAAGATTTGAGAAGGATCAAGGAAGACATCTGATGTTAGCCTTTGGCCTCCAAACACATGAGCAAGTACATGTGCATCCATACACGTCAACATCCATCCATACATGCACACATTAAACATAAATAAATAAACATATATATATATACATATATATATTCATATATATGAAAAAAGAAAATGTTTCACTAGGTCTCTGATGCATTATCTTTAAAATGGGATGCTGATCAAGTAAATGGTGTGGAGTTAATTTCTCCAGAACCACGCATATCCATTCTTGATGTACACCATAGCAGATTGCTTCTGGAGGTACAGGGCCATTCAAAGCCATGAGTGGATTCCTTATTTGTCTACAGAGAACAGACAAGGGTCTAAAGAGGTATATGTCTATTTCTCTTATCTACTTGTTTCTGTATTTCTCAATCTTTGTCTTTTCTTTTTTGACTTTTATTGGCTCCATAGTTTATTTTAAACTGGGAACTAGTTACATTTAAAAACTGTAATAAAACAAAAATCACACATAAACAACAATGACAACAAACCCAGAGTCTGTTTTGTGTTCACCACTACTCCTGGGTATCACGCATTCTCTGGAGTGTGGTTGATATATCCATTGACAGGACATTGAAGAAAACTTGATTTCCCTTTCTAGCAGGTTTCAATTGCAAGTAACGTTACCATTAGGAGTGGTTTGATTTTTGCTCTTTTATTTTATTTTGAGAGAAATTAGATGAAGCTGAATGAGTATGGAAGTGGGGATAATCTAGGAAGAGTTGGGAGGGGAAAGAATGTGGTATAAATATATTGTAATTTTGCAAAAAAAAATTAGATGGGTGTGACTAAAGACCTTTACAATGAGAAATTTCTAAGTATTTGTTTCAGAGTGACTTAAATGTGTTTACCACTGACAAACCATACTCTCTTTAAAATTTTGATTTAATTGAATGCTTATATGTGTGTAGGTGTTTTGCCTGCCTGCCTGTCTTTTTATGACACATATGTCTTTGTACCATATGTGTACCTGCTACCTATGGAGACATTGCTTCCCCTGAAACTGGAATTATAAATGGTTGTGAGTCTCCTGTGGGTGTTAGGAATCAAACTCAGATCTTTTGGTTGAATAGCCAGTGCTCAAAAGAGCTGGGCCACTTCTCAAGCCCCACCAATTCTACAAACTCTTAAAAAATGATGAAGATGGGGAGTTCTATGCTGTTTTCTTCATCACGACAAAGCACGTATAACATACCACATTTGACACAAGCTCACCTACCACACTAGAATTACGTATGGTTTCTTGAGTTACAAACCACTGAGACCTGCTCATGAGCATTTCTGGCCAAGCTCTCTCTCAGAATCATTCAGTTTATTTTTTTAACATGGAATCTCACCGGAGATTCTTAATCTACGAACTCTTAATGGTTCTCATCTTTTCCTATTTCAGGTCTTTCTCCCACCAAGGCTAGCCTACTCATAACTGACCTCTCTGTAAACACCCAGTCACCCAACACGATCTTCATACCCTTGACCTTATGGAGTTCCTCCAGTAGGTAGCCAGCCTCCTCCTGGATCCGTTCCTCAATGCTCCGCTTCCCCATCCCAAAGTTTCGAAGGACGGTCAGGGAAAAACGACGAAGAATCTTCCATCGTTCTCCATTGGACAGAGCTAAACCTGCCGGGAAGTCAGTGATCAGGCTTCTGTCCCCTCTCTCCTTTCTGCTCTCCAGTCTGTGGCAGACAAGATTCTGAAAGTTCAACCTTCAAGACTTCAGTGGGAAATCAAGATTCTTTGCAAACTATCCCAGGGTGAAAGAATAGGGAATAAGGCTAGGAATAACCAGGGACAGCAAGAAAGTTTTCTTATAGGATAACAAGCTGTGAGTGATGAGGGCTAACCTTGCATGAAGATTATAGCGGAAATCACATGATGGATGGATTGGTGAACTTCTTGGAAATTTAATAAGATCATTTTAGAATATACTGGTAAGTGAAATGAAGAGTGGAATAGTGGAGGTCAGCTGAGGGCATCAGACCTCCTGAAACTGAGTCTATAGATAGTCATGAGCCCCATATGAGGGCTGGCACTCAATGATGAGCAGTCAGTGCTCTGGACTGGCGTATAATGTGGTGAATGCGTGGGTAAATGTCTGTCTGCCTGTCTGTCTGTCTATGAGGTTAAAAAAGTCAATGGCTGGGTAAAGTATTAGTGGATAGAGGGATTAAAATGAACAGATAATGGTTGGAAGAAAAGGTGAATGAATAAATAGATGGGTGGATAGAAGAGTGGCTGGATAGAAAGATTAATAGGTGTGTGAATGATATAAAGTTCATTGTATGAATGGAACTATGGGTGGATTCATGGATAAATAGAACATTGAAAAGATATATGAATAATAAGATATTTGCATACAAAGGATAATGAATATATATTGGTGGATTTATGGGCAAATGGGTATAATTGAGAAAGTGTATTGATATTAAGACAGATGATAGATGATAGATACATAGATACATAGATACATAGATAAATGAAAAGAGGGAGGTGAGTCTTCCTTCATTTGAAATATGTAGGCAATTATGAGTGGATTCATGGATAACACTAGACAAGAATTGTTTGTGTTATATATGCATATGGATATGGGCAGATAGGAATATATTCCTGTGGTGGCTATGCATATGATATGGGCAGATAGGAACGTATTCTTGTAGTGGCTATGCATATGGATATGGACAGATAGGAACATATTCCTGTGGTGGATAGCCATATGGATATGGGAAGATAGGAACATATTCCTGTGGTGGATATGCATATGGGCATGGGAAGATAGGAACTATGCTTGGCTGTGAAAGTTTATGGGGGAAGTACATAAATGATATCACATAGTCTTTCATTGAAAGTAATCATAAAAATAGCACTGCAGGCAGTATAGAGTCCAATTTCTGGAGTTCCAAAACAAAGCACATACTGTGTGATACTATCTAACCATTCTCATCATCAGTGTTTGCACTTCCAAAATTGGCAGAGCAGTCACAGCCTTCTCAAGGGAGTCAGTGTAGGCAGTTCTCATGAGTCGCTTATCAGAGACCCCTGAACACACGGAGTCTGTGGCAATCATTTCTGTGATTATTGCTGCTACTTACCATAACCTTGGAAGTTCTTCTCTAGTGTAGGCATTTCACCACGGCCACTGAAGTTGTCTGCCTGGTCCACCAGGGCCTCCTTCACTGCCTCATGTCCACATAAGACAACCACTGGCCTTGGACCGAAGTACACGGTGAACACAGAGCCATACTTCTTCTGGAGCTAGGAATGAAGGAAGATATTGAAGGAAGGAGTAAATTGGAGCATGGCAGAAGCCATGTCAGGGATAGAAGCCACGCCAGTGTAGAAGGCAGGGATTCTAGGAGAATGAAAAGGTAGACTAGAGGAAGGTCCTGAGCTTGGAAGGGCCACTGGGGGGAAAACATCAGAATGACTCCTGTGACCTTGGACCGCAAATATTTTGTACATCTTAGTTTTGTTTATGAAATAATTGGACTTGCTGAACTCTGAAATCTACAGGCACTCTCTTTGAGATGCTAGGTTTCTAGCATCTTAAAATTCTAAGACAATTTGAAGATGAAAGTTGTACTTGATGAAATGAGGTTCCCCCAATCCTCAGATCACGAGCTAAAGTCGCAAGGGTCTCTGCCTAGTGTAGTCAAAAAATTTCTAAGATTTTTTTCCCCTCTGCTTTTAAGATTCTGCAATTTCAGAATCCTATGTTTCCTAAAGTTTGCTTCTGAAACTGCATTTAGAATCCATGAGTTTCCGTGTGACCTCAGCTGTGCCATTTGTGGCCTTTATCACTGTAAGAAGAAATGGAACACACTAACCTTCAGGAAGGACTGAAATGTGGCATCAATGCGGACTTGTAACAGGTTCCCCAAAAACGGTATTGGTGTGGGGCCGGGGGGCAGCTTTCCTCCCTTACTGGTCCGCTTCCAAGCGATCAGGATGAGCAGGCAAGACAGGCAGAGCGCCATAAAGATACCGAAGGCCCCTCCCAGCGCCATGGTGCTAGGTCGAGGGCTTGTGTTCTGGGATCCACAGCTTGCCTAAATAGCTTCTAGGAGATCAGCTTATACTGAAATCTGAACCCTGTGGGAGTCCAATTATCCCAATATTATGCCATCATGAGACAAATTGTTTGGGAGGTGTGGAGTTATGCAATCTCTCACCTGTGCAGAGGTATATTGATTTCATGCAGGAAAACCCCTCGAGGGGCTATCTCCTTTCTTCATAGTCAACTTTCCCACCTGTCCCTCAGCTTCACAGTCTTTGTGGCATCAGTTTATAGGGAATCTTCATAAAGTATAGACCTTCCTACATTATCCTGCCGCGTGAACCTTCCTCTCTTAGACTTTGGTTTTCTGCCTTAGGAGAAATGCCTCCACCTGCCAAGGAATGCCAGGGGCAAAATGTTTCATTCCTCAGTTTAGCAAGTCCAAGGACATTATGCAAACGTCCCCCCACTCAGCCCTGAGCCTTCCCTCTTTGTGAACATCTTTGACAAAAGTGATGAGGATTACTTTCTGTATTTGTCATTTTTTGTCTGTTCTAGCTTTGAACCCTTAGCTCTCTTGGAATAAAGCTAAGGGTTCCACCAGAGAACACTGGTGGACTCTGGAGAGGTAAGTCCCCTGGTTCTGTTGAATCTCAAATTCAATTTCAATTCGTTGACACTGCTCACTAGACAGTTGAGATACAACCAAACATCGGTCATTGAGTTCAAACATTTAAGGACTATCTGGGTTTGAGTTTTAGCCATTTTTATTCACCGGGAAGCCATCTATTTGGGGCCTTTAACTTCACCCACTATCAAATAGGAATACTGTTATTTTTACTGTCTCAAATTACTGGAGTGAATCATTCTGTTCATACTTTAGTTTGTGGTGAGGAAAAAAAGAAGGAAAGGAAGAAGGGAAGGAGAGAGAGAGGGAGAACAGAAAGAAATAAAAAAGTTGAAAATTTAGGATTGCAATGAAAGTAAGTTACAGATGGTTGAAAACACTATACTGAAATCTAATCTACTAGTGTAGACACTTCCTAAGATAGACACATATACATGGATAAAAGGACATCTAAATGGAGTGCCTATATTAGCAGGACAGTGCCTCCCCAGACACCATAAGGTATCAAAACCAAGTGTAAAGAATGCCAGGTCTGACTAATCTCTTTGGAGTTCTTGTCAATGGTGTCATAGACTCTCCCAAACATTACAGGCTATTGTCATTGCCTTGGCTACCCTCCTAAGAATAACTGTAAAACCCTGCAATGAAGGCATTGTATCTTGACCCATATGTCTCAGGTCTTGAACCCTGATTAGGGGAGGCAAGGCGATGAAGCAAGGACTGGCATACCTACACACACAGAGAGAGCTGGAGTCAGGTGGGGTGTGCATGCTATGAGGGAGCTGTACTTATCATGACGTAACTCAGAACCTTAGTGTGTTTCTTATGTACAGTGCAGGGGAGGGTTTAGCTAGTCTCTGTAGAAGGTCTCTGTGTGGATGAGCTGTCTCAGGCTATAAGCAACTCGGAGGAGGAAACTGCTATTACTAGCTTTTGTACACACTGATCAGTTTTCCGTAAATACTCATACTTTGACCAAGGGAAGAAAATTTTAACCAATTTGAAGCCTGTACCATATAGAGAAAGGTTTTGTCAATTTTCCATGCATCTGAGGCTTTGGTACATGCCGTGTGCCCACATCAGCAATACAAAGTCACTCAGGACTTCCCTCCCTAGGGGCTTCCTCCCGTCCCTACAAGCACTGTATCCATGAGTTACAGAACTTGCAGGTAGTAAGGTGGTACTGCCTAGAAGTTTCAGTCTTACTGGTTATTTTTCATAATTTTGGAAGGTTCTATGTATGCTATTGGGGAGAAAGGCAATTAATAGTTTTTCCCAACTCTGAACTCCTGGCCAATGACTGGCCTGGCAAGATAGGCTCACTGGTGCAATAGTGGGACAAATGTTAAGATTTGATCAGATTTCATCACAGAATGAAACTTATGCATGGCAGCATTACTTGGGTCAAAGACCCATTAATAGTTAAAATATGGGTCATAGAAGAGAACCTGCTGCTATCTCTTTGCTAGATGGGCATAGTAATTGTAAAAGGTGATCCCTAAGTTTTTATCTTTATACCCTTAGACTAGTGCCTCTCTTGAGCCTCATCAAATAAAGTTTTTTCTTGTAATAGATGGCAGTTAATACAGAGATTCACAACTGATCAATATGAAGTTAATAAGAGACTGTGAAATGCTCAGATTTAAATGGGACAAACATATCACACACATACACTCAAGGCTTAGGAGTCATCACAGAAGAGGGAGAAGAGCCAGACAGAGTAGATGTGTGCAGTGAGAGTATTTTCTAGCCATGCCATAGTTGTACTCATAAACTCACAATGGCTAGGACTCTAGGCAGAAAGCTTGCATAAAATCACGCCAGCATGGATGTGTGCATATGGGGTGTCTCATGAACTTCTATCCTTCCCTGAAGAGCTATTGATAATTGATGGCTGCTGGAAGAGAGTCCGTTTTCTGCAGGGATGCAGACTCTGAGAGGCTGCCCTAGCTCCAGTAGATGTACCCATGTACATTTGGGCAATTCCAAATAGACTTTGTGTGTGTGTATGTATGTGTGTGTGTGTGTCTGTGTGTGTGAGGGGGGGAGAGGAAGAGGGAGAGAGAGAGAGAGGAGGGTGAACAATGGGCATGGATTTGATAGAAATACATATAAGTATTCAATAAAGTACTATAAAAGAAGTAACCCATTTTTATAGGATTTCATACAAATTCTTATCTACTCTAGATACAAATAATGATATAAGATTAGATTATATTGATTTATGCAAACTCCATGATGTTATGTCTAAGATGCAGATAACCCCTCTGAACCCTGCCTTATGGATAAGAGTCACCATTAGAGAAAGTGCCTAACATTCACTGTCCTTAAAAATCTAAGCAGTTTCCAGTTCTTTTTGTGCCAAATATCTGCAAAATTTTCTTTCCTGTCTCCACAGTCACGGGCTAGTGTTCTCTTTCTCTGTCTAATGGGCGCCGTCACATGGGTCTGACACTCTTCTCAGATGTCTGGGTTCTCACATTGGAAATGGAGTCCCCTTTATTTACATGCAAGTTCTCAGAATGGAGCTGGAGTCAGGCATGGCCCCATACTTGTAATCTCATCAGCTAAAGCAGGATTTAGGGCCGGCCTGGGGCTATGTAAAGAGAACTCAGCAGAGAGAATGAGGAAGGTTTAGCTGGCTAAGCCGAGGAGGTGTCCTGTGTCCAGGAGAAGTGCTGGGAATTCTAGGCAGAGTGAATATACCACTTTCTATGCCTTGGGTCTGCTATAGGAGATCTTTGTTTCTAAAGAAACCAGTAAAGAAATGAGCTTGACATTCTTTTTCAGGACTAAAGTGTCTTTTAGCTGTATTCTGCCCTTCCTCATCTCCTAATATTACCCTTTCTTCATCTCCCTTCTACACGTTATACTACACACATGTGTGTACATTTGCATATATATATACATGCATGATAGAAATCATTTTGGAGGTTTCTCAAAAACAAAGCAAAACAAAACAAGCAAAGCAACAACAATAGCAAAAACCAAATGATGGCATATGACCCAGCTATTTCACCCCTGGGCATCTGCCCAGTGAACCCCATAGTTTACTATAGAGACTTGCACCTACATGCCCATTACTGCTCTAGCCATTATTGTTGGGGTACCTTGTGTGAGGGTCCATCTCTGTATAGTCATTGGCAGAGAGCTAAAATAAATGCTAGCTGGATCTCGGTATTGTTATTTCTATGTCGCATCACCAGTCTCATATTTTGTAAATCTACATTCTTCCTCACCTGTCTAAGGTAATCTAGAATTGTATCTGATTGTATGTGTCCACCAGGCAGATGCTCGGGAGTGAAATAGCTGAGCCATAGGGCTGCAATAAAGACCTGATGGCCAATAGCTGGGCAGTGAGATCTTTTGGGCAGAAAGAGGATCTGTGGGAGAAGAAATCAGAGGAGATTTGCCAGCAGACACAGAGGTAGACAAACCAGAGTGAAGCAGAGAGATAGACCGAGTCAAATGGCAGGACATAGAGTCAGGGTTACTCTGGTAAGAGTGGGTGAGAGGCGACTCAGCTAAGGTCTAAGCTTTAAATATTAGCAAGCCTGTATGTCGTTATCACAGGCACACAAAAGTCCTGTTATACACTGTAGCAAGGAAATGAAACCAAGTTTATCATCAGGTGAATGGACAGTGACAATCCACTATGTACCTGAAATCAAATCCTGTTCTGCCCTAAAAGAAAAGTGAAACCACAAAATTTGCAGGAAAATGAATGGATTTCAAGTACATAATATTAATTGAGATTGTACAATCTCAGAAAGAAAAAGAAAACAGGACTCTTGTTTCAGGCCCAAGGATGTTTTTCATAAGGTGACACCCAGCTCTAGTCTCCCTCTCTTGATTCTTAGTTTTGTTTTGCCTCTTTTTAATGATCATCCCCCAACACACACACACACACACACACACACACACACACACACACGCACGCACACACACACACACACACACACATACACACGCACGCACGCACGCACGCATGCACGCACGCACTCATGCACCACAGGTATAGTCTCTTAAATCTGCTACAAAGTGTGGGTGGACATGCATGGTGATAGCTGTGTCTAGTCAATTAGACAAGACAGTACCTAGAGAAATCAGTCTTGACCCAGCTCTTCTCTTGATTGATATTCAGGAGTAGAAGGGGGACTGAACTCACAACTAGAAGAAAATTAAAGCAAAGTAATGATTTCAGGATACCTGATTGCTAGTTAGCCCCAACTATCAAGTTGACACAGCCCAGAGTTTTCTGTAGAAGTCTGGGAGTTTGGGGCACTGCCTTGGTTATGTGGGTCATTTCCTTTTCTTTTTTTTATTTATTCTTGAATCTTTTTTTTGTACAGCTTAGAGTTTATTCTCCTCCCAGTCCACTCTCTGACTGTTCCACATCCCATACATCCTCCCCTCAACCCTGGTCTCCAATAGGATGTCCCCACCCCCACCTCCACCCACCAGATTTCCCCACTCCATGCAGCCTCAAGTCTCTTGAGGGTTAGTTGCATCTTCTCTGACCGAGTCCAGACCCAGTAGTCCTCTGCTGTATATATGTTGGAGGCCTCATATCGGCTTATGTATGTTGCCGGGTTGGCAACTCAGTGTCTGAGAGATCTTGGGGATCCAGGTTAGTTGAGATTGCTGGACTTCCTGTAGGGTCACCCTCCTCTTAAGTTTCTTCCCTAATTCAAACACAGGGGTCACCAGTTTCTGTCCATTGGTTGGGTGTAAATATCTGCATCTGACTCTTTCAGCTGCTTGTTGGGTCTTTCAGAGGGAAGTCATGATAGGTCCCTTTTTTGTCAGCACACCATAGCATCAGTAATAGTGTCAGGTATTGGGGCCTCCCCTTGAGCTGGATCCCAATTTGGGCCCATTCCTGGACCTCCTTTTCCTCAGGCTCTTGTTCATTTTTGTCCCTGCAGTTCTTTCAGACAGGAACAATTCTGGGTCAGAGATTTTGACTGTGGGATAGTAACTCCATCCCTCCACTTGATGCCCTGTCTTTATACTGTACGTGGGCTCTACAAGTTTCCTCTTTTCACTATACAGCATTTTATGTAAGGTCTCTCTCTTTGAATCCTGAGAGACTCTCACCTCCCTGGTCTTTGGTACATTCTAGAGGGTCCCCCCTCTCCTACCTCCCAGAGGTTGCCTGTTCCTACTCTTTCTGCTGGCTCTCAGGGTTTTAGTCCTGTTTCCTGACATAACCAATACCTGATCGTGTTCCCCTCTTCCCCTCTCTGCTTCCTTTCCCACTCAGGTCCCTTCCTCTATCCCTCCCCCTCCTGCAATTGCTTTCTTCTCCCTCCTAAGTGGGATTGAGGTGCCCTCACTTGGGCCCTATGACTGGTTAATCTTCTTTTTTGGTTAATATCCACTTATTAGTGAGTACATACAATGCATGTACTTTGGGTCTGATTTACCTCACTCAGGTAAATCATAATGTAACATACTGTAACACGTGCCCTTGTGGCATTGTGGGATATCTTGGGTATATACCCAAGAGTGGTATAGCTGGGCCATGTCTGTTTTGTTGATTATTAATTGACACAGCAGGGCCCAGTCTACCATGAATGATGCCACCCATAAGCAGGTGGTCCTGGGTTGTATAAGGAAATGTTGGTTTGGGTGGAAGCTGAGAAAACTCACTTCAGATATGGAGGCTTAAAAATGAAAGCTTTATTTCCTAAGCAGTCAGGAAAGCTGCCAGTTTGGGATCTGAACTTCATCCTCAAAGGGAGATTGTACATTTTAAAAGGATGGGAACACAAAGCAAAGGGTGAGTTGGGGTGAGCTTCAGTGTTATCCAATTGTATTTTGACATTATGGGTTAAGCAAGGGAAACTGGGCCATATCCAGGGTACCTGGCTTCAAGGTCCTTAATTTTTTCTTGTAGATATTAGTTCCAGAGCTCAGAATGATAAAGGAGCAGATCACGTGCATGTTAGGTATGACAGGCAATTGATTATATATTTTTATAATGTATGTACCTTGGTTTAGGTAGCAGGGATTTCTATATTCTTTACTGATTAACAGACAATTAAGAAAACATTAGGAGAAGTGGGGTTGATGTTCTTTCCTAGGCCTGGGAACATGAACTTGGTTAACTCTGCCAGAAAGATGGAGAAGTTATCCTTGAGAGGGCTGGACTCAGACCACTGATTCCTCACAAATTGTCCCTGAGATGTCTAGATTCAGATAACTGTTTACAACTGAAACTCTTCCGCTATAGGGAAGTCCCCTGCTTCCCCAGGGTCTGGGACCCTGAATTTAGCTTCTCCCTGTTATTAAATGGAGTCTGAAAATGAAATGATAGTACTTAGAATAAGTTCTTTCACTGGCTCCTAACAGAAAGAGAAGACCCAAAGAAACCAAGAGGATAGAGGCAGAAGAAACAAAACTAGAGTGACAACACTGAGCTGAGATTTTCCAGGAGTCAGGAGTAAATGCCAAACAGGACAAGAAGCCAATAGAGAATCCAAAGAAACAGAGTAGAGATAGAATTGGGGGGAAAAAACTCACATTGAGATGGAGATCATGAAAGTGATGTCACTGAGAAAAGATTCAAGAGGGGCCCAGCTCCCTTTGTTCCTCCCTGAATAAAAGTCAACCCTGATTGGGGAGAAATGGTAATAAAAAGTTAGAACTGGAGAAGGAAAAGAGAGAGTGGCAAGATGACTCAGCAGTGAGATGACTCAGCAGTGAGATGACTCAGCAGTGAGATGACTCAGCAGTGAGATGACTCATCAGTGAGATGACTCATCAGCTGATGAGAGCCATGAAGGACTGGGGGCATGAGGACTGTATCCTCTCCTGCTTGAGAAGATCATGTGGTCTTGGAGACTGATGGTCCTGAAGTGAGCCTCCCCTTTAAGCATTTCCTATGAAAACAGTGGGACATTCTTTTTGTTTTAGTTTCTATTTATGGGTGCATCATGGCTGCACATGCATGTATAGGATAAAATTCAGTGTTCCTTTATGTATATACTGGGTGATGGCCATGTAGGGGTTATGAATCCATCACCTTTGTTGGCTTACAAGTGGCTCTCCTTCCAGGGACCTAGTAGTAGCTTAAGTAATCACCTGCTGCCTTTAGGCGTAGTTTGCACATAAAAGAACTGCTCACTACCCCATATCTCTCTCTCTCTCTCTCTCTCTCTCTCTCTCTCTCTCTCTCTCTCTCTCTCTCTTCTCTCGTGTTTTCTCCCTCCTTCCCTTTCTCCTGTCCCCATGTGTTCCCAACTGGTCTTTCTCTCTCCCCTTCCTTCCTTCCTTCCTTCCTTCCTTCCTTCCTTCCTTCCTTCCTTCCTTCCTTCCCGTCTTTCTGTCTTCCTCTGTTCCCCCTTCTCTGCCCTCATTGCTCTGTTTTCACTCATCTGCCTCTCCCACTCCTCCAAGTCCTCACTCCTTCCCATTCCCCCAAATAAATCTTCTTTATACTAGATCTGTTGTATGGAATGACTTCTCAGAGGGACAACTTGGCATGGGACTATCAGTTACCCCTACTCCCCCCACATTATATTTCACAACAGCCTTAATCTTCTTTCATTTCTTTAAGACAAGTAAACTCAAAAACCCTCTTCTATCTATTTTAAGATATTCAAGTAATTACTGTTCACCATGATCACTTTACCGCTTAAAGACCACCAGGACTTATTCTCCTAACTATATCATATTACCAAATGGTACAGAAAGAGCAGGTACTTGCATCCTGAAGAAAGAAAGAAAATAGACCTTTGTCTTTTGTCAATTACAAATAACTCAGTTGGAATTAAAACACTTGAATTTTAGAATTACTTGAAGAAAACTCAGAACATTGACCTGAGCAATGACTAGTTGACTATGAGCCCCAAATCAGAGACAACAGAAATTAAAAAATAGACAAATGGTATCATATCTAATAAAATTTACACTTTTTTCCTCAGCAGAGGAAAGACTGACGAGAACTTAAGAGGCACCCTTCAAAATCACCCCTCCCCAAATACAACTTAACATCTGTCTTAGGGTTTCTACTATTGTGATGAAACACCATGACTAAAAGCAAGTTGGGGAGGAAAAGTTTTGTTTGACTTACATTTCCACACTGTAGTCCATCATTGAAGGAAGTCAAGACAGGAATTCAGAAAGAGCAGGAACTGGGAGGCAGGAGCTGATGCAGTGGCCATGGAAGGGTGCTGCTTTCTGCCTTGCTCTTCATGACTTACTCAGCCTTCTTTCCTGTAGAACCAAGGACTACCAGTCCAAGGCCAGCACCACCTACAATGGGCTGGGTCCTTTCTCATTAGTCACCAATTAGGAAAATGACCACAAGTTTGCCTGTAGTACAATTTTATGAAGGCATTTTCTCAATTGAGGCTTCCTTCTCTCTGATGACTCTAGCTTGTGTCAAGGTGACATAAACTATCCAGGACAGCTGACAAGAAGCTAAGATTCAGAATCTATAAAAAGCTCAGTAAATATCTTGTCTACAGAGTTGCTTGTAGCTTATGGTGACCTGAATGCAAATCTCTCAGCTCAGACCTTGCACATAGTCAAGGACTCAACCAGTAGGGGAGGGGGGCCAGTAGCATAAGACACTATTTTAAAAATGACATAATCTAAAGAGTCCCCAAGGATAGAGCTTTAGCACTTTAAGGCTTGGCATTTCCACGAGAAAATGATTCAAAATATACACTCTGATCTTTGGGAGTCTTTGGGGACAATTCAATGAATCAATGATAAAACATCTCTTTGGCACATTTTCAAAATGCCCCACACCAATCAGGGGGCTCCTCCATGGCCATAACATATTTCCCTCTGTAGCCACGTTGATTGTAGCTTTTTGCCTATGAGTGTGGTTTTGTGATGTCTACCCGTGTCAACAGGTGTTGTCATATGCAGGTCTTACTCAGGCAACCACATTGTTAAGATGCCATGGGTACAGCATCTCTGTCATGTCTAGAAGACACTCTCTGACATCAGACCTTCTGGGCCTCTGGCTCTTGCAATCTAGTCTATGATGTTGCCACTTTTTGGCTATTGCAAATAGAGCATCATTGAGCATGAGCGAGTAGGTATCTCTGTAGTAGGATGGAAAGTCCCTTGGGCATATGCTCAAGAATTGTATAACTGGGCCATGCAGTAGCTCACTGTCCAGCTTGGTGAGGACACTTCACTTTGATTTCCATTGTGGCTGCAACAGTTTGCACTCTCACCAGCACTGACTAAGTGCACCACCACTCCATGGCCATATAAGCATTTGTTGTCACTTTTTATGTTAGCTACCTGGCTGCTATAAGATGAAATCTTAAAAGAGTTTTAATTTGCATTTCTATGATAGTTAAAACTATCAAAAAATTTAAATTATTTCTTAGCTATCTGTAGCTTCTTTGGAGAATTCTCCATTTAGTCCCATGTTGCATTATTTTATATTCCCATTTTTAATCAAATTATGCATTTTCTTGGTGTTTACATTTTAGTTCTTTGTATATATAGTATACACTAAACCACTGTCAAAGGTTTAGCTGGTAAAGATTTTTCTCATTCTGTGAGCTATGTCTTTGCTCAAATCACGGTGTTCTTGGTTCTAAGAAGTGTTCTAGCTCTATGAGGTTTATTGTATCAAGCTCAGTTCTGAAAGTGCATCTCTACATGCATAATCTATGCTCCTCTCAAGGCTCAGGGTATCATTGTAGAAGTTGGTGTAGAAAGATTGTGAGAGCCAAAGATAATGAATGGCTACAGCAAGCCTGTTTTCTGGACATGACAGAGCAGTTGCACATAAACACTCTCAATAGCTGTAAGAACATGCACAAGAACTGAAAGATCAAGCCAGACAAAAACCTACTATGGAAGTAGGAGGTAGTTACAAAGGACCAACCCATCAGAGGAGCCATTGACTATTGATGTCTGCTTGGAAAGGAAAAGCTAGTTTTCTCGAAGGTTGTAGCTCCCAAGAGGCTAATCATGATCCACTAGCCATGTCCAGTAGCCATGCACATACTAGTAGCACTAAATGGACTGAATGGATTAAAAAAATACATAAATTGGGGAGGGTAGAAATAAATCAGAGGGGAAGGAATAGGGCTGTATTTGATCAAAGCACATTATATGAAATTCTCAAAGAATATAAATAATACCCTATATAATAATTCAGATACACAGCTTTCGAAGATGCTAGATTCAGACTAAAGAAGAAAGGCTATGGCAAATTAAACATTTCATATCATACCTGAAATTTTGAATGGCCACTTTATCCTAATCTTACCTGATATTTGGCATAACACTCACAGGTCTTTGTGAAAATACAGGGAACTGATCAGAGCTGTTGGATAATAACGTGTTCATCTTGCTGACAGCATACTATTTGACAAAACCTCAAGGGATCTCCATAAAATATCCAATTTCAACGTGCTTTTACCCAATAGTTTTTACCCAAGAAAACTTATTCATAAAACTGAAATTAGGGAAGATCTGACTTAAATTCTATCTTGACCCATCTTCATATTCAAATTTTCAAACTTGTCTAACTATTTTAGTATGATATTATATTTTTTAAAAAAATCTATTCTGAGATCCCCCTCTCCCCAGGTTCTCTTTCAGAAAATATGAAAGTAATTTTAAGCAATTTTGCAAAAACAATAGCAAAAAGCTTTCATTTATTTATTTTAGTTTCCATTTGGGTAGATAAAATATCAGAGAATTAGATGCTAAGTAGGACCAAGCACATCTGATAAAAGATGCCTAGTGAAGATTATTGATAAACTCAACACAAAGCATGGGAAGTACTCTAGTGAGGATCATAATCTTTAATGTTTGGAAAGACTACATGAAGAATAAAGAATAACTTTCCTAACCATGGACAGATCATTAATGATTAAGAACATCAAAGTTGAATGGACTCTGTCAACATTTCAACATCTCTCAGTTCCTACAAACACTCAGAAACTATAATCAAAGCCAAGCAAGGGCTATTTTCCAAGTTTTATCTTTTATTTTTTCTTTTAAAACCTCAGATAATTTTGGACTTTACCCAAGGATATCCCTTACCTCCCTTCCCCTCCACCCATGCTTCCTTGACTCTTTGCCCTATGTCCCACTCCATGCCCTTCCTCCTCTCTCTGTACAAAGCCAAAATGTTTGCAGTGATGCTGAGATAGTCTTTATGCAACTATGAAATTCTTTCATCACTACTGCTATCTTTCAATAAATCAGCAAATGTTTTTTAGGATTTTTCAATTCCAACATTCAATATTGTAAATATAAGCAGATTTAACCTACCAGAACAAAGGCAATTTGCAGAGATAATTGAGAGACCAAATAATGGGCAAGGTTATATGTAGTTCAGCAACAGAGCATCTGTCTGGCATGTGCAAAGCCACTGCGTTCCATGTCCGGAATAAGAGATAAAAAGAACAGAGAGACTAAAAGTAAAGGCACTGTCTGTCTGTCTGTTTATCTGTATGTGAGAGAGAAAGGCAGAGACAGAGAGACAGAGAGAGAACACTGTAATTTAAGCACTAGTTAGACAGAAGCAAGAAAGATCAATTATTCAAACCATCTGGGCTACAGAGCCTGTTCTTGATAACCTGTCTTGAAATGAGAAGAGAGGAGAGAAGAGGGGATCAGTATAGATGGGAGCTAAAAGTGGTTACACCAAAAGCAAAACCAACCAACCAACCAACATAAAAAAGTGGTGTAGAGCAGATATTTAGCAATCAATGATTAAGAAGGCCCCAAACTATGAAATTAATAAAATGACAAGAGTTAACACATGCCTTTCGATAGTAGCTGATTATTAGTGATCTTAATTTTCAAATCAAATGATATAGGTTAGCAGTTCGAATGGTAAATTTGATCCATCTTTCCATATTTTTCTGTCTACAAGAAATACATCCCATTATAAAAGATAGACACTGCATTAGGGGGAAAGAAGCATTTCAAGTAACTGGAACCAGGAACCAGACATTATTATTCTATAACTGAATAAATAGACTTGAGCCATAACTAAGAATAGATAATAAGGTCACTTCTTATTGACCAGGGGAACAATCAATCAAGAAGAAACTTTTATTCTAAACATATACACATCAAGTTTGGGTGCAAGCAATTCCATTAAAAAATTACTGTTAGATCTAATTAAAGATTAATTGTTGGTGTTGGTGAGTTCCACAGAAAGACAATCAGTCAAAGAAAGAGAACCACTAAAGGATGAATTCAGGTGTCTTAGCAGCAGAGGAACAGCCTCTGTGGGACTGAACTCCAGAACGCCCCCTTGAAGCTCTTTTTATTGTTATACAAAAGGTACCTTTAGCAAGTCAATTGCAGTTACAAAGATTCTGCTAAAGTCCTCTGCTATAATTAATCCCAAGGCAGTAGTAAAAAGCCAGACTCTCATCAAAGGACATGTCATCTGGACAAAAAAAAAATGTGGAAAAACACTGAAATTAGCCTCATAGATCAGATGGACCTAGTTGACTTTATACAATATTCCAACCACACACAATAGAAGAAGCGCTCTTCTTAGCAGCCATAGAGCTTCCTTTAAAATGGACTACATATTGAGACACAAAGCATTTCGTAATAAACATAGGGGGGAAAAAGAAAAAAAAAAGAAAGAAAAAGAAAAAATAAACATAGGAAAATTGAAATAACTTCTTGTATTTTATCTGACCATAATGGATTAAAGATAGAAATTAACAGTGAAGGAAACAATGGACATCACTGACAAAATCATAAAAGGAATGAAAACAATTCTAGAATTGAATCAAAATGTAACACAACTTATAAAAATCTGTAGCCACAAGGAACATAGTTTCAACAGTAGAGTTTACAGGTGTAAGTCCTACATTAAAAAAAAAAAAAACCAAAGAGTACTTAATAATAAAAATTAACAAGAACTCATAAGCAATTTAATAATGTACTTTAAAGCTCTGTAAAAATAATCAATCAATCCATCAAACTTCAAAGCAGTAAATGGGAAGAAATGTTTAAGATCAGGTCAGAAATTAATGGACTGGAAAGGAAAAATAATATAGAAAGTCAATGAGAGGTGAATCAAAAGATGAACTTCACAGTACATCTTCCATGATATACAGCAATTTCCTTTGAATTAAAGTGTTCTGTCCTGGAAAGAAACTCCTTAAGACTCCAAATATTCTAAAACAAAAGTCATTAAGACTCAGTAGTTGGCTGTGGTGGCACACACCTCTAGTCTCAGCACTCTGGAGGCAGAGGCCTGTGGATCTCTGTGAGTTCAAGGCCAGCCTGGTCTATACTATGAGAGTCTGTTTCAAAAATATATTTAAAAAAAAGACTCAGTAGTTAACTCTATAACTCAAAAGT
Source organism: Apodemus sylvaticus (assembly GCF_947179515.1). Taxonomy (NCBI): domain Eukaryota; kingdom Metazoa; phylum Chordata; class Mammalia; order Rodentia; family Muridae; genus Apodemus; species Apodemus sylvaticus. The sequence continues at coordinate 187,597,162 of NC_067472.1, forward strand.
TACAGTTAAACTAAACAGATGCACAAGGCCCTTTTTTCTCTTTTATATCTTTTTTTATCTCAGTTTATAAAAGCATTGAGGACTGTTGAGGAGACAGAGACCAACTGAGATGCCTAGAGAAGAATCTTTAACCTATGGAGATGCCTGCAGGTCATGCAGAGAACTCCAGGGTTCTAGTTTATACAAGTCATCACCCATGTCAGGATGGGCTTTCAATGATGTAGCTTCCTTTGAGTCATCTCTTGTGCTTTCCACCTGTACTCCTATATGTGACTAATATGTGAACTCAGTGGTTCACCAAGTTTGGCTTTGATGGTCTCATGACTGTTGCTTTTCATCAATTATCTATCTAGATAAATAGACAGCTCTTGACATCTCTATAGGAAGAGTGTTACACAACAATGAGGTTACCATCTCTGATGGATGAAGCTCTGCAATGATGCAGCTGTTGGGGGGGGGGTCATCCACACTCCTGGAATTACAGCCACATTCTTCCCAGGTACTTCTTCAGAAACAGCTTCTGAAATGCTCACATACCTGTCCATAGGTCTTTTGCAGTGACCACTGAGCTCACTAGTTTGATGTTCTCTCACAAGTCTATCCATGAGAACATAAGAAGAAAAAGGTTTCTGGTTCCTCTGGCCTTCTTGCTACAAGCAGAGCATATGAAGACTCTTCACACATTTTAGAGACATTCTCTCATGTCTTCCTATGATTCTGTATCAGAACTGCAGGAGGATAGCAAAGACACAGAATAAAGCTTCCTAGAGCCTTGTTTGACCTTTCCCAGAAGACATAGCCAACTCAAACACAGTGGCTACGTTCCAAAAGCTGATATTTCTGCATTTGCAGTATCTCATGACTCAGACGTTATGCTGTTTGCTTTCCTGCATTTGCTAATATATACAATGCTGGTGTTGGTTTCTCACCTTACAAACCATTGCTTTCAAACTTCAAGTATTGATGTGCCTAGATGGAAGGTGGTATAATTACTTCAGGCAATTAAGAAAAATTTCTCTTCTTGAGAATTTCATGCAAATGTAGATATATGATGAAATATGATCTCATTCACTGACCATGTGCGTCCTCAAGCTCCTTCCATATCTGTCAATCACGTAACCTATTTTCCTCAAAACTTCATATTTTTGATAATCCACAGAATACAATTAGTGTTACCCATACACTAGGGCATGGGAAACCATACCACACAATAAAAAATAATGATTGTCCCTTCCCCTGCAGCTATCAAGCCCCAATAGCTGCTCAGTAAGGCACAGAAGTGGTCTGAGGGAGCACCTCCATTTTTTATGCCAAATTTCATTGACTTGATTTTGTGTGAGCCTTGTCCATAGTTTCTGTCAGTTTATTAGTTTGATAGCCATGCCATATCCAGAACTTTGCAACTCATTGTTCTTTCCCATCCTCTGCCTCCTATATCCTGTCTTAGTTAGGGTTTTATTGCTGTAAACTGAGGCAATTCTTATAAAGGACAACATTTGATTGGGCTTGGTTTAATGTTTCAGAGATTCAGCCCATTATCATCATGGCAGGATACATGGCAGTGTGCAGGAAGACATGGTGCTAGAGGAGCCAAGAGTTCTACATCTTAATCCACAGGCAGCCAAGAGAGACTGTCTTCCACAGGCAGCCAGGAGGAGGCTCTCCTTCCACACTGGCCTGAGCTTGAGCACAGGACCTCAAAGCCCACTCATAGATGCACACATTTCCTTCTGCAAAGCCACACCTATTCTAACAAGGACCCATGTCCCAATACTGTCACTTTCCATGGGACAAACATATTTAAAGCACCACACATCTTTTCTACCCTTTGTCTTAGTGTTTCATTGCTGAGAAGAGACATAATGGCCAAGCTAACTTTTCTAAAGGACAACACTTAATTGGGGCTGGCTTACAGATTCCTTCAGCGACTCAGTCCGTTATAATCATGGCAGGAAGCATGGCACCATGCAGGCTGGCTTGGTGCTGGAGGAACCTTGATCCAAGGCAGCCAGGAGACTTTCTTCTGCAGACAGCCAGGTTGTGGGGGTCTCATCCACACTGAGCTTGAGCATAGGAACTCAAATCCCAATTTCACAGTGACACATTCCTCCAACAAGGCCACTCCCACTCCAACAAGGCCATACCTTCTGTGTCACTTCCCAGAGGCCAAGCATTTTCAAACCACCACACCCCTCTTCCATGAGCCTTGGGGGGGGGGGTGATTGATAAAGATGGCCCATTTAGGGCTAAGAACCTAGTCTCTTATTCTCAGCCCTTTGATCAATTATGAGTCTCTATGCTGATTGCTACTTACTGCACAAAGAACCTTCTCTGACCAACACCGGGAGCAGCCCAGGTTTATAGATACAAGTAGAAATAGTTAGAAGGTAATTTAGGAAAATAAGAGTAACAGCTTCTATCTTAGGAGCTATGTCCTCCCCAGCTGTGATGGACAGTTTTATGTTAACTTGATACAAACTAAGTCATCTGAGAAGAGGGTACCTTAAATAAGAAAATGCCTCTATAAGACAGGGCTATGGGCAAGCTCATAGGGCACTGTGTTCATTGCTGATTGAGGATGGAAGGGCCAGACCATGGTGGGTGGAGCCACCCCTGGACTGGTGGTCTTGCATACTATAAGAAAGTAGGCAGAGAAAGAGAGACAGAGACAGAGAGAGAGAAAGAGAGAGAGATAGACAGACAGAGACAGACAGAGCCCACCCCTGACACTATTGATATTCTGCTGTACTTCCAGAAAGGAACCTAGCTTAACTATCATTTGAGAGGCTTCAGCCAGAAAACTGGTGGAAACAGATGCAGAGACCCACAATTAAATGTTAGGCAGAGCTTGGGAAGCTCTATGGAGGAGGAGGATAAAGAATCGAAGGATCCAGAGAGGTCAAAGATACCATAAGAAAACATACAGAACCAACTAACCTGGGTCCATGGGGCCCCATAGAAACAGAGAGCATGCATGGCCCCAAGTCCTCAGCACATATCTGGCAGTTGTGTAGCTCAGTCTTCATGTGGGACTCCTAACAGCAGGAGCTGGGGCTGCCTCTGACTCTATCGCCTGATTTTGGATCCCTTTCCCCAACTGGGTTGTCTTGCCTAGCCATAAAAGGAGAAGATACACTTAGTCGTACTGCAACTAGATATGCCAAGACAGGTTGATATCCATGGGAGGCCTTCTGCTTTTCTGACCCTTTTCCGAAGAAAAAGGGAGCACAGAAGGGTGGTGAGGAGGTGAGGTGAGAGGCAGGGACTGGGAGGAGAAGAGGAAGAGGAAACTATGACCAGGATGTAAATACATTAATAAAACCCAAACCAAACAAACAAACTGAAGTGGGAATTTCTGGTTTCTTTGGAGTCTCAGTTGTGTCATGCGATGTTTTTCTGGAAGCTGTCTTATGAGAAGATGCTTTGCTAAGAACAGACATGATGTCCTTTCACCTGTCCGGTAAAAGGACACATATTGTTTTGCTGGAGTGGACACTTGGGAGGACAGATGATGTTTGGAAAGAGTATAAGTATAGCCCAACAGGCAATGGATGACACTCTTGCATTGGTGCACCTTGCTGGTCTTCAATGATCCTCGTTGATGCTGGTCTTTGTTGACTATGCTCTTGCGTTGATTGGTGGAGCCTCTCGGTTTCTTCTGGATTGAGTCACTGTTGCTGATTCATGTTTGGCGTTTTTGTGGTGAACTGAACATCTGACAACAAAGATTGGAATCACCCTGCAAAACTACTTTTAAATAGGTCCACATCCCCTCCTCTTAATAGTCATCTTCCTCCCTTACTTTTGATTAGTGGGCTAATAGGGACTTTGAATCATTCAAGAACCCTTATTAAAGTAGGTTTTGAAATATATAAGCCTACACAAATAACCCCTATCCTCAAGCCGAACAAAAAAGAATCCTTGGGGGGAAAAAAAGAAAAAAACAGAAGAAAGAAAGAAAGTAGATTGAGTAAACCTCGATAAACAATCCAGTAAAGCAGCACCCCTCCATGGCCTCTGCATCAGTTCTTGGCTCTAGGTTCCTGTCCTCTTTGAGTTCAGAGTCTGACTATGGTGATCTGGTCAACCTCATACTCACTATATAACTTGTTATATTCCTGCCTACCATACCTGGTGGGTAGTATTTCTGCTTTTGTGATCAGCTTATCTTACTGAAGTGGAAATTTCTGGTTTCTTTGGAGACTCAGTATTGTCATGTGATGCTTTTCTGGAAACTGCCTTATGAGAGAATTTTTTTGCTGAAGCAGACATGTAGGGGGATGTTTTTCTGAGAAGCAGGCTGGAAAAAGAGCATGTGATACTTTGATAGAGCAGATACTTTGATAGAGAGAACATGTAATGTTTGGAAAGACTGTAAATATAACCCAACAATAGGAGGACAGAAGAGGGCTTATGGGACTTGCGGGGAGTGGGGACCCAGAAAAGGGGGAATCATTTGCAATGTAAATAAAAAAAATTAAAAAAATGTATATAACCCAACAGACAGTGGATGACACTGTATGGTATTGATACACCTTGGCACTGTTTGTTGGTCGTTGTTGGTCTTTGCTGCTTTTGGTGTTGCTGATGATGCTTTGTGGTATTGTTTTGCCTTGTCACTCTTTGCTGGTCATCATTTGTCATGACTTCATAGAGAGAAAAAGAACTTCTGGTGGTGTTCTGACGGTTTCTTGTTGCTTCTGTGGACTGAGGGCAATTGGCAGTGAAGTGAAAACTTAAGGGTTCTTTGGAAAGTCACTTGTGTTGGATGGTGTTTTGCTGGGGCAAACACATAAAGGAGTGTTTTCCTGAAGCAGATACAGGTGAAAGGCTAAGGCAGGCTCACTTCACCGAAGCAGACAAAGGAGAAAGGTTGTTCTGCTAAAGCAAGCATGTGAAAGGACACATGGTGAAGGATTCTTTACTAACAACCCACATGTATTGGTCCGCCTTGCATTGCGTAGTTGAGTTGCATTTGTTGGGACTCTGTGGACTTGGGCTGATTGCATACACTGCTGTGGCAATAGCCATGCTGAGGCGAGGCACATGATGTGTGGATGGTATGAATAGGACTCCACAGAGTGACAGAGACAGAGCTTGGCTTGCTGATACAGCTAGCTGTGCGACACTTGTGGGCCTCATGTCTTCGCTGATCTTCACTTCCCTGAGAGAGGCACAGCTGAGAACTTCTCCTGGTGTTCCTCCCAGTCCCTCCTGCTGATTTGAACTGAGGCTGACACCTGGTGGTCTCTGCTAGGTCATGTCACTGATGTTGTTAACCTGACTCTACCAAACTGGACTGCTAGTGTATCCGTGAGGTGCTTGAAGTGGCTTGAGCTGCCAGTGCCAACCTGTGGACTGAACTGCCGATTTCCATGAGTTGCTCTAAAGAACCTTTCTAAACAGGTCCAATTCCCACCCTCCCCTCAGTCGCCTCCCCAGTATTCTTTCTTTTCCACTCTCTCTGGTGGGTAGTGGGCTACAAGCGATGTTAAAACATTTAAGAACTGCGATGGTTTGTATATGCTCAGCCCAGGAAGTGGCATTATTAGAAGTGTAGCCCTCTTGGAGTAGGTATGGCCTTGTTGGACTAGGTGTGTCACTGTGGGCGTGGGCTGCCTGGAAGTGAGTCTTCCAGTAACTTCCTTCAGATGAAGATGTGGAACTCTCAGCTCCTCCTGCATCATGTCTGCCTAGATGCTGCCATGCTCCCACTTTGATGATGATGGACCAATACCTGTAAACCAGCCCCAAATGAATGTTGTCTTTTATAAGACTTGCCTTGGTCCTGGTGTCTGTTCACAGCAGTAAAATCCTAACTAAGATAAGAACCATCATTAAAAGGAAGGTTATAAAACCAATTAAAGTTACACGCAGATTCTCATTGATTTGCTGATTCATGAACGGTGTCTGTGAGTGGATTGAGCTGCCACTGCTGAATCATGTGAGTTGAACTGCTGATATCCTGACAATGCAGATTGGATTTGTTCCAAAGAACAGGTCCACATCCTTCTTTGCCCGATTTACCTTTCCATTCTGGTGGGTGGTGGGCTAGAAGGGAAGTAAAAGCATTTAAGGTTTTGAAAAATATAAGCCTACAACTCACATAGCAAATTGTCTTCTAGGTTTGTTGGCTAGAGTCGGAGCCCCTCCCTCCTTAAGGCAGAATAATGTGTGTGTGTACTGTGCTGAGATCTATCCCCTCGATGGACTCTTGGGCTGTTTCTAATTTTAGCTGTTAGGAATGAATGCTGGTGGGGGGTGGCCTTGTTTTTTTATTATTTATTTATTCATTCCGTTTTGTTTTTGAGATCAAGCACAGGGCCTTGCACATTCTATGAAAGTGCTCTACCACTGAGCTACACCCCTTGTCCCAGTATACGACATCTTTTCTTTAGCTCAGTGTGATTAAGATGCATTCTTGTTTGTTTTGTTTTGTTTTGAAGAAGGGGTCAGATCTCATTACAGATGGTTGCTCTCTCCTGCCATGCTCAATCTGGCCCAAAGATTTATTTATTTATTATATATAAGTACACTGTAGATGTCTTCAGACATCCCAGAAGGGGATGTCAGATCTCATTTTGGATAGTTGTAAGCTATCATGTGGTTTCTGGGATTTGAACTCAGGACCTTCAGAAGAGCAGTCAGTGCTCTTAACCACTGAACCATCTCTCCAGCCCCTTGCTGTGTTTTTCAATAGTTAAGTATTGCTGAGTCCAAACACACTGCAGTTTGTATATCCATTTTCTTACAAAGGAACACCTGGGCTGTTCTCTCCTTTGTGGTGCTGGTGTTTTGGTTTGATTGCTATAAATAAAGTTGTTGCAAATGTTTTTTTTAAACTTTTTATTGATTCTTTGTGTATTTCACATCATGCTCCTCAATCTGACTCATATCCCTGTCCCTTCATATGCACCCTTTGCCCTTGCAACCTCCTCCCCAAAGAACCATAACCCCCCCCCCCCCAAAAAAAATCCAAAACAAAAAACCCAAAATCAAACAACCAACTAAACAAAAACAATCCCATCCCGGAAGTTGTGCTGTGTCACAGTGTGTCACACTACACCCTTTTGCCCAAACAGCTTTACGTGTAAATGCTCATTGCAATGAGTTATATGTTGGTCTGGTAAGAGACCTCTGACTTCTGCTACGCCATCAACATTGGACTTTCACAGGTGTTGCCTGTATCCTGGATAGCTCTCTGCCAGACCCTCCCGGCTCTTGGGAGTTGGGGGTGAGTTGGCGCAGAGTCAGTGACACAGACTCTGGGAGCAGGTGAGAAATGCTGCAGCAAGCTGATCTGAGCACCGCTGAACGCTCCTTTATTTTATTATTATTTTTTTATTGAATACATTCTCCATTTTCACTTCAAATGTTATTCCCTTTCCTGGTTCCCCCCCTACCAGAAAACCCCCAACCCATCCTTCCTTCCCTGCCCCCATGAGGATGCCCCTCCACCCAACCCACTCCCACCTACCCCCTCTCGATTTCCCCACACTGGGGCATCTATCGAGCCTTCTTAGGACCAAGGACCTCTCCTCCCACCGATGCCCGACAACGCATTCCTCCGCCACAAATGTGGCTCCTGGAACCATGTGTACCCCTTGGTTGATAACTTAGTTCCTGGGAGCCCTGGGGAGTCTAGTGTAAGCTCCTTTAATACCCTCCACCCACGCCTCCTATTGGTCTAAAGAAAATGTCTATTCTAAACAGCAGTTCCTGATTGGCTGGCATTGGTTGCACCAGCAATCCTTGCTGTCTCAGGCAGTCCTCAGTTAAGTTCTCCTGCAGGAGATGCTTTTGCAGCTGCATAGGCCCCAGCATTTACATAGAGGCAGCCCTGCCGTTCCTGCTACACACAGGGATCCCGCTGAGATATCCTGTTGTGTTGCCCCGTGTCTAGCTTTGGTTCTGTAGGACCGACCCCATTCGCACACTCCAACAGTTCATAGATGGGGTGGATATTGGGGTGGGTCAACTCAGAGCCCTGGATCTGGGCCTGGATGGAGGCTGAGTTGACCAGACCACCTGCAACCATGCCACCACACCCAGATATCCCACTTTGCCCAGGCAAGGGGCAGGGCCACCTCTCCAGCTCTCATGCCCTTAGGGTCAGTTCCCCATGTCCACACCAATGGGGCCAGCTCTACTGTGCTGCCCAGGTGAGACTGGGGTCTACTCTCTTGAGTGCTGTATGAGGTGAAAGGCAGTGATGGGAGGGTGACCTCTCTTAAGCCCACCCTACTGCATGACAGATGAGGGGCAGGGATGGTTCTTTTGCTCTCACACCCTTGGGTCTGACTTACCCTGCCTCCAGCACCAGGGCCAATTCTATTGGGTTCCTCAGGCAAAAAGTGCTGGAGTTTGCTCTCCCCAGATGATGTGCTGGCAAGGGGCAGGGTTGGGGTATAAAAAATGATTTTGTTTAAGTTTTGTGTGTAGAGAAATAAAGAGAGCGGGGAAGGGAGGGTGTAAGGCAGAAAGGGAGAGAGAAAGAGTGGGACAGAGGAAGGGAGAGAAAATGTTAGTAGATTGTGAACAATAGAATAGGGTAGAAGGTTGTGTGGCACCTTCTTGGTGTTGAGAGCTAATGCCTTCAGCAAGCATATGGACTCTTAAAGCCAATATAAGGTTTTTATTTGGTGACCAGCCGGTTATATGGGAAACTTACTGTTCTTTGCCTTTTATGCACAAAACCTGTACCCTGATTGACATAGTTCAAATGTCAAGAACAGTAGCAGTAAGAGGAGACACAGAAACCAAAAGCAAGGTTAGTACATTGGGGGACTTTCCTACAACTATAGATTATGATGGATTAAGTTTTGTTCTCATTTTTGATGGGGGTGGGGGGTCTATGCTCTAGGCTCTTAGGCAAAAATGATCATGGGTGTCACTAATGTGGCATGAGTTGTCCTAAGGTGGTAGGGGGTGCTGTCACATTGGTACTTGCATAAATAAAAATGCAAGTATCAATATGTAAAATATACACATGGCATATACGAATGCACACACACAGAGGCACACACCTCTCTGATAGACAGGACAAAGAGTCAATAGTTGGAACTCTAGGAGCCATTCTTTATTATTTCGTGATGTCGAGGTGAATATCATACACAGTAGAGCAGAAAACAGAGGCCAGACCCTGCAGAACACCATAGTAATCTTAGTATTCACTTAGATAGTTAACTTCACATCTCAACATGGCCACTTCTCAGCTGTGGGACCTGGAGGGCTTGGGCCCCCACAATCCACTATTGCACGAATCTTATATCTTTGCATATGAGGTCCTTCTAGCTCATCTCCTGGCTTCCCTGATTGGAGCCAGTAAACAGGATGCTAATGTAACTCCAAGTATTACTCCGTGTGCCAGGCGTCAATGTGTTCAGAGCACACAGCTCACAATTGAGACAAAGACCAACTCAACAAGCATCAGCATTCCTGCCTGAGTTGTTGCAAAGACTAAAAGGAGTCCTCCTCTCCCAGCAACTGCATACTGATTCTATATCCTTGGGGGAGGGGCCCTGTAAGCTATGTGACTCTGAAGTTCCCAGGTATGTGTTATCATATATTTAATCTCAAATCAGTGTTTCTATTCTGCCTTTGACCATTAAGCTCCCAAATAAAAGACACACAACTTTTATATTCATAATAAGCCCTTATAGCATTAAAGCAGGATAGATGTCTACCCTCTAAGTCATTAGAATTTACTTCCCCATCAATAACCCTGAGTTGTAACTTGCCATTTTCCACCTGGTCAGCTCTTAAGTCCAATTGGCCAACCCTCATGGCCTACCCCTTGTCATCTTGTTCTCTCTCCATCTTCTCTCTCTCCTTCCTCATGGCCTCCTGCCTCCCACCCCAAGCCCAGAAACCTGCCTATCTCTCTTCTGCCTGGCTATAGGCTGTAGGCATCTTTATTTACCAATCAGGGATAACTTGGGGGGGGGGCAAGATTACATATTGTTTTCCTGTGGATTCTCTCATACCTGGGGGCAACCTGGCCATGGAGGGGGCAGTATTTAAAATTATAATACAGAGCAAAGGACCAAATCTGAACAGATGTAGTAAGTTTTGGTTTACTTCATGGGTTTTGTGAATCTGCCTCTTCCCTCCAGGAGAGAATGATTCAATTCAGAAGAAATTACCTATGAGACAGAGATACCTCCCTACAAGAGAAATTTTAATGGCCTTTCCTATTGAGAATCATCCTGACGGAAAGTCAGAGTTGGAATATCAGGGAGTCTGCTATAAAGCTATCTTTCCCAGCTGCATAAACAAGAGAGGAAGAATGGGAATATCAATGGAAATATTTGGTTGGAAGGGAAAAATGTCATGGAGTCCCACCCAATGGCAAAGAACTATAGACTACTAATGGCTGCTGGGAGAAGAGATAGCCTCCCGCAGGTATAAGTTTTCTTATTGAAACAGAAATTTGTGTGTCAGTTTCATCTTAAACAAGGACATATGAAGACTTGCTTGAGGCCGGTTGGCTCTGTGTTTGTGGATGTCGGTGAGTGTGCACATGTGTGGTACATGCATGCACAGACCTCAGGTATGTCTTCCTCTATTGCTTTTCATCATTTCTGTGTTCTTTAAGACAGGGTAGCTCTACTGAGCTGTGGCTGCTCTAGAATAATTTATGTAGACCAGGCTAGCCACAGAGATCCTCCTGCTTCTGCTTCCCGAGTGCTGGGACTAAATGCATGAGCTACTATGCCTAGCCTACCACCATACTTTTGGAAACCTGAGAACTCCCTACTTTGGATGGATGACCAGGAAGCTCCAGTGGTCCGTCTGTCTCTGCCTCCCCAGCCCTGGGATTATAGATGCACATAGGCATCCTTGGTTTTTTACACAAATGCTAGAGATCTGAACTTAGGTCCTTGTGCGTGCACAGCAAGCATTTCTACCAACTAAGCTTTCTTCTGGGTCCTGAACCTGGCTTTAAAGGGGAAGAGCTGGCAGCTTCCATACCTTCCCCGCACCCCCCATAAGGAAGATGAGCATTCTCTCCTTGTTGAGACCCAGCAGTTGTGTGCTAGGGAGGAGTCCAGGCACACTTTTTTTTTTCTGTCTTCAGAGATATTGATTTGGGTGATTAGAAAATGGAGCAGTAGACCGTGACCATGCTGAAGGCACCCCTTTAATATCTAACAGTGTCTCTTAATTGCATTGCTTTATACTTTTACTGGGAGTTGGCGAGGACTCCATACCTTTCTCCTCTGGGAAGCTCTGCATAGCTGCAGGGCTGGGCCCTTCAGGACCTTTATCCTTGTACTATTCATTTTCGTAATGTTCCATGTCAGAGAGCTAGCTATCCTATCTCTCTGGTGTGGGAATGGTTTTGGACAGTCCCATTTGGGGTTGTCTTTATTTTGTGTTTGTGGTCTTGGGGATTAATCCCATGGCTTCACACATGCTATGCAAACTCCCTGCCACAGATATCTCCATCCCTGCCCCTGATCTCTTTAATTGAGACAAGATCTCTGTCACTAAATTGCCCACACTGGCCTTGAATTCTCTCTACAGATCATGTAGGTGTTGAACACTAACCCCTCTCCCTCATTCTTCTTAGTATTTGGGATCACCTGCATGGACCATGAGCCTGGCTAGGGGAGGTCTATAAGGCTAGGTTAGTGGGGTGACAAGAAGAGAGAAGGCTCTGCAGAGGGAGGAGGGACACAATGCTTCTTCATGGCTTAGGTTCCTTCTTTATCTATCTCCACCCCTCTCCAGGTTCATGATTTCTATGTAACTTCTCTCCATAAGCGAGTCATGAGGCGATGGCCCTGGACAAAGGACATCTGCAAGTAAAAAGAGATCAGGGGAGAGGGCATCTGAGGACACAGGCAGAGAGTGGAAGTCTGGGAAAGAAAGGGGGGTGGGCTCAATAGCTCAAAGACATTAGGGGGTGGAGGTAGGGGGCAAAGACTCGAGAGAGGGAGGGAGAGAAATGAAGGTATCACCAATAAGGGTTGGGGATGTGGCTCAGTTGGCAGCAAGCACAACCTGGGCTCCATCCCCAGTACCACACACACACACACACACACACACACACATACACACCGGCCATAGTAGTGCACACCCCAAATTCTGGGTGATAGAGGCAAGAAATCAGAAGTTCAAGATCATCCCCTGCTACCGGGAGAGTTCAAGGCCAGCCTGGGGTACATGTGAAGGGAAGGAAGGAGGGAGGAAAGGAGGGAGACACTAAGCATGGAGAGCACATAGTGACAGGGAGAGATACACAGCTAAAGACAGAGAGACTTGGAGCCGTGGACATGTCTTCCTTGATGAGGAACACAGAAATTCAATCATCCGAGGACTATAGTGTGAGCTAAAGGCCCTGGAAAAAGATGGAGACTGGGGAAAACAGAAAGAATGCAATTGTGCAGAAGCAGGGTGGTGTCAGAGAGAGGGTATAGTCCAATCAGAGCAGTGAGCCCTGTGCCAACCAGAGCAGCAAGCCCCATGCCAGCTTGGCTTCAGAAGCCTTGGGAGCAGCCAGCACAGTCATTTCTCCGACTCATGTTTAGTGCCAGGTGATGCAAATCAAAGCTCACTTAACCTCAATAACAGGCTTCACCACTGATGGGTACAGCCAGTTCTTCAGGGCACTGGCTGGATCCCAGACACGTGCGAGCATTTGTACATACGGCAGCTAATTCCACCAGCAGCTCTTCCATAAGCCCTGTTATCTTCATGGCCTTACAAATGCATGAGTAAGGCAGAGGTGGGGTTAAACCACATCTCAAAGTCACCTAGTAGCTCAGATTCAACACTGAGGTGTAAGCAGAACCTGCCATGGTGATTCCTGTGCTAAGGAAAAGCTGAGGTTAGAGATGCGGTTTCTAATTCTGTAGACATGGGACATACCCTAGAATCTGAAGATCTTCTATGAGCTCTAGAGACCACCGTGTCAACCCAGAAACACAATGTCCAAGTATATTCACATCCCTCGAGCACTTGGCTATTATTTACTTTGAGAATATTTACTGTAAGTCCTACAGTGTGCTTGCTACATGTGAGGGGGTCCATATAAGTAAAAGAGAAGAAGTGAGCAACAAGAAATTAGCGAACTGAGCCAGGCACACTCCTGTAATACCAACATTCAGGCCCATAGTTTCAAGATCAACTTAGACTTTCCTATGATATATATACATATATATTATATAATGTGATATATACATATATATCACATCATATAACATTATATCTTATATACTATATGCTATATATCATATATTATGTGATATATAATATATTACACATTGTATATAATATATTACACATTATAATTATACATATTATATTACACATAATATATTATATATAATATATTATATATGCATACACATACATTCCTGCCTAGGGCTGAGGAGACAGTTCAGTTTGTAAAATACGTGGCAAAAACATATAAGGATCTGAATTCAGTCCCCAGAACAGGCATTAAAAAAAGAAGAAGAAATCAAGGAACACTGCCACAATCCTTTAATATCAGAGCTGGGGAAGCAGAGGCAGGTGTATATCTGTGGTTTGCTGGCGATCAGCCCAGCCTAGTCAGCACTCCCCCGGCCCCGGACTCCCCAGAGCTGAGTGAGCTATCCTGTCTCAAGTACGAAGCTTGGGAGATGCTATGTGGGCAAGAGTGTTTGCTGGATAAGTACGAGGACCTCATGTTTATCCAGCAAATCCCCAGAGCCCACAAAAAGAAGGCTGAGCATGGCTCGGTGTTGCCTGCAATCTCCGTATAGGATAATGCAGACAAATGGACCCCAAGAGCTGACAGGCCAGGTGAGAGACCTTCTCAAGGCAGAGAGCCATAGAGACTCTGTGTCCTGCTCTGACCTCTGTGTGCTTACACAAGACTATGTGCAGTCACGTTTCACAGACATGCGCTAAGAACACATACCCACACCCACATCCCGCCCGCCCCCAACGCGCAAGCATGCGCATGCGCACAGAGGGGCGGGGAGAAGGGACTCTTGTGAAACTTTTTTTTTTCTCAGAAGACTCTGTCAGATAGGATGTTTGATTGATCCTGGAAGTTGCCAAACCTGATCTCACCTCAAGGCCTTTGCCCCTGGGGCTCCCTATACAAAAGGAATGTTTTGTTCCCCACACCCCTCCCACCTTCAGAGCTCACACTTCCCAAAGCCCTCCCACCATTCAGGCTAAAAGGACTGTGACCTGACAATACCCACCTGTGCTTGCCCAGTTTCTGTCATAGTTCTTAACTGACTGAGCTCACCTCATGACCTGCTTGTGTTTGGCCTCATCTGCTGATATTTACATACGGAAGGGGGCGTAATTTTCTTATTCTTCCATCTCCCATCCTCGTACCTAGGATATTATGTGTTATGGGTTTACTGACCGTTGGCTGATCGTAGTAACACGAATAATATTCCTTACACAGGACCCAACATCCCACACTTCCTGCAGGGGCTTGGCCAGCCTGAGCATGGCGGGCCTTGTCTTTCTCCCTTATCCTCTCTGCCTTGCTAAAAAAACAAAACAAAACAAAACAAACAAAGAAAAAAAAACCCGAAACCCATTCGATTCTCTTTCTGTAGCTAACCACCAACTCTTTTCTTTTCCTGGTCATGGCCCCTTCCTGAGACTATGAAGGCCCAGCTATCAAAGCATTGCCGTTCAGCAGTTAACAGCCCCTTTGGCTGCTTTAATTAGCATGCCCAATTAGAATAAACACCTCATCCGAGCAGAGGATTCCCGTTTTACCAGTTTTAAATCACCATTTTCCTAAGGGCCTCCTCGGTCTCCTCTCTACGCCCTGGCAGGCCTTTGTGCCCCTGGGACAAACACCCCTCTCCATCTCCCTCATTCCTTCTCCCCTCTCTCATCCTCCATCTCCGTCTTTGTCTCCTTATCCCCCCCCTCCCCCCAGGGGGCCAAGCAAATCTCCTTTGCGCTGAGCTCTTGGTCTCGCAGTATCCAGAGCATATCCTTTTCACACCTCCCCCTTGTAATATCAAATAACCTCTTGTTAAAGAAAAATCTAATAGGTTTAACAAAAAAGCTTTCATATGGAAGTTTAAGATTTTTTTCAATGTCATGAAAAATTTTATTGAAAATTTGACAACAATTGTATCAAATCTGTAAATTGCTTTTGGTACAATGGTTGTTTTCACAATATTAATCCGAAGACTGTGAGAACCAGAGGTGGTAGATGACCAAAAGGAGACAAAAATTTCCAGACACCAGGCGGGTGCACAAATGAACTCAGAGACCCTGACTGCACGCTGGGACCCTCACAGGCTGCCCACGCGCGGGACCCGCATAAGCTCAAGCCAGATACAACCCCAGTGGGGTGGAGGTGGGGGTGGGCGTGGGGGTGGGGTGGGGTGGGTAGGAGCGGGCACAATGTCCCACTCAATCTAAGAAGCTCTTCACAAGTGACAGCTGATGGCAGAGGGGGAAATGCTTTTCCTTAAGGAAGTGTCCCTGGGTTTGTCGAAGGGAAGGGTTTTGTGAGAGCTTGAGGGGACAGGAAAGAATATGATTTTAAAAATACTTTATGAAATTCTCAAATCATATATATATTAAACAAACAAACAAACAAACAAACCCAGAAACAGCTTGATTTTCTGTAGTTTGCTTCTTATGGAAATGGTCTAGTCAGTTGGGAGGCTGTGATTGGCTGAGACTCAGTAGTTTGGTTACCCCAGAGTATATTCTTAAGCTGCTCTTGGTTTGCCCACAAAGCAGGGTAAGGCTTACTGTATACAGAGACCATTTTGAATCAGTCTTTATCACCTTGGTAATACGGACAAAGGCCAAATTTATCTGTCTAGCCCTCTCACCAACTATTGGTGCTAGAGATTAATTATAGGTTTGGAAGGTAGAGGTACAGGTTTTTAAACTTGCTTAAACTGAACGCAATAGAAAATGCCAGGTACGGATTCTTGCCTTCCAAGTCTCTGTTATTTTCCACTCAGCTGGGTATGCAAAACCATGTTTTTTTCCTAGCTCTCGCTTGGCATGATGGGGCCACAGGACGGATTTTGAACAATCCCTCCCCCTCTGTGTGTGTGTGTGTGTGTGTGTGTCTGTGCCCACGTGCAGGGGCTGTCATGGTCTCCTTTCATTCTCTGCCTTACTCACTTCAAAACTATTCTCTCCTTGAGCCTGAAACTAGTTACTTTGTTTGACAGCCTAGACTCCCAAACCTGTGCCTCTGTCTCTGCTCCCCTTGCCAGTGCTACTGGTGCAACTGCACGTGGCCACGCCCAGATGTTTACATGAATCATGGGGATTTGAACTTGGTTTCTCAGGCTCTCCCAGCAAGCACTCATAACTCAGAGAGACACCTTGTTTTGATTTTTGTTAGTTTACAACGCCTTCCCCAAAGCTGAATGAGGGAAGGAGAAATAGAAACTTGGTGCATGCGAGTTAGGTTTTGAAAAAGTGGAGAGAACTTGGACGACCCCCTAAAGTCTGTATGGTAATTTGATCCTCAGGATGGTCCTATTTGGAGATGGTGGAACTTTTCAGAGACGGGGAACTGTGAGATTTTCTTAGTCCTGGAGATATGGCTGAAGATGCTTTGGGGGACCCCTATCTCTTTTCTTTTCTTCTCTCCTCTATTTTTCCTTTCCTTTCCTTTCCTTTCCTTTCCTTTCCTTTCCTTTCCTTTCCTTTCCTTTCCTTTCCTAACTTCTTTCTTTCTTTCTTTCTTTCTCTTTCTTTCTTTCTTTCTTTCTTTCTTTCTTTCTTTTTTTCTTTCTTTCTTTTGTCCCTCCCTCCCTCCCTCCCTCCCTCCCTTCTTTCCTTCCTTCCTTCCTTCCTTCCTTCCTTCCTTCCTTCCTTCCTTCCTTCCTTCCTTCCTTCCTTCCTTTTTCCTCTTTGTTCATGAAGTAAGAATAACTTGTTGCCCCAAACGTTCCCTAGCACTGCCCACCAGATGGCCCACAGCAACGGGTCCTCCTGCTTACAGTGGAGCCTTCAAAACTTTGAGCCAAAAGGCCCCATTTCTCCGTGTAAGTGAGCGCATCTCTGAGGTCAGAGTAATGAAATGGAAGTCTGATCTTCTGGGACTGGTGCTCCCCCTGTAGGGCAAATACTGGAACTGCGAGAGTGACTAGGAGGGAAAGGATTCTGGAGATCACAACATAGCTTCTTAGGCTGAGAGATTGTGGCCCGCAGTGCCAGTCTCACCTATTCTGTAAAGTCCAAGGTTACATTACGCCCAGCTGAGTATCTCAGGCCTGTAATACTAGCACTCAGGAGGCTGATGCAATAGTGCCCGAGGACAACAGCCTGGGTTACACAGTATGGCCCTCTACATTTTCATACCAAAATTTTCAGGGATCCAGGAACGTGATAGGTTTGTTTGATTTTTGTTTAGAGACAGGGTCTTGCTAGGTAGAATCACTTGGGAAGAAAGTCTCAGCGAGGCGTAGTGTACAGTGGGTTGCTCTGTGGGCATGCATATAGGGATTTGTCTTGGTTGTTAATGGATACAGTAAGACCCAGCCCACTGTGGGCGGTACCGTCCCCTGGTTTGGGACCCTGGACTGTAGATCGAAAGCTAGCTAGGCCCAAACCAGGGCGCGTTTGTTCTTTTTGCTACTGACTGCCGGATGAGATGTGAACCTGTTTGAAGTTCCTGTCCTGACTTCCCCTCCACTGATGGAATAACACCTGGAATTATGAGCAGAATAAACCCGTCCTCCCCTGTGTTACTGTCTGTCAGGGTATTTTATCGTGTCAACAGAAATGGAACCAAAAAGACAGGCATCTCCTTAGTTTAACTCTCAAGTCCCACGCTTAGCACCTTGCCTGCCCCCTAGTGGACACCCAGGAAACACTCGTCATATCAGTGTAGGAAGACTGAAAAAACAGTCCCTCGCTTCAAGGGCATTGAAAAATTTAAGCTATCATCAAGTGGTTTTCCACTTAATGAGCTTTGTAGACAAAATAAAGACCTTTATTCGTGGAAGCTTCCTGTTGAACATTACACAGGAATTAAAATATTTACTCTGTGAAATGGAAAATCACCTTATAACAATGCATGCTGCCAAAGGAATTTTGCAAACAAAATGTCTTTGTAGGTTGTAAAACACTTTATAAACCACACAGTATTTATAAAGGTTCAGTCCTGTGTACAGTCCCCAACTGTACATTTTAAAGGGCTTTGTAAACTTCCAAGCACTTAATAAAACCCCACAAAATATTATACAAATGCCAGATTTTTTTTATACTGTAGAGTGTTCTATAAACATCAAGGCAGGTGCAGAAAGACAACAGCTTTTTTATTGTAATGAGATTCTCTATTCTGGATTCCTTTCTAATTATAAAGCACACTCTAAATTTTTTTAAACTTATGCTTGTGTGTATATGAGTATGCGTGTGTATGTATGCGTGATGTGTGTATATGTACAGTGTTCATGTTATGGGTGTGTATGTCTGTATGTGTATGTGTGCAATGTGTGCTGTGTGTGTGCATGTGTGTGCTGTGTGTTATGTGTGTATGTATGATGTATGTGGTATTTGTATGCATGTCATGTAGTATCTATGTGGTATATGTGCATGTTCACATTGTGTGTGTGTGTGTGATGGATGTGTGGTGTGTGTATACAGGATGTGTGTGTGCATGATGTGTGTTGTGTGTATACAGGATGTGTGTGTGCATGATGTGTGGTGTGTGGTATGTGGTGTGTGTGCATGATGTGTGGTGTGTGTATACAGGATATGTGTGTGCATGATGTGTGGTGTGTGGTATGTGGTGTGTGTGTGCATGATGTGTGGTGTGTGTATACAGGATGTGTGTGTGCATGATAAGTGGTGTGTGGTATGTGGTGTGTGCGGGGTGTGTGTGTGTGTGTGTGTGTGGTGTGTGCCTAGGCACTGGTGTTTTATATGGGTACTGGAGGTCCAAACTGAGATCCTCATTCGTGCCCTGCCCTCACCCTGGCACCACCACCGTCCCAGCCTCCCCAACTCTCTTCCTTCCTTCCTCTTTTTTTCTCTTTCTGTCTCGCTTTGTTGAGGGCCCTGGATCCCCGCAGCTGTAGCTTCTGGCAGTTGTGGGCCACCTTACCTGGGTACAGGGAACTGAACTCCAGTCCCCCACATGAGCCCCTTGTGTGTTTATCTGCTGAGCTGCCTGTCTGGCCCCTGCTTGCTAACGGTGGAGCTAACACTGAGTCTATTAAAGTATTTCTAAATCCTGAAGTCCTAAAGATTCCTCCTAGGTCAACCATGAAGTCTTTCCTGAGGGATCTGGGTTGGATGGCAGGAGACTTTAGGCAATCAACTGTAAGGGTCAAAGAGCTTAGGAGGCCTCACAGTTCCCTTCCCTCCCATGTCTTTAAAAATAAGTCTGTAGCAGAACCCTAAACCTTCCCCTGTGTCTCTTCCCTGCTCACCCACAAACCCCATCCCGTCTCCCTGTCTCCCAAGGACCTCAAGGAGCAGCACAACACACACACACACACACACACACACACACACACACACACACCACACTGCTGACCTTCCTTCCTGACCAGTTGCCGATCAGCGCATCTCATAATGAAGCACTGCCATCTACTGGCCAGAAACGACCACTTGAGGACTCTTGCAGGTAGCACAGCTTCTGGGCCTAGGAGGAGAGGATTCTGGCAGCAGAGGTGGGGGATGGGGAGCAAAGGATTAAGTGGTGTGAGGAATGTGAGGGCAGGGTGAGGGGGGGAGTGTGGAGAAGGATGGTTAATCCTAAAACCTCAGGGAAATCCAAGATTGAACCAACCACTGCAGAAGAAGCTTGCTGAAGTATATACACATTTTTAGAAGCATTTAAACGGAGGCAATGGCCCTACTAGACACCACAGGTTCTTTTATCATATGAAAAGCCACATGAGGTGACTGGACTAGGTTTGGTCTCCATAGGTTCCCAAACTCGGAAGCTTCGGGATTCACACTATTTGAAAGGAATAGGAGGGGTGGCCTTGTTGGAGCAGTTGTGACTTTGTTGGAAGAAGTATGTCACTGGGGGTGAATTTTGAGGTTTCAATTGTTCATGCCAGGCCCAGTGTCTGTCTCTTTCTGCTGCCTGCATAGCCATAGCCGGATGTAGGATTCTCATCTCCCATGTAGGCCACCACGCTTCCTGCTGTGAGGATAATGGACTACACTTCTGAAACTGTACGCTGGCACAATCAAATGCTTTCATTTATGAGTTGCCTTGGTCTTGGTGTCTCTTCACAGCACTGACCACATCTCCTAGTGATGGGATTAGGTTTGGGTTGTTGACTGGAAGGGTCTCATAAACTCCTCCAACAGAACAGACTGTTGCCATTGTTCTTGGTGACTGTGGTGGTTTGAGCCAGTTTGGCTACTATAGATTCATGTGTTTGAATGCTTGGCCCATAGAGAGTGGTACTATTAGGAGGTGTGGTCTTGTTGGAGTGGGTGTGGCCTTATTGGAGTAAGTGTGTCACTATGGCGATGGGCTTTGAGGTCTCACATATTGGATACACCCAATGCAGAAGATAGTTTCCTTCTGGCTACCTACAGAAGAGAGTCTTCTCCTGGCTGCCTTTATATCAAGATGTAGAACTCTAGCCTCCCTGAATGCCTGCACACTAACATGTTTCCCATCATGATATGGTAAGCCAGCCCCAAATAAATGTTTGCCGTTATAAGAGTCGTCTTGGTCATGGTGTCTTTTGACAGCAATAAAACCCTAAGAAAGTTATCCTCCAGAATTTGATGGATAGTAAAACCCTACTGCTGAAGACATTACATACTTGAATCATAGAATATGGAAAAACCAAGCAGGTGTGGACTGGCCAGGAAGTGTCACCCCTGTTGTCTAGCATTTGTAGTGTCAGAAGGTGCTATGTTGATTAGCGGGGGAGGAATTTGGTCACCAGTCTTACCCAGCTGTGAACCCTGTGAGCAGCAGTGAGAACCAGCCAGCGAAGACATGCCCACTGTACAATAGCAAGGCTGACATTATGGGACACTTAGTTTGGAACACTTTCTGATTGGATTTTAAGGTCCACTTCATAAGACACAGTCCATGCCTAGCACTAGTAGGGAGGCCAAGAACACATGGCAAGGTGGATCAAACGCCCTAGAGGACAACTTGCTGTTGTTCTGCTAATTGAATCTCATACCAAACCCACTCCTAAAGATTTATTTATTTCATAGATTAGGGAATCTCTGATCTTCCATCAGAGAAGTTTCTTAGCCTGGCAGTGGTGGTGCACATCTTCAATCCCCAGCGCTTGTGATGAGGCAGAGGTAGGTGGATCTCTGTGAGCTGGAGGTCACTCTGGTCTATATAGTGAGTTCCAGAGCAGTCGAGGCGATATAGAAAGACCCGGTCTCAACAAGACAACAGCAAAAATGAAAATAAATGAACCAATAAAACAGCAATGCTTAGTTTTTGCAGTAGATGGCAATTGACAGAGACCCACAGCTGGCCACAGTGCTGAGAATAAAAGAGACTGTGGAAGGCATATGTGTGTGTGTGTGTGTGTGTATGTATTATATGTATGTATATGTTACTTGCATACATATACACATATATACTTGCATATATATACTTGTACTTATATATACACTTGCACATATATACTTGTACATCTATATACATATATATACTTGCACATATATATACACTTGCATATATATACTTGCACATATATATACACTTGCATATATATACTTGCACACACATGCATATATGTATATATACTTGCACTATATATATATTTACACATACACACATATATATGCTTGTATATATATACATATATATGTAAGCAACAACAATTAATGAAAAGTTGAACGAGGAAGATTATATGCTAGCATTTGGATGGAGGACAGGGAAGAGGAGATGTTGTAAATATAATCTCAAAAAAGAGGCAATTTTTAAAAAGAGAAGCTGCAGCTTTATAGCCCTCTCTCTTCCTTCCCCTCTGTTTTTCTTGAAGGGCAAGTTTCTCTATTATATTTTTGTGATTGGAGGAGGAGGGTGTGTCTGGAATCTACCTTGGCTGAGTTCCTGGTAACTCTTTAAGGGCTACAGGGCATGGAGGCAGAAATTTAGTAGCTGAGATTTGAGGCTGAAAGCCTTGATGGCTGGTTGGAAATATTATCACATTTGTAGATGTTAAGCAAACAGCACTCCCCTTAAGGGAGCCTGCGGGTCCCAACAGTGTGGTTGGTGTGTGAGAACTGAGTTTCAGGTATCTCCAACAAAAGTGTGGCTCCGGGTCACCCCTGTCAGAAAGTGTCAAGGCAGCAAGAGAAATCAAGGGCAGATAGATGGCAGAACTGGAGCAAAGTTGACCCTTTGGGGACAGGCATTAATTCTGGGCAGTATAAGCAAGCGAGATAAGTCTGTCCACACAACGGGCAAGTTGAATGAGTGCCTGGTTTCATCGCCTTGTTTACATAATGACTCATTCCTTCCCTGGAGGATGTTTTGAACATGTGGCCTCAGTCACCTGCTGTTCCAGGTGCTCACGATACAGCCGTGAAGAAGGCAGCAGTTTTGCCCTTCCCTCATCCAGCCTGGATGCCATAGGGAAGTTCTCACCAAAAGACCTTCTGGAGATTTCTAGAACACTGGCTACTCTTCCAGAAGACCTGGGTTCAGTGGCCAACACCCACACAGTAATGTCACAACCGTTAGTAACTCCATTCCAAGGCATCAGATGCCATCTTCTGTCCTCCGTGGGCACCAAACACTCACATGGTGCAGGGACATACATGCAGACAAAACACTAGCACTCGCTCACACACGAACATACACACACACATGCACACACACACACACTCACACTCACACATGCGCACCCACACCCACGCACACACCCATACTACAACAAACACAGAAAAACAAAAACCCTCAGCAGTGTTTAACCAAGGTGTGGCAGCACAAACCTTTAATCCCAGCATTCAGGAGACAGAGGCAGATGGATTTCAGTGAGCTCAAGACCAGCCAGGGCTACATAGTGACATCCTGTCTCAACAAACAGGATTGGATTCTTTCTTGATGGGTGAGGAAGGTTTCCTGTATTTATGAGATCCCCGATGCTCGAGAATCTAAGTAGAGTTATGCAGCTCAGGGGCCGAGGGCAGAGGAGCTCCTTGTCTAGAGAGAAGATGCAAGGGGAGGAATCTAAGAAAGAGAATGGGGGAAAGTCTATAAAGGTGTGTGACCGTGGCCTGCACAGTACAGCGACCCGAGAAGTAGGCTGTGCCATAAAAGACAACCAACGTAAAAGACTGCATTGTTGCTTTTTCTTCAAGGCACACAAGTCAGGCCAGTCCACTGATATAGAAGTCAGACCGTGTGGCGGGGTGGGTGGTGGGGGTGGGGGACGCTATCTAATAGGTCACAATGGACTGATCTAGTAGGTCAGGGCGTTGGTTACGTGTGACAAAATACCTGAAATTAGATGGTGAAGTCATACAGTATTGTGAACAAATTAAAAGACGTTATTATATCTAAACATTATATCTAAACGTTATATCTAAACATTAATTATCTAATTAATTAATTATCTAAGTAATTATCTAAGTAATTATCTAATTAATTAATTGATTAATATCTAAACGCTATATCTAAACATTATATCTAAACGTTATATCTAAACATTAAGATATAGTCAGTTTAAAACGTGGGTGTAGTTCCACGTGCCTATGATGCCAGCACTGGAAGGCAGATCCAGAATTCAAGACATTTTTGGATGTAGATAGGATTTTGAGGCCGGTCTGAGCTACATGAGACTCTGTCTGGGAATAGGAAACTAAACAATGTTGTCAGCTTAGTTCTATGACTTCATCTCAGTTTAAACACAGTTAGGGGAAGGTAGGTGCTGTTCCAGACTCACGGTGTGACCTTGGGCCCCCTTACTCACTAGCAGTGTGGTGTCATTGTGTGGCCTGCTACTCATCTATAAAGGGAATCTTCAAGCATGACCCTCCAACACAACACACGGAAGTACGATGGAGGCAACTCAAGAGAGACCGTCTCTAGTCCATCAGCACAGATCATGGAGTCTAGATCGCTCTGGCAAGTTGGGGCTATGGCTGTTAACAAGCATGAGAAAGGTGACTCAGAACAAGTCGTCGCCTCCAGAAGTCTCTTCGTACATCAAGAAAGGCGCTTCACTGGGTTTTCCTATTCCATTCACAGGGGACAGAAATGGGGACATGTGAGGACCTGAGGTCCATTGACTCTCCTCTCTCGGCCCCTTCAGCGGGACAGAAAGTGAATCTGGTATGGTGGGGGTATTTTGCTTGCCCCATTATTATTGGGAGTGAGGTCAATGTGCTCAGGAGCTACTGGGCTGTCCAAAGAGAAGTTCTGGAGGATGGTGGTGAAGAAAAGGAACAGTTCATTGCGGGCAATGCCTTCTCCCAGACAAACGCGCTTTCCTGTGGGCACATAGGACAAGTCACTTGAGCTTCACGGCAGTGTATAACCTTTGTACGATTTCATCCCTAAACCCAGATGACCGCGGCCATCTCAATGAAAAATGAGATTGCCCCTTAACTTGCAATGAGAAGGACTATAAAGAAACCCTCCAGACCTCAAAAAATGCTTGGTGGATGGCTGGTGTTCACTTGTGAGAGTTGCATGTCTAAAGCTCTCTTTGCCCCAGAGGAAGAAGGACCAACGTGGAGTTGAGGGTGGGTAGGTGGGTGGTGGATGTGAACATTTATAAGATGATACCTTTAGGATTTTTGATTTCTCTCTTGAGGACAATGGCAGCCAGCTTGCAAAGCTATTGTGAGCACAGAGTTAATGTTCGTAATCACTCTTAAACTGACACCTGGCTGGCATGAATAATTCTCTGTGAACCAGACACAGTGGTGGACCCCTGTAATTCTAGCACATGGGAAAGTTGACAGAAATGGGCAGTGACTTCAAAACTGGCTGTCTGGGCTGTATAGCAAGATTGACCCCCTCCATCTCAAAAAACTAACAGTAAGAGAAGGAAGGGAAGGAGAAGGGAGAGGAAGGGGGAGGGGAGGAGGAGGAGGAAAGTAGAGCAGGTGAGAAGGAGAGAAAGGAGAAGAACACAGGAGAGTGTGGTGAAAGGAATGCTCCTATCAGTGTAGTGTGCTTATGTGGGAGTGCGGAAGATGTTTCTGGATCTCCCTGACCCACCCCCTCCTGTTCTCAGCCCTAGATCGAAGAGCTTCAACAAGTTCCTATCCAAATAGTTCAGACAATTGAGAATGGTCGGGCCCATGTGATAAGGGGTCTGTACACGCACCAGGTTCTCCGAGGAAAGAAGAGCCCTTGCTGATTTGAACCTCAGAGCATGGCATGGAGCCTGGCATGGAGCACCACAGAGCAAGGGCAGACTAGAAACCCATGGGCAGGCCCCACAGCCTGCCAAGTACCTCAGTGATTCTTAGTCTGCACCCCCTCCCTACCCCCAAGAGCTCCAGGTGTGGGAGGGATTTCTCAACAACCCCTGTGCCTGTTGTTGGGAAATTGTGGCTGTGTGGGAGTATTTAGGAAAAGCACCCCATCCTTTTGGGCATGTCCTTTCCAGAATTTAGGTGACATGAACTTAGAAATTTATGGAATAGCTCTCAGATGGTTCTAGAACTGGTTGTGTGACCCAGATTTTTCCCGAACAGCTTAATAACTTCTCTCTCTCTCTCTCTCTCTCTACACACACACACACACACACACACACACACACACACACACACACACGCGCGCGCGCGCGCACACACACACACACTGTATGTATATATATACACACACAATGTCCCCAGGCCTGGAGCTGACGATTTGGACACCTTCCATAGCTCTTTGGCTCCATTTATTTCTTTTCTTGCGGGCCAGGGCAGTTGACATGCATGTTCTTACCCACCAGACACTATTTTTCTTTCACCTCACCCCTTTCTGCTTATTATTGTCTAAACTCCCCATTAGTTTTCTCTCTCCCCAGTCTATCCTCTCCTCCTCTTTCTTCCTTTCCCTTCTCTCCCCTCCCTCTTTCCCTCCCTCTCCATTTCACCTCTTTTTCCCTCTCTCCATTTCTCTCCCCCTCTCTCTTCCCTTCTCCATCCTCCTCTCCCTCTCTCCCTTCCTTCCTCTTTTTTCCCTCCCCTCTCTCCCTTTTCTTATTCTATTCCCTTCTCTCTCTCTCTCTCTCTCTCTCTCTCTCTCTCTCTCTCTCTCTCTCTCTCTCTTGGTTTTTCGAGACAGGGTTTCTCTGTATAGCTCTGGCTGTCCTGGAACTCACTCTGTAGACCAGGCTGGCCTCAAACTCAGAAATCCACCTGCCTCTGCCTCCCAAGTGCTGGGATTACAGGCTTGCGCCACCACCGCCCGGCCCCTTCTCTTTTTCTACCTTTTCACCTTTCTCTCCTCCACCTATCCTCTTTCTCCCTCTCCTCTTTTCCCTCTCTCTCCTCCCTCTTCCTCTCTCTCCATCTTGTCCCCTCTCTTCCCCTCTTCCCTTCCCCCCTCTCCCCCTTTCACCCCTCTCTCCACTCTCCCACCCCTCTCTCCCCTCCTATTCTTTCCTTGTCACGTGTTCATGTAATAGCCTCCTCTTTATACCCCTTAGGACTATTTCTTACTCTGTTCCTCTCTCTCTTCATTTTCCATCACCCCTCCTTCTGCTCTTTCATTCTCAGCTCTTTGTCACACCCTTCTATCCCTCTTCTTCTACTGCCCACTCCACTGTGTATCTGTCCTAAAATGCCATTCCCACCATGGTTTTCTTGTGTCCTGCTTTCAATTCTATTGTTGTGACAAACATCCCAACAAAATCAACATGGATGAGGAAGGGGCCTCTCTTTGACTTATAATTTCAAAAGACTGACTGTCATGCCAGAGAAGTAAAAAAAAAAACAAAAAACAAAAAGCAAAACAAACAAGCGCTGGGGACAGCAGGTCACCCCCTCATCCACAGTCCAGAGCATGCTGCCTATTTCCGTGAAGCTCAGCTTAGATCTCGCCTCTCTTTCAGGGCCTCAGACAAAGACTAATGCCACTCACAGTGGGCTGGGTCTTCCCGTATTAGTTAACATCCAAGGAGCAGACCATGCCAATGTAGGCAACTGCTCAACTGAAACTTTCCTCAGGTAATTCTATGTTTGCTTGTTGACATTTAGGACTGACTAGTACACCTTGTCCCCTGGGCCTCCTGTTTCAGTTTCATTATCTATCATCCATTCTCCATCTGTACCCTTATCTCCATTCCTGCCTCCCTCTAAACTTACAACTATGGAATGGAGATATTCACTTTCATCCAACTCCTTGTCCCCACACTAAATAAAGGTTAAATAGGGGAGAAAGCCAATACATCGGATATTTCAGGGTAGAGCTGAGCCCTGAGTCACTCAACTCTAAGGGGCTGGGGGTGTGGCTCAGTGGAGAGCTACTGTCTAGAATCCCCCAGTGAGGGCCTGGGGCGTGGCTCACTGGTAGAACCCCTGCCTAGCATTCCCCAGTGAGGGTCTGGGGGCGTGGCTCAGTGGTAGAGCCCCGCCTAGAATCCCCCAGTGAGGGGCTGGGGATGTGACTCAGTGTAGAGTCCCTGCTTAATATTTTCAAATCCTAGTTTCAATCATTACCACAGAATGAAAATGTCTAAGGAGTTCCTTCTTGGACTTTCCTTTATCTCCAAAGATAAGGAATCTATCTAGATGGGGTTTTTCATGGCAAGATCTGGTTAAAATGAATTCAATTTGGCACAAGGCTGCCCATATACATAACAGAAAATAACCTAACTTCATTAGTGGTGAACTGCAAACTGTATTGAGGTTATATTGCACCAGCAAGTAACTATTCTGCCAGCAAAAAACTGAATCATAGCCAAACATAGCAGCAGATCAATCCTAGGCTGCCAACTACTACAGCATGGCCAAGTGCGAGAAGAGTGGAGCTGGCTTAAGTCAGGTTATATCCACACGCTCAGCTCCAAATGCTCACCTCCTACCAACACTACTGTCTGCCGTAACTCCGAACTTTTGCTGGTTCAGGTTATTAACCATTAGGAATAGGTTCTTTGCTCAAGTAGATGGTCATGATTTTGATTTCTCTTGCAAGTTAACAAGCCAAGGAATATTTAAATGCAATTAGGGACACACATTTCAAGACATGCGCCATCTCCTGAAACCAAGCTCAGGGCAGTGTGCATAGATGATGTTGTTGTTTCTTAAGAAAATGAATTTTCTCAGGTTTAGAGGTCTTTAAATACTCCTCCAAAAAGTCCTTCGGATCAGGATTCTTTGTTCAAGACTCCCCTCATGGGGCTGTAGCCATGGTAAATGGGATTGTTCGGGCAAGAGAGCTGGGAGAGACTCAGTAAACAGGGACCTACTGCTGTTTGTGTCCCGGAGGGTGGGTCTGCCCTCTAGTGTCTGGGAAAGGAATCGCAGGTCTGCCTCACCAGTGGAGAAGGGCAGAAAAGCTTCACTTTTCTTCAGTGCTCCATTGGCATCCAGGAAGTGCTCAGGATTGAAGGTGTCTGGTTGTTCAAAGTACCGTGGGTCATGGAGAGCTGAACTCAGGATGGGGTACACCTCAGTGTTCTAGGAGAAGTTACAAGATACAAAGTTGTTAATATGCCCCGTCTCCCATATGCAAAACAGTCAGTTCCTAAGAAACACAGAATTCTGGGAAATCACAGACAGGGTGAGTTTGTTGGTTAGGAGAGTGACATGTGCTCATGGAGTAGCGATGAAGAATCACAGCTGGTCTCACCTTAGGGAGCAGGTAGCCTCGGAACAGTGTGTTTTGGGTGACTCTGTGTGGTAGACCAATGGGGGCAAGATCTGAAAATCTCTGAATCTCGTGGATGACTGCATCAGTGTATGGCATTTTGGTGCGATCATCAAGAGTCGGTAGCCGGTGTGAGCCGATCACCTGATCAATCTCCTTTTGGACTTTCTCTGCATATAAAGGGGAGACAATAGACAGTGCCCCCCTTCTCGGAGGCGATGCAAAGTGATCCTGCTTTCTGGGATCCAATAACCCAGGAACAGTTCAGAGCAAGGTGACTCTGCTGAGAAAGACACAGTGCCCTCTTGGGTGCACACACCTGTGCTTCTCTCAAGGACCCGTCTCTCCAACCATGCTTAGAGCATGTTACAGCCTCTTCTCAATAAGTGCGGGCTTTGCTTGTAAAAGAGAAAAGGACACCCCCCTCCCCCTCCCCCCCGTAAGGAGCCATTTTGACTGTCAATCCCAAGTGAGGGCTGGAGGGGGAAAAGGCAAGAATGTAAGGAGTATTATCCTTATTCCTGCATACACAGGTCTACACACACACACACACACACATACACACACACACACACCACACACACACACACGCTCATGCGCACACGCACACACACACACATACACACACACACACAGACACACACACACACACACACACACACACACACTCCTTTGCATGGAATTTACAGTTAAAAATCCAGGGGCTGGAGGGATGACTCAATGTTTAAGAGCACTGGTTGCTCATTGAGGGGGACCCAAGTTCAATTCCCAGCACCCAATTTAAGCCCACTCTCTGTATTCCAGGTCCATGTACTCTGACACCCTCACACAAATATATATCCGGCCAAAAGACTAATGTATATTAAATTAAAATAAATTTTAACATCTAGGCTAATAATTTGATGCTATGTCCTCGGAAATAAAAAAAAGGAAGTTAATTACTGTGTGCGTAGCTTCCTATAAAATATGAATATGTTGGCTGAGGAAACGGTTCAGATAATAAGTGCACTTGACTTGCAGGCCTGACAGCCTGACTTTGATATCCAGAGTCCATGTGCAGGTGTAAGGAGAGAACGGAATACACAAAGGGCTCCTTTCATGTCTACGTAGAGCTGTGGGAAGCAGGCTCACACTAACTTCAAATCATTTTTCAAAAGTTAAAATGTGTATATGTAGGTCAAACAAGAAGAGGGTGAGCCAGTTAATAAAAGGAAAGATTGATGAGTGATGGAAATAGGATGTGAATTTTCCACCTGTTACTTGCCACGCTAATCAATTAAAATTACTAACTGATTCATAAACAAAAATGAGTGAACACAACTAACCAATGATCAATCGAATATTAAATTTAATGACGATTAATAGGAATTAATAGCTATATTGAAGGATAAATAAATCAGAGATAAATCTTCTTTTGTTCCCTCTTTCTTTCGTTCTTTCTTTGCTTTTTAAAAAAATATAGTCTAACAGGAGTCAAACTGAAAAAGGAAACTTCAGTTGAGAAAATGCCTCCATCACATTGTCTAGTAGGCAAAAGATCACTGAGTATTTTCCTGACTGATGATTTATTTTGCAAGTGCCATCCCTGAACAGCTGAAATGAGAAATCAGTCTGCACAAGAAAGTAATTCTATTCCTTCATGACCTCTTCGTCAGTGCCTGCCTCCAAGTTCATGTTTCATTTCCAGTCCTGACTAACATTCATGGTGTACTATAAGATATAAGATGAAATAAACTTTTCCTCTCTAAAAAATCATAGATAAATGAGTGAGTTATTAAGTGGATTCATGGAGAAATGGGTAGAGACAAGAAGGGTGAATTCAAAGGCCAGAAGGAAGGGCTAAGGAATGAAAAGATTGATGTTTCAATGGACCAATGAGCCAGTAACAACAACCCACTCAAACATTCCTGATCAAAAATAAAACTCATGAGCTAATTAATCCAAATGAATGAGTGAGAGGCATGTTCTTGTGTGAATCAGAGATGAACAAATCAGGGATAAATAATCTATGGATATAGAGAAAGATGGGCAGGTGCTTCAAGGATTGATAATCTATGGATATAAAGATAGGTAGGTGACTATATGATTGGGTGAATAGGCTTATAGATGGATGGGTGGAAAATGTATGTATAAACAATAGATGTCTGGGTTAGTGAATGGAACGGTGAATGGATGAAGAGAGGATGGATAGAAAGATGAGTGCATGGATGGATGTAAGACAGAAGGAAAGAATGAAGGACAGGATGGACAGATGGACAGATGGGTCGATAGATGGATGGATTAAAGACAAAGAAAGAGGGAAGGAAGGTTGAATTGGTGAATTGATGTATGTATGTATGTATGTATGTATGTATGTATGTAAAGACAAAAAACAGAAGGATGGAAGGAAGGTTTGATTGATGGGTGGATGGATGAATGGATGAATGGATGAATGGATGAATGAATGCAAACACAGAAAGACAGGAGGGAGAGAGGGTTGAATTGATGGATGGATAGATGTAAAGACAGAAAGACAGAGAGAGGTAAGGAAGGTTGGGTTGCTGGATAGCTGGATAGATGGATGGATGCAAATACAAAAAGACAGAAGGAGGTAAGGAAGGTTGGATGGATGGATGGATGGACAGATGGATGGATGCATGGATGTAAAGGCAAAGATAGAAGGAGGGACGGAAGGATGAATTGATAGTAGGATCAACCTTTAAGTGATAGGAAGAAACAACAGAAAACGGGTCATCCGGTTCCTTGTTCACACACCACCACAGCACTGCTTTAGTTTAGAGGAAACCAAACAAGTCCTTCAGAGCTCCAGATGTTAGAGGCCCATGTCTGTCTCATCCACACCAAGCCCTGCAGCCAAAGGTGAGCTGAAGATCGCCCAACTGCCCACCCGTGGCGCACCTGCAACATGGGGGTACTTGAGCATGAGCAGGAAGCCATAGCGGAGCGTGGTGCTGGTGGTCTCGGTGCCAGCAAAGAAGAGAGAGAGCACAGACATCATGAGGTTCTGGTAATGGAACTCTGTGTGGTGGTTGGACTTCTCCTGGTTCCAGATGGGAGAGAGAAAGGAGGGTCAGGGGTGATTAGATCCTCGCAGTAAGATGCATGTGCCTTTCTAGTCACTGTGCTTGTGTCTCACACTACCTGGACCAATAATCGTGTGCCGCCTCAGCAGTTCACACCACTTGTCTTATTGACTCTTAGCCTCTTTTTATTCAGACTTCACCTGACTCCTTTGCTCTTTAGAATCTCACTTCTCTCTCTTTTTTATTTCTAGCTCTTTTTAAAAAGGTTTTCTTTATGTATATTCATGTGTATGTGACTATGGGTGCCTGCTGTGTGTGTGTGTGTGTGTGTGTGTGTGTGTGTATGTGTGTGTGTGTGTGTGTGTGTGTCTGTCTGTCTGTCTGTCTGTCTGTCTGTCTGTCTGTCTGTCTGTCAGTGGCTCTGTGGGTCTGTATTTTCCAGAAAAGCTAGGAGACAGCATTGGAGTCCGTGGAGCTGGAGTTAAATATGATTATGAGCAGCCTCAGGCAGGATTTGGGAAAGGAACCCTGATCATCTGCCACAGTAGACAGTGTTTCTAAACCATGAGCCATCTCTCTAGACTCTGGTATTGTCTGCTTTTTATTCTTTGCCCTGTGTTTCTCCTCAGCCACACCCCTGCTCTTTCTCTATGTTATTTTCTCCTCTCTTCCTCTTTCCTGCCATATGTTCTGCATCTCTTCCACTCTGTTTCCTCACCATCCTCCCTCCCCTCCCCTCCCCTCTTTTCCTCTGATGCCATCCCATCCTTCAGTATCATCTGCCCCCTCTCTCATCCATGCAGGACCAACCTTCTCCATGCGCAGAAGGTAGGCATCAATGAAGTCCCGTGGAGCGCTGGGGTCCAAGGTGGCCCTGTGCTTCTCCACATTCTGACCAATGTAGTCAAGGATTTCCTGCAGGTTTTTGGAGATTTGTCTGTGGGTACCTGGAAAGTACTTCAGGACAGCAGAGAAGAGCTCAAACACCTGCAAGAGGAAGGGTCCAGGAGGTCACCTGGAGCTATTGTGTCACAGGAAGTGAGCAGTGTTCCTAGGTACTTCAGATTTCATGAAGCAAAACACACACATCCCACACCGCCCCACACTCCATATACATATGTATGTATATGTGTATGTGTGTATGTAATGTATGTGTGTATGTATGAATGTCTGTCTGTATGTGTTTATATGTATATATGTATATATGCGTATGTTTATGTGTATGTATGTATGTATGTATATATGTATATAAAGTGTATGGTATCTATATCTATTATATATCTATCACCTGTCAATCTATCTATCTATCTATCTATCTATCTATCTATTTATCTACCTATCTATCTATTTATCTGTCTGTCAGTCTGTCTGTCTGTCTATCATACATATACCTGTTTTTGAACTGTAGCTCTGAATCGTCTCTAACCTTTGTCCTGAATTCTCTGTATCTCTCTTTTCCTTTCCTCTGTGCTCCTTCCCAACCCCCTTTGCTGAATTGTCTTTGTTTTAATTTGTGGGTTGGGGAGGTCACAGAGTCTCATTTAAGCAAGACTGGCTTTAAACTCAATATGTACCCAAGGATCACCCTGAATTTCTGGTCCCCCAGCCTCCATCACCCAAATGCTGGAATTTCATGTTTTGTATACTACCAAACCCAGGATATACAGTGCTGGGGATGAACCCAGGGGATCAGGCATGAAAATATGGTATTCTGTCTTCTGAACTACATCTCCATAACCCATCATTGTTTTCGTCATGTCTGGATGGCTCTGCATTTCTACATTCAGGTCTCTCTAACCTGTTAAACACGCACCCTCCCTGCCTCCAGGTCTCAGCCTCTTTATTTCTCCATGTTGTCTCTGTTTTTCTTCCAACCCTAAGACACTCCCTCCTTTACCCACAAAGCAATCTCTTGTTTCCTCTGCCTTGGATATGTTTATTTTCACTCCCACTGACCTGGCTGGACAATGAGCTCATGAGGGAAAATGTCTGATAGATCAGATCCAGCAGATGCAGGAACTGGTGGTCTTTGTAGTCAAAGCGCTCTCCAAAGACAATGGAGCAGATGATGTTTGCTGCGATTGACTGGAAGAAGAAGGTGGGGTTCAGGGGGGCTCCTGGAGGGTGAGGAGGCAAGACAGGAGACAGGATATAGAACTAGGAGAATATCTGAGTTTATTCCCATCTAGTGAGACACCACTCACTACTCAAAGAACAACAGCTAACCTCATTAGCACATATGATGGACCAAGCCCTCTCTTCTCAGCACTCAATGCATAATTTTGTTCGATTTTTCCAGGCTATAGCACATAAGACACAGTGTTGTTAGCATACAGACAGGGTAGCTAAGTTCACTAAGGTAACACAACTACTCACATCTGGGGGCAGGATTTAGGCCCCCAGTGGCTGAGAGGGACAGCATGTATAGTTAGTTTCCACAATGCACATTCTCCCTGGTCACCTTCTGACTCTGAGCTGATAGGTAATTCCCAGTGGCAGGAAAGGACAGAGGAAGATTCAGGGATTACCTGTGTGGATTCACAAGCCTTGAATACTCCACTCCCATCTGCCAGTCTTCCCCCATCCCTTCTCAGACTTCTAGACTCTGTAGTGTTTCGGAAGCCATGAAGACCTACTATCTTTCTCAGGCCAGGTTCAGTCTTGGACCCACCCAGGTGGCTGGAGAGTTGCTGTCTGTCCAACAGTATTGGGCCCTTGTTGTGCTCTCCCTGGATCTAGTCTTTCTTCCTCTCCTGCTTCTGCATTGACATCATTTCAGCTCTCCTGAGAAATGTCAATAAGAGACAGCAAATGCATGGGCAGTGGTGGCACACACCTGTAATCCCAACACTTGGGAGGCAGAGGCAGGTGGATTTCTGGGTTCCAGGCCAGCCTGGTCTACAGAGTGAGTTCCCGGACAGCCAGGACTACACAGAGAAACCCTGTCTTGGAAAAAAAGATTTAAAAAAAAGAAAAAAAGAAACAGCAAATGCCTTCTGTAAAGAAATGGAGCTGCAAATCATGGTCTGTGTCTCCAAGATGCCCCTGTTATAAGAAATCATGGAGGACCAAGAAGTGCCTTAGAATTCTACCAAACTACAACTCCCATGAGCCTCTGTGCTCACTGATTCCCATCAGCACAAAAACAAGGAGAAATTACAGTTTCTGCTTTAAACATGTCTGCAATTGTTCCTTCTTTCTTCATTTTCATTTACCTAAGCTCTACACTTGCCTTTGACTAAGACCAGTGGTTGTCAACCATGATCCCTTGGATTTCAAACAATGCAGTGGTTGCCTGAGCCCATCAGAAAACACAGACATTTACATTATGATTCCTAACAGTAGCAAAATTACAGTTATGAAGTAGCAACAAAAATAGTTTTAAGGTTGAGGAGTCACCACAACATAAGGAACTGTATTAAAGGGTCACAGCATTAGGAAGGTTGAGAACCATGGGACTAAGACTATTGTAGGGCAGGGGGGACATGATGCCAGTTAAGTCAAGGTGGCCTTGAACTCTATATGTGGTAGAAGATGACCTTGAATATGTCAGCATTCTGCCTCCACCTCTGGACTTCAGGGATTGCAGTCACACTCCTCCATGACAACTATATATGGTACTGAAAGCACTCTCCAACTCAGCCACAACTACAGTGTAAACCAGGGCCTCACAATGTGAACAGGACTGGCCTTGAACTCATGACCATCTTGTCTCAGCCTTCTGAGTTCCAAGATGACAAGTGTACACCAATCCTAGCCAACTGACAGATAAAATTAATTCAAAAATTGATTCTCTGTACACAAGTGAGCAGCATGGTTAATCTATGTCTCTGAGATATTTGTGGATAATATAAACCTCACTTTTCTTTTTCTGTCTCTGTAATTTTCTCTCTCCACATTTATCCATATCCGGCCTTTCACTCCCTCATCTCATTTATGTCTCTACTGTCTTTCTCTACTCTTGTGTGTCTCTTTCTTTGGTTGTGCCCTCATATTTTCTTTATGCACACTTTCCAAGATTCACCCTTGTATTTCTTCAGTTCAATCACCAAACATTGGGCCTCTTCCTTTATGCGCTCCTCCACACTCTGTTTTCCCATCCCAAAGTCTCTCATGGTGGCCAGAGAGAATCTCCGAAGGGTCTTCCAACGTTCCCCATTGGCAAAGATCACACCTAAGAAAGTAGGGGAAGCATGGTTGGGTAGGTCACACTGGAAGTTCAGAGAATCCCAAGTCCATCCCCACAGCTCAGGTCCCACCTCTCAGACTCACCTTCCTGGGCCACATTCTCCTCTCCACCCTGTCCCATATCTTACCATATCCTTGAACAATTGGATCAAGCACAGCAACTGTTCCCCGGCCAGAGAAAGCCTCAGCTTGGTCCACCAGAGCCTCCCTTATGGTGTCTGTCCGGCATAACATGACCACAGGCCTCAGTCCCAGGTGTACTGTGAATACATCTCCATATTTTTCTTGAAGCTGCCAAACCATAAGGGCACCAGGATTATGGCTAGTCAGCAAGACATTGTTGTTAAACTGTTAAAATTCTTGGATATAGATTGATAAATAGGCATCTCTTGTCCTGGCCATCTTTCCCCTTCTGAGAGGTGAACGGTTACTTCACCACCTAACAGGTCTGCACTGTTGGTTGTATGTTCTAATCAATGCACCAGAACGTAGAGTTTAAGTAGGGCTCTAAACCCATGACTATAAACTCAGCCTTGAGGAGGTAGAAGTCATAGAATGAGTAGTTATGTTTGGGTATATATTCAGTTGGAGGTCTTCCTGGAATACCCAAGGCCCAATCTTAAAACAAAATAAATAGATATGGATCTATATATAGATATAAATATAGATACAGATGTAGCTATAGACCCATGACCATGCCCTTCAGTCTGGCCAGCAGTTCCTAGCATCTCATCTAGAAACTATCCTTTCTGTGAACTCAGCTTTAACGTGATCAATGCCTCCTGAAAACAGTCAGAGAGAATGGCCCTGGCCCATCCACTGGGTTACTTGGGTGGGGAAATGGATGACCCCTGTTGTTGGTCCTGACTGTAAAACATGTCTACAGTACAGATTGGGAAACTACCTAGCAGTACAACCATCTCTGGGCAACTACAGGGAATTGATCCCAGGAATATATAAACCTTCTAGTACTGAAAGCCCTTGAATAGAATGGTGCACATTTGCAAATAACCTACCCTCATTATCTTGGGACTTTTAGCTCAGTCTAGATTTCCATGCAGATAATATAAATTAGATGCTATGGAAGTGGTCATGGAATGTGTTGTTTAGGGAGTAATTCTATGAAAAAGCTCTATATGCTTGACGTTGATGTATTTGTGATTTTAGGTGGTGTCACAGCACCATACCTTATGGAACAGTGAAATAACAATCTACAGATAAGATAAAAGCTATTATATGAAACTTGATGGAGGATCATGAGTTTGTCATTAGCCTGGGAAAAGTAGGCCAACCTTGTCTCAAAAGCTATATAAAAATGAATGATTAGGCCACTGAATCCAGGTGGCTGGTCTGTTAAAAGGAGGTCAGGAAGTTGGGATTGCTGCCACTATATCTGCTTTTTCAATAGGACACAAGGTCATGGACAGTCATTGACTATTAATGAACAAGTGATAATTTAACATGAAGTATCACTTGTGAAGCAACAATACAGAGACCGGAAAAGATGGTGCCAGTGTTCTTGGCTTGGATGGTGCATGGTGTTTATAACCAGTTAGTCCTACCTACCTGCCCACCTACTCACCCCACCTCTTGCCCTTCCTCTCCTCCTCTTTGTTTGGAACACCTCAAGCTAACCTCTTTTTTTGGCATGAACAAAACCTAGAACTAATGCCTCTGACATTTTTATTTGTCTTCTAGAAAAGACAAGCCCTGAGAAGTGAACCTATACACTCACATCTCAATACCTTCATCCCTCTCGCACTCCAAGCATAGTGCCCAAAACAGTTCCAACACAGGAAGACTTGCTTGCCCATCATGAGACAGCATGCTATCTTTCACTTAGTGACCTTCCCACCTGAGCCTACAGCCTGGAAGGAGTCCCTTGCTCTTCCTGCTGAGTGACCTCCTAGAGAAAACAAGGGCTAAGCCCTCAGGGCTCTGGCCCTGTGCATGACTCACCTGCATGAAAGAGTTCAGAAGGCCCCTTCTGTCCATCTGCAAGAGGTTCCCCAAGAAGGGCAGGGGATGAGGTCCAGGTGGGAAGTGGTCATGTGTCTTTGGCTGACTTTGGCTGACTAAGAATAGCAAGAAGCCTGCGGTGAGAGCAAGGAGGAGCAGGACACTGACCTCCATGTTCCCGGTGTAACCACCGCTGACTTCAGTGCACACTCCAGCAAGATCTTTTACAGAGAACCCGCCTCCCTACTCACTTATGCAACTCCAGCTGTTCCTGTCCCCGGTCTCATCACTGTCCAGGTATGTGAGCACCCATACTTCCTGTTTGGGCTGCTGGTGACCTGCTCACTCCCCATTCCCTTATCCCAACCCAATGTTGGCAAAGGCATCATGAAATAGATACACAGGACAAAAGGGTATTGGGAGTAACACACTTTGACTTCTGCATTTGTCAGCTCAGTTTTATCTGTGTATTTACTCAGGCATGGACCTGTGTGTGCTGCATATGTGAAGGAATGCTTCTTTTTCCCATTTATTTATTTATCTATTTATTTATTTATCTATCTATCATTTAATTAGTTAATTAAATTATTTTACATCCCAATCATTGCCTCCTCCTTGAAATCCTCCCACCACATAGTCCTTCCACCCTTCCATCCCTCTTCTTCTCCTTTGAGAGGGCGAGGCCCCCACTGGGTATCTGCCTACCCTGGCACATTATGTCTCTGCATCCATTCTTCAGTTGAGAGACATCTGGAT
The DNA here is from genome assembly GCF_947179515.1 of Apodemus sylvaticus. Taxonomy (NCBI): domain Eukaryota; kingdom Metazoa; phylum Chordata; class Mammalia; order Rodentia; family Muridae; genus Apodemus; species Apodemus sylvaticus. The sequence goes on from NC_067472.1 coordinate 187,635,808, forward strand.
TGCTTCCAGTTTCTGGCTATTATGAATAAATCTGCCATGAACAACGTAGAGGAAGTGTCCCTGGGCATCTTTTGGGTAATTGCTCAGAAGTGGCATAGCTGGGTCTTCAGGTAGAGCTATTCCTAATATTTTGAGAAGTGGCCAAATTGATTTCCAGAGAGAATGTGCATGCATGGTCTTCTGTGTTCCACACATATGCTTACACGTGTACACATGTGTGTGTGAGTGTGTGTGTTTGTGTGTCTGTCTCCTGTGTTGGTTTAAAGATAAGATTTCTCTGGGTAGCCATGACTGTCCTGTTACTTGCTCTATAGACCAGTCTGGTCTCCAACTCAGAGAACCTCCTATCTCTGACTCCTGAATGTTAAGATTCACAATGCACGCACAGCTCACAAGCATATTGTTCCATTGTGAAGCTACTCTGTATGTTCTTAGTTTTGTGTGTCAGTGGTAGATAGAAGTAGAATTGCATGTTACTGTGTGATTCTCACTGTGTTTGTACAAACCCCAACCCCAGTGCAGATGTGATTTCTCCAGAGTCCCCATTGCACTCTCTAACCTGTGACAGCCACAGATGAGGAGCAAAGGAAGAAAGGATGGGAGAAAGAGATACAGGTATGGTGAGGCTCAGCAGTCAGGTGGAGAGAGAGGTTTCAGTCTGGAAGAGGAGTAGTTGGAACCTCTAGGTCTCTGATCATTGTGAATGCTGATTGCTTCCACTTTAGTATTTCAAGATGCATGACGCACCCTGACCTCCCTCTTGCTACCCCTCTCTGATGATGTCTCTGTTCCCCTGTAGACTTTGCATTGGAGGATGCAGAGCCTGTCTCAGTCTGTTTTCTCCTGAAGCAGAATGCCATAGACTGGGTGATTATGATAGCAGACATTTTTGAAGCAGTTATTTTCAAGAACACACCACCAGTATCTGGTGAGGCCTTTGTTGCTGAACTGTAATATGTCACAGGGTCAAGCAAGTGTGATAAGACTAGAACTAAAAAGGACCCTGAGCACACCCATCGAAGACACACCCCTATAATACTGCCATTAATCTATTCACAATGTACCGTGGTTAATGGGAGTGGGTCTGTCTCTCAATCATTTGCCTGCTCTTGGGACCCTTTCCCCTCCTGCTTGCTTGCCTCATTCAGCCTTGATATGAGGCTTTGTGCCTAGTCTAATAGCTTCAGGTAATGTGTGTTTGTGTGATATCCCTAGGAATCATGCTCTTTTCATAGTGCAAACAGAGGAGCAGTGAATCTTGGGGAGGGAGAGGTATGATGTAAAACTGAAAGGAATGGAGGAAGGGGAATAAGTAAAGAGGGAAGAACAAGTAAAAAGAAAAAGAATGTGAAATATTTCCCATGACTCCATGTGTTTGAATGCTTCATCTCTAATGAACAGCATATTTAAGAAGTTCTCATGCACTTTACATGGAAGACTTATCAGAATGAAGTAGATTACTTCAAGGACCTTCTCCCTCCCAGTCTATGTCTCTCCTTCCCAGATGCTACTTTCTTCCCAGCTGCCATGCCTCTTTGCCATGACATTGGCCATAAAGAAATCCTTCTGAACATTTGCTTCTGATCATATATTTAACCATAGTGACAAATACAGGAACTAATGCAGAAAATCAGTACCAGGAGTGGGGTTCTAGAGTGATAAACATCAACTTGCTGTTCCTAGCCTGAAATTCTTTGGTAGCTTGGGCTTCAGCTTTGATATGGGAAATTGTCACTGATCAAATAGCAGCAGACAAGAAAGAATAGAGTGAGAGGGATGCAGAGAAATAGACAGACACACACACACACACACACACACACACAGAGAGACAAACGAGATAGATATAGTACACACAAATACACAAATAGAGAGAGGCAACTTTGAATTGGAACCACGGGCAGAAGAAAAGAATTTTTTCCTGCCTGCCCTCATTCTCCCTGGCAAGTTTGTCTAACCTTTCACTTGGTTGATAATAAATCCAACTTTTTCTGGATTGCAACAGGCACTTAAACACTAGTAGCTCTCCAGGCACGTTTCAGGACTGTGGCACTGTATGGGACAGATGTGACTTACAGCCTCATGGATGGACAACTACCTAATTCTCAGCTTTTCTATTATGAACAGTCACTGTTGCACTAGACAGCCATGACCTGAAAGCCAGTGTAATAATTCCCATAGATAGACTGATAAATAGATAATTGATTATGCACACACACACACAGAGATTGGCTTATGGATGATGTCAATCCTGTTCTTTTAGAGGAAACTTACTAATGCAAGCATTGTTGTGATTCTTGGGAAATTTAAAGAGAAATATATAGGAATCTGAGGTCAGTGTTCAGAAACATGCAGCTCAAGGAGCATGGTCTGAGGAGTGCTTTGCCTAGACAGAAATGCAGGAAAAGGAAGAAGAGAAAGGCTCATGAAAGTGTGTGACTATGGCATATAGGATACAGAAAACTAAGTTAATTATGTGAAGTAAAGGCATGAGTCACCAAAAAACACACACTATTTTGATTCCATTTACCTGAACCATACATATTAAGCACTTCTATAGACATAGAATTCAGGCCTTATACAGAGTCCATTAGCAGAGATCACAGAGCATGGAGAGCTGATAAGTGGGGACTGGGGCTGTCGTAAGGAAGAGGGAAGTGACTCACCATGAGATGTGGACTCTAGAAGTCTCTGTTCAAACAAACAGAAAGACAGCTGAACATGATTTGGGGCTTTGGAGAAGCCACAATAGGAGGAAGACGTGAGCACCGAACTATGGCCTGGTTTCCAGCAGGTCTCTTAGAGGCACAAAGATGGCACCATTTTCAACAGAACTCAGGACACCTGGCTGTCTCAGCCCAATCAGTGGGCTAAGAGAAAGATCTGGGATACTGAGGGTATTTTTCCAGTACCCTCCTTGGGAGTGAGGTCAACATCCTTAGGAGCTACAGGGCTAGACATTGAGAAGTTCTGGAGGATGGTAGGGAAGAAAAGGAACAATTTATTGCAGTCAATGCCTTTGCCAAGACAAAGGTGCTTTTCTGTGTGCAGGGAAAGTGAGTCATGTGAGCCCCCCGGCCAGTATGCAGCTTATGAATTGTCCCATCCCCAATCCATTTGGACAACTCTGACCATTGCAATGAGTTTAACCTTCAACCTGCAATTTAAATCAGAATGTTAAGAGATTTCCAAACCTGAAAGAATTGGCGCAAGGGCCTGTGAGATGCCTTAGAATGGGCAGGAGGCAGCCACCAGTCCTGAGAACATGAGCTCAATCCCCTGGACCCACATGGTGGAAGGAGAGACCCCCCCACACATACAAACACACACCACAGTGCATATGTATACACATGCAAATGCATATACATAAAATGAAGGGCAAATTGTTGTTGAATGTCTCATAGTCGCTTTTGACAGATTTGCAGCTTTTGTTAGATTACCAGAGTTCTTCTTCTACAATTGTAAAAATCCACTTAGACTAGGTGCAAAGTGTGTTTGTGCACACATTTATAATGCAAGATCTTTAGTGTCCCTCTTTTCTCATATGTGGAGATTGATACCAATCTCATAGGGATGCCCTATGGGAAAAGGTATTGTTTAGAAAGAATCTGATATGTTTTAGACCTGAAGGCACAAGCTTGTAATCCTGGCACTTAGGAGACTGATGTAGGAAGATGATGAGTTCATCTGGGCTACATAGCAAGAGCTCTCTGTCTCTCATCTTTCTCTGTCCCTTTGGTCTCTCACCACCCCCTCTCTTTCTCTGATATTGTTCTATACCTTGAGATTAATGAGCTTGAATGAGCAAGTTCAGAAACACAACAGTTCAGGCAATTGAGAATAGTGCACATGATGATATACACTAGATTCTCAGAGGAATGAAGAGCCCTTGCTGGTTTGTAACCTCAGGCATGGAGCACCATAGAGCAATGGGAGCCTGAAATCAAATGCACAGGCACCACAGCCTGTTCTCTACATCAGACTCTTTATCATGCACAGGCACCACAGCCTGTTCTCTACATCAGATTCTTTATCTGCAACTGACTGCCTGGGGCCTCCAGGTTCAGCAGGGATTTCCCAGCAACCTCTGTGCCTTGTAGGTTGTTTGAAAATTGTCCCTGTGTGGGTGTATTTAGAAAAGTTCCCTATCTCTTTGGGCATCTGCTTTCTAGAATTTGGATGACATGAGTTTAGTAATTTATAGAGTAGCTCTCGGAGATGATTATCCTAGAACTGGTTCTGTGACCTAAATTTTTCCAGAACAGCTTCATGACTTATTTCAGTCTGTCTCCCTCCTTCCATCGTTCCCCTCTCTGTCCATCATCATCTCCCCAAACCTTGTCTGTACCTATCACCACTACATGTCTTTTGATCTTTTTTCTCTGTTTATGTCTTTTCTCAATTCCCTAGATACCATCTTAACCACTCCCTTTCTTTGTCTAAGGACATTTTGTCACATGTTCCTTCTCTGTTCTCCCTTATTCCTTCATCATTTTCTAGTTGTGTTCTCCAACTTCCTTTTCTGTTCTCCCCTCTCTTCCTGTCTGGTTCATCATCTTTCTTCTGTCTCCTGCTCATTCCCTAGTTCTCCTAAAATGCCTCCTTTTGTTGGAGCTGCCTTGTCTCTCTTGGTGTGCCTCTCTTTGTTGGCATCTCCTTTAATGCCCTTGCTTCTCTACTGTTAATTTATCTTTGTCTTTTTGTTTCACATGACTTGCCTTTCTAATCTTGGAACTGTTCTATGAACAATTAAATTTTTATCTCAATGCCCTATGTGTCTCTAATTCCAAAGATAAAATATGAAAGAGGCTATTATACCAGACAGAGCCAGGAGCAGGGCTGAGCCCAGGGTCACTGAAGTCACTAATACTCAAGACTAGACAGGTCTTAACTGAGACATGGCTCAACAGGAGAACACTTGCCTAAAACCCCTCAGTGAGGGATGGGGGCAAAGAGGATCTTCTAGATACCTAGAGGATCACCAGTAAAGGATCTTCTAGAATGCATCAGGGAGGGGCTGGAAGTGTGTACTGTTTGTAAGAAAACTTGCTTAAAACAACACTGCCCTGGGTTCCATTCCTAGCCTGAGGATTGTGGCAAGGGAAGGGGTTGGTGACCAAAGTCTATAGAACCATTTCTACAACATCCATTTCTCCAATAGAAAAGAAACCAAAACACAAAGTTTCCATGTTTACAGCTTTTTTATTCCATTTTATTAGATATTTTCCTTTTAAGAAATATCTAAACAATAGTGTTTTATTGAAAACTATGAGCCCCAAATCAGAGACAACAGAAATTAAAAAATAGACAAATGGTATGATATCTAATAACATTTACACTTTTTTCCTCAGCAGAGGAAAGACTGATGAGAACTTAAGAGGCACCCTTCAAAATCACCTCTCCCCCAATACAACTTAACATCTGTCTTAGGGTTTCTACTATTGTGATGAAACACCATGACTAAAAGCAAGTTGGGGAGGAAAAGTTTTGTTTGACTTACATTTCCACACTGTAGTCCATCACTGAAGGAAGTCAAGACAGGAATTCAGAAAGAGCAGGAACTGGGAGGCAGGAGCTGATGCAGTGGCCATGGAAGGGTGCTGCTTTCTGCCTTGCTCTTCATGGCTTGCTCAGCCTTCTTTCCTGTGGAACCAAGGACCACCAGTCCAGGGCCAGCACCACCTACAATGGGCTGGGTCCTTTCTCATTAGTCACCAATTAGGAAAATGACCACAAGTTTGCCTGTAGTACAATTTTATGAAGGCATTTTCTCAATTGAGGCTTCCTTCTCTCTGATGACTCTAGCTTGTGTCAAGGTGACATAAAACTATCCAGGACAGCTGACAAGAAGCTAAGATTCAGAATCTATAAAAATCTCAGTAAATATCTTGTCTACAGAGTTGTTTGTAGCTTATGGTGACCTGAATGCAAATCTCTCAGCTCAGACCTTGCACATAGTCAAGGACTCAACCAGTAGGGAAGGGGGGGCCAGTAGCATAAGTCACTATTTTAAAAATGACATAATCTAAAGAGTCCCCAAGAATAGAGATTTGGCACTTTAAGCCTTGGCATTTCCACCAGAAAATGATTCAAAAAATGCACACTGATCTTTGGGAGTCTTTGGGGACAATTCAATGAATCAATGATAAAACATCTCTTTGGCACATTTTCAAAAAGCCCCACACCAATCAGGGGGCTCCTCCATGGCCATAACATATTTCCCTCTGTAGCCACATTGATTGTAGCTTTTTGCCTATGAGTGTGGTTTTGTGATGTCTACCCGTGTCAACAGGTGTTGTCATATGCAGGTCTGACTCAGGCAACCACATTGTTAAGATGCCATGGGTACAGCATCTCTGTCTTGTCTAGAAGGCACTCTCTAACATCAGACCTCCTGGGCCTCTGGCTCTTGCAATCTAGTCTATGATGTTGCCACTTTTTGGCTATTGCAAATAGAGCATCATTGAGCATGAGCGAGTAGGTATCTCTGTAGTAGGATGGAAAGTCCCTTGGGCATATGCTCAAGAATTGTATAACTGGGCCATGCAGTAGCTCACTGTCCAGCTTGGTGAGGACACTTCACTTTGATTTCCATTGTTGCTGCAACAGATATTTATTAGATATTTTCCCTTTTTAAAAATATCTAAACAATAGCGTTTTATTGAAAAAGGGTTAATTTAAATGGATACAAAGTTGAAAGTGAAATGTTTTCAAAATACATTTCTACAAGTACAAGTTACTTCTTAGTGAAAGAACAAGTATTTGTTAGCAGAAGGGGCAAAACTGAAGGGGATTAGACCTGTGGCTGCAAGACCTCACAATGCACACTGCCATCCTTAGGTGTCAGCTGGCCCCAAGTGGCACCCTTAACTCAAACAGGAGACTCACACTGAATGCTTGAGAATTCCTTCATTTTTTGCTTGTTTTTGTTTTTAAATCTTTCTCCAATAAAATTAATGTCAAAAAAAGCCACACAAAGGACTGCACAGGTACACTCTGACGTCATTGATGCTTTTCTTAGTAGGAAGTTCACACAGTGAACTTCCCTGACCACTCGCAGTGATGCGATGTGAAGAGGCAACATGAGCCAATGTATTTTTCCTTGTAATGTATAAATAACCATTTTAAGCTTCATCTGATTGGCACTATTGATTTTTGGCCTGAATTAAATGTAAATTCTCGTCTCATCATCAAGCAAGCCCTTCCTCCTGCAGTAAATGAGAGCACCCAGCTAGCACCAGCTTTGCTTCCCACACCCTGCCTCCTTTACCTGTCCCTCTCTTTCTAAGGCCACTGACTGACATTAGTCATGGTAGAAGAGGAAAGTGCCAGAATATAAACCAGGCATGATTCTGCTCACCGCCTGCCTGGGGCGCAGATCTGAGAAGACTTCCATCCATGCCATGAAGACATTTATACTACACAAACTGAAGGAAATGACGGCCTGAACACAGATGAGACCATCTGCACAGAAAAACCCGCACTGCTATTATCCTTTCAATAGAAGAAACACTGGAAAGGGGAAGAGTTAGAGGAAACCAGGAAACCCAAGACATAATCCACATATTAAATGATGTCCAAGAGGAATGAAGGAGTGGCCCCTGGTTCTGGAAAGACTCAGTGCAGCAGTATAGAGGAATACCATAACAGGGAAGTGGGAAGGGGTGGATGGGAGAATAGGGGGAGGGAAGAGGGCTTATGGGACTTTCAGGGAATGGGGAACCAGGAAAGGGGAAATTATTTGAAATGTAAACAAAAATACATCGAATAAATAAAATAAGAAAGGGGAAAAAAAGTCCACAGAATTCCAAATGTCATATAATCACAGGAACTATCTGCAGTTGGCAAAATCATGCCAAACCACAGTTCATTCCTGTGAAAAAATCTGATGCAGCCCTATATCCCACACCTGGGATTCAAACAAAAACACATTCCCGTATTTCTGTGTTTTTCAAAGAATCAAAACTCCAAAATTGTCACCACAGAGGCCTGTTCCCCTTGCTCCACGTCCTTGCCAGCATGAGCTGTCACTTGTGTTATTGATCTTAGCCTTTCTAACATGTGCAAGATAGACCTAGAAAGGTTATGAATAGACAAAATAGGCATACAGGAATCTCCCTGGGAAAGGAAAACACGACAGATTATATGGGTGGACTAGTTACAGCAGAGGAAACAGGAATGGAAGGATCAGATGGAAAGGGAAGATGGATGAGAGAGAGAGAGAGAGAGAGAGAGAGAGAGAGAGAGAGAGAGAGAGAGAGAGAGAGAGAGCTTGGAATCCACAGGTCTAAATGGGATGTCTCCATCAAATCCTTCCCCTCTGAGCTCAGGGAACCTAAGGTAGAGGAGATGAAAAAAGTAGAAGAGGAGAGGAGATGGAGGACACCAGCAGACCAAAGCCTTTAAATCTCCATGATCAGTTCAGTATTACCCTGGGATTTCTGCATGTGAGAGGGAGTGGGTCTCTGATTCCTGATCCTTCCCTTGAGCACTTTCCCTTCTGTTGGTTTGCACTGTTCAAGTGCAATGCAATAAGTTTTTGTTTTATTGTATTTTATCGTGTTGTGGCTTGTTCTTATCTTGTAGAAGCCTGATATTTTCTAATGAGTGGATCCAGTTGGGAGAGGAGGTGGGGAGGAACTGGGAGGAGTAGATGAAAGGAAACTGTTACCAGGATATACTGTGTGAGAAAAGAGTCTATTTGTGACAATAGGGAAAAAAGAAAGAAAAAAAACCATAAGACTAAGGGATACAATTGATGAATTTGATACAACTAAAAAGAATCGATGAGTTATTTTGGTCATTACAGTTTCTAAAGCAAAGAAGCCATCTTCTGCTATTTTTAGGACTTTGTATAGGAACTACTGGTTGGATGTAAGGATGTCTTGGGCTTTCTGACAACGGAATACTCTGTGCTCCTCTCTTCTTTATTAATCTGTTATTTATTTCTGGAGCAGCAGTGGATACCTGCCTTTGCACTGAGCTCATTTTGTTCTCTGTAAAGATTCTCTTTAGTTGAGCATATAAACATGATTAAAGACAAATGTTTTCATTTAGTGAAAAAGATTTTCTCCTAATTATAAAAGAAAAAGGGAACTTCCGGTGGCGGCAGTGGCGGCGGCGGCGGCAGTGCAGCAGTGGCTGGTCCAGCTGAAGGGCCATCAGCAGTGGAACCAAGGCGACACAGGGTCCAGTTAGGCCCTGAGCCCACGACCACTGACCTTCGCTGACCAGCCGGGCAGCAAGCAGCTGCAGTCGTGCGGCACCTTTCCTGCACGGAAGCCACTTCAGAACTCGGCCTCCAACCAGTCAGGAAATGTGCATCCATCTTGGGTTCGGACTCCAGGGATCGGACAGACTGAGGTACACAAACATAATCCGAGGCCAACACCACGGTGGTCTGAGCCCGACGGGCGTTGGCCTGCACTCAGGCCCTGGGCTGGTCGGGGGGCCATCGGGGTGCCAACCCAGCCAGGAGGTTTTTTGCCCAGGCCTGCGATCGCGCCGCCATTTTGCCTGCAGGACGACAGAGAGCTCTGGCGGGCAGACCTGTAACAGGCATAGCCTGAGGCTAACAAAGCGGGGTCTAGGCCCCAAAAGGCACAGGACTGACCCCAAGAACTGGGCGGCTTGGTGGGCCATCTGTGAGTGAACCCGCCCAGGAGGTTGTTAGCACAGCACACTCTCCTGGCGCTTTCAGGGAGCGCGGGCACGCACACCCACCATCCTAGTCACCTGGCGGACCCAATTAACAGTCATAGCCCTAGGGGAACTTTGCTCGGACCTTGGCCTCCCAGGCTATTGCCTGGACTCAGGGACTGGGCGGCCAGGCTAACCTTGTGTGCGCCAGCCCGGTTGGTGGATCGGCTGCCCAGCGGAGTGAGCAGAACACAGGGGAGGTCACAGCAGCATACACCATCAGCACTCCCTGGGGGTGCACACGGGCTCCATCTGGTCCACAGACACAATCTGGGGCAAGGCCTCGGGCAGAAGCCCTCAGCTCTACTCTCTCCGCTTCCGGATCCAGATCAGCCTGGGCAGCAGCACCACATCTCCAAGTCCTGCAAGAGGATAGCTGGGCTTCCGGGCAGCCAGCTGGGAGAAGTCAGTGTGCTCCAGTGAATCCAGCGGGCCCCAGCGGGAGACTTCGGGTGCCTGCTTTGGGATCTGAACAGCCTGGGCAGCAGCACACTGTCTACAAGCAGTGCAGGAGGTAAGCTGTGCACCAGAGGCCAACTGGGAAGGGGCAGCTTGCACTGGTGAGTCCAGCACTGAGAAGATAAACTAACACCAGTGAGAACTAGATGGCAAAAGGCAAACGCAGGAACGTCACTAACAGAAATCAAGGCAATATGGCAACATCTGAACCCAATTCTCCTCTACCAACATGTCCTGGATACCCCATCACACCAGTAAAACAAGATTTAGATTTAAAATCACTGGTCATGATGCTGGTATAGGAACACATGAAGGACATACTTAAAGAAATTCAGGAGAAAATGGATCAAAAGTTAGAAGCCTTTGCAAGGGAAACACAAAAATCATTGAAAGAAATCCAGGAGAATACAAAAGCCAACAAGGAGGAAATGCAAAAAGCACTTAAAGAAATACAGGAGAACTTTGGTCAACAGGCTGAGGTCATGAAAGAGGAAACACAAAAATCTCTTAAAGAAATACAGAAGAACTTTGGTCAACCGGCTGAGATCATGAAAAAGGAAAAACAAAAATCTCTTAAAGAATTACAGGAAAGCACAAACAAGCAAGTGAAGGAGCTAAGCAAAACCATCCAGGATCTAAAATCAGAAGTAGAAACAACTAAGAAAACTCAAAGGGAGACAACTTTGGAGATAGAAAGCCTTGGGAAGAAATCAGGGGACAGAGATGCAAATATCAACAACAGAATACAAGAGATAGAAGAAAGAATCTCAGATACTGAAGATTCCATAGAAACCATGGACTCAACAGTTAAAGAAAATGCAAAATGCAAAAAGCTTGTAACCCAAAATATCCAGGAAATCCAGGACACAATGAGAAGACCAAACCTAAGGATTATAGGCATAGATGAGAGTGAAGATTTACAACTTAAAGGGCCAGCAAATATCTTCAATAAAATTATGGAAGAAAACTTCCCTAACCTAAAGAGAGAGATGCCCATGAATATACAAGAAGCCTACAGAACTCCAAACAGACTGGACCAGAATAGAAATACTTCCCGTCACATAATAATCAAAACACCAAATGTTCTAAACAAAGAAAGAATACTAAAGGCAGTAAGAGAAAAAGGCCAAGTAACATATAAAGGAAGACCTATCAGAATCACAGCAGACTTTTCACCTGAGACTATGAAGGCTAGAAGGTCCTGGGCAGATCTCATGCAGACTCTAAGAGAACACAAATGCCAACCAAAACTACTATATTCAGCAAAACTCTCAATCACCATAGATGGAGAAACTAGGATATTTCATGACAAAACCAAGTTTACCCAATATCTATCCACAAACCCGGCCCTAAAAAGGATAATAGGAGGACAACACCAATACAAGGAGGGAAACTTCACTCTGGAAAAAGCAAGATAGTAACCTTTCATCAAACCCAAAAGAAGTTAAGCATTCAAATTTAAAAAATAATGTCAAATATGATAGGAAGTAACAATCACTATTCCTTAATATCTCTTAACATCAATGGACTTAATGCCCCAATAAAAAGACACAGACTAACTGAATGGATACGTAAACAGGACCCTACATTTTGCTGCTTACAGGAAACACACCTCAGGGTCAAAGACAAACACTACCTTAGAATAAAAGGCTGGAAGACAATTTTACAAGCAAATGGTCTCAGGAAACAAGCTGGAGTAGCCATTTTAATATCAGATAAAATTGACTTTCAACCCAAAGTCATCAAAGAGACCCCGAGGGACACTTCTTGCTGGTCAAAGGAAAAATACAAAAAGAAGAACTGTCAATCCTGAACATCTATGCCCCAAATGCAAGGGCACCCTCTTTCGTAAAAGAGACTTTATTAAAACTAAAAGCACACATTGCACCTAACACAATAATTGTGGGTGACTTCAACACTGCACTTTCCTCAATGGACCGATCAGGAAAACAGAAACTAAACAGGGACACAATGAAACTAATTGAAGCTTTGGACCAATTAGATTTAACAGATATATATAGAACATTCTATCCTAAAACAAAAGAATATACCTTTTTCTCAGCACCTCATGGTACCTTCTCCAAAATCGACCATATAATTGGTCACAAGACAGACCTCAACAAATATAAGAAGATAGAACTAATCCCATGCCTCCTATCTGATCACTATGGAGTAAAAGTGGTCTTCAATAGCAACAGAAACAACAGAAAACCCACATACACGTGGAAACTGAACAATACTCTACTCAATGATCCCTTGGTCAAGGAAGAAATAAAGAAAGAAATTAAAGACTTTTTAGAACACAATGAAAATGAAAACACAACATACCCAAATCTATGGGACACAATGAAAGCAGTGCTAAGAGGAAAACTCATAGCCCTGAGTGCCTCCAAAAAGAAAATGGAGAGAGCATACATTACCAGCTTAATGACACACCTGAAAGCCCTAGAACAAAAAGAATCTATTTCACCCAGGAGGAGTAGAAGGCAGGAAATCATCAAACTCAGGGCCGAAATCAATCAAGTAGAAACAAAGAGAACCATACAAAAAATCAACAAAACCAGGAGCTGATTCTTTGAGAAAATCAACAAGATAGATAAACCCTTAGCTAGACTGACCAAAGGGCACAGAGAAAGTATCCAAATTAACAAACTTAGAAATGAAAAGGGAGATATAACAACGGAAACTGAGGAAATCCAAAAAATCATCAGATCCTACTACAAGAGCCTGTACTCAACACAACTGGAAAATCTGGAGGAAATGGACAATTTCCTTGACAGATACCAAATACCAAAATTAAATCAGGACCAACTAGACCATCTAAACAGTCCCATACAGCCTAAAGAAATAGAAGGAGTCATAGAAAGTCTTCCAACCAAAAAAAGCACAGGACCAGATGGTCCCAGTGCAGAATTCTACCAGACCTTCAAAGAAGAGTTAACACCAATACTCTTCAAACTATTCCACAAAATAGAAACAGAAGGAACACTACCCAATTCCTTCTACGAAGCCACAATTACGCTGATACCAAAGCCACACAAAGATCCAACAAAGAAAGAGAACTTCAGACCAATTTCCCTTATGAACATCGATGCAAAAATACTCAATAAAATTCTTGCCAACCGAATCCAAGAACACATCAAAACGATCATCCACCATGATCAAGTAGGCTTTATCCCGGGAATGCAGGGTTGGTTCAATATACGGAAATCCATCAATACAATCCACTACATAAACAAACTCAAAGAACAAAACCACATGGTCATTTCATTGGATGCTGAAAAAGCATTTGACAAAATTCAGCATCCTTTCATGCTTAAAGTCTTGGAGAGAACAGGAATTCAAAGCCCATACCTAAACATAGTAAAAGCAATATACAGCAAACCGGTAGCCAGCATCAAACTAAATGGAGAGAAACTTGAAGCAATCCCACTGAAATCAGGGACCAGACAAGGCTGCCCCCTTTCTCCTTATCTTTTCAATATTGTACTTGAGGTACTAGCTCGGGCAATTCGACAACATAAGGAGGTCAAAGGGATACAAATTGGAAAGGAGGAAGTCAAACTATCATTATTTGCAGACGACATGGTAATCTACCTAAGTGACCCAAAAAAACTCCACTAGAGAGCTCCTACAGCTGATAAACAACTTCAGCAAAGTGGCAGGTTATAAAATCAACTCAAGCAAATCAGTGGCCTTCCTATACTCAAAGGATAAGCAGGCTGAGAAAGAAATTAGGGAAATGACCCCCTTCACAATAGCCACAAACAGTATAAAGTATCTTGGGGTGGCTCTTACCAAACATGTGAAAGATCTGTATGACAAGAACTTCAAGACTCTGAAGAAGGAAATGGAAGAAGACCTCAAAAAATGGGAAAACCTCCCATGCTCATGGATCGGTAGAATCAATATAGTTAAAATGGCCATTTTGCCAAAAGCAATATACAGATACAATGCAATACCCATCCAAATCCTAACTCAATTCTTCACAGAGGTAGAAAGAGCAATTATCCAATTCATCTGGAACAACAAAAAACCCAGGATAGCTAAAACTATTCTCAGCAACAAAGGAAAATCTGGGGGAATCAGTATCCCTGACCTCAAGCAATACTACAGAGCAATAGTGCTAAAAACTGCATGGTATTGGTACAGTGACAGGCAGGAGGATCAATGGAACAGGATTGAAGATCCAGAAATGAACCCACACACCTATGGCCACTTAATCCTTGACAAAGATGCTGAAAACATCCAATGGAAAAAAGATAGCCTTTTTAACAAATGGTGCTGGTTCAACTGGAGGTCAGCATGCAGAAGAATGGGAATTGATCCATCCTTGTCTCCTTGTACTAAGCTCAAATCCAAATGGATCAAGGACCTCCACATAAAGCCAGACACTCTGAAGCTAAAAGAAAAGAAACTGGGGAAGACCCTTGAGGACATCGGTACAGGGAGAAAGTTTCTGAACAGAACACCAATAGCGTATGCTCTAAGAGCAAGAATTGACAAATGGGACCTCATAAGGTTACAGAATTTCTGTAAGGCAAAGGACACCATCAAGAGGACAGATCGACAACCAACAAATTGGGAAAAGATCTTCACCAATCCTACATCAGATAGAGGGCTAATATCCAATATATATAAAGAACTCAAGAAGTTAGACTCCAGAAAACCAAACAACCCTATTAAAAAATGGGGTACAGAGTTAAACAAAGAATTCTCACCTGAAGAACTTCGGATGGCGGAGAAGCATCTTAAAAAATGCTCAACTTCATTAGTCATTAGGGAAATGCAAATCAAAACAACCCTAAGATTTCATCTTACACCAGTCAGAATGGCTAAGATTAAAAATTAAGGAGACAGCAGGTGTTGGAGAGGGTGTGGAGAAAGAGGAACACTCCTCCACTGCTGGTGGGGATGCAAATTGGTACAACCACTCTGGAAATCAGTCTGGCGGTTCCTCTGAAAACTGGGCACCTCACTTCCAGAAGATCCTGCTATACCACTCCTGGGCATATACCCAGAGGATTCCCCACCATGTAATAAGGATACATGCTCTACTATTTTCATAGCAGCCCTATTTATAATTGCCAGATGCTGGAAAGAACCCAGGTATCAACAGAAGAGTGGATGCAAAAAATGTGGTATATCTACACAATGGAGTACTATTCAGCCATTAGAAACAATGAATTCATGAAATTCTTAGGCAAATAGATGGATCTAGAGAACATCATACTAAGTGAGGTAACCCAGAGTCAAAAGGTGAATCATGGTATGCACTCACTAATAAGTGGTTATTAACCTAGAAAACTGGAATACCCAAAACATAATCCACACATCAAATGAGATACAAGAAGAAAGGAGGAGCGGTCCCTGGTTCTGGAAAGACTCAGTGAAACAGTATTTGGCAAAACCAGAACGGGGAACTGGGAAGGGGTGGGAGGGAGGACAGGGGAAGAGAAGGGGACTTACGGGACTTTCGGGGAGTGGGGGGGGGGCTAGAAAAGGGGAAATCATTTGAAATGTAAATAAATTATACCGAATAAAAACACACAGTTTTACTATCAATAGTGAGATAGGTTATTACTGTTGAAAATTGATTTTCTCCATTTATCCATTCCTTTAAATTTCTAGATGATGTTAAATGTTCTAATTAGCAATTAAACTAGTACTTTAATGAACTCATCATTTCCTTAAAAATAAAATTTGTATTATCTATTTAAAAAAAAAAAACAAATTGGAAAGGAAGAAGTCAAACTATCATTATTTGCAGACGACATGATCGTCTACCTAAGTGACCCAAAGAACTCCACTAGAGAGCTCCTACAGCTGATAAACAACTTCAGCAAAGTGGCAGGTTATAAAATCAACTCAAGCAAATCAGTGGCCTTCCTATACTCAAAGGATAAGCAGGCTGAGAAAGAAATTAAGGAAATGACCCCCTTCACAATAGCCACAAACAGTATAAAGTATCTTGGGGTGACTCTTACCAAACATGTGAAAGATCTGTATGACAAGAACTTCAAGACTCTGAAGAAGGAAATGGAAGAAGACCTCAAAAAATGGGAAATCCTTCCATGCTCATGGATCGGTAGAATCAATATAGTTAAAATGGCCATTTTGCCTAAAGCACTATACAGATTCAATGCAATACCCATCAAAATCCCAACTCAATTCTTCACAGAGTTAGAAAGAGCAATTATCAAATTTATCTGGAACAACAAAAACCCAGGATAGCTAAAACTATTCTCAGCAACAAAAGAAAATCTGGGGGAATCAGTATCCCTGACCTCAAGCAATACTACAGAGCAATGGTGTTAAAAACTGCATGGTATTGGTACAGTGACAGGCAGGAGGATCAATGGAACAGGATTGAAGATCCAGAAATGAACCCACACACCTATGGCCACTTGATCCTCGACAAAGAGGCTGAAAACATCCAATGGAAAAAAGATAGCCTTTTCAACATAAGGTGCTGGTTCAACTGGAGGCAGCATGCAGAAGAATGGGAATTGATCCATCCTTGTCTCCTTGTACTAAGCTCAACTCCAAATGGATCAAGGACCTCCACATAAAGCCAGACACTCTGAAGCTAATAGAAAAGAAACTGGGGAAGACCCTTGAGGACATCGGTACAGGGAGAAAGTTTCTGAACAGAACACCAATAGCGTATGCTCTAAGAGCAAGAATTGACAAATGGGACCTCATAAAATTGCGAAGTTTCTGTAAGGCAAAGGACACCATCAAGAGGACAAATCGGCAACCAACAAATTGGGAAAAGATCTTCACCAATCCTACATCAGATAGAGGGCTAATATCCAATATATATAAAGAACTCAAGACGTTAGACTCCAGAAAACCAAACAACCCTATTAAAAAATGGGGTACAGAGTTAAACAAAGAATTCTCACCTGAAGAACTTCGGATGGCGGAGAGGCATCTTAAAAAATGCTCAACTTCATTAGTCATTAGGGAAATGCAAATCAAAACAACCCTAAGATTTCATCTTACACCAGTCAGAATGGCTAAGATTAAAAATTCAGGAGACAGCAGGTGTTGGAGAGGGTGTGGAGAAAGAGGAACACTCCTCCACTGCTGGTGGGGTTGCAAATTGGTACAACCACTCTGGAAAGCAGTCTGGTGGTTCCTCTGAAAACTGGGCACCTCACTTCCAGAAGATCCTGCTATACCACTCTTGGGCATATACCCAGAAGACTCCCCACCATGTAATAAGGATACATGTTCTACTATGTTCATAGCAGCCCTATTTATAATTGCCAGATGCTGGAAAGAACCCAGGTATCCCTCAACAGAAGAGTGGATGCAAAAAATGTGGTATAACTACACAATGGAGTACTATTCAGCCATTAGAAACAATGAATTCATGAAATTCTTAGGCAAATGGATGGAGCTAGAGAATATCATACTAAGTGAGGTAACCCATACTCAAAAGGTGAATCATGGTATGCACTCACTAATAAGTGGATATTAACCTAGAAAACTGGAATACCCAAAACATAATCCACACATCAAATGAGGTACAAGAAGAAAGGAGGAGTGGCCCCTGGTTCTGGAAAGACTCAGTGAAACAGTATTCGGCAAAACCAGAATGGGGAAGTGGGAAGGGGTGGGTGGGAGGACAGGGGAAGAGAAGGGGACTTACGGGACTTTCGGGGAGTGGGGGGGGGGCTAGAAAAGGGAAATCATTTGAAATGTAAATAAATTATATCGAATAAAAAAAAATCTGGCTGCAATTCAAAATTCAGGTCCTAAATGCAGAAGAGGACACTTTAGTCCTTTTTCTAGCTTTCCATTTTACAGAGAATTATGTTACGTAGCAAAGAGCAGAAGAAAGGAAAGCAAATATCTCAGTAGGTCTCCTTCAAAGATTTCTAGAAATACTGGGCCTTTTCATCAAGCAAAAAGGAGCAGAGGTTGCTGAATATCCTTGAGTGTAGCTAGTGATGAAGTTGGTTTGAATACGGAAACATTTGGGTACTATAAACTGAGATTCTGACATTAACAGACAGGTGGTTAAATGAATAAAATAAGTAAAATTTTAAATCAAAAGTAGCATTGCAAGTCACCATATATTTACTTTGAAGCTTTTCTGTGAGTATTAGAATATATGGTTCTGATAACTTCTACCTTCTGTTGGGAAATGCTTCCAACCCAGCTATTTACTACATTAGGAGAAACTACAGATAAAGGTTTTGAATATATTGTGGATTGGTATTTAGCAAATAGGTAGATTAGTCTGTCTCATGGTAATTCTTTTGACAAAATGATTTGGTTTTTCATTGTATTAGCAGTTACAGACAAACCTCTCTTAGTTTATGAATATGAAAAGAAGCATGCTTGTGACAGAGATTTCCAGTATCTAGTGCTTTTATTTAGCAAGAATAAAATAATTAGAAAATGCAAAAAAAAAAAAAAAAGTAACTGCCAGTTTTCCTTATAGGTTGAAGGAAGTAAATCCAATATTTTCCTTCACACACCTCAGAAGCATAGAATTTCTGTGCCTGAGCCCCCTGCTGGCATTAGGATTCCTGATGATATCGGCAGAACTTTTTCCACCAGTGCAGCTGTCATTGGAACTCCTGGTGATATTGACAGAACTTTGTCCACCAGTGCAGCTGACATTGGGACTCCTGGTGATATTGACAGAACATCGTCCACCAGTGCAGCTGACATTGGAGCTCTTGGTGATATTGACAGAACTTCGGCCACCAGTGCAGCTGACATTGGGACTCCTGGTGATATTGACAGAACATCGTCCACCAGTGCAGCTAACATTGGAGCTCCTGGTGGAATTGACAGAACTTCTTCCACCAGTGCTGCCGACATCAGGGCTCCTGGTGATATTGACAGAACTTCCAACAATGATGCGGACATTGAGTCTCCTATGGATACTGAGCCAACTTCTACCACCTGTGCCTCTGATAGTGGAGCTACTGTTACAATTGAGCTACCCTCTACCACCAGTGCTGCTGACAGTGGGTTTCCTTCTGATACTGAGTCAACTCTTTCCCAAGGTGCTCATGACAGTGCTGCTCATAGCAATGATGAGCTATCTCCTTCCCAATGTGATCAGGATGCTGGTGCTTCTACTGATATCAACCGAACTTCTTCTACCACTGCTGATGACATTGGGCCTCCAGTGGTTATTGAGCCAACTCAGTATCAAAACTATAACTCAGAAACATCTAGTGACATTGAATTAGATTCCATAAGTGATTTAGCCATTTACATGGAGCATGCAAGAGACATGCCCTGTGATGACCCAGAGCCTACTCCTGGTCCCTGTCCTTTTTCAATAGACTCCACTGAAAGAGCTGACCTGAACAATTTGACCTTGCTTGGAGCTGAAGACAAGTATGATAGCTTTTCTTTAGACGAGGAACCCACTCCTGTTCCTGACCTAGATGAACATCTGGCACCTACTCAGGTTGCTGAAGTTTTTTATGATGCTTTACTGTCAGCTGACCACAGTGGCAATAGCAAGACCACTGTCAGAGAGCCTGGCTTTTTTCTGGCAGCAGAGATGCTACTGCTGACTGTAAGGCCCGCCCTGTGGGTTCTGACTCACCTATTATCAATGATGACATGGATGAGAAATCGATTTCATCAAGTGTGGCATGAAGAAAATGCCCAAGGACCTCCCACTAACAAAAACGTTGAACCAGGTAAGTTAGAGTACAATAGTTGCTTAAAATAGATGAACTTTTATTTGGTACTAATAGTTTTCATTATTACATTTCATGCTTCTATTTGGCTAATTAAGCATTACCTAGAAACAGAAAAAATTGCTTCCTTTTCCCAATTGATTGAAAATACTTTACATAGTTTAACAAAACCAGTTTAGATCAATACAACTGTCCATGTAAAGTTGATTGGTACTTGGTTGTCTGCCATTCTGGAATGAGGACATTTTTTCACTCCTCAGGAAAACCTTTCTGAATGGCTAAACAGAGAAATCTTCCTGTTAAACATTAGTATCTATTTATCTCTATTTTCTGAACTCTGATTTGTGAGGATAGCATCAGCCTGGAAACAAGCATTCCAGAAGAAGCAACATCTGAGAATAAAATCAACAAAATAAGCCTGCACCTTCTCACAGTTTCTCATTAAGTTGATTCTGATGATAATGACACTGATGCTACGGATGCTGATGGTGACAATACCACTAATGATGTGCCTGATGATATTATTGATGATTCTTGCTTTCCTTCTAGTTGCTGCTGCAGCTGATCATCTGACCCTTGAAGCAGGGGACAGAACACGCTAAAAACATCAAGATGTAGTGTGTAAAGAAAAACTGTATAATATATGTATATAAATTTTAAAATAAAATATTTTATTTTAAGTAGACTGATGTCAAAATTTATTGTTTTATTGGAGTCCCAGTTGTGCCATGTGATGTTTTCTGGAAAATAATCTTCATTTATTTTAATTTTTTACTTCTTTGCTTTACATCTTGGTCACTGCCCCCTCCCAGTCTGCATGTCCGGCAGTCATTGCCCTTTCTTACCCTCCCCTTGTCCCCTGAGTCGGTGGGGGCTGCTTGGTTGTCTCTCAACCCTGGAACATGAACTCTGTAAGGCTATGTGCTTCTTCTCCCACTAAGTCCAGTAAAGGCAGTCAAGCTAGAAGAATGTATCCCACAAGCAGGCAACAGCCTTTGAAATAGCCCCTGATCCAGTTGTTTGGGGCCCACAGGAAGATCAAGCTGCACATCTACTACCTATGTGCATGGAGGCTTAGGGACAGACCGTGTATGTTCTTTGATTGGTGGTTTAGTTTCTGAGAGCCCGAAGGGGCCATGTTAGCTGATTCTATTGTTCTTTGTGTGAACTTCCTATCCCCTTAGGAACTGCCAACCTTCTTATTCTTCCATAAGAGCCTCCAAGTACCATCCAAAGTTCAGCTGTGGGTGTCTACATCTGTCTAAGGCAACTTCTCAGTGGATCCTCTCATAGGACAACATGTACTAGTCTCCTGTCTACAAGCATAACAGAGTATCATTAACAGCGTCATGGATTGTTGCTTGCCCATGGGTCTCAAGTTGGTGTGGTTATTGGTTGGCCATTCCCTCAATCTCTACTCCATCCCTTGTTCCTGCATTTCTTGTAGACAGGAGAGGTTTGGGGTTGAAAGTTTTGTGGGTGGGTTGATGACACTATTGCTCCACTATTGCTTCCTGCCTAGCTAGAAGAGGCAGCCTCCCCAGGCTCCATATCCCCAGTGCTGTGAGTCACAACTAAGCACACCCACATTGATACTTGTGCTTCTCCCATTGCCCAGGTCTCTGTCTCTTCCTGAAGTTGCCCCCTCCTTACCACCCATGTCAGTTGCAGATTTCCATTCATTATCATGGACCCTGAACCCACCTCTCCCTTACTGCATCTTTTCCCACCCAATTCCTTCCATCCATCTGCCTTCCATGACCATTCCATAGAACCAAACATCCTTTTCTTCCCTTCTTCTTATCCAGCATTCTTGGGTCTGTGGAGTGTAGCATGAGCATCCTGTATTTCCTGGGATGCATCCTGAGAGGGGAGAGGTCATTTTTAGGCTCCTTTTCACTGAGCCACACTGGATTATATACCTGCTCTAAGATCCTAGGTATATGAGATGGGACTACTTTAAGACTGCAGCTCCTAGACCTTCTGTAAATAATGCAAAACAAAAAATTCAGTTAGTTTATAAATACTTTCCCATTGTCTCTTTTAAAGCATTGTATTTGATACTTTAACATGATTAATTAAATTAATACAATTTACTTCTTTGTATATGCTTAAATTTTGTAGATTTATATAGAGGCAGATTTTGCTGGTGTGTATTTTCTATGCACCATGTGCTAGAATTGAGTGCTGAGGCCCCTGTAACTGAAGGTATGGACAGTTGTGACTTGCCATGTGGGTGCTAGCAATCAAAACTGAGTGCACTACGCAGAAAACCAGAGCTTTTAACTGCCAAGCCACCTCTCAATAATAGCCATGTTATTTATACTATGTTCTATATAATCTGGACATTTTTATCCCAGGTGTGTTTGATTTACTTTCTTGAAGCACACTGACTCTCAGACTTGCAGGCAAGTATGCTTTGGGGTTCCCCTTATCCACATATCTGCACTCAGCTTTTCAGGGCAAGTGTTTTACCAATTGAGTTTTACCAACCAACCCGGTCCCTCATTCTTATTTCCTATTTTAATGTCAAACTAGGGTATGAAGGGAAGCCAATATCACAACAGTAGATTTTTTTGTAGTCCACAAGCTTCTTCAACACTTTGTAGGTCTAAGGGGCTAATTAGTTGGAGCTTCTTATAAATAATACAATAAGTTATAAATTATAACTTCAAGACATTCTTGTAGTTACTGAATGTTTTTAATTTTTATTATTTATATTATTAGATATATTCTTTATTTACATTTCAAATGTTGTACCCTTTCTTGTCCCCCTCCACTGCAGCATGGAACCTTTCCAGGACCAAAGGCCTGTCCTCCCTTTGATGTCCAACAAGGCCATCCTCTTCTGCCTATGAACCTGGAGCAATGGGTAACTCCATGTGTACTCTTTGGTTGATGGTTTCTGTCCCTGGGAGCTCTGGGTGTATTGGTAGTCTCATACTGTTCTTCCTCCTATGGGGCTACAAACATCTTCGGCTCTTTGGGTCCTTTCCCTAGGTCCTCCACTGGGGACACTGTGCTCAGTTCAATATCTGGCTGATAGTGTCCCCCTCTGTATTTGTCATGCTCTAGCAGAGCCTCCCAACTGACAGCTACATCTGGCTCCAGTCAGCAAAAACTTTTGGGCATCGATAATAGCGTCTGGGTTTTGTAACTGTATATAGGTTGGATCCCGAGGAGGGGTACTGTTGGGATGGTCTTTCACTCAGGCTCTTCTCCATACTTTGTATCTCCTTCTATGGGTATTTTGTTCCCCCTTCTAAGAAGGACCAGAGTATCCATACTTTGTTCTTCCTTCTTCTTGGGCATCATTTGATATGTGAATTGTGTCTTGGGTATTCCAAGATTCTGGGCTAATATCCACTTATCAGTGAGTGCATACCATGTGTATTTTTTGGTGATTGGGTTACCTCACTCAGGATGATATTTTCCAGTTCAATCCCTTTGCCTAAGAATTTCATGAATTCATTGTTTTTAATAGCCGAGTAGTATTCCATTGTGTAAATATACCACATTCTCTGTATCCTTGAGGTACATCTGGGTTCTTTCTAGCTTCTGTTATAAATAGGGCTGCTATGAGCATATTGGAACATGTGTCCTTTTTACATGATGGATACTGTTGTAATCCTCTGTGTATATGCTCTGGTATAAAAGGGTCCTCCAGTAGTATTATGCCCAGTTTTCTGAGGATCTGCCAAACTGATTTCCAGAGTTTTTGTACCTGCTTGCAATATTTCCAGCAGTGGAGGAGTGTTCCCCTTTCTCCACATCCTCACCAAACATGCTGTCTCCTGTGGTCTTAGCCATTCTGACTGATGTGAGGTGAAATCTCAGTGTTGTTTTGATTTGCATTTCTTTGATGAATAAGGATGTTGAATATTTCTTTAGGTGCTTCTCAGTCATTTGATACTCCTCAGGTGAAAATTCTGTTTAAGTCTGTACCCAATTTTTTTTCAATTTCTGCATAAAGAATACTTTATTATGACATTCTTGAGGGTCTGTGAAACATTATACATTCCCAAAAGAGAAATGGTGTCCATGTGGCATTTTCTTCATCTCTGGGAACTTCATCGTCCTTTGCAAAACACAGCACTTTTTTTTCCCTGTGTGTTCATGCGTTCTTCATTAATATTTCTTTTTTTTTTTTTTACTTTTTTTTATTGATATATTTTTATTTACATTTCAAATAATTTCCCCTTTTCTGGGTCCCGACTCCCCACAAGTGCCATAAGCCCTCTTTCCTCCCCCTGTTCTTCCATCTACTCCTTCCTGCTTCCCTGTTCTGGAATTCCCCTATATTCTTGCACTGAGTCTTTCCAGAACCAGGGGCCAGTCCTGTAGTAGCCAGAAGCTGGAAAGAACCCAGGTGTCCTTCAGCGGAGGGATGGATACAAAAAATGTGGTATATTTGCACAATGGAGTACTATTCAGCCATTAGAAACAATTCATGAAATTCTTAGACAAATGGATGGAGCTGGAGAACATCATACTAAGTGAGGTAACCCAGTCTCAAAAGATCAATCATGGTATGCACTCACTGATAAGGGGATATTAGCCTAAAACTTTTGAGTAGCCAAGACATAATCCACATATTAAATGATGTCCAAAAAGAATGTACCCAATTTTTAATAGGTTTATTTGTTTCTCTGGAGTCTAACTTCTTGAGTTCTTTGTATATATTGGATATTAGCCCTCTGACAGATGTACTTTGAGTAAAGATCTTTTCCCAATTTGTTGGTTGATGGTTTTTCCTGTTGATAGTGTACTTAGCCTTAAAGAACCTTTATAAGTTTTATTGGGTTCTATTTGTCAATTCTTGATCTTAAAGCATAAGCTATCAGTGTTCTATTCAGGAAAATTTTCCCTGTGCCCATGTGTTTAATGCACCTCCCCGTTTTCCTTTCTCTAAGTTCCTGTGTGTCTGATTTCATGTGGAGGTTCTTGATCCACTTGGACTTGAGCTTAGTACAGGGAGTTAAGAATGGATTGATTTGCATTCTTCTTCTTGCTAGCCAACAGTGGAACCAGCACCATTTGTTCATAAGGCTATCTTTTTTTCCACTGGATGGTTTTAGCTCTGTTTTCAAAGTTCAAATGACCATAGGTGTGTGGGTTCATTTTTGAGCCTTCAATTCTAGTCCATTGTTCTATCTGCCTGTCACTGTACCAATACCATGCAGTTTTTAACACTATTGGTTTGTAGTACTACTTGAGGTCTGGGATACTGATTACCACAGAAGTTCTTACATTGTTGATAAGAGTTTTATCTATCCTAGGTCTTATGTTATTCCAGATGAATTTGAGAATTGCTCTTTCTAAATCTATGAAGAATAGACTTGGCGATTTGATAGGGATTTTATTGAAACTGTATATTGCTTTTGGCAAGATGCCTATTTTTACTATAGTAATCCTACCAATCCACAAATATGAGGGATCTTTCCATCTTCTGAGGTCTTCTTTGATTTCTTTCTTCAGAGACTTGAAGTTCATTTCATACAGATCTTTCACTTGTTTGGTTAGAGTCACACCAAGATACTTCATATAGTTTGTGAGTATTGTGAAGGGTGTCATTTCCCTAATTTCTTTCTCAGCCTTTATTCTTTGAGTAGAGGAAGGCTACAGATTTGTTTGAGTGTATTTTATATCCGGCCACTTTACTAAAGTTGTTAATCAGCCATAGGAGTTCTCTGGTGGAGTTTTTTGGGTCACATAAGTATACTATCATATCTTTTGCAAATAGTGATAATTTGGCTCCCTTTTTCCAATTCATATCACTTTGTCCTCCTTTAGCTGTCTAATTGCTCTAGCTAGAACTTTATGTATTACTTTATGTATATTGAATAGATATGGAGAGAGAGGGCAGCCTTGTCTAGTCCCTGATTTTACTGGGATTGCTACAAATTTCTCTCTATTTAGTTTGATGTTGACTACTGGTTTGCTATATATTGTTTTTAATATATTTAAGTATGGCCTTGAAACCCTGTTCTTTCCAAGACTTTTAACTTGAAATGATGATGAATTTTTTCATTTGCTTTTTCAGCATCTAATGAAACAAATATGTGGCTTTTTTCTTTTGAGTTTGTTTAAGTAGTGGATTACATTGGTGGATTTCTGTATACTAAACTATCTCTGTATCCCTGGGATGAAGCCTATTTGATCATGGTGAATGATCATTTTGATGTGTTCTTGGATTCAGTTGGAAATAATTTTATTATTTTTGCATCGATATTTATAAGGAAAATTGGTCTAAAGTTCTCTTTCTTTGTTGGATCTTTGTGTTGTTATGGTATCAGTGTAATTGTGGCTTCATAGAAAGAGTGCTCTTTCCATTTCTATTTTGTAGAAATGCTTGAAGAGTATTGGTGTTAGGTCTTCTGATCAAATTCTGCATTAAAACCATCTGGTCCTGCGATTTTTTTTTGGGGGGGGGTTAGGAAACTGTCAATGACTGCTTCTATTTCTTTAGGGGTTTTGGACTGTTAAGATGGTCTATCTGGGGCGGCAGCAGTGCAGCAGTGGCTGGTCCAGCTGAAGGGCCATCAGCAGTTGAACCAAGGCGACACAGGGTCCAGTTAGGCCCTGCGCCCATGACCACTGACCTTCGCTGACCAGTCGGGCAGCAAGCAGCTGCGGTTGTGCGGCGCCTTTCGCTGCACGGAAGCCACTCCAGAACGTGGCCTCCCGCCAGTCAGGAGAGACTCACCTCCATCTTGATTTTGGACTCCAGAGATCGGACAGACTGAGGTACACAAACATAATCCGAGGCCAACACCGCAGGGGTCTGAGCCCGACGGGCGTTGGCCTGCACCCAGGCCCTGGGCTGTTCGGGTGGGCATCGGGGTGCCAACCCAGCCAGGAGGTTTTTTTGCCCTGGCCAGCACACACGCCGCCATTTTGCCTACAGGACCCAGAATGCTCAGGAGAGCAGAGACTGCTAACAAGCGTAGCCTGAGGCTAACAAAACGCGGGTCTAGGCCCCAAAAGGCACAGGACTGACCCCAAGAACTGGGCGGCTTGGTGGGCCATCTGTGTGTCAACCCGCCCAGGAGGTTGTTAGCACAGCAGACCCTCCCGGTGCTTTCGGGGAGCGCGGACGCGCACGCCGACCATCCGGGTCACCTGGCGGACCCAATTAACAGTCCTAGCCCTAGGGGAACTTTGCTCGGACCTTGGCCTCCCAGGCTTTTGCATGGACTCAGGGCCTGAGCGACCAGGCTAACCTTGTGTGTGCCAGCCCGGTTGGGGAATCGGCTGCCCAGCGGAGTGAGTGGAACACAGGGGAGGTCACAGCAGCATACACCTTCGGCACTCCCTGGGGGTGCACACAGGCTCCATCTGGTCCACAGACACAATTTGGGGCAAGGCCTCAGGCAGAAGCCCTCAGCTCAACTCTCTCCCCGCTTCAGATCAGCCTGGGCGGCCGCACCACAACTCCAGGTCCCTCAAGAGGCTAGCGGGGACTTCCAGGCGGCCAGCTGGGAGAAGTCGGTGTGCTCTGGTAAATCCTGCAGGCCCCAGCGGGAGCCTTCAGGTGCCTGCTTCGGGATCTGAACAGCCTGGACAGCAGCACCCTGTCTACAGGCAGTGCAGGGTGTAAGCTGTGCACCAGAGGCCACCTGGGAAGGGGCAGCTTGCACTGGTGAGTCCAGCACCGACAAGACCAAGTAACACCAGTGAGAACTAGATGGCAAAAGGCAAACGTAGGAACGTCACTAACAGAAATCAAGGCAATATGGCAACATCTGAACCCAATTCTCCTCTACCAGCATGTCCTGGATACCCCATCACACCAGTAAAACAAGATTTGGATTTAAAATCACTGGTCATGATGCTGGTACAGGAACACATGAAGGACATACTTAAAGAAATTCAGGAGAAAATGGATCAAAAGTTAGAAGCCCTTGCAAGGGAAACACAAAAATCATTAAAAGAAATCCAAGAGAATATAAAAGCCAACAAGGAGGAAACGCAAAAATCACTTAAAGAAATACAGGAGAACTTTGGTCAACAGGCTGAGGTCATGAAAGAGGAAACACAAAAATCTCTTAAAGAATTACAGGAAAGCACAAACAAGCAAGTGAAGGAGCTAAGAAAAACCATCCAGGATCTAAAATCAGAAGTAGAAACAACTAAGAAAACTCAAAGGGAGACAACTTTGGAGATAGAAAGCCTTGAGAAGAAATCAGGGGACAGAGATGCAAATATCAACAACAGAACACAAGAAATAGAAGAAAGAATCTCAGATGCTGAATATTCCATAGAAACCATGGACTCAACAGTTAAAGAAAATGCAAAATGCAAAAAGCTTGTAACCCAAAATATCCAGGAAATCCAGGACACAATGAGAAGACCAAACCTAAGGATTATAGGCATAGCTGAGAGTGAAGATTTACAACTTAAAGGGCCAGCAAATATCTTCAATAAAATTATGGAAGAAAACTTCCCTAACCTAAAGAGAGAGATGCCCATGAATATACAAGAAGCCTACAGAACTCCAAACAGACTGGACCAGAACAGAAATACTTCCCGTCACATAATAATCTAAACACCAAATGTTCTAAACAAAGAAAGAATATTAAAGGCAGTAAGAGAAAAAGGCCAAGTAACATATAAAGGAAAACCTATCAGAATCACAGCAGACTTTTCACCTGAGACTATGAAGGCTAGAAGGTCCTGGGCAGATCTCATGCAGACTCTAAGAGAACACAAATGCCAACCAAAACTACTATATCCAGCAAAACTCTCAATCACCATAGATGGAGAAACTAAGATATTTCACAACAAAACCAAGTTTACCCAATATCTATCCACAAACCCAGCCCTAAAAAGGATAATAGGAGGACAACACCAATACAAGGAGAGAAACTTCACCCTGGAAAAAGCAAGATAGTAACCTTTCATCAAACCCAAAAGAAGTTAAGCAATCAAATTTAAAAAATAACGTCAAAAATGATAGGAAGTAACAATCACTATTCCTTAATATCTCTTAACATCAATGGACTTAATGCCCCAATAAAAAGACACAGACTAA
Organism: Apodemus sylvaticus; assembly: GCF_947179515.1. Classification (NCBI taxonomy): domain Eukaryota; kingdom Metazoa; phylum Chordata; class Mammalia; order Rodentia; family Muridae; genus Apodemus; species Apodemus sylvaticus. Next base: position 187,664,680 of record NC_067472.1, read on the forward strand.
CTGACTGGATACGTAAACAGGACCCTACATTTTGCTGCTTACAGGAAACACACCTCAGGGTCAAAGACAAACACTACCTTAGAGTAAAAGGCTGGAAGACAATTTTACAATCAAATGGTCTCAGGAAACAAGCTGGAGTAGCCATTTTAATATCAGATAAAATTGACTTTCAACCCAAAGTCATCAAAAGAGACTCTGAGGGACACTTCTTGCTGGTCAAAGGAAAAATACAACAAGAAGAACTCTCAATCCTGAACATCTATGCTCCAAATGCAAGGTCACCCTCTTTCATAAAAGAAACTTTATTAAAATTCAAAGCACACATTGCACCTAACACAATAATTGTGGGTGACTTCAACACTGCACTTTCCTCAATGGACCGATCAGGAAAACAGAAACTAAACAAGGACACAATGAAACTAATTGAAGCTTTGGACCAATTAGATTTAACAGATATAAATAGAACATTCTATCCTAAAACAAAAGAATATACCTTTTTTTCAGCATCTCATGGTACCTTCTCCAAAATCGACCATATAATTTGTCACAAGACAGACCTCAACAAATATAAGATCGAACTAATCCCATGCCTTCTATCTGATCACTATGGAGTAAAAGTGGTCTTCAATAGCAACAGAAACAACAGAAAACCAACATACACGTGGAAATTGAACAATACTATACTCAATGATACCTTGGTCAAGGAAGAAATAAAGAAAGAAATTAAAGACTTTTTAGAACACAATGAAAATGAAAACACAACATACCCAAATCTATGGGACACAATGAAAACAGTGCTAAGAGGAAAACTCATAGCCCTGAGTGCCTCCAAAAAGAAAATGGAGAGAGCATACATTACCAGCTTAATGACACACCTGAACACCCTAGAACAAAAAGAAGCTATTTCACCCAGGAGGAGTAGAAGGCAGGAAATCATCAAACTCAGGGCCGAAATCAATCAAGTAGAAACAAAGAGAACCATACAAAAAATCAACAAAACCAGGAGCTGATTCTTTGAGAAAATCAACAAGATAGATAAGCCCTTAGCCAGACTGACCAAAGGGCACAGAGAAAGTATCCAAATTAACAAACTTAGAAATGAAAAGGGAGATATAAGAATGGAAATTGAGGAAATCCAAAAAATCATCAGATCCTACTACAAGAGCCTGTACTCAACACAACTGGAGAATCTGGAGGAAATGGACAATTTCCTTGACAGATACCAAATACCAAAATTAAATCAAGACCAACTAGACCATCTAAACAGTCCCATAAAGCCTAAAGAAATAGAAGGAGTCATAGAAAGTCTTCCAACCAAAAAAAACACAGGACCAGTTGGTTTCAGTGCAGAATTCTACCAGACCTTCAAAGAAGAGTTAACACCAATACTCTTCAAACTATTCCACAAAATAGAAACAGAAGGAACACTACCCAATTCCTTCTACGAAGCCACAATTACGCTGATACCAAAGCCACACAAAGATCCAACAAAGAAAGAGTACTTCAGACCAATTTCCCTTATGAACATCGATGCAAAAATACTCAATAAAATTCTTGCCAACCGAATCCAAGAACACATCAAAATGATCATCCACCATGATCAAGTAGGCTTTATCCCGGGAATGCAGGGTTGGTTCAATATATGGAAATCCATCAATACAATCCACTACATAAACAAACTCAAAAAACAAAACCACATGGTCATTTCATTGGATGCTGAAAAAGCATTTGACAAAATTCAGCATCCTTTCATGCTTAAAGTCTTGGAGAGAACAGGAATTCAAAGCCCATACCTAAACATAGTAAAAGCAATATACAGCAAACCGGTAGCCAGCATCAAACTAAATGGAGAGAAACTTGAAGCAATCCCAGTGAAATCAGGGACCAGACAAGGCTGCCCCCTTTCTCCTTATCTTTTCAATATTGTACTTGAGGTACTAGCTCGGGCAATTCGACAACATAAGGAGGTCAAAGGGATACAAATTGGAAAGGAAGAAGTCAAACTATCATTATTTGCAGACGACATGATAGTCTACCTAAGTTACGCAAAAAACTCCACTAGAGAGCTCCTACAGCTGATATACAACTTCAGCAAAGTGGCAGGTTATAAAATCAACTCAAGCAAATCAGTGGCCTTCCTTTACTCAAAGGATAAGCAGGCTGAGAAAGAAATTAGGGAAATGACCCCCTTCACAATAGCCACAAACAGTATAAAGTATCTTGGGGTGACTCTTACCAAACATGTGAAAGATCTGTATGACATGAACTTCAAGACTCTAAAGAAGGAAATGGAAAAAGACCTCAAAAAATGGGAAAACCTCCCATGCTCATGGATCGGTAGACTCAATATAGTTAAAATGGCCATTTTGCCAAAAGCAATATACAGATTCAATGCAATACCCATCAAAATCCCAACTCAATTCTTCACAGAGTTAGAAAGAGCAATTATCAAATTCATCTGGAACAACAAAAAACCCAGGATAGCTAAAACTATTCTCAGCAACAAAAGAAAATCTGGGGGAATCAGTATCCCTGACCTCAAGCAATACTACAGAGCAATAGTGTTAAAAACTGCATGGTATTGGTACAGTGACAGGCAGGAGGATCAATGGAACAGGATTGAAGATCCAGAAATGAACCCACACACCTATGGCCACTTGATCCTCGACAAAGAGGCTGAAAACATCCAATGGAAAAAACATAGCCTTTTCAACAAATGGTGCTGGTTCAACTGGAGGTCAGCATGCAGAAGAATGCGAATTGATCCATCCTTGTCTCTTTGTACTAAGCTCAAATCCAAATGGATCAAGGACCTCCACATAAAGCCAGACACTCTGAAGCTAAGAGAAAAGAAACTGGGGAAGACCCTTGAGGACATCGGTACAGGGAGAAAGTTTCTGAACAGAACACCAATAGCGTATGCTCTAAGAGCAAGAATTGACAAATGGGACCTCATAAGGTTACAGAGTTTCTGTAAGGCAAAGGACACCATCAAGAGGACAGATCGGCAACCAACAAATTGGGAAAAGATCTTCACCAATCCTACATCAGATAGAGGGCTAATATCCAATATATATAAAGAACTCAAGAAGTTAGACTCCAGAAAACTGAACAACCCTATTAAAAAATGGGGTACAGAGTTAAACAAAGAATTCTCACCTGAAGAACTTCGGATGGTGGAGAAGCATCTTAAAAAATGCTCAACTTCATTAGTCATTAGGGAAATGCAATCAAAACAACCCTGAGATTTCATCTTACACCAGTCAGAATGGCTAAGATTAAAAATTCAGGAGACAACAGGTGTTGGAGAGGGTGTGGAGAAAGAGGAACACTCCTCCACTGCTGGTGGGGTTGCAAATTGGTACAACCACTCTGGAAATCAGTCTGGCGGTTCCTCCGAAAACTGGGCACCTCACTTCCAGAAGATCCTGCTATATCACTCCTGGGTATATATCCAGAGGATTCCCCACCATGTAATAAGGATACATGCTCTACTATGTTCATAGCAGCCCTTTTTATAATCGCAGATGCTGGAAAGAACCCTGGTATCCCTCAACAGAAGAGTGGATGCAAAAAATGTGGTATATCTACACAATGGAGTACTATTCAACCATTAGAAACAATGAATTCATGAAATTCTTAGGCAAATGGATGGAGCTAGAGAACATCATAGTAAGTGAGGTAACCCAGAGTCAAAAGGTGAATCATGGTATGCACTCACTAATAAGTGGTTATTAACCTAGAAAACTGGAATACCCAAAACATAATCCACACATCAATGAGATACAAGAAGAAAGGGGGAGTGGCCCCTGGTTCTGGAAAGACTCAGTGAAACAGTATTCGGCAAAACCAGAATGGGGAACTGGGAAGGGGTGGGAGGGAGGACAGGGGAAGAGAAGGGGGCTTACGGGACTTTCGGGGAGTGGGGGGGCTAGAAAAGGGGAAATCATTTGAAATGTAAATAAATTATATCGAATAACAAATATTAAAAAAAAAAGAATAAAAAAAAAAAGATGGTCTATCTGGTCCTGATTTAACTTTGGTATTTAGTATGTGTCTAGAAAATCATCCATTTCATCCAGATTTTCCAGTTGTGTTGACTATAAGTTTTTGTAATAGGATCTGATGGTTTTTTTTTTTTATTTCCTCAGTTGCTGTTGTTATATCTCCCTTTTCATTTCTCATTTTGTTAATTTGGATACTGTCTCTGTACCCTCTCGTTAGTCTGAATAAGGGTTTATTTACCTTGTTGATTTTTTCAAGAACCAGCTCCTAGATTTGTTATTCATTGTATAGATCTTTTTGTTTCTACTTGGTTAATTTAAGCCCTGAGTTTGATTATTTCCTGCCTTCTAGTATTCTAGGGTATATTAGCTTCTATCTCTTCTGGAGCTTTCAGGTGTATTGTTAAGTTGCTCGTGCATGCTCCTTCCAGCTTCTTTTTGGAAGCACTCAAGAGTCATGAGGTTTCATCTTAGCACTGCTTTCACTGTGTCCCATAAATTTGGGTATGTTGTGCCTTCATTTTCATTAAATAGTAAAAAAGTCTTTGATTTCTTTCCTTATTTCTTCTTTGACCAAGGTATTTTTTTCAGCTTCCTTTTGTATGTTGGCTTTCTGTTGCTTTTGTTGCTATTGAAGAACACCTTTACTCCATAGTGATGTGATAGGAGGCATGGGATTAGGTCCATCTTCTTGTATCTGTTGAGTTCTGTTTTGTGACCAATTATATTATCAGTTTTGGAGAAGGTACCACGAGGTGCTGAGAAGAAGGTATATTGTTTTGATTTAGGATGAAATGCTCTCTCTATATCTGTTAAATCCATTTGGTCCAAAATTTCTGTTAGTTTCATTGTGTCTCTGTTCAGTTTCTGCTTTTCTGATTGGTCCATTGAGGAGAGTGGGGTCTTGAAGTCACTCACAATTATTGTGTGAGGTGCAATGTGTGCTTTGAGCTTTAATAAAGTTTCTTTTACGAAGGAGGGTGCCGTTGCATTTGGAGCATAGATGTTCAGAATTGAGAATTCTTCTTGGTAGATTTTTCCTTTGATGTATATGAAGTGTCCTTTCATGTCTTTTTTGACTTTAGGTTAAAAGTCAATTTTATCTAATATTAGAATGGCTACTCCAGCTTGTTTCCTGGAACCAGTTGCTTGGAAATTTTTTTTCCAGCCTTTTACTCTAAGGCAGTGTTTGTCTTATCACTGAGGTGCATTTCCTGTATGCAGCAAAATGCCAGATACTGTTTAAGTATCCAGTATGTTAGCCTATGTCTTTTTATTGGGAAATTGAGTCCATTGATGTTAAGAGATATTAAGGAATAGTGATTGTTGCTTCATGTTATTTTTAATGTTATTTTTATGCTTGTGTGGTTATCTTCTTTTGGGTTTGTTGAAATTTTACTATCTTGCTTTTTCTAGGATATAGCTGCCCTCCTTATATTGGAGTTTTCCATTTATTAACCTTTGTAGAGCTGGATTTGTGGAAAGATAGTGTGTAAATTTAGTTTTATCATAAAATATCTTAGTTTCTCCATCTACGGTGATTGAGAGTTTTGCTGGGTATAGTAGTCTGAGCTGGTATTTGTTTTCTCTTAGGGTTTATATGACCAGGATCTTGCTTTCAGGGTGTCTGGTGAGAAATCTGGTATAATTGTGAAAGGTCTTCCTTTTTATGTTACTTGGCCTTTTTCTCTTGCTGCTTTTAATATTCTTTCTTTGTTTAGTACATTTGATGTTTTGATTATTACTTGACAAATAGAATTTCTGTTCTGTTCACCAATCTGTTTGGTGTACTGTATGTTTCTTGCCTGTTCATGGGCATCATTTTGTTTAGGTTAGGGAAGTTTTCTTCTATAGTTATTTTGAAGATATTTACTGGACCTTTAAGTTGTAAATTGTTGCTCTTTTTTATACCTATAATCCTTAGGTTTGGTCTCATTGTGTCCTGGATTTCCTACATGTTTTGGGTTACAAGCTTTTTGCATTTTGCATTTTCTTTGACTGTTGAGTCAATGTTTTCCATGATATTTTCATTACCTGAGATTCTTTCTTCTCTCTCTTGTATTCTGGTGTTGATGTTTGCACCTATGACTCGTGATTTTTTTTCCAAGGTTTTCTATCTCCAGAGTTGTCTCCCTTTGTGATTTTTTAGTTGTTTCTACTTCCATTTTTAGATCCTGGATAGTTTTGTTTAGTTCCTTCATTGTTTGTTTGTGTTTTCCTGTAATTCATTAAGGGATTTTTGTTTTTCCTCTTTAAGGGATTCTACCTGTTGACCCTTGTTCTCCTGTATGTCTTTTAGGGATTTTCTTGTATTGTCTTTTTAAGGGCTTCAATTTATTGACTCATGTTCTCCTGTCCTTTTTTTTTTTAAATATAATCTCCATTTACATTTCAAAGGTTATACCCCTTCCTGGTTTTCTCCCTCACTGAAAATCCCCAACCCATCCTCCCATACCCTGCCTATAAGAATATACTCCTCCAACCAACCACTCCCACAACCCCCACTCAATTTTCCCCCACTGGGGCCTCTATTGAGCCTTCACAGGACCAAGGACCTCTCTTGCAGTGATGCCCGAAAAGGCATTCCTCTGCCACTCTTTTGGCTGGAACCATGTCTACCTGGCTGCTTGCTTAGCCCCTGGGAGGCCCAGCGTGTCTGGTTGGCCTACATTATCATTCTTCCCATGGGGCTGCAACCCACCCCCAGCTCCTCCAGTCTGCCATCCAACTCCTCACTGTGAACCCCATGCTCAGTCCAATGGTTTGTGCTAGTATTTGCCTCTGTATCTGTAAGGCTCTGGCAAGTTCCCTCCAAAAGACCACCATAACATGCTCCGTTTTGCATGCACTTCTTGTCATCCATAGTAGTTTCAGTGTTTGGTGACTGTTTATAGGATAAATCCTCAGGTAGGACAGTCTCTGTGTGGTCTTTCCTTCAGTCTCTGCTCCATACTTTGTCTACATAGTTGTTCCTGTGAATATTTTTTCCCTTTCACAGAGGAACCAAAACAATCCCACTTTGGTCTTCTTTAGCTACCTGGTCTGTGAATTGTAGCATGTTTATTTTGAGCTTTTGGACTAATGTCCACTTATCAGTGAGTGTATACCATATGTGTTCTTTTATGACTGGGTTACCTGACTCAGGATGACACTTTCTAGTTCCATCCATTTGCCTAAGAATTCATGAATTCATTGTTTTTAATAGCTGAATAGTACTCCATTGTGTATATATACCACAATTTCTGTATCCAGTCTCTGTTGAAGGACATATGGTTTCTTTCCCACTTCTGACTATTATAAATAAAGTTTCTAGGAACATAGTGAAGCATGTGTCCTTATGACATGTTGAAGCATCTTATGGGTATATGCTCAGGAGTGGTATATCAATTTTTGTGTTTTCTTTTTAAGGTCTTCTACCTATTGACTCGTGTTCTCTTCTACTTCTTTAAGGGGGTTATTTATTTCCTTCTTGAAATGCTCTGTCTTCATGAGATGTGATTTTAAATCCTGATCTTGCTTTTCTGGTGTGTTGGGGTATCTAGGACTTGCTCTTGTGGGAAAACATGGTTTATATGGTACCATGTTGCCTTGGTTTCTGTTGGTAATGTTTTTGATTTTGTCTTTTCCTATCTGGTTATCTGTGGTGTTAACTGGTGTTGCTGTCTCTAACTGTGGCTTATCTCTCATGCAAGCCTCTGTATCTGTGCTCCTGAGAGACATGTTCTCTCTGTGTACACAGGTATGTAGGTACTCCTGTGATACCTGCTTTGTTATGGTTGTATTTGGGTATGTAGCTCTGTGGCCCTGATGAACTTAGGTGCAGTGCAAATAGGAAGACTCCTGTCCCAGGCTTCTCCTTGGCTCTTGTGTCCTCAGGGATTCTGGCTGTTTTCTCTGAGTGGCAGGGGTAGTCCTACCTGTACTGTCTGGCCTCTCTGCTCTCCTGAGTGTTTAGCTACCTTTTTGCACCACTTGGGTCTGGTGCACTGTGTCAGAGGATGGTCCCATGCAGGAGACAGAAATTGGAGGGCTTTCCCCAGAGAGCCCAAGGCATGATCGTCTGAGTGGTGGAGGTTATTCTACCTCTAATGTCATGCCTCTCCACACTCCTGAATAGTTAAACTACCTCCCTATACAACTTGGTTATAGAGTGCTGTGCCAGAGGATGGTCCTAAGCTGGACAGAGAAAGCAGTGGGCTCCCACCAGAAGATTCTGGGCATGACATCGGAGTGTCAAGGGTGATTCTACCTGTGCAGTAAGAGTGCCTCTGTGCAAATCAACAAGATAGATAAACCCTTAGCAAGACTGACCAAAGGGCACAGAGAAAGTATCCAAATTAACAAACTTAGAAATGAAAAGGGAGATATAACAACGGAAACTGAGGAAATCCAAAAAATCATCAGATCCTACTACAAGAGCCTGTACTCAACACAACTGGAAAATCTGGAGGAAATAGATAATTTCCTTGACAGATACCAAATACCAAAATTAAATCAGGACCAACTAGACCATCTAAACAGTCCCATAATGCCTAAAGAAATAGAAGGAGTCATAGAAAGTCTTCCAACCAAAAAAAGCACAGGACCAGATAGTTTCAGTGCAGAATTCTATCAGACCTTCAAAGAAGAGTTAACACCAATACTCTTCAAACTATTCCACAAAATAGAAACAGAAGGAACACTACCCAATTCCTTCTATGAAGCCACAATTACGCTGATACCAAAGCCAAACAAAGATCCAACAAAGAAAGAGAACTTCAGACCAATTTCCCTTATGAAAATCGATGCAAAAATACTCAATAAAATTCTTGCCAACCGAATCCAAGAACACATCAAAATGATCATCCACCATGATCAAGTAGGCTTTATCCCGGGAATGCAGGGTTGGTTCAATATACGGAAATCCATCAGTGCAATCCACCACATAAACAAACTCAAAGAACAAAACCACATGGTCATTTCATTGGATGCTGAAAAAGCATTTGACAAAATTCAGCATCCTTTCATGCTTAAAGTCTTGGAGAGAACAGGAATTCAAGGCCCATACCTAAACATAGTAAAAGCAATATACAGCAAACCGGTAGCCAGCATCAAACTAAATGGAGAGAAACTTGAAGCAATCCCACTGAAATCAGGGACCAGACAAGGCTGCCCCCTTTCTCCTTATCTTTTCAATATTGTACTTGAGGTACTAGCTTGGGCAATTCGACAACATAAGGAGGTCAAAGGGATACAAATTGGAAAGGAAGAAGTCAAACTATCATTATTTGCAGAGGACATGATAGTCTACCTAAGTGACCCAAAAAACTCCACTAGAGGGCTCCTACAGCTGATAAACAACTTCAGCAAAGTGGCAGGTTATAAAATCAACTCAAGCAAATCAGTGGTCTTCCTTTACTCAAAGGATAAACAGGCTGAGAAAGAAATTAGGGAAATGACCCCCTTCACAATAGCCACAAACAGTATAAAGTATCTTGGGGTGACTCTTACCAAACATGTGAAAGATATGTATGACAAGAACTTCAAGACTCTGAAGAAGGAAATGGAAAAAGACCTCAAAAATGGGAAAACCTCCCATGCTCATGGATCGGTAGAATCAATATAGTTAAAATGGCCATTTTGCCAAAAGCAATATACAGATTCAATGCAATACCCATCAAAATCCCAACTCAATTCTTCACAGAGTTAGAAAGAGCAATTATCAAATTCATCTGGAACAACAAAAAAACCCAGGATAGCTAAAACTATTCTCAGCAACAAAAGAAAATCTGGGGGAATCAGTATCCCTGACCTCAAGCAATACTACAGAGCAATAGTGTTAAAAACTGCATGGTATTGGTACAGTGACAGGCAGGAGGATCAATGGAACAGGATTGAAGATCCAGAAATGAACCCACACACCTATGACCACTTGATCCTCGACAAAGAGGCTGAAAACATCCAATGGAAAAAAGATAGCCTTTTCAACAAATGGTGCTGGTTCAACTGGAGGTCAGCGTGCAGAAGAATGCGAATTGATCCATCCTTGTCTCCTTGTACTAAGCTCAACTCCAAATGGATCAAGGACCTCCACATAAAGCCAGACACTCTGAAGCTAATAGAAAAGAAACTGGGGAAGACCCTTGAGGACATCGGTACAGGGAGAAAGTTTCTGAACAGAACACCAATAGCGTATGCTCTAAGAGCAAGAATTGACAAATGGGACCTCATAAAATTACAAAGTTTCTGTAAGGCAAAGGACACCATTAAGAGGACAAATCGGCAACCAACAAATTGGGAAAAGATCTTCACTAATCCTACATCAGATAGAGGGCTAATATCCAATATATATAAAGAACTCAAGAAGTTAGACTCCAGAAAACCGAACAACCCTATTAAAAAATGGGGTACAGAGTTAAACAAAGAATTCTCACCTGAAGAACTTTGGATGGCGGAGAAGCATCCTAAAAAATGCTCACCTTCATTAGTCATTAGGGAAATGCAAATCAAAACAACCCTGAGATTTCATCTTACACCAGTCAGAATGGCTAAGAATAAAAATTCAGGAGACAGTAGGTGTTGGAGAGGGTGTGGAGAAAGAGGAACACTCCCCCACTGCTGGTGGGGTTGAAAATTGGTACAACCACTCTGGAAATCAGTCTGGCGGTTCCTCAGAAAACTGGGCACCTCACTTCCAGAAGATCCTGCTATACCACTCCTGGGCATATACCCAGAGGATTCCCCACCATGCAATAAGGATACATGCTCTACTATGTTCATAGCAGCCCTATTTATAATTGCCAGATGCTGGAAAGAACCCAAGTATCCCTCAACAGAAGAGTGGATGCAAAAAATGTGGTATATCTACACAATGGAGTACTATTCAGCCATTAGAAACAATGAATTCATGAAATTGTTAGGCAAATGGATGGAGCTAGAGAACATCATACTAAGTGAGGTAACCCAGACTCAAAAGGTGAATCATGGTATACACTCACTAATAAGTGGATATTAACTTAGAAAACTGGAATACCCAAAACATAATCCACCCATCAAATGAAGTACAAGAAGACAGGAGGAGTGGCCCCTTGTTCTGGAAAGACTCAGTGAAGCAGTATTCGGCAAAACCAGAACGGGGAAGTGGGAAGGGGTGGGTGGGAAGACAGGGGAAGAGAAGGGGGCTTACGGGACTTTCAGGGAGTGGGGGGCTAGAAAAAGGCGAAATCATTTGAAATGTAAATATATTATATCGAATAAAAAAAAAGAGTGCTTCTGTGCACTCCTGGGTGGTTAAGGGACCTCACAGCACCATGGGTATGGTGCTTTTGTCGAATTTTTCTTTAAAAAGACTGAATTTGTCCAACTGTAGATTTTCATTCTGTTAGTCCACACATAACTTAGATATCTACTCTGTACAATACATATTCTACTATCTTTCCAGATCTTTCCATCCTTACATATTTATGTTCTTCTGCCCAGTCAAACTGCCTTACATTCTATAAATTTAAATATTAAATGGAATGAACCATACTCTTTGAAACCCTAGTTTCATTTTGCTTAATTTAAATATTAAATGAAATGAACCATACTCTTTGGAACCCTAGTTTCATTTTGATTTCTGAATATCAAGCATGGGAGTTACAATGGCATAGATTATCACTTTGTGGGGATATTTACCCAATTTTGGTCTTAGTCCAGGGGTACATTGAACATTTTATGTCAAAAATTTGGTACCCTTTAGTGCCTGGATTATCATTGATACTTTATCTATTACCGTAGGAGTATGTTCTGCTCTTGCTGGCAGCAAATATAGAAACATTCCTCTTGAGTATTAAAAAATGAAATATGGAAATGAAAAAAATCAAAATATTGACCACTAAGGATTTAGAGTTTCATTTGTTGTTAAAAATTTGCAAAGATACAAGTGATCTGTAGAATTGCATCTGTATGTCATGCCTACATTTTGTCAATCATCCAGCATAAGATCTTATACAGGACACACACAGCTTATGAAAAATCTGTCCATCAACTCCCCTGTTAATTATCCATAGAAGCCCACAGCCTGACAATCATCAATAAGGAATGTCCAAGTCCTGTAAAACATCCACTGGAAATATCCACAGCCTGTCAATCATCAACAGGAAACTCCCACAGCTTGTCATTCTTCACAAAACATGCCTGCTGCCTGTCAGTCATCCACAGAAAATGCCCACAGCCTGTCAACCATGTAGAAATAAATGGTCATAGTTTGTTAATCATTCACAGGACATGCCCACAACCTACCAATCTTACATCAAAAGTACTCAAAGACTGTAAATCATGCATTGGAAACCCCTATATCCTGACATTCATCCAATGGAAAAATTCACAGCCTATCAATCTTTCATAGGATATCTCAGAACCTGTCATTCATGGGTAATGCCCACAGCCTTTCAATCAACCACAGGAAATACATACCAACCCTGTCACCCTTCCAGAGAACAAGCCCACAACCTGTTAATCATCAATAGAAAATGCCTATGCCCTGTCAATCATTCATAGAAAACATCCAAAGCCATACATACTACATATCTTCAACATTTCAACATGCATAGTCAACATGTACAGCCTTTCTTTCATCCACAGGATATATCCATGGCTTCTCAGTAATCCATAGAAAATGACCACCATCTGCAAATCATCCATAGGAAAAGTCACCTGGCTATCAATCATGTATAGGAAATGCCCAATCCTGTCATTCACTGACAGTATATGACCTCGGCTTGTTAGCCATCTACAGAAAATACCCACAGACTTTCAATAATAAATAGGATATACCCATATCATGTCCTTTATTCTTAGGACATTCCCTCAGCCTGTCAGGCATAGGTAAAAGCAACAACTTGTCAATAATCCATAGAAAGTACCCACAACCTGACATGAATAGGAAATGACCACAACCTGTCAATCATCCATAGGAAATAGCTACAGCTTGTTAGTCATGCACATGACATACCCCCAGCCTGGCAATCATCTGGAGGAAAAAACATACATCGTATCAATCATCCATAGGAATTGCACAGAGATATCCATAAGAAATACACAGACTACCACTCCTGGGCATATACCCAGAGGATTCCCCACCATGTAATAAGGATACATGCTCTACTATGTTTATAGCAGCCCTATTTATAATTGCCAGATGCTGGAAAGAACCCAGGTATCCCTCAACAGAAGAGTGGATGCAAAAAATGTGGTATATCTACACAATGGAGTACTATTTAGCCATTAGAAACAATGAATTCATGAAATTCTTAGGCAAATGGATGGAGCTAGAGAACATCATACTAAGTGAGGTAACCCAGACTCAAAAGGTGAATTATGGTATGCACTCACTAATAAGTGGATATTAACCTAGAAAACTGGAATACCCAAAACATAATCCACCCATCAAATGAAGTACAAGAAGACAGGAGGAGTGGCCCCTGGTTCTGGAAAGACTCAGTGAAGCAGTATTCGGCAAAACCAGAATGGGGAAGTGCGAAGGGGTGGGTGGGAGGACAGGGGGAGGGAAGGGGGCTTATGGGACTTTCAGGGAGTGGGGGGCTAGAAAAGGGGAAATCATTTGAAATGTAAATAAAAATATATCAAATAAAAAAAAAAGAAATGCATAGAGCCAAAATCCAAATACCACCAAGAGAGAGCAGGTCTCCCAGGAGTGCACACATGCCTGTGAGCAAAGGTATGACCACATATTCTGCTCAGAGGGAATCATCAGGAACCCTCAGGCCACAGGTGCCAAGGCACAGTGGGGATAGGATCCTTTGGGTTTCTGTCTGCACACCAGAGCTGACTGAGTGCCATAAATCCTCAAACAAAAATTCCTCCCAGAGAGAGATGGTCTCGCAGGAGCATGGACACACAGGCTTACACGAGGGACAAGCCATAGTCAGAGACAGCAAGAACAGCTAACACCAGAGATAATCAGATGGTGAACATAAGAACAGAACATAAGCAACAGAAACCAAGGCTACTTGGCATCATCAGATCCCAGTTCTTCCAGCACAATGAGCCCTGGATACCCAAACACACCAGAAAAGAAAGACTCTGATTTAAAAGCACATCTCATGATGATGATAGAGGACTATAAGAAGGACATAAATGACTCCCTTAAAGAAATACAAGAGAACACAGGTAAACAACTAGAAGCCCTTAAAGAGGAAACACATGAATCTATTAAAAAATTACAGGGAGAAAAACAGGTGAAGATATTAAACAAAACCATGAAGGATCTAAAAATGGAAATAGAAACAATTAAATCATAAATGGTTTCCTCTTTAAGGGCTTCTACCTTTTGATCCATATTCTCTTGTCTTTCTTTAAGGGATTTTTGTGCTTCTACCTGTTGGCCCATGTTCTGTTGTATTTCTTTAAGGGAGTTATTTATGTCCTTCTTGAAGTCCTCCATCAGCGATATGAGATGTGATTTCAACTCTGGTTCTTGCTTTTCTGATGTGATGGAGTATGCAGAATTTGCTGTTGTGGGAGAGCTGGGTTCTGATGGTGCCATGTTGCCTTGGTTTCTATTGGTAATGATCTTGCATTTGCCTTTAGCCATCTTGTTATTTCTGGTATTAGCTGGTCTTGCTGACACTATCTTCTCTATCCTGCCAGCCTGTGTTTCTGTATTCCTGGGAATCTCTTTCTGTCCAATGCCCTGCAAACAGCTGATTCTCCAGAAAGTATCAGGCAATGGGATCTCACGTATGGCAGACTTGGCAAGGGTAGAATGCCTTGCTCCTGCCAATTCTCGAATGCCCTGCTCCTGTAGATTCTCTAATACCCTGCTCCTGTTGGTTCTCTAGACAGCATCAGGAAGTGGTGTCCTCTCCATGCCAGGTGTGGTGCAGGTCTCCCACCCCCCCGGCAGCAAGGGGCAGAGACGGGAGGAGGGTGGGGTAGAAGGGACAAAAGGGGATAGGCGAAATATTACCCTGCTCCTGTTGGTTCTCTAGAGATCATGAAGAATCAGTGTCCTCTCAGTGCCAGATGTGGTGCAGGTTTCCTGCCTCTGAAGGCAAGGGCACATTTTACTTATATAATGTGTATTTTTGTTCATTTTCTTGGGGAAATGCTTTGGCATCAGATCCTACTACAAGAGTTTATACTCAAGAGTTTGAAAACCTGGATAAAATGGACAACTTTCTAGATACATACCAGGTGTCAATGTTAAAACAAGAACAGATAAACCATATAAATAATCCCATAAGCCATGAGGAAATATAAGCAGTCATTAATAGTCTCCCTTCACAAAAGCCCAGGAACAGATTGGTTTAGTGGGGAGTTCTATCAGATCTTCAAAGAAGAGTTAATACGGATACTCTTCAAACTTTTCCATGAAATAGAAACTCAAGGAACACTACCCAGCTCATTCTATGAAGCCACAATCACACTTATACCTAAAACAAATGAAGACCAAACAAGGAAGGAGAACTTCAGACCAATCTCCCTCATGAACATTGATGCAAAAATCCTGAACAAAATCCTGGTCAACTGAATCCAAGAATGCATCAGAACTATAATTCACCACGATCAGGTAGGCTTCATTCCAGGGATGCAGGGATGGCTCAACATATGGAAATCCATCAATGTAATTCACTCATAAACAAACTAAAGGAAAAAAACCACATGGTCATTTCATTAGATGCTGAAAAGGTTTTTAACAAAATTCAGCATCCCTTCATAAAAGTCTTGGAGAGATCTGGAATCCAAGTCCCATACCTAAACATAGTGAAAGCAATATACTGCAAACCAGTGTCCAACATCCAACTAAATGGAGAGAAACTTGAGGCAATGCCACTAAAATTGGGGATCAGACAAGGCTGCCCTCTCTTTCCCTATCTATTCAATATAGTACTTGAAGTCCTAGCCAGAGCAAAAAGAGGTAAGCAAAAAATCAGCAAAAAGAAGTCAAAGAAATACAAATTGGAAAGGAAGAAGTCAAACTATCACTATTTTCAGATGATATGATAGTATACTTAAGCAACCTCAAGACTCCCACCAAAGAACTCCTAAATCTGATAAACAACTTCAGCAAAGTGGCTGGATATAAAATTAACTCAAGCCAATCAGTAGCCTTCCTCTACTCAAAGGATAAACAAGATGAGAAAGAAATTAGGGAAATGACACCCTTCACAATAGTCTCAAATAATATTTACCTAAGTGTGACCCTGACAAATCAAGTGAAGGGTCTATATGATAAGAACTTTAAACCTCTGAAGAAAGAAATTGAAGAAGGTCTCAGAAGATGGAAAGATCTCCCATGTTCATGGATTGGCAGGATAAATATAGTAAAAATAGTCATCTTGCCAAAAGCAATCTACATATTCAATGCAATCCCCATCAAAATTCCAAATCAATTCTTCATAGATCCAGAAAGAGCAATTCTAAAATTCGCCTGGAATAACAAAAAATCCAGGATAGCAAAAACTATTTTCCACAACAAAAGATATTCTGGGGGAATCACCATCCCTGACCTAAAGCTCTACTACGAAGCAAGGGTGATAAAAACTGTTTGGTATTGGTATGCAGACAGGCAGGAGATCAATGGAATAGAATTGAAGACCCAGAAAAAACCCACACACGTACAGCCACTTGATATTTGACAAAGGAGTTTAAAAAAATCCAGCACAAAAAAAGACAGCATTTTTAAGGAATGGTGCTGGATCAACTGGAGGTCTGCATGCAGAAAAATGCATATAACACATTATCTCCTTGTACAAAGCTCAAGTCCAAGTGGATCAAAGATCTACACATAAAATCAGACACACTGAAGCTTATAGAGGAGAAAGTGGGGGCAAACCTTGAACACATAGGCACAGGGGGAAAGTTTCTGAGCAGAACAACAGTGACTTATGCTTTAAGAACAAGAATCAACAAATGGGACCTCATAAAATTGAAAAGCTTCTGTAAGGCAAAGGACATAGTCAATAGGACAAACCGGCAACCAACAAATTGGGAAAAGGTGTTTACTAACCCTACATCTGATAGAGGGCTAATATCCAACGTATGCAAAGAACTCAAGAAGTTAGTCTCCAGAGAATTAAATAACCCTATTTTAAAAAATGGGGTACAGAGCTAAACAAGGAATTCTCAACTGAGGAAACTCAAATGGCTCTAAAACACATAGAGAAATGTTCAGCATCCTTAGTTATCAGGGAAATGCAAATCAAAACAACACTGAGATTCAACCTTACACCAGTCAAAATGGCTAAGATGAAAATCTCAGGGGACAGTAGATGCTGGGGAGGATGTGGGGAAAGAGTAACACTTTTCCATTTTTGGTGGGATTTCAAGCTGGTAAAACCACTCTGGAAATCAGTTTGGTGATTCCTCAGAAAATTAGACATAGTACTACATGTGGACCCAGCTATACCACTCCTGGGCATATACCCAGAAAGTGCTCCTACAAGTAAAAGGATGCATGCTCCACTATGTTCATAGCTGCCTTATTTATAATAGCCAGAAGCTGGAAAGTACCCAGATGTCCCTCAACAGAGGAATGGATACAGAAACTGTGATATATATACACAATGGAGTACTATTCAGCTATTAAAAACAATGAATTCATGAAATTCTTAGGCAAATGGATGGAACTAGAAAGTGTCATCCTGAGCAAGGTAACCCAGTCACAAAAGAAGGCACATGGTATGCAGTCACTAATAAGTGGATGCTAGTTCAAAAGCTCAAAATAAACAAGTTACAATTCACCCAGCACAGGAAGCTCAAAAATGAGGACTTAAGTGAGGGTGCTATGGTTCCTCTGAGAAAGGGAACAAAATCTCAAAGGAGCAACAAGAGAGGAAATGTGTGGAGCAGAGTCTGAAGGAAAGGCCACCAAGTGAGTGCCCTATCTGGAGATTCATCCTATAAATAGTCAGCAAACCCCGGACACTATGAAGAGAAGTATGTAACAAAAGGAGCATGTCATGGCTGTCTCCAGAGGGGCCCTGCCAGAGCCTTACAAATTCAGAGGGAGAAACTAGCAACCAATTATTGGACTGAGTGTGGCGGGAGGATCTGGAGGGTGGTCAAGAGGAGCTGAAGGAGTATATAGCCCCATGGGAAGAACAATGACTTTGGACACCCAGACACCCCAAGACTCCAAGGGACTGAACCATCAACCAAGGGGTATATATGGTTCCAGCCAAAAATGTGCCAGAGGAATGCCTTTTTGGGCATCAGTGGGAGGAGTGGTCTTTGGTCAGGTAAAAACTCAATAGAGGCTACAACAGAGGGAAACAGATGGGGGGAGAAGTTCGGGGGGGGAGGTGGAACTGTGTCAGGTAGAGGGGTAAATACTGGAGACAGGGGGTGGGAGGAGGGGTAAGGAATCATGGGGGTGCTTTTGGGGGGGGGAAATTGGGAAAGGTTTTACCATTGGCAATGTAAATGAAGAAGATACTCAATTAAAAAATGAAAAAAAAAAAAAAAAGAAATCATAAAGGGAGAGAACCCTGGAAGTAGAAAACGTAGGAAAGAGATCAGAAGTCATAGATGCAAGCATCCCCAACAGAATACAAGAGATAGAAGAAAGAATCTCAGGTACAGGGATAGTGAAATGGCTCATTGGTTAAGAGCACTGACTGCTCTTCTGAAGATCCTGAGGAGTACAAATCCCACCAACCACATGGTGGCTCACAACCATCTGTAATGAGATCGGACACCCTCTTCTGGTGTGTCTGAAGACAGCTACAGTGTACTTACATAAAATAATAATCTTTAAAAAAGGAATCTCATGTGCAGAAGATACCATAGACAACATTGACACAATAGTCAAAGAAAATGAAAAAAATGTAAAATATTCCTAATGCAAAACATCCAGGAAATCCATGGCACAATAAACATACAAGAAGCCTACCAAACTCCAAATTGATTGGGCCAGAAAAAAATTCTTCTGTCACATAATATTCAAAACACCAAAGGCAGAAAACAAATAAATAAAAATAAATAATATTAAAAGCAGAAAGGGAAAAAAGTCAAGTAACATAAAAGACAACTCTATGAAAATTACACCAGACTTCTCACCAGAGACTATGAAAGCCAGAAGATCCTGAGCATATGTCATACAGATCTAAGGGAAGACAAATGTCAGCCCAGTGTACTATACCCAGCAAAGCTCTCAATTACCATAGAGGAAGAAAACAAGACATTCCACGACAAAATCAATTTACACAGTATCTTTCTACAAATCCAGCCCTACAAAGGATAATACCTGGAAAATGCCAACATCAGGAGAGAAACTACACCCTAGAAAAGGCAAGAAAATTATCTTCCTTCAAGAAACCCAAAATAAGACATCCACACAAACATAAAAATGGCATAAAAAATAACAGGAAGTAATCACAATTCCTGGCAGTTCCTCAGAAAACTGGAATCATCACTTCTGGAGAACACTGCTATACCACTCCTGGGCATATACCCAGAGGATTCTCTAGCATGTAATAAGGATACATGTTCTATTATGTTCATAACAGCCCTATTTATAATATAAGAAGATGGAAAGAACCCAGGTGTCCCTTCAATGGAGGAATGGATGCAAAAAATGTGGTATATATACACAATGGAGTACTATTCAGCCATTAGAAACAATGAATTCATGAAATTCTTAGACAAATGGATGCAGCTGGAGAACATCATACTAAGTGAGGTAACCCAGTCTCAAAAGATCAATCACAGCATGCACTCACTGATAAGCGGATATTAGCTTAGAAACTTGGATTACCCAAGTCATAATCCACATATCAAATGATGTCCAAGAAGAACAGAGGAGTGGCCCCTTGTTCTGGAAAGGCTCAGTGCATCAGTATAGGGCAATACCAGAACAGGGAAGTGGGAAGGGGTGGATGGGGGAACAGGGGGAGGGAAGAGGGCTTATGGGACTTTCAGAGAGCGGGGAACCAGGAAAGGGGAAATAATTTGAAACGTAAATAAAAATATATCGAATAAAAAATGACTGAATACTATTTCATCAAATGTATGTATCAAAATACAGGTTTCTTTGTACCTTTCAGCTATTGTGAATAATGTTGCTATGGACAACAAGAGAATAAAAGCATTTATTGAACAAAAAAAAAAAAAAAAACAGGACACAGCATTTTGCTGCACACAGGAAATACACCTCAGTGTCAAAGGCAGACACTACCGCAGAGTAAAGGGTTGGAAAACAATTTTCCAAGCAAATGGTCTCAAGAAACAAACCAAATTAGATTATTCTAATATCGAATAAAATCAACTTTCAACCAAAAGTTATCAAAAAGGATAATGAAGGAAAGTTCATACGCATCAAAGGAAAAATCTACCAATAAGAACTCTCAATTCTGAACATCTATGCTCCAAATTCAAGGGTACCCACATTCATAAAAGAAACTTTGGTAATGCTCAAAGTGCACATTGCACCTCACACAATAATAGTGGGAGACTTCAACACCTCACTCTCATCAATAGACCGATCATGAAAACACAAACCAAACATTGAAACTAACAGAAATTATGGAACAAATGGATTTAACAGATAATCATAGAACATTTCATGCTAAAACAAAAGAATATACCTTACTCTTAGCACCTCATGGTAACTTCTCCAAAATTGATCATACAATTGGTATCAAAACAGGCCTCAAAAAAATACCAGAAAATTGAAATAATCCCTTATGTACTATCAGATCAACATGGACCAAGGGTGGTCTTCAATAGCAAATAAAACAACAGAGAGTCCACAGACATAAGGAAGCTGAACAATGCCCTACTCAACGACAACTGAATCAAGGAAGAAATAAAGACATTTTAGGTTAGGCAGTGGTGGTGCACGCCTGTATTCTCAGCACTCTGGGAGGCAGAGGCAGGCAGATTTCTGAGTTCGAGGCCAGCCTGGTCTACAGAGTGAGTTCCAGGACAGCCAGGACTATATGGAAAAACCCTGTATTGAAAAAACCAAATCCAAAAAAAACCAAAAAACAACGAAAAAAGGTATTTTAGAATTAAAACGAAGGCACAACATACCCAAACTTAAGGGACACAATGAAAAGAATACTAAGAAGAAAAGTCATAGCTCTGAATGCCTTCAAAAAGAAGCTGGAGAGAGCATACAGTAGCAGATTGACAGCACGCCTGAAAGCTCTAGAACAAAAAGAATCAAAGAAACCCAAAAGAAGTAGACGGCAGGAAATAATCAAACTCAGGGCTGAAATCAACCAAGTAGAAACAACGAGAATTATAGGAAAAACTCAACAAATGTAGGAGCTGGTTCTTTGAGAAAATCAACTAGATAGACAAACCCTTAGCCAGAGTAACCAAAGGGCACATAGGCTGTATTCAAATGAACAAAATCAGAAATGAAAATGGAGATATAACAACAAAAATGGAGGAAATATTAAAAAATCATCAGATCCTACTAACAAAGACTATATTCAGTAAAACTGGAAACTCAGGATGAAATGGAAAATTTTCTAGACAGACACTAAAGACCAAAGTGAAATCAGGACCAGATAAAACATCTAAATAGTCCCATAACCCTTAAAGAAATAAAAGCAGTTGTGAAAAATTCTCCTAACAAAAAATAGACCAGGACCAGATGGGTTTAGTGCAGAATTCTATCAGACCTAATTCCAATACTCTTCAAAGTATTCCACAAAATAGAAACAGAAGGAACACTTTGAAATTTGTTCAATCAAGCCACAGTTAAGCTGATACCAAAACCACACAAAGGCCCAACAAAGAGAACTTCAGATCAATTTCCCTTAGGAATATCGATGCAAAAATACTCCATAGAGCCTGGGCGCCAACACCACATCTCCAGGTCCTGCAAGATGCAAGAGGGGCTTCCGGGTGGCCAGCTGGGAGAAGTCAGTGTGCTCCAGTGAATCCAGCAGGCCCCAGCGGGAGCCTTCAGGTGTCTGCTTCAGGATCTGAACAGCCTGGGCAACAGCACCCTGTCTCCAGGCAGTGCAGGAGGTAAGCTGTGCACCAGAGGCCACCTGGGAAGGGGCAGCTTGCACTGGTGAGTCCAGCACTGACAAGACCAACTAAGACCAGTGAAAACTAGACGGCAAAAGGCAAATGCAGGAACGTCACTAACAGAAATCAAGGCAATATGGCAACATCTGAACCCAATTCTCCTTTACCAGCATGTCCTGGATACCCCAGCACACCAGTAAAACAAGATTTGGATTTAAAATCACTGGTCATGATGCTGGTACAGGAACACATGAAGGACATACTTAAAGAAATTCAGGAGAAAATGGATCAAAAGTTAGAAACCCTTGCAAGGGAAATACAAAAATCATTGAAAGAAATCCAGGAGAAAACAAAAGCCAATAATGAGGAAATGCAAAAAACACTTAAAGAAATACAGGAGAACGTTGGTCAACAGGCTGAGGTCATGAAAAAGGAAACACAAAAATCTCTTAAAGAATTACAGGAAAGCACAAACAAGCAAGTGAAGGAGCTAAGCAAAACCATCCAGGATCTAAAATCAGAAGTAGAAAAAACTACAAAAACTCAAAGGGAGACAACTTTGGAGATAGAAAGCCTTGGGAAGAAATCATGGGACATAGATGCAAATATCAACAACAGAATACAAGAGATAGAAGAAAGAATCTCAGATGCTGAAGATCCCATAGAAACCATGGACTCAACAGTTAAAGAAAATGCAAGATGCAAAAAGCTTGTAACCCAAAAGATCCAGGAAATCATGGACACAATGAGAAGACCAAACCTAAGGATTATAGGCATAGATGAGAGTGAAGATTTACAACTTAAAGGGCCACCAAATATCTTCAATAAAATTATGGAAGAAAACTTCCCTAACCTAAAGAGAGAGATGCCCATGAATATACAAGAAGCCTACAGAACTCCAAACAGACTGGACCAGAACAGAAATACTTCCAGTCACATAATAATCAAAACACCGGCAGCGGCGGCAGCAGCGGCGGCTGCGGCAGCAGTGGCTGCTCCAGCTGAAGGGCCATCAGCAGTGGAACCAAGGCGTCACAGGGACCAGTTAGGCCCTGCGCCCACGACCACTGACCTTTACTGACCAGCCGGGCGGCAAGCAGCTGCAGTTGTGCGGCGCCTTTCCTGCACAGAAGCCACTTCAGAACTCGGCCTCCCACCAGTCAGGAGAGGTGCATCCATCTTGGTTCCGTACTCCAGGGATCGGACAGACTGAGGTACACAAACATAATCCGAGGCCAACACTGCGGTGGTCTGAGCCCGACGGGCGTTGGCCTGCACCCAGGCCCTGGGCTGGTCGGGGGGCCATCGGGGTGCCAACCCAGCCAGGAGGTTTTTTGCCCAGGCCTGTGTGCGCCCCGCCGCCATTTTGCCTGAGGGACGACAGAGAGCTCTGGCGGGCAGACCTGTAACAGGCATAGCCTGAGGCTAACAAAGCAGGGGTCTAGGCCCCAAAAGGCACAGGACTGACCCCAAGAACTGGGCGGCTTGGTGGGCCATCTGTGAGTCAACCCGCCCAGGTGATTGTTAGCACAGCAGACTCTCCCGGCATTTTCAGGGAGCTCGGGCGCGCAAGCCCGCCATCCTAGTCACCTGGCAGACCCAATTAACAGTCATAGCCCTAGGGGAACTTTGCTCGGACCTTGGCCTCCCAGGCTTTTGCCTGGACTCAGGGACTGGGCGGCCAGGCTAACCTTGTGTGCGACAGCCCGGTTGGTGGATCGGCTTCCCAGCGGAGTGAGCAGAACACAGGGGAGGTCACAGCAGCATACACGGTCGGCACTCCCTGGGGGTGTACACGGGCTCCATCTGGTCCACAGACACAATCTGGGGCAAGGCCTCAGGCAGAAGCCCTCAGCTCTACTCTCTCTGCTTCCAGATCCAGATCAGTCTGGGCGGCAGCACCACATCTCCAAGTCCTGCAAGTGGCTAGCTGGGCTTCCGGGAGGCCAGCTGGGAGAAGTCAGTGTGCTCCAGTGAATCCAGCGGGCCCCAGCGGGAGCCTTCGGGTGCCTGCTTTGGGATCGGAACAGCCTGGGCAGCAGCACCCTGTCTACAAGCAGTGCAGGAGGTAAGATGTGCACCAGAGGCCAACTGGGAAGGGGCAGCTTGCACTGGTGAGTCCAGCACTGACAAGACAAACTAACACCAGTGAGATCTAGATGGCAAAAGGCAAATGCAGGAACGTCACTAACAGAAATCAAGGCAATATGGCAACATCTGAACCCAATTCTCCTCTACCAACATGTCCTGGATACCCCATCACACCAGTAAAACAAGATTTGGATTTAAAATCACTGGTCATGATGCTGGTACAGGAACACATGAAGGACATACTTAAAGAAATTCAGGAGAAAATGGATCAAAAGTTAGAAGCCCTTGCAAGGGAAACACAAAAATCATTGAAAGAAATCCAGGAGAATACAAAAGCCAACAAGGAGGAAATGCAAAAAACACTTAAAGAAATACAGGAGAACTTTGGTCAACAGGCTGAGGTCATGAAAGACGAAACACAAAAATCTCTTAAAGAAATACAGGAGAACTTTGGTCAACAGGCTGAGGTCATGAAAGAGGAAACACAAAAATCTCTTAAAGAATTACAGGAAAACACAAACATGAAAGTGAAGGAGCTAAGCAAAACCATCCAGGATCTAAAATCAGAAGTAGAAACAACTAAGAAAACTCAAAGGGAGACAACTTTGGAGATAGAAAGCCTTGGGAAGAAATCAGGGGACAGAGATGCAAATATCAACAACAGAATACAAGAGATAGAAGAAAGAATCTCAGATGCTGAAGATTCCATAGAAACCATGGACTCAACAGTTAAAGAAAATGCAAAATGCAAAAAGCTTGTAACCCAAAATATCCAGAAAATCCAGGACACAATGAGAAGACCAAACCTAAGGATGTAGTATATCTACACAATGGAGTACTATTCAGCCATTAGAAACAATGAATTCATGAAATTCTTAGGCAAATGGATGGAGCTAGAGAATATCATACTAAGTGAGGTAACCCAGACTCAAAAGGTGAATCATGGTATGCACTCACTAATAAGTGGATATTAACCTAGAAAACTGGAATACCCAAAACATAATCCACACATCAAATGAGGTACAAGAAGAAAGGAGGAGTGGCCCCTGGTTCTGGAAAGACTCAGTGAAACAGTATTCAGCAAAACCAGAACGGGGAAGTGGGAAGGGGTGGGTGGGAGGACAGGGGAAGAGAAGGGGGCTTGCGGGACTTTCGGGGAGTGGGGGGGCTAGAAAAGGGGAAATCATTTGAAATGTAAATAAATTATATCGAATAATAATAAAAAAACATAAAAAAATAATCAAAACACCAAATGTACTAAACAAAGAAAGAATATTAAAGGCAGTAAGAGAAAAAGGCCAGGTAACAGATAAAGGAAGACCTATCAGAATCACACCAGACTTCTCACCTGAGACTATGAAAGCTAGAAGATCCTGGGCAGATGTCATGCAGACTCTAAGAGAACACAAATGCCAGCCAAAACTACTATACCCAGCAAAAATCTCAATCACCGTAGATGGAGAAACTAAGATATTCCATGACAAAACCAGGTTTTCCCAATATCTATCCACAAACCCAGTCCTACAAAGGATAATAGGAGGAAAACACCAATACAAGGAGGGAAACTTCACCCTGGAAAAAGCAAGATAGTAATTTTTCATCAAACCTAAAAGAAGTCAACCGATCAAATTTAAAAAATAACGTCAAAAATGACAGGAAGTAACAATCACTACTCCTTAATATCACTTGATCTTCGACAAAGGAGCTGAAAACATCCAGTGGAAAAAAGATAGCCTTTTCAACAAATGGTGCTGGTTCAATTGGAGTTCAGCATGCAGAAGAATGCGAATTGATCCATTCTTATCTCCATGTACTAAACTTCACTCCAAGTGAATCAAGGACCTCCATGTAAAATCAGACACACTGAAACTAATAGAAAAGAAACTGGGGAAGACCCTTGAGGACATGGGCACAGGGGAAAAGTTCCTGAACAGAACACCAATAGCTTATGCTCTAAGATCAAGAATTGACAAATGGGACCTCATAAAATTACAAAGTTTCTGTAAGGCAAAGGACACTGTTAAAAGGACAAAATGGCAACCATCAAATTTGGAAAGGATATTCACCAACCCTACATCTGATAGAGGGATAATATCCAATATATACAAAGAACTCAAGAAGTTAGACCCCAGGGAACCAAATAACCCTATTAAAAAATGGGGTACAGATCTAAACAAAGAATTTTCACCTGAAGAAATTTGGATGGCCAATAGACACCTTAAGAAATGCTCAACATCATTATTCAATAGGGAAATGCAAATCAAAACAACCCTGAGATTTCACCTTACACCAGTCAGAATGGGTAAGGTCAAAAACTCAGAAGACAGCAGGTGTTGGTGAGGATGTGGAGAAAGAGGAACACTCCTCCACTGCTGGTGGTCTGTAAAATGGTACAACCACTTTGGAAATCAGTCTGGCAGTTCCTCAGAAAACTGGACATGACACTTCCGGAGGACCCTGCTATACCTCTCCTGGGCATATACCCAAAGGATTCCCCAGCATGCAATAAAGACACATGCTCCATTATGTTCGTAGCAGCCTTATTTATAATAGCCAGAAGCTGGAAAGAACCCAGACATCCCTCAAAGGAGGAATGGATACAGAAAATGTGGTATATTTACACAATGGAATACTACTCAGCAATTAGAAACAATGAATTCACAAAATTTTTAGGCAAATGGTTTGATCGGGAAAATATCATTCCAAGTGAGGTAACCCAATCACAAAAGAATACACATGGAATGCATTCTCTGATAATTGGATATTAATTAACCCAGAAGCCCTGAATACCCAAGGCACAAATCGCATAACAAATGACTCCCATGAAGAAGTATGGAGAGGGTCCTGATGCTGGAAAGGATTGATCTAGCATTGGAGAGGAATATAACAACAGAGAAAAAGGAGGGAGGTGATTGGAGAATGGATGGAGAGAAGAAGGTTTATGGGACATATGGGGAGGGGGGATCTGGGAAAGGGGAAATCATTTGGAATGTAAACAAATAATATAGAAAATAAAAATATTAAAAAATATATCATTTCAATTACTACTAATAAGTATCAGGAAATTAAGAAGAAAAGATACTTGCATGGCATAGTGTATTACATTTAAACAACATTTCTCTCTGGCTTTAGAGACTGCAAAAAAAAAAGAAAGCAGTTTTCATTATGATTTATTCTCAAAAAGCACTTGAATTAAGACAAAGGGAAAAAGAAAGGAAAATTCCGGTCCAAGATCACAACATGTGGGTACCCAATTTCTGAACAACTACAAGGCAGAGCTGAGGTAGTACAAGTCATACATAATACATATAAAGATAATGGAGATTTTTAAAATTTTATTTATTGAATATCATCTTCATTTACATTTCCAATGGTAAAACCTTTTCCCATTTTCCCCCTCCACAAATACCCCTCATAAAATTACAAAGTTTCTGTACAGCAAAGGACACCATCAAAAGGACAAATCGGCAACCAACAAATTGGGAAAAGATCTTCATCAACCCTACATCAGATAGAGGGATACCTGGGTTCTTTCCAGCTTCTGACTATTATAAATAGGGCTGCTATGAACATAGTGGAACACGTATCCTTATTACATGCTGGGGAATTCTCTGGGTATATGCCCAGGTGTTGTATAGCTGGGTCCTCAGGTAGTACTATGCCTAATTTTCTGAGGAACCACCAAACTGACTCCCAGAGTGGTTTTACCATCTTGCACCCCCACCAGCAATGGAGGAGTGTTCCTCTTTCTCCACATCCTTTCCAGCATCTGCAGTCCCCTGAGGTTTTCATCTTAGCAATTCTGACTGGTGTGAGGTGGAATCTAAGGGTTGTTTTGATTTTCATTTCCCTGAAATCTAAGGATGCTGAACATTTATTTTGGTGCTTGAGAGCCATTAGTGTTTCCTCAGTTGATAATTCTCTGTTTAGCTTTGTACCCCATTTTTAATAGGGTTATTGGATTCTCTGGAGTCTAACTTCTTGAATTATTTATATACATTGGTTATTAGCCCTCTGTCAGATGTAGAATGGGTAAAGATCTTTTCCCTTTCTATTGGTTGCCATTTTGTCCTATTTACAATGTCCAATGCTTTATAGAAGCTTTGCAGTTATATGAGGTCCCATTTGTTGATTCTTGTTCTTAAAACATAAGTTATTCATGTTCTACTCAGGAAATTTTCCCCTGTGCCCATTTGTTCAAGGTTATTCCTCACTTTCTCCTTTACAAGCTTCGGTGTACCTGGTTTTATGTGTAGGTCCTTGATCCACTTGGACTTGAACTTTGTACAAGGAGATAAGAGTGGGTCGATTTGCATTTTTCTGCATGCTGACCTCCAGTTGATTCATCACCATTTGTTACAAATGCTGTAACAGCTCCTACATGTAATACAGCTACTACATGTAATAAGGACACATGCTCCACTATGTTCATAGCTGCCTTACTTAGCATAGCCTGAAGCTGGAAAGAATCCAGATTTCCTTCGAGAGGAATGGATACAAAAACTGTGGTTTATATACACAATGCCTTACTATTCAGCTATTCAAAACAATGAATTCATGAATTTTCTTAGGCAAATGGATGGAAATAGAAAGTGTAAAAACATCCATGTATGTTTTTATCTCCTTTGTCAAATATCAAGTGTCCTTAAGCGTGTAGGTTCTTTTCCAGATCTTCAATTTTATTCCATTGATCTTCCTGCCTGTCTCCTTACCAATACCAAAAAGGTTTTATCACTATTGCTCTGTAGTCGAGCTTGAGGTCAGGTATGGTGATTCATCCAGGAGATATTATGTTGTGGAGAACTGTTTTTGCTATCCTGGGTTTTTTGTTATTCAAGATGAATCTGCAGATTGCTCTTTCTAGCTCTATGAAAAATTGATTCAGAATTTTGATGGGAATTGCATTGAATCTGTACATTGCTTTAAGCAAGATAGCCATTTTTACTACATCAATCCTGCCAATCCATGAGCTTGGGAGATCTTTCCATCTTCTGAGATCTCAATTTATTTCTTGAGAGGCTTGAAATTCTTATCATACAGGCCTTTTACTTGCTTGATTAGAGTCACACCAAGGGATGTAATATTTGTGACTATTGTGAAGGGTGTCATTTCCCTAATTTATTTCTCAGCTAGTTTATCCTTTGAGTGTAGGAAGGCTACTGATTTTTTTGAATTTATTTTATATCCAGTTACTTTGTTGAAGATGTTTGTCAGCTGAAGGAGTTCTCTGGTGGAATTTTTAGAGTCACTTATGTATACTATTTTATCATCTGCAAATAGTGATATTTTGACTTCTTCTTTTCCAATTTGCATACCTTTGACATCTTTTTGTTGTCTGATTGCTCTAGCTATGACTTCAAGTACTATATTGAATAGATATGGAGAAAGTGGGCAGCCTTGTCTAGTCCCTGATTTTAGTGGTATTGCTTCAAATTTCTCTCCATTTAGTTTGATGTTGGCTACTGGTTTACTGTATATTGCTTTTACTATGGTTAGGGATGGGCCTTGAATTCCTGTTATTTCTTTAAAATTTTTTATTGATACATTTTTATTTACATTTCAAAAGATTTCCCCTTTTCTGGGTCCCCACTCCCCGCAAGTCCCATAAGCCTTCTTCCCTCCCCCTGTTCCTCCATCTACCCCTTCCTGCTTCCCTGTTCTGGAATTCCCCTATATTCTTGCACTGAGTCTTTCCAGAACCAGGGGCCACTCC
This sequence comes from Apodemus sylvaticus, assembly GCF_947179515.1. Taxonomy (NCBI): domain Eukaryota; kingdom Metazoa; phylum Chordata; class Mammalia; order Rodentia; family Muridae; genus Apodemus; species Apodemus sylvaticus. The sequence goes on from NC_067472.1 coordinate 187,694,461, forward strand.
TCCATTATTTTTGGACATCATTTAATTTGTGGATTATGTCTTGGGTATTCTAACTTTCTAGGCTAATATGCACTTATCAGTGAGTGCATACCATGATTGATCTTTTGAGACTGGGTTACCTCACTTAGTATGATGTTCTCCAGCTCCATCCATTTGGCTAAGAATTTCATGAATTCATTGTTTCTACTGGCTGAATAGTACTCCATTGTGTAAATATACCACATTTTTTGTATCCATTCCTCCATTGAAGTACACCTGGGTTCTTTCCAGCTTCTGGCTACTACAAACAGGGCTGCTATGAACGTAGTGGAGCATGTGTCCTTATTGCATGCTGAAGAATCCTCTAGATATATTCCCAGGAGTGGTATAACAGGGTCCTTAGGAAGTGTCATGCCCAGTTTTCTGAGGAAACACCAGACTGATTTCCAAAGTGGTTGCACCATCTTGCAATCCCACCAGCAGTGGAGGAGTGTTCCTCTTTCTCCACATCCTCGCCAACACCTGTTTCTCCTAAGTTTTTGTCCTTAGCAATTCTGACTGGTGTTAGGTGAAATCTCAGGGTTGTTTTGATTTGCATTTCCCTAATGATTAATGATGTTGAACATTTCTTAAGGTATTTCTCAGCTCTCCAATGTTCTTCGTGTGAAAATTCTTTGTTTAGCCCCGTACCCCACTTTTTAATGGGGTTATTTGATTCTCTGGCTTCTACCTTCTTGAGTTCTTTGTATATATTAGATATTAGCCCTCTGTTGGACTTAGGGTTGGTGAAGATCCTTTCCCAATCTGTTGGTTGATGTTTTGTCCTTTTGACGGTGTCCTTTGCCTTACAGAAACTTTGTAGTTTTATGAGGTCCCATTTGTCAATTCTTGATCTTAGAGAATAAGCTATTGGTGTTCTATTCAGGAACTTTTCCCCCATGCCCATGTCCTCCAGGGTCTTCCCCAGTTTCTTTTCTATTAGTTTCAGTGTGTCAGGTTTTATGTGGAGGTCCTTGATCCATTTGTAGCTGAGCTTAGTACAAGGAGATAAGAATGGACCGATTCACATTCTTCTGCATACTGACCTCCAATTGAACCAGCACCATTTGTTGAAAAGACTATCTTTTTTCCACTGGATGCTTTCAGCTCCTTTGTCGAAGATCAAGTGACCATTGGTGTGTTGGTTCATTTCTGGGTCCATTGATCCGCATGCCTAACATTGTACCAATACCATGCAGTTTTTATCACTATTTCTCTGTAGTAAAGTTTAAAGTCTGGGATACTGAATCCCCCTGAACTTCTTTTACTATTGAGAATAGTTTTAGCTATCCTGGGTTTTTTGTTATTCCAGATGAATTTAAGAATTGCTCTTTCGGGTTGATTGGGGAACGGGGGTGGGGGGATGGCTTATGGGATTTTGGGGGGGAACTGGAAATGGGAAATCATTTGAAATGCAAATAAATAATATATCTAATAAAAAAGAATTGCTCTTTCTAGCTCTATGAAGAACTGGGTTGGGATTTTGATGGGGATTGCGGTGAATCTGTAGACTGCTTTTGGCAAGATGGGCATTTTAACTATATTAATCCTGCTAATCCACAAGCATGGATGATCTTTCCATTTTCTGAGATCTTCTTCGCTTTCCTTCTTCAGAGATCTGAAGTTCTTTTCATATAGGTCTTTCACTTGTTTGGTTAGAGTCACCCCAAGATACTTTATGCTGTTTATAGCTATTGCGAAGGAAGTCATTTCCCTAATTTCTTTCTCAGTCTGCTTATCCTTTGAATATATAAAGGCTACTGATTTGCTTGCATTGATTTTGTAGCCAGCCACTTTGCTGAAGTTGTTTATCAGCTGTAGGAGTTCTCTAGTAGAGTTTTTAGGGTCACTTAAGTATACGATCATATCATCTGCAAATAGTGATAGTTTGACTTCTTCCTTTCCAATTTGTATCCCTTTGACTTCCTTATGTTGTCTAATTGCTCTAGCTAGGACTTCAAGAACTATATTGAAAAGATATAGAGAGAGGGGGCAGCCTTGTCTAGTCCCTGATTTTAGTGGGATTGCTTCAAGTTTCTTTCCATTTAGTTTGATGTTGGCTACCGGTTTGCTGTATATTGCTTTTACTATGTTTAGATATGGGCCTTGAATTCCTGTCCTTTCCAAGACTTTTAGCATGAAAGGATGCTGAATTTTGTCAAATGCTTTTTCTGCATCTAATGAGATGATAATGTGGTTTTTTTCTTTGAGTTTGTTTATGTAGTGGATAGCATTTATGGATTTCCTTATATTGAACCATCCCTGCATATCTGGGATGAAGCCTACTTGATCATGGTGGATGATCGTTTTGATGTGTTCTTGGACTCTTTAGGCCAGATTTTTATTTAGTATTTTTGCATATATATTCATAAGGGAAATTGGCCTGAAATTCTCTTTCTTAGTTGGATCTTTGTGTGGTTTTGGTATCAGCATAATAGTGGCTTCATAGAACGAGTTGGGTAGAGTTCCTTCTGTTTCTATTTGGTGCAAAAGTTTGAAGAGTATTGGTGTTAAGTCTTCTTTGAAGGTCTGATAGAATTCTGCACTGAAACCATCTGGTCCTGTGATTTTTTTGGTCAGAAGCCTTTCTATGACCACTTCTATTTCTTTAGGGGTTATGGGTCCATTTAGATGGTCTATTTGATCCTGGTTTAATTTTGGTAATTGGTATCTGTCTAAGAAAATGTTCATTTCCTCCAGATTCTCCAGTTGTGTTGAGTACAGGTTTTTGTAGTAGGATCTGATGATTTTTTGAATTTCCTCGGTTCCTGTTGTAATATCTATGTTTCCATTTCTAATTTTGTTAATTTGGATACTTTCTCTGTGCTCTTTCGTTAGTTTGGCTAAGGGTTTATCTATCTTGCTGATTTTTTCAAAGAACCAGCTTTTGGTTTTGTTGATTCTTTGTATGGTTCTCTTGGTTTCTACTTGATTGATTTCAGCCCTGAGTTTGATGATTTCCTGTCTTCTTCTCCTCCTGTGTGAATTAGCTTCTTCTTGTTCCAGGGCTTTCAGTTGTTCCCTTAATCTTCTAGTATATGCTCTCTCAAATTTCTTTTTGGAGGCACTCAAAGCTATGAGTTTTCCTCTTAGCACTGCTTTCATTATGTCCCATAGATTTGTGTATGTTGTGCCTTCATTTTCATTAAATTCTAAGAAATCTTTGATTTCTTTCTTTATTTCTTCCTTGACCAAGGTATCATTGAGTAGAGTATTGTTCAGTTTCCATGTGTATGTGGACTTTCTGTTGTTTTTACTGTTATTAAAGACCACTTTTACTCCGTAGTGATATGATAGGAGGCATGGGATTAGTTCGATCTTCTTATATTTGTTGAGGTCTGTCTTGTGACCAACTATATGATCTATTTTGGAGAAGGTTCCATGAGGTGCTGAGAAAAAGGTATATTCTTTTGCTTTGGGATGAAAAGTTCTATATATATCTGTTAACTCCAATTGGTTCAAAGCTTCAATTAGTTTCACTGTCTCCCTGTTTAGTTTCTGCTTTCCTGATCGGTCCGTTGGTAAGAGTGGAGTGTTGAAGTCACCCACAATTATTGTGTTAGGTGCAATGTGTGCTTTGAGCTTTAGTAAAGTTTCTTTTATGAATGAGGGCGTCCTTGTATTTGGGGCATAGATGTTCAGGATTGAGAGTTCTTCTTGTTGGATTTTTCCTTTGACCAGCAAGTAGTGACCTTCCAGGTCTCTTTTGATGACATTAGGTTGAAAGTCAATTTTATCTGAAATTAGAATGGCAACTCTGGCTTGTTTCCTGGGACCATTTGCTTGTAGAATTGTCTTCCAGCCTTTTATTCTAAGGTAGTTTTTGTCTTTGACACTGAGGTATGTTTCCTGTATGCAGCAAAATGTAGGGTCCTGTTTAGGTAACCAGTCTGTTAGTCTATGTCTTTTTATTGGGGAATTGAGTCCATTGATGTTAAGAGATATTAAGTAGTAGTGGTTATTCCTTCCTATCATTTTTTATTTTAATTTTATACGTGTGTGGTTATCTTCTTTGGATTTGATGAAAAAAGTTTAATATCCTGCTTTTTCCAGGGTATAGTTTCCCTCGTTGTAATGCTGATTTCCCCCTATTATCCTTTGTAGGGCGGGGTTTGTAGAAAGATATTGTGTAAATTTGGTTTTGTCATGGAATATCTTGGTTTCTCCATCTATAGTAATTGAGAATTTCACTGGGTATAGTAGTCTTGGCTGGCATTTGTGTTCTTTTAGAGTCTGCATGAGCTCTGCCCAGGATCTTCTAGCTTTCATGGTTTCTGGTGAGAAATCTGGTGTAATTCTGATAGGTATTCCTTTATATGTTACTTGTCCTTTTTCTCTTACTGCCCTAAGTATTCTTTCTTTGTTTAGTACATTTGGGGTTTTGATTATGTGATGGGAGGTATTTCTGTTCTGGTCCAGTCTGTTTGGAGTTCTGTAGGCTTCTTGTATATTCATGGGCATTTCTCTCTTTAGGTTAGGGAAGTTTTCTTCCATAATTTTGTTGAAGATATCTGCTGGCCCTTTAATTTGTAAATCTTCACTCTCATCAATGCCTATAATCCTTAGATTTGGCTTTCTCATTGTGTCCTGGATTTCCTGGATGCTTTGGGTTACAAGCTTTTTGTATTTTGCATTTTCTTTAACTGTTGAGACCATGGTTTCTATGGGATCTTCAGCATCTGAGATTCTTTCTTCTATCTCTTGTATTCTGTTGTTGATATTTGCGTCTATGGTCCCTGATTTCTTCCCAAGGTCTTCTATCTCCAAAGTTGTGCTTTCTTAGTTGTTTCTACTTCTGTTTTTAGATCCTGGAAATTTTTGCTTAGTTACGTCATTTGCTTGTTTGTGTTTTACTCTAATTCTTTAAGAGATTTTTGTGTTTCCTCTTTCATGACTTCTTCCTGTTGATCAAAGTTCTCCTGTATTTCTTTAAGTGATTTTTGCGTTTCCTCCTTATTGGCTTTTGTATTCTCCTGAATTTCTTTCAATGATTTTTGTGTTTTCCTTGTAAGGGCTTCTAATTTTTGATCCATTTTCTTCTGAATTTCTTTAAGTATATCCTTCATGTGTTCCTGTACCAGCATCATGACCAGTGATTTTAAATCCAAATGTTGTTTTTCTGGTGTGTTTTGGTATCCAGGACTTGCTATTGTTGGAGAATTGGGTTCAGATGCTGCCATAATGCCTTGGTTTCTGTTAGTAACATTCCTATGTTTGCCTTCAGCCATCTAGTTCTTCCAGGTGTTAGATGGTCTTATTGTCACTGGCTGGTGCTTCAACCTACTGTGGATCTTTAAGGTTATCTCTGCAACACTGGATGACTGGGTTTCCTCTGGCACAGATTACTGATATGCTGCCTTCCTCTTTTGTGCCTTTGGATCCCTTCTCAGTCTTGCCTCAAGCAATGTTATACTTAGGTTGTCAAGGTCAACCAGGTGTTCTCTGTCTGCTCTATTATGGAGTAAAGATGGTGTGGTGGGGGTCACTCCCTCTGTTGATTCTCACATAGGACACAGGTCCCACGATGGACTGGCTTGCAGATGAACCGCCTATGTGCTCAGTTCCTGAGTGCAGGCAGACCCCTGGTGGTTTGCACCACCAGAAATTTAAAGCTCAGGGTGAGTACCTAGTGATCCTTTTCTGTCCCGGCAGGCAGCAAATATTGCCATGGGGCTTGTCTCTTCCCGCAGCTCTCTGGGCAGGACATGGGACCTTAGCCCAGCGGGCTGGCAGACAAACCGCCTATGTGCTCAGTTCCTGAGTGCAGGCAGACCCCTGGAGGTTTGCACCACCAGAGATCTAAAGCTCAGGGTGATGCAGTACCTAGTGACCCTTTTCTGTCCTGGCTGGCAGTGAGTATGGCCACAGGGCTTCTCTCCTTCCACAGCTCTCTGGGCAGGACACAGGCCCTGTGCCCGGCCGGCTGGCCTCCTGTTCTTTCCAAGACCTTTAACATGAAAGGGTGCTGAATTTTATCAAATGATTTTTCAGCATCTAATGAAATGACTATGTGATTATTTTCTTTGAGTTTGCTTTTGTAGTGGATTACATTGATGTATTTACAAGTATTGAACCATACCTGCATCCCTAGGATGAATCTGACTTGATCATGGTATGTTGTTATTTTGATGCATTCTTGGATTTGTTTGGCCAGAATTTTGTTGAGTATTTTTGCATCAATGTTCATAAGGGAGATTGTTCAGAAGTTCTCTTTTCTTTTTTAGTCATTTCTTGGTTTAGGTATAAGCATGATTGTGGCTTCATTGAATGAGTTGGGTAGTGTTCCTTGAGTTTCTATTTCATGGAATAGTTTGAAGAGTATTTGTATTAGCTCTTCTTTGAAGATCTGATAGAATTCCCCACTAAACCCATCTGGTCCTGGGCTTTTTGAGTTGGGAGACTATTAACAACTGCTTATATTTCCTCAGGACTTATGGAACTATATAGATAGTTTATCTGATCCTGTTTTAATGTTGGCACCTGGTACATATCTAGAAAATTATCCATTTCATCCAGATTTTAAAATTTTGTTGAGTATAAGCTCTTGTAGTAGCATCTGATGATTTTTTAGATTGTGCACAATCTGACTCTGGCTCAAATTAAAAGACTCTCTTGTTACACTGCATTGGTTCTGCATTTCTTAGAGTTCTCTAGTGGGTTCTGTGGTAACTCAGATTCAACTTTGCCAATGCCATTAACACTCTATTAAAGTACTAGAGATGTCTAATATTTAAGATCCTAGATACTAGATACTAGAGGTATCTAATATTTAAGATATACCATGTCAAATGGCAGAGAAAGAACGTTTGGATTTTTGGACTGAAGGACCCTTGTTCATAATAGATCCTTGTGAATCAAAAATCTGTCAGGGTATTCCAATGACCAAGAAATATCTGGTAACTTCCTCTTGTCTCTATTTCCAGGATAAATCCCTGAAAGCCTCTCCATTGAAATAAAAAACTGTAATGCTATTAATCGCATGGTCTCTGAAAATAGCACCAATGTCTGAGAGCTTAAGAGACCAAGAGCTTACAAAGAGTGGTTGAATTGCAGATAGCTATGTTCTTTGACAGGCTGTCTCTCTTTGTGTTCATGTGATGTGCCATTCAGTGTAGCTGGCCTAAAGTAAGGGCAATTTAGTCTCTGGAAGAGTAAAGCAGGCCTGAATGTATAAATGTAATTTTACAGTAATGATTTCCATGCTCCAAGAAGCTTGGAGTCTCTTCAATGAGATCAGTCCCTCATCCCTTTAGAATACTCCATCATGAGTTTCGTTGAAGCCAAGTAGTGATGTGAACAATGACCATTACTGGGCCTGAAAACCAGCACACTACTGGCCATCAGTGGATAAAGTGCTTGCTATGTAAGGATGATGACTTGAGTTTGGATCCTTAGCATTTGTGTGAGAGCCAGGCATGGCAGAAATGACTGGAGCTCCAGATTGGGAGGCAGAATGTTGTGGGAAATATTAAAATGAACCTGCCAGTTTTCTTTGTCTGCTCTGGACATCTGGGAATTCTCTAGAGTGGCCTCTGATCCAACAGTCACAGTCCTGCACTGGTATTGCAACTAGTGGTTACAACAGTATTGTCCCAACAGGGTCCCAAGACATTCCAAGCAAATTGCACACACCCCACCTGATGCCAGTTCTCTGCCATGGATGACCCACATTCTAGTAACCAAGTAAATAAAAACTCTTAATGCTTGATTAGCTAGCCAATTAAATTTATGTATATTATAAACACAATTTCAAGATGCCAAGTGAAAATGATAACAGTCTTTTTCCAATATTTCTAGCCTCATGAAACACCTAGAAAAAAATCACAAACCATTGCTCATCAACTTCTGCCATGATCTCCCTCTGTGGACACCTGCATACCATTCCTCTGTAACTCCTAGCTCAGCCCCCTTTTTCCTTGTCCAACCACAGGCCCTCTCTGCACTGATGTAATGTTTCAGGAAACAGCAGAGATATGGTCAGCCAACCTATTAGTCAGTGAGCTCAAGGTTCAGTGCACAAGGCATAAAAACATACACAAAGGCCCACACACATGAAATAAAAGAAAATACATCTTTAGAAACAAAAAGCAAGATGAAAGTTCAAATGAACAATTAAATGTCTTATAAAAGATCATATTTTAAAGTAAGACATGGTGGCCTCTGCCTCTAATCCCAGCACAAAGAGCAAAACAACACAAGAAAACAAAATGAAAGTGGGCTACAGAGATGGCCTAGGAGTTAAGGGCGCTTGCTGCTTTTCCAGAGGATCCAGGTTCAGTTCCCAGCACCTACATGGTGAGTCACAACTGTGTTAACTCCAGCCCAAGAGGATCTGATGCACTCTTCTGAACTCTGTGTGTATAAACACATACCACGAGGAAACACCCAGAAACATTAAAAACACATAAATTTAAAAATATGAAATAGGTTTAGAGGCAGTGATAGCTCATCATTATTCACTCTTAACTGTACATTTGTATGCAGTTTTACTATATGTAATGTAAATGTTCTATTGCAGATAACTATTCCTTTGCAATGAGGAACAGACAAAAATGACTCCGCAAGTGACTATTTTCCATCTTGTGCTTGGTCAAACAGCTTTGCAATCCTACTAAAATCAGCTACTAGACAAGGCTGCCCTCTCTCTCCATATTTATTCAATACAGTACTTAAAGTTTGAGCTAGAGCAATTAGACATTATAAGGATGTCAAAGGGATACAAATTTGAAAGAAAGAATTCAAATTATTATGATTTGCAGATGACATGATAGTATACTTAAACGACCCAAAAACTCCACCATAGAACTCCTACAGCTGATAAACAACTTCAGCAAAGTGGCTGGATATAAAATTGACTCAAGCAAATCAGTAGCTTTCCTATACTCAAAGGATAAACAGGCTGAGAAAGAAATTATGGAAATGACACCCTTCACAATAGCCATAAACAATATAAAGTATCTTGGTGTGACTCTATCCAAACAAATGAAAGATCTGTATGACATAAACTTCAAGTCTTTGAAGAAAGAAATCAAAGAAGACCTCAGAAGATAAAGAAATCTTCCATGCTCTTGGATTGGCAGGATTAATATAGTAAAAATGGCCATCTTGCCTATAGCAGTCTACAGATTCAATGAAATCCCCATGAAAATCCCAACTTAATTCTTCACAGAGCTAGAAAGAGCAATTCTCAAATTCATCTGGAATATCAAAAAATCTGGGATAGCTAAAAACTATTTTCAACAGTAAAAGAAATTCTGGGGGAACCAATATCCCCAACCTCAAGCACTACTACAGAGCAATAGTGTTAAAAACTGCATGGTATTGGTACAGTGATTGGCAAGTAGATCAATGGAATAAAATTGAAGACCTAGAAATGAAACCACATGATGGTGGTGACTTGATCTTTGACAAAGGAACTACAACCATCCAGTGGGAAAAAAGATAGCCTATTCCACAAATGATGCTGGTTCAACTGGAAGTCAGCATGCAGAAGAATGCAATTTGATCCATGCTAATCTCCTTATACTAAGCTCAAGCCCAAGTGGATCAAGGACCTCTACATAAAACCCAGACACAGTCAAACTAATAGAAAAGGAACTGGGGAAGAGCCTTGAGCACATGGGCACAGGGGAAATTTTCCTGATCAGAACACCAATAGCTTATGCTCTAAGATCAAGAATAGACAATTGTGACCTCATAAAAGTACAAAGTTTCTGTGAGGCCAAGGATATTTTCAAAAGGACAAAATGGCAACCAACAAACTGGGAAAGGATCTTTACCAACCCTACATCTGACAGAAGGCTAATATTCAAGTTATACAAAGAACTAAAGAAGGTAGACTCCAGAGAGCCAAATAACTCTATTAAAAAGAGGGACAGAGCTAAACAAAGAATTGTCACCTGAGAAATATTAAATGGCAGAGAAGCACCTAAAGAAATGTTCAACATCCTTAGTCATCAGGGAAATGCAAATCAAAACAACACTGAGATTTCACCTCACACCAGTCAGAATGGCTAAGATCAAAAACTCAGGAGCAAACAAGGGTTGGAAAGCATGTGGAGAAAGAGGAACACTCCTGCACTGCTGGTGGTCTAGCTAGAACAATTAGACATCATAAGGAGGTCAAAGGGATACAAATTGGAAGGAAGAAGTCAAACTATTACTATTTGCAGATGATATGATAGTATACTTAAGTGACCCAAAAAACTCCACTAGAGAACTCCTTCAGCTGATAAACAACTTCAGCAAAGTGGCTGATTATAAAATTAACTCAAGCAAATCAGTAGCCTTCCTATACTCAACAGTTAAGCAGACTGAGAAAGAAGTAAGGAAAATGACACCCTACATAATAACCACAAACAATATAAAGTATCTTTTTTTTTCAATATAAAGTGTCTTGGTGTGACTCTAACTAAACAAATAAAAGATCTGTATGACAAGAACTTCAGGTCTCTGAAGAAGAAAATCAAAGAACACCTCAGAAAGTGGAAAAATCTTCATGTAAGTTTTTTTAAAGCCAACATTATGGTGTAGTCCTGCAATTTGGGCATCTTGGAAGCAGAACCAGGACGACCACAGCAAATTCAAAGCCAATCCCCAAAAGTCTCAAGTCAGCCAGAGTTACTTAGAAACAAACAAGAGTCTCTAGTGTTATAACTGGGTGTTTTTCTACAGCCTACAAACCATCACATTGAGAAAAGATTAATTAGAATGTTTAAAGTCCTCAGGAGCCTACTTGCTCAAGATACATAACTTTGTAACCAAATTACTAATAAACTCGAGAGCCCCTTGGGTAAAAGCTGCTGGCTGCTCCACCAGACAGTGAAATCACTCAAGAATAATAGGATAGAAACAGAGCCTGCTCTCCACACCAGGCCAGAGAAAATGCTCTTAGAGCACCTTAGGAGCAAGCTGATGGGGAGCCCTCAAGGCTTCAGAGCATGTGGTGGATGTAAGTGCTGAGAACTGAACCCAAGTTCAACTGGAAGTAGGTAAGCATTGCTGGTTTCCTTGAGGATAAGGATGAATGTATGCATACCTGCTTGTTGGTGCAGTAACCAAGGTTTTCTTTTTCCAAACCAAATTTTTCTTTTCTTGCTGAAGACTGGAATTGTGTTTCATATCCTTTTATCTACTGATAATCACTTATGAATCAACACAGCTTTAATATAGGGTCAGTCTTCTGTTTATCTTAATTTCGTTATTAAAATTATTCATTTCATTCTAGAGAGATGATTCAGCAGTTAAGAACACTGTCTGCTCTTCCCAATGTCCTGAGTCCAATTTCCAGCAACCACATGGTGACTCACAACCATCTGTAATGGAGTCTGATCACCTCTTCTGGTGTGTCTGAAGACAACTCTATGGTATACATATACATTAAAAAATTCTTTTTTTAATTCAATATATTTTTATTTACATTTCAAAATGATTTCACCTTTTCTGGCCCCCCAATTCTCAAATTCATCTGGAATAACAAAAAAACCCAGGATAGCTAAAACTATTCTCAACAACAAAAGAACTTCTGGAGGAATCAGTATCCCTGACCTCAAGCAATACTACAGAGCAATAGTGTTAAAAACTGCATGGTATTGGTACAGTGACAGGCAGGTGGATCAATGGAACAGGATTGAAGATCCAGAAATGAACCCACACACCTATGGCCACTTGATCCTCAACAAAGAGGCTGAAAACATCCAATGGAAGAAAGATAGCCTTTCAACAAATGGTGCTGGTTCAACTGGAGGTCAGCATGCAGAAGAATGTGAATTGATCCATCCTTGTCTCCTTGTACTAAGCTCAAATCCAAATGGATCAAGGACCTCCACATAAAGCCAGACACTCTGAAGCTAATAGAAAAGAAACTGGGGAAGACCCTTGAGGACATCGGTACAGGGAGAAAGTTTCTGAACAGAACACCAATAGCGTATGCTCTAAGAGCAAGAATTGACAAATGGGACCTCATAAAAAATAATTCTTTAAAAAATTTAAACATATCAAGGCTGGAGAGTGGTTAAGACCTTTGCTGTTCTTCCAGAGGACACTTTTTTCAATTTCCAGCACTCACATGGCTGTGCATAACTGTCTATAACTCCAATTCTCAGAGGTCCAACACCCTCACACAGACAAAACATTATTCATTATTGCATATGAAATAAAAATAAGCAAGGCAGTGGTGCTGAACAACTTTAATCCCAGTACTCACAAGACAGAATCTAGCAGATCTCTGAGTTACTGGCTAGCCTGGTCTACATAAGTGAGTTCAAGGACATCCAACACCACATAAAGAAACCCTGTCTCAAAAAAAATCCTCAAAAATACACATTTCAGAGCAAAACAGACTATGTGTATCCTTTGTAGACAGTTATCTTCACCGTTTCATTTCAGACCTGTACTCACAAGGACTTCTCATAGATGGTATATGTGTGGTATAGGCTGGGAAGACCACAAAGTTAGATACCACATAGAACCTCTTCCCAGTATTTCCTATCTCCATCAAAGAAAGACTTCAGAAATGAGAAAAAGTAAGTAATTTGGGTGAAGATTGTTACAGGACAAAGGTTCCCACTCCAGGGGTGGATAAAGTTTATTTTTGGTGGTGGTGGGAGGTGTCTGAAGTCAGGCCTTCTCCGTATAACCATGGCTGTCCTATAATTTTCTCTGTAGACCAGACTGGTCTTGACTAATAAATACCTACCTGCCTCTGTCTCCCAAGTATTGGGATTAAAGGTATGTACCTCTGGCTATTTCAGATTTATTGAATGGCTTTCATCTTGGGATTTTTTGGTTGCTCACCTTATGGGAAAAGTTTAATAGGGGGAAATTGTGAGTCGAAGTGAAGGAAAGATGGAAAATCCAGGAATGGGGTTGGGATTTTCAAAATAGGGTTTAGTCACCTTTTGTACACTGATGGGGTCAGGATGCTGATGTGCCATGGTGCATGGTGGGAAGTTGAAATTGTAAAGTCAAAGGTTATACACAGAAAATTTTAATAAAGCAGAGAAGGGTTGACAATCGCCTTGGTCAGCCTTGCTGGTCCCTGAAGGTCTGAAGAGATTGTGATATGCTAAGGACACCAGTCTCTGCTATGCAGTTTATCCCTTGTTTCAACCATCACCTATCTCTGTCATTTTGTCAGTTTGACATTTTGATTTCAAAGATCCTACAGTATTGTTGCTCCAAATGTCAGATGGTGAGAAAAACTCTCATTGACAGGGAGCTGAGTATGCAAATTCATTGTAAGCAAAGTGTGTCTGGTGCAGGCATGTATCAGTTGCAGGCTATTGCTGCTTGAAAGCTAGGGCATGAGAATCCTGAACCCAGTTATGACTTTGATGCCGAGTGGGAAAAGAATTTTTAAAGCAGAGAGATTTATTTCAGGACAAATTTCAAGGAAAGCTGCTACATAATGGTTTTATAGGCTCCTCCAATTTCCTACTGTGCCAGCTGTAATAAACATAGCATTTAAGACATGTTTGTGTAACCAAAATCTGCTGCAGAACTTCCTTTATTCCCAAGGAACCCATACAGTGGCAATGGCGTGTCCTAATGGAGGGTTGCGGAGAGTATTGATTTGTATATGCAAGATGAAGATTGTACTCACTACCCTGTATCTGAAAGCATATTTGTGTCTTATTCAGGGAAGAGGAATCATATTTTGGCAAAGTTGTTTGATCAAGCACAAGATGAATAATAATCATTTGCAGAGTCATTTTTGTCATATTTATTCCTCATTGCAAAAGAATAGCTATCTACAATAGAACATTTCAATTTCATATAGTAAAACTGCATAAAATGTACAGCTGAGAGTGAATACCGCTGAGACATCATCAACTCGGAAACATCATATGACTCTGTTTCATATTTTTATTTTTTTCTTATTTTTTAATCAATATATTCTTTATTGATATTTCAAATGATTTCCCCTTTCCTGTATCCCCCCTCCCCAAAAGTCCCATAAGCCCTCTTCCCTCCCCATGTTCTTCAATCCACCCCTTCCTGCTTCCATGCCCTGGTATTCCCCTACACTGCTGCACTGAGCCTTTCCTTCTTCTTGGCCATCATTTGATATGTGAACTGTGTCTTGGGTATTCCAAGATTCTAGGCTAATATCCACATATCAGTGAGTGTTCTTTTGTGATTTGGTTACCTCACTCAGGATGATATTTTCCAGATCCAACCATTTTTATAAGAATTTAATGAATCAATTGTTTTCAATGTCTAAATTGTACTCCGTTGTGTATATATACCACACTTTCTGTATCCATTCCTCTATTGAGGGACATCTGCATTCTTTCCAGCTTCTGTCTATTATAAATAGGACTGCTATGAACATAGTGGAGCATGTATCGTTATTACATGCTGGGGAATCCTCTGGGTATATGCCCAGGAGTGGTATAACGGGGTCCTCTGGTAGTATCATGCCCAGTTTTCTGAGGAACCGTGAGACTGATCTCCAGAGTGGTTGTACTAGCTTGCAACCCCACCAGCAGTGAAGGAGTATTCCTCTTTCTCCACATGCTCGCCAGGACCTGTTTTCTCCTGAGATTTTGATCTTAGCTATTCTGACTAGTGTGAGGTGATATCTCAGGGTTGTTTTGATATGCATTTCTATGATGACTAAGGATGTTGAACATTTCTTTGGGTGCTTCTCCACCATTTCATATTCCTCATGTGAAAATTCTTTGTTTAACTCTGTACCCGATTTTTAATAGGGTTATTAGGCTCTCTGGTGTCTACCTTCTTGAGTTCTATGTAGATCTTAGATATTGGCTCTCCGTCGGATGTAGGCTTAGTAAAGATCATTTCCTAATTTGTTGGTTGCCATTTTGTCCTTTTTACAATATCCTTTGCCTTACAGGAACTTTGTAATTTTATGAGGTCCCATTTGTCAATTCTTGATCTTAAAGCATAAGCTATTGGTGTTCTGTTCAGGAAAATTTCCCCTGTGCCCATGTGCTCAAGGATCTTCCCCTGTTTCTTTTCTATTAATTTCTGTGTGTCTGGTTTTTTATGGAGGTCCACTTGGACTTGAGCTTAGTACAAAGAGATAAGAATGGATCAATTTGCATTCTTCTGCATGCTGATCTCCAGTTGAATCAGCACCATTTGTTGAAAAGGTTATCTTTTTTCCACTGGATGGTGTAGTTCCTTTGTCCAAGATCAAATGACTGTAATTGTGTGGGTTCATTTCTGGGTCTTCATTTCTATTCCATTGATATACTTGTTCATCACTGTACAAATACCATTTGGTACATATCATGGTATCATGGTACAAATACCAGTTTTTAACACTATTGCTCTGTAGTACTGCTTGAGGTCTGAGATACTGATTCCTCCAGAACTATTCTTTTACTGTTGAGAATAGTTTTAGTTATCCTGGGTTTTTGGTTATTCCAGATGTATTTAAGAATTGCTCTTTCTACCTCTATGAAGAATTCAGTTGGGATTTTCATGAGGATTGCATTGAATTGTATATTGCTTTTGGAAAATGGCCATTTTTATATATTAATACTGCCAATCCAAGAGCATGGCAGATTTTTCCATCTTCTGAGGTCTTCTTTGAATTCTTTCTTCAAAGAATTGAAGTTCCTGTCATACAAATCTTTCACTCGTTTGGTTAGAGTCACACCAAGATTCTTTATATTGTTTGTGGCTATTTTGAAGGGTGTCATTTCCCCAATTTCTTTCTCAGCCTGTTTGTTCTTTGAGTATAGGAAGGTTACTGGTTTGCTTGAATTAATTTTATATCCAGCCACTTTGCTGAAGTTGTTTATCAGCTGTAGTATTTCTCTCGTGGAGTTTTTTGTGCTGCTTAATTATACTGTCATACCATTTGCAAATAATGATAATTTGATTTCTTCCTTGCCAATTTGTATCCCTTTGACGTCCTTTTGTTGGCTAATTGCTCTAGCTAGAACTTCAAGTGCTATATTGAATAAATATGGAGAGAGAGGGCAACTTTATCTAGTCCCTGATTTTAGTGGGATTGGAAAGTTGTTTGACCAAGCACAAGATGGATAATAGTCATTTGCAGAGTCATTTTTGTCATATTTGTTCCTCACTGCAAAGAAATAGCTATCTACAATAGAACATTTCAATTACATATAGTAAAACTGCACAAAATGTACAGTTAAGAGTAAATACCGATGAGCCATCATCGCCTCTGAGCCAGTTTCATATTTTTAATTTATGTGTGTTTTTTAACGTTTCTGGGTATTTTCTTGTGGTATATGTTTATGCTCACAGAGTCCAGAAGAGTGCATCAGATCCTCTTGCACTGGAGTTAGCACAGTTGTGAGTCACCATGTAGGTGCTGGGAATTGAACCTGGATCCTCTGGAAGAGCAGTAATCACCCTTAACTTCTAGGTTATCTCTGCAGCCCACTTTCATTTTGTTTTCTTGTGTTGTTTTGTCCTATGTGCTGGGATTAGAGGCAGAGGCCATCATGTCCTACTTTAAAATATACTCTTTTATTGTCACTTGATCTTTGACAAAGGGGCTAAAAACATTCAGTGGAAAAGAGATAGCCTTTTCAACAAATGGTGCTGTTTCAACTGGATGTCAGCATCTAGAAGAATGCGAATTGATCCATTCTTATCTCCTTGTACTAAGCTCAACTCCAAGTGGATCAAGGACCTCCACATAAAACCAGACACACAGAAACTAATAGAAAAGAAACTGGGGAAAGCCCTTGAGGACATGGGCACAGGGGAAAAGTTCCTGAACAGAACACCAATAGCTTATGCTCTAAGATCAAGAATTGACAAATGGGATCTCATAAAATTATAAAGTTTCTGTAAGGCAAAGGACAGTGTCAAAAAGACAAAATGGCAACCAACAAATTGGTAAAAGATCTTCACCAACCCTACATCAGATAGAGGGATAATATCCAATATATACAAAGAACTCAAGAAGTTAGACCCCAGGGAACCAAATAACCCTATTAAAAATGGGATACAGACCTAAACAAAGAATTTTCATCTGAAGAAATTTGGATGGCCGAGAATCACCTTAAGAAATGTTCAGCATCATTAGCCTTTAGGGAAATGGAAATCAAAACAACCCTGAGATTTTACCTCACACCAGTCAGAATGGCTAAGGTTGAAAACTCAGGAGACAGCAGGTGTTGGGAGGATGTGGAGAAAGAGGAACACTCTTTCATTGCTGGCGGGATTGTATGATACAACCACTCTGGAAATCAGTCTGGCGGTTCCTAAAAAAAACTGGACATGACACTTCTGGAGGATCCTGTTATACCTCTCCTGGGCATATACCCAAAGGAGTCCCCAGCATGCAATAAGAACACATTCTCCACTATGTTCATAGCAGCCTTATATATAATAGCCAGAAGCTGAAAAGAACCCAGATGTCCCTCAGTGGAGGAATGGGTACAAAAAATGTTGTATCCATTCCTCACAATGGAATACTACTCAGCAATTAAAAACAACGAATTCATGAATTTTTTAGGAAAATGTTTGGAACTGGAAAATATCATCCTAAGCAAGGTAACCCAATCACAAATGAATACACATGGAATGCAGTCATTGATAAGTGGATATTAATTAGCCCAGAAGCTCTGAATACTGAAAACACAATTAGCATATCAAATGATTCCCATGAAGAAGGAAGAAGAGAATCCTGATTCTGGAAAAGCTTAATCCAGCATTGTAGGGGAGTACTAATATAGAGAAAAGGGAGGGGAAATGATTGGAGAATGGATGGAGAGAAGAGGACTTATGGGACATATGGGGAGGGGGGGACTGGGAAAGGGGAAAGCATTTGGAATGTAAACAAAGAATAAAAAATAAAAAATATATATAGAAAAAATGACAGAGACCTATCAGTTAAAAAATAAAATAAAATAAATATGCTCTTTTATAAGACATATAATTGTTCTCTTGAGTTTTCATCTAGCTTTTTATTTGTAATGTTTTATTTACTTTTAGTTCATGTGTGTGGGGCTCTGTGTATGCTTGTATGCCTTGTGTACTGAACCTTGAGCTCACTAATAGGTTGACTGACCATATCTCTGCTGTGTCCTTTAACATTACATCAGGGCAGAGAGGGTCTGTGGTTGGACAAGGAAAAAGGGTTCTGAGCTAGGAGTTACAGAGGAAGGGTCTTCAAGTATCCACAGAGGGAGATCATGGCAGAAGTTGGTGAGCAATGGTTTGTGATTTTTCTGGGTGTTTTATGAGGCTAGAAATATTGGGAAAAGACTGTTATCATTTCACTTGGCATCTTGAAATTGTGTTTATAATATACATAAATTTAATTGGCTAGCCAATCAAACATTAAGAGTTTTTATTTACTTGGTTACTGGAATGTGGGTCATCCATGGCAGAGAACTGGTATCAGGTGGGGTGTGTGGAATTTGCATGGAATCTCTTGGACCCTGTTGAGACAATAGTGTTGTAACCACCAGTTGCAATACCAGAGCAGGACCATGACTGTTGGAGCAGAGGCTACTCTAAAGAATTCTCAGAGAGGTCCAGAGCAGACACAGAAAGCTGGCATGTTCATTTTAATATTTCCCACAACATTCTGCCTCCAAATCTGGGCTTCCAAGCATTGCTGCCATGCCTGGCTTCTCACACAAATGCTAAGGATCCAAATTCAAGTCATCATCCTTATATAGCAAGCAGTTTATCCACTGACGGCCAGTAGTGTGCTAGTTTTCATGCCCAGAATTGAGATCACTGCTTGTATCACTACTTGGCTTCAATGAAACTCATGATGGTATATTCTAAAAGGATGAGGGAGACTCCAAACTTCTTGGAGCATGGAAATCATTACTGTAACACCATGTTTGTAACTGCAGATCCACTTTGTCCTTCTAAAGACTAGATTGCCATTATTGAAGACCAAGACCAGCTACATCAAATGGCATACAACATGAACTCAAAGACAGATGTCCTATGAAAGAACAGAGCCATCTGCAATACAACCACTATTTGTAAACTTCATCTTCTTACCAAATTTGGCTGTCTGCTACATGCTCCCTGTGGAGTGCAACATCCATAACATTTTCAAGCTACAGCTGAGTGACCCATCAAAGGTACCCATCCATGGGTCTCTTAAGTTTCCAGGCCTTGGTTCTATTTGCACTGATCATTCTATTAATAGCATTGCAGTCTTTGGTTTCAATGGAGAGGCTCTCAGGAATTTATTCTGGAAATAGAGACAGCGGGAAGTTACCAGATGTTTCTTGGTCACTGGAATACCTTACAGGTTTTTGACTTTACAAGGTTGTGCTATGGACAAGGGTCCTTCATTCAGTCCAACAATCGAAATGTTCTTTCTCTGCCATTTGGCATGGTATATAGCCAGGATCTTAAATATAAGACACCTCTAGTACTCTAATAGAGTGTTAATGACATTGGCAAAGTTGTGTCTGAGTCACTACCAGACCCACAGAAGAACTCTAAGAAATGCAGAACCAATGCAGAGAAACAAGAGAGACTTTTAATTTGAGTCAGACTCAAATTGTGAACAATCCAAAAAATCATCAGATCCTATTACAAGAGCTTATACTCAACAAAATTTGAAAAGCTGAATAAAATGGACAATTTTCTAGATAAATACCAGGTGCCAACACTAAAACAGGATTAGGTAAACCATCTAAATAGTTCCATAAATACTGAGGAAATAGAAGCAGTTATTAATAGTCTCCCAACAAAAAAAAAAGTTCAGGACCAGATGGGTTTAGTTGGGAATTCTATCAGATCTTCAAAGAAGAGCTAATACCAATATTCTTCAAACTATTCCACAAAATAGAAACTCTAGGAACACTACCCAACTCATTCTATGAAGCCACAATCACACTTATACCTAAACCAAACAAAGACCAAACAGGAAAGATAATATCAGACCAATCTCCATTATGAACATTGATGCAAAAATACTCAACAAAATTCTGGCCAACCAAATCCAAGAATGCATCAAAAAGATAACTCACCATGATCAGGTAGGCTTCCTCCCAGGGATGCAGGGATGGTTCAATATATGGAAATTCATCAATGTAATCCAGTACAAGAACAAACTCAAAGAAAAAAATCACATGGTTATTACATTAGATGTTGAAAAAGCATTTAACAAAATTCAGCATCCTTTCATGTTAAAAGGCTTGGAAAGATCAGGAATTCAAGGCCCATACCTAAACATAGTAAAAGCAATAGACAGTAAGCCAGTAGCCACCATCGAACTTAATAGAGAGAAACATGAAGCAATCCCACTAAAATCAGGGACTAGACAAGGCTGCCCTCTCTCTCCATATCTATTCAATATAGTACTTGATGTTCTAGCCAGAGCAATCAGACAAAAAAAGGAGGTCAAAGGTATACAAATTGGAAAGGAAGAAGTCAAAATATCACTATTTGCAGATGATATGATGGTATACTTAAGTGACCCTAAAAAATCTACCACAGAACTCCTTCAGCTGACAAACAACTTCAACAAAGTAACTGGATATAAAATAAACTCAAACAAATCAGTAGCCTTCCTCTACGCAAAGGATAAACAAGCTGAGAAAGAAATTAGGGAAATGACACCCTTCACAATAGTCACAAATAATATCACATACCTTGGTGTAACTCAAACCAAGCAAATGAAAGACTTGTATGACAAGAACTTCAAACCTCTGAAGAAAGAAATTGAAGATCTCAGAAGATGGAAAGATTCCCCCATGCTCATGGATTGGCAGGATTAATATAGTAAAAATGGCCATCTTGCCAAGGCAATCTTCATATTCAATGCAACCCCATCAATATTCCAAATCAAATTTTCATATAACTAAAAAGAGCAATATGTAAATTCATCTGGGAAAAAACCCAGGATAGCAAAAACTATTCTCCACAACAAAAGATCTTCTAGGGGGTCTCAAAAGATCAATCATGGTATGCACTCACTAATAAGTGGATATTAGCCTGGAAAACTGGAATACCCAAAACATAATCCACACATCAAATGAGGCACAAGAAGAACGGAGGAGTGGCCCCTGGTTCTGGAAAGACTCAGTGTAGCTATATAAGACAAAACCAGAACAGGGAAGTGGGAAGGGATGGGTGGGAGAACAGAGGGAGGGAAGGGGGCTTATGTGACTTTCAGGGAGTGGGGGACCAGAAAAGGGGAAATCATTTGAAATGTAAATAAAAATATATCGAATAAAATTAAAAAAAAAAAGATCTTCTGGGGGAAATCACCATCCCTTCAAGCTCTACTACAGAGCAATAGTGATAAAAACTGTTTAATATTGGTAAGGAGACAGGCATGAAGATCAATGAAATAGAATTGAAGACCTGGAAATGAGCCCACACACCTACTGACACTTGATATTTGACAAGGGAGCTAAACACATCCATTGGAAAAAAGACAGCGTTTTTACCAAATGGTACTGGATCAACTGGATGTCAGCATGCAGAAAAACACAATTCGACCCATTCTTATCTCTTTGTACAAAGCTCAAGTCCAAGTGGATCAAAGACCTCCACATAAAACCAGATACACTGAAGCTCATAGAGGAGAAAGTGGGGAAGAACCTTGAACACATGGGCACAGGGAAATATATCCAATTTAAAAAAAAAAACTTTAAATTTAAAATAAAATAAAACTAAAAAAAATCAAAGAAAGAAATTCTTAGGCAAATGGATGGAACTAGAAAGCGTCGTCCTGAGTGAGGTGACCCAGTCACAAAAGAACACACCATGTATGCACTCACTGATAAGTGGATATTAGCCCAGAAGATAAAAATACACAACTTACAATTCACAGACAACAGGAAGCTTAAGAAGAAGGAGGACTGAAGTGGGGGTGCTTTGGTTCCTCTGAGAAAGGGTACAAAATACTCACAGAAGCAATTATGGAGACAAAGTATGGAGCAGATACTGAAGGAAAGGCCACCCAGAGACTGTCCTACCTGGGGATTCATCCTATAAACAGTCACCAAACCCTGATGCTATTATGGACGACAAGAGGTGCATACCGAAAGGAGCCTGTTATGGTTGTCCCTGGAAGGGCCCTGCCAGTACCTTACAGATACAGAGGCAGATGCTAGCAGCCAACCATTGGACTGAGTGTGGGGTCTGCGATGGAGGAGTTAGAGGGAGAACTGGAGGGCTGAAGGGGTTTGCAACCCCAAGGGAAGAACGATGATGTCAGCCAACCAGATGCCCCAGAGCTTCCAGGGACTAAGCCATCAACCAAGGGGTACACATGATTCCAGCCAAAAGTGTGGCAGATGAATACCTTGTAGGGTAAGAGTGGGAGGAGAGGTCCTTGGTCCTGTGAAGGCTCAATAGATTCCCCAGCATAGGGAAATTGAGGGGGGTAGGTAGGTGTGGGTAGGGTGGAGGAGTATATACTTGGAGGCAGGGGTTGGGACAAGGGGTTGGGGATTTTGGGGGGATGGGGAAAATGGGGAAAGGTTTTACCATTTGAAATGTAAATGAAGATAATATTTTTAAAAAGCTGTCAGAAGTCATCAGTAGTCATCTGGCTACAAAATACTAAAAGAGAGTTAACTTGCCAGAAGCCATTAGCTCTGGCCCCAGAAGCACAAGACAGCCAAATTCCCAGGATCTACCAGATTTTTGTTTGTTGAGGACTCTTCATCTCACCTCAGTTCAACACTCCTGTCAAAGCTAAACTTTGACAAACATCTTTCTGTGTGATTAATTAGATTGGCTTATATGCTATGACTAGGTAGTGCAACAATGTGTGTCCCATAATGGGATTTGGTTGTTGTTTATTCAAAAGACTGTAACTCTCGTCTGTACCACACAGTATTGCAGTTCTACAAGATGCCTGGAGAGCTGCTGGTGTTTTCTATCTCTACTGAAGTCCAGAAGTTGTTTGATTTAATACAAGCCATTCCAACCGGTGGGAGGAACTTGCCAGGAAAAGGAGGGCAGACAGGCAAAAACCCCAATTTCTTACTTTCATGTGTTCTACCAGGAAAATGTGTGATGCATGTTTAGGGAGGGTCTTTCCTGCTTCTAATAATCTGATGAAGACTCTATCACAAGAATGCCTAGAAGCTTGGGTTTTAGTTTGTAGCTGCCCGCGGCCACATGCGAACCGGAATACCTGGAAGAGAATTCTGGGGGTAATGGGAAGGGGACGAAAGAGATTGAGTCGAGGCGACAGTTGCCGGTCAGGACTGACTTTATTATTATTATGCCAAGATATATAGTCTTTAGGAAACAACCCTGCCCCCCAACATCAAGGATCAGGCCGAGAACTCCTTGGCTCCAATTCTCAGCCGGTCGCCTGCTTCCAGTCTGGCGGGTCTCTGCTGGCTTCCAGGTGAGACTGCCTTGAGGCAGTCTTGGTAGTCAAGGTGAAAGCGCCTTATTGTTCCAAGGAACAAAGGCCGGAGATAACACCAGTGGAAGAGTGGGGGCTGCCAGCCAGCTCAATGCTGTGGGGGAAGGGACATTAGTTGATGTCAGATGTAGTCTAAGTAATATCCAAAAGCATCCCAGATGCCTGATATGCCTGATATTTTTACATGTGACCTCTTGATAGGTACCTACAGAGCTTTCCAGAAGGTCATCATGCTGCAACCCTCACACCAGATTTGTGAAGGGACAACCTGTTAGCTTTCCCGCCTCTTCATTGTGAGAATGTGGGACTGCAATTGGCTGATGCCAGGTGCTTAAATTAGTGGAAGACAAAGAATAAAGATCTCAGCATAGGACAAAGTCAGCCTAAAAAGCTGTCTTTTGGCAGCCATTGGCTATCAGCAAATAATTCTCAACACAGCTCTGAGAAACTAAATTTTCTCCCACTTCACCGAACTCTAAACCCAGAAAACCAGGAAAGTTTGACTCCCTGTCGAATCCCAACATTTAGGAGGCAGAGATCCTAACATGGGATTTGGTGGGAAATATAACTAGCTTGGGCTGTGAATACAGTGAGACCTTGCTGCAATGATATGGAGCACCATCAAGAAAGACACCTAACATTGTTTAAGAGCACCAGAGATCCTGAGTTCAAGTCCCAGCAACCACATGGTGTATTGCAACCATCTGTAATGGAATATGATGCCCTCTCCTGGTGGGTCTGAAGACAACCACAGTGTACTCATATACATAAAGTAAATAAATAAATCTTAAACAGCAACAACAAAAACCCCAAAACAAAACCAGATACCAACGCAGGTTACAGAACAAAGTATTTATTGGAGCTTACATTTTCAAATCATGAGTACATGACCATCATGACCATGAGCATGGAAGCAGGTAGTCAGTCATGATGCTGGGAGCATGCTTCTTATCCACATCAGGAGACAGACAAAGAGCTAACTGGGAAAGGCATGAGATTTTGAAACCTCACACCCATCCCCAGTGATACACCTCCTCCAATAAGCCACACTTCCTAATTCATCCCAGACATTCCCATCAACTGGGGACCAAGAATTCAAATGTGAGAGTCAATGGGATTCATTCAAATTAATACATCCCTGTTAATAATAGATCTGTCCTTTCTGCCAAGATATTTTGGGTTTCTGATGACTATTATTTCTTAGAGCCAATATTTTTAAATGTTTTATTGGATATTTTATTTATTTACAATTCAAATGTTATCCCCTTTCCTGTTCTCCAACACCCAGAAACCTCCTATCATATCCCCCTTCCCTTCTTCTATAAGGGTGTTCCTCACCCACCCACCCACCCACTCCTGCCTCCCTGCCCTCTAATTCCCCTACACTGGGACATCAAGCCTCCACAGGATCAAGGGCCTCTCCTCCCATTGATGCCCAAAAAGGTCATCCTCTACTACATATGCAGCAGAAGCCGTGGGTTCCTCCATGTATACTCCTTGGTTGGTGGTTTAGATCCTGGGAACTCTGGGGGTGTCTGGTTGGTTGATACTATTGCTCTTCCTATGGGGTTTTAAACCCCTTCAACTCCTTCATTCGTTTCTCTAACTCCTCCATTTGGGGAACACATTGGGGACCACATGCTCAGTCCAATGGTTGGCTGTATTTGTATTTGTACAACTCTAGCAGCAGCTCTCAGGAGACAGCTATATAAGGATCTTGTCAGCATTCACATCCACAATAGTGTCTTGATTTGGTGACTATATATTGGATGGATCCCCACGTAGGTCAGTCTTTGGATGTTCTTTCCTTCAGTCTCTGCTCCATACTTTGTTTCCATATTTGCTCTGGTATTTTGTCCCCCATTTTAAGAAGGAATGAAGCACCCACACTTTAGTCTTTCTTTTTCTTGAGCTTCATGTGGTTCATGAATTACATCTTAGGTTCATGGTACATCTTAGCATAAAACGTGTATACTTTTATAATTGGATTACCTCACTTGGGGTGATATTTTCTATTTCCATCCATTGGCCAAAGAATTTTATGAGTTCATTGTTTTTAATAGCTGAGTAGTCCTCCATTGTGCAACTGTAGCACATTTTTTGTATCCATTCCTCTGGAATAGCTTTTGGCTATTATATAAAAGGCTGCTATGAGCATAGTGGAGCATATGTCCATGCTATATGTTGGAGAATCTTTTGGTTATATGCCCAGGAGTGGTATAGCTGGGTCCTCAGGTAATACTATGTCCAATTTTATGAAGAACCTCCAGTCAGAATTACAGAGGAGTTGTACCAGCTTGCAATCTCACCAACAATGGAGGAGTATTCCTCTTTCTCCAGATCCTTGCCAGCATCTGATGTCACTTGAGTTTTTGATCTTAGCCATTCTAACTAATGTGAGGTGGAATCTCAGGGTTGTTTTGATTTGCATTTCCCTGGTGACTAAGGACATTCAGTGTTCCTCAGTTGAGAATTCTTTGTTTAGCTCTGTACCCCATTTTTAGTAGGGTTATCTGATTCTCTGGAGTATAGCTTCTTGAGTTCTTTGTATATATTGGGTATTAGCCCTCTATCAGTTGTAGGATTGGTAAAAGTCTTTTTCCAAACTATTGATTGCTGTTTTGAAATATTGAGTCTCCTTTGCCTTACAGAAGCTTTGCAATTTTATGAGGTCCCATTTGTTGATTTTTTTTATCTCAGAGCACAAACCATTAGTGTTCTGTTCCCCCTTGTGTTTAAGGCTGTTCCCCACTTTCACCTCAATTGGTGTCAGTGTATCTGGTTTTATGTGCAGGTCCTTGATCCATGTAGACTTGAGCTTTGTATAAGGAGATAAGAATGGGTCCATTTTCATTCTTCTACATGCTAACCTGAAATTGAACCAGGGCCATTAGTTGAAAATGCTGTCTTTTTACCATTGGTTGATTATAGGTCTTTTGTCAAATATCAAGTGACCATCGATGTGTGGGTTCATTTCTGGGTCTTCAATTCATTGATCTACTTGCCTGTGTCTGTACCAATATCATGCCATTTTTATCACTATTGCTCTGTAATACAGCTTTAGGTCAGTGATGGTGATTCCAAAAGGAGTTCTTTTATTGTTGCATATAGTTATTCCTATCCTAGGTTTTTGCTATTCCGAATAAATTTGAGAATTGCTCTTTCTAACTCTATGAAAAATTGAATTGGAATTTTGATGGAAATTGCATTGTAGATTGGTTTTGGCAAGATGGCCATTTTTACTATATGATTCCTGCCAATCCATAAGTGTGAGAAATATCTCTATCTTTTGAGATCATCTTTAATTTCTTTGTTTAGACACTTGAAGTTCTTGTCATACAGATCTTTCACTGGCTTGATTAGAGTCATAATGAGACATTTTATATTATTTGTGACTGTTGTGCTGGATGCCATTTCCCTAATTTCTTTCTCAGCCTGTTCATCCTTGGAGAGAGGAAGGCTACTGATTTGTTTGAGTTAATTTTATATCCAGGCACTTTGCTGAAATTGTTTATCAGGTTTAGTTCTCTGATTGAATTTTTGGGGTCAGTTAAATATACTATTATATCATCTGCAAATAGTGATATTTTGACTTTTTCCTTTCCAATTTGTATCCCTTTGACCTTTTGTTGTCTAATTGCTCTACCTACAATTACAAGTACTTCATTGAATAGACAAGGACAGAGTGGGCATCCTCATCTAGTCCCTGATTTTAATGGAATTGTGTCAATTGTCTCTTCATTTAGTTTGATGGTAGCTAGTGGTTTGCTGTATGTTGCTTTTGCTATATGTAGGTAGGGCCCTTGAATTCCTGATCTTTTCAAGACTTAACATGAAGGAATGTTGGATTTTGTCAAATGCTTTCTTAGCATTTAGTGAAATGACCATGTAGTTTTTGCCTTTGAATTTGTTTATATAGTGATTACGTTTATTGATCTCTGTATATTGAACCTTCCCTGCATCCTTGCGAAGAAGCCTACTTAATCATGGTGAATGATTGTTTTGATGTGTTCTTGGATCAATTTTGCAAGAATTTTATTGAGTATTTTTGCATTGATATCCATAAGGGAAATTGGTCTGGAGTTCTCTTTCTTTGTTGGGTCTTTATGTGGTTTATGTACAAGTGTAATTGTGGCTTCATAGAATGAATTGGGTAGTGTTCCTTCTGTTTGTATTTTGTAATAGTTTCAAAAGTATTGGTATTAGTTCTTCTGGATGGTCTGATAGAATTCTGTACTAAACCCATCTGGTCCTGGGTTTTTTTCCTGGTTTTTTTTAAAGATTTATTTATTTTATATGTTAGTACACTGTTGCTGTCTTCAAATACACCAGAAGAGGGCATCAGAAACCATTACAGATGGTTGTGAATCACCATGTGGTTGCTGGGATTTGAACTCAGGACCTCTAGAAGAGCAGTCAGTGCTCTTAACCTCTGAGCCATCTCTCGAGCCCATTTTTTTTTCTCTGTGAGACTTTCAATGACTACTTCTATTTGTTTAGGGGTTATGGGAATGTTTAGATGGTTTATCTAATGCTGATTTAATTTTGGCACCTGATATCTGTCTAGAAAATTGTCTCCTTCATCCATATTTTCCAATTTGGTTTAGTACAGGCTTTTGGAGTGGGATCTGATAATTTTTAAATGTCTTTGGTTTTCATTCTTATGCCTCCCTTTTACTTTCTGATTTTATTAATTTGGATACTGTCTCTGTGCCCTCTGGTTAATTTGGCTAAGGGTTTATCCATCTTACTGATTTTCTCAAAGAACCCACTCCTGGTTTTATTGATTCTTTGTATGATTCTTTTTCTTTCTGTTTGGTTGATTTCAGCCCTGGATTTGATTATTTCCTGCCATCCACTCCTCTTGGGTGTGTTTGCTACTTTTTATTCTAGAATCATCAGATGATCTGTTAAGCTGAAAGTGTGTGCTCTCTCTAGTTTTTGAAGGTTTTTTGTTTTGTTTTGTTTTGTTTTGTTTGTTTTGTTTGGAGGCACTCAGAGTTATGAGTTTTCCTCTTAGCACTGCTTTCATTGTGTCCCATAAGTTTGGGTATGTTGTAGCTTCATTTTCATTAAATTCTAAAATGTCTTTAATTTCTTTATTTCTTCCTTGAACAAGGTATCATTGAGTGTAGTGGTGTTAAGCTTCCATGTGTATGTAGGCTTTATGTTGTTTCTGTTGTTATTGAAGACCAGCCTTAATCTGTGGTTATCTGATAGGATTTGTGAGATTATTTCAATCTTCTTGAATTTGTTGAGGCCTGTTTTGTGACCAATTACATGGTTAATTTTGAAGAAGGTATCATGAGGTGCTTAGAAGAAGGTATATTCTTTTGTTTTTAGATGAAATGTTCTATAAATATGTGTTAAATTCATTTGGTTTATAACTTCTGCTAATTTCACTGTGTCTCTGTTTAGTTTCTGTTGAATGACATCATGATATGTCCATTGATAAAAGTGGGGTGTTGAAGTCTTCCACTATTAATGGGTGAGGCACAATGTGTGCTTTGAGCTTTAGTAAAGTTTCTTTTATGGATGTTGGTGCCCTTGCATTTAGAGCATAGATATTCAGAATTGAGAGTTCATCTTAGTAAAATTTTTCCTTTGGTGAGTATAAAGTGTTCTTCTTTACCTTTTTTGATAGCTTTTGGTTGAAAGTCAATTTTATTTGATTTTAGAATTGCTACTTCAGCTGGTTTCTTGGAACCATTCACTTGGAAAATTGTTTTACAACCTTTTACAATGAGGTAGTATTTGTCTTTGTCACTGAGATAGGTTCCCTGTATGCAGCAAAATGCTGGGTCTTGTTTATATATCCAGTCTGTTAGTGTATGTCTTTTTATTGATGAGTTGGGTCCTTTGATGCTAAGAGATATTAAAGAAAAGTGATTGGTGCTTTCTGTTATTTTTGTTCTTAGAAGTGGAATTATGTTTTTGTTGCTATCTTCTTTGGGGTTTGTTGAAAGAAGATTATTTTCTTGCTTTTCTAGGGTGTAGTTTCCCTCCTTGTATTTGAGTTTTCCATCTATTTTCATTTGTAGGTCTGGATATTTGGAAAGATATTGTGTAAATTTGGATTTGTCATGGAATATCTTGATTTCTTCATCTATGCTAATTGAACGTTTTGCTGGGTATAGGAGCCTGGACTGGCATATTTGTTCTCTTAGGGTCTTTATGACATCTGCCCAGCATCTTCTGGCTTTTATAGTCTCTGGTGATAAGTCTGGTATAATTCTGATAGGTCTGCATTTATACGTTACTTGACCTTTTCCCTCACTGCTTTTAATATTCTTTCTTTGTTTTGTGCATTTGGTGTTCTGATTATTATGTGACAGGAGGTATTTCTTTTCTGGTCCAATATATTTGGAATTCTGTAGGCTTCTTGTATGGTCATGGACATCTCTTTCTTTGGGTTTGGAAAGTTTTCTCCTATAATTTTGTAGAAGATATTTACTGGCCCTTTAATTTGGGAATCTTGGCTCTCTTCTATTCCTATTATCCTTAGGTTTGGTCTTCTCATTGTGTCCTGGATTTCCTGGATGATTTGAGTTAGGAGCTTTTTGCATTTTGCATTTTCTTTACTGTTGTGTCAATGTTTTCTATGGTATCTTCTGCATCTGAGATTCTCTCTTCTATCTCTTGTATTATGCTTACATCTATGACTCCTGGTCTCTTTCCTAGATATTCTATCTCCAGGATTTTCTTTGTGATTTCTTCATTGTTTCTATTTCCATTTTTAGATCCAGGATGGTGGGTTTAATTCTTTCTCCTGTTTGGTTGTGTTTACCTGTAATTATTTAAGGGATTTTTGTGTTTCCTCTTTAAGGGCTATTACCTGTATTCTCCTGTATTTTTTTAAGGGAGTTATTTTGTCCTTCTTAAAGTCTTCTATCATCATCATGAGAAGTGATTTTAAATCAAAATCTTGCATTTCTGGTGTGATGGTGTATCCAGGACTTGCTATGTTGGAAGAACTGGGTTCTGATGATGCCAAGTAACCTTGGTTTCTGTTGCTTATGTTTTTATGCTTGCTTCTCGCCATCTGGTTATCTCTAGTGCTTCCTGCCATTTCTGCCTCTCACTGAAGCCTGTCCCTTCTGTGATCCTGTTTGTGTCAAAAATTCTCACGGTCCAGCTGTTTTTGTGAACCTTTGATTCTTGGATCCTGTGATCCTGAGATCGTGGGTGTATCAGAACTCCTGGGAGTCAAGCTCCCTCTGGGATCCCTAAATCTTGGTGTGATCCAGCTCCTGAAAGACTGTGATGCTGAGAATGTTAGAGTATCTGGGAATCTAGCTTATCCTGTATGTTGTGGGGCTGGGTGCCAAGCTAAGGCCCAGGGTCTTCTTCGGGTACCAGCTCAGACTGTAAGGAACCCATGCCACTGGCTGGGCAGGGTTCCTGCATCTCTGTATCCTGCTGGTCCCACTTACTCCCATTGTTTGGGTATTGGGGCAGATATTGTGGCCGCCTCACTTATGATCCTGGGTGTGTTCGAGCACCTGGGAGTCCAGCTTCTATTTTTTCTGTGAAATTTCTATTTTAAAATGTAACCTTGGCTCCCATGAAGAAGTATGGAGAGGGTCCTGATCCTGGAAAGGATTGATCTAGCATTGGAGGGGAATGTAAGGTCAGAGAAAAAGGAGGGACATGATTGGAGAATGGATGGAGAGAAGAAGGTTTATGGGACATATGGGAAGGAGGGATCTTGGAAAGGGGAAATCATTTGGAATGTAAACAAAGAATATAGAAAATAAAAATATTTAAAAAAATGTAACCTTGGGATGTGGGCACGATGAAAAGAAGCAGAACTGGAGACTTAAGCATAGTGAGGAGCAGTATAATGTTAGTATCCAGCCATGTCAACTTTGACCATGTGAGGTCCTGACCTGTGCTGACACCAGGGGACATGTCTGGGTCTGTGGTCCTGCAGTAACAGGAGTCTCTTACCACCAAAGCCCATGAACAACATTCTAGTGTAGTATCCTAGTGAGGTATATACTGATATCTGATCAGTGTACAGAACTGGTCCCACCCCTCATCTCAGAAATGAGGGAGATCTGGCCCTGGAGGCATGAAAGCAGGAGAGCTAACCCTGCCTCTAGACAGATGAAGTACTCAAAAGAGAGATTTCTGCATATTGCAGGAGTTGAGGGTGAGGTGTCCTCATGGATACAATCATGGAAGAGAGGGCACAACCAATTGTCTCCTGTGAGGTGGCCTGGTTGAGGGAGAGAGATCCTCAGCTCTTGCCCCTCATCTGCCCTGGAAAGCAGCAGACTTGGTCCTGGGCTCCTAAGACCAGGAGAACTATTCCTGCCTCTCACAGACTGCAGCATTTAGATGTGTGGCCCTGTACTTCACCTGGGCAGCATGCTAGAGCTGGCCATCATGGCAGTGTTTCAAGTGAGCTAGTCCAGGTGGAAGGTGAGTATGAGGTGAGAGGGAGGTAAGTGGGATTGAAGTACATGACGTGAAATTCATAAGGAACCAATATAAAGTAAAAAAAAGAAATAGTAAAAGAAATGTACCCTTGAATCTTTAGTTTTTCTTTTTTTTTTTTTTTTGATGTGCATAAATAATTGTACTTAGGCTTTCAATTCCCACACGTGGGTGGTAACCACCCTGACAGGAATGTTGATTTTCTTTTTCTTTTTTTTTTTAATTTTTTTTATTCGATATAATTTATTTACATTTCAAATGATTTCCCCTTTTCTAGCCCCCCCCCACTCCCCGAAAGTCCCGTAAGCCCCTTTCTCTTCCCCTGTCCTCCCTCCCACCCCTTCCCAGTTCCCCGTTCTGGTTTTGCCGAATACTGTTTCACTGAGTCTTTCCAGAACCAGGGACCACTCCTCCTTTCTTCTTGTATCTCATTTGATGTGTGGATTATGTTTTGGGTAATCCAGGTT
Source organism: Apodemus sylvaticus (assembly GCF_947179515.1). NCBI lineage: Eukaryota > Metazoa > Chordata > Mammalia > Rodentia > Muridae > Apodemus > Apodemus sylvaticus. The sequence goes on from NC_067472.1 coordinate 187,726,714, forward strand.
TCTAGGTTAATAACCACTTATTAGTGAGTGCATACCATGATTCACCTTTTGAGTCTGGGTTACCTCACTTAGTATGATGCTCTCTAGCTCCATCCATTTGCCTAAGAATTTCATGAATTCATTGTTTCTAATGGCTGAATAGTACTCCATTGTGTAGATATACCACATTTTTTGCATCCACTCTTCTGTTGAGGGATACCTGGGTTCTTTCCAGCATCTGGCAATTATAAATAGGGCTGCTATGAACATAGTAGAGCATGTATCCTTATTACATGGTGGGGAATCCTCTGGGTATATGCCCAGGAGTGGTATAGCAGGATCTTCTGGAAGTGAGGTGCCCAGTTTTCGGAGGAACCGCCAGACTGATTTCCAGAGTGGTTGTACCAATTTGCAACCCCACCAGCAGTGGAGTAGTGTTCCTCTTTCTCCACACCCTCTCCAACACCTACTGTCTCCTGATTTTTTAATCTTAGCCATTCTGACTGGTGTAAGATGAAATCTTAGGGTTGTTTTGATTTGCATTTCCCTAATGACAATTGAAGTTGAGCATTTTTTAAGATGCTTCTCCGCCATCCGAAGTTCTTCAGGTGAGAATTCTTTGTTTAACTCTGTACCCCATTTTTTAATAGGGTTGTTCGGTTTTCTGGAGTCTAACTTCTTGAGTTCCTTATATATATTGGATATTAGCCCTCTATCTGATGTAGGATTGGTGAAGATCTTTTCCCAATTTGTTGGTTGCCGATCTGTCCTCTTGTTGGTGTCCTTTGCCTTACAGAAACTCTGTAACCTTATGAGGTCCCCTCCCATGCTCATGGATCGGTAGAATCAATATAGTTAAAATGGCCATTTTGCCAAAAGCAATATACAGATTCAATGCAATACCCATCAAAATCCCAACTCAATTCTTCACAGAGTTAGAAAGAGCAATTATCAAATTCATCTGGAACAACAAAAAACCCAGGATAGCTAAAACTATTCTCAGCAACAAAAGAAAATCTGGGGGGATCAGTATCCCTGACCTCAAGCAATACTACAGAGCAATAGTGTTAAAAACTGCATGTTATTGGTACAGTGACAGGCAGGAGGATCAATGGAACAGGATTGAAGATCCAGAAATGAACCCACACACCTATGGCCACTTGATCCTCGACAAAGAGGCTGAAAACATCCAATGGAAAAAAGATAGCCTTTTTAACAAATGGTGCTGGTTCAACTGGAGGTCAGCATGCAGAAGAATGCAAATTGATCCATCCTTGTCTCCTTGTACTAAGCTCAAATCCAAATGGATCAAGGACCTCCACATAAAGCCAGACACTCTGAAGCTAATAGAAAAGAAACTGGGGAAGACCCTTGAGGACATCGGTACAGGGAGAAAGTTTCTGAATCTTTAGTTTTTCATCCCACCCCACCATCCTCCCTATCTCTGAACCTGTCTCTGTATCACCCTATCTGCGTCTTTAGCAACCACATTCTATTTTTGTGCCCTCACCATGTTGATCACCTGCATAGAACCCTAAGGCACACCCCAGGCTTTCTAGAGTTCCACCATCAAACCAGTCACCTTCATCTTGATTTGATCATCCATGCACCAATTTCCCATTCAAAGCCCCTCGTGGTGGTCAGAAAGGACCACTTAAGGCTATTCCAAGGCTTTCCATTAACAACAAAAAATCATACCACAGGATGAAGGAAGGTTATATATACTCACAGGACCTTCCCTTCCCCTACATTGAGGACCTTACACCATCCAACACTTCTTGAGATATGGATCAATGATGGCCATGAGCCCTTGGCAAGAGAAAGTTTCAGCCTGAGCCACTAGGGCCTACCATATTGCAATATCCACACAGGATTAGAATAGGCTGTGTGCCCATGTAGACTGTGACTGTATCCCCATGTGTCCTCTTCAGCTACAGATGAAAAGATCTAGATTCCACAAGGGTGTTCTAGTGGTGTGTCCTACCTCCTGCACCTGTATCACAGTCCAAAGTATTTCCTCAGCCTCATGAGGGAATAAATAAGACTTGAGGTCTGTAGCTTCACTTGACTCTCATGTCCTTCCCCAATGACCTAGTCTCAGATTATCCAAGAACCTTCCCAGCTTTTGACTCTATGAGTTTTATTGACTCCACACTGCCACTGCTTCACATGCAGGGCACAGTACTTCTACTAGATCTTATCTCCCCTACTTCCTTCTTAGGTTTGTTCTCATAAAAATTCTAGAAGCATCTCTAGTATCATGTCATAAGTGCAAGAAGAGAATCCCCAAAATGGCCTGGAGACACCTGTTCAACAGTGGACTCAAAACTCTTTGCCTTTGACCACTCCCTTTCTTCCCACTCCCTGCATTCACACCCTGTCCTTTTCCACATAACTAAGGCTATATGACATTCCTCAGGTAGACATGTGTGTGTCTTTTAATTCCCAAGACAAAGTCAGAGAAGGAAAAACCCCGACAATGAAGGGAGTTCCCATTATGTACCAAGACTCAGAAGGCTATCATGTCAATGGTGGACATTGACCTTAATTAGTAGAACTGCCCCACAAGTTGTTTCTTTGCTTCTTTGTCTTAACCTACTTTAAACACCTTACTTTAAACACTTACAGTCTCAGGTTCTCACAGTGGAGCAGTGAGCAAGGCAAAGGATTGTCCCTTCCCAAGGGGACATGTGATGTGATGGAGTTTGCAGAAAAATGCCCTTCTGGAAAGATCCTTAGGTACCTATCACAAGGCAAAATGTAAAACTTTCAGGGAGGTGAGGGGTCGTAGCATACTTGGGTGTTACCTAGACTGCATCTGGCAACAATTAAAACCCAAGCTGCTGGGTGCTCTTGTGAGGGAGTCTCTTGATCAGGTTATTTGAACCAGGAAGACACTCCCTAAACCTGGGTCACACCTTCTGTTGGCAGATACAGGAAAGAAGGAAATTGTGCTGCTTTCCTGCCTGCCCTCACTCTCCCTGGCAAGTTGATCCAATCTGTTGCTATGGCTAGTATTAAATCCAACTTGTTGTGGATTTTAACAAAGACAGAATTGCCAGCAGTTCTCCAGGCATCTTCCAGGACTGTAGCAATGCTCTACACATCTGAGACTTAGTGATTCATTAATCTTTTCTCAGTCTTTCCATTACAGGACAGTCATTGATATACTATTTGGCTATAGCCTTTAAACTACTCTTAAAAATCCCAAAGATATATTATAGATAGATTGTACATACATACATACATACATACATACATACATGCATACATACATACATGCATACATACATATACAATATATATATATATATATATATATATATACAAATAGATGAAGATAGAATGATAAGTAGATAGGCAATGAACAGAGAATCAATAGGTAATAGACAGACAGATAGACTAGTTGATTTATTGATTCATTGATTTATTTATTGATTGATTGATTCTTTCAGTCCTGTTCCTTTAGAAAAGTCCTACTAATGCAAGCAGTGGTATGGTTCTTGGGAGATTTAAATAGAGAAATAAGAAAATCTGAGATCAATATTCAGAAACATGTGGCTCAGGGGCCATGAGCTGAGGAGGCCTCTCCTTAGACTGAAAATTCAGGAAGAGGATTCTGAAAAATATCATGAGAAAACCCCGTGAATATGCATGACTGTGACCTGCAGAATACAGAAACCTTCATAATATTATGTGAAGTAAAAGCACAAGACACCAAACATCACACACTATGTGTTTCTGTTTACCTGAACCATATATACTAGGCAAGTCTGTAGACTATTGGGACCTTATACAGAGAGCATTAGCACAGATCAGAGTGAAGAGAGCTGATAAGTGGGGACTTAGGCTGTTCAGAGGAATAGGAAAGTGACTCAGGATGAGATGTAGACTCCAAGAATCTCTGTTCACACATCAAGACAACCAATTGATTTCTCCAGTCTATTCACAGGGGAGAAGAACATGCTTTGGGGCTTTGGAGAACCACAATAGTAGGAAGGATGTGAGTAGTGAACTATGGCCTGGTTTCTAGCAGGTCTCTCAGAGGCATAAAGATGGCACCGTTCTCAACAGAAGTGGGGCCACCTAGCTACCTCAGCACAATCCGCGATGTAAGAAGCAGATCTGGTACATTGGAGGTATTTTGGCAAAGCCACTCTCCTTGGGAGTGAGGTCAATGTCTTCAGGAGCCACAAGGCTAGACAATGAGAAGTTCTGGAGGATGGCAGTGAAGAAAAGGAACAGTTCGTTGCGAGCAATGCCTTCACCAAGACAAACACGCTTTCCTGTGGGCACAGAAAGTGAGCCACGTGAGTTCCTGACCAGTATACAACGTCTGCACTGCCCCATCCCTAATCCATTTAGACAGATCTTCCCAGTGCAATGAAGAACAATGAGTTTGACTCTCAACCTGCAATTCAGATGAGAGTGTTAAGAGATTCCCAAACCTGAAATATATTGTGCATAGGCCAGTGAGATGCCTTAGCATGGGCAGCAGCCTGCCACCGGTCCTGGGGACATGAGTTCAATCCCATGGACACACATGCTGGAAGGAGAGAACCAACTTCCAAAAACCGTCCTCCAACATAAGCACATGCATACATTCCACAGCACTTAATGCATACACATGCAATTGTGTACGTAACAAATTATAAAATGAAGGACAAATTGTTCCTGGATGTCTTGTGGTCACTGTTGACAGATTTGTAGCTTTTGTTAAGACTACAAGAGCCCTTCTTCCAGAACTCTAAAATCAAATTAGAATAGGCCTCAAGTGTGTTTGTGTCCATATTTATAATGCAAGACCTTTAGCATCCCTAATCTCTCATATGAGGAGATTGATACCCATCTCATAACACTGTTCTGAGGGAAAAGATATTGTTTAAACAGAATTCTATATAGCTTTGACATGGAGGTACATTCCTGTATTTTCAGAACTTGGCAGACTGAGGCAGGAAGACAGTGGGTTCCTAATACGCTGGGCTACAGAGAGAGACCTCTGTGTCTCTCTTCTTTCTCTGTCCTCTCTGTCTCTCATTCTCCTCTTTCTCTCTGCCCCCAATTCTTCCCTATCTTGAAATGAATGACCTTGAACAAGTAAATTCAGAAGCACAATATTTCAGACAACTGAGAATGGGCATGTGCACATGATGTTACCCACTGGGTTCTCAGAGGGATGAGGAGCCCTTTCTGGTTTGTAGCCTCAGGTATGGAGCACCTCAGAGAAATGGGAGTCTGAAAACCCATGCACAGGCACCACAGCCTGTCCTGTGCCTCAGTGATTCTTTATCTGCAACTGACTGCCTGGGCCCTCCCGGTGCAGGAGGGATATCCCAGCAACCTCTGGGACTTCCAGGTTGTAAGAAAATTGTGCCTATGTGGGAGTATTTAGAAAAGCACCCTATCATTCTGCTCATCTCTTATAGAATTTAGTGAACATGAGCTTGGGAATTTATGGAGTAGATCTCTGAGATACTTCTTCTAGAACTAGTTCTGTGACCTAATTATTCCAGAACAATTTAATGACTTATCTCAGTCTTAACACAATGTCTCCATGTCTGGATATAGTGATTTTGGCATCCTTTATGAATTTAACACACACACACACACACACACACACACACACACACACACCTTTTTCTCTCCCTTACACACTCTCTTCCTCCCTCCCTTCCTTCCTCCTTCCCCCTCTCCCTCTCTTTTTACCCATGTCAGTCTCCCTGTACCAGTGTCTGTACCTATCACCACTATGTATCTTTTCATATTTCCTCTCTGTTTCTTTCTCAATACCCTAAATACCATTCTAACCACCCCTTTTCTCTGTCTGAGGGCAGCTTGGTGCATGTTCCTTCTCTGTTCTCATTCACTTTCCTTTATTTCTAGTTGTGTTCTCCAATTTTCTTTTCTGTCCTCCCTCTCTCTTCCTGTCTGGCTCATCACCATTCTTCTGTCCCATGTTCACCTCTTGGTTCTGATAAAATGTCTCCTCCTGTTGGAGCTACCATGTCTTTCTGTATGCCTCTCTTTTGGGGGGATCTGTTTCAAAGTTCTTATCTATCTATCATTTATTTCTCTCTGTTCCTTTTCCCCACATTCCTGCCATTCTAACCTTGGGACTGTTGTATGAACAATTCATTTTTGTCTCACTGCCCTATTTGTCTCCAGCTCCAAAGATGAAATATAAAAGAGACAATTATACTAGACAGATCTAGGAGCAAGAATGAGCCCAGGGTCACTAAAGTCACTTACACTCAGGACTAGACATTTTTTAACAGAGACATGGCTCAGCAGGAAAGCACTTGCCTAAAACCACTCAGTGAGGGATGAGGGCAAAAAGGCTTACCAGGAGAGGACATACTAGAATGCAGAAAGGAGGAGCTTCAGGTGTGGATTGTTTGCAAGAGAACTTACTTAACATACACATAAGCCTTTATTCCATCCCTAACATCAGAGTTGTGGCAAGGGGAGGGATTGGTGATCAAAGGCTATAAAATTGTTTCTAGAACATCCATTTCTCCAAAAGAGAAGAAACCTGAGAATAAATTTTCCATGTTTACATCCTAGAGTCCACTAAACTGACTGAGTTTCACTTCTGTATGTAACAAAATAACCAAACAAAATAGTCAACTGGTCTACATGGTAACGAGAGATTATATTCTTCCAGTGAAGAACAAGTCTCAGGAACTTATAGCAGTCATCCACTACTGGGCTGCCAACTCCTCCTGCATGGCCAAGTAAGGCAGAAATGGAGTTGGTACCAATCAAGCTTCTGCACATGCCCAGGTCCCTCTTTTATTATAGACACTGCCTGTCAACACTGACAGGTGCTGTCATTATGAATTTTCTCTGGTTAAGGAGATTATCCAACATGAATGATTTCTTTGCTCAGACAAATGCTCATGATGTTTATTCCTCTTACAGTTTGACAGGCCAAAGACTAGTTAAGGCAAACAGGGTCAAGCATATCAAGACATGTGCCATCTCCCCATTGTTACTGTTCACCGAAAAAATCAATGCCTCACCAGTCATCAAGACCCTACTCAGCTCATGGCAGTGTTCACAGAGGATGCTGGTTGTTCTTGCTGGTTTTAAAGAAAATGAATATGAACTCTCTGCTAACCCACAGCCCACTACTGCTAGAAAACCAGGTAGTTTGACAGCAGAGTTTTACCTGTTCCTCTGTTCTCCCAGTCCTGCCTGAGAAACACTTAAAGAAATTCTCAACACCTCTCAGGGAATGCAAATCAAAACTGCTTTGAGACTCCATCTTAACCATATCAGAATGACTAAGACCAATAATGCAAGTGACAGTTCATGCTGGTGAGGACGTGGAGCAAGGGGAACCATCCTCTGGAATGACAATTTTGGGTTTTTGCTTTCTTTGGAAAACACAGAAATATTATAAAAATGTGTTTTTGTTTTAATCCCAGGTGTGGGATATGGAGCTGCTTAGATTGTCTACAGATGCTGACTGTAATTTGTCTTGTGCTCTAGTAAAGGCATGATTTTGCCAACTGTACATAGGTTGTGCGAATGTGTTAAGTTTGGAATTCTGGGGACTTTTCAGAGCTTATATAAGTGGTAACTCTCCCAATAAGTGGCCACAGTTAGTGGATTGCTGTTGAGTTGTTGGTGGGTTGCTGTTGGTTGCGTGGGTGTTGGTGGTTGTTGGTTTCAGTTTGTTAAGCACCCAGTTGTGAAGTAGAAACAACAACATGAAGAAATTACATCTCGACAGGGTAGATCAAACTTGCCTCAGTGACCTCGATGTTCCTATCCAGCAGGGAATAGTCTAATGATAATGTTGGTTGCTTTCCATCTCCTTACCTTATTTCAGGATCTCTTTCCCTCTCTCACTATCCTTTTATCCCTCCTATCAAGTGTTGAATAATTAAAGGGTTACAAAAAGGGTGGAGAAGGATCAAAGAAAGAAGAACCCACAAAGTAGCAAAGGACACGTACACTCTTGCATTGTCGGTGGGAGTACAAACTTGTATAGCCACTATAGATTTCATGTGCCAGTTCCTGAGAAAGTTTGGAATTTGTTTACCACAAGATCCAGCTATACCACTCTTAGGCTTATACCCAAAAGATGTTACCACAAGGACACCTGCTCAGCCATGTTTATTGCTGCTATATTCAAAATAGCCAGAATTGGAAACAATGTTTCAATTCTTTCAATAGCCAGAATTGGAACAGTGTTCCAACATATGATCCTCAACAGAATAGATAAAAAATATATGTGGTACCTTTATACAAAGAAAAATTACTCAGCTGTTAAAAAACAACATCATGAAATTTGCAGCAAATGAATGCAATTATGAAATAATTACCCCGAGTGAGGTAACTGAGACACAGAAAGACAAATATAAAATGTACTTTCTCATATGTGGATATTAGCCATTAAATAAAAAATAACCATGCTACAATTCATAAACTGAGAAAGGTTATGTACAGACAAAGGGACTTGAAGGGAGATATAAATCTCTCTGGAAGGGAACAAAAAAATAGATTACATGAGTAACCTAGGGCAGCAGAAGAGACAGTAGTGGGAGAATTATGTGGGTAAGAAAGAAGGGTTTGAGGGATAAAAAGGGGGGAAAGACAACTATATATTAGGGGCATTTGAGAGATGATAGGAAAGTATAGTGCAATGGAAACTTCCTAAAATATATGAACACAGTCCAAATGAAGTCTCCAAATAAACAAGAGACATATTCCCAAATAGCTAACTCTTATCACTAAATGAAGCTTTTAGCAACAGGACTGGTTTACACCCACTGAGTTGTCAGCCAAAGTGGTCTCATAGAAATGCCCAAACAATCCATGTTGTTGACAACACAATAGATTGTTCTCTACCAAAAACAGCAACTCCTCAAACATGTGCTTTGATGAAAACCACACCCACACAACTCATCAAACATGGATAGATCAAGAGGCATTCTACATAGAACATTCAACCTCATGTTCTTGCATCTTTGATACGGAAGATACTCTGCAGGCTACTGAATGAGAAATTTATACACAAAGCCAGCCATGATATCTTTGATGTAGTGTGATGTCCTGCCTGTAAAATGTGCTGTGGTGCAATTGTGGCATAAAGCTTGTGAGAGTAGCCATCCAATGTCTGATTTGACAAAGAACCAGTGACTACATAGCCCAGAGACTTAGGACAAAACCAAATGCTACTGGTAAAAAAAAAAAAAAGTCATATTAGAATGAATCTTAAAGAAATTCTACTATGCTCATTGGTTTTACATTATTCAACCATCATTAGGGAGACATCCTTCTGCAGAAGATGTAAACAAATACAGAGAATCACACCAGGACATTACTCACAGAGAGGGCTTGGCACACACAGGTCAAAATAGGATGTCTCCATCAAATTCCTCCCCTCAGAGTTCAGAGAACTTGTAGAAGAGGAGGCTGAAGAGGGAAATATCCCTATGAAGTAGAAGACATCAGGAGAATATGGCCTCTAAATCAACATGATCAAAGCTCATATGAATTCACAAACTGAAAGGGTATCCACAGGGCCTGTCCAGGTCTGCATAGGTTTTCTGTATATTCACATAATATAAGGATTCATATAATATAAATCATAGATTATAGATTTCAATTTACTATTTTTATGAGATTTCTGAGCGTGTGAATGAGTGCATCTCTGATTCTTGTGCCTTCTCTGGGGTCCTTTTTCTTCTGTTGGTTTGCACTGTCCACATTTGATGTCATGAGTTTTGTCTTCAAGGATTATATTTTATTTTTGTTATGGCTTGTTCTTATCTCTTATATGTATGTTCCTTTCTAATGAGTGGATCCACCTGGGGGAGGAGGTGGGGAGGAACTGGGAGGAGTAAAGGGAGGGAAACTGTTACCAGGATATATTGATATATTGTGTGAGAAAAGAGTCTATTTGTAGAAAGAAAGAAAGAAAGAAAGAAAGAAAGAAAGAAAGAAAGAAAGAAAGAAAGAAAGAAAGAAAGAAAGAAAGAAAGAAAGAAAGAGAGAAAGAGAGGGAGGAGGGAGTGAGGGAGGAAGGAAGGAAGGAGGAAGGAAGGAAGGAAGGAAGGAAGGAAGAAAGAAAGAAAGAAAGAAAGAAAGAAAGAAAGAAAGAACGAAAGAAAGAAAGAATGAAAGAATGAAAGAAAGAAAGGTGAGACTAAGGAATACAATTGACGAATTTGATGAAACTAAAAAAAAAAAAAAAATTGATGGGTTATTTTGGTCATCACAGTCCCTAAAGCAAATAAGCCATCTTTTGCTCTTTTTAGGACTTCTTATAGGAACTGCTGGTTGGATGTAAGGATGTCATGAGCTTGTTGGCAATAGATTATTCGGTATTCTCATCTCCTCTATTAACCTGTTCCTTATTTCAAAGACAGTGATGGAGGTCCTCCATTGTGCTGAGCTCATTTTGTTCTCTGTAAAGATTCTTTTGTTGTGCATTTAATTAAGATTTAAGACAGACTTTTTCAATCGTTTCAAAAGGGTTTCCCCTAATTATAAAATAAAGAAAACAAGAAACTGAGTTTGCTCAAGTTTAGAGGCTTTTAAACACTTTCCCAAACTCCTCCTGACCAGGATGCTCCTTCAGTTCAAGACTCCCCTCATGAGTCTGTTACCAGTACAAATGGGGTGAATCAGCAAGGCAATTGGGAGAGCTTCAGTAAAGAGGAACCACATTGCTGTTTGTGTCCCGGAGGGTGGGTCTGCCCTCTAGTGTCTGGGAAAGGAATCGCAGGTCTGTCTCACCTGTGGAGAAGGGCATAAAAGCTTCACTTTTCTTCAGTGCCCCATTGGCATCCAGGAAGTGCTCAGGATTGAAGGTGTCTGGTTGTTCAAAGTACCGAGGGTCATGGAGAGCTGAACTCAGGATGGGGTACACCTCAGTATTCTAGGGGAAGTTACAAGATACAACCATGTTAGCAAGCCTTGACTCCCATATGCAAAACAGGCAGTTCCTAAGAAACACAGAATGCTGTGAAACCACAGCCAGGATGAGATTTGTGATTAGGAGAATGAAGAACACTCATGGAGTAGCAAAGAGGAATCACAGCTGGTCTCACCTTGGGGAACAGGTATCCTCGGAACAGTGTGTCTTTGGTGACTGTGTGTGGCAGACCAATCGGGGCTAGATCTGAAAATCTTTGTATCTCATGGATGACTGCGTCAGTGTATGGCATTTTGATGCGGTCATCAAGGGTTGGGAACCGGTGTGAGCCGATCACCTGATCAATCTCCTTTTGAATGTTCTCTGCTCAAAAAAGGAAGATAATAGACAGGGCACCCATCTCAAAGGTGATGCACAATGACCCTGTTTTCTGGGATCCAATAACCCAGGAACAGTTCAGAGCAAGGAGACTCTGCTGAGAAAGGCACAGTGCCCTCTTGGGTGTACACACCTGTGCTTCTCTCAAAGACCTGTCTCTCTAACCATGCTTAGAGCATGTTACAGCCTCTTCACAACAAGATCCAGCCTTACTTATAAAAGAGAGAAAAGGAAAACCTCCAGTAAGGAGTCATTTCAACTGTCAATCACGAGTGAGGTTGGCGGCAGAAATGGCAAGAATGTAATTAATTAATCAATTGTATTCCTGCATTCACAGGTCTAGAGAGAGAGAGAGAGAGAGAGAGAGAGAGAGAGAGAGAGAGAGAGAGAGAGAGAGAGAGAGACTCCTTTGAATGGAATTTATAGTTAAAAATCAAGGGGCCTGGAGAGATGGCTCAATGTTTAAGAGCACTGACTGTTCTTCCAGAGGACCCAGCACCCACATGGCAGCTCACATTTTAATTCTAGACCCAGGGAATACAGCACCCTCATGCAGTCATACATAGGAAAACACCAATGCATATTAAATTAAAAGTGAATTTTAAATCCAGGCTAAGATTCTGCAGATATGTCCTTGGATGAGCTGTAACAGCCATGCTCACAATAACATCAAATTGTTTTTAAGTTTTTACATGCAAGAAATGGATGAGTCAGTTAATAAAAGGAACGATTGATAAGTGACAAAATGAGCAAACTTGAAACTATGGATATTTCCCACTTACCACCCATTATATCAAACAATTTAAAATGGATGGATGAAAAAGGGATAAATAGGTAATAGATGGGTGGAAAAATGAAGAGAATGTGTAAACAGATAAAGAGGTAAATGGATAGAAAGAATTAATGAATTGAATGATGGAAGTAAGGCAGAAGGATGAAAGGAAGGAAGGAAGGATGGATAGATGGATGGATGGATGGATGGATGGATGGATGGATGGATGAATGGATCAAGCTATAACTGATAGGAGAAAACAGGTCATCTGATTATTTATTCACCTACCACCATACCACTGCCCTAGTTTACAAGTAGAGCAAATTCTTCAGAGCTCCAGATTTAAGTGGCTCATGTCTCACTCATACACAACAAACCCCTACAGCCAAGATGGAGTTAAAGATTCCCCAAGTGCCCACCTATGTCATACCTGCAACGTGGGGGTACTTGAGCATGAGCAGGAAGCCATAGCGGAGAGTGGTGCTGGTAGTCTCAGTTCCAGCAAAGAAGAGAGAGAGCACAGACATCATGAGGTTCTGGTGATGGAACTCTGTGCTGTGGTTGGACTTCTCCTGGTTCCAGATGGGAGAAAGAAGGATGGGTCAGGGGTGAATGAACCTTTGCATGGAGATGCACACACACCTCTGGGCACTGTCCTTCTCTTTGTGAATTTCATACTAAATAGAACTCTGAACATTACTAGGTCCTAGAAAATGTCCCTTGGACTCTTCTGTCTTCTCTCTACTTTGCTCTTTGGTGGTTTGTTAAGTTTTGTCTCCTAGGCACCTTCCTCTGAAGTCTTGCTCTTCTTTGCCCCATGCCCTGTGTTTCATCCCTAGCCACACCCCTTCTCTCTTTCCCTATGTCATTTTCTCCTTGCTTTCTCTTTTATTCCAGATGTTCAGTATCTCCCACACTATTTCTGCCTCTCCTCACCATCTTCTCTCCCCCTCTCTTTTCCTCTGATGCCATCCAATCCTTCACTCTCACCCACCCCCTCTCTCATCCATGCAAGACCAACCTTCTCCATGCGCAGAAGGTAGGCATCAATGAAGTCTCGTGGAGTGCTGGGGTCCAAGGTGGCCCTGTGCTTCTCCACACTATGGCCAATGTAACTGAGGATTTCCTGCATGTTTTTGGAGATTTGTCTGTGGGGGCCAGGAAAGTACTTCAGGACAGCAGGGAAGAGTTCAAATACCTGTAAGAAAGAAGGGCCCAGAGTGCTAGTTCAGAATCCTCATGGCAGGAAACACAGAGCAGGCAGGTAGGCATAGTGCTGAGATCTAATATCCTAATATACATCAGGAAGAATTACAGAGACCACTGAGTTTTGCATGAGCTTCTGAAATCACAAAGCACACCCCAAGCAACACACTTCCTTCAACAAGGACACAATTCCTAATCCTTTCTAAAAACTCTTCAGCTAGGACCCAAATGTGTAAATTCATTAAGCTGTGGATCTCAGTATCACTGAAACTACCATATGATCCTAAGTCAAAGGCTCTTATTGGCCCAAGCATGCCAAACATGGTGCCAAGAGGTTATGCTTTTGACTTTTTCCCGCTTGTAAACTATTACACAATATTTCTAAAGCTAGTCTTCATGGTCTATTCCCTTATTTGGTCACTGACTCATTTCTGAGACTAACCACCATAGTACTACAATCAGAATTCATTATTTGGCTAACATGACCAATCAGTATTTACCAACACACCCTAGCACAGACTGGCCCTTTTCCTCATAAAATCCTCACTTCTCTTTCTTCTCCTCCTCTTCCTCTTGCTGCTGCAACTGCAGCTTAGGTTGATGTCTGACTTTACAGATTCCCCACATGCTTGAACCTCCATGGTAGAAACTCCTTCGTTCCAACAGCTTGGTGTCTGGGTGTGGCCTCTACTGCCTATTGGCCTCTACAGAGGGGATCACTCTGGTGTCCATGACAAGGATCATTACTGGGATGTGTCAACAGGACTGAACTTCAGGTTGGAAGTTTTCCATTTGCTTTCGATGACTGTTCAGCCAGATTCCAACTTATTTCCATCCCAAACTATCCAAAAAGCAAAGTTGTAAGATTTTTCCTTGCAAACTCAAATCCCCCTCTTGGTTATAGAGCTTGTGTGATGACCCCTCACTCACAGAGATCTCCTTATCAGCCACTGAAAGCCCAGGGCATACCCTGTCTCTAGATGTTGGCTTGCCAGCCATCAATAGCAACAGAATTTGCTCCCTCCATCCAAAATCAAAAGTCCAACACAACCCAGCAACATTACTGATTCTCTTAGTACTCAAGACTGGGTCCACTTCTACTTCATTAACATCAAACAACAACAACAACAACCACAACCACAACAACAACAATAGACTACCTCTTTCTTATGAACTTGACCTTCTCCCCCCCCCTTTCTCCTTCTACTTGCTTCAGTATATAAATGAACTTCCCCTTTGCAGTCCTTCCAACTCTGATAGCTGCCTCATTTTCAGTCTTCTCGGTTCCAGAGATTACTTGCTCTCACCTTCGAAACCTCAACTCTCCTTTCCCTATGTCAGATATCTTAGATTCTCACTCACACCAATTCATAAACACCACATTATAAACAGCTTTGCCCATCTCAGATCATCAACAAAATCCCCTTCACAAATCTCTTCCAAAAAATATATCACCCCCCCACACACACACAAACAACACACACACACACACACACACACACACACACACCTCCTAATTTATAATAATCCCAATCAGTTCTACCAAGGGGACTCCAATCCTTCCCACTATTTCAAAGTCTGTCCCCAATTCATTTCTTATATTACTTATATGAAGATAATAATTGTGCCTACATGGCAGGCTGTCAAGCTGATCTTTCATCCCTTATGATTCATCTTTCCCTCCAGGCTGCCCTAATACATAACTCACGTGACAACATACCTAATCCTCCTTCACTACAGGCCATTATTTGCTATTAACATTCCACTTTAATACTAAATCTTAATTTGATCTTCTCTCCAATACCTCCTAACTCTTACTCCTACTAATAAGACATTGTTTTACAAACCTACAGTGTAGTCAGAGAACTAACTTCACCTCCACTGTCTAACCCCCTGCGTTTCCCACTCAGTTATATAGGTACAAAATTATGACAGTCTAAGAAAATGTTTTAAGGGAAGTAAATACAAGTTTGTAAAGATCTAAGTGTCTGGAAGTTTAAATAAGCTATAACAGTCTGTAAAGTGGAATTTAAAAGAAAATGTTTGAAGGTCTGAGTATATAAAAGTATAAATAAGTTGTGAGGGCCTGAAAAGAAGATTTATGGATCTGAGAAAGTAACTTAAGTTAGAAAGAATTGTGCTACAGGAATCTTTCCTTCTCTCTGTGCTATTGTTTGGGTACCTAAACTTTCACTATGACTCAGAGATATGAATCTATTGCACTTTCTCCAACATAGATTCAGACCAGATTACTGACAATGGTAATACTAGCATATCTAAAACTTTTATCTCCTTAATAAACGTTACAATTTCTTATAAACTTCATAAAATCTATTTAAATAGGCCTGTCATGGGTTAAAGGGACTTGGATAAGAACTCCTGCAAACAAAAGCCAGGTTTCCCCATCTGTCTATTCCGGAGAGGGAGATATCCCCCCGTGGCTCATGCCTTGGGACTCCCCTTCCCCAGCTACCAGGACCGTACACCTGAAAGTTTCAAATACAGATCCAAGATTGTAAAAAAGAAGTTTTCATAAACTCCTTCAATGTACCTCTGTGCCCAGTGTATTGCAACAGACTTATAACCAACTAGAGACTGCTTTAGCAACTTGCCAGTCCCAGGTGAGTCATTGGAACCTACATCCTGTCCAGTCTCACAGACTGCCCCTCCTTAGCCCCACATGGTTTATCAAAGACTGGAAAACAAGCAAAATAACCTCCTTTTTCCAGCCTTAACCAATATCTCAGCTTCTTTGGGTCCCTAATGTTAGCAGAAGCATCCAGAGAAAATGACACCCATGTACTCAACAGCTAGTAATCCAATGATAAAATAAAGAGGTGAGAATGAAGGGCTCTGACGGGCCTGAGTATGGCAAACATGGCAAGCTTGGCCTTTAACACTTCTCCCCTGGCTAAATTTTTGGTTATATTTCTAAAGCCAGTCCCCAATATCCATTCTCCTTATTTGGCCACCGACTCATTCCTGAGACTAAACACTATGGTCCAACAATCAAAATTCATTTTTAGTTAACATGTCTGATCAGGATTTACCTACTCACCTAGCACAGATTTCTCCTCTTCCCCATCAAACCCCACTCCTGCAGAAACACTTTCTTGGTGCCACTGTCTGCCATTGTCTGCCTTCTGATGCCCTTTCGGGGGAATAAATCTCTGTGACAAGAACTTGGTATCTGAGTGTGTCATGTGCTGACTCTAAAGAGGCCACTATACTTTACATTAGGTCCATATATTTCATGAAGAAATATACAAAACATATAGATAGACACAGGCACACACACACACACACACAAACACACACACACACACACACACACACACACACAGAGAGAGAGAGAGAGAGAGAGAGAGAGAGAGAGCTCATATGCTTACCCTATAACACATGCATGCTTTCAAACTGTCTCTAAATCTGTCTCTAATTTTTGTCTTGTATTATCTATATCTTCATTTTCCTTTCCTCTGTGTTCTCTCCCAATCCTCTTTGCTGAATTGTCTTTGTTTGTTTTATATTAGGGGTTTGAATTTATGGACACAGGATCTCACATGCACCAGACTGGCCTCAAACTCTAAATTTCTATTCTCCCTGCTTCCATGTTCTGGAATTGCATGTGATCTGTAGCACCTCACTAGGATACAGAGAGCTGGGCCTCATGCATGGAAACCAAGTCCTCCACCCTCTGGGTTAGGGCTGCATCCCCCACAGCATTATATATGTATTTGCATGGCTCTGTGCACATTCATTCAGGTCTCTCCCCACTGATCACCATCTCCCCTCCCTTCCTCAGGTCTCAGCCTCCTTGTATTACCACATCATCTCTGCCTTTCTTCCAACCCTCCTTCACCCACAAAGCAGCCCTTTGCTCGCTGTGCCCTGGATGCTCCTCTCTTCACACACACTCACCTGACTGGAGAAAGAGCTGATAAGTGACAAGGTCTGATAGAACAGGTCAAGCAGGCGCAGGAACTGGCCATCTGTGTAGTCAAAGCGCTCTCCAAACACAATGGAGCAGATGATGTTGGCTGTGATGCACTGGAAGAGAAAGGTGGGGTCCAGGGGGGCTCCTGAAGGGTGGGGATACAGGATAGGAGACATGGGGCCAAGGAACTGGGGAACATTTGACTTCAGCTCCATCTTTGCTAGGCTGCCCTTTTCACTACTCAAATAATAGTAACACCTGCAAACTCATTTGCATATATGATGGGATAGCCTCTGCCCTCAGTAATGCATATACCATTTTATTTAATTTCCCTTGATGCTGTACAGAAAATGTGATGCTCTTCATATACACAGATAGGGAGGCTAACTTCACTAATGGACTATTGTGGATGCCAACAAATGCTTGCTGACAGGAGGATGATATAGCTGTCACCTGGGAGGCTCTGCCAGTGCATGACAAATACAGAGGGGGACACTCTCAGCCAACCACTGAACTGAGTACAGGGTCCCCAGTGGAGGAGCTAGAGAATGGACCCAAGGAGCTAAAGGGGTTTGCAGTGCCATAGGAGAAATAGCAATATGAACCACCCAGTACCCCCAGAGTTCCCAGGGACTAAACCACCAACCAAAGAGTACACATGGAGGGACCCATGGCTCCAGCCACAAATGCAGCAGAGGATGGCCTTGTTAGACATCAAAGGGAGGAGAGGCCCTTGGTAATGAGAAGGCTAGATGCCCCAGTATAGGGGAATTCCTGGACAGGGATGCAGGAGTGGGTGGATTGGTGAGCAGGTGGAGGAGGAATGGGTTAGGGGATTCTTAGGGGCAAAACCAGGAAAGGGGACAACATTTGAATTGTAAATAAAGAATATAACTAATTATTTTAAAAAAGATAAAATAAAAAAACTTCATGACTGGAACAAGGATTCTGGGTCTCAGAAATAGAGTGTGTGTAGTTTTTCTATACCCTATACCTCCTGCCTGGTCACCATTCTGACTCTGAGCTGATAATTAACTCCCAGAGTCTAAAAAGGGCAAAGGCAGGTTCAGGGATTGCCTGTGTGGATTCACAAGCCCTGATCTCTCCACTCCCATCTGCCAGTCTTCCTCTATCCCTTCTCAGACTTCTAGGTTCTGTTGTATTTCAGAAGCCATCAGGACCTACTGCCTGCTCTCTTCATATGCCAGGATCAGTTATGGACCCAGGTGGTTGGAGGGCTGTTCTTTGTCCAGTAGTATTGACCCTTGTTGCCCTCTCCCTGGAGCTGGCTTACCTGTAGTCAGATTCCCCATACCTTCCCTGAGGCTAGTCAGTTTCACTCTCAGCCTTATAGCTTGTCTTCCCTTGGGTCCTCCATTTCTATGATTTCTCTCCCCAGCCATTCTTTCCAGTCTCTGAACCTTTCTTCCTCTCTCATCTCTGCATTTATATCATCTCAACTCCCCCTAGAAAGGACAGTAAGAGAAGGCAAATGCCCGCTGTACAGAAATGGAGCTGTTCTACGCAGCGGATGTGAAGTTTGGCCTTCATGTGGTCGTGAACAGCTGGAGGAGTGGCTATCACACAAGCTGTTGCCTGCACTGCCTTACCTGGCCTCATGGGAGAAGGAGCGCCTAGGCTTGAAAGCTTAAACTGCCAGAGTGGGGGTCATGCCCAGGATGGCCCCAACCCACTCAGAGAAGAAGACAAGGGGAATAGGGAATGATTGGGGAGTGGGCAGTGAGCAGGGATGTAAAGTGAATAAGTAAAAAAAATTAAACTAAAACAAAAACAGGAGGAGGGGGAAAGAAATGGAGCTACAAACCAAGGTCTGTGTCGTCAGGATGCCCTTGTTTGAAAGATTCATGAAACACCCAGACATACTTCTGATTTCTTTTTTTTTATTATTATTATTCGATATAATTTATTTACATTTCAAATGATTTCCCCTTTTCTAGCCCCCCCACTCCCCGAAAGTCCCGCAAGCCCCCTTCTCTTCCCCTGTCCTCCCACCCACCCCTTCCCACTTCCCCGTTCTGGTTTTGCTGAATACTGTTTCACTGAGTCTTTCCAGAACCAGGGGCCACTCCTCCTTTCTTCTTGTACCTCATTTGATGTGTGGATTATGTTTTGGGTATTCCAGTTTTCTAGGTTAATATCCACTTATTAGTGAGTGCATACCATGATTCACCTTTTGAGTCTGGGTTACCTCACTTAGTATGATATTCTCTAGCTCCATCCATTTGCCTAAGAATTTCATGAATTCATTGTTTCTAATGGCTGAATAGTACTCCATTGTGTAGATAAAGCACATTTTTTGTATCCACTCTTCTGTTGAGGGATACCTGGGTTCTTTCCAGCATCTGGCAATTACAAATAGGGCTGCTATGAACATAGTAGAACATGTATCCTTATTACATGGTGGGGAGTCTTCTGGGTATATGCCCAGGAGTGGTATAGCAGGATCTTCTGGAAGTAAGGTGCCCAGTTTTCGGAGGAACCGCCAGACTGATTTCCAGAGTGGTTGTACCAATTTGCAACCCCACCAGCAGTGGAGGAGTGTTCCTCTTTCTCCACACCCTCTCCAACACCTGCTGTCTCCTGAATTTTTAATCTTAGCCATTCTGACTGGTGTAAGATAAAATCTTAGGGTTGTTTTGATTTGCATTTCCCTAATGACTAATGAAGTTGAGCATTTTTTAAGATGCTTCTCCGCCATCCGAAGTTCTTCAGGTGAGAATTCTTTGTTTAACTCTGTACCCCATTTTTTAATAGGGTTGTTTGGTTTTCTGGAGTCTAACTTCTTGAGTTCTTTATATATATTGGATATTAGCCCTCTATCTGATGTAGGATTGGTGAAGATCTTTTCCCAATTTGTTGGTTGCCGATTTGTCTTGATGGTGTCCTTTGCCTTACAGAAACTTTGTAATTTTATGAGGTCCCATTTGTCAATTCTTGCTCTTAGAGCATACGCTATTGGTGTTCTGTTCAGAAACTTTCTCCCTGTACCGATGTCCTCAAGGGTCTTCCCCAGTTTCTTTTCTATTAGCTTCAGAGTGTCTGGCTTTATGTGGAGGTCCTTGATCCATTTGGATTTGAGCTTAGTACAAGGAGACAAGGATGGATCAATTCGCATTCTTCTGCATGCTGACCTCCAGTTGAACCAGCACCATTTGTTGAAAAGGCTATCTTTTTTCCATTGGATGTTTTCAGCCTCTTTGTCGAGGATCAGGTGGCCATAGGTGTGTGGGTTCATTTCTGGATCTTCAATCCTGTTCCATTGATCCTCCTGCCTGTCACTGTACCAATACGATGCAGTTTTTAACACTATTGCTCTGTAGTATTGCTTGAGGTCAGGGATACTGATTCCCCCAGATTTCCTTTTGTTGCTGAGAATAGTTTTAGCTATCCTGGGTTTTTTGTTGTTCCAGATGAATTTGATAATTGCTCTTTCTAACTCTGTGAAGAATTGAGTTGGGATTTTGATGGGTATTGCATTGAATCTGTATAGTGCTTTAGGCAAAATGGCCATTTTAACTATATTGATTCTACCGATCCATGAGCATGGGAGGTTTTCCCATTTATTGAGGTCTTCTTCCATTTCCTTCTTCAGCGTCTTGAAGTTCTTGTCATACAGATCTTTCACATGTTTGGTAAGAGTCACCCCAAGATACTTTATACTGTTTGTGGCTATTGTGAAGGGGGTCATTTCCCTAATTTCTTTCTCAGCCTGCTTATCCTTTGAGTATAGGAAGGCCACTGATTTGCTTGAGTTGATTTTATAACCTGCCACTTTGCTGAAGTTGTTTATCAGCTGTAGGAGCTCTCTAGTGGAGTTCTTTGGGTCACTCAGGTAGACGATCATGTCGTCTGCAAATAATGATAGTTTGACTTCTTCCTTTCCAATTTGTATCCCTTTGACCTCCTTATGTTGTCGAATTGCCCGAGCTAGTACCTCAAGTACAATATTGAAAAGATAAGGAGAAAGGGGGCAGCCTTGTCTGGTCCCTGATTTCAGTGGGATTGCTTCAAGTTTCTCTCCATTTAGTTTGATGCTGGCTACCGGTTTGCTGTATATTGCTTTTACTATGTTTAGGTATGGGCCTTGATTTCCTGTTCTCTCCAAGACTTTAAGCATGAAGGGATGCTGAATTTTGTCAAATGCTTTTTCAGCATCCAATGAAATGACCATGTGGTTTTGTTCTTTGAGTTTGTTTATGTAGTGGATTGTATTGATGGATTTCCGTATATTGAACCAACCCTGCATTCCCGGGATAAAGCCTACTTGATCATGGTGGATGATCGTTTTGATGTGTTCTTGGATTCGGTTGGCAAGAATTTTACTGAGTATTTTTGCATCGATGTTCATAAGGGAAATTGGTCTGAAGTTCTCTTTCTTTGTTGGATCTTTCTGTGGCTTTGGTATCAGCGTAATTGTGGCTTTGTAGAAGGAATTGGGTAGTGTTCCTTCTGTTTCTATTTTGTGGAATAGTTTGAAGAGTATTGGTGTTAACTCTTCTTTGAAGGTCTGGTAGAATTCTGCACTGAAGCCATCTGGTCCTGTGCTTTTTTTGGTTGGAAGACTTTCTATGACTCCTTCTATTTCTTTAGGCATTATGGGACTGTTTAGATGGTCTAGTTGGTCCTGATTTAATTTTGGTATTTGGTATCTGTCAAAGAAATTGTCCATTTCCTCCAGATTCTCCAGTTGTGTTGAGTATAGGCTCTTGTAGTAGGATCTGATGATTTTTTGGATTTCCTCAGTTTCCGTTGTTATATCTCCCTTTTCATTTCTAAGTTTGTTAATTTGGATACTTTCTCTGTGCCCTTTGGTCATTCTGGCTAAGGGTTTATCTATCTTGTTGATTTTCTCAAAGAACCAGCTCCTGGTATTGTTGATTTTTTGTATGGTTCTCTTTGTTTCTACTTGATTGATTTCGGCCCTGAGTTTGATGATTTCCTGCCTTCTACTCCTCCTGGGCGAAATAGCTTCTTTTTGTTCTAGGGCTTTCAGGTGTGTCATTAAGCTGGTAATGTATGCTCTCTCCATTTTCTTTTTGGAGGCACTCAGGGCTATGAGTTTTCCTCTTAGCACTGCTTTCATTGTGTCCCATAGATTTGGGTATGTTGTGTTTTCATTTTCATTGTGTTCTAAAAAGTCTTTAATTTCTTTCTTTATTTCTTCCTTGACCAAGGTATCATTGAGTAGAGTATTGTTCAGTTTCCACGTGTATGTGGGCTTTCTGTTGTTTCTGTTGCTATTGAAGACCACTTTTACTCCATAGTGATCAGATAGGAGGCATGGGATTAGTTCGATCTTATATTTGTTGAGGTCTGTCTTGTGACCAATTATATGGTCGATTTTGGAGAAGGTACCATGAGGTGCTGAGAAAAAGGTATATTCTTTTGTTTTAGGATAGAATGTTCTATATATATCTGCTAAATCTAATTGGTCCAAAGCTTCAATTAGTTTCATTGTGTCCCTGTTTAGTTTCTGTTTTCCTGATCAGTCCATTGAGGAAAGTGCAGTGTTGAAGTCACCCACAATTATTGTGTTAGGTGCAATGTGTGCTTTTAATTTTAATAAAGTTTCTTTTACGAAAGAGGGTGCCCTTGCATTTGGGGCATAGATGTTCAGGATTGACAGTTCTTCTTTTTGTATTTTTCCTTTGACCAGCAAGAAGTGTCCCTCAGGGTCTCTTTTGATGACTTTGGGTTGAAAGTCAATTTTATCTGATATTAAAATGGCTACTCCAGCTTGTTTCCTGAGACCATTTGCTTGTAAAATTGTCTTCCAGCCTTTTACTCTAAGGTAGTGTTTGTCTTTGACCCTGAGGTGTGTTTCCTGTAAGCAGCAAAATGTAGGGTCCTGTTTACGTATCCATTCAGTTAGTCTGTGTCTTTTTATTGGGGCATTAAGTCCATTGATGTTAAGAGATATTAAGGAATAGTGATTGTTACTTCCTATCATTTTTGACGCTATTTTTTAAATTTGAATGCTTAACTTCTTTTGGGTTTGATGAAAGGTTACTATCTTGCTTTTTCCAGGGTGAAGTTTCCATCCTTGTATTGGTGTTGTCCTCCTATTATCCTTTTTAGGGCCGGGTTTGTGGATAGATATTGGGTAAACTTGGTTTTGTCATGAAATATCTTAGTTTCTCCATCTATGGTGATTGAGAGTTTTGCTGGATATAGTAGTTTTGGTTGGCATTTGTGTTCTCTTAGAGTCTGCATGAGATCTGCCCAGGACCTTCTAGCCTTCATAGTCTCAGGTGAAAAGTCTGCTGTGATTCTGATAGGTCTTCCTTTATATGTTACTTGGCCTTTTTCTCTTACTGCCTTTAGTATTCTTTCTTTGTTTAGAACATTTGGTGTTTTGATTATTATGTGACGGGAAGTATTTCTGTTCTGGTCCAGTCTGTTTGGAGTTCTGTAGGCTTCTTGTATATTCATGGGCATCTCTCTCTTTAGGTTAGGGAAGTTTTCTTCCATAATTTTATTGAAGATGTTTGCTGGCCCTTTAAGTTGTAAATCTTCACTCTCATCTATGCCTATAATCCTTAGGTTTGGTCTTCTCATTGTGTCCTGGATTTCCTGGATATTTTGGGTTACAAGCTTTTTGCATTTTGCATTTTCTTTAACTGTTGATTCCATGGTTTCTATGGAATCTTCAGCATCTGAGATTCTTTCTTCTATCTCTTGTATTCTGTTGTTGATATTTGCATCTCTGTCCCCTGATTTCTTCCCAAGGCTTTCTATCTCCAAAGTTGTCTCCCTTTGAGTTTTCTTAGTTGTTTCTACTTCTGATTTTAGATCCTGGATGGTTTTGCTTAGCTCCTTCACTTGCATGTTTGTGTTTTCCTGTAATTCTTTAAGAGATTTTTGTGTTTCGTCTTTCATGACCTCAGCCTGTTGACCAAAGTTCTCCTGTATTTCTTTAAGAGATTTTTGTGTTTCGTCTTTCATGACCTCAGCCTGTTGACCAAAGTTCTCCTGTATTTCTTTAAGTGTTTTTTGCATTTCCTCCTTGTTGGCTTTTGTATTCTCCTGGATTTCTTTCAATGATTTTTGTGTTTCCCTTGCAAGGGCTTCTAACTTTTGATCCATTTTCTCCTGAATTTCTTTATGTATGTCCTTCATGTGTTCCTGTACCAGCATCATGACCAGTGATTTTAAATCCAAATCTTGTTTTACTGGTGTGATGGGGTATCCAGGACATGTTGGTAGAGGAGAATTGGTTTCAGATGTTGCCATATTGCCTTGATTTCTGTTAGTGACGTTCCTGCGTTTGCCTTTTGCCATCTAGTTCTCACTGGTGTTAGTTTATCTTGTCAGTGCTGGACTCACCAGTGCAAGCTGCCCCTTCCCAGTTGGCCTCTGGTGCACAGCTTACCTCCTGCACTACTTGTAGACAGTGTGCTGCTGCCCAGGCTGTTCCGATCCCAAAGCAGGCACCGGAAGGCTCCCTCTGGGGCCCTCTGGATTCACTGGAGCACACCGACTTCTCCCAGCTGGCCGCCCGGAAGCCCAGCTAGCCACTTGCAGGACTTGGAGATGTAATGCTGCCGCCCAGACTGATCTGGATCCGGAAGCGGAGAGAGTAGAGCTAAGGGCTTCTGCCTGAGGCCTTGCCCCAGATTGTGTCTGTGGACCAGATGGAGCCTGTGTGCACCCCCAGGGAGTGCCGACGGTGTATGCTACTGTGACCTCCCCTGTGTTCCGCTCACTCCGCTGGGCAGCCGATCCGCCAACCGGGCTGTCGCACACAAGGATAGCCTGGCCGCCCAGTCCCTGAGTCCAGGCAAAAGCCTGGGAGGCCAAGGTCCGAGCAAAGTTCCCCTAGGGCTATGACTGTTAATTGGGTCCGCCAGGTGACTAGGATGGCAGGCGTGCGCGCCCGCGCTCCCTGAAAGCGCCGGGAGAGTCTGCTTTGCTAACAATCACCTGGGCGGGTTGACTCACAGATGGCCCACCAAGCCGCCCAGTTCTTGGGGTCAGTCCTGTGCCTTTTGGGGCCTGGACCCCCGCTTTGTTAGCCTTAGGCTATGCCTGTTACAGGTCTGCCCGCCTGAGCTCTCTATCATCCTGCAGGCAAAATGGCGGCGGCGCGCTCGCAGGCCTGGGCAAAAAACCTCCTGGCTGGGTTGGCACCCCGATGGCCCCCCGACCCGCCCAGGGCCTGGGTGTAGGCCAATGCCCGTCGGGCTCAGACCACCGCGGTGTTGGCCTCGGATTATGTTTGTGTACCTCAGTCTGTCCGATCCCTGGAGTACGGAACCAAGATGGATGCACCTCTCCTGACTGGTGGGAGGCCGAGTTCTGAAGTGGCCTCCGTGCAGGAAAGGCGCCGCACAACTGCAGCTGCTTGCTGCCCGGCTGGTCAGCTAAGGTCAGTGGTCATGGGCGCAGGGCCTAACTGGTCCCTGTGACGCCTTGGTTCCACTGCTGATGGCCCTTCAGCTGGAGCAGCCACTGCTGCCGCTGCCGCCGCCGCCGCCACCGCCCAATCTGCTTCTGATTTCTACTGAACTGAAATTCCCATGAGCCTCTGTGCTCACTCTTTCCCATCAGCACAATCACAAGGAGAAACCACAGTTCCTGCTGTGAACAAGTCTGCAGTTCTTCCAGCTTTCTTAGTTTTCATTTTCATAGGCTCTGCATTTGTCTTTGAATAAGGCCATTGTAGGGTGAGGAGTGCATGACAATAATTAAGCCAAGGTGGTCTTGAACTCTATATTTGGTAGAAGATGACCTTGAAAATCTCAGCATCCTGCCTCCACCTCTGGCCTGCTGGGATTACAACCACACCCCACCATGACCACTATATATGGGACAGGAAGCACTCTCACAAGTGTAAGACAGGACCTCACAATGTGTACAGGACTGGCCTTGAATTCATGATCATCTTGTCTCAGCCCTCTGAGTTCTAAGATGAGAAGACAAGTGTGCTGCAGTCATACCCAACTGGCAGATAAAATTGATTCAAAGACTGATTTTTCTGAAGAGAAGTGACGACCATGGTCAGGACATGTTTTGAGTTATCTTGGACACAATAGGCCTCATATTTCTTTCCCTATCCTTGTATATTCTCCCCCAATCCCCCCTCCACCTGTATCCATATCTCATCCTCTCCATGCTCTGTGTGTGTGTGTGTGTGTGTGTGTGTGTGTTTGTATGGTTGTTTGTGCATTTCTCTCTCGGTCTTTGGCTGTGCATTCATGTCTTCTTTATGCCCATTCTCTGAGACTCACCCTCGTATTTCCTCAGTTCCTCCATCAAACATCCAGCTTCCTCCTTTATCCGTTCCTCCACACTCTGCTTTCCCATCCCAAAGTCTCTCATAGTGGCCAGAGAGAATCGCCGAAGGGTCTTCCAACGTTCCCCACTGGCAAAGGTCATACCTTGGGAAGCATGGGGTAGGTGGGTCACACTGGAAATTCAGAGAATCCCGAGTCCTTCTCCAAAGTTTGGGTCCCATCTCTCAGATGTGCCTTCCTGGGACACTCCCTCCTCCCCACCCTGGACCATATCTCACCATAGTCCTGTACAATTGGTTGAATCACAGCAATTGTTCCCCGGCCAGAGAAAGCCTCAGCATGGTCGACCAGAGCTTCTTTTATGGTCTCTGTCCCATACAGCATGACCACTGGCCTTGGTCCCAAGTGTACTGTGAACACATCCCCATGTTTGTCATGAAGCTGCAAGCATAAAGGCACCAGGATAGTGGCTACTCAACATAGATATTGTTGTTAAATTGTTAAAACACTTAGACACATATTGGTAAATAGCCACCTACTCCCCTGGCTTCCCTTCCCCTTCTGAGTTGAAGGGTTATTTCACCACTGGATCTGCATTGATAGATAGACTATGTTAATCAGTGTATCAGTACTGTAGTATAGTAGAGCAAGGGCAACACATGCTTATAATCCTGGCACTAGGGAGGTAGAGGCCAGAGAATCAGTAACGGTCCTTGGTTATACATCCAGTTGGAGGCCAGCCTGTGCCACATATGACTCTATCATTAACAGATAGGTAGATAGATAGATAGATAGATAGATAGATAGATAGATAGATAGATAGAGAGAGAGAGACAGACAGACAGACAGATAGATAGACAGATTAGAGATAGAAATATGATACACATAGAGACCCATGACCATGCCCTTTAGCTGGCCATCAGTTCATGGCATCTCATTAAGAACCATCCTTCCTGTGACCCAGCTTCAACCTGATCAATGCCTCCTGACAAACATCAGAGAAAATGAACCTGAACCATCCACTGGGATACTTGGTAGAAGAAATAAATGACTCCTGCTAGTGGTCTTGACTGTCAATCAAGTCTACAGTACAGAAAGGTAGAAAACTGCCATTCATCTCTGGCATCTCCAGGGAACTGGTCCCAAGAATATCCAAACCTTCTATCTAGTACTGAAAAACCTTTAATAGAATGGTGCACGTTTGCAAGTATTCCACCCTCTTTCTTTTGTAACCTTTAGCTCAGTCTAGATTTCCATGCACTTAATAGAAATTAGATGCTATGGAAATAGTCAGCACTGATATTGCTTAGGGAATAATTCTATGAAAAAACAAACTTTGCATATATTTAGTTTAGATGCATTTATGGTTTCAGAAGGGTCATATCATCAAATCTTATGTGACAATGAGCTAACAATCCACAGCTCAGATCAGTGATATGAATGAAACATGCTGAATGAATGACAACACAGAAGCAGGTTTCGCTTACATCTGCTGCATTTCAATGATATTCCAACACAGCTGCATCACTGCACTTGTCAGAAATGGTAGAAAAGGAGTGACTACAAGGGTGTAAGACAGAATGGGTCTTCCTGTTAACTGATCTGCACCATGAGAAGCTGGTGCTCATTCTGAAGACACACTGAGCTGTGCTTTTTTGGGTGATGAGCCACTTCAACAATGACTTCCCTCACAACTTATAGTTGGAATTGGGGAGGTGTCTCAGTGACTAGGGGCACTGCTGGTAGTGCAGGGCATCTGAACTTAGACTGTTCCCATGTCACATAGCTAATGACTGCCTGTAATTGTCAGCTTCAGGGGATTCTTTTTGGCTTCTTCAGAAAACTGATATGCATTTGTGCATATCACTTATACACTCACAAATACACACACACACAGAGATACACACACACAATGATAATGATAGATGATGAGAGATAGATAGATAGCCAATTAATAAATACATCCATATTCAGGAAAAATAGAGAAAATTATTTGACAGAATAATTGTACATAGAAAAAAGATGGATGATAAATACACAGATTACTGACACAAAGAAAGGTAAAAGGTAGGTAGGTAGATAGATAGATAGATAGATAGATAGATAGATAGATAGATAGATAGATAGATAATGACAAAAATGGATGAATAAATACATAGATGATAGATGAACAGAAATAGAGACAGATAATTGATAGAGATAAATATATGCTTGCTAGATAGATGATAGATATATGACTGGAACATAGATAAATGATAAAGGATATATATCATTTTAAGTGTAATAGTTGGGGCTCAGCACTTAAGAGCACACACTGCACAGTCATGATGTCAAGAAGTTAGATCCTAGCACCAGTCTAACAAACCATGAGGTTCATATGTGCCTATGACCTGAGATTAAAATGTTGGAAGGTGAAGGTAGAAGATTGCTAGGACTTGCTGTTTCAGACCCAGGTTCAGGACTACGTAGATTGATAGAGGAGGACACATGGCTCCCTTCTTTGGCCACTGCCTCATGAAGAGGTGTGTGTACACAATTAGAAATAGATTCATACACATATGCATACATAGGTACCTACATACATACTCATGAATAAGCATGCTTTAAACGTTATAGTTAAGGTTACTTTAAAATGGTATGCATCTCCCTCGGCAAGCCACTTGCTGGCTTCTCTGCTTCTGTTCTAACATCTGTAAGAAAAGTTTGACCACAACCCATGCTAGAACATTCACTGAAACACATGTTACTTAATACCCCCAATCTTCCTCAATCCCTGCATACAATGAACAAATGAACCTGAGGAGGAGGGAGGTGAACTCACTTTGATAGTAAGCCCACTCTTGTGACAGATACAATAATGCATTTGTGAAGCAGCTCTCAGAAGAAGAAAGGAGAAGACAAGAATGATTGTTGGGAAAATGTCTTTTACATTGTGTGAAGGTGTAACTTTGTATTTTCTTTTTTTTTTTTTTGAATCTTTTTTTATTCGATATATTTTTTATTTACATTTCAAATGATTTCCCCTTTCCTAGCCCCCCCACTCCCAAAAAGTCCCGTAAGCCCCCTTCTCTCCCCCTGTCCTCCCACCCACCCCTTCCCACTTCCCCGTTCTGGTTTTGCTGAATACTGCTTCATTGAGTCTTTCCAGAACAAGGGGCCACTCTTCCTTTCTTCTTGTACCTCATTTGATGTGTGGATTATGTTTTGGGTAATCCAGGTTTCTAGGTTAATATCCACTTATTAGTGAGTGCATACCATGATTCATCTTTTGAGTCTGGGTTACCTCACTTAGTATGATGTTCTCTAGCTCCATCCATTTACCTAAGAATTTCATGAATTCATTGTTTCTAATGGCTGAATAGTACTCCATTGTGTAGATATACCACATTTTTTGCATCCACTCTTCTGTTGAGGGATACCTGGGTTCTTTCCAGCACCTGGCAATTATAAATAGGGCTGCTATGAACATAGTAGAGCATGTATCCTTATTACATGGTGGGGAATCCTCTGGGTATATGCCCAGGAGTGGTATAGCAGGATCTTCTGGAAGTGAGGTGCCCAGTTTTCGGAGGAACCGCCAGACTGATTTCCAGAGTGGTTGTACCAATTTGCAACCCCACCAGCAGTGGAGGAGTGTTCCTCTTTCTCCACACCCTCTCCAACACCTGCTATATCCTGAATTTTTAATCTTAGCCATTCTGACTGGTGTAAGGTGAAATCTCAGGGTTGTTTTGATTTGCATTTCCTTAATGACTAATGATGTTGAGCATTTTTTAAGATGCTTCTCCGCCATCCGAAGTTCTTCAGGTGAGAATTCTTTGTTTAACTCTGTACCCCATTTTTTAATAGGGTTGTTTGGTTTTCTGGAATCTAACTTCTTGAGTTCTTTATATATATTGGATATTAGCCCTCTATCTGATGTAGGATTGGTGAAGATCTTTTCCCAATTTGTTGGTTGCCGATTTGTCCTCTTGATGGTGTCCTTTGCCTTACAGAAACTTTGTAATTTTATGAGGTCCCATTTGTCAATTCTTGCTCTTAGAGCATACGCTATTGGTGTTCTGTTCAGAAACTTTCTCCCTGTACCGATGTCCTCAAGGGTCTTCCCCAGTTTCTTTTCTATTAGCTTCAGAGTGTCTGGCTTTATGTGGAGGTCCTTGATCCATTTGGATTTGAGCTTAGTACAAGGAGACAAGGATGGATCAATTCGCATTCTTCTGCATGCTGACCTCCAGTTGAACCAGCACCATTTGTTGAAAAGGCTATCTTTTTTCCATTGGATGTTTTCAGCCTCTTTGTCGAGGATCAAGTGGCCATAGGTGTGTGGGTTCATTTCTGGATCTTCAATCCTGTTCCATTGATCCTCCTGCCTGTCACTGTACCAATACCATGCAGTTTTTAACACTATTGCTCTGTAGTATTGCTTGAGGTCAGGGATACTGATTCCCCCGTAACTTTGTATTTTCAATTGTTAATTCTGTACCGGCAGAGAGCTAAATGCTGGTAGAATTCTGGTACCATCATTTCTATGGTCCATCAATGGGCTTTCTTTTTTAAAAAAATAATCTTTCCTCATTAATCTAAAGGCAATGTAGAATTGAATCAAAGATTGTCTTGCTACTGAATACTCATAATAAGGAGCTGACAGATCTTTATTCCTGCTAAAGCAGGAAGTATTGGGAAGAACTTTCAGTCAGAAAGAATGAAACAGGGAAAGAAGGCAGAACAGGAAATTCAGAAGTTGGATGCACAAAGGAAGTGACATGGGGTGTACTGAAGAGAAAGGTATAGAGCAGCTAGCCAGTGACAGGCTATGAGCAATTAAGTTAGATGAGATGGCTGAGAGACTGTTCTAGCAAAAGGCCTAAGGTTTAAACTACCTTAGAAGCTTCTGTGTCATTATTTATACAGCACACAGGTCCTAGGAAATGATGCCAAGATGATGATGGTAAGACAAAGAAGAACAGAGCAAAACAAAAGGAGTTGTGGAAGGATGTTTTGAAGGTGCCTCCTCCAGTGAGTGAGGATGTGTTTCATTGACAGATTGCTTGTCTGGCATGCCTGAAACCCCAAGTTTCATTCTTGTACCCAATAACAGGATGTGATGCATGACGATACTCAGCTTTAAAATGTGTTTTTTAAATATTTTTTATTTATTTACTTATTTATTTATTATATGTGAGTCCACTGTAGCTGTCTTCAGACACCCCAGAAGAAGGCGTCAGATCTCATTATGGGTGGTTGTGAGCCACCATGTGGTTGCTGGGATTTGAACTCAGGACCTTCGGAAGAGCAGTCGGTACTCTTAACCACTGAGCCATCTCTCCAGCCCTAAAATGTGTTTTAAAAACAATACTGAAATAATACCCCAACATAATAGCATGTAATGTGTAATTTATTTATTAAAAAATTAAAATGGTAATCTGAAACTACAGAATCTTCATGCTTTTTAGTTTTAGCATTGGCAATTGAAGCTACATTTTGACTCTGTTTCTCTACTACTGGCTAAAATAATGTCATAATAAAGACCTCAGTCGTTATAACAGGCACATTATGATTAAAGCCCACAGAACCATCCTAGAACATCACAGCTGCCTAGTTGAGTGGAACCAGCTTCTTGAGCCACCATGGAAGCCTCCAGAAAACATTCCAGAGTACTGTCAGCACCTTCAAGTTCATCAGCACCTGGGTACAAAATTGGAGCAAACCTCATGGAGTTTTCATGGCCTTTAGCAGCTGTGTTTGAGTCAGACTGCGGGTTCATGTGCAACATGCTTGAGACAGCCAAGCTTGTTTCTACTGGGGTTCACCATTGGACATGACCACCAGTTGGCATCCAGAGCCACCTATCTGAACCAGCTACCCTTTTCTTCTTGCCTGTTCTATGTGCTATGACTTGAAAATAGTTTAATTATCCTCTGTAGGTTCACATGCAGGAGGCTCAGTCTCCAAAGTGGTTGTGTTGAGAGGTGGTTGAGCCTTCAAGGGCTGGAGCCTACTGAAAGGCATCAGGTCTTCAGAACAGATCCACAGAATCCCTTAATACTGGACAAGCAGAAAGGACTGGATCCTTGGAGAACAGATTATTCTGAAACAAGGCCATTCCACATGGGTAGCCAATTCTGCATGTGGCAGATTTTTCTTTCCTCTACTCTGATGTGACACATGAGAGGACTCCTCTCCAGAGTCTGGAAACAATGAACTGCTTGATCATAGACTGCCAAACTTCACAACTAGGAGTTGGGAATGAACCTTTAATTAATAAAGAACTTATTATCTGGACTTTTATGATAGCAACAGAAAACAGAGAGTCACCAGAATACCTGATCTTGCCTGCTTAGTTCAACCACTTTACTTTTTTCCATTCTTGACTTCAGTCAAGTCACCTTGTCCCCATTACCTGAAAATTCAACACCTGCCTCGTTCCTTATTACATCATAGCATCATGTACCTAGCTCTACTCTTAGCACCAATTGCAGTTCAGGAATGGCTTCTTTTCAATACTCATCTTCATTCGAGGAAGTCTTTGTGGCTCTGGCAAGTCCTGCCTCTTATGTAAGTCTGAATCAATTCACAAGTGACCTTTAAATTCCGAATGCTTTGCTTTTATCCAATATCACCAAGTAAACAAGTAACTGTACTCATTTTTTTATTTTTTATTTTAATTTTTGTATTTTCTATATTCTTTGTTTACATTCCAAATGATTTTCCCTTTCCCAGTTCCCCCCTCCCCATACGTTCCCTAAGCCCTCTTCCCTCTGCCCATTCTCCTATCAACCCCCTCCTACTTCTCTGTCCTGGTACTCCCCTACAATGCTGAAACAAGCCTTTTCAGGATTAGGGACCACACCTTCCTTCTTCTTGGGAGTCATTTGATATGTGAATTGTGTCTTGGATATTCAGAGTTTCTGGGCTAATATCCACTTATCAGTGACTGTATTCCATGTGTATTCTTTTGAGATTGGGTTACCTCATTTAGGGTGATATTTTCCAGATCCAACCATTTACCTTAGAATTTTATGAATTCATTGTTTTTCATTGCTGAGTGTATTTTATTGTGCAAATATACCACATTTTCTATATCCATTCCTTCATTGAGGGACATCTGGGTTCTTTCCAGCTTCTGGCTATTATAATTAGGGCTTCTATGAACATAGTGGAGTATGTGTCCTTATTGCATGCCAGGGAATCCTCTGGGTATATGCCCAGGAGTGGCATTGCAGTGTCCTCCCGAAGTTTTCTGAGGAACAGCCAGACTTATTTCCAGAGTTGTTGTACCAACTTGCATTCCCACCAGCCATGGAGAAGCGTTCCTCTTTCTCGACATCCTTACCAACACCTACTGTCTCCTGAGTTTTTAATCTTAGCCATTCTAACTGGTGTAAGGTGAAATCTCAGGGTTGTTTTGATTTGCATTCCCCTAATGATTATTGATGTTGAACATTTTTAAGGTGCTTCTCAGCCATTCGAAGTTCTTAAAGTGAAAATTTGTTGTTTAGCTCTGTACCCCATTTTTAATAGGGTTATTTGGTTCTCTGGAGTCTAACTTCTTGAGTTCTTTGTATATATTGGATATTAGCCTTCTGTTGGATGTAGGGTTGGTGACGATCCTTTCCCAACTTGTTGGTTGCCATTTTATCCACTTGACAGTGTCCTTTGCCTTACAGAAACTTATTATTCTATATCTGCACCCAGACTCTCAGGTCCTGTAGGACAAGGAATGTAGCTTAGCTCTCTGACAGTGCCACACACTTAAATGATGGATTTGAATAATTGTTTAAAGCCTGTAGACTGTAGTAGTTTCCTTCTCACTACACGTTGTCCAGCCTGTTAACCTTCTTTGCTTATGGCATTATGAATGTCCTTACAGGGAAAAGATGCAACATATCATGCTATCATGACAGGATATCCTCAGCTCTCACTGTGAGTCTCAGGGCAGTTAGAATGCTTGGGGAGTGTTCCATTTTGTTCAGTGTTGCAGGCACTCATAAGTTGCTCATGTTCCAATAAATAGTCCCCATGTCCATACTCATTCAAGCAACCATAATTGCTTCCAAGTAGGAAGACACTTCAGAAGGAAAGGTAGACATGAGAATGAGAAAGGAAGGAATTAGATTTTCAGAAAATATTAAAAAAAAACAACTTAAATAGTATGTTAACTTGATATTTCCAACGTGTGCGAGGCACATATTTTAAACAGTTGTGGCCAGACATGCCCCACATCAGTCATTCCAGCACATGAGATTTTTAGTCAAATGGATCATTAGCCTGGCAAATAGTATGGTGACCTTGTCTCAAAAACTACTTTAAAGAAATTAATATACCATTGACCCAAGTAAGTGATTAATTAAAAACCAAAGGGTAGCAGGACATTGGTATTTTTGCTACTTTATCATCTCTCTTAATAGGATGTGGGAGCATGGATGGTTATTGATTATTAAGAAGCAAGTGGTAATTAAACATGGGATCCCAGTTGTGAGGAGTAGTAAAGATAGTGCCAGAAGCAGTTGCTTGGATGGTGCATGGTATTTATAAATGATTAGCCCTCCACACCTACCTACATACCTACCTAGCCACCTCACCTCCTCCCTTGCCTCTCCTCTCCTTTGTCTGGGAACACCTCAGGCTAATATCTTTTGCTGGCTAAGCAAACCTTGGTTGTTGCTACCTCTGATATTGTTCTTCCTGTTCTGGAACAGACAAGCCCCACAAATTGAAATTCTGCATACTTACACCTCAACACCTCAACACCTCAACATCTCTACACCTCTCACACTCTAAGGACAGTGCACCACACCAACACAGGAAGATTCATTTGTCAGTCTGAACATGAGTCAACACCCATCACCAGTCAGGGTCTCACCCTCTCCTCACCAACCTTCCCACCTGAACCTGAAGGAGTCTTTCTCTTCTCTCTGAGTGACCTCCAAAAGCAAAAGTAGGGGGAAGTCCACACTAACACCTTAGACAGTTCTCACCTGAATAAAAGACTTGAGGAGGTCCCTCTGTCCATCTGCAAGAGGTTTCCCAAGAGGGGCAGGGGACGGGGTCCTCGTGGAAGACGGCCATAGGCCTTTGGCTGGCCCCTGATCAAGAGTAGCACCAAGCCTGTGAGGAGAGCAAGGAGGAGCAGGACACTGGGCTCCATGGTCCTGTACTAAACACTGTCCACTTCACTGCACACTCCAGAAGATCCTTTTATGCTAAACCAGTCTGTCCCTTCACTTATGCAACTTCAGCTGTTTCAATGCTCTGTCTCTCATTGTCCAGGTGTATGAGCACCATACTTCCTGTCTGGGCTGCTGGTGACCTGCTTACTCCCTACTTTATTACCCTCACACTGTCATTGGCAAGAACACCTTCAAATAGATACACAGGACAAAAGGCAAGAGGTGTGAAGCCTCTTTGTTTCTAGGGGTGGGTGTGTGCTTGTCATCTCAGCTTTGTCTGTTTACTTCCTCAGGCATGCAACTGTGCATATACTGTATATGTCGATGATATTTCTAATGTGAATGTGCATGTGTGTACTTCTGTGTTCCTCTAGATACATTTGAATGTGTGTGTTTCTTTGTTAGGTGGTTTTGCAAGACAATGTTTCTCTGTGTAGTCACAGCTGTTCTGTACCTTGCTCTATAGACTAGTCTGGCCTCAAACTCAAAGAACCTCCTGCCTTTGTAAATGTGATTAAATGTGCATGTGCGTGTATATTCTTCCATTGTCAAGGTACTCTGTATATGTGGGACTGGAGTGATAGGGTAAAGTTGCATGTTACTGTGTGAGTCTCAGTATGTTTGTACAAACCCCAACCCCAGTGTAGATGTGATAGCTCCAGGGTCCACGTTTCACTCTCTAGCCTGTGACAGCCACAGATGAGAGCTGTAGTGGTTTGAATATGTATGTCCTCCATATAGAGTCATGTGTTTGAATGCTTGGCCCACAAGGACTGTCATTATTAGATGTGGCCTTATTACATAAGGTGTGACATTATTAGAAGAAGCATGTCACTATAAAGGTGGAGTTTGAGGTATATATGCTCAAACTCCTCCTAGTATAGAAGCCAGGTCCTTCTCTTGCCTTTAAATCAATATACAGAACTCTAGCTCCTTCTTTAACACCAAGTCTTCCTGAACTCTGTCATGTTTCTCACCATGATAATAATGGACCAAAGCTCTGAAACATTGAGCCAGCCACAGTGAAATGTTTTCTTTATAAGAGTTACCTTGGTCATAGTGATTCTTCCCAGCAAGGGAAACCTTAACCAAGACAGGAGAAAGTGAAGAAGTGATAGAAGGGAGATAAGAGATACAGGCATGGTGAGGGTCTGCAGTCAGGTGGAGAGAGATGCTTCAGCCTGGCTGAAGAGCAGTTGGAGCTTCTAAGGCTCTAATCACTGTGACTGGTGATCATTAACTTCTGGCTCTCTTGGGGGACATGAAGCTCCCTGACCTTCCTCTTGCTATCTCTCTTTTCAGCCTGTGTTTCTGCTCCCTTCTATAGACTCCAAGCTTCAGGATGGAGAGCCTGTCTTAGTTTGTTTTCTGAAGCCTACAGTAAAATACCAGAGACTGAGTGATTATGATTAGGAGACATTTTAGAAGTAGTTATTTCCAAGAACACATCAAAAGTACATGGTGAGGCCTTTGCTGCTGCACTATGTCATGTCACATGGGCAAGCAAGTATGCCTAAGACTGAGAGAGTTAAAAAGGAGCCTGAATATGTCCTTACAAGACACCCTCCTATGATAATGACATCAATGCCATGATTCAAATTTGAAATATTTCCTATGACTACATCTTTCAACTATTGATCTCTAACCAATAGTATTCATAGAATGTTCTGTGGCCTTTAACATGTAATACTTGGCAGAAAGAAGTATGTTTATTGAGGGAACTTCTCTCTCCTATCTCCTCTCTCTTGTTCCTATATACCTTACACTCCCACAGTAAACATAATGCCCACCTGCCGTGATTTCTTGCCATGAGACTGACCATAAATAAGTCCTTCTTCACACTAGATTCTGAGCAGATTATTTAAGCATAGTGAGGAACAAAGTAACTAAAGCATAAAATCAGTACCAGGAGTAGGGTTGTTATGTAATTGCCTTAAAATCCAGAGTGGTTTTGACTCCTGCATTGACATGGGAAATTATGACTGATCACAAATAAGAAGCAAAAAAAGAAAGGTATGTGCAAGGAAGAGATCGAGCCTGGCTATAACTGTAAGCCCAACCTATGTAATTTGCTACTCCCAGCCCCCTCTTAAATATTTCATGACTCTGAAAAATATCACTGTCAGTCTGTATCTGCATGGCGTCTTGAGGAGGCAGAATGTGGGCAGGTTAATTGCACTTATCCCCTGCCTCCACCAGGGCAGGTGCCAGGATGTAGGGAAGGACCAAGACACAGCTCCAGGTAGGAAAGCACAGTCTGAAATATGGGAGAGCTGGAGCTGGTTCAGGAGTCCCCAGGCCTATGACAAGGCCAGGAAAGTGGGGTTTTCAAACCCTTGGACATCTGCATGTGACTGGGAGTCGCATAAGAACAGAGAACAGATTTGGGGTCCCATGGGCTCAAGACAGCACCTAGCCCAGTCCAGGGTAAAGGGGAGTGCTGTCATGTCCTAGGCAGAAGCGGGATTAGTGGTGATTATGGCTAGGAGTGCAAAGAAGCCATTTAGGGAAGAATTAAGTTGTATCTCTGTAGTGGATTGTTCCCCATGGTGGATCTTGATGAAAGACACAGTCCATGGTTCTAAATAGTTTATCAGTTGTTCATGGTGGAAAATGGATACATAATGTATCATACCCACTTCTCAGGGAAGACCTGAAATTAAATACCGTTTGCTGGGAGGAATGTCTAGGAAGAGAAGCTTATTGGTTAAGCCCTCTGAGCCAATAGATACCTCATTATTATGGGCAACTCTGTTTTGGGCCTATGTGACCATAGAACACGATTCTTTCTTTGAGGAAAGTAGCATATGTTCTAGGACAGGAGTCTGGAAGGGGGCAGGGAGTCAGCTAAGTCTTGTTATGTGCCTCCTGAGTCTCTAGGTATCAACCTACTCTATTTTACCAAATTTCCTGAGATGGTTTTCCCATCTAACATATCACCACCAATAAAGACCAACTATTCAAACAAGTAAACTGGTAAGAAAC
Organism: Apodemus sylvaticus; assembly: GCF_947179515.1. NCBI lineage: Eukaryota > Metazoa > Chordata > Mammalia > Rodentia > Muridae > Apodemus > Apodemus sylvaticus. The sequence goes on from NC_067472.1 coordinate 187,765,286, forward strand.
ATCCCACAGCCAAATCACAATATAAAGGTAAACCAGAATGACATAATCACATTTTAAACATCTCATTTATTATTTCATTGCTTTATTAAGTAAACTGTGTTATTTAAAAAAAAATCAGAAATTGATCAGGTCCAAGGTTTATACATCTCAATGAACATCTATTCAGTCAAAAAAGCCATTATGAAGCTGTAGAGCTTTGTACTGTTATTTATTTTGTTTTCATTTTATGCGTATAGGTGTTTCATCTCAACAAATGTATGCTTGTGCCTAAGAAATCAGGAGAGGCCACTGTATGCTTGGAAACTAGAGTTACAGACGGTTTTGAGCTGCAATGTAGGTGCTGAGAACTGAATCCAGGTCCTGTGAAAGAACAGTAAGTGTTCTTAACTGCTGAACAACTTTCCTGCCTTGCATATCCTTTCCTTTGGGGGGTTGGATTTGTTTTTTTTTGTTTGTTTGTTTGTTTTTTGTTTTTGTTTTGTTTTTTTTTTGAGACAGGGTTTCTCTGTATAGCCCTGGCTGTGCTGGATCTCACTCTGTGGACCAGGCTGGCCTCAAACTCAGAAATCCACCTCCCTCTGCCTCCCAGAGTGCTTGGATTACAGGCATGCTCCACCACTGCCTGGCACATATCATTTCCTAATGCAGTTATAGTGCAAGGCTTCCTGGCTCCATGTGAGCCAGGACTTATTCATTCTGGAGTAGAGGGAAGCAGAGGCTTAGGGTTCAAGTCCAGCTCTTCCACCTGCCTCTATTCCATTTACATTTCAGCATAAATTTTAGAGGGAATATTCAGCAACTAGCACTCTGGCCTGCTTTCTTCCCTAAAAATAACTTTGTCCTGTTCTCAAAGAAAATATGTTTAATGTATCCTAATATCCCAAAACTTTTAATTTCAAAAAGTCTTCCTCATAGAACACCACATAGTTTATCAACTTTGTTGGGCATCATTCCATTGTGAACTACACACTGTTGAGGTTTTGTTTTACTGTTTATTGTAATGCTAAGTGCTGGCTTCTAAGATGAGGGACCTTGCCCCCAGTTAATTCTGATTGGTAAATAAAGATGCCAGCAGGCAACAGCTGGGGAGAAAAAAACATAAGTCGTGGGTGGAGACTGGGGAGGTAGGCTTCCCAAGCTATAGACCAGGAAGAAGGATCAGAGGAAAAGAAGACACCATGGGAGAGGAGGAAAGTTCAGGTGGGAGATGGAGAGCTGCAATGAGATAACTGAGCCATAAAAATGTGGCCATGTAGGCTGACCATTTGGAGATAAAAGCATCCCAGACAGAAAATAGAAATTAGTAAGTAGTAACTCAGAGTTATCTATAGGAAAATGGATTCTAACAACATGGAGGCTAGGCAGTTACCCAACTATTGTGCTGCCTACGACCTATCTTAAAATATAAGGTGTGTATATCTTTCATCTAGACCATAAATGGTTAAAGGTGAGAAGTAACCCTACAGCAGGATTCATTAAATATATATTACAACAATGTACTGGTATAAATCATACTGACTAGGGTCATCCTGAATCTTCATTCTCTATGGCATAAATTGTGTCTTATCTGGACATTTGACAAGAAAAGTGGTTGTTTAAAGAACCCGGAAGGACATGAATCCTCTGTAGAGAAGAGAGGAAGATGGAGGAGCAAATGAATAAGGGCCAGCCATCTTGACAACATTCACCTCTACAGAACTACACAGACATTATGGAACACAACTGAGCCACAACTAGAGATGGGCTCAGGTGACAGAGTACATTCCTAGCATACATGAAGACTCATATTTTACATTCAGCACTGAATAAAGTGAGTGTGGTAATGAACACTTATAATCTCAGGATCCTGAATGTGGAACTGCAACCTAAGATCATTCTTGACTGTATAAGATTTATAGTTACAATTACCTTTCCAAAGTATTTTCAACACTCAAGAAATGTCAGTTCTCTAAGACCCCAAAGCATCAATGTCACATACACCTAACATGGATCAGCACCATTGTGGCCAAGTGTCACCCAATGTATGTGGTTATCCTGGCAGACAGGCAGGTCAAACGCAACCTAAAATTTCAATGGACTTCCTTCTTCTTTCTTCTCTTGCTTTAGCTGAGGGGGCACTGAATACACCTGATTCTTCTGCCTTCTGTGTTGGTGCTGAGAGTACAGGCATGAGCCAACTTTGCCGTATTATACAATGCTAGGGATTAAACTCAGGGCATCATGGAAATAAGGCAAGCCAACATCCCATCAACTCAGCTAAATCCCAGCACCCTTATTTTTTTTCAGTTTGGTTTGGATTGGTTTGGTTTGGTTTGGTTTGGTTTGGTTTGGTTTGGTTTGGTTTGGTTTGGTTTGGTTTGGGGGAAGCTTATGATTATGTAGCCCAGGTTGAACATGAACTCCTATTTCTCCTGCCTCCACACCCCAGCACTTGAATTACACATGTGTGAGAACATGTGCCAATGATATTTTGAAGGTTTCTCTGCCACCCAGGCTGACTGAACTTCTGATCTTTCCTTTCAATACCAACAATTAGAGGCTGATGCCAGGAGCTCTGGGCATGAAGTTGGTACTGATCATGGGTTGTTTGTGTTCTGGTTGTGTTTGAAATCTGGTGTGTATTTCAAGTGATACATATATCTCAATTTATACAATAAAGTTTTTCAGAAATCTTAGATTTGTATAGAAGATCATTCACATACCTCTGCTGCCTCAACCCTACCACAAAATTTGAATTTGATTATCCATAGCACATTTTAAATTGGCTTGTTTGTCTGTTTGCTTTAGACAAGTTCTCCAAAGGATCCCAGACTCACTCTCCAAAGGATCCTTTAACACACAATGCTATTCTCTCAGGCTCCTAGTACTGGAATTACAGATGCATGTCACCATGTCTGTTACCTTACAGGTGTTCAATTGCATGTTTGGACAGCAGCTATCATATTATACACTGTAGATCTAATCCACTGTATGTTGTTACTTAATCCTCTTCTTCCCACCCCCATATTTCTCTTGACCAAGCCAGTTCAGTCAGTCAACAGGTTCTCCAGGGTGTGAGCAATTATTAACAATAAAAAAGGCAATTAGACAACACTGTAGCATGACCCCAGCCAGTTCTGAGGTTGAAATGGGTTTATTTTTTCCTGTCTGCTTTTATACCACTTTAAGTACAAGCAAAGAAATAAGATCAGTTCTGGGTCAATGAACAGGCAAGGCAATAAACAAAATCCTATAAACACCATTTCTAGGGGATAATCAATGGGATGACAAAGACAAAAGAAATGCCACACACATTCCTCAGATGAAACCACTCTGAGCTTTTCATTAACTCAAAGGTAACTATTCTTAATCTTAGCCTATTTCCTGAGTCCTAGACCAAAATCAGATTCATGCCTGAGCTTAATTCTTTGTCCTGTGCCAATGTCAAATTCCTGCCAAGTTTCTAGAGGCAGCCCCAAAGCTCTCGACATCTCTCCCTTTTATACTTCATGAACAAGACTGTGTCTGTATCAGGTTGTCCTGACAAGAATGCCTTCCTTACCCATAGTGGAATATACATTATCAAAAATAATGCATTTCTGTCTTAGGTTGGTAAGGCTCTGTGCAGAAATTTACACATTTCACTGCCAACCTGTTAAATCAATAACTCTATCTGGAGGTTCATTTTTAGTTTCAAGTCATATATTTTTGCCACCAACATGTAGATGTTGTCAAAGGCAAGTTTTATCACAATGGGTAGAAATAAACGTATTCCCAGAACAAGAAGGGATAGCATGATCAAGCTAATGTCGTTCTTGAAGCTTGACCAAGATGGAAATGCTGATCTTAAGCCATGAATAATTTTATCAGCAATATCTGCAGCATGAAAGCTCCGTGGAGCAGCATTCCTTAAATTCATAATCTCAATATGCAAAGTTAAAACATCCAGAGATGTGTTCGAATTATGCCAAATAACTCAAGCATCTGTGAACTTTTTCCCAATTATAGTAACTACCATTATAAATTTTAGAAGTAACACAAATCCATTGGTATTTAACATGGCACTAGAGGTGGCTTCTTACTCTTAAAATCTGAACCTCCTCTGTAATAATTTGAATAGTATCATAAAGAGGATCAATTCGTTGTTCCAAACACCTATCTAAATCTTCTTAAATATTCAGAGTATTAGTAACATTTTTGATAAATAATTAACAAAAGTACCTGTCTTAACTTCTTTCATCAAATCAATTGCAGAAACAGTGGTGCAAGGTATTAATGTAATTAAAGCTGCTATACCAGCAATAAATCATCCCCACTACCCTCTTGCTTCTGCTTAAAGCCTGACTCACTTTTTCCAATATATGCAAGCTCTTTCCAGAATACCAAGGCCCTGTAATACTCAGAGTCAATAAAACAAAAGATTGCTGATAGACCACCATAACAGACATTATAGTTTTCAATACACTAACACAATTAGAAAGTATACAATCAATGCAACTTACATTAAACACTGTAGAAGAAACAAAAGTAATTTTTTAATCTTTTTTATTTTCTATATTCTTTGTTTACATTCCAAATGATTTTCCCTTTCCTGGTTCCCCCCTCCCCATAAGTCCCACAAGCCCTCTTACCTCCACCCATTCTCCAATCAACCCCCTCCTACTTCTCTGTCTTGGTAATCCCCTACAATGCTGCATCATGCCTTTCCAGGACCAGGGTATATGATAATATCAATACAAGAGATAGAAGAAAGAATTTCAGATGCCAAAGATACCATAGAAACCATTGACTCAACAGTCAAAGAAAATGCAAAAAGCAAAAAGGTTGTAACCCAAAACATCCAGGAAATCCAAAACACAATGAGAAGACCAAACCTAAGGATTATAGGTATAAATGAGACTGAAGATTTACAACTTAAAGGGCCAGAAAATAACTTCAACAAAATTATGGAAGAAACCTTCCCTAACCTAAAGAAAGAGTTGCCCATGAATACACAAGAAGCCTACAGAACTCCAAACAGACTGGACCAGAACAGAAATACCTCCCATCACATAATAATCAAAATCCCAAATGTACTAAACAAAGAATATTAAGAGCAGTAAGAGGAAAAAGTAACATATAAGGAAGATCTATGAGAATTACACCAGACTTCTCACCAGAGACCATGGAAGCTAGAAGATCCTGGGCAGATCTCATACAGACCATAGGAGAACACAAATGCCAGCCAAAACTACTATACCCAGCAAAACTCTCAATCACCATAGATAGAGAAACCAAGATATTCCAGGATAAAACCAAATTTACACAATATGTTTCCACAAACCCAGCCCTACAAAGGATAATAGGTGGAAAACACCAATACAAGGAGGGAAATTACACCCTGGAAAAAGCAAGATAGTACTTCCTTCATCAAACCCAAAAGAAGATAACCACTCAAATATAAAAATAACATCAAAAATAACAGGGAGTAATGATTACTATTCCTTAATATCTCTTAATATCAATGGAGTCAATTTCCCAACAAAAAGACATAGACTAACAGACTGGATACATAAACAGGACCCAGCATTTTGCTGCTTACAGGAAGCACACCTCAGTGTCACAGACAAACACTACCTCAGAGTAAAAGCCTGGAAAACAATTTTACAAACAAATGGTCTTAGGAAACAAGACAGAGTAGCCATTCTAATATCAGATAAAATTGACTTTCAACCTAAAGTCATCAAAAGAGACACTGAGTGACACTTCTTGCTGGTCAAAGGAAAAATCCACCAAGAAGAACTCTCAATTCTGAACATCTATGTTCCAAATGCAAGGGTACCCTCATTAATAAAAGAAACTTTACTAAAGCTCAAAGCACACATTGCACCTAACACAATAATTGTGGGTGATTTCAACACTCCACTCTCCTCAATGTACTGATCAGGAAAACAGAAATTAAACAGGAACACAGTAAAACTAATTGAAGCTTTGGACCAATTGGATTTAACATATATATATATATATTACATTTCACCCTAAAGCAAAAGAATATACCTTTTTCTCAGCACCTCATGTTACCTTCTCCAAAATAGACCATATAATTGGTCACAAGACAGACCTCAGCAAATATAAGAAGATCAAACTAATCCCATGCCTCCTATCAGATCACTATGGAGTAAGAGTGGTCTTCAATAGCAACAAAAACAACAGAAAGTCCAGATACACATGGAAGCTGAACAATAATCTACTCAATGATACCTTGGCCAAAGAAGAAATAAAGAAAGAAATCAAAAGTAATTTTAACATGGCTGATTAATACAAGATTAGGGGACTGCACAGCTTGCTCTGGCGGCATGGAGCTTAGGTTCCAGTCCTGAGGTCTCTGGCAGGAGCCCTCAGATTGCTGCTTCGGGATCCAGAACAGCTTGGGCTGCAACGACACATCTCCACGTCCTGCAAGAGGCAAGAGGGGCATCTGGGAGGCCAGCTGGGAGGAGTCAGTGTGCTCTGGTGAGTCGAGCAGGCCCTGGGTGGGAGCCTTCAGGTGTTTGCTTAGGGATCTGAACAGCCTGGGCCACAGCACCCTGTCTCCAGGCAGTGCAGGAGGTCAGCTGTGCACCAGAGGCCACCTGGGAAGAGGCAGCTTGCACTGGTGAGTCCAGGATTGACAAGACCAACTAACACCAGTGAGAACTAGATGGCAAAAGGCAAACGCAGGAACGTCACTAACAGAAATCAAGGCAATATGGCAGCATCTGAATCCAATTCTCCTTTACCAGCATGTCCTGGATACCCCATCACACCAGTAAAACAAGATTTGGATTTAAAATCACTGGTCATGATGCTGGTACAGGAACACATGAAGGACATACTTAAAGAAATTCAGGAGAAAATGGATCAAAAGTTAGAAGACCTTACAAGGGAAACACAAAAATCATTGAAAGAAATTCAGGAGAATAAAAAAGCCAATAAGGAGGAAATACAAAAATCACTTAAAGAAATACAGGAGAACTTTGGTCAACAGGCTGAGGTCATGAAAGAGAAAACACAAAAATCTCTTAAAGAATTACAGGAAAGCATAAACAAGCAAGTGAAGGAGCTAAGCAAAACCATCCAGGATCTAAAATCAGAAGTAGAAACAACTAAGAAAATTCAAAGGGAGACAACTTTGGAGATAGAAAACCTTGGGAAGAAATCACGGGATATAGATGCAAATATCAACAACAGAATACAAGAGATAGAAGAAAGAATCTCAGATGCTGAAGATACCATAGAAACCATTGACTCAACAGTCAAAGAAAATGCAAAATGTAAAAAGCTTGTAACGCAAAATATCCAGGAAATCCAGGACACAATGAGAACACCAAACCTAAGGATTATAGGCATAAATGAGAGTGAAGATTTACAACTTAAAGGGCCAGCAAATATCTTCAATAAAAAAATTATGGAAGAAAACTTCCCTAACCTAAAGAGAGAGATGCCCACAAATATACAAGAAGCCTACAGAACTCCAAACAGACTGGACCAGAACAGAAATAACTCCCGTCACATAATAATCAAAACACCAAATGTACTAAACAAAGAAAGAATATTAAAGGCAGTAAGAGAAAAAGGTCAAGTTACATATAAAGGAAGACCTATCAGAATCACAACAGACTTTTCACCTGAAACTATGAAAGCTAGAAGATCCTGGGCAGATCTCATGCAGACTCTAAGAGAACACAAATGCCAGCCAAAACTACTATACCCAGCAAAAGTCTCAATCACCATATATGGAGAAACTAAGATATTACATGACAAACTAGGTTTACCCAATATCTATCCACAAACCCAGCCCTACAAAGGATAATAGGAGGAAAACACCAATACAAAGAGGGAAACTTCACCCTGGAAAAAGAAAGATAGTAACCTTCTCTCATCAAACCCAAAAGAAGTTAACCAATCAAATTTTAAAAATGACATCAAAAATGACAGGAAGTAACAATCACTATTCCTTAATATCTCTTAACATCAATGGACTCCATGCCCCAATAAAAAGATATAGACTAACCAACTGGGTACTGAAACAGGACCCTACATTTTGCTGCATACAGGAAACACACGTCAGGGTCAAAGACAAACACTACCTTAGAGTAAAAGTCTGGAAGACAATTTTACAAGCAAATGGTGTCAGGAAACAAGCTGGAGTAGCCATTCTAATATCAGATAAAATTGACTTTCAACCCAAAGTCATCAAAAGAGACTGTGAGGGACACTTCTTGCTGGTCAAAGAAAAAATACAACAAGAAGAACTCTCAATCCTGAACATCTATGCTCCAAAGGCAAGGGCGCCCTCATTCATAAAAGAAACTTTATTAAAGCTCAAAGCACACATTGCACCTAACACAATAATTGTGGGTGACTTCAACACTGCACTTTCCTCAATGGACCGATCAGGAAAACAGAAACTAAACAGGGACACGATGAAACTAATTGAAGCTTTGGACCAACTGGATTTAATATATATATATATATATATATATATATATATATATATATATATATATATATATATATATATATATATATATCATTCTATCCTAAAGCAAAAGAATATACCTTTTTCTCAGCACCTCATGGTACCTTCTCCAAAATCGATCATATAATTGGTCACAAGACAGACCTCAACAAATATAAGAAGATTGAACTAATCCCATGCCTCCTATCAGATCACTATGGAGTAAAAGTGGTCTTCAATAGCAACAAAAACAACAGAAAACCCTCATACACGTGAAAACTGAACAATATTCTACTCAATGATACCTTGGTCAAGGAAGAAATAAAGAAAGAAATTTAAAACTTTTTAGAACTTAATGAAAATGAAGACACAACATACCCAAATCTATGGGACACAATGAAAGCAGTACTAAGAGGAAAACTCATAGCCCTGAGTGCCTCCAAAAAGAAAATGGAGAGAGCATACATTACCAGCTTAATGACACACCTGAAAGCCCTGGAACAAAAAGAAGCTCTTTCACCCAGGAGTAGTAGAAGGCAGGAAATCATCAAACTCGATATCAATCAAGTAGAAACAAAGAGTCATACAAAGAATCAACAAAACCAGGAGCTGGTTCTTTGAGAAAATCAACAAGATAGATAAACCCCTAGCCAGACCAACCAAAGTGCACAGAGACAGTATCCAGATTGACAAACTTAGAAATGAAAAGGGAGATATAACAACAGAAACTGAGGAAATTCAAAAAATCATTAGATCCTATTACAAAAGCCTATACTCAACACAACTGGAGAATCTGGATAAAATGGATAGTTTCCTAGACAGATATCTGACATCAAAATTAAATCAGGATCAAATAGATCAACTAAACAGTCCCATAACACCTGAAGAAATAAAAAGGGTCATAGAAAGTCTCCCAACCAAAAAAAGCTCGGGACCAAATGGCTTCAGTGCAGAATTCTATCAGACCTTCATAGAAGACCTAACACCAATACTCTTCAAACTATTCCATAAAATAGAAACAGGAGGAACTCTACCCAACTCATTCTATGAAGCCACAATTACGCTGATACCAAAACCACACAAAGATCCAACAAAGAAAGAGAACTTAAGGCAAATTTCTCTTATGAATATTGATGCAAAAATACTTAAAATTCTTGCCAACCAAATCCAAGAACACATCAAAACGATCATCCACCATGATCAAGTAGGCTTCATCCCAGGGATGCAGGGATGGTTCAATGTTGCAACCACCCTCGCCGGCAAGGAATGACGCAACACAGGAAGATCTTCTCCAAGCAGTTTACTCAGGATCACTGTACAAGCTTCTTCTGACCCCGGAGAGAATAAGCCAAGCCCTTAAATACTAATAGCTACCCAATCAGACTTAGCCACGTGGTCATTGCTGATAGGCTGTATCCGCACGGAAGGCACAAGACTCAACAGGCTCCACCCAAATAAGGAGTTGTTTATGACGTGGGAGACTGCCAGCAGGAAGGCAGAAAGCAGAAAACTGCACCATTTTAAGGGCACAGTAGCAAGCAGCTCCCTACAGTTCAATATAAGGAAATCCATGAATGCTATCCACTACATAAACAAACTCAAAGAAAAAAACCATATGACCATCTCACTAGATGCAGAAAAAGCATTTGACAAAATTCAGCATTTTTTCATGCTAAAAGTCTTGGAAAGAACAGGAATTCAAGGCCCATACCTAAACATCATTAAAACAATATACAGCAAACCGGTAACCAACATCAAACTAAACGTACAGAAACTTGAAGCAATCCCACTAAAATCAGAGACTAGACAAGGCTGTCCTCTCTCTCCATATCTTTTCAATATAGTACTTGAAGTTCTAGCTAGAGCAATTAGACAACATAAGGAGGTCAAGGGGATACAAATTGGAAAGGAAGAAGTCAAATTATCACTATTTGCAGATGACATGATAGTGTACTTAAGTGACCCGAAAACCTCCACCAGAGAACTCCTACAGCTGATAAACAACTTCAGCAAAGTGGCTGGTTATAAAATCAACTCAAGCAAATCAGTTGCTTCCTATACTCAAAGGATAAGCAGGCTGAGAAAGAAGTTAGGGAAATGACACCCTTCACAATAGTCACAAACAACATAAAGTATCTTGGTGTGACTCTAACCAAACAAGGGAAAGATCTATACGACAAGAAGTTCAGGTCACTAAAGAAGGAAATCGAAGAAGACCTCAGAAAATGGGAAAATCTGCCATGCTCGTGGATTGGCAGGATTAATATAGTTAAAATGACCATCTTGCCAAAAGCAATATACAGATTCAACGCAATCCCCATCAAAATCCCAACTCAGTTCTTCACAGAGTTAGAAAAAGCAATTCTCAAATTCATCTGGAATAACAAAAAACCCAGGATAGCTAAAACTATTCTCAACAACAAAAGAAATTCTGGGGGAATCAGTATCTCTGACTTTAAGCAATACTATATAGCAATAGTGTTAAAAACTGTATGGTATTGGCACAGTGACAGACAAGTGGACCAATGGAATAGAATTGAAGATCCAGAAATGAACCCACACACCTATGGTCACTTGATCTTCGACAAAGGAGCCAAAAACATCCAGTGGAAAAAAGACAGCCTTTTCAACAAATGGTGCTGGTTCAATTGGAGGTCAGCATGCAGAAGAATATGAAATGATCCATTCTTATCTCCATGTACTAAACTTCACTCCAAGTGGATCAAGGACCTCCATGTAAAACCAGACACACTGAAACTAATAGAAAAGAAACTGGGGAAGACCCTAGAGGACATGGGCACGGGGGAAAAGTTCCTGAACAGATCACCAATAGCTTATGGCCTAAGATCAAGAATTGACAAATGGGACCTCATAAAATTACAAAGTTTCTGTAAGGCAAAGAACACTGTTAAATGGACAAAATGGCACCCATCAAATTGGGAAAGGATATTCACCAACCCTATATCTGATAGAGGGCTAATATCCAATATATACAAAGAATTCAAGAAATTAGACCCCAGGGAACCAAATAACCCTATTTAAAAATGGGGTACAGGTCTAAACAAAGAATTTTCACCTGAAGAAATTCAGATGGCCGAGAGGCACCTTAAGAAGTGCTCAACATCATTAGTCATTAGGGAAATGCAAATCAAAACAACCTGAGATTTCACCTTACACCAGTCAAAATGGCTAAGATCAAAAACTCAGGAGACAGCAGGTGTTGGCGAGGATGTGGAGAAAGAGGAACACTCCTCCACTGCTGGTGGGGCTGTAAGATGGTACAACCACTTTGGAAATCAGTCTGGCGGTTCCTCAGAAAACTGGACATGACACTTCCGGAGGACCCTCCTATACTTCTCCTGGGCATATACCCGAAGAATTCCCCGGCATGCAATAAAGACACGTGCTTCATTATTTATAATAGCCAGCCTTATTTATAAAAGCCAGAAGCTGGAAAGAACTCAGATGCCCCTCAAAGGAGGAATGGATACAGAAAATGTGGTATATTTACACAATGGAATACTACTCAGCAATTAGAAACAATGAATTCTCAAATTTTTTAGGCAAATGGTTTGATCTGGAAAATATCATCCAAAGTGAGGTAACCCAGTCACAAAAGAATACACATGGAATACAATCTCTGATAAGTGGATATTAATTAGCCCAGAAGCCCTGAATACCCAAGGCACAAATTGCATAACAAATAACTCCCATGAAGAAGTATGGAGAGGGTCCTGATCCTGGAAAGGATTGATCTAGCATTGGAGGGGAATATAAGGACAGAGAAAAAAAGGAGGGAAGTGATAATCCCCCCTGTCTTTATTTTATAAAAATATTGTTTAAAAGTTCAAAAATGTCTGTTTCACAATACCTTGTCCTCGAGGATTATGAGGAGTCCCAATAATATGGGTAATATTAAATTGTTAACAAAACATCTCAAATGCTTGATTGCAATAGCTTGATTATCCATTTTGATCTGATTTGGAATACCCAGCAGAGAAAAACAACATAGGCAATGAGTAAATACCTTTCTAGTTGCTTCTCCTGTTAAAGCAGTGGCAACAAGAAAGCCTGAGAAGGTGTCAGTAGTCACATGTACATAGTTTAATTTTCCAAAATCAGAAATATGATTAGCATCCATTTGCTATAATTGATTAGGTACAAGTCCTCGAAGGTTGACTTGTAAAATTACAGAGACATATTAGGTGGTACAGGAAGAAATTGAGTACATTCAGGACAAGGTCTTTAATCTGCCTGGTATGCAAACCTGCTGTGGCATTGCCCTCACTAAGGGGTCTGGGCAACCCAGTCTAAGCTCTTAAATTTCCTATAAGGTAAGAAACAGTACCTTCTCTTAAATTAAATTGTATTTACATAAATAAGTGCAAAATTTGAGAATTAGCAGTATCTAAAAAAGGAATAATTTCAAGTCATTGCAAACCATAAGTTATATATTGGTTACCAGTATACAAATTAAAAGCTTGAATTTTCAACATTCAAAAACAGTGGCTACAACATGTAATTCAACTGTTTGTGCTGGAGTTGGGGGAAACTCAAAGAGAATGAACATGTGGTCGAAGTACATATGCTGCCTTCCCATTGATGAGCCATCTGTAAATACAGTAAGTGCATTTTCTATGTGTTGCATGAGTAAATTCACAGGAAATACAAAAGCATGTATAGCGGCAAATTCTAAAAACTTGTCTTTTGGATAATGATTATCAATTTTGCCTAAAAAGATTGCACATGCAATAGGCCAAATACCAATATTCTGTAAAACTAATATAATTACTCTTTGGAATAAGAAATAAATATTTCAGACAGATGCACCACTATGTTCATAGCAGCCTTATTTATAATAGCCAGAAGCTGGAAAGAACCCACATGTTCCTAAACGGAAGAATGTATACAGAAAGGTATTTACACTATGGAATAGTACACAGCAATTAAAAACAATGAATTCATGAAATTCTTAGGCAAATGGTTTCAACCGGAAAATATCATCCTAAGTGAGATAACCCAATCACAAAAGAACACACATGAAATGCAGTCACTGATAAGTATATATTAACCCAGAAACTCTGAATACCCAAGACACAATTCACATATCAAATGATTCCCAAGAAGAAGGAAGGAGAGGGCCCTGGTCCTGGAAAGGCTTGATGCAACAATGTAGGGGATTACCAGAACAGAGAAGAGGGAGGGGGTTGATTGGTGAGTGGATGGAGGGAAGAGGGCTTATGGGACTTATGGGGAGGGGCGAACTGGGAAAGGGGAGATCATTCGGAATGTAAACAAAGAATATAGAAAATAAAAAATATAAAAGAAATAAATATTTCATCAGGTTCTTTTCCAAAATACTTTTGTGATCCTATCCTACAATTCTGTATTAACACCGCAAGAGCTTCATAATAGGGTGTTAAAAGATCAAAGGTTTGTAGTAAAACTTCTTGAGATGGATCAGCTAATAAAATACCATCCATATAATGAAGAATATACACTCAAATATTCAAAGTCCTAACTTCTTATATTGAAGCAGTGAAAATATTTTTACATAATGTAGAATTATTAGCCATTTCTTTAGGCAAAACTTTCCACTTCGTGGGTTCTTTAAAATCACAAGCAAGCTCACTAAATGCAAATCTCCCATAGTCACCGGTATGCAAAGGAACTGTATAAAAACAATCCTACAAATCCATAATAACTTTGTATACGTTTCCTGGAATGGCAGCTGGAATGGGCAAACCAGGCTGCAAAGCCCCCACAAGTTCCATAGCTTCATCAACCCTTTGCTACCTTGCAAAAATCACAACCTGCCCAACCACTCATCCTAATTACAAATATGTGTGAGTTAAAATCCTCAGCCTATGATTGAACTGCAAACTGCACCCAATGAAACACTGGCAGTACAACCACAATCTTCAAGTTCCCCTTGCAACAACAGAGAGCATACCCACAACTTTTGGAAGCAAAATTCAACCTTTAACAAACATTCCATTCTCTCCAAAATCAATACCAAGTGATTTTGCTACCCCTATGCTACAAATTTTGGCTGCCAGTTCCTGTACACAACACATGATGATGCAGCCTCCAACACCTCACCAAAGAGACACTGCCCAAATTCTATCTCCCTCCTTCCTCCTTGGTAACCATGGTATAATCCTGCTGCCCAGGTCATGTCCTGGATAGGACAGGCATTGACTGAATTCCACAAGAAGGGCACTGCTTCCTCTTCCGCATGCCATCTCTCTTTCCAGCAGAGATGTGAAGTCCCTTTAAGAAAGATGGGCACAGAACCCCTTGCTTTTCATCTTAGCTTTGAAGAGGTTAAGATTAAGGATCAGTCCTTGCCTGGGTAACATGGAAAGATCCTGTCTAAAAATTAAAACTATTACAAGGGCTGGTTGATGTACCATAGAGGTAAAGCCTGGCCTTCACTAGCCACAGGTAAAGCATCCCAGATGTGTGTTAGTGTTAGGGGACTTTACCAGCATGTTTGAGGTCCTAGGTTAATCTCCATGAAGAAAGATAAAGACAGGTAGAGAGGGGTGGAAAATCATGACATAGATAAAGAAGTAGGGATAAAAGGCAGATTAATCACAGAGATTCATAATAGAGAAAGAATATGAAAGCAAGAAATTAAGAAAGAAGCCACGAATCTGAGAGAAGCAAAACAAGAAAGTATAAACATAAAGGCCAGATACTCAGGGACTCAAGAAGAGAGTGTTGGGTAGGTCACTCAGTATCTGAAGCTGAGGAAATACACTGGGCTATGATGGTTCAACTTCATTGTTGTTCAGGTCAGATAATCACAAACCTGAGCCTTTAGTGTGTAAAGTCTTGCCCTCAGGGCAGATTTTCAGACACGTACATATAGGCAAATTTAGGATCACACGAACCATTTCTCTGGGTCTGCCTTTTAAAGGGCATTTCTACAAATGTTTCATTGAATAGAGAATCCCTACCCTGAATATAGACAGGCATCACCATTGATAATGTGTCCCAGACAAAATTAAAAGGAGAATGTAGGATGAACACAGCACACATCTACCTCTGGCTCATGACTGTGGATGCATTGTGCCAATCTGTCATCTGCTGCTGTGTATGCATTGTGACAGTCTGTTATATGCTCCTGTCACCCCTGATGGATGGAACCCTCAAAACAAACTCTTTCTGTTTCCTGTTGCTGCTTGTCAGGTACTTAGTCACCACAATGGAGAAGTGATTCCTGCTGGAAGTTTGTACACACAGGGGTTTGCAACTGTGATAAGCCTGATCTTGTGGTTCCCAGATCTTTGGAACTGATTTATGGAAAGAACATAGGCCTTTAAAGAAGCCCTAAAATGACCTGTGTTGGGGTGATCTGATGAAACTTTGGAAGACCAGGATAATAAAAGAATTGCAAAGAACAGTAGGACTCTATGAGAATGAGGATAAACACCACCCAAACATTCTGGGAAAGAATCTAGTTCTGTCTGTGTCCTGAGAACCTGTAAGAAGCTGAATTTTAAAGGAATGGAATCCTTTATTTGGTGGAGGACATTTCTTGACAAGGGGCAGTAGTGCCGTGGCATGGCTACTGCTCATCCCATAGATTCAAGTCTACATGAGAAGGAACAAAAAGGGGCAGGAAGACTAGTGGCAATTTAACAAGAAAAGAATAAGAGAACATTTAAGGTTGCAGATGATGTGGGTTCAGAGGAAGGGGCTCTAATTGTTAAGGTAAAAAGACCTTAAGTAGAAGCATATGCTCTGCACTTGCACAATAGGAAACCTGTTCCAAGGGGAAGACTTCACCCGTTGTAGGCTAGGTTTGCATTAAGCAAGATTTAATTTAATTTAATTTAATTTAATTTTATGTTTCCTAAAATAAATATAGTCTCCCTGTTAGTGACTATATTTTTCATACCCCAGGGTCACAGCAGCCAACAGCATTTCAGGAAACAAAACAACTCATCCACAGGAACAGGCTATAGTTTTCTAGCAGTAGAATTTGGATACTGTTTCCCCCCAGAAGTTATTTCACTGTTGAGAACAGTTTTAGCTGGGTTTTTGTAATTCCAGATGAATTTGAGAACTGCCTTTTCTTTTTTCTTTTCTTTTTATTGAATATAATCTTCATTTACATTTCAAACGGGTTTCCCTCCCTTCCCAAAAACCCCCAACACCTCCTCCCACCCCCTGCCTCCAAGTATATGCCCCTCCACCCTACCCACTCACACCTACACCCCCTCAATTTCCCTTTGTTGGGGAATCTATTGAGCCTTCACCTGACCAAGGACCACTCCTCCCACAGATGCCCTACAAGGCATTCCTCTGCCACATTTTTGTCTGGAATTGTGTGTACCTCTTGGTTGATGGTTTAGTCCCTGGGAGTCTTGTGGCATCTGGGTGGCCAACATCTTTGTTCTTCCCATGGGGCTGCAAACCCCTTCAACTCCTCTGGAACACCCTCCAACTCTTGCATTGGGGACGCCATGCCCAGACCAATGATTGGCTGCTAGCATTTGCCTCTGTATGTATAAGGCTCTGGCAGGGCCCCTCCAGAGACAACCATGGCATGCTCTTTTTGTTATGCACTTCTTGTTGCCCATAATAGGGTCAGGGTAGGGTGACTGTTTATAGGATGAATCCCCAGGTAGCACAGTCTCTGGGTGGCCTTTACTTCAGGCTCTGATCCACACATTGCCTCCCTTATTGCTCCTGTGAGTATTTTGTTCCCTTTCTCAGAGGAACCAAAGCACCCTCACTTAAGTCCTCCTTCTTCTTGTGCTTCCCGTGCTGGGTGAATTGTAACTTGTTTATTTTGAGCTTTTGGGCTAACATCAATTTATCAGTTAGTACATACCATGTGTGTTCTTTTGTAATTGGGTTACCTCACGCAGGATGACACTTTCTAGTTCCATCCATTTGCCTAAGAATTTCATGACTTCATTGTTTTTAACAGATGAATAGTACTCCATTGTGTAAATATACCACATTTTCTGTATCCATTCTTCTGCTGAAGGACATCTGGGTTCTTTCCAGCCTCTGGCTATTATAAATAAGGCTGCTATGAACTTAGTGGAGCATGTGTCCTTATTACATATCCGTGTATCTTCTGGGTATATGCCCAGGAGTGGTATAGCTGGGTCCTCAGGTAGTACTATGTTCAGTTTTCTGAGGAACTTCCAAACTGATTTCCAGAGTGGTTTTACCAGCTTGCAATCCCACCAGCAATGGAGGAATGTTCCTCTTTCTCCAAATCCTCTCCAGCATCTGCTGTCCCCTGAGTTTTTCATCTTAGCCATTCCGACTGGTGTGAGGTGGAATCCCAATGTTGTTTTGATTTTCATTTCCCTGATAACTAAGGATGCTGAACATTTCTTTAGGTGCTTCAGAGCTATTCGAGTTTCCTCAGTTGAGAATTTCCTGTTTAGCTCTGTACCTCATTTTTAATAGGGCTATTTGACACTCTGGAGTCTAACTTCTTGAATTCTTTTTATATATTGGATATTAGCACTATATCAGAAATAGGATTGGTAAGGATCTTTCCCCATTCTATTGGCTGCCATTTTGTCCTATTGACAGTCTCCTTTGCCTTGCAGAAGATTTCTAGTTTTATGAGGTCCCATTTTTCTATTCTTGTTCTTAGAGCATAAGCCATTGGTATTCTATTCAGGAAATTTTCCCCTGTGCCCATGTGTTCAAGATTCTTACCCACTTTCTCCTTTATTAGCTTCAGTGTATCTGGTTTTATGTGGAGGTCCTTGATCCACTTGTACTTGAGTTTTGTACAAGGAGATAAGAATGGATGGATTTGCATTCTTCTGCAGGCTAACTGCCACTTGGACCAGCACCATTTGTTAAAAATGTTGTCTTTTTTCCACTGGATGGTTTTAGCTCCTTTGTTAAATATCAAGTGGCCATAGGTATGTGGGTTCATATCTAGGTTTTAAATTCTATTCCTTGATCTTCCTGTCTGTCTCTGTAGCAATATCATACAGTTGTTATCACTATTGCTCTGTAGTAGAGCTTGAGGTTAGGGATGATGATTCCCCCAGAAGATCTTTTGTTGTGGAGAATAGTTTTCCCTATTCCGCGTTTTTTTGTTATTCAAAATGAATTTGCAGATTGCTCTTTCTAGCTCTATGAAGAATTGATTTGTAATTTTGATGGGGATTACACTGAATCTGTAGATTGCTTTCAGCATGATGGCCATTTTAACTATATTAATCCTGCCAATCAATGAGCATGGAAGATCTTTCCATCTTCTGAGATCTTCTACAATTTCTTTCTTCACTAAAGTTCTTATCATGCAAGTCTTTCACATGCTTGGTTAGAGTCACACCAAGGTATGTAATATTATTTGTGACTATTGTGAAAGGGTGTCATTTCCCTAATTTCTTTCTCGCTTGTTTATCCTTTGAATAGAGGAAGGCTACTTATTTGTTTGAGTTAATTTTATATCCAGCCACTGTGCTGAAGTTGTTTATCAGATTTAGGAATTCTCTGGTGTAATTTTTGGGGCCACTTAAGTATATGATCATATCATCTGCAAATAGTGATACTTTGACTTCTTCATTTCCAATCTGTATCTCTTTGACCTCCTTTTGTTGTCTAATTGTTCTGGATAAGAATTCAAGTACTATATTGAATAGACAGTGAGAAAATGGGCAACCTAGTCTGGACCCTGATTTTAGTGGGATTGCTTCATGTTTCTCTCCATTTAGTTTGATGTTAGCTACCGGTTTACAGTATATTGCTTTCACCATGTTCAGATACCTTGAATTTCAAGTCTCTCCAAGAATTTTATCATGAAGGGATGCTGAATTTTGTCAAAAGATTTTTCAGCATCTAATGAAATGACCATGTGGCTTTTTCTTTGAGTTTGCTTATGTAGTATATTATATATATGGATTTATGTATATTGAACCATCCCAGCATCCCTGGGATGAAGCCTACTTGATCGGGATGAATTATCATTTTGATGCATTCTTGGATTCAGTTGGCAAGAATCTTGTTGAGTATTTTTGCATCAATGTTCATAAGGGAAATTGGTCTGAAGTTCTTTCTCTTTCCTTGTTTGGTCTTTGTTTGGTTTAGGTATTGTAGCTTCATAGAATGATTGGGTAGTGTTCCTAGAGTTTCTATTTTGTGGAATAGTTTGAAGAGTAATGGATTTAGCTCTTCTTTGGGGATCTGATAGAATTCCCCACTAAACCCATCTGCTCCTGGGCTTTTCTTGTTGGGAGACTATTAACAACTGCTTCTATTTTCTCAGGTATTGTGGAATATTAGATGGTTTATCTGATCCTGTTTTAACGTTGGCACCTGGTATGTATCTAGAATATTGTCAGTTTCATCCAGATTTTACAATTTTGTTGATTATAAGCTCTTGCAGTAGGATCTGATGATTTTTTTAAATTTCCATGGTTTCTGTGGTTATGTCTCTCTTTTCATTTCTGATTTTATTAATTTGGGTAATGCCTCTGAGCCCTCTGGCTAGTCTGGCTAAGGGCCTATCTATCTTGTTGATTTTCTCAAAGAACAAGCTCCTGCTTTTGCTGATTCTTTGTATAGTTCTTTTTGTTTCTATTTGGTTGATTTCAGCCCTGAGTTTGATTATTTTCTGCTGCCTACTCCTCTTGGGTATATTTGTTTCTTTTCCTTCTGGAGTTTTCAGGTGTATTGTCAAGCTGTTAGTGTAAGCTCTCTCCATTTTCTTTTTGGAGGCACTTAGAGCTGTGAGTTTTCCTCTTAGCACTGCTTTCATTGAGTCCCATAAGTTTTGGTATGACATTCATTTTCATTAAATTCTAAAAAGTCTTTAATTTCTTTATTTCTTCCTTGACCCAACTATCATTGAGTAGAGCATTGTTCAACGTCCATGTTATTTGTGTTTTCTGTTGGTTTTGTTTGAACTTAAGACCAGCCTCAAGCTGTGGTAAATTCATGGAATTATTTCAATATTCCTGTATCTGTTGCGACCTGTTTTGTGACAAATTCTATGGCCAATTTTAGAGAAGGTTCCATAAGGTGATGAGAAGAAAGTATATTTGTTTGCTCAAAAATGGAATGTTCTATAAATATCTGTTAGATCCATTTGGCCCATAACTTAAATTAGTTTCACTGTGTCTCTGCTTAGTTTCTGTTTACATGATTTGTCTATTGTTGAGAGTGGGGTGTTGAAGTCTCCCACTATAATTGTGTGGGGTGCAATGTGTGTTTTAAACTTTAGTAAATTTTCTTTCATGAATGTTGGTGCCCTTACATTTGGAGCATAGATGTTCAGAATTGAGAGTTTATCTTGGTAGATTTTTCCTTTGACAAGTATGAAGTGTCCCTCCTTATCTTTTTTGACAACTTTTGGTAGAAAGTCGATTTTATCCAATATAAGTATGGCCACTCCAGTTTGTTTCTTGAGACCATTTGCTTGCAAAAATGTTTTCCAAACTTTTGACTGTCTTTATCACTGAGGTGGGTTTGCTATATGCAGCAAAATAGTGGGTCCTGTTTATGTGTCCAGTCTGTTTGTCTATGTCTTTTTTATTGGTGAATTGAGTCCGTTGATGTTAAGAGATATTGAGGAAAAGTGATCGTTTCTTCCTGTTATTTTTGTTGGTACAGGTGGAATTCTGTTTGTGTGGCTATTTTCTTTTGAGTTTGTTGAAAGAAGATTACGTTATTGCTTTTTCTAGGGTGTAGTTTCCTGCCTTGTGTTGTTATTTTCCACCCACTATCCTTTGCAGAGCTGAATTTGTGGAAAGATATTCGGTAAATTTAGTTTTGTCATGGAATGTCTTGTTTTCTCCGTCTATGGTAATTGAGAGTTTTGCTGGGTATAGTAGCCTGGGCTGACATTTATGTTCTCTTAGGGTGTGTATGACATCTGCCCAGGATCTTCTGGCTTTCATAGTCTCTGGTGAGAACTCTGGTATAATTCTGATAGGTCTGCCTTTATATGTTACTTGACCTTTTTCCCTTATTGTTTTTAATATTCTTTCTTTGTTTGGTGAATTTGGTGTTTTGATTATTATGTGTTGGGAGGAGTTTTTGTTCTGGTCCAGTCTGTTTGGAGTTCTGTAAACTTCTTGCATGTTCATAGGCATCTCTTTTTTAGGTTATGGAAGTTTTCTTCTATAATTTTGTTGAAGATATTTTCTGGTCCTTTAAGTTGTAAATCCTAGCTCTCTTCTATATCTATAATCCTTAGGTTTGGTCTTCTCATTTTGTCCTGGATTTCCTGGATGTTTTGGGTTACAAGCTTTTGGCATTTTGCATTTTCTTTGACGGTTGAATCAATGTTTTCTCTGGTATCTGCAGCTCCTGATATTCTTTGTTCTATCTCTTGTATTCTATTGTTGATGCTTGCATCTATGACTCCTGAATTCTTTCCAAGGTTTTCTGTCTCCAGAGATGTCTCACTTTGTGATTTCTTTATTGTTTCTACTTCTGTTTTTTAGATCCTTGGAAGTTTTGTTTAGTTCCTTCACTTATTTGTCTTTTCCTGAAATTCTTTAAGGGATTTTTTTGTTTCCTTTTTAAGGGCTTCTACCTGTTGACCCATGTTCTCCTGTGTTTCTTTAAGGGATTTTTGTGTTTCCTCTTTAAGGGCTTCTACCTGTTGACCCATGTTCTCTTGTATTCTTTAAGGGAGTTATTTATGTCCTTCTTGAAGTCCTCTGTCAGCATCATTAGATGTGATTTTAAAATTCAGCTCTTGATTTTCTGGTTTGTTGGGTTATCCAGGATTTGCTGTTATGGGAGAACTGGGTTCTGATGGTGCCATGTTGCCTTGGTTTCTGTTGGTTATTATCTTGCATTTGCTTTTTGCCATCTAGTTTTCTCTGGTGTTAGCTGGTCTTGCTGTCTCTGATTTTGGTTTATCTGTCCTACAAGCCTATGTATATGTACTCCTGAGATTCCTGTTCTCTGTGTGCACACAAGTATGTAGACTTTCATGGGAACTAGCTCTTCTGTGCTCCCAGACCTCTCTGCACTCCTAATGACCTGAGTGAGGCTGGTTCTCAAATGCCCTGAGTGTGGCTATTTCTCTAGGCAGTATCAGGAGTTGAATTCTTCACTATGGCTGACCTGGCAAGGTTCTGCCATGGCAGAAAGGGCAAATGCCCTGAGTGGTTGCTTCACAAATGCCCTGAGTAGCTAGTTCTCTAGGAAGTATCAGGAGATGGATTCTTCATTATGGCAGATCTGGTAAGGTTCTGACACAGCAGAAAGGGCTGGCAGCAGTGGAAGGGGGAGAAGAATTGGAAGGAAAATGCTATTCAGAACGTGGGTCTTTGGGTAGTTGCTGGGTAGTATGTCCTGCCAGACCCCTGATGGCAGCTCTGGGCCTCCAGAGGTGGGAGAGGGGTGTTCTCACCAACTGCCCAGAGTGGCTGGTCCTCTAGGATATATCAGGAGATGGATTCTTCACTATGGCAGACCTGGCAAAGTTCTGTCACAGCATAACAGGCTGGCAGCAGCAGAAGGGGAATTAATATTATTATTTATTATGATATTATTTCTCTGTGTAGCCTTGGCTTACCTCTATTTGTTCCATAGATTAGGCTGTCCTTGAACTCACAGGAACCTTTCTATCCCTGTTTTTGTCACTCAAATATTGAAAGCAAAGGTATGAATTTAATTATTTAGTATCTACATAATCTTGAAAATATTTATTTCATTTTTATTTCTTTCTCCATTTTTGGATACTATTATCTATGTAGATGTATTTGGCTTACCCTTTTCTCTCTTAATTTATTATCCATTTCTGTATTCCACTTCATTCACATTCCCTTCTATTTAGTGTATAAGCATATTCCCAAGTAACATTGCATCTGCTTAGAGGTTTTGCCTTGAGTTTATGTACCATGCACTAGGGTGAGCTGTAAACAGTTCACCCATGGGAGCCCACATTTAAAAGACTAGCTGTTTAGAGTAGCATTGACACCATACCTCACTGAAGGTAGAAAGTCCCCAATCTATGTCATTTTAAATGGGACCATCTGTGTGTCCAGTTGAGTATTGTGATGGCATATCACATTGAGACTTTAATTGGCAATAATCCTTTGTCTTTTATAATCTAAAACAATATCATATTGTCTCTTGACATATGTGCTTATTTGATTGATTTATCTTTTTTGACAAAATGCATTTGTATACTATATTCCCAAGTTGATAATGTGTAATATAGTTAATTCACTTGACCATATTATTCTTTATTCTTTTGGCCAGTGGTATCTGGATTCCTTACACTGACTAGCCGAATATGTCTTTCCTGGGGAAAATGCTTTTTGCAATCAGAAAAAGCATTATCTTTCTATTTGAAATGGAAATCATTTGAAATGTTAATGAAAATCTATCGAATAAATAAATAAATAAGTAAATTTTAAAAAAGAAATTATAAACATGTAATATGTGAGTAAATATACCTATATTCCTCTTTTGTATAAATTTAAGATTGAGGTGTGTTTGTTTTTAAAATTACTAAGTATATTTCTACTTACTGTTAAGCAAAAAAAAAAAGTTAAATAGTATCTTTAAGAGAAAAATTATCATTTTGCATTTTAGATTGTCATTTGCAAGTAGCTGTACCTATTGCTAGAGGCTTTAACCCTGACTTTATTGTTTAGATCAGGATAGTCTAGAATTCACAGAGATCTGCTAATTTCTGTCTCATGTCTGTTGTGTTTTAGCTCAGAGGCTGTTGTCCCTTTGTATATAGCGAGAGACATTTAAGCCTGCTACCTGACTTTGGCCATAATAGTCAACCTAGGGCTGCATTTCCACATGCCATGATCTCTGAGCACTTTTCATAGGACAGGATTGGGCCAACCTGCTGTGTCAAGCTTGGAAGAACCTGAAGTGGCTTATCCTACAGATGTAGTCTCCATATAGGTTCCTCCCCTCAGATGATCTGCCCCTCAATTTCTCTGTTCTGCTTTTGAATTTGATAGAGTCTTCTTTAAAAAGCCACTTTCTTTGCTACCTCTCTGTAGACTCCTTCCTGGCCACTAGTCTTGTGCTGTTCCAGGAAGTTTCATCATTCTTTTATTAAGGAACCAAACCTCTTGTCCAGAGAAAAGTAGATATTTCTCTACCTTTTTAAGTAAAATTGTACCTTTTACTTTCTTTTTTCTTTTTATATTTTTATTAGATATTTTCTTTATTTACATTTTAAATTCTATGCCCTTTCCTCATTTCCTTTCCAAAACCCCATTATCACATCCCCCCTTCCCCTGCTCACTAACCCACCTACTCCCCCTTCCGTGACCTGGCATTCTCCTACCCTGGGGCAATGAGCCTTCATGGGTCCAAGGACCTCTCCTCTCATTGAAGTCCAACTGGGCCATCTTCTGATACCCATTTGGCTGGAGCCATAGGTCCCTCCATGTATACTCTTTGGTTGGTGGTTAAGTCCCTTGAAGCTCTGGAGGTACAGGTTATTTCATATTGTTGTTCCCCCAAAGGGGCTGTAAACCCCTTCAGCTCCTGGGGCTCTTTCTCTAACTTCTGAGTTGGGGACCCAGTACTCAGTTCAATGGTTGCCTGACAACATCCACCTCTGTATTTGGCAGTGGCAGGGCCTATCTGGAAACAGCTATATCAGGCTCCTGTCAGCAAGCACTTGTTGGCATCCACAATAGTGTCTAGGATTGGTAACTGTATATGGTATGGATATCCAGGTGGGGCAGTTTCTGGATGGCTTTTTATTCAATCTCAGCTCCACGTCTTGTCTCCTTATTCCTCCCATGGGAATTTTGTACCCTATCTAAGAAGGACCAAACTATCCACACTTTGGTCTTCTTAAGATTCATGTGGTGTGCAAATTATATCTTGGGTATTCCAAGTGTTTGGGCTAATATCCACTTATCAGTGAGTACATACCGTAGGTGTTCTTTTGTAACTGGGTTACCTCACTCAGGATGGCATTTTCTAGTTCCATCCATTTGCCTAAGAATTTCATGAATTCATTGTATTTAACAGCTGAATATTACTCCATTGTGTAAATGTACCACATTTTCTGTATCCATTCCTCTGCTGAGGGACATCTGGGTCCTTTCCAGCTTCTGGCTATTATAAATAAGGCTTCTATGAACATAGTGGGGCTTGTGTCCTCATTACATGTTGGAACATCTTCTGGGTATATGCCCAGGAGTGGTATAGCTGGGTCCTCAGGTAGTACGATGTTCAACTTTCTGAGGAACTGCAAAACTGATTTCCAGAGTGGTTTTAACAGCTTGCAATCCCACCAGCAATGGAGAAGTATTCCTCTTTCTCTACATCCTCTCCAGCATTGCTAACCCTTGAGATTTTTATTCTGGCAATTCTGACTAGTGTGAGGTGGAATCTCAGGGTTGTTTCCATTTGAATTTCCCTGATGATTAAGGATGTTGAACATTTCTTTAGGTGTTTCTCAGCCATCCAGTATTCCTCCATTGAGAATTCTTTGTTTAGCTCTGTACCCCATTTTTAATAGGGTTATTTGGTTCTCTGGAATCTAACTTATTGAGTTCTTTGTATATATTGGATATTAGCTCTCTATCAGATGTAGGATTGGTAAAGATCTTTTCCCAATCTGTTTGTTGCCATTTTGTCCAAAAAAAAACAGTGTCTTTTGCTTTCCAGAAGCTTTGCAATTTTATGGGGTCCCATTTGTCAATTCTTGATCTTAGAGCATAAGCCATTGGTGTTCTATTCAGGAAATGTTCCCCGTGCCCATGTGCTCCAGGTTCTTCCCCAACTTCTCTTCTATTAGATTGAGTGTATCTGGTTTTATGTGGAGGTCCTTTATCCTTGGACTTGAGCTTTATACAGGGAGATAAGGATGGGTGAGTTTGCATCTTTCTACATGTTGACTGCCAGTTGACCCAGCACCTGTTGAAAATGCTTTTTTCCACTGGATCATTTTAGCTCCTTTGTCAAAGATTGAGTGACCATAGGTGTGTGGGTTCATTTCTGTGTCTTTAATTCTATTCCATTGATCTTCTTGCCTGTTTCTGTATGAATACCATGCAGTTTTTAACACTATTGCTCTGTACTAGAACTTGAGGTCAGGGACAATGATTCCACCAGAAGTTCTTTTATTCATGAGAATAGTTTTTATTATCCTGGGGGTTTTGTTATTCCAGAAAAATTTGGAAATTTTATTTTCTAACTCTATGAAGAATTGAGCTGGAATTTTGATTGGGGTTGCATTGATTCTGTAGATTGCTTTAGGCAAGATGGCCATTTTTACTATGTTAACCCTGCCAATCCATGAGCATGGGATATCTTTCCGTCTTTTGAGATATTCAAATTATTTCTTCAGGGACTTGAAGTTCTTTTCATGCAAATCTTTCACTTACTTGGTTAGAGTCAAACCAAGGTATTTTATATTATTTGTGATTATTGTGAAGGGTGTCATTTCCCTAATTAATTTCTCAGCCTCTTTATCCTTTGAGTCTAAGAAGATTACTGATTTGTTTGAGTAAATTTTATATTCAGCCACTTTACTAAAGTTGTTCATCAGGTTTAGGAGTTCTCTAGTGGAATTTTTGGGGTCACACAAGTATACTATCATATCATCTGAAAATAGTGATATTTTGACTTCTTCCTTTCCAATTTGAATCCCTTTGACCTCCTTTTGTTGTTTAATTACACTGGCTATGACTTCGAGTGCTATATTGAACAGGTAGGGAGAGAGTGGAGAGCTTTGTCTAGTCTCTAATTTCAGTGGGAATACTTCTAGTTTCTTGCCATTTATTTTGATGTTGGCTACTGATTTGCTGTATATTGCTTTTACTATGTTTACATATGGGCCTTGAATTCCTGATCTTTCTAAGACTTTTATCATGAAGAGGTGTTGGATTTTGTCAAATGCATTCTCCGCATCTAATGAAATGATCATGTGTTTTTGTTCTTTGAGTTTGTTTATATAGAGGATTACATTGATAGATTTCCATTGAACCATCCCTGCATCCCCGGGATGAAGCCTACTTCATCATGGTGCATGGTCATTTTGGGTAGGCAGGAATTTTATTGAGTATTTTTGCATCAATATTCATAAGGGAAATTGGTCGAAAGTTCTCTTTATTTGTTGGAACTTTGTGTGGTTTTGGTATCAGAGTAATTGTGACTTCATAGAATGAGTTTGGTAGTGTTCCTTCTGTTTCTACTTTGTGCAATGCTTTGAAGAGTTTTGATGTTAGGTCTCCTTTGAAGATCTGATAGAATTCTGCACTAAAACCATCTGGTCCTGAGTTTTTTTTTGGTTGGGAGACTATTAATGGCTACTTCTATTTCTTTAAGGGTTATGGGACTGTTTAGATGGTCTATCTGATCCTGGTTTAACTTTGGTACCTGGTATCTGTCTAGAAAATTGTCCATTTCCTCTAGATTTTCCACTTTTGTTGAATATAGGCTTTTATAGTAGGATCTGATGATTTTTTGGATTTCCTCAGTTTCTGTTGTTATGTCTCTCTTTGAATTTCTGATTTTGCTGATTTGATTACTGTTTCTGTGCCCTCTGGTTGGTTTGGCTAAGGGTTTATCAATATGATTAGTTATTTTCAAAGAGCCAGCTCCTGGTTTGGTTGATTCTTTGTATAGTTCTTTTTGTTTCTCTTTGGTTGATTTCAGCCCTGAGTTGATTTCCTGCCATCTACTTCTCTTGGGTGTATTTGCTTCGTTTTGTTCTAGAGCCTTCAACTGTGCTGTTAAGCTGTTAGTGTATGCTCTCTCTAGTTTCTTTTTGGAGGCACTCAGAGCTGTGAATTTTCCCCTTAGCACTGCTCTCATTGTGTCCCATAAGTTTGGGTATGTTGTGCCTTTGTTTTCATTAAATTCTAAAAAGTCTTTTATTTCTTTCTTTATTTCTTCTTTGACCAAGTTATCATTGAGTAGAGTGTTGTTCAGTTTCTATGTGCATGCGGGCTTTCTGTTGTTGTTGCTTTTATTTAAAACAAGCCTTAGTCCATGGTGATCTGATAGGTAGCATGGAATTATATCAGTCTTCTTATATCTGCTGAGGTCTGTTTTGTGACCGAGTATATGGTCAGTTTTGGAAAAGGTACTGTGTGGTGCTTAGAAGAAGGTATGTTCTTTTGTTTTAGGATAAAATGTTCTATAGATATCTGTTAAATCCATTTTGTTCATAACTTCTGTTAGTTTCATTGTTTCTCTGTTTAGCTTGTGTTTCCATGATCTGTCCATTGAAGAGTGTGGGGTGTTGAAGTTCCCCACTATTATTGTGTGGGGTGGGTGCAATGTGCTCTTTGAGCTTTATTAAAGTTTCTTTTATGAGTATGGGTACTCTTGTACTTGGAGAATATATGTTCAGAATTGAGATTTCATCTTGGTATATTTTTTCCTTTGATGAGTATGAAGTGTCCTTCCTTATCTTTTTTATTACTTTAGGTTGAAAGTTGATTTTATTTTATATTAGGATGGCTACACCAGCTTGTTTCTTGGGACCATTTGCTTGGAAAATTGTCTTCCAGCCTTTTACTCTAAGGTGGTGTTTGTCTTTGTGCATGAGTTGGGTTTCCTGTATGCAGCAAAATGTTGGGTCCTGCTTATGTATCCAGTCTGTTAGTCCATATCTTTTTATTGGAGAACTGAGTCCATTGATATTAAGAGATATTAAGGAGAAGTGATTGTTTCTTCCTGTTATTTTTGTTATTAAAGGTGGAGTTATGTTTGTGTGGCTGTCTTCTTTTTGGTTTGTTAAAAGAAGACTAATTTCTTGCTTTTTCTAGTGTGTAGTTTCTCTCCTTTTGTTGGTGTTTTCCATTCATTATCCTTTGAAAGGCTGGATTTGTGGAAAGATATTGTGTAAATTTGGTTTTGTCATGGAATACCTTGGCTTCTCGATCTATGGTATTTTGTCATGGAATACCTTGGTTTCTCCATTTATGGTAACTGAGAGATTTGCTGGGTATAGCAGACTGGGTTGGCATTTGTGCTCCCTTAGGGTCTTGTATGACATCTGCCCAGGATCTTCTGGCTTTCATAGTCTCTGGTGAGAATTCTGGTGTAATTCTGATAGGTCTACCTTTATATGTTACGTGACCTTTTCCCCTTACTGCTATTAATATTCTTTCTTTCTTTAGTGCATTTAATGTTTTGATTATTATGTGACAGGAGGCATTTCATTTCTGGCCCAATATATTTGGAGTTCTGTAGGCTTCTTGTATGTTCATAGGCATTTCTTTAGGTTAGGGACACTTTCTTCTATAATTTTGTTGAAGACATTTACTGGCCCTTTAAGTTGGAAATCTTCACTCTCTTCTATACCTATAATCTTTAGGTTTGGTCTTCTCATTTTGTCCCAGAATTCATGGATGTTTTGGGTCCAGAGCTATTTGCATTTTGAATTTTCTTTGACTGTTGTGTCAATGCTTTCCATGATATCTTCTGAATCTGAGATTCTTTCTTCTATCTCTTGTATTCTGTTGGTGATGCTTGTATCATGACTCCTGACTTCTTTCCTAGGTTTTCTATGTCCAGAGTTGTTTCCCTTTGTGATTTCTTTGTTGTTTCCGCCTCTATTTTTAGATCCTGGATGTTTTTGTTCAATTCCTTCATCTTTTTTATTGTGCTTTCCTGTAATTCTTTAAGGGCTTCTACCTGTTTACCTGTGTTCTCCCATATTTCTTTAAGGGAGATATTTATGTCCCTCTTGAAGTCCTCTATCAGCAGTATGAGCTGTGATTTTAAATCCAAATCTTTCTTTTCTGGTGTGTTGGGGCATCCAAGACTTGCTGTTGTGGGAGAATTTGGTTCAGATGGTACCATGTTGCCTTGATTTCTGTAAGTAACATCCCTACATTTGCCTTTCATCAACTGGTTATCTCTGTTGTTAGTTGATCCTGCTGTCTCTGGCTGGTGCTTGTCCCAGCTGTGTGCCTGCAAGCCTATCTCAGCACTCCTGGGTGACTAGCTCTCCCCTGGCACAGAGTGCTGTAGCATTGTCCAGCTCCTGGGTGCAGGTGGGGCCCTGGCAGACCCTGTTCCAGTTGTTCTGACACTCGGTGTGCCTTATGCTCTTGACTGTACCTGCCTGTCGAGATTCTCTCTTCTATCTCTTGTATTCTGTTGCTGATGCTCACATCTATGACTCCTGATCTCTTTCCTGGGTATTCTATCTCCATGGTTGTCTCCCTTTTTGATTTATTTATTATTTCATCTTCCATTTTTAGATCTGGGATGGTTTTCTTCAGTTCCTCCACCTGTTTTGGTTGTGATTTCCTGTAATTGTTTAAGGGCTTCTACCTGTTTAACTGTGTTCTCCTGTATTTCTTCAAGGGAATTATTTATATTCTTCTTAAAGTCCTCTATCAGCATCATGAGATGTGATTTTAAATACAACTCTTGCTTTTCCAGTGTGTTGGGGGTATCCAGTACTTGCTGTGATAGGAGAACTGGGTTCTGATGTTGCCAAGTAGCCTTGGCTTTTGTTGGTAGGGTTCTTGCACTTGCCTTTTTCCATGTGGTTATCTCTGGTGTTAGTTGGTCTTGCTGTCTTTGGCTGGAGTTTGTCCCTCCCGTGGGCCTGTAAACCTGTGTCATCACTCCTGGGAGACCAACTCTCTTCTGTTAGGATCTGTGTGCAGTTGGCTATGGAGCCACTCTGCTCCCAGGTGCAGATGGTCACTAGAGGCTCCTGTCCCAGCTGCTCCACTGACTGTATGCTCTGTGCACTCCTAGCTCTTCCACTCCAGACAGCTTTGGAGTGAAGATCCAAAGACAGTGAAGAAAAAGTGGAGATCTCACCTCTGTGCCCAGAAGTGAAAGCACTGCTGGGAGATCACTCTCTCCTGGTGGGCAGTGCCCAGAGGGAGGTAGAGCTGTCTGGCTCCCTGGTGCAAATGGTGACCAGAAGCTTTTCTCTACCTTTTCCTCGGCTTTTTAAGGCTGTAAGCTTGGGTTCTAATTGCCTCATGTTGGTCACCATTTTAGAACTTAAGTGTGGTCTTTCCTCCCAGTCCCATGACCTCAAAAATAGGACTCCGACTCAGAATATATTTAAATGTACCTTGGCCATATGACTAGATCTACTCCTTATTGGGGGTTTCCTTTAATCTCTTTAACAAGCAAAGCTGGTGCTTATTGAAAAGAGACTGTGACATCCTCTAAGCATGGTTGGAGAGATAGGTGCTTGAGAGAAGCACAGGTGTGTGTACCCAAGAGGGCACTGTGTCTTTCTCAGCAGAGTCTCCTTGCTCTGAACTGTTCCTGGGTTATTGGATCCCATAAAGCAGGGTCACTGTTCATTGCCTCCGAAAAGGGGGCACTGTCTATTGTCTTCTTTTTCTGTGTAGAGAAAGTCCAAAAGGAGATTGATCAGATGATCAGCTCACACTGGCTACCAGCCCTTGATGACTGCTCCAAAATACCATACACTGATGCGATCATCCACGAGATTGAGAGACTTTCAGGTCTATCACACAGAGTCACCAAAGACACACTGTTCCAAGGTTGCCAGCTCCCCAAGATGAGACCAGCTATGATTCCTCATCGCTACTCCATGATCATACTCCGCTCTCCTAATCATAAACCTCGTCTTGTTTGTGGTTTCTTCGCATTCCGTGTTTCTTAGGGACTGACTGTTTTCCATAATGGAGTCAGAGCATGTTACCATCTTAATATCTTGTAACATCTCCTAGAACACTGAGATGTACCCCATCCTAGTTCAGATCCTTGAGCAACCAGGATGACCTTGAACAATCAGGACACCTTCAATCCTGAGCACTTCCTGGATGCCAATGGGGCACTGAAGAACAGTGAAGCTTTTCTCCCCTTCTCCACAGGTGAAACAGATCTGTGATTCCTTCCCCATACAACAGAGGGCAGTCCTACCCTCTGGGTCACAAACAGCAATAGATCCCTGTTTACTAAGTCTATCCCAGCTGCTGTGTCTAACCAACCTATTAACTCTAGCTGTAACCCCATGTGGGGACTCATGAATTAAATTAAAGAAGTATCCTAGTCAGAAGGAATTTGGGGATGTGTCTAAAAGCCTCTTAATCTGGGTAAATTAATTTTCTTTCTTTTTTTGAATATGTATGTATGTATGTATGTATGTATGTATGTATGTATGTATGTATTGTACACAGTGTTCTGTCTGAATGTATGTCCACAGTCCCTAAAATTGGAGCTAGAGATAGTTGTGAGCCACCATGTGCTGGGAATTGAACTGAGGTCCTCTAGAAGAGCAGCCAGTGCGCTTAACCACTGAGCCATCTCTCCAGCTCTCATTACCCTTTTTCTTTTATAATTAGGAGAAAATCTTTTTCACTAAATGAAAACATTTGTCTTTAATCATGTTTATATGCTCAACTAAAGAGAATCTTTACAGAGAACAAAATGAGCTCAGTGCAAAGGCAGGTTTCCACCGCTGCTCCAGAAATAAATAACAGATTAATAAAGGAGAGAGGAGCACAGAGTATTCTGTTGTCAGAAAGCCCAAGACATCCTTACATCCAACCAGTAGTTCCTATACAAAGTCCTAAAAATAGCAGAAGATGACTTCTTTGCTTTAGAAACTGTAATGACCAAAATAACTCATCGATTCTTTTTAGTTGCATCAAATTCATTAATTGTATCCCTTAGTCTTATGTTTTTTTTCTTTCTTTTTTCCCTATTGTCACAAATAGACTCTTTTCTCACACAGTATATCCTGGTAACAGTATCCTTTCAACTACTCCTCCCAGTTCCTCCCCACCTCCTCTCCCAACTGGATCCACTTATTAGAAAATATCAGGCTTCTACAAGATAAGAACAAGCCATAACACGATAAAATACAATAAAACAAAAACTTATTGCATTGCACTTGAACAGTGCAAACCAACAGAAGGGAAAGTGCTCAAGGGAAGGCTCAGGAATCAGAGACCCACTCCCTCTCACACGCAGAAATCCCAGGGTAATACTGAACTGATCATGGAGATTTAAAGGCTTTGGTCTGCTGGTGTCCTCCATATCCTCTCCTCTTCTACATTTTCCATCTCCTCTACCTTAGGTTCCCTGAGCTCAGAGGGGAAGGATTTGATGGAGACATCCCATTTAGACCTGTGGATTCCAAGCTCTCTCTCTCTCTCTCTCTCTCTCTCTCTCTCTCTCTCTCTCTCTCTCTCTCTCTCTCTCTCTCTCTGTCTCACTCTCTCTCACTCTCTCTCTCAAATCCATCTTCCCTCCCTATCTGATCCTTCCATTCCTGTTTCCTCTGCTGTAACTAGTCCACCCATATAATCTGTTGTGTTTTACTTTCCCAGGGAGATTCCTGTATGCCTATTTTGTCTATTCATAACCTTTCTAGGTCTATCTTGCACATGTCAGAAAGGCTAAGATCAATAACACAAGTGACAGCTCAGGCTGGCAAGGATGTGGAGCAAGGGGAACAGGCCTCTGTGGTGACAATTTTGGAGTTTTTGATTCTTTGAAAAACACAGAAATACGGGAATGTGTTTTTGTTTGAATCCCATGTGTGGGATATAGGGCTGCATCAGATTTTTTCACAGGAATGAACTGTGGTTTGGCATGATTTTGCCAACTGCAGATAGTTCCTGTGATTATATGACATTTGGAATTCTGTGGACTTCTTTTCCCTTTATTATTTTATTTATTTGATATATTTTTGTTTACATTTCAAATAATTTCCCCTTTTCTGTTTCCCCATTCCCTGAAAGTCCCATAAGCCCTCTTCCCTCCCCCTATTCTCCCATCCACCCCTTCCCACTTCCCTGTTCTGGTATTCCTCTATACTGCTGCACTGAGTCTTTCCAGAACCAGGGGCTACTCCTTCATTCCTCTTGGACATCATTTAATATGTGGATTATGTCTTGGGTATTCCACATTTCTAGGCTAATATCCACTTACCAGTGAGTGCATACCATGATTGATCTTTTGACACTGGGTTGCCTCACTTAGTATGATGTTCTCCAGCTCCATATATTTGTCTAAGAATTTCATGAATTCATTGTTTCTGATGGCTGACTAGTACTCCATTGTGTAAATATACCACATTTTTCTATCAATTCCTCTGTTGAGGGACACCTGGCTTCTTTTCTGTGGACTTTTAAGGCGGTGCATAAATGCTAGGGCACTGAGAGGCTGGGTCGTTGGTGTGTGGGTGATTGTTATTGGTCATGGTTTGTTAAGTATTTGAGTATGAAGTAGAAATAAGAAGGAGGGGAGGAGATGGAAGAGGAGAAAGAGGTGGAGAAGGAGGAGAAAGAAGAGGCCCTTGTTCCTGTGAAAGGGAATGCCATGTCAGGAAAGCAGGAGAGGGGGTTGATAAGCAATGGGAGGGGTGGTGGGATAGGGGGTTTTCAGAGGGGAAACCAGGAAATGGGAATAACATTTGAAATGGAAATAAAGAAAATATCTGGTTGGCAAGGGTGGGATGGCGTAATAATGCAATTTGTTTGTGAAGGCTGCTGGGTGAAGCAGGTTTGTCCTGTAGCCTGATGAGTATTCCTCTGTGAGTTAGTGGACAGAAAATTCAAGAAAGATGTCTAAGCAACAACCAACTCAGTTTATAGATCCAGAAACTCCTAGGTATGTTGGATTTGCAATTCTTCCCAATCAAGTTCACTGAAAATTACTGAAAAGGGGGTTTGAGTTCACCCTGATGGTGGTTGGTGAATCTGGTCTAGGAAAATCAACTCTCGTAAACAGCTTATTCCTGACTGATCTCTACCCTGAAAGATATACCTGGATCTGCAGCAAAAATTGAAAGAACTGTCCAGATAGAGACTTTGACTGTTTAGACTGAAAAGCAGGGTGTAAGCTACAGCTTACAGTAGTGGACACGCCTGGGTATGGGGATGTCATCAACTGCAGGGATTGTTTCGAGGCAGTTATCTTGTACATTGATGAGCAGTTCGAATGCTACCTACATGATGAGAGTTGAGTGAACAGGTGGCACATCATTGATAACAGGGTACATTGCTGCTTCTACTTCATTTCACCTTTCGGACATGGACTGAAGCCCTTAGATGTTGCATGTATGAAAGCGATACACAATAAGAGGAACATTGTGCCTGTCATTGTGAAAGCTGACACTCTAACTCTGAAAGAGTGTGAGTGGCTTATGGGACATAAGGGGGGCTTATGGGCTTATGGGGGGAACTGGGAAAGGGGAAAGCTTTTAGAATATAAACAAAGAATATAGAAAATAAATTTAAAAAAAAAAGTATTTTGGATGAAAGTGAAGAGTATGGCATTAAAATCTATCACTTGCCTGATGCAGAGTCAGACTAGAATCCTCAAGGCCAGTATCCCATTCAGCCAGCTGATTGAAGCCAAAGACAAGAAAGTTAGAGGTGTATCTAACCGTGGGGTGTTGTAGAGGTGGAGAACGCAGAACACAATGACTCTCTGAAGCGGAGAACAACACTCATCACCCACATGCAGGACCTACAGGAAGTGACCCAAGACCTTCACTACAAAAAGCTTCTGATCTGGGAGGCTGAAGAGAGGGGGCAGGAAAGTAGACAATGAGAACATGAATAAACACCAGATCTTGCTGGGAAAGGAGACTGAGATTCATCACATGCAAGAGATGATTGCAAGGATGCAAGCACAGATGCAGAGGCAGAGGCAGAGGCAGAGGCAGATGCAGAGGCAGAGGCAGAGGCAGGGTGGTGACAGTGACAGCGGGACTCTCGGGCACCATGTGTGAAGTGGACTTTTTGTATTGGAAACACTTTGGATAAAAAAAAAATTCTGCCTGATAAGTGGTACAACTCCAAGTTTCTTAGCCCTGTGAAAGGGTACCCATCCACATTGAAGTACTTATGTCTGAGGATTTCATTTGCTTTATTTTGGGTTTACTTGGGCAGATAGGGTTGCTTTTTAACATTTGATGGTTTTGATTTTTGGTTTGATTCTTTTTTCTTTTCCTTCTTTCTCTGCCCCACCCTCCCCAACTCTCTTCGGTATGAAGTACTTTTAACATTTATATTTCATTGCTATGTTACACTTTAAATTTTGTGAGGAAAACTCTGATATTTTATTCCTCCTGAACCACTGCTAGAATTTATTTCTAAGAATCAGTCAACAAGTATACTCTTAATAGTGAATTTCTTCAATATAGATGACCTGACTAATAACTGACAAATACTCTTTGATGTCTATCTAGACTTTTTTGTTTGCTCAGAATGTTTCTGCGTGGTGGGCATGTTGCACCTGTGACAGAAGTGGTTGTGCACACTTGGTTGCAAGATATTTGCTTATTAGAATGAAGTCGCACTGCTAACTTTGCATTTGTACAGAACCCCTAAAGCCAATTTTGGTGCTATTGATCGTTTGGTTAATTCATCTGCACAATTATCAGTTAACCAGGTAGAACAGAAGAGAGTTATCTCGTGAGATACACGTTTATACTTAAAAAGCTTTTAAAGGGGAGGATTTTGGGGTTGAATTTTAAGAGCTCTGTATTCTAGTACCAGATAATTTTCAAACTTCTGTAGAGAAAGCTCACTACAAGGACTTTTATCCTGTGGATGCTGATTATGCTAAGCCATGGAGAGAACCAAAGCAGCTATGAGCTCCAGCTTCATATTGTAACAAGACTCTATAAGGATTAGTCAGTAAACTTTTTACTCAACTAAAAAGGCAATGCTTTTTTAAAGAAACCAAAATGTTTATATTTTTTACTACACTTTAACATACTTTCTACAACTAGGTGCAAAGGGTTGGCCATAGAAGTGGAAATCCTAGTCCTTGGCTGGCCTGGATCCAAACCCAGGCTTGTGACTGGGTGGTAGGTGCTCTTGCACAAAATGCCACTTAAAGCCCAAATAAATGCCAGGGTTTCCTGGTTTCCTCTAACTCTTCCCCTTTCCAGTGTTTCTTCTATTGAAAGGATAATAGCAGTGCGGGTTTTTCTGTGCAGATGGTCTCATCTGTGTTCAGGCCGTCATTTCCTTCAGTTTGTGTAGTATAAATGTCTTCATGGCATGGATGAAAGTCTGCTCAGATCTGTGCCCCAGGCAGGCGGTGAGCAGAATCATGCCTGGTTTATATTCTGGCACTTTCCTCTTCTACCATGACTAATGTCAGTCAGTGGCCTTAGAAAGAGGGGGACAGGTGAACGGGCAGGGTGTGGGAAGCAAAGCTGGTGCTAGCTGGGTGCTCTCATTTGCTGCAGGAGGAAGGGCTTGATTGATGATGAGACGAGAATTTACATTTAATTCAGGCCAAAAATCAATAGTGCCAATCAGGTGAAGCTTAAAATGGTTATTTATACATTACAAGGAAAAATACATTGGCTCATGTTGCCCCTAAGAAAAACATCAATGACTTCAGAGTGTACCTGTGCAGTCCTTTGTGTGGCTTATTTTGACATTAATTTTATTGGAGAAAGATTTAAAAACAAAAACAAGCAAAAAATGAAGGAATTCTCAAGCATTCAGTGTGAGTCTCGTGTTTGAGTTAAGCGTGCCACTTGGGGCCAGCTGACACCTAAGGGTGGCAGTGTGCATTGTGAGGTCTTGCAGCCACAGGTCTAATCCCCTTCAGTTTTGCCGCTTCTGCTAACAAATACTTGTTCTTTCACTAAGAAGTAACTTGTACTTGTAGAAATGTATTTTGAAAACATTTCACTTTCAACTTTGTATCCATTTAAATTAACCCTTTTTCAATAAAACACTATTGTTTGGATATTTTTAAAAAGGAAAATATCTAATAAAATGGAATAAAAAAAGCTGTAAACATGGAAACTTTGTGTTTTGGTTTCTTTTCTATTGGAGAAATGGATGTTGCAGAAATGGTTCTATAGACTTTGGTCACCAACCCCTTCCCTTGCCACAATCCTCAGGTTAGGAATGGAACCCAGGGCAGTGTTGTTTTAAGCAAGTTTTCTTACAAGCAGTACACACTTCCAGCCCCTCCCTGATGCATTCTAGAAGATCCTTTACTGCTGATCCTCTAGGTATCTAGAAGATCCCCTTTGCCCCCATCCCTCACTGAGGGATTTTAGGCAAGTGTTCTCCTGCTGAGCCATGTCTCAGTTAACTGTCTAGTCTTGAGTATTAGTGACTTCAGTGACCCTGGGCTCAGCCCTGCTCCTGGCTCTGTCTGGTATAATAAATAGCCTCTTTCATATTTTATCTTTGGAGTTAGAGACACATAGGGCATTGAGATAAAAATTTAATTGTTCATAGAATAGTTCCAAGATTGGAAAGGCAAGTCATGTGAAACAAAAAGACAAAGATAAATTAACAATAGAGAAGCAAGGGCATTAAAGGAGATGCCAACAAAGAGAGGCACACCAAGAGAGACAAGGCAGCTCCAACAAAAGGAGACATTTTAGGAGAACTAGGGAATGAGCAGGAGACAGAAGAAAGATGATGAACCAGACAGGAAGAGACGGGAGAACAGAAAAGGAAGTTGGAGAACCCAACAAGAAAATGATGAAGGAATAAGAGGGAGAACGGAGAAGGAACGTGTGACAAAATGTCCTTAGACAAAGAAAGGGGGTGGTTAAGATGGTATCTAGGGAATTGAGAAAAGACATAAACAGAGAGAAAAGATAAAAAGACATGTAGTGCTGATAGGTACAGACAAGGTTTGTGGAGAGAATGATGGACAGAGAGGGGAACGATGGAAGGATGGAGACAGACTGAAATAAGTCATGAAGCTGTTCTGGAAAAATTTAGGTCACAAAACCAGTTCTAGGAAAATCATCTCTGAGAGCTACTCTATAAATTACTAAACTCATGTCATCCAAATTCTAGAAAGGAGATGCCCAAAGAGATAGGGAACTTTTCTAAATACACCCACACAGGGAAATTTTTCTAACAACCTACAAGGCACAGAGGTTGCTGGGAAATCCCTGCTGAACCTGGAGGCCCAAGGCAGTCAGTTGCAGATAAAGAATCTGATGTAGAGAACAGGCTGTGGTGCCTGTGCATTTGATTTCAGGCTCCCATTGCTCTATGGTGCTCCATGCCTGAGGTTACAAACCAGCAAGGGCTCTTCATTCCTCTGAGAATCTAGTGTATATCTTCATGTGCACTATTCTCAATTGCCTGAACTGTTGTGTTTCTGAACTTGCTCATTCAAGCTCATTAATCTCAAGGTGTAGAACAATATCAGAGAAAGAGAGGGGGTGGTGAGAGACCAAAGGGACAGAGAAAGATGAGAGACAGAGAGCTCTTGCTATGTAGCCCAGATGAACTCATCATCTTCCTACATCAGTCTCCTAAGTGCTAGGATTACAAGCTTGTGCCTCCAGGTCTAAAACATATAGGATTCTTTCTAAACAGTACCCTTTCCCATAGGGCAGCCCTATGAGATTGGTATCAATCTCCACTTATGAGAAAAGAGGGACACTAAAGATCTTGCATTATAGATGTGTGCACAAACACACTTTGTACCTAGTCTAAGTGGATTTTTACAATTGTGGAAGAAGAACTCTGGTAATCTAACAAAAGCTGCAAATCTGTCAAAAGCAACTATGAGACATTCAACAACAATTTGCCCTTCATTTTATGTATATGCATTTGCATGTGTAGACATATGCACTGTGGTGTGTGTTTGTATGTGTGTGGGGGAGTCTCTCCTTCCACCATGTGGGTCCAGGGGATTGAGCTCATGTTCTCAGGACTGGCGGCAGGCTCCTGCCCATTCTAAGGCATCTCACAGGCCCTTGCACCAATTCTTTCAGGTTTGGAAATCTCTTAACATTCTGATTTGAATTACAGGTTGAAGGTTAAACTCATTGCAATGGTCAGAGTTGTCCAAATTGATTAGGGATGGGACATTTCATAAGCTGCATACTGGCCTGAGGCTCACATGACTCACTTTCCCTGCACACAGAAAAGCACCTTTGTCTTGGCAAAGGCATTGACTGCAATAAATTGTTCCTTTTCTTCCCTACCATCCTCCAGAACTTCTCAATGCCTAGCCCTGTAGCTCCTAAGGATGTTGACCTCACTCCCAAGGAGGGTACTAGAAAAATACCCCCAGTATCCCAGATCTTCCTCTTAGCCCACTGATTGGACTGAGACAGCCAGATGTCTTGAGTTCTGTTGAGAATGGCACCATCTTTGTGCCTCTGAGAGACCTGTTGGAAACCAGGCCATAGTTTGCTGCTCACGTCTTCCTCCTATTGTGGCTTCTCCAAAGCACCAAAGCATGTTCAGCTGTCTTTCTGTTTGTTTGAACAGAGACTTCTGGAGTCCACATCTCATGGTGAGTCACTTCCCTCTTCCTCCTGACAGCTCCAGTCCCCACTTATCAGCTCCCCATGCTCTGTGATCTGTGCTAATGGACTCTGAATAAGGCCTGAATTCTATGTCTATAGATGTGCTTAATATGTATGGTTCAGGTAAATGGAATCAAAGTAGTGTGTGATTTTTGGTGACTCATGCCTTTACTTCACATAATCAACTTAGTTTTCTGTATCCTATATGCCATAGTCACACACCTTCATGAGCCTTTCTCTTCTTCCTTTTCCTGCATTTCTGTCTAGGCAAAGCACTCCTCAGCCCATGCTCCCTGAGCTGCATGTTTCTGAACACTGACCTCAGATTCCTATATATTTCTCTTTAAATTTCCCAAGAATCACAATAATGCTTGCATTAGTAAGTTTCCTCTAAAGGAACAGTATTGACAGCATCAATAAGCCAATCTGTGTGTGTGTGTGTGTGTGTGTGTGTGTGTGTGTGTGTGTGTGTATAATCAATTTTCTATCTATTTATCAGCCTATCTAAGGGAATTATTACACTGGCTTTCAGGTCATGGCTGTGTAGTGCAACAATGACTGTTCATAATAGAAAAGCTGAGAATTAGGTAGTTGTCCATCCATGAGGCTGTAAGTCACATCTGTCCCATACAGTGCCACAGTCCTGAAACGTGCCTGGAGAGTTACTAGTGTTTAAGTGCCTGTTGTAATCCAGAAGAAGTTGGATTTATATCAACCAAGTGAAAGGTTAGACAAACTTGCCAGGGAGAATAAGGGCAGGCAGGCAAAAATTCTTTTCTTCTGCCCCTTGTTCCAATTCAAAGTTGCCTCTCTCTGTTTGTGTATTTGTGTGTACTATATCTATCTCTTTCGTCTCTCTCTGTGTGTGTGTGTGTGTGTGTGTGTCTGTTTCTCTGCATCCCTCTCACTCTATTCTTTCTTGTCTGCTGCTATTTGATCAGTGACAATTTCCCATATCAAAGCTGAAGCCCAAGCTACCAAAGAATTTCAGGCTAGGAACAGCAAGTTGATGTTTATCACTCTAGAACCCCACTCCTGGTACTGATTTTCTGCATTAGTTCCTGTATTTGTCACTATGGTTAAATATCTGATCAGAAGCAAATGTTCAGAAGGATTTGTTTATGGCCAATATCATGGCAAAGAGGCATGGCAGCTGGGAAGAAAGTAGCATCTGGGAAGGAGAGACATAGGCTGGGAGGGAGAAGGTCCTTGAAGTAATCTACTTCATTCTGATAAGTCTTCCATGTAAAGTGTATGAGAACTTCTTAAATATGCTGTTCATTAGAGATCAAGCATTCAAACACATGGAGTCATGGGAAATATTTCACATTCTTCTTTTTTCTTTTTACTTGTTCTTCCCTCTTTACTTATTCTCCTTCCTCCATTCCTTTCAGTTTTACATCATACCTCTCCCTCCCCAAATTTCACTGCTCCTCTGTTTGCACGATGAAAAGAGCAGGATTCCTAGAGATATCACACAAACACACATTACCTGAAGCTATTAGACTAGGCACAAAGCCTCATATCAAGGCTGAATGAGGCAAGCTAGCAGGAGGGGAAAGGGTCCCAGGAGCAGGCAAATGATTGAGAGACAGACCCACTCCCATTAACCACAGCACTTTGTGAATAGATTAATGGTAGTATTATAGGGGTGTGTCTTCTATGGGTGTGCTCAGGGTCCTTTTTAGTTCTCCTAGTCTTATCACACTTGCTTGACCCTGTGACATATTACAGTTCAGCAACAAAGGCCTCGCCAGATACTGGTGGTGTGTTCTTGAAAATAACTGCTTCAAAAATGTCTGCTATCATAATCACCCAGTCTATGGCATTCTGCTTCAGGAGAAAACAGACTGAGACAGGCTCTGCATCCTCCAATGCAAAGTCTACAGCAGAACAGAGACACCGTCAGAGAGGGGTAGCAAGAGGGAGGTCAGGGTGCTTCATGCATCTTGAAATACCAAGGAGGAAGCAATCACCATTCACAATGATCAGAGACCTAGAGGTTCCAACAACTCCTCTTCCAGGCTGAAGCCTCTCTCTCCACCTGACTGCTGAGCCTCACCATAACTGTATCTCTTTCTCCCATCCTTTCTTCCTTTGCTCCCCATCTGTGGCTGTCACAGGTTAG
Organism: Apodemus sylvaticus; assembly: GCF_947179515.1. Taxonomy (NCBI): domain Eukaryota; kingdom Metazoa; phylum Chordata; class Mammalia; order Rodentia; family Muridae; genus Apodemus; species Apodemus sylvaticus. The sequence continues at coordinate 187,808,051 of NC_067472.1, forward strand.
AGAGTGCAATGGGGACTCTGGAGAAATCACATCTGCACTGGGGTTGGGGTTTGTACAAACACAGTGAGAATCACACAGTAACATGCAATTCTACTTCTATCTACCACTGACACACAAAACTAAGAACATACAGAGTAGCTTCACAATGGACCAATATGCTTGTGAGCTGTGCATGCATTGTGAATCTTAACATTCAGGAGTCAGAGATAGGAGGTTCTCTGAGTTGGAGACCAGACTGGTCTATAGAGCAAGTAACAGGACAGTCATGGCTACCCAGAGAAATCTTATCTTTAAACCAACACAGGAGACAGACACACAAACACACACACTCACACACACACATGTGTACACGTGTAAGCATATGTGTAGAACACAGAAGACCATGCATGCACATTTGCTCTGGAAATCAATTTGGCCACTTCTCAAAATATTAGGAATAGCTCTACCTGAAGACCTAGCTATGCCACTTCTGGGCAATTACCCAAAAGATGCCCAGGGACACTTCCTCCACGTTGTTCATGGCAGATTTATTCAAAATAGCCAGAAACTGGAAGCAATCCAGATGTCTCTCAACTGAAGAATGGATGCAGAGACATAATGTGCCAGGGTAGGCAGATACCCAGTGGGGGCCTCGCCCTCTCAAAGGAGAAGAGGAGGGATGGAAGGGTGGAAGGACTATGTGGTGGGAGGATTTTGAGGAGGAGGCAATGATTGGGATGTAAAATAATTTAATTAACTAATTAAATGATAGATAGATAGATGATAGATAGATAGATAGATAGATAGATAGATAGATAGATAGATAGATAGATAGATAGATAAATGGGAAAAAAGAAGCATTCCTTCACATATGCAGCACACATGGGTCCATGCCTGAGTAAATACACAGATAAAACTGAGCTGACAAATGCAGAAATCAAAGTGTGTTACTCCCAATACCCTTTTGTCCTGTGTATCTATTTCATGATGTCTTTGCCAACATCTCGGGTTGGGATAAGGGAATGGGGAGTGAGCAGGTCACCAGCAGCCCAAACAGGAAGTATGGGTGCTCACATACCTGGACAGTGATGAGACGGGGACAGGAACAGCTGGAGTTGCATAAGTGAGTAGGGAGGCGGGTTCTCTGTAAAAGCTCTTGCTGGAGTGTGCACTGAAGTCAGCGGTGGTTACACCAGGAACATGGAGGTCAGTGTCCTGCTCCTCCTCGCTCTCACCGCAGGCTTCTTGCTATTCTTAGTCAGCCAAAGTCAGCCAAAGACACATGACCACTTCCCACCTGGACCTCATCCCCTGCCCTTCTTGGGGAACCTCTTGCAGATGGACAGAAGGGGCCTTCTGAACTCTTTCATGCAGGTGAGTCATGCACAGGGCCAGAGCCCTGTGGGCTTAGCCCTTGTTTTCTCTAGGAGGTCACTCAGCAGGAAGAGCAAGGGACTCCTTCCAGGCTGTAGGCTCAGGTGGGAAGGTCACTGAGTGAAAAATAGCATGCTGTCTCATGATGGGCAAGCAAGTCTTCCTGTGTTGGAACTGTTTTGGGCACTATGCTTGGAGTGCGAGAGGGATGAAGGTATTGAGATGTGAGTGTATAGGTTCACTTCTCAGGGCTTGTCTTTTCTAGAAGAGAAATAAAAATGTCAGAGGCATTAGTTCTAGGTTTTGTTCATGCCAAAAAAAGAGATTAGCTTGAGGTGTTCCAAACAAAGAGGAGGAGAGGAAGGGCAAGAGGTGGGGTGAGTAGGTGGGCAGGTAGGTAGGACTAACTGGTTATAAACACCATGCACCATCCAAGCCAAGAACACTGGCACCATCTTTTCCGGTCTCTGTATTGTTGCTTCACAAGTGATATTTCATGTTAAATTATCACTTGTTCATTAATAGTCAATGACTGTCCATGACCTTGTGTCCTATTGAAAAAGCAGATATAGTGGCAGCAATCCCAACTTCCTGACCTCCTTTTAACAGACCAGCCACCTGGATTCAGTGGCCTAATCATTCATTTTTATATAGCTTTTGAGACAAGGTTGGCCTACTTTTCCCAGGCTAATGACAAACTCATGATCCTCCGTCAAGTTTTATATAATAGCTTTTATCTGATCTGTAGATTGTTATTGCACTGTTCCATAAGTTATGGTGCTGTGACACCACCTAAAATCACAAATACATCAATGTCAAGCATATAGAGCTTTTTCATAGAACACATTCCATGACCACTTCCATAGCATCTAATTTATATTAGCTGCATGGAAATCTAGACTGAGCTAAAAGTCCCAAGAGAATGAGGGTAGGTTATTTGCAAATGTGCACCATTCTATTCAAGGGCTTTCAGCACTAGAAGGTTTATATATTCCTGGGAACAATTCCCTGTAGTTGCCCAGAGATGGTTGTACTGCTAGGTAGTTTCCCAATCTGTACTGTAGACATGTTTTACAGTCAGGACCAACAACAGAGGTCATCCATTTCCCCACCCACGTAACCCAGTGGATGGGCCAGGGCCATTCTCTCTGACTGTTTTCAGGAGGCATTGATCACGTTAAAGCTGAGTTCACAGAAAGGATAGTTTCTAGATGAGATACTAGGAACTGCTGGCCAGACTGAAGGGCATGGTCATGGGTCTATAGCTACATCTGTATCTATATTTATATCTATATATAGATCCATATCTATTTATTTTGTTTTAAGATTGGGCCTTGGGTATTCCAGGAAGACCTCCAACTGAATATATACCCAAACATAACTACTCATTCTATGACTTCTACCTCCTCAAGACTGAGTTTGTAGTCATGTGTTTAGAGCCCTACTTAAACTCTACGTTCTGGTGCATCGATTAGAACATACAACCAACAGTGCAGACCTGTTAGGTGGTGAAGTAACCGTTCACCTCTCAGAAGGGGAAAGATGGCCAGGACAAGAGATGCCTATTTATCAATCTATATCTAAGAATTTTAACAGTTTAACAACAATGTCTTGCTGACTAGCCATAATCCTGGTGCCCTTATGGTTTGGCAGCTTCAAGAAAAATATGGAGATGTATTCACAGTACACCTGGGACTGAGGCCTGTGGTCATGTTATGCGGGACAGATACCATAAGGGAGGCTCTGGTGGACCAAGCGGAGGCTTTCTCTGGCCGGGGAACAGTTGCTGTGCTTGATCCAATTGTTCAAGGATATGGTGAGATATGGGACAGGGTGGAGAGGAGAATGTGGCCCAGGAAGGTGAGTCTGAGAGGTGGGACCTGAGCTGTGGGGATGGACTTGGGATTCTCTGAACTTCCAGTGTGACCTATCCAACCATGCTTCCCCTACTTTCTTAGGTGTGATCTTTGCCAATGGGGAACGGTGGAAGACCCTTCGGAGATTCTCTCTGGCCACCATGAGAGACTCTGGGATGGGAAAACAGAGTGTGGAGGAGCGGATAAAGGAAGAGGCCCAATGTTTGGTGATTGAACTGAAGAAATACAAGGGTGAATCTTGGAAAGTGTGCATAAAGATAATATGAGGGCACAACCAAAGAAAGAGACACACAAGAGTAGAGAAAGACAGTAGAGACATAAATGAGATGAGGGAATGAAAGGCCGGATATGAATAAATGTGGAGAGAGAAAATTACAGAGACAGAAAAAGAAAAGTGAGGTTTATATTATCCACAAATATCTCAGAGACATAGATTAACCATGCTGGTCACTTGTGTACAGAGAATCAATTTTTGAATTAATTTTATCTGTCAGTTGGCTAGGATTGGTGTACACTTGTCATCTTGGAACTCAGAAGGCTGAGACAAGATGGTCATGAGTTCAAGGCCAGTCCTGTTCACATTGTGAGGTCCTGGTTTACACTGTAGTTGTGGGTGAGTTGGAGAGTGCTTTCAGTACCATATATAGTTGTCATGGAGGAGTGTGACTGCAATCCCTGAAGTCCAGAGGTGGAGGCAGAATGCTGACATTTTCAAGGTCATCTTCTACAACATATAGAGTTCAAGGCCACCTTGACTTAACCGTCCTCATGTCCCCCCTGCCCTACAATAGTCTTAGTCCCATGGTTCTCAACCTTCCTAATGCTGTGACCCTTTAATACAGTTCCTTGTGTTGTGGTAACTCCTCAACCTTAAAACTATTTTTGTTGCTACTTCATAACTGTAATTTTGCTACTGTTAGGAATCATAATGTAAATGTCTGTGTTTTCTAATGGACTCAGGCAACCACTGCATTGTTTGAAATCCAAGGGATCATGGTTGACAACCACTGGTCTTAGTCAAAGGCAAGTGTAGAGCTTAGGTAAATGAAAATGAAGAAAGAAGGAACAACTGTAGACATGTTTAAAGCAGAAACTGTAATTTCTCCTTGTTTTTGTGCTGATGGGAATCAGTGAGCACAGAGGCTCATGGGAGTTGTAGTTTGGTAGAATTCTGAGGCACTTCTTGGTCCTTCATGATTTCTTATAACAGGGGCATCTTGGAGACACAGACTGTGATTTGCAGCTCCATTTCTTTACAGAAGGCATTTGCTGTCTCTTTTCTCTTTTTTCTTTTTTCTTTTTCTTCCAAGACAGGGTTTCTCTGTGTAGTCCTGGCTGTCTGGGAACTCACTCTGTAGACCAGGCTGTCCTGGAACCCAGAAATCCGCCTGCCTCTGCCTCCCAAGTGCTGAGATTACAGGTGTGTGTCACCACTACCCATGCATTTGCTGTCTCTTATTGACATTTCTCAGGAGAGCTGAAGTGATGTCAATGCAAAAGCAGGAAAGGAAGAAAGGCTAGACCCAGGGAGAGCACAACAAGGGTCCAATACTGTTGGACAGACAGCAACTCTCCAGCCACCTGGGTGGGTCCAAGACTGAACCTGGCCTGAGAAAGATAGTAGGTCTTCATGGCTTCTGAAACACTACAGAGTCTAGAAGTCTGAGAAGGGATGGGGGAAGACTGGCAGATGGGAGTGGAGTATTCAGGGCTTGTGAATCCACACAGGTAATCCCTGAATCTTTCTCTGTCCTTTCCTGCCACTGGGAATTACCTATCAGCTCAGAGTCAGAAGGTGACCAGGGAGAATGTGCATTGTGGAAACTAACTATACATGCTGTCCCTCTCAGCCCCTGGGGACCTAAATCCTGCCCCCAGATGTGAGTAGCTGTGTTATCTTAGTGAACTTAGCTACCCTGTCTGTATGCTAACAACACTGTGTCTTATGTGCTATAGCCTGGGAAAATCGAACAAAATTATGCATTGAGTGCTGAGAAGAGGGCTTGGTCCATCATATGTGCTAATGAGGTTAGCTGTTGTTGTTCTTTGAGTAGTGAGTGGTGTCTCACTAGATGGGAATAAACTCAAATATTCTCCTAGTTCTATATCCTGTCTCCTGTCTTGCCTCCTCACCCTCCAGGAGCTCCCCTGAACCCCACCTTCTTCTTCCAGTCAATCGCAGAAAACATCATCTGCTCCATTGTCTTTGGAGAGCGCTTTGACTACAAAGACCACCAGTTCCTGCATCTGCTGGATCTGATCTATCAGACATTTTCCCTCATGAGCTCATTGTCCAGCCAGGTCAGTGGGAGTGAAAATAAACATATCCAAGGCAAAGGAAACAAGAGATTGCTTTGTGGGTAAAGGAGCGAGTGTCTTAGGGTTGGAAGAAAAACAGAGACAACATGGAGAATTAAAGAGGCTGAGACCTGGAGGCAGGGAGGGTGCATGTTTAACAGGTTAGAGAGACCTGAATGTAGAAATGCAGAGCCATCCAGACATGACGAAAACAATGATGGGTTATGGAGATGTAGTTCAGAAGACAGAATACCATATTTTCATGCCTGATCCCCTGGGTTCATCCCCAGCACTGTATATCCTGGGTTTGGTAGTATACAAAACATGAAATTCCAGCATTTGGGTGATGGAGGCTGGGGGACCAGAAATTCAGGGTGATCCTTGGGTACATACTGAGTTTAAGGCCAGTCTTGCTTAAATGAGACTCTGTGACCTCCCCAACCCACAAATTAAAACAAAGACAATTCAGCAAAGGGGGTTGGGAAGGAGCACAGAGGAAAGGACAAGAGAAATACATAGAATTCAGGACAAAGGTTAGAGACGATTCAGAGCTACAGTTCAAAAACAGGTATATGTATGATAGATAGATAGATAGATAGATAGATAGATAGATAGATAGATAGATAGATAGATAGATAGAAAGATAGATAGATAGATAGATTGACAGGTGATAGATAATAGATATAGATACCATACACTCCATATACATATATACATACATACATACACATAAACATACGCATATATACATATATACATATAAACACATACAGACAGACATTCATACATACACACATACATTACATACACACATACACATATACATACATATGTATATGGAGTGTGGGGCGGTGTGGGATGTGTGTGTTTTGCTTCATGAAATCTGAAGTACCTAGGAACTCTGCCTACTTCCTGTGACACAATAGCTCTAGGTGACCTCCTGGGCCCTTCCTCTTGCAGGTGTTTGAGCTCTTCTCTGCTGTCCTGAAGTACTTTCCTGGCACCCACAAACAAATCTCCAAAAACCTGCAGGAAATCCTTGACTACATTGGTCAGAATGTGGAGAAGCACAGGGCCACCTTGGACCCCAGCGCTTCACGGGACTTCATTGATGCCTACCTTCTGCGCATGGAGAAGGTTGGTCCTGCATGGATGAGAGAGGGGGCGGATGATAATGAAGGATGGGATGGCATCAGAGGAAAAGAGGGGAGGGGAGGGAGGATGGTGAGGAAACAGAGTGGAAGAGATGCAGAACATATGGCAGGAAAGAGGAAGAGAGGAGAAAATGACATAGAGAAAGAGCAGGGGTGTGGCTGAGGAGAAACACAGGGCAAAGAATAAAAAGCAGACAAGACCAGAGTCTAGAGAGATGGCTCATGGTTTAGAAACACTGTCTACTGTGGCAGATGACCAGGGTTCCTTTCCCAAATCCTGCCTGAGGCTGCTCATAATCATATTTAACTCCAGCTCCACGGACTCCAATGCTGTCTCCTAGCTTTTCTGGAAAATACAGACACACAGAGCCACTGACAGACACACACACACACACACACACACACACACAGCAGGCACTCACAGTCACATACGTATGAATATACATAAAGAAAACCTTTTTAAAAAGAGCTAGAAATAAAAAAGAGAGAGAAGTGAGATTCTAAAGAGCAAAGGAGTCAGGTGAAGTCTGAATAAAAAGAGGCTAAGAGTCAATAAGACAAGTGGTGTGAACTGCTGAGGCAGCACACGCTTATTGGTCCAGGTAGTGTGAGACACAAGCACAGTGACTAGAAAGGCACATGCATCTTATTGCGAGGATCTAATCACCCCGACCCTCTTTTCTCTCTCCCATCTGGAACCAGGAGAAGTCCAGCCACCACACAGAGTTCCATCACCAGAACCTCATGATGTCTGTGCTCTCTCTCTTCTTTGCTGGCACCGAGACCACCAGCACCACGCTCCGCTATGGCTTCCTGCTCATGCTCAAGTACCCCCATGTTGCAGGTGCGCCACGGGTGGGCAGTTGGGCGATCTTCAGCTCAGCTTTGGCTGCAGGGCTTGGTGTGGATGAGAGAGACATGGGCCTCTAACATCTGGAGCTCTGAAGGATTTGTTTGGTTTCCTCTAAACTAAAGCAGTGCTGTGGTGGTGTGTGAACAAGGAACCAGATGACCCGTTTTCTGTTGTTTCTTCCTATCACTTAAAGGTTGATCCTACTATCAATTCATCCTTCCTTCCCTCCTTCTATCTTTGCCTTTACATCCATGCATCCATCCATCTGTCCATCCATCCATCCATCCATCCATCCATCCATCCAACCTTCCTTACCTCCTTCTGTCTTTTTGTATTTGCATCCATCCATCTATCCAGCTATCCAGCAACCCAACCTTCCTTACCTCTTTCTGTCTTTCTGTCTTTACATCTATCCATCCATCAATTCAACCCTTCCTCCCTCCTGTCTCTCTGTGTTTGCATCCATTCATCCATTCATCCATTCATCCATCCACCCATCAATCAAACCTTCCTTCCATCCTTCTGTTTTTTGTCTTTACATACATACATACATACATACATACATACATACACATACGTACATACATACATACATACATCAATTCATCAATTCAACCTTCCTTCCCTCTTTCTTTGTCTTCATCCATCTATCGACCCATCTGTCCATCTGTCCATCCTGTCCTTCATTCTTTCCTTCTGTCTTACATCCATCCATGCACTCATCTTTCTATCCATCCTCTCTTCACCATTCACCGTTCCATTCACTAACCCAGACATCTATTGTTTATACATACATTTTCCACCCATCCATCTATAAGCCTATTCACCCAATCATATAGTCACCTACCTATCTTTATATCCATAGATTATCAATCCTTGAAGCACCTGCCCATCTTTCTCTATATCCATAGATTATTTATCCCTGATTTGTTCATCTCTGATTCACACAAGAACATGCCTCTCACTCATTCATTTGGATTAATTAGCTCATGAGTTTTATTTTTGATCAGGAATGTTTGAGTGGGCTGTTGTTACTGGCTCATTGGTCCATTGAAACATCAATCTTTTCATTCCTTAGCCCTTCCTTCTGGCCTTTGAATTCACCCTTCTTGTCTCTACCCATTTCTCCATGAATCCACTTAATAACTCACTCATTTATCTATGATTTTTTAGAGAGGAAAAGTTTATTTCATCTTATATCTTATAGTACACCATGAATGTTAGTCAGGACTGGAAATGAAACATGAACTTGGAGGCAGGCACTGACGAAGAGGTCATGAAGGAATAGAATTACTTTCTTGTGCAGACTGATTTCTCATTTCAGCTGTTCAGGGATGGCACTTGCAAAATAAATCATCAGTCAGGAAAATACTCAGTGATCTTTTGCCTACTAGACAATGTGATGGAGGCATTTTCTCAACTGAAGTCTCCTTTTTCAGTTTGACTCCTGTTAGACTATATTTTTTTAAAAAACAAAGAACGAAAGAAAGAGGAAACAAAAGAAGAAGATTTATCTATGATTTATTTATCCTTCAATATATCTATTAATTCCTATTAATCGTCATTAAATTTAACATTCGATTGATCATTGGTTAGTTGTGTTCACTCATTTTTTGTTTATGAATCAATTAGTAATTTTAATTGATTAGCATGGCAAGTAATAGGTGGAAAATTCACATCCTATTTCCATCACTCATCAATCTTTCCTTTTATTAACTGGCTCACCCTCTTCTTGTTTGACCTACATATACACATTTTAACTTTTTAAAAATGATTTGAAGCTAGTGTGAGCCTGCCTCCCACAGCTCTACGTAGACATGAAAGGAGTCCTTTGTGTATTCTGTTCTCTCCTTACACCTGCACATGGACTCTGGATATCAAAGTCGGGCTGTTAGGCCTGCAAGTCAAGTGCACTTATTATCTGAACCGTTTCCTCAGCCAACATATTCATATTTTATAGGAAGCTATGCACACAGTAATTAACTTCCTTTTTTTATTTCTGAGGACATAGCATCAAATTATTAGCCTATATGTTAAAATTTATTTTACTTTAATATACATTAGTGTTTTGGCCAGATATATATTTGTGTGAGGGTGTCAGAGTACATGGACCTGGAACTACAGAGAGTGGGCTTAAATTGGGTGCTGGGAATTGAACTTGGGTCCCCCTCGTGAGCAACCAGTGTTCTTAAACATTGAGTCATCCCTCCAGCCCCTGGATTTTTAACTGTAAATTCCATGCAAAGGAGTGTGCGTGTGTGTGTGTGTGTGCGCGCGTGCGCGTGTGCGTGTGTGTGTGTGTGTGTGTGTGTGTGTGTGTGTGTGTGTAGACCTGTGTATGCAGGAATAAGGATAATACTCCTTACATTCTTGCCTTTTCCCCCTCCAGCCCTCACTTGGGATTGACAGTCAAAATGGCTCCTTACGGGGGGAGGGGGAGGGGGGTGTCCTTTTCTCTTTTACAAGCAAAGCTGGCACTTATTGAGAAGAGGCTGTAACATGCTCTAAGCATGGTTGGAGAGACGGGTCCTTGAGAGAAGCACAGGTGTGTGCACCCAAGAGGGCACTGTGTCTTTCTCAGCAGAGTCACCTTGCTCTGAACTGTTCCTGGGTTATTGGATCCCAGAAAGCAGGATCACTTTGCATCGCCTCCGAGAAGGGGGGCACTGTCTATTGTCTCCCCTTTCTATGCAGAGAAAGTCCAAAAGGAGATTGATCAGGTGATCGGCTCACACCGGCTACCGACTCTTGATGATCGCACCAAAATGCCATACACTGACGCAGTCATCCACGAGATTCAGAGATTTTCAGATCTCGCCCCCATTGGTCTACCACACAGAGTCACCCAAAACACACTGTTCCGAGGCTACCTGCTCCCTAAGGTGAGACCAGCTGTGATGCTTCATCGCTACTCCATGAGCACATGCCACTCTCCTAATCAACAAACTCACCCTGTCTGTGATTTCCCAGAATTCTGTGTTTCTTAGGAACTGACTGTTTTGCATATGGGAGACGGGGCATATTAACAACTTTGTATCTTGTAACTTCTCCTAGAACACTGAGGTGTACCCCATCCTGAGTTCAGCTCTCCATGACCCACGGTACTTTGAACAACCAGACACCTTCAATCCTGAGCACTTCCTGGATGCCAATGGAGCACTGAAGAAAAGTGAAGCTTTTCTGCCCTTCTCCACTGGTGAGGCAGACCTGCGATTCCTTTCCAAGACACTAGAGGGCAGACCCACCCTCCGGGACACAAACAGCAGTAGGTCCCTGTTTACTGAGTCTCTCCCAGCTGTCTTGCCTGAACAATCCCATTTACCATGGCTACAGCCCCATGAGGGGAGTCTTGAACAAAGAATCCTGATCCGAAGGACTTTTTGGAGGAGTATTTAAAGACCTCTAAACCTGAGAAAATTCATTTTCTTAAGAAACAACAACATCATCTATGCACAGTGCCCTGAGCTTGGTTTGGGGAGATGGCGCATGTCTTGAAATGTGTGTCCCTAATTGCATTTAAATATTCCTTGGCTTGTTAACTTGCAAGAGAAATCAAAATCATGACCATCTACTTGAGCAAAGAACCTATTCCTAATGGTTAATAACCTGAACCAGCAAAAGTTCGGAGTTACGGCAGACAGTAGTGTTGGTAGGAGGTGAGCATTTGGAGCTGAGCATGTGGCTATAACCTGACTTTAAGCCAGCTTCACTCTTCTCGCACTTGGCCATGCTGTAGTAGTTGGCAGCCTAGGATTGATCTGCTGCTATGTTTGGCTGTGATTCAGTTTTTTGCTGGCAGAATAGTTACTTGCTGGTGCAATATAACCTCAATACAGTTTGCAGTTCACCACTAATGAAGTTAGGTTATTTTCTGTTATGTATATGGGCAGCCTTGTGCCAAATTGAATTCATTTTAACCAGATCTTGCCATGAAAAACCCCATCTAGATAGATTCCTTATCTTTGGAGATAAAGGAAAGTCCAAGAAGGAACTCCTTAGACATTTTCATTCTGTGGTAATGATTGAAACTAGAATTTGAAAATATTAAGCAGGGACTCTACCACTGAGTCACATCCCCAGCCCCTCACTGGGGGATTCTAGGCGGGGCTCTACCACTGAGCCACGCCACAGCCCCTCACTGGGGGATTCCAGGCAGTAGCTCTCCACTGAGCCACGCCCCCAGCCCCTTCCTGGGGGGTTCTAGGCAGGGGCTCTACCACTGAGCCACGCCCCCAGACCCTCACTGGGGAATGCTAGGCAGGGGTTCTACCAGTGAGCCACGCCCCAGGCCCTCACTGGGGGATTCTAGACAGTAGCTCTCCACTGAGCCACACCCCCAGCCCCTTAGAGTTGAGTGACTCAGGGCTCAGCTCTACCCTGAAATATCCGATGTATTGGCTTTCTCCCCTATTTAACCTTTATTTAGTGTGGGGACAAGGAGTTGGATGAAACTGAATATCTCCATTCCATAGTTGTAAGTTTAGAGGGAGGCAGGAATGGAGATAAGGGTACAGATGGAGAATGGATGATAGATAATGAAACTGAAACAGGAGGCCCAGGGGATAAGGTGTACTAGTCAGTCCTAAATGTCAACAAGCAAACATAGAATTACCTGAGGAAAGAGTTGCAGTTGAGCAGTTGCCTACATTAGCATGGTCTGCTCCTTGGATGTTAACTAATACGGGAAGACCCAGCCCACTGTGAGAGGCATTAGTCTTTGTCTGAGGCCCTGAAAGAGAGGCGAGATCTAAGCTGAGCTTCACGGAAATAGGCAGCATGCTCTGGACTGTGGATGTGGGAGTGACCTGCTGTCCCCAGCGCTTGTTTGTTTGGTTTGCTTTTTGTTTTTTGTTTTTTGTTTTTTTTTACTTCTCTGGCATGAAAGTCAGTTTTCTGAAATTGTAAGTCAAAGAGAGGCCCCTTCCTCATCCATGTTGATTTTGTTGGGATGTTTGTCACGACAATAGAATTGAGGACCTTTGCTGACCAGCCGGGCGGCAAGCAGCTGCTGTTGTGCGGCGCCTTTCGCTGCAAGGAAGCCACTTCAGAACTCGGCCTCCCGCCAGTCAGGAGAGGCTCATCTCCATCTTGGTTTCAGACTCCAGAGATCGGACAGACTGAGGTACACAAACATAATTACAGGAAAGCACAAACAAGCAAGTGAAGGAGCTAAGCAAAACCATCCAGGATCTAAAATCAGAAGTAGAAACAACTAAGAAAACTCAAAGGGAGACAACTTTGGAGATAGAAAGCCTTGGGAAGAAATCAGGGGACAGAGATGCAAATATCAACTACAGGATACAAGAGATAGAAGAAAGAATCTCAGATGCTGAAGATTCCATAGAAACCATGGACTCAACAGTTAAAGAAAATGCAAAATGCAAAAAGCTTGTAACCCAAAATATCCAGGAAATGCAGGACACAATGAGAAGACCAGACCTAAGGATTATAGGCATAGATGAGAGTGAAGATTTAAAACTTAAAGGGCCAGCAAATATCTTCAATAAAATTATGGAAGAAAACATCCCTAACCTAAAGAGAGAGATGCCCATGAATATACAAGAAACCTACAGAACTCCAAACAGACTGGAGCAGAACAGAAATACTTCCCGTCACATAATAATAAAAACACCAAATGTTCTAAACAAAGAAAGAATATTAAAGGCAGTAAGAGAAAAAGGCCAAGTAACATATAAAGGAAGACCTATCAGAATCACAACAGACTTTTCACCTGAGACTATGAAGGCTAGAAGATCCTGGGCAGATCTCATGCAGACTCTAAGAGAACACAAATGCCAACCAAAACTACTATATCCAGCAAAACTCTCAATCACCATAGATGGAGAAACTAAGATATTTCATGACAAAACCAAGTTTACCCAATATCTATCCACAAACCCAGCCCTACAAAGGATAATAGGAGGACAACACCAATACAAGGAGGGAAACTTCACCCTGGAAAAAGCAAGATAGTAACCTTTCATCAAACCCAAAAGAAGTTAAGCAATCAAATTTAAAAAATAACGTCAAAAATGATAGGAAGTAACAATCACTATTCCTTAATATCTCTTAACATCAATGGACTTAATGCCCCAATAAAAAGACACAGACTAACTGAATGGATACGTAAACAGGACCCTCCATTTTGCTGCTTACAGGAAACACACCTCAGGGTCAAAGACAAACACTACCTTAGAGTAAAAGGCTGGAAGACAATTTTACAAGCAAATGGTCTCAGGAAACAAGCTGGAGTAGCCATTTTAATATCAGATAAAATTGACTTTCAACCTAAAGTCATCAAAAGAGACTCTGAGGGACACTTCTTGCTGGTCAAAGGAAAAATACAAGAAGAATTCTCAATCCTGAACATCTATGCTCCAAATGCAAGGGCACCCTCTTTTATAAAAGAAACGTTACTAAAACTCAAAGCACGATCGGCGGCGGCGGCGGCGGCGGCGGCGGCGGCGGCGGCGGCGGCAGCAGTGGCTGCTCCAGCTGAAGGGCCATCAGCAGTGGAACCAAGGCGTCACAGGGACCAGTTAGGCCCTGCGCCCACGACCACTGACCTTCGCTGACCAGCCGGGCAGCAGGCAGCTGCAGTTGTGCGGCGCCTTTCCTGCACGGAGGCCACTTCAGAACTCGGCCTCCCACCAGTCAGGAGAGGTGCATCCATCGTGGTTCCATACTCCAGGGATCGGACAGACTGAGGTACACAAACATAATCCGAGGCCAACACCGCGGTGGTCTGAGCCCGACGGGCGTTGGCCTGCACCCAGGCCCTGGGCGGGTCGGGGGGCCATCGGGGTGCCAACCCAGCCAGGAGGTTTTTTGCCCAGGCCTGAGAGCACGCCGCCGCCATTTTGCCTGCAGGACGACAGAGAGCTCAGGCGGGCAGACCTGTAACAGGCATAGCCTAAGGCTAACAAAGCGGGGGTGCAGACCCCAAAAGGCACAGGACTGACCCCAAGAACTGGGCGGCTTGGTGGGCCATCTGTGAGTCAACCCGCCCAGGTGATTGTTAGCAAAGCAGACTCTCCCGGCGCTTTCAGGGAGCGCGGGCACGCACGCCCGCCATCCTAGTCACCTGGCAGACCCAATTAACAGTCGTAGCCCTAGGGGAACTTTGCTCGGACCTTGGCCTCCCAGGCTTTTGCCTGGACTCAGGGACTGGGCGGCCAGGCTAACCTTGTGTGCGACAGCCCGGTTGGCGGATCGGCTGCCCAGCTGAGTGAGCAGAACACAGGGGAGGTCACAGTAGCATACACCGTCGGCACTCCCTGGGAGTGCACACGGGCTCCATCTGCTCCACAGACACAATCTGGGGCAAGGCCTCAGGCAGAAGCCCTTAGCTCTACTCTCTCCGCTTCCGGATCCAGATCAGTCTGGGCGGCAGCATTACATCTCCAAGTCCTGCAAGTGGCTAGCTGGGCTTCCGGGCGGCCAGCTGGGAGAAGTCAGTGTGCTCCAGTGAATCCAGCGGGCCCCAGCGGGAGCCTTCGGGTGCCTGCTTTGGGATCGGAACAGCCTGGGCAGCAGCACACTGTCTACAAGCAGTGCAGGAGGTAAGCTGTGCACCAGAGGCCAACTGGGAAGGGGCAGCTTGCACTGGTGAGTCCAGCACTGACAAGATAAACTAACACCAGTGAGAACTAGATGGCAAAAGGCAAACGCAGGAACGTCACTAACAGAAATCAAGGCAATATGGCAACATCTGAACCCAATTCTCCTCTACCAACATGTCCTGGATACCCCATCACACCAGTAAAACAAGATTTGGATTTAAAATCACTGGTCATGATGCTGGTACAGGAACACATGAAGGTCATACATAAAGAAA
The DNA here is from genome assembly GCF_947179515.1 of Apodemus sylvaticus. Classification (NCBI taxonomy): domain Eukaryota; kingdom Metazoa; phylum Chordata; class Mammalia; order Rodentia; family Muridae; genus Apodemus; species Apodemus sylvaticus. The sequence continues at coordinate 187,823,423 of NC_067472.1, forward strand.
TTCAGGAGAAAATGGATCAAAAGTTAGAAGCCCTTGCAAGGGAAACACAAAAATCATTGAAAGAAATCCAGGAGAATACAAAAGCCAACAAGGAGGAAATGCAAAAAACACTTAAAGAAATACAGGAGAACTTTGGTCAACAGGCTGAGGTCATGAAAGAGGAAACACAAAAATCTTTTAAAGAAATACAGGAGAACTTTGGTCAACAGGCTGAGGTCATGAAAGACGAAACACAAAAATCTCTTAAAGAATTACAGGAAAACACAAACATGCAAGTGAAGGAGCTAAGCAAAACCATCCAGGATATAAAATCAGAAGTAGAAACAACTAAGAAAACTCAAAGGGAGACAACTTTGGAGATAGAAAGCCTTGGGAAGAAATCAGGGGACAGAGATGCAAATATCAACAACAGAATACAAGAGATAGAAGAAAGAATCTCAGATGCTGAAGACTCCATAGAAACCATGGACTCAACAGTTAAAGAAAATGCAAAATGCAAACAGCTTGTAACCCCAAATATCCAGGAAATCCAGGACACAATGAGAAGACCAAACCTAAGGATTATAGGCATAGATGAGAGTGAAGATTTACAACTTAAAGGGCCAGCAAACATCTTCAATAAAATTATGGAAGAAAACTTCCCTAACCTAAAGAGAGAGATGCCCATGAATATACAAGAAGCCTACAGAACTCCAAACAGACTGGAGCAGAACAGAAATACTTTCCGTCACATAATAATCAAAACACCAAATGTTCTAAACAAAGAAAGAATACTAAAGGCAGTAAGAGAAAAAGGCCAAGTAACATATAAAGGAAGACCTATCAGAATCACAGCAGACTTTTCACCTGAGACTATGAAGGCTAGAAGGTCCTGGGCAGATCTCATGCAGACTCTAAGAGAACACAAATGCCAACCAAAACTACTATATCCAGCAAAACACTCAATCACCATAGATGGAGAAACTAAGATATTTCATGACAAAACCAAGTTTACCCAATATCTATCCACAAACCCGGCCCTAAAAAGGATAATAGGAGGACAACACCAATACAAGGAGGGAAACTTCACCCTGGAAAAAGCAAGATAGTAACCTTTCATCAAACCCAAAAGAAGTTAAGCATTCAAATTTAAAAAATAACGTCAAAAATGATAGGAAGTAACAATCACTATTCCTTAATATCTCTTAACATCAATGGACTTAATGCCCCAATAAAAAGACACAGACTAACTGAATGGATACGTAAACAGGACCCTACATTTTGCTGCTTACAGGAAACACACCTCAGGGTCAAAGACAAACACTACCTTAGAGTAAAAGGCTGGAAGACAATTTTACAAGCAAATGGTCTCAGGAAACAAGCTGGAGTAGCCATTTTAATTTCAGATAAAATTGACTTTCAACCCAAAGTCATCAAAAGAGACCCTGAGGGACACTTCTTGCTGCTCAAAGGAAAAATACAAAAAGAAGAACTGTCAATCCTGAACATCTATGCACGAAATGCAAGGGCACCCTCTTTCGTAAAAGAAACTTTATTAAAACTAAAAGCACACTTTGCACCTAACACAATAATTGTGGGTGACTTCAACACTGCACTTTCCTCAATGGACCGATCAGGAAAACAGAAATTAAACAGGGACACAATGAAACTAATTGAAGCTTTGGACCAATTAGATTTAACAGATATATATAGAACATTCTATCCTAAAACAAAAGAATATACCTTTTTCTCAGCACCTCATGGTACCTTCTCCAAAATCGACCATATAATTGGTCACAAGACAGACCTCAACAAATATAAGAAGATCGAACTAATCCCATGCCTCCTATCTGATCACTATGGAGTAAAAGTGGCCTTCAATAGCAACAGAAACAACAGAAAGCCCACATACACGTGGAAACTGAACAATACTCTACTCAATGATACCTTGGTCAAGGAAGAAATAAAGAAAGAAATTAAAGACTTTTTAGAACACAATGAAAATGAAAACACAACATACCCAAATCTATGGGACACAATGAAAGCAGTGCTAAGAGGAAAACTCATAGCCCTGAGTGCCTCCAAAAAGAAAAAGGAGAGAGCATACATTACCAGCTTAATGACACACCTGAAAGCCTTAGAACAAAAAGAAGCTATTTCGCCCAGGAGGAGTAGAAGGCAGGAAATCATCAAACTCAGGGCCGAAATCAATCAAGTAGAAACAAAGAGAACCATACAAAAAATCAACAATACCAGGAGCTGGTTCTTTGAGAAAATCAACAAGATAGATAAACCCTTAGCCAGAATGACAAAAGGGCACAGAGAAAGTATCCAAATTAACAAACTTAGAAATGAAAAGGGAGATATAACAACGGAAACTGAGGAAATCCAAAAAATCATCAGATCCTACTACAAGAGCCTATACTCAACACAACTGGAGAATCTGGAGGAAATGGACAATTTCCTTGACAGATACCAAATACCAAAATTAAATCAGGACCAACTAGACCATCTAAACAGTCCCATAATGCCTAAAGAAATAGAAGGAGTCATAGAAAGTCTTCCAACCAAAAAAAGCACAGGACCAGATGGCTTCAGTGCAGAATTCTACCAGACCTTCAAAGAAGAGTTAACACCGATACTCTTCAAACTATTCCACAAAATAGAAACAGAAGGAACACTACCCAATTCCTTCTACGAAGCCACAATTACGCTGATACCAAAGCCACACAAAGATCCAACAAAGAAAGAGAACTTCAGACCAACTTCCCTTATGAACATCGATGCAAAAATACTCAATAAAATTCTTGCCAACCGAATCCAAGAACACATCAAAACGATCATCCACCATGATCAAGTAGGCTTTATCCCGGGAATGCAGGGTTGGTTCAATATACGGAAATCCATCAATACAATCCACTACATAAACAAACTCAAAGAACAAAACCACATGGTCATTTCATTGGATGCTGAAAAAGCATTTGACAAAATTCAGCATTCCTTCATGCTTAAAGTCTTGGAGAGAACAGGAATTCAAGGCCCATACCTAAACATAGTAAAAGCAATATACAGCAAACCGGTAGCCAGCATCAAACTAAATGGAGAGAAACTTGAAGCAATCCCACTGAAATCAGGGACCAGACAAGGCTGCCCCCTTTCTCCTTATCTTTTCAATATTGTACTTGAGGTACTAGCTCGGGCAATTCGACAACATAAGGAGGTCAAAGGGATACAAATTGGAAAGGAAGACGTCAAACTATCATTATTTGCAGACGACATGATCGTCTAACTAAGTGACCCAAAGAACTCCACTAGAGAGCTCCTACAGCTGATAAACCACTTCAGCAAAGTGGCAGGTTATAAAATCAACTCAAGCAAATCAGTGGCCTTCCTATACTCAAAGGATAAGCAGGCTGAGAAAGAAATTAGGGAAATGACCCCCTTCACAATAGCCACAAACAGTATAAAGTATCTTGGGGTGACTCTTACCAAACATGTGAAAGATCTGTATGACAAGAACTTCAAGACTCTGAAGAAGGAAATGGAAGAAGACCTCAAAAAATGGGAAAACCTCCCATGCTCATGGATCAGTAGAATCAATATAGTTAAAATGGCCATTTTGCCTAAAGCACTATACAGATTCAATGCAATACCCATCAAAATCCCAACTCAATTCTTCACAGAGTTAGAAAGAGCAATTATCAAATTCATCTGGAACAACAAAAAACCCAGGATAGCTAAAACTATTCTCAGCAACAAAAGGAAATCTGGGGGAATCAGTATCCCTGACCTCAAGCAATACTACAGAGCAATAGTGTTAAAAACTGCATGGTATTGGTACAGTGACAGGCAGGAGGATCAATGGAACAGGATTGAAGATCCAGAAATGAACCCACACACCTATGGCCACCTGATCCTCGACAAAGAGGCCGAAAACATCCAATGGAAAAAAGATAGCCTTTTCAACAAATGGTGCTGGTTCAACTGGAGGTCAGCATGCAGAAGAATGCGAATTGATCCATCCTTGTCTCCTTGTACTAAGCTCAAATCCAAATGGATCAAGGACCTCCACATAAAGCCAGACACTCTGAAGCTAATAGAAAAGAAATTGGGGAAGACCCTTGAGGACATCGGTACAGGGAGAAAGTTTCTGAACACAACACCAATAGCGTATGCTCTAAGAGCAAGAATTGACAAATGGGACCTCATAAAATTACAAAGTTTCTGTAAGGCAAAGGACACCATCAAGAGGACAAATCGGCAACCAACAAATTGGGAAAAGATCTTCACCAATCCTACATCAGATAGAGGGCTAATATCCAATATATATAAAGAACTCAAGAAGTTAGACTCCAGAAAACCAAACAACCCTATTAAAAAATGGGGTACAGAGTTAAACAAAGAATTCTCACCTGAAGAACTTCGGATGGCGGAGAAACATCTTAAAAAATGCTCAACTTCATTAGTCATTAGGGAAATGCAAATCAAAACAACCCTAAGATTTCATCTTACACCAGTCAGAATGGCTAAGATTAAAAATTCAGGAGACAGCAGGTGTTGGAGAGGGTGTGGAGAAAGAGGAACACTCCTCCACTGCTGGTGGGGTTGCAAATTGGTACAACCACTCTGGAAATCAGTCTGGCGGTTCCTCCGAAAACTGGGCACCTTACTTGCAGAAGATCCTGCTATACCACTCCTGGGCATATACCCAGAAGACTCCCCACCATGTAATAAGGATACATGTTCTACTATGTTCATAGCAGCCCTATTTGTAATTGCCAGATGCTGGAAAGAACCCAGGTATCCCTCAACAGAAGAGTGGATGCTAAAAATGTGGTATATCTACACAATGGAGTACTATTCAGCCATTAGAAACAATGAATTCATGAAATTCTTAGGCAAATGGATGGAGCTAGAGAATATCATACTAAGTGAGGTAACCCAGACTCAAAAGGTGAATCATGGTATGCACTCACTAATAAGTTGTTTTTAACCTAGAAAACTGGAATACCCAAAACATAATCCACACATCAAATGAGGTACAAGAAGAAAGGAGGAGTGGCCCCTGGTTCTGGAAAGACTCAGTGAAACAGTATTCAGCAAAACCAGAACGGGGAACTGGGAAGGGGTGGGTGGGAGGACAGGGGAAGAGAAAGGGGTTTGCGGGACTTTCGGGGAGTGGGGGGGGGGCTAGAAAAGGGGAAATCATTTGAAATGTAAATAAATTATATCGAATAAAAAAAAATAAATGTAAAAAAAAACCTCAAAGCACACATTGCACCTAACACAATAATTGTGGGTGACTTCAACACTGCACTTTCCTCAATGGACCGATCAGGAAAACAGGAACTAAACATGGACACAATGAAACTAATTGAAGCTTTGGACCAATTAGATTTAACAGATATATATAGAACATTCTATCCTAAAACAAAAGAATATACCTTTTCTCAGCACCTCATGGTACCGTCTCCAAAATCGACCATATAATTGGTCACAAGACAGACCTCAACAAATATAAGAAGATCGAACTAATCCCATGCCTCCTATCTGATCACTATGGAGTAAAAGTGGTCTTCAATAGCAACAGAAACAACAGAAAACCCACATACACGTGGAAACTGAACAATACTCTACTCAATGATACCTTGGACAAGGAAGAAATAAAGAAAGAAATTAAAGACTTTTTAGAACACAATGAAAATGAAAACACAACATACCCAAATCTATGGGACACAATGAAAGCAGTGCTAAGAGGAAAACTCATAGCCCTGAGTGCCTCCAAAAAGAAAAAGGAGAGAGCATTCATTACCAGCTTAATGACACACCTGAAAGCCCTAGAACAAAAAAGAAGCTATTTCACCCAGGAGGAGTAGAAGGCAGGAAATCATCAAACTCAGGGCCAAAATCAATCAAGTAGAAACAAAGAGAATCATACAAAAAAATCAACAAAACCAGGAGCTGGTTCTTTGAGAAAATCAACAAGATAGATAAACCCTTAGCCAGACTGACCAAAGGGCACAGAGAAAGTATCCAAATTAACAAACTTAGAAATGAAAAGGGAGATATAACAACGGAAACTGAGGAAATCCAAAAAGTCATCAGATCCTACTACAAGAGCCTGTACTGAACAAAACTGGAGAATCTGGAGGAAATGGACAATTTCCTTGACAGATACCAAATACCAAAATTAAATCAGGACCAACTAGACCATCTAAACAGTCCCATAATGCCTAAAGAAATAGAAGGAGTCATAGAAAGTCTTCCAACCAAAAAAAGCACAGGACCAGATGGTTTCAGTGCAGAATTCTACCAGACCTTCAAAGAAGAGTTAACACCAATACTCTTCAAACTATTCCACAAAATAGAAACAGAAGGAACACTACCCAATTCCTTCTACGAAGCCACAATTACGCTGATACCAAAGCCACACAAAGATCCAACAAAGAAAGAGAACTTCAGACCAATTTCCCTTATGAACATCGATGCAAAAATACTCAATAAAATTCTTGCCAACCGAATCCAAGAACACATCAAAACGATCATCCACCATGATCAAGTAGGCTTTATCCCGGGAATTCAGGGTTGGTTCAATACATGGAAATCCATCAATACAATCCACTACATAAACAAACTCAAAGAACAAAACCACATGGTCATTTCATTGGATGCTGAAAAGGCATTTGACAAAATTCAGCATCCTTTCATGCTTAAAGTCTTGGAGAGAACAGAATTCAAGGCCCATACCTAAACATAGTAAAAGGAATATACAGCAAACTGGTAGCTGGCATCAAACTAAATGGAGAGAAACTTGAAGCAATCCCACTGAAATCAGGGACCAGATAAGTCTGCCCCCTTTCTCCTTATCTTTTCAATATTGTACTTGAGGTACTTGCTCGGGCAATTCGACAACATAAGGAGGTCAAAGGGATACAAATTGGAAAGGAAGAAGTCAAACTATCATAATTTGCAGACGACATGATAGTCTACCTAAGTGACCCAAAAAACTCCACTAGAGAGCTCCTACAGCTGATAAACCACTTCAGCAAAGTGGCAGATTATAAAATCAACTCAAGCAAATCAGTGGCCTTCCTAAACTCAAAGGATAAGCAGGCTGAGAAAGAAATTAGGGAAATGACCCCCTTCACAATAGCCACAAACAGTATAAAGTATCTTGGGGTGATTCTTACCAAACATGTGAAAGATCTGTGTGACAAGAACTTCAAGACTCTGAAGAAGGAAATGGAAGAAGACCTCAAAAAATGGGAAAACCTCCCATGCTCATGGATGGGTAGAATCAATATAGTTAAAATGGCCATCTTGCCAAAAGTGATCTACAGATTCAATGCAATACCCATCAAAATCCCAACTCAATTCTTCACAGAGTTAGAAAGAGCAATTATCAAATTCATCTGGAACAACAAAAAAACCCAGGATAGCTAAAACTATTCTCAGCAACAAAAGAAAATCTGGGGGAATCAGTATCCCTGACCTCAAGCAATACTACAGAGCAATAGTGTTAAAAACTGCATGGTATTGGTACAGTGACAGGCAGGAGGATCAATGGAACAGGATTGAAGATCCAGAAATGAACCCACACACCTATGGCCACTTGATCCTCGACAAAGAGGCTGAAAACATCCAATGGAAAAAAGATAGCCTTTTCAACAAATGGTGCTGGTTCAACTGGAGGTCAGCATGCAGAAGAATGCGAATTGATCCATCCTTGTCTCCTTGTACTAAGCTCAAATCCAAATGGATCAAGGACCTCCACATAAAGCCAGACACTCTGAAGCTAATAGAAAAGAAACTGGGGAAGACCCTTGAGGACATCGGTAGAGGGAGAAAGTTTCTGAACAGAACACCAATAGCGTATGCTCTAAGAGCAAGAATTGACAAATGGGACCTCATAAGGTTACAGAGTTTCTGTAAGGCAAAGGACACCATCAAGAGGACAGATCGGCAACCAACAAATTGGGAAAAGATCTTCACCAATCCTACATCAGATAGAGGGCTAATATCCAATATATATAAAGAACTCAAGAAGTTAGACTCCAGAAAACCGAACAACCCTATTAAAAAATGGGGTACAGAGTTAAACAAAGAATTCTCACCTGAAGAACTTCAGATGGCGGAGAAGCATCTTAAAAAATGCTCAACTTCATTAGTCATTAGGGAAATGCAAATCAAAACAACCCTAAGATTTCATCTTACACCAGTCAGAATGGCTAAAATTAAAAATTCAGGAGACAGCAGGTGTTGGAGATGGTGTGGAGAAAGAGGGACACTCCTCCACTGCTGGTGGGGTTGCAAATTGGTACAACCACTCTGGAAATCAGTCTGGCGGTTTCTCCGAAAACTGGGCACCTCACTTCCAGAAGATCCTGCAATACCACTCCTGGGCATATATCCAGAGGATTCCCCACCATGTAATAAGGATACATGCTCTACTATGTTCATAGCAGCCCTATTTATAATTTCCAGATGCTGGAAAGAACCCAGGTATCCCTCAACAGAAGAGTGGATGCAAAAAATGTGGTATATCTACACAATGGAGTACTATTCAGCCATTAGAAACAATGAATTCATGAAATTCTTAGGCAAATGGATGGACCTAGAGAACATCATACTAAGTGAGGTAACCCAGACTCAAAAGGTGAATCATGGTATGCACTCACTAATAAGTTGTTTTTAACCTAGAAAACTGGAATACCCAAAACATAATCCACACATCAAATGAAGTACAAGAAGAAAGGAGGAGTGGCCCCTTGTTCTGGAAAGGCTCAGTGAAACAGTATTCAGCAAAACCAGAACGGGGAAGTGGGAAGGGGTGGGTAGGAAGACAGGGGAAGAGAAGGGGGCTTATGGGACTTTCAGGGAGTGGGGGGGATAGAAAAGGGGAAATCATTTGAAATGTAAATAAATTATATCGAATAAAAAAAATTTAAAAAAAATAATTGAAAGCAGGACACAAGAAAACCATGGTGGGAATGGCATTTTAGGACAGATACACAGTGGAGTGGGCAGTAGAAGAGGGATAGAAGGGTGTGACAAAGAGCTGAGAATGAAAGAGCAGAAGGAGGGGTGATGGAAAATGAAGAGAGAGAGGAACAGAGTAAGAAATAGTCCTAAGGTGTATAAAGAGGAGGTTTTTACATGAACACGTGACAAGGAAAGAATAGGAGGGGAGAGAGGGGTGGGATAGTGGAGAGAGGGGTGAAAGGGGGAGAGGGGGGGAGGGGGAGAGGGGAAGAGAGGGGATGAGATGGAGAGAGAGGAAGAGGGAGGGGAGAGAGGGAAAAGAGGAGAGGGAGAAAGAGGATAGGTGGAGGAGAGAAAGGTGAAAAGGTAGAAAAAGAGAAGGGGCTGGGCAGTGGTGGTGCACGCCTGTAATCCCAGCACTTGGGAGGCAGAGGCAGGTGGATTTCTGAGTTTGAGGCCAGCCTGGTCTACAGAGTGAGTTCCAGGACAGCCAGAGCTACACAGAGAAACCCTGTCTCAAAAAACCAAAGGAAAAAAGAGAGAGGGGGGAATAGAATAAGAAAAGGGAGAGAGGGGAGGGAAAAAAGAGGAAGGAAGGGAGAGAGGGAGAGGAGGATGGAGAAGGGAAGGAAAAGAGAGAGGGGGAGAGAAATGGAGAGAGGGAAAAAGAGGTGAAATGGAGAGGGAGGGAAAGAGGGAGGGGAGAGAAGGGAAAGGAAGAAAGAGGAGGAGAGGATAGACTGGGGAGAGAGAAAACTAATAGGGAGTTTAGACAATAATAAGCAGAACGGGGTGAGGTGAAAGAAAAATAGTGTCTGGTGGGTAAGAACATGCATGTCAACTGCCCTGGCCCGCAAGAAAAAAAATAAATGGAGCCAAAGAGCTATGGAAGGTGTCCAAATCGTCAGCTCCAGGCCTGGGGACATTGTGTGTGTATATATATACATACAGTGTGTGTGTGTGTGTGTGTGTGTGTGTGTGTGTGTGTGTGTGTGTGTGTGTGGAGAGAGAGAGAGAGAGAGAGAAGTTATTAAGCTGTTCAGGAAAAGTCTGGGTCACACAACCAGTTCTAGGAGAACCATCTGAGAGCTATTCCATAAATTTCTAAGTTCATGTCACCTAAATTCTGGGAAGGACATGCCCAAAGGGATGGGGTGCTTTTCCTAAATACTCCCACACAGCCACAATTTCCCAACAACAGGCACAGGGGTTGTTGAGAAATCCCTCCCACACCTGGAGCTCCTGGGGGTAGGGAGGGGGGTGCAGACTAAGAATCACTGAAGTATGGGTTTTCAGTCTGCCCTTGCTCTGTGGTGCTCCATGCCAGGCTCCATGCCATGCTCTGAGGTTCCAATCAGCAAGGGCTCCTCTTTCCTCGGAGAACCTGGTGGGTGTACAGACCCCTTATCACATGGGCCCGACCATTCTCAATTGTCTGAACTATTTGGATAGGAACTTGTTAAAGCTCTTCGCTAGGGCTGAGAACAGGAGGGGGTGGGTCAGGGAGATCCAGAAACATCTTCCGCACTCCCACATAAGCACACTACACTGATAGGAGCATTCCTTTCTCCACACTCTCCTGTGTTCTTCTCCTTTCTCTCCTTCTCACCCGCTCTACTTTCCTCCTCCTCCTCCCCTCCCCCTTCCTATCCCTTCTCCTTCCCTTCCTTCTCTTACTGTTAGTTTTTTGAGATGGGCGGGGGGTCAATCTTGCTATACAGCCCAGGCAGCCAGTTTTGAAGTCACCGCCCATTTCTGTCAACTTTCCCATGTGCTAGAATTACAGGGGTCCACCACTGTGTCTGGTTCACAGAGAATTACTCATGCCAGCCAGGTGTCAGTTTAAGAGTCATTATGAACATTAACTCTGCTCACAATAGCTTTGCAAGCTGGCTGCCATTGTCCTCAAGAGAAAAATCAAAAATCCTAAAGGTATCATCTTATAAATGTTCACATCCACCACCCACCTACCCACCCTCAACTCCACGTTGTTCCTTCTTCCTCTGGGGCAAAGAGAGCTTTAGAAATCCAACTCTCACAAGTGAACACCAGCCATCCACCAAGCATTTTTTGAGGTCTGGAGGGTTGCTTTATAGTCCTTCTCATTGCAAGTTAAGGGGCAATCTCATTTTTCATTGAGATGGCCGCGGTCATCTGGGTTTAGGGATGAAATCGTACAAAGGTTATACACTGCCGCGAAGCTCAAGTGACTTGTCCTGTGTGCCCACAGGAAAGCGCGTTTGTCTGGGAGAAGGCATTGCCCGCAATGAACTGTTCCTTTTCTTCACCACCATCCTCCAGAACTTCTCTTTGGACAGCCCAGTAGCTCCTGAGCACATTGACCTCACTCCCAATAATAATGGGGCAGGCAAAATACCCCCACCATACCAGATTCACTTTCTGTCCCGCTGAAGGGGCTGAGAGAGGAGAGTCAATGGACCTCAGGTCCTCACATGTCCCCATTTCTGTCCCCTGTGAATGGAATAGGAAAACCCAGTGAAGCGCCTTTCTTGATGTATGAAGAGACTTCTGGAGGCAACGACTTGTTCTGAGTCACCTTTCTCGTGCTTGTTAACAGCCATAGCCCCAACTTGCCAGAGCGATCTAGACTCCATGATCTGTGCTGATGGACTAGAGATGGTCTCTCTTGAGTTGCCTCCATCATACTCCCGTGTGTTGTGTTGGAGGGTCATGCTTGAAGATTCCCTTTATAGATGAGTAGCAGGCCACACAATGACACCACACTGCTATTGAGTAAGGGAGACCAAGGTCACACCGTGAGTCTGGAACAGCACCTACCTTCCCCTAACTGTGTTTAAACTGAGATGAAGTCATAGAACTAAGCTGACAACATTGTTTAGTTTCCTATTCCCAGACAGAGTCTCATGTAGCTCAGACCGGCCTCAAAATCCTATCTACATCCAAAGATGTCTTGAATTCTGGATCTGCCTTCCAATGCTGACATCATAGGCACGTGGACCTACACCCACGTTTTAAACTGACTATATCTTAATGTTTAGATTATAACGTCTTTTGATTTGTTCACAATACTGTACAACTTCACTATCTAATTTCAGGTATTTTGTCACACGTAACCAACGCCCTGACCTATTAGATCAGTCCCTTGTGACCTATTAGATAGCGTCCCCCACCCCCACCACCCACCCCGCCACACAGTCTGACTTCTATATCAATGGACTGGCCTGACTTGTGTGCCTTGAAGAAAAAGCAACAATGCAGTCTTTTACGTTGGTTGTCTTTTATGGCACAGCCTACTTCTCAGGTCGCTGTACTGTGCAGGCCACGGTCACACACCTTTATAGACTTTCCCCCATTCTCTTTCTTAGATTCCTCCCCTTGCATCTTCTCTCTAGACAAGGAGCTCCTCTGCCCTCGGCCCCTGAGCTGCATAACTCTACTTAGATTCTCGAGCACCGCCCTGTAAGTCCTCGGGGATCTCATAAATACATGAAACCTTCCTCACCCATCAAGAAAGAATCCATGCTGTGATTTTGTTTGAGTGTGGGTTGCTTGCTTGTTTGTTGAGACAGGATGTCATTATGTAGCCCTGGCTGGTCTTGAGCTCACTGAAATCCATCTGCCTCTGTATCCTGAGTGCTGGGATTAAAGGTTTGTGCTGCCACATCTTGGTTAAACACTGCTGAGGGTTTTTGTTTTTCTGTGTTTGTTGTAGTGTGGGGACTGTACACAGGACTGAACCTTTATAAATACTGTGTGGTTTATAAAGTGTTTTACAACCTACAAAGACATTTTGTTTGCAAAATTCCTTTGGCAGCATGCATTGTTATAAGGTGATTTTCCATTTCACAGAGTAAATATTTTAATTCCTGTGTAATGTTCACCAGGAAGCTTCCATGAATAAAGGTCTTTATTTTGTCTACAAAGCTCATTAAGTGGAAAACTACTTGATGATAGCTTAAATTTTTCAATGCCCTTGAAGCGAGGGACTGTTTTTCAGTCTTCCCACACTGATATGACGAGTGTTTCCTGGGTGTCCACTAGGGGGCAGGCAAGGTCCTTAGCGTGGGACTTGAGAGTTAAACTAAGGAGAGGCCTGTCGTTTTGGTTCCATTTCTGTTGACAAGATAAAATACCGTGACAGACAGCAACACAGGGGAGGACGGGTTTATTCTGCTCATAATTCCAGGTGTTATTCCATCAGTGGAGGGGAAGTCAGGACAGGAACTTCAAACAGGTTCACGTCTCATCGGGCAGTCAATAGCAAAAAGAACAAACGGGCCCTGGCTTGGGCCTAGCCAGCTTTCAATCTACAGTCCAGGGTCCCAAACCAGGGGACGGTACCGCTCACAGTGGGCTGGGTCTTACTGTATCCATTAACAACCAAGACAAATCCCCATATGCATGCCCACAGAGCAACCCACTGTACACTACGCCTCGCTGAGACTTTCTTCCCAAGTGATTCTACTTAGCAAGACCCTGTCTCTAAACAAAAATCAAACAAACCTATCACGTTCCTGGATCCCTGAAAATTTTGGTATGAAAATGTAGAGGGCCATACTGTGTAACCCAGGCTGTTGTCCTCGGGCACGATTGCATCAGCCTCCTGAGTGCTAGTATTACAGGCCTGAGATACTCAGCTGGGCATGGTGTAACCTTGGACTTTACAGAATAGGTGAGACTGGCACTGAGGGCCACATTCTCTCAGCCTAAGAAGCTATGTTGTGATCTTCAGAATCACTCTCGCAGTTCCAGTATTTGGCCTACAGGGGGAGCACCAGTCCCAGAAGATCAGACCTCCATTTCATTACTCTGACCTCAGAGATGCGCTCACTTACACAGAGAAATGGGGCCTTTTGGCTCAAAGTTTTGAAGGCTCCACTGTAAGCAGGAGGACCCGTTGCTGTGGGCCATCTGGTGGGCAGTGCTAGGGAACGTTTGGGGCAACAAGTTATTCTTACTTCATGAACAGAGAAGAAAAAGGAAGGAAGGAAGGAAGGGAGGAAGGAAGGGAGGGAGGGAGGGAGAGAAAAAAGAAAGGAAGGAAGGAAGGAAGGAAGGAAGGAAGGAAGGAAGGAAGGAAGGAAGGAAGGAAGGAAAGAAAGAAAGAAAGAAAGAAAGAAAGAAAGAAAGAAAGAAAGAAAGAAAGAAAGAAAGAAAGAAAGAAAGAAAGAAAGAAAGAGAAGTTAGGAAAGGAAAGGAAAGGAAAGGAAGGGAAAGGAAAAATAGAGGAGAGAAGAAAGGAAAAGAGATAGGGGTCCCCCAAAGCATCTTCAGCCATATCTCCAGGACTAAGAAAATCTCACAGTTCCCCGTCTCCGAAAAGTTCCACAATCTCCAAATAGGACCATCCTGAGGATCAAATTACCATACAGACTTTAGGGGGTCGTCCAAGTTCTCCCCACTTTTTCAAAACCTAACTCGCATGCACCAAGTTTCTATTTCTCCTTCCCTCATTCAGCTTTGGGGAAGGCGTTGTAAACTAACAAAAATCAAAACGAGGTGTCTCTCTGAGTTATGAGTGCTTGCTGGGAGAGCCTGAGAAACCAAGTTCAAATCCCCATGACTCATGTAAACATCTGGGCGTGGCCACGTGCAGCTGCACCAGTAGCACTGGCAAGGGGAGCAGAGACAGAGGCACGGGTTTGGGAGTCTAGGCTGTCAAACAAAGTAACTAGTTTCAGGCTCAAGGAGAGAACAGTTTTGAAGTGAGTAAGGCAGAGAATGAAAGGAAACTATGACAGCCCCTGCACGTGGGCACAGACACACACACACACACACAAACACACACACAGGGGGGGGGGAGGGATTGTTCAAAATCCGTTGTGTGGCCCCATCATGCCAAGCGAGAGCTAGGGAAAAAACATGGTTTTGCATACCCAGCTGAGTGGAAAATAACAGAGACTTGGAAGGCAAGAATCCGTACCTGGCATTTTCTATTGCGTTCAGTTTAAGCAAGTTTAAGAACTTGTACCTCTACCTTCCAAACCTATAATTAATCTCTAGCACCAATAGTTGGTGAGAGGGCTAGACAGATAAATTTAGCCTTTGTCCGTATTACCAAGGTGATAAAGACTGATTCAAAATGATCTCTGTATACAGTAAGCCTTACCCTGCTTTGTGGGCAAACCAAGATCAGCTTAAGAATATGCTCTGGGGTAACCAAACAACTGAGTCTCAGCCAATCACAGCCTCCCAACTGACTAGACCATTTCCATAAGAAGCAAACTACAGAAAATCAAGCTGTTTCCGGGTTTGTTTGTTTGTTTGTTTAATATATATATATGATTTGAGAATTTCATAAAGTATTTTTAAAATCATATTCTTTCCTGTCCCCTCAAGCTCTCACAAACCCCCTTCCCTTCGACAAACCCAGGGACACTCCCTTAAGGAAAAGCATTTCCCCCTCTGCCATCAGCTGTCACTTGTGAAGAGCTTCTTAGATTGAGTGGGACATTGTGCCCGCTCCTACCCACCCCACCCCACCCCACCCCCACGCCCACCCCCACCTCCACCCCACTGGGGTTGTATCTGGCTTGAGCTTATGCGGGTCCCGCGCGTGGGCAGCCTGTGAGGGTCCCAGCGTGCAGTCAGGGTCTCTGAGTTCATTTGTGCACTCGCCTGGTGTCTGGAAATTTTTGTCTCCTTTTGGTCATCTACCACCTCTGGTTCTCACAGTCTTCGGATTAATATTGTGAAAACAATCATTGTACCAAAAGCAATTTACAGATTTGATACAATTGTCAAATTTTCAATAAAATTTTTCATGACATTGAAAAAAATCTTAAACTTTCATATGAAAGCTTTTTTGTTAAACCTATTAGATTTTTCTTTAACAAGAGGTTATTGATATTACAAGTGGGCAGTGTGAAAAGGATACGCTCTGGATAGGGCGAGACCAAGAGCTCAGCGCAAAGATTTGCTTGGCCCCCGGGGGGGAGGGGAGGATAAGGAGACAAAGATGGAGATGGAGGATGAGAGAGAAGGGAGAAGGAATGAGGGAGATGAGGAGGGGTGTTTGTCCCAGGGGCACAAAGGCCTGCCAGGGGGTAGAGAGGAGACCGACGAGGCCCATAGGAAAATGGTGATTTAAAACTGGTAAAACGGGAATCCTCTGCTCGGATGAGGTGTTTATTCTAATTGGGCATGCTAATTAAAGCAGCCAAAGGGGCTGTTAACTGCTGAACGGCAATGCCTTGATAGCTGGGCCTTCATAGTCTCCGGAAGGGGACGTGAGCAGGGAAAGAAAAGAGTTGGTGGTTAGCTACAGAAAGAGAATCGAATGGGTTTCGGGTTTTTTTTTGTTTTTTGTTTTGTTTTTTGTTTTGTTTTGTTTTTTAGCAAGGCAGAGAGAATAAGGGAGAAAGGCAAGGCCCGCCGTGCTCAGGCTGGCCGAGCCCCTGCAGGAAGTGTGGGATGTTGGGTCCTGTGTAAGGAATATTATTCGTGTTACTACGATCAGCCAACGGTCAGTAAACCCATAACACATAATATCCTAGGTACGAGGATGGGAGATGGAAGAATAAGACAATTACGCCCCCCTTCCGTATGTAAATATCAGCAGATGAGGCCAAACACAAGCAGGTCATGAGATGAGCTCAGTCAGTTAAGAACTATGACAGAAACTGGGCAAGCACAGGTGGGTATTGTCAGGTCACGGTCCTTTTAGCCTGAATGGTGGGAGGGCTTTGGGAAGTGTGAGCTCTGCAGGTGGGAGGGGTGTGGGGAACAAAACATTCCTTTTGTATAGGGAGCCCCAGGGGCAAAGGCCTTGAGGTGAGATCAGGTTTGGCAACTTCCAGGATCAATCAAACATCCTATCTGACAGGGTCTTCTGAGAAAAAAAAGTTTCACAAGAGTCCCTTCTCCCCGCCCCTCTGTGCGCATGCGCATGCTTGCGCGTTGGGGGCGGGCGGGATGTGGGTGTGGGTATGTGTTCATAGCGCATGTCTGTGAAACGTGAGTGCACATAGTCTTGTGTAAGCACACAGAGGTCAGAGCAGGACACAGAGTCTCTATGGCTCTCTGCCTTGAGAAGGTCTCCCACCTGGCCTGTGAGCTCTTGGGGTCCATTTGTCTGCATTATCCTATACGGAGATTGCAGGCAACACCGAGCCATGCTCAGCCTTCTTTTTGTGGGCTCTGGGGATTTGCTGGATAAACATGAGGTCCTCGTACTTATCCAGCAAACACTCTTGCCCACATAGCATCTCCCAAGCTTCGTACTTGAGATAGGATAGCTCACTCAGCTCTGGGGGGTCCGGGGCCGGGGGAGTGCTGACTAGGCTGGGCTGATCGCCAGCAAACCACAGATATCCACCTGCCTCTGCTTCCCCAGCTCTGATATTAAAGGATTGTGGCACTGTTCCTTGATTTCTTCTTCTTTTTTTAATGCCTGTTCTGGGGACTGAATTCAGATCCTTATATGTTTTTGCCACGTATTTTACAAACTGAACTGTCTCCTCAGCCCTAGGCAGGAATGTATGTGTATGCATATATAATATATTATATATAATATATTATGTGTAATATAATATATATAATGATAATGTGTAATATATTATATATAATGTGTAATATATTATATATGACATAATATATGATATATAGCATATAGTATATAAGATATAATGTTATATGATGTGATATATATGTATATATCACATTATATAATATATATGTATATATATCATAGGAAAGTCCAAGTTGATCTTGGAACTATGGGCCTGAATGTTGGTATTACAGAAGTGTGCCTGGCTCAGTTCGCTAATTTCTTGTTGCTCACTTCTTCTCTTTTACTTATATAGACCCCCTCACATGTAGCAAGCACACTGTAGGACTTACAGTAAATATTCTCAAAGTAAATAATAGCCAAGTGCTCGAGGGATGTGAATATACTTCGACATTGTGTTTCTGGGTTGACACGGTGGTCTCTAGAGCTCCTAGAAGATCTTCAGATTCTAGGGTATGTCTCATGTCTACAGAATTAGAAACCGCATCTCTAACCTCAGCTTTTCCTTAGCACAGGAATCACCATGGCAGGATCTGCTTACACCTCAGTGTTGAATCTGAGCTACTAGGTGACTTTGAGATGTGGTTTAACCCCACCTCTGCCTTACTCATGCATTTGTAAGGCCATGAAGATAACAGGGCTTATGGAAGAGCTGCTGGTGGAATTAGCTGCCGTATGTACAAATGCTCGCACGTGTCTGGGATCCAGCCAGTGCCCTGAAGAACTGGCTGTACCCATCAGTGGTGAAGCCTGTTATTGAGGTTAAGTGAGCTTTGATTTGCATCACCTGGCACTAAACATGAGTCGGAGAAATGACTGTGCTGGCTGCTCCCAAGGCTTCTGAAGCCAAGCTGGCATGGGGCTTGCTGCTCTGGTTGGCACAGGGCTCACTGCTCTGATTGGACTATACCCTCTCTCTGACACCACCCTGCTTCTGCACAATTGCATTCTTTCTGTTTTCCCCAGTCTCCATCTTTTTCCGGGGCCTTTAGCTCACACTATAGTCCTCGGATGATTGAATTTCTGTGTTCCTCATCAAGGAAGACATGTCCACGGCTCCAAGTCTCTCTGTCTTTAGCTGTGTATCTCTCCCTGTCACTATGTGCTCTCCATGCTTAGTGTCTCCCTCCTTTCCTCCCTCCTTCCTTCCCTTCACATGTACCCCAGGCTGGCCTTGAACTCTCCCGGTAGCAGGGGATGATCTTGAACTTCTGATTTCTTGCCTCTATCACCCAGAATTTGGGGTGTGCACTACTATGGCCGGTGTGTATGTGTGTGTGTGTGTGTGTGTGTGTGTGTGTGGTACTGGGGATGGAGCCCAGGTTGTGCTTGCTGCCAACTGAGCCACATCCCCAACCCTTATTGGTGATACCTTCATTTCTCTCCCTCCCTCTCTCTCATCTTCGCCCCCTACCTCCACCCCCTAATGTCTTTGAGCTATTGAGCCCACCCCCCTTTCTTTCCCAGACTTCCACTCTCTGCCTGTGTCCTCAGATGCCCTCTCCCCTGATCTCTTTTTACTTGCAGATGTCCTTTGTCCAGGGCCATCGCCTCATGACTCGCTTATGGAGAGAAGTTACATAGAAATCATGAACCTGGAGAGGGGTGGAGATAGATAAAGAAGGAACCTAAGCCATGAAGAAGCATTGTGTCCCTCCTCCCTCTGCAGAGCCTTCTCTCTTCTTGTCACCCCACTAACCTAGCCTTATAGACCTCCCCTAGCCAGGCTCATGGTCCATGCAGGTGATCCCAAATACTAAGAAGAATGAGGGAGAGGGGTTAGTGTTCAACACCTACATGATCTGTAGAGAGAATTCAAGGCCAGTGTGGGCAATTTAGTGACAGAGATCTTGTCTCAATTAAAGAGATCAGGGGCAGGGATGGAGATATCTGTGGCAGGGAGTTTGCATAGCATGTGTGAAGCCATGGGATTAATCCCCAAGACCACAAACACAAAATAAAGACAACCCCAAATGGGACTGTCCAAAACCATTCCCACACCAGAGAGATAGGATAGCTAGCTCTCTGACATGGAACATTACGAAAATGAATAGTACAAGGATAAAGGTCCTGAAGGGCCCAGCCCTGCAGCTATGCAGAGCTTCCCAGAGGAGAAAGGTATGGAGTCCTCGCCAACTCCCAGTAAAAGTATAAAGCAATGCAATTAAGAGACACTGTTAGATATTAAAGGGGTGCCTTCAGCATGGTCACGGTCTACTGCTCCATTTTCTAATCACCCAAATCAATATCTCTGAAGACAGAAAAAAAAAGTGTGCCTGGACTCCTCCCTAGCACACAACTGCTGGGTCTCAACAAGGAGAGAATGCTCATCTTCCTTATGGGGGGTGCGGGGAAGGTATGGAAGCTGCCGGAGGGACAAACTGATGTTTGATCCTAGCTCTTCCCCTTTAAAGCCAGGTTCAGGACCCAGAAGAAAGCTTAGTTGGTAGAAATGCTTGCTGTGCACGCACAAGGACCTAAGTTCAGATCTCTAGCATTTATGTAAAAAACCAAGGATGCCTATGTGCATCTATAATCCCAGGGCTGGGGAGGCAGAGACAGACGGACCACTGGAGCTTCCTGGTCATCCATCCAAAGTAGGGAGTTCTCAGATTTCCAAAAGTATGGTGGTAGGCTAGGCATAGTAGCCCATGCCTTTAGTCCCAGCACTCAGGAAGCAGAAGCAGGAGGATCTCTGTGGCTAGCCTGGTCTACATAAATGATTCTAGAGCAGCCACAGCTCAGTAGAGCTACCCTGTCTTAAAGAACACAGAAATGATGAAAAGCAATAGAGGAAGACATACCTGAGGTCTGTGCATGCATGTACCAAACATGTGCACACTCACAGACATCCACAAACACAGAGCCAACCGGCCTCAAGCAAGTCTTCTTATGTCCTTGTTTAAGATGAGACTGACACACAAATTTCTGTTTCAATAAGAAGACTTATACCTGCGGGAGGCTATCTCTTCTCACAGCAGCCATTAGTAGTCTACAGTTCTTTGCCATTGGGTGGGACTCCATGACATTTTTCCCTTCCAACCAAATATTTCCATTGATATTCCCATTGTTCCTCTCTTGTTTATGCAGCTGGGAAAGATAGCTTTATAGCAGACTCCCTGATATTCCAACTCTGACTTTCCTCAGGATGATTCTCAATAGGAAAGGCCATTAAAATTTCTCTTGTAGGGAGGTATCTCTGTCTCATAGGTAATTTCTTCTGAATTGAAACATTCTCTCCTGGAGGGAAGAGGCAGATTCACAAAACCCATGAAGTAAACCAAAACTTACTACATCTGTTCAGATTTGGTCCTTTGCTCTGTATTATAATTTTAAATACTGCCCCCCCATGGCCAGGTTGCCCCCAGGTATGAGAGAATCCACAGGAAAACAATATGTAATCTTGCCCCCCCCCCAAGTTATCCCTGATTGGTAAATAAAGATGCCTACAGCCTATAGCCAGGCAGAAGAGAGATAGGCAGGTTTCTGGGCTTGGGGTGGGAGGCAGGAGGCCATGAGGAAGGAGAGAGAGAAGATGGAGAGAGAACAAGATGACAAGGGGTAGGCCATGAGGGTTGGCCAATTGGGCTTAAGAGCTGACCAGGTGGAAAATGGCAAGTTACAACTCAGGGTTATTGATGGGGAAGTAAATTCTAATGACTTAGAGGGTAGACATCTATCCTGCTTTAATGCTATAAGGGCTTATTATGAATATAAAAGTTGTGTGTCTTTTATTTGGGAGCTTAATGGTCAAAGGCAGAATAGAAACCCTGATTTGAGATTAAATATATGATAACACATACCTAGGAACTTCAGAGTCACATAGCTTACAGGGCCCCTCCCCCAAGGATATAGAATCAGTATGCAGTTGCTGGGAGAGGAGACTCCTTTTAGTCTTTGCAACAACTCAGGCAGGAATGCTGATGCTTGCTGAGTTGGTCTTTGTCTCAATTGTGAGCTGTGTGCTCTGAACACATTGACGCCTGGCACACGGAATAATACTTGGAGTTACATTAGCATCCTGTTTACTGGCTCCAATCAGGGAAGCCAGGAGATGAGCTAGAAGGACCTCATATGCAAAGATATAAGATTTGTGCAATAGTGGATTGTGGGGGCCCAAGCCCTCCAGGTCCCACAGCTGAGAAGTGGCCATGTTGAGATGTGACGTTAACTATCTAAGTGAAGATTAAGATTACTATGGTGTTCTGCAGGGTCTGGCCTCTGTTTTCTGCTCTACTGTGTATGATATTCACCTCAACATCACGTAATAATGAAAAATGGCTCCTAGAGTTCCAATTATTGACTTTTGTCCTGACTATCAGAAAGGTGTGTGCCTCTGTGTGTATGCATTCGTATATGTGATGTGTATATTTTACATATTGATACTTGCATTTTTATTTATGCAAGTACCAATGTGACAGCACCCCCTACCACCTTAGGACAACTCATGCCACATTAGTGACACCCATGATCATTTTTGCCTAAGAGCCTAGAGCATAGAACCCCCACCCCCATCAAAAATGAGAACAAAACTTAATCCATCATAATCTATAGTTGTAGGAAAGTCCCCAAATGTACTAACCTTGCTTTTGGTTTCTGTGTCTCCTCTTACTGCTACTGTTCTTGACATTTGAACTATGTCAATCAGGGTACAGGTTTTGGGCATAAAAGGCAAAGAACAGTAAGTTTCCCATATAACCGGCTGGTCACCAAATAAAAACCTTATATTGGCTTTAAGAGTCCATATGCTTGCTGAAGGCATTAGCTCTCAACACCAAGAAGGTGCCACACAACCTTCTACCCTATTCTATTGTTCACAATCTACTAACATTTTCTCTCCCTTCCTCTGTCCCACTCTTTCTCTCTCCCTTTCTGCCTTACACCCTCCCTTCCCCGCTCTCTTTATTTCTCTACACACAAAACTTAAACAAAATCATTTTTGATACCCCAACCCTGCCCCTTGCCAGCACATCATCTGGGGAGAGCAAACTCCAGCACTTCTTGCCTGAGGAACCCAATAGAATTGGCCCTGGTGCTGGAGGCAGGGTAAGTCAGACCCAAGGGTGTGAGAGCAAAAGAACCATCCCTGCCCCTCATCTGTCATGCAGTAGGGTGGGCTTAAGAGAGGTCACCCTCCCATCACTGCCTTTCACCTCATACAGCACTCAAGAGAGTAGACCCCAGTCTCACCTGGGCAGCACAGTAGAGCTGGCCCCATTGGTGTGGACATGGGGAACTGACCCTAAGGGCATGAGAGCTGGAGATGGGGCCCTGCCCCTTGCCTGGGCAAAGTGGGATATCTGGGTGTGGTGGCATGGTTGCAGGTGGTCTGGTCAACTCAGCCTCCATCCAGGCCCAGATCCAGGGCTCTGAGTTGACCCACCCCAATATCCACCCTATCTATGAACTGTTGGAGTGTGCGAATGGGGTCAGTCCTACAAAACCAAAGCTAGACACGGGGCAACACAACAGGATATCTCAGCGGGATCCCTGTGTGTAGCAGGAACTGCAGGGCTGCCTCTATGTAAACGCTGGGGCCTATGCAGCTGCAAAAGCACCTCCTGCAGGAGGACGTAATTGAGGACTGCCTGAGACAGCAAGGATTGCTGGTGCAACCAATGCCAGCCAATCAGGAACTGCTGTTTAGAATAGATATTTTCTTTAGACCAATAGGAGGCGTGGGTGGAGGGTATTAAAGGAGCTTACACTAGACTCCCCAGGGCTCCCAGGAACTAAGTTATCAACCAAGGGGTACGCATGGTTCCAGGAGCCACATTTGTGGCGGAGGAATGCGTTGTCGGGCATCGGTGGGAGGAGAGGTCCTTGGTCCTAAGAAGGCTCGATAGATGCCCCAGTGTGGGGAAATCGAGAGGGGGTAGGTGGGAGTGGGTTGGGTGGAGGGGCATCCTCATGGGGGCAGGGAAGGAAGGATGGGTTGGGGGTTTTCTGGGAGGGGGGGAACCAGGAAAGGGAATAACATTTGAAGTGAAAATGAAGAATGTATTCAATAAGAAAATAATAATAAAATAAAGGAGCGTTCAGCAGTGCTCAGACCAGCTTGCTGCAGCATTTCTCACCTGCTCCCAGAGTCTGTGTCACTGACTCTGCGCCAACTCACCCCCAACTCCCAAGAGCCGGGAGGGTCTGGCAGAGAGCTATCCAGGATACAGGCAACACCTGTGAAAGTCCAATGTTGATGGCGTAGCAGAAGTCAGAGGTCTCTTACCAGACCAACATATAACTCATTGCAATGAGCATTTACACGTAAAGCTGTTTGGGCAAAAGGGTGTAGTGTGACACACTGTGACACAGCACAACTTCCGGGATGGGATTGTTTTTGTTTAGTTGGTTGTTTGATTTTGGGTTTTTTGTTTTGGATTTTTTTTTTTGGGGGGGGGGGGGGTTATGGTTCTTTGGGGAGGAGGTTGCAAGGGCAAAGGGTGCATATGAAGGGACAGGGATATGAGTCAGATTGAGGAGCATGATGTGAAATACACAAAGAATCAATAAAAAGTTTAAAAAAACATTTGCAACAACTTTATT
The DNA here is from genome assembly GCF_947179515.1 of Apodemus sylvaticus. Classification (NCBI taxonomy): domain Eukaryota; kingdom Metazoa; phylum Chordata; class Mammalia; order Rodentia; family Muridae; genus Apodemus; species Apodemus sylvaticus. The sequence goes on from NC_067472.1 coordinate 187,847,418, forward strand.
TATAGCAATCAAACCAAAACACCAGCACCACAAAGGAGAGAACAGCCCAGGTGTTCCTTTGTAAGAAAATGGATATACAAACTGCAGTGTGTTTGGACTCAGCAATACTTAACTATTGAAAAACACAGCAAGGGGCTGGAGAGATGGCTCAGTGGTTAAGAGCACTGACTGCTCTTCTGAAGGTCCTGAGTTCAAATCCCAGAAACCACATGATAGCTTACAACTATCCAAAATGAGATCTGACATCCTGTTCTGGGATGTCTGAAGACATCTACAGTGTACTTACATATAATAAATAAATAAATCTTTGGGTCAGATTGAGCATGGCCAGAGAAAGCAACCATCTGTAATGAGATCTGACCCCTTCTTCAAAACAAAACAAACAAGAATGCATCTTAATCACATTGAGCTAAAGAAAAGATGTCATATACTGGGACAAGGGGTGTAGCTCAGTGGTAGAGCACTTTCATAGAATGTGCAAGGCCCTGTGCTTGATCTCAAAAACAAAACAGAATAAATAAATAAATAATAAAAAAACAAGGCCACCCCCCACCAGCATTCATTCCTAACAGCTAAAATTAGAAACAGCCCAAGAGTCCATTGAGGGGATAAATCTCAGCACAGTACACACACACATTATTCTGCCTTAAGGAGGGAGGGGCTCCGACACTAGCCAACAAACCTAGAAGACAATTTGCTATGTGAGTTGTAGGCTTATATTTTTCAAAACTTTAAATGCTTTTACTTCCCTTCTAGCCCACCACCCACCAGAATGGAAAGGTAAATCGGGCAAAGAAGGATGTGGACCTGTTCTTTGGAACAAATCCAATCTGCATTGTCAGGATATCAGCAGTTCAACTCACATGATTCAGCAGTGGCAGCTCAATCCACTCACAGACACCGTTCATGAATCAGCAAATCAATGAGAATCTGCTTGTAACTTTAATTGGTTTTATAACCTTCCTTTTAATGACGGTTCTTATCTTAGTTAGGATTTTACTGCTGTGAACAGACACCAGGACCAAGGCAAGTCTTATAAAAGACAACATTCACTTGGGTGGGGCTGGTTTACAGGTATTGGTCCATCATCATCAAGGTGGGAGCATGGCAGCATCTAGGCAGACATGATGCAGGAGGAACTGAGAGTTCCACATCTTCATCTGAAGGAAGTTACTGGAAGACTCACTTCCAGGCAGCCCACGCCCACAGTGACACACCTAGTCCAACAAGGCCATACCTACTCCAAGAGGGCTACACTGTCTAATAATGCCACTTCCTGGGCTGAGCATATACAAACCATCGCAGTTCTTAAATGTTTTAACATTGCTTGTAGCCCACTACCCACCAGAGAGAGTGGAAAAGAAAGAATACTGGGGAGGCGACTGGGGGGAGGGTGGGAATTGGACCTGTTTAGAAAGGTTCTTTAGAGCAACTCATGGAAATCGGCAGTTCAGTCCACAGGTTGGCAGTGGCAGCTCAAGCCACTTGCAAGCACCTCATGGATACACTAGCAGTCCAGTTTGGTAGAGTCAGGTTAACAACATTAGTGACATGACCTAGCAGAGACCACCAGGTGTCAGCCTCAGTTCAAATCAGCAGGAGGGACTGGGAGGAACACCAGGAGAAGTTCTCAGCTGTGCCTCTCTCAGGGAAGTGAAGATCAGCGAAGACATGAGGCCCACAAGTGTTGCACAGCTAGCTGTATCAGCAAGCCAAGCTCTGTCTCTGTCACTCTGTGGAGTCCTATTCATACCATCCACACATCATGTGCCTCGCCTCAGCATGGCTATTGCCACAGCAGTGTATGCAATCAGCCCAAGTCCACAGAGTCCCAACAAATGCAACTCAACTACGCAATGCAAGGCGAAACAATACATGTGGGTTGTTAGTAAAGAATCCTTCACCATGTGTCATTTCACATGCTTGCTTTAGCAGAACAACCTTTCTCCTGTGTCTGCTTTGGTGAAGTCAGCCTGCCTTAGCCTTTCACCTGTATCTGCTTCAGGAAAACATTCCTTTATGTGTTTGCCCCAGCAAAACACCATCCAACACAAGTGACTTTCCAAAGAACCCTTAAGTTTCCACTTCACTGCCAATTGGCCTGAGTCCACAGAAGCAACAAGAAACCGCCAGAACACCACCAGAAGTTCCTTTTCTCTCTATGAAGTCATGACAAATGATGACCAGCAAAGAGTGACAAGACAAAACAATATCACAAAGCATCATCAGCAACACCAAAATCAGCAAAGACCAACAACGACCAACAAACAGTGCCAAGGTGTATCAATACCATACAGTGTCATCCACTGTCTGTTGGGTTATATTTACAGCCTTTCCAAACATTACATGTTCTCTCTATCAAAGTATCTGCTCTATCAAAGTATCACATGCTCTTTTTCCAGCCTGCTTCTCAGAAAAACATCCCCCCACATGTCTGCTTCAGCAAAAAAATTCTCTCATAAGGCAATTTCCAGAAAAACATCACATGACATTACTGAGTCTCCAAAGAAACCAGAAATTTCCACTTCAGTAAGATAAGCTGATCACAAAAGCAGAAATACTACCCACCAGGTATGGTAGGCAGGAATATAACAAGTTATATAGTGAGTATGAGGTTGACCAGATCACCATAGTCAGACTCTGAACTCAAAGAGGACAGGAACCTGGAGCCAAGAACTGATGCAGAGGCCATGGAGGGGTGCTGCTTTACTGGGTTGTTTATCGAGGTTTACTCAATCTACTTTCTTTCTTTCTTCTGTTTTTTCCTTTCCTTCCCCCCAAGGATTCTTTTTTGTTCGGCTTGGGGATAGGGGTTATTTGTGTAGGCTTATGTATTTCAAAACCTACTTTAATAAGGGTTCTTGAATGATTCAAAGTCCCTATTAGCCCACTAATCAAAAGTAAGGGAAGAAGATGACCATTAAGAGGAGGGGATGTGGACTTATTTAAAAGTAGTTTTACAGGGTGATTCCAATCTTTGTTGTCAGATGTTCAGTTCACCACAAAAACACCAAACATGAATCAGCAACAGTGACTCGATCCAGAAGAAACCGAGAGGCTCCACCAATCAACGCAAGAGCATAGTCAACAAAGACCAGCATCAACGAGGATCATTGAAGACCAGCAAGGTGCACCAATGCAAGAGTGTCATCCATTGCCTGTTGGGTTATAATTATACTCTTTCCAAACATCATCCGTCCTCCCAAGTGTCCACTCCAGCAAAACAATATGTGTCCTTTTACCAGACAGGTGAAAGGACATCATGTCTGTTCTTAGCAAAGCATCTTCTCATAAGACAGCTTCCAGAAAAACATCGCATGACACAACTGAGACTCCAAAGAAACCAGAAATTCCCACTTCAGTTTGTTTGTTTGGTTTGGGTTTTATTAGTTAATGTATTTACATCCTGGTCATAGTTTCCTCTTCCTCTTCTCCTCCCAGTCCCTGCCTCTCACCTCACCTCCTCACCACCCTCTGTGCTCCCTTTTTCTTCGGAAAAAGGTCAGAAAAACAGAAGGCCTCCCATGGATATCAACCTGTCTTGGCATATCTAGTTGCAGTACGACTAAGTGCATCTTCTCCTTTTATGGCTAGGCAAGACAACCCAGTTGGGGAAAGGGATCCAAAATCAGGCGATAGAGTCAGAGGCAGCCCCAGCTCCTGCTGTTAGGAGTCCCACATGAAGACTGAGCTACACAACTGCCAGATATGTGCTGAGGACTTGGGGCCATGCATGCTCTCTGTTTCTATGGGGCCCCATGGATCCAGGTTAGTTGGTTCTGTATGTTTTCTTATGGTATCTTTGACCTCTCTGGATCCTTCAATTCTTTATCCTCCTCCTCCATAGAACTTCCCAAGCTCTGCCTAACATTTAACTGTGGGTCTCTGCATCTGTTTCCACCAGTTTTCTGGGAGAAGCCTCTCAAATGATAGTTAAGCTAGGTTCCTTTCTGGAAGTACAGCAGAATATCAATAGTCTCAAGGGTGGGCTCTGTCTGTCTCTGTCTGTCTGTCTGTCTCTCTCTCTCTGTCTCTCTTTCTCTGCCTACTTTCTTATAGTATGCAAGACCACCAGTCCAGGGGTGGCTCCACCCACCATGGTCTGGCCCTTCCATCCTCAATCAGCAATGAACACAGTGCCCTATGAGCTTGCCCATAGCCCTGTCCTATAGAGGCATTTTCTTATTTAAGGTACACTCTTCTCAGATGACTTAGTTTGTATCACGTTAACATAAAACTGTCCATCACAGCTGGGGAGGACATAGCTCCTAAGATAGAAGCTGTTACTCTTATTTTCCTAAATTACCTTCTAACTATTTCTGCTTGTATCTATAAACCTGGGCTGCTCCCGGTGTTGGTCAGAGAAGGTTCTTTGTGCAGTAAGTAGCAATCAGCGTAGAGACTCATAATTGATCAAAGGGCTGAGAATAAGAGACTAGGTTCTCAGCCCTAAATGGGCCATCTTTATCAATCACCCCCCCCCAAGGCTCATGGAAGAGGGGTGTGGTGGTTTGAAAATGCTTGGCCTCTGGGAAGTGACACAGAAGGTATGGCCTTGTTGGAGTGGGAGTGGCCTTGTTGGAGGAATGTGTCACTGTGAAATTGGGATTTGAGTTCCTATGCTCAAGCTCGGTGTGGATGAGACCCCCACCACCTGGCTGTCTGCAGAAGAAAGTCTCCTGGCTGCCTTGGATCAAGGTTCCTCCAGCACCAAGCCTGCCTGCATGGTGCCATGCATCCTGCCATGATCATAACGGACTGAGTCACTGAAGGAATCTGTAAGCCAGCCCCAATTAAATGTTGTCCTTTAGAAAAGTTAGCTTGGCCATTATGTCTCTTCTCAGCAATGAAACACTAAAACAAAGGGTAGAAAAGATGTGTGGTGATTTAAATATGTTTGTCCCATGGAAAGTGACAGTATTGGGACATGGGTCCTTGTTAGAATAGGTGTGGCTTTGCAGAAGGAAATGTGTGCATCTAGGAGTGGGCTTTGAGGTCCTGTGCTCAAGCTCAGGCCAGTGTGGAAGGAGAGCCTCCTCCTGGCTGCCTGTGGAAGACAGTCTTTCTTGGCTGCCTGTGGATTAAGATGTAGAACTCTTGGCTCCTCTAGCACCATGTCTTCCTGTACACTGCCATGTATCCTGCCATGATGATAATGGGCTGAATCTCTGAAACATTAAACCAGGCCAAATCAAATGTTGTCCTTTATAAGAATTGCCTCAGTTTACAGCAATAAAACCCTAACTAAGACAGGATATAGGAGGCAGAGGATGGGAAAGAACAATGAGTTGCAAAGTTCTGGATATGGCATGGCTATCAAACTAATAAACTGACAGAAACTATGGACAAGGCTCACACAAAATCAAGTCACTGAAATTTGGCATAAAAAATGGAGGTGCTCACTCAGACCTCTTCTGTGCCTTACTGAGCAGCTATTGGGAGTTGATAGCTACAGGGGAAGGGACAATTATTATTTTTGATTGTGTGGTATGGTTTCCCATGCCCTAGTGGACATATGGGTAACACTAATTGTATTCTGTGGATAATCAAAAATATGAAGTTTTGAGGAAAATAGGCTACATGATTGACAGATATGGAAGGAGCTTGAGGAGGGACATGGACAGTGAATGAGATCATATTTCATCATATATCTACATTTGCATGAAATTCTCAAGAAGAGAAATTTTTCTTAATTGCCTGACTTAATTATATCACCATCCATCTAGGCACATCAATACTTGAAGTTTGAAAGCAATGGTTTGTAAGGTGAGAAACCAACACCAGCAGAGTATATATTAGCAAATGCAGGAAAGCAAATAGCATAACATCTGAATCATGAGATACTGCAAATGCAGAAATATCAGCTTTTGGAACGTAGACACTGTGTTTGAGTTGGCTATGTCTTCCGGTCAAGGTCAAACAAGGCTCTAGGAAGCTTTATTCTGTGTCTTTGCTATCCTCCTGCAGCTCTGATACAGAATCATAGGAAGACTCATGAGAACGTCTCTAATATGTGTGAAGAGTTTTCTTATGCTCTGCTTGTAGCAAGAAGGCCAGAGGAACCAGAAACCTTTTTCTTCTTATGTTCTCATGGATAGACATGTGAGAGAACATCAAACTAGTGAGTTCAGTGATCACTACAAAAGACCTATGGACAGGTATGTGAGCATTTCAGAAGCTATTTCCGAAGAAGTACCTGGGAAGAATGTGGCTGTAATTCCAGGAGTGTGGATGACCCCCCCCCCCAACAGCTGCATCATTGCAGAGCTTCATCCATCAGAGATGGTAACCTCATTGTTGTGTAACACTCTTCCTATAGAGATGTCAAGAGCTGTCTATTTATCTAGATAGATAATTGATGAAAAGCAAGAGTCATGAGACCATCAAAGCCAAACTTGGTGAACCACTGAGTTCACATATTAGTCACATATAGGAGTACAGGTGGAAAGCACAAGAGATGACTCAAAGGAAGCTACATCATTGAAAGCCCAGCCTGGCATGGGTGATGACTTGTATAAACTAGAACCCTGGAGTTCTCTGCATGACCTACAGGCATCTCCATAGGTTGAAGATTCTTCTCTAGGCATCTCAGTTGGTCTCTGTCTCCTCAACAGTCCTCAATGCTTTTATAAACTGAGATAAAAAAGATATAAAAGAGAAAAAAAGAGCCTTGTGCATCTGTTTAGTTTAACTGTAACTTTTGAGTTATTGAGTTAACTACTGAGTTTTTTTTTTAATATATTTTTGAAACAGACTCTCACAGTGTAGACCAGGCTGGCCTTGAACTCACAGAGATCCACAGGCCTCTGCCTCCAGAGTGCTGAGACTAGAGGTGTGTGCCACCACAGCCAACTACTGAGTCTTAATGACTTTTGTTTTAGAATGTTTGGAAGCTTAAGGAGTTTCTTTCCAGGACAGAACACTTTAATTCAGAGGAAATTGCTGTATATCATGGAAGATGTACTGTGAAGTTCACCTTTTGATTCACCTCTCATTGACTTTCTGTATTATTTTTCCTTTCCAGTTCATTAATTTCTGACCTGATCTTAAACATTTCTTCCCATTTACTGCTTTGAAGTTTGATGGATTGATTGATTATTTTTACAGAGCTTTAAAGTACATTATTAAATTGCTTATGAGTTCTTGTTAATTTTTATTATTAAGTACTCTTTGTTTTTTTTTGACATTTTTTTATTCGATATAATTTATTTACATTTCAAATGATTTCCCCTTTTCTAGCCCCCCCCCTCCCCGAAAGTCCCGTAAGCCCCCTTCTATTCCCCTGTCCTCCCTCCCACCCCTTCCCAGTTCCCCGTTCTGGTTTTGCCAAATACTGTTTCACTGAGTCTTTCCAGAACCAGGGACCACTCCTGCTTTCTTCTTGTATCTCATTTGATGTGTGGATTATGTTTTGGGTATTCCAGTTTTCTAGGTTAATAACCACTTATTAGTGAGTGCATACCATGATTCACCTTTTGAGTCTGGGTTACCTCACTTAGTATGATGTTCTCTAGCTCCATCCATTTGCCTAAGAATTTCATGAATTCATTGTTTCTAATGGCTGAATAGTACTCCATTGTGTAGATATACCACATTTTTTGTATCCACTCTTCTGTTGAGGGATACCTGGGTTCTTTCCAGCATCTGGCAATTATAAATAGGGCTGCTATGAACATAGTAGAGCATGTATCCTTATTACATGGTGGGGGATCCTCTGGGTATATGCCCAGGAGTGGTATAGCAGGATCTTCTGGAAGTGAGGTGCCCAGTTTTCGGAGGAACCGCCAGACTGCTTTCCAGAGTGGTTGTACCAATTTGCAACCCCACCAGCAGTGGAGGAGTGTTCCTCTTTCTCTGCACCCTCTCCAACACCTGCTGTCTCCTGAATTTTTAATCTTAGCCATTCTGACTGGTGTAAGATGAAATCTTAGGGTTGTTTTGATTTGCATTTCCCTAATGACTAATGAAGTTGAGCATTTTTTAAGATGCTTCTCCGCCATCCGAAGTTCTTCAGGTGAGAATTCTTTGTTTAACTCTGTACCCCATTTTTAATAGGGTTGTTTGGTTTTCTGGAGTCTAACTTCTTGAGTTCTTTATATATATTGGATATTAGCCCTCTATCTGATGTAGGATTGGTGAAGATCTTTTCCCAATTTGTTGGTTGCCGATCTGTCCTCTTGATGGTGTCCTTTGCCTTACAGAAACTCTGTAACCTTATGAGGTCCCATTTGTCAATTCTTGCTCTTAGAGCATACGCTATTGGTGTTCTGTTCAGAAACTTTCTCCCTGTACCGATGTCCTCAAGGGTCTTCCCCAGTTTCTTTTCTATTAGCTTCAGAGTGTCTGGCTTTATGTGGAGGTCCTTGATCCATTTGGATTTGAGCTTAGTACAAGGAGACAAGGATGGATCAATTCGCATTCTTCTGCATGCTGACCTCCAGTTGAACCAGCACCATTTGTTGAAAAGGCTATCTTTTTTCCATTGGATGTTTTCAGCCTCTTTGTCGAGGATCAAGTGGCCATAGGTGTGTGGGTTCATTTCTGGATCTTCAATCCTGTTCCATTGATCTTCCTGCCTGTCACTGTACCAATACCATGCAGTTTTTAACACTATTGCTCTGTAGTATTGCTTGAAGTCAGGGATACTGATTCCCCCAGATTTTCTTTTGTTGCTGAGAATAGTTTTAGCTATCCTGGGTTTTTTGTTGTTCCAGATGAATTTGATAATTGCTCTTTCTAACTCTGTGAAGAATTGAGTTGGGATTTTGATGGGTATTGCGTTGAATCTGTATAGTGCTTTAGGCAAAATGGCCATTTTAACTATATTGATTCTACCGATCCATGAGCATGGGAGGTTTTCCCATTTTTTGAGGTCTTCTTCCATTTCCTTCTTCAGAGTCTTGAAGTTCTTGTCATACAGATCTTTCGCATGTTTGGTAAGAGTCACCCCAAGATACTTTATACTGTTTGTGGCTATTGTGAAGGGGGTCATTTCCCTAATTTCTTTCTCAGCCTGCTTATCCTTTGAGTATAGGAAGGCCACTGATTTGCTTGAGTTGATTTTATAACCTGCCACTTTGCTGAAGTTGTTTATCAGCTGTAGGAGCTCTCTAGTGGAGTTCTTTGGGTCACTTAGGTAGACGATCATGTCGTCTGCAAATAATAATAGTTTGACTTCCTCCTTTCCAATTTGTATCCCTTTGACCTCCTTATGTTGTCGAATTGCCCGAGCTAGTACCTCAAGTACAATATTGAAAAGATAAGGAGAAAGGGGGCAGCCTTGTCTGGTCCCTGATTTCAGTGGGATTGCTTCAAGTTTCTCTCCGTTTAGTTTGATGCTGGCTACCGGTTTGCTGTATATTGCTTTTACTATGTTTAGGTATGGGCCTTGAATTCCTGTTCTCTCCAAGACTTTAAGCATGAAAGGATGCTGAATTTTGTCAAATGCTTTTGCAGCATCCAATGAAATGACCATGTGGTTTTGTTCTTTGAGTTTGTTTATGTAGTGGATTGTATTGATGGATTTCCGTATATTGAACCAACCCTGCATTCCCGGGATAAAGCCTACTTGATCATGGTGGATAATCGTTTTGATGTGTTCTTGGATTCGGTTGGCAAGAATTTTATTGAGTATTTTTGCATCGATGTTCATAAGGGAAATTGGTCTGAAGTTCTCTTTCTTTGTTGGATCTTTGTGTGGCTTTGGTATCAGCGTAATTGTGGCTTCGTAGAAGGAATTGGGTAGTGTTCCTTCTGTTTCTATTTTGTGGAATAGTTTGAAGAGTATTGGTGTTAACTCTTCTTTGAAGGTCTGGTAGAATTCTGCACTGAAACCATCTGGTCCTGTGCTTTTTTTGGTTGGAAGACTTTCTATGACTCCTTCTATTTCTTTAGGCTTTATGGGACTGTTCAGATGGTCTAGTTGGTCCTGATTTAATTTTGGTATTTGGTATCTGTCAAGGAAATTGTCCATTTCCTCCAGATTCTCCAGTTGTGTTGAGTACAGGCTCTTGTAGTAGGATCTGATGATTTTTTGGATTTCCTCAGTTTCCGTTGTTATGTCTCCCTTTTCATTTCTAAGTTTGTTAATTTGGATACTTTCTCTGTGCCCTTTGGTCAGTCTGGCTAAGGGTTTATCTATCTTGTTGATTTTCTCAAAGAACCAGCTCCTGGTTTTGTTGATTTTTTGTATGGTTCTCTTTGTTTCTACTTGATTGATTTCGGCCCTGAGTTTGATGATTTCCTGCCTTCTACTCCTCCTGGGTGAAATAGCTTCTTTTTGTTCTAGGGCTTTCAGGTGTGTCATTAAGTTGGTAATGTATGCTCTCTCCATTTTCTTTTTGGAGGCACTCAGGGCTATGAGTTTTCCTCTTAGCACTGCTTTCATTGTGTCCCATAGATTTGGGTATGTTGTGTTTTCATTTTCATTGTGTTCTAAAAAGTCTTTAATTTCTTTCTTTATTTCTTCCTTGACCAAGGTATCATTGAGTAGAGTATTGTTCAATTTCCACGTGTATGTGGGTTTTCTATTGTTTCTGTTGCTATTGAAGACCACTTTTATTCCATAGTGATCAGATAGGAGGCATGGGATTAGTTCTATCTTCTTATATTTGTTGAGTTCTGTCTTGTGACCAATTATATGGTCAATTTTGGAGAAGGTACCATGAGGTGCTGAAAAAAAAGGTATATTCTTTTGTTTTAGGATAGAATGTTCTACATATATCAGTTAAATCTAATTGGTCCAAAGCTTCAATTAGTTTCATTGTGTCCTTGTTTAGTTTCTGTTTTCCTGATCGGTCCATTGAGGAAAGTGCAGTGTTGAAGTCACCCACAATTATTGTGTTAGGTGCAATGTGTGCTTTGAGTTTTAATAAAGTTTCTTTTATGAAAGAGGGTGCCCTTGCATTTGGAGCATAGATGTTCCGGATTGAGAGTTCCTCTTGTTGTATTTTTCCTTTGACCAGCAAGAAGTGTCCCTCAGAGTCTCTTTTGATGACTTTGGGTTGAAAGTCAATTTTATCTGATATTAAAATGGCTACTCCAGCTTGTTTCCTGAGACCATTTGCTTGTAAAATTGTCTTCCAGCCTTTTACTCTAAGGTAGTGTTTGTCTTTGACCCTGAGGTGTGTTTCCTGTAAGCAGCAAAATGTAGGGTCCTGTTTACATATCCAGTCAGTTAGTCTGTGTCTTTTTATTGGGGCATTGAGTCCATTGATGTTAAGAGATATTAAGGAATAGTGATTGTTACTTCCTATCATTTTTGACGTTATTTTTTAAATTTGATTGCTTAACTTCTTTTGGGTTTGATGAAAGGTTACTATCTTGCTTTTTTCAGGGTGAAGTTTCCCTCCTTGTATTGGTGTTGTCCTCCTATTATCCTTTTTAGGGCTAGGTTTGTGGATAGATATTGGGTGAACTTGGTTTTGTCGTGAAATATCTTAGTTTCTCCATCTATGGTGATTGAGAGTTTTGCTGGATATAGTAGTTTTGGTTGGCATTTGTGTTCTCTTAGAGTCTGCATGAGATCTGCCCAGGACCTTCTAGCCTTCATAGTCTCAGGTGAAAAGTCTGCTGTGATTCTGATAGGTCTTCCTTTATATGTTACTTGGCCTTTTTCTCTTACTGCCTTTAATATTCTTTCTTTGTTTAGAACATTTGGTGTTTTGATTATTATGTGACGGGAAGTATTTCTGTTCTGGTCCAGTCTGTTTGGAGTTCTGTAGGCTTCTTGTATATTCATGGGCATCTCTCTCTTTAGGTTAGGGAAGTTTTCTTCCATAATTTTATTGAAGATATTTGCTGGCCCTTTAAGTTGTAAATCTTCACTCTCATCTATGCCTATAATCCTTAGGTTTGGTCTTCTCATTGTGTCCTGGATTTCCTGGATCTTTTGGGTTACAAGCTTTTTGCATTTTGCATTTTCTTTAACTGTTGAGTCCATGGTTTCTATGGAATCTTCAGCATCTGAGATTCTTTCTTCTATTTCTTGTATTCTGTTGTTGATATTTGCATCTCTGTCCCCTGATTTCTTCCCAAGGCTTTCTATCTCCAAAGTTGTCTCCTTTTGAGTTTTCTTAGTTGTTTCTACTTCTGATTTTAGATCCTGGATGGTTTTGCTTAGCTCCTTCACTTGCTTGTTTGTGCTTTCCTGTAATTCTTTAAGAGATTTTTGTGTTTTTTCTTTCATGATCTCAGCCTGTTGACCAAAGTTCTCCTGTATTTCTTTAAGAGATTTTTGTGTTTCGTCTTTCATGACCTCAGCCTGTTGACCAAAGTTCTCCTGTATTTCTTTAAGTGTTTTTTGCATTTCCTCCTTGTTGGCTTTTGTATTCTCCTGGATTTCTTTCAATGATTTTTGTGTTTCCCTTGCAAGGGCTTCTAACTTTTGATCCATTTTCTCCTGAATGTCCTTCATGTGTTCCTGTACCAGCATCATGACCAGTGATTTTAAATCCAAATCTTGTTTTACTGGTGTGATGGGGTATCCTGGACTTGCTGGTAGAGGAGAATTGGGTTCAGATGTTGCCATATTGCCTTGATTTCTGTTAGTGACGTTCCTGCGTTTGCCTTTTGCCATCTAGCTCTCACTGGTGTTACTTGGTCTTGTCAGTGCTGGACTCACCAGTGCAAGCTGCCCCTTCCCCGTTGGCCTCTGGTGCACAGCTTACACTCTGCACTGCCTGTAGACAGGGTGCTGTTGTCCAGGCTGTTCAGATCCCGAAGCAGGCACCTGAAGGCTCCCGCTGGGGCCTGCAGGATTTATTGGAGCACACCGACTTCTCCCAGCTGGCCGCCCGGAAGCCCCCGCTAGCCTCTTGATGGACCTGGAGATGTGGCGGCCACCCAGGCTGATCTGAAGCGGAAAGAGTTGACCTGAGGGCTTCTGCCTGAGGCCTTGCCCCAGATTGTGTCTGTGGGCCAGATGGAACCCGTGTGCACCCCCAGGGAGCTCCTAAGGTGTATGTTGCTGTGACCTCCCCTGTGTTCCGCTCACTCCGCTGGGCAGCCGATTTCCCCAACCGGGCTGGCGCACACTAGGTTAGCCTTGTCGCACAGGCCCTGAGTCCAGGCAAACGCCTGGGAGGCCAAGGTCCGAGCAAAGTTCCCCTAGGGCTATGACTGTTATTTGGGTCCGCCAGGTGACCAGGATGGCGGGCGTGTGTGCCAGCGCTCCCCGAAAGCGCCGGGAGAGTCTGCTGTGCTAACAGCCTCCTGGGCGGGTTGACACACAGATGGCCCAACAAGCCGCCCAGTTCTTGGGGTCAGTCCTGTGCCTTTTGGGGCCTAGACCCCCGTTTTGTTAGCCTCAGGCTACGCTTGTTAGCTGTCTCTGCCCTCCTGAGTACTCTGGCTCCTGTAGGCAAAATGGCGGCGCGTGCACCGACTGGGGAAAAAAAAAACCTCCTGGCTGGGTTGGCGTCCTGATGGCCACTCGAACAGCCCAGGGCCTGGGTGCAGGCCAACGCCCGTCTGGCTCAGACCCCTGCGGTGTTGGGCCTAGGATTATGTTTGTGTACCTCAGTCTGACCGATCTCTGGAGCCCGGGATCAAGATGGAGGTGAGTCTCTCCTGACTGGTGGGAAGCCGAGTTCTGAAGTGGCTTCCGTGCAGCGAAAGGCTCCGCAGAACCGCAGCTGCTTGCTGCCCGGCTGGTCAGCGAAGGTCAGTGGTCGTGGGCGCAGGGCCTAACTGGACCCTGTGTCGCCTTGGTTCCACCGCTGATGGCCCTTCAGCTGGAGCAGCCACTGCTACCGCCGCTGCCGCCGCCGCCGCCGCCGCCGCCCTGTTTTTTTTTTTTTTTAATGTAGGACTTATACCTGTAAACTCTACTGTTGAAACTATGTTCCTTGTGGCTACAGATTTTTATAAGTTGTGTTACATTTTGATTCAATTCACTTTAATTCAGAGGAAATTGCTGTATATCATGGAAGATGTACTGTGAAGTTCATCTTTTGATTCACCTCTCATTGACTTTCTGTATTATTTTTCCTTTCCAGTTCATTAATTTCTGACCTGATCTTAAACATTTCTTCCCATTTACTGCTTTGAAGTTTGATGGATTGATTGATTATTTTTACAGAGCTTTAAAGTACATTATTAAATTGCTTATGAGTTCTTGTTAATTTTTATTATTAAGTACTCTTTGTTTTTTTTTTTTTAATGTAGGACTTATACCTGTAAACTCTACTGTTGAAACTATGTTCCTTGTGGCTACAGATTTTTATAAGTTGTGTTACATTTTGATTCAATTCTAGAATTGTTTTCATTCCTTTTATGATTTTGTCAGTGATGTCCATTGTTTCCTTCACTGTTAATTTCTATCTTTAATCCATTATGGTCAGATAAAATACAAGAAGTTATTTCAATTTTTCTATGTTTATTTTTTCTTTTTCTTTCTTTTTTTTTTCTTTTTCCCTCCTATGTTTATTACGAAATGCTTTGTGTCTCAATATGTAGTCCATTTTAGAGGAAGCTCTATGGCTGCTAAGAAGAGCGCTTCTTCTATTGTGTGTGTTTGGAATATTGTATAAAGTCAACTAGGTCCATCTGATCTATGAGGCTAATTTCAGTGTTTTTCCACATTTTTTTTTGTCCAGATGACATGTCCTTTGATGAGAGTCTGGCTTTTTACTACTGCCTTGGGATTAATTATAGCAGAGGACTTTAGCAGAATCTTTGTAACTGCAATTGACTTGCTAAAGGTACCTTTTGTATAACAATAAAAAGAGCTTCAAGGGGGCTTTCTGGAGTTCAGTCCCACAGAGGCTGTTCCTCTGCTGCTAAGACACCTGAATTCATCCTTTAGTGGTTCTCTTTCTTTGACTGATTGTCTTCCTGTGGAACTCACCAACACCAACAATTAATCTTTAATTAGATCTAACAGTAATTTTTTTATGGAATTGCTTGCACCCAAACTTGATCTGTATATGTTTAGAATAAAAGTTTCTTCTTGATTGATTGTTCCCCTGGTCAATAAGAAGTGACCTTATTATCTATTCTTAGTTATGGCTCAAGTCTATTTAGTCAGTTATAGAATAATAATGTCTGGTTCCTGGTTCCAGTTACTTGAAATGCTTCTTTCCCCCTAATGCAGTGTCTATCTTTTATAATGGGATGCATTTCTTGTAGACAGAAAAATATGGAAAGATGGATCCAGTTTACCATTCGAACTGCTAGCCTATATCATTTGATTTGAAAATTAAGGTCACTAATAATCAGCTACTATCGAAAGGCATGTGTTAACTCTTGTCATTTTATTAATTTCATAGTTTGGGGCCTTCTTAATCATTGATTGCTAAATATCTGCTCTACACCACTTTTTTATGTTGGTTGGTTGGTTGGTTTTGTTTTTGGTGTAACCACTTTTAGCTTCCCATCTATACTGATCCCCTCTTCTCTCCTCTCTTCTCATTTCAAGACAGGTTATCAAGAACAGGCTCTGGAGCCCAGATGGTTTGAATAATTGATCTTTCTTGCTTCTGTCTAACTAGTGCTTAAATTACAGTGTTCTCTCTCTGTCTCTCTGTCTCTGCCTTTCTCTCTCACATACAGATAAACAGACAGACAGACAGTGCCTTTACTTTTAGTCTCTCTGTTCTTTTTATCTCTTATTCCGGACATGGAACGCAGTGGCTTTGCACATGCCAGACAGATGCTCTGTTGCTGAACTACATATAACCCTGCCCATTATTTGGTCTCTCAATTATCTCTGCAAATTGCCTTTGTTCTGGTAGGTTAAATCTGCTTATATTTACAATATTGAATGTTGGAATTGAAAAATCCTAAAAAATATTTGCTGATTTATTGAAAGATAGCAGTAGTGATGAAAGAATTTCATAGTTGCATAAAGACTATCTCAGCATCACTGCAAACATTTTGGCTTTGTACAGAGAGAGGAGGAAGGGCATGGAGTGGGACATAGGGCAAAGAGTCAAGGAAGCATGGGTGGAGGGGAAGGGAGGTAAGGGATATCCTTGGGTAAAGTCCAAAATTATCTGAGGTTATAAAAGAAAAAATAAAAGATAAAACTTGGAAAATAGCCCTTGCTTGGCTTTGATTATAGTTTCTGAGTGTTTGTAGGAACTGAGAGATGTTGAAATGTTGACAGAGTCCACTCAACTTTGATGTTCTTAATCATTAATGATCTGTCCATGGTTAGGAAAGTTATTCTTTATTCTTCATGTAGTCTTTCCAAACATTAAAGATTATGATCCTCACTAGAGTACTTCCCATGCTTTGTGTTGAGTTTATCAATAATCTTCACTAGGCATCTTTTATCAGATGTGCTTGGTCCTACTTAGCATCTAATTCTCTGATATTTTATCTACCCAAATGGAAACTAAAATAAATAAATGAAAGCTTTTTGCTATTGTTTTTGCAAAATTGCTTAAAATTACTTTCATATTTTCTGAAAGAGAACCTGGGGAGAGCGGGAATCTCAGAATAGATTTTTTTTAAATATAATATCATACTAAAATAGTTAGACAAGTTTGAAAATTTGAATATGAAGATGGGTCAAGATAGAATTTAAGTCAGATCTTCCCTAATTTCAGTTCTATGAATAAGTTTTCTTGGGTAAAACTATTGGGTAAAAGCACGTTGAAATTGTATATTTTATGGAGATCCCTTGAGGTTTTGTCAAATAGTATGCTGTCAGCAAGATGAACACGTTATTATCCAACAGCTCTGATCATTTCCCTGTATTTTCACAAAGACCTGTGAGTGTTGTGCCAAGTATCAGGTAAGATTAGGATAAAGTGGCCATTCATAATTTCAGGTATGATATGAAATGTTTAATTTGCCATAGCCTTTCTTCTTTAGTCTGAATCTAGCATCTTCTAAAGCTGTGTATCTGAATTATTATATAGGGTATTATTTATATTCTTTGAGAATTTCATATAATGTGCTATGATCAAATACAGCCCTATTCCTTCCCCTCTGATTTATTTCTACCCTCCCCAATTTATGTATTTTTTTAATCCATTGAGTCCATTTAGTGCTACTAGTATGTGCATGGCTACTGGACATGGCTAGTGGAACATGATTAGCCTCTTGGGAGCTACAACCTTCGAGAAAACTAGCTTTTCCTTTCCAAGCAGACATCAATAGTCAATGGCTCCTCTGATGGGGTGGTCCTTTTTAACTACCTCCTACTTCCATAGTAGGTTTTTGCCTGGCTTGATCTTTCAGTTCTTGTGCATGTTCTTACAGCTATTGAGAGTGTTTATGTACAACTGCTCTGTCATGTCCAGAAAACAGGCTTGCTGTAGCCATTCATTATCTTTGGCTCTCACAATCTTTCTACACCATCTTCTACAATGATACTCTGAGCCTTGAGAGGAACATAGATTATGCACGTAGAGGTGCACTTTCAGAACTGAGCTTGATACAATAAACCTCATGGAGCTAGAACACTTCTTAGAACCAAGAACACCGTGATTTGAGCAAAGACATAGCTCACAGAATGAGAAAAATCTTTACCAGCTAAACCTTTGACAGTGGTTTAGTGTATACTATATATACAAAGAACTAAAACGTAAACACCAAGAAAATGTATAATTTGATTAAAAATTGGAATATAAAATAATGCAACATGGGACTAAATGGAGAATTCTCAAAAGAAGCTACAGATAGCTAAGAAATAATTTAAATTTTTTGATAGTTTTAACTATCATAGAAATGCAAATTAAAACTCTTTTGAGATTTCATCTTATAGCAGCCAGGTGGCTAACATAAAAAGTGACAACAAATGCTTATGTGGCCATGGAGTGGTGGTGCACTTAGTCAGTGCTGGTGAGAGTGCAAACTGTTGCAGCCATAATGGAAATCAAAGTGAAGTGTCCTCACCAAGCTGGACAGTGAGCTACTGCATGGCCCAGTTATACAATTCTTGAGCATATGCCCAAGGGACTTTCCATCCTACTACAGAGATACCTACTCGCTCATGCTCAATGATGCTCTATTTGCAATAGCCAAAAAGTGGCAACATCATAGACTAGATTGCAAGAGCCAGAGGCCCAGAAGGTCTGATGTTAGAGAGTGCCTTCTAGACATGACAGAGATGCTGTACCCATGGCATCTTAACAATGTGGTTACCTGAGTAAGACCTGCATATGACAACACCTGTTGACACGGGTAGACATCACAAAACTACACTCATAGGCAAAAAGCTATAATCAACGTGGCTACAGAGGGAAATATGTTATTGCCATGGAGGAGTCCCCTGATTGGTGTGGGGCTTTTTGAAAATGTGCCAAAGAGATGTTTTATCATTGATTCATTGAATTGTCCCCAAAGACTCCCAAAGATCAGTGTGTATTTTTTGAATCATTTTCTGGTGGAAATGCCAAGGCTTAAAGTGCCAAAGCTCTATTCTTGGGGACTCTTTAGATTATGTCATTTTTAAAATAGTGACTTATGCTACTGGCCCCCCTCCCCTACTGGTTGAATCCTTGACTATGTGCAAGGTCTGAGCTGAGAGATTTGCATTCAGGTCACCATAAGCTACAAGCAACTCTGTAGACAAGATATTTACTGAGCTTTTTATAGATTCTGAATCTTAGCTTCTTGTCAGCTGTCCTGGATAGTTTTATGTCACCTTGACACAAGCTAGAGTCATCAGAGAGAAGGAAACCTCATTTGAGAAAATGCCTTCATAAAATTGTACTACAGGCAAACTTGTGGTCATTTTCCTAATTGGTGACTAATGAGAAAGGACCCAGCCCATTGTAGGTGGTGCTGGCTCTGGACTGGTGGTCCTTGGTTCCACAGGAAAGAAGGCTGAGCAAGCCATGAAGAGCAAGGCAGAAAGCAGCACCCTTCCATGGCCTCTGCATCAGCTCCTGCCTCCAAGTTCCTGCTCTTTCTGAATTCCTGTCTTGACTTCCTTCAATGATGGACTACAGTGTGGAAATGTAAGTCAAACAAAACTTTTCCTCCCCAACTTGCTTTTAGTCATGGTGTTTCATCACAATAGTAGAAACCCTAAGACAGATGTTAAGTTGTATTTGGGGAGGGGTGATTTTGAAGGGTGCCTCTTAAGTTCTCTTCAGTATTTCCTCTGCTGAGGAAAAAAGTGTAAATGTTATTAGATATGATACCATTTGTCTATTTTTTAATTTCTGTTGTCTCGGATTTTCGGCTCATAGTCAACTAGTCATTGCTCAGGTCAATGTTCTGAGTTTTCTTCAAATAATTCTAAAATTCAAGTGTTTTAATTCCAACTGAGTTATTTGTAATTGATAAAAGACAAAGGTCTATTTTCTTTCTTTCTTCAGGATGCAAGTACCTGCTCTTTCTGTACCGTTTGGTAAAATGATATAGTTAGGAGAATAAGTCCTGGTGGTCTTTAAGCGGTAAAGTGATGATGGTGAACAGTAATTACTTGAATATCTTAAAATAGATAGAAGAGGGTTTTTGAGTTTACTTATCTTAAAGAAATGAAAGAAGATTAAGGCAGTTGTGAAATATAATGTGGGGGGAGTAGGGGTAACTGATAGTCCCATGCCAAGTTGTCCCTCTGAGAAGTCATTCCATACAACAGATCTAGTATAAAGAAGATTTATTTGGGGGAATGTGAAGGAGTGAGGACTTGGAGGAGTGGGAGAGGCAGATGAATGAAAACAGAGCAATGAGGGCAGAGAAGGGGGAACAGAGGAAGACAGAAAGACGGGAAGGAAGGAAGGAAGGAAGGAAGGAAGGAAGGAAGGAAGGAAGGAAGGAAGGAAGGAAGGGGAGAGAGAAAGACCAGTTGGGAACACATGGGGACAGGAGAAAGGGAAGGAGGGAGAAAATGAGAGAGAGAGAGAGAGATGGGGTAGTGAGCAGTTCTTTTATGTGCAAACTACGCCTAAAGGCAGTAGGTAATTACTTAAGCTACTACTAGGTCCCTGGAAGGAGAGCCACTTGTAAGCCAACAAAGGTGATGGATTCATAACCCCTACGTGGCCATCACCCAGTATATACATGAAGGAACACTGAATTTTATCCTATACATGCATGGGCAGCTATGATGCACCCATAAATAGAAACTAAAACAAAAAGAATGTCCCACTGTTTTCCTAGGAAATGCTTAAAGGGGAGGCTCACTTCAGGACCATCAGTCTCCAAGACCACATGATCTTCTCAAGCAGGAGAGGATACAGTCCTCATGCCCCCAGTCCTTCATGGCTCTCATCAGCTGATGAGTCATCTCACTGCTGAGTCATCTCACTGCTGAGTCATCTCACTGCTGAGTCATCTCACTGCTGAGTCATCTTGCCACTCTCTCTTTTCCTTCTCCAGTTCTAACTTTTTATTACCATTTCTCCCCAATCAGGGTTGACTTTTATTCAGGGAGGAACAAAGGGAGCTGGGCCCCTCTTGAATCTTTTCTCAGTGACATCACTTTCATGATCTCCATCTCAATGTGAGTTTTTCCCCCCAATTCTACTTCTACTCTGTTTCTTTGGATTCTCTATTGGCTTCTTGTCCTGCTTGGCATTTACTCCTGACTCCTGGAAAATCTCAGCTCAGTGTTGTCACTCTAGTTTTGTTTCTTCTGCCTCTATCCTCTTGGTTTCTTTGGGTCTTCTCTTTCTGTTAGGAGCCAGTGAAAGAACTTATTCTAAGTACTATCATTTCATTTTCAGACTCCATTTAATCACAGGGAGAAACTAAATTCAGGGTCCCAGACCCTGGGGAAGCAGGGGACTTCCCTATAGCAGAACAGTTTCAGTTGTAAACAGTTATCTGAGTCTAGACATCTCAGGGACAACTTGTGAGGAAGCAGTTGTCTGAGTCCAGCCCTCTCAAGGATAACTTCTCCATCTTTCTGGCAGAGTTATCCAAGTTCATGTTCCCAGGCCTAGGAAAGAACATCAACCCCACTTCTCCTAATGTTTTCTTAATTGTCTGGTAATCAGTAAAGAATATAGAAATCCCTGCTACCTAAACCAAGGTACATACGTTATAAAATATATAATCAATTGCCTGTCATACCTAACATGCACTTGATCTGCTCATTTATCATTCTGAGCTCTGGAACTAATATCTACAAGAATAAATTGAGGACCTTGAAGCCAGGTGCCCTGGATATGGCCCAGTCTCCCTTGCTTAACCCATAATGTCAAAATACAATTGGATAACACTGAAGCTCACCCCAACTCACCCTTTGCTTTGTGTTCCCATCTTTTTAAAATGTACAATCTCCCTTTGAGGATGAAGTTCAGATCCCAAACTGGCAGCTTCCCTTAGTCCTTAGGAAATAAAGCTTTCATTTTTAAGCCTCCATATCCGAAGTGAGTTTTCTCAGCTTCCACCCAAACCAACATTTCCTTATACAACCCAGGACCACCTGCTTATGGGTGGCATCATTCATGGTAGACTGGGTCCTGCTGTGTCAATTAATAATCAACAAAACAGACATGGCCCAGCTATACCACTCTTGGGTATATACCCAAGATATCCCACCATGCCACAAGGGCATGTGTTACAGTATGTTACAATATGATTTACCTGAGTGAGGTAAATCAGACCCAAAGGACATGCATGGTATGTACTCACTAATAAGTGGATATTAGCCAAAAAAGAAGATTAACCAGTCATAGGGCCCAAGTGAGGGCACCTCAATCCCACTTAGGAGGGAGAAGAAAGCAACTGCAGGAGGGGGAGGGATAGAGGAAGGGACCTGAGTGGGAAAGGAAACAGAGAGGGGAAGAGGGGAACATGATCAGGTATTGGTTATGTCAGGAAACAGGACTAAAACCCTGAGAGCCAGCAGAAAGAGTAGGAACAGGCAACCTCTGGGAGGTAGGAGAGGGGGGACCCTCTAGAATGTACCAGAGACCAGGGAGGTGAGAGACTCTCAGGATTCAAAGAGAGGGACCTTACATAAAATGCTGTATAGTGAAAAGAGGAAACTTGTAGAGCCCACGTCCAGTAAAAAGATAGGGCATCAAGTGGAGCGATGGAGTTACTATCCCACAGTCAAAATCTCTGACCCAGAATTGTTCCTGTCTGAAAGAACTGCAGGAACAAAAATGAACAAGAGCCTGAGGAAAAGGAGGTCCAGGAATGGGCCCAAATTGGGATCCAGCTCAAGGGGAGGCCCCAATACCTGACACTATTACTGATGCTATGGTGTGCTGACAAAAAAGGGACCTATCATGACTTCCCTCTGAAAGACCCAACAAGCAGCTGAAAGAGTCAGATGCAGATATTTACACCCAACCAATGGACAGAAACTGGTGACCCCTGTGTTTGAATTAGGGAAGAAGCTGAAGAGGAGGGTGACCCTATAGGAAGTCCAGAAATCTCAACTAACCTGGATCCCCGAGATCTCTCAGACAGAGCCGACAACCAGGCAGCATACATAAGCCGATATGAGGCCTCCAACATATATACAGCAGAGGACTACTGGGTCTGGACTCGGTCAGAGAAGATGCAACTAACCCTCAAGAGACTTGAGGCTGCACGGAGTGGGGAAATCTGATGGGTGGAGGTGGGGGTGGAGACATCCTATTGGAGACCAGGGTTGAGGGGAGGATGTATGGGATGTGGAACAGTCAGAGAGTGGACTGGGAGGAAAATAAACTCTAAGCTGTACAAAAAAAAAAAAAGATTCAAGAATAAATAAAAAAAGAAAAGGAAAAGACCCACATAACCAAGGCAGTGCCCCAAACTCCCAGACTTCTACAGAAAACTCTGGGCTGTGTCAACTTGATAGTTGGGGCTAACTAGCAATCAGGTATCCTGAAATCATTACTTTGCTTTAATTTTCTTCTAGTTGTGAGTTCAGTCCCCCTTCTACTCCTGAATATCAATCAAGAGAAGAGCTGTGTCAAGGCTGATTTCTCTAGATACTGTCTTGTCTAATTGACTAGACACAGCTATCACCATGCATGTCCACCCATACTTTGTAGCAGATTTAAAAGACTATACCTGTGGTGCATGAGTGCGTGCGTGCGTGCGTGCGTGCGTGCGTGCGTGTGTGTGTGTGTGTGTGTGTGTGTGTGTGTGTTGGAGATAATCATTAAAAAGAGGCAAAACAAAACTAAGAATCAAGAGAGGGGGACTAGAGCTGGGTGTCACCTTATGAAAAACATCCTTGGGCCTGAAACAAGAGTCCTGTTTTCTTTTTCTTTCTGAGATTGTACAATCTCAATTAATATTATGTATTTGAAATCCATTCATTTTCCTGCAAATTTTGTGGTTTCACTTTTCTTTTAGGGCAGAACAGGATTTGATTTCAGGTACATAGTGGATTGTCACTGTCCATTCACCTGATGATAAACTTGGTTTCATTTCCTTGCTACAGTGTATAACAGGACTTTTGTGTGCCTGTGATAACGACATACAGGCTTGCTAATATTTAAAGCTTAGACCTTAGCTGAGTCGCCTCTCACCCACTCTTACCAGAGTAACCCTGACTCTATGTCCTGCCATTTGACTCGGTCTATCTCTCTGCTTCACTCTGGTTTGTCTACCTCTGTGTCTGCTGGCAAATCTCCTCTGATTTCTTCTCCCACAGATCCTCTTTCTGCCCAAAAGATCTCACTGCCCAGCTATTGGCCATCAGGTCTTTATTGCAGCCCTATGGCTCAGCTATTTCACTCCCGAGCATCTGCCTGGTGGACACATACAATCAGATACAATTCTAGATTACCTTAGACAGGTGAGGAAGAATGTAGATTTACAAAATATGAGACTGGTGATGCGACATAGAAATAACAATACCGAGATCCAACTAGCATTTATTTTAGCTCTCTGCCAATGACTATACAGAGACGGACCCTCACACAAGGTACCCCAACAATAATGGCTAGAGCAGTAATGGGCATGTAGGTGCAAGTCTCTATAGTAAACTATGGGGTTCACTGGGCAGATGCCCAGGGGTGAAATAGCTGGGTCCTATGCCATCTTTTGGTTTTTGCTATTGTTGTTGTTTTGCTTGTTTTGTTTTGCTTTGTTTCTGAGAAACCTCCAAAATGATTTCTATCATGCATGCATATATATATATGTATATATATATATATATATATATATATATATATATATATATATATATATATACATATATATATGCAAATGTACACACATGTGTGTAGTATAACGTGTAGAAGGTTGATGAAGAAAGGGTAATATTAGGAGATGAGGAAGGGCAGAATACAGCTAAAGGACACTTTAGTCCTGAAAAAGAATGTCAAGCTGATTTCTTTACTGGTTTCTTTAGAAACAAAGATCTCCTATAGCAGCCCCAAGGCAAAGAAAGTGACATATTCACTCTGCCTAGAATTCCCAGCACTTCTCCTGGACACAGGACACCTCCTCGGCTTAGCCAGCTAAACCTTCCTCATTCTCTCTGCTGAGTTCTCTTTACATAGGCCCAGGCCGGCCCTAAATCCTGCTTTAGCTGATGAGATTACAAGTATGGGGCCATGCCTGACTCCAGCTCCATTCTCAGAACTTGCATGTAAATAAAGGGGACTCCATTTCCAATGTGAGAACCCAGACATCTGAGAAGAGTGTCAGACCCATGTGACAGTGCCCATTAGACAGAGAAAGAGAACACTAGCCCGTGACTGTGGAGACAGGAAAGAAAATTTTGCAGATATTTGGCACAAAAAGAACTGGAAACTGCTTAGATTTTTAAGGACAGTGAATGTTAGGCACTTTCTCTAATGGTGACTCTTATCCATAAGGCAGGGTTCAGAGGGGTTATCTGCATCTTAGACATAACATCATGGAGTTTGCATAAATCAATATAATCTAATCTTATATCATTATTTGTATCTAGAGTAGATAAGAATTTGTATAAAATCCTATAAAAATGGGTTACTTCTTTTATAGTACTTTATTGAATACTTATATGTATTTCTATCAAATCCATGCCCATTGTTCACCCTCCTCTCTCTCTCTCTCTTCCTCTTCCCCACCTCTCTCTCACACACACAGACACATACACACACACACACACACACACACACACACACACACACACACAGTCTGTTTGGAATTGCCCAAATGTACATGGGTATGAGACCATCTACTGGAGCTAGGGCAGCCTCTCAGAGTCTGCATCCCTGCAGAAAACGGACTCTCTTCCAGCAGCCATCAATTATCAATAGCTCTTCAGGGAAGGATAGAAGTTCATGAGACACCCCATATGCACACATCCATGCTGGCATGATTTTATGCAAGCTTTCTGCCTCGAGTCCTAGCCATTGTGAGTTTATGAGTACAACTATGGCATGGCTAGAAAATACTCTCTCACTGCACACATCTACTCTGTCTGGCTCTTCTCCCTCTTCTGTGATGACTCCTAAGCCTTGAGTGTATGTGTGTGATATGTTTGTCCCATTTAAATCTGAGCATTTCACAGTCTCTTATTAACTTCATATTGATCAGTTGTGAATCTCTGTATTAACTGCCATCTATTACAAGAAAAAAGTTTATTTGATGAGGCTCAAGAGAGGCACTAGTCTAAGGGTATAAAGATAAAAACTTAGGGATCACCTTTTACAATTACTATGCCCATCTAGCAAAAAGATAGCAGCAGGTTCTCTTCTATGACCCATATTTTAACTATTAATGGGTCTTTGACCCAATTAATGCTGCCATGCATAAGTTTCATTCTGTGATGAAATCTGATCAAATCTTAACATTTGTCCCACTATTGCACCAGTGAGCCTATCTTGCCAGGCCAGTCATTGGCCAGGAGTTCAGAGTTGGGAAAAACTATTAATTGCCTTTCTCCCCAATAGCATACATAGAACCTTCCAAAATTATGAAAAATAACCAGTAAGACTGAAACTTCTAGGCAGTACCACCTTACTACCTGCAAGTTCTGTAACTCATGGATACAGTGCTTGTAGGGACGGGAGGAAGCCCCTAGGGAGGGAAGTCCTGAGTGACTTTGTATTGCTGATGTGGGCACACGGCATGTACCAAAGCCTCAGATGCATGGAAAATTGACAAAACCTTTATCTATATGGTACAGGCTTCAAATTGGTTAAAATTTTCTTCCCTTGGTCAAAGTATGAGTATTTATGGAAAACTGATCAGTGTGTACAAAAGCTAGTAATAGCAGTTTCCTCCTCCGAGTTGCTTATAGCCTGAGACAGCTCATCCACACAGAGACCTTCTACAGAGACTAGCTAAACCCTCCCCTGCACTGTACATAAGAAACACACTAAGGTTCTGAGTTACGCCATGATAAGTGCAGCTCCCTCATAGCATGCACACCCCACCTGACTCCAGCTTTCTGTGTGTGTGTAGGTATGCCAGTCCATGCTTCATCGCCTTGCCTCCCCTAATCAGGGTTCAAGACCTGAGACATATGGGTCAAGATGCAATGCCTTCATTGCAGGGTTTCACAGTTATTCTTAGGAGGGTACCCAAGGCAATGACAATAGCCTGTAATGTTTGGGCGAGTCTATGACACCATTGACAAGAACTCCAAAGAGATTAGTCACACCTGGCATTCTCTATGCTTGGTTTTGATACCTTATGGTGTCTGGGGAGGCACTGTCCTGCTAATATAGGTACTCCATTTAGATGTCCTTTTATCCATGTATATGTGTCTATCTTAGGAAGTGTCTACACTAGTAGATTAGATTTCAGTATAGTGTTTTCAACCATCTGTAACTTACTTTCATTGCAATCCTAAATTTTCAACTTTATTTCTTTCTGTTCTCCCTCTCTCTCTCCTTCCCTTCTTCCTTTCCTTCTTTTTTTTCCTTACCACAAACTAAAGTATGAACAGAATGATTCACTCCAGTAATTTGAGACAGTAAAAATAACAGTATTCCTATTTGACAGTGGGTGAAGTTAAAGGCCCCAAATAGATGGCTTCCCGGTGAATAAAAATGGCTAAAACTCAAACCCAGATAGTCCTTAAATGTTTGAACTCAATGACCGATGTTTGGTTGTATCTCAACTGTCTAGTGAGCAGTGTCAAGGAATTGAAATTGAATTTGAGATTCAACAGAACCAGGGGACTTACCACTCCAGAGTCCACCAGTGTTCTCTGGTGGAACCCTTAGCTTTATTCCAAGAGAGCTAAGGGTTCAAAGCTAGAACAGACAAAAAATGACAAATACAGAAAGTAATCCTCATCACTTTTGTCAAAGATGTTCACAAAGAGGGAAGGCTCAGGGCTGAGTGGGGGGACGTTTGCATAATGTCCTTGGACTTGCTAAACTGAGGAATGAAACATTTTGCCCCTGGCATTCCTTGGCAGGTGGAGGCATTTCTCCTAAGGCAAAAAACCAAAGTCTAAGAGAGGAAGGTTCACGCGGCAGGATAATGTAGGAAGGTCTATACTTTATGAAGATTCCCTATAAACTGATGCCACAAAGACTGTGAAGCTGAGGGACAGGTGGGAAAGTTGACTATGAAGAAAGGAGATAGCCCCTCGGGGGGTTTTCCTGCATGAAATCAATATATCTCTGCACAGGTGAGAGATTGCATAACTCTACACCTCCCAAACAATTTGTCTCATGATGGCATAATATTGGGATAATTGGACTCCCACAGGGTTCAGATTTCAGTATAAGCTGATCTCCTAGAAGCTATTTAGGCAAGCTGTGGATCCCAGAACACAAGCCCTCGACCTAGCACCATGGCGCTGGGAGGGGCCTTCAGTATCTTTATGGCGCTCTGCCTGTCTTGCCTGCTCATCCTGATCGCTTGGAAGCGGACCAGTAAGGGAGGAAAGCTGCCCCCCGGCCCCACACCAATACCGTTTTTGGGGAACCTGTTACAAGTCCGCATTGATGCCACATTTCAGTCCTTCCTGAAGGTTAGTGTGTTCCATTTCTTCTTACAGTGATAAAGGCCACAAATGGCACAGCTGAGGTCACACGGAAACTCATGGATTCTAAATGCAGTTTCAGAAGCAAACTTTAGGAAACATAGGATTCTGAAATTGCAGAATCTTAAAAGCAGAGGGGAAAAAAATCTTAGAAATTTTTGACTACACTAGGCAGAGACCCTTGCGACTTTAGCTCATGATCTGAGGATTGGGGGAACCTCATTTCATCAAGTACAACTTTCATCTTCAAATTGTCTTAGAATTTTAAGATGCTAGAAACCTAGCATCTCAAAAAGAGTGCCTGTAGATTTCAGAGTTCAGCAAGTCCAATTATTTCATAAACAAAACTAAGATGTACAAAATATTTGCGGTCCAAGGTCACAGGAGTCATTCTGATGTTTTCCCCCCAGTGGCCCTTCCAAGCTCAGGACCTTCCTCTAGTCTACATTTTCATTCTCCTAGAATCCCTGCCTTCTACACTGGCGTGGCTTCTATCCCTGACATGGCTTCTGCCATGCTTCAACTTACTCCTTCCTTCAATATCTTCCTTCATTCCTAGCTCCAGAAGAAGTATGGCTCTGTGTTCACCGTGTACTTCGGTCCAAGGCCAGTGGTTGTCTTATGTGGACATGAGGCAGTGAAGGAGGCCCTGGTGGACCAGGCAGACAACTTCAGTGGCCGTGGTGAAATGCCTACACTAGAGAAGAACTTCCAAGGTTATGGTAAGTAGCAGCAATAATCACAGAAATGATTGCCACGGACTCCGTGTGTTCAGGGGTCTCTGATAAGCGACTCATGAGAACTGCCTACACTGACTCCCTTGAGAAGGCTGTGACTGCTCTGCCAATTTTGGAAGTGCAAACACTGATGATGAGAATGGTTAGATAGTATCACACAGTATGTGCTTTGTTTTGGAACTCCAGAAATTGGACTCTATACTGCCTGCAGTGCTATTTTTATGATTACTTTCAATGAAAGACTATGTGATATCATTTATGTACTTCCCCCATAAACTTTCACAGCCAAGCATAGTTCCTATCTTCCCATGCCCATATGCATATCCACCACAGGAATATGTTCCTATCTTCCCATATCCATATGGCTTATCCACCACAGGAATATGTTCCTATCTGTCCATTTCCATATGCATAGCCACTACAAGAATATGTTCCTATCTGCCCATATCATATGCATAGCCACCACAGGAATATATTTCTATCTGCCCATATCCATATGCATATATAACACAAACAATTCTTGTCTAGTGTTATCCATGAATCCACTCATAATTGCCTACATATTTCAAATGAAGGAAGACTCACCTCCCTCTTTTCATTTATCTATGTATCTATGTATCTATGTATCTATCATCTATCATCTGTCTTAATATCAATACACACTTTCTCAATTATACCCATTTGCCCATAAATCCACCAACATATATTCATTATCCTTTGTATGCAAATATCTTATTATTCATATATCTTTTCAATGTTCTATTTATCCATGAATCCACCCATAGTTCCATTCATACAATGAACTTTATATCATTCACACACCTATTAATCTTGCTATCCAGCCACTCTTCTATCCACCCATCTATTTATTCATTCACCTTTTCTTCCAACCATTATCTGTTCATTTTAATCCCTCTATCAACTAACACTTTACCCAGCCATTGACTTTTTTAACCTCATAGACATACAGACAGGCAGACAGACATTTACCCATGCATTCACCACATTATACGCCAGTCCAGAGCACTGACTGCTCATCATTGAGTGCCAGCCCTCATATGGGGCTCACGACTATCTATAGATTCACTTTCAGGAGGTCTGATGCCCTCAGCTGACCTCCACTATTCCACTCTTCATTTCACTTACCAGTATATTCTAAAATGATCTTATTAAATTTCCAAGAAGTTCACCAATCCATCCATCATGTGATTTCCGCTATAATCTTCATGCAAGGTTAGCCCTCATCACTCACAGCTTGTTATCCTATAAGAAAACTTTCTTGCTGTCCCTGGTTATTCCTAGCCTTATTCCCTATTCTTTCACCCTGGGATAGTTTGCAAAGAATCTTGATTTCCCACTGAAGTCTTGAAGGTTGAACTTTCAGAATCTTGTCTGCCACAGACTGGAGAGCAGAAAGTAGAGAGGGGACAGAAGCCTGATCACTGACTTCCCGGCAGGTTTAGTTCTGTCCAATGGAGAACGATGGAAGATTCTTCGTCGTTTTTCCCTGACCGTCCTTCGAAACTTTGGGATGGGGAAGCGGAGCATTGAGGAACGGATCCAGGAGGAGGCTGGCTACCTACTGGAGGAACTCCATAAGGTCAAGGGTATGAAGATCGTGTTGGGTGACTGGGTGTTTACAGAGAGGTCAGTTATGAGTAGGCTAGCCTTGGTGGGAGAAAGACCTGAAATAGGAAAAGATGAGAACCATTAAGAGTTCGTAGATTAAGAATCTCCGGTGAGATTCCATGTTAAAAAAATAAACTGAAAGATTCTGAGAGAGAGCTTGGCCAGAAATGCTCATGAGCAGATCTCAGTGGTTTGTAACTCAAGAAACCATACGTAATTCTAGTGTGGTAGGTGAGCTTGTGTCAAATGTGGTGTGTTATACGTGCTTTGTTGTGATGAAGAAAACAGCATAGAACTTCCCATCTTCATCATTTTTTAAGAGTATGTAGAATTGGTGGGGCTTGAGAAGTGGCCCAGCTCTTTTGAGCAGTGGCTATTCAACCAAACGATCTGAGTTTGATTCCTAACACCCACAGGAGACTCACAACCATTTACAATTCCAGTTTCAGGGGAAGCAATGTCTCCATAGGTAGCAGGTACACATATGGTACAAAGACATATGTGTCATAAAAAGACAGACAGGCAGGCAAAACACCTACCCCCATATAAGCATTCAATTAAATCAAAATTTTAAAGAGAGTATGGTTTGTCAGTGGTAAACACATTTAAGTCACTCTGAAACAAATACTTAGAAATTTCTCATTGTAAAGGTCTTTAGTCACACCCATCTAATTTCTTTTTGCAAAATTACAATATATTTATACCACATTCTTTCCCCTCCCAACTCTTCCTAGATCATTCCCACTTCCATACTCATTCAGCTTCATCTAATTTCTCTCAAAATAAAATAAAACAGCAAAAATCAAACCACTCCTAATGGTAACATTATTTGCAATTGAAACCTGCTAGAAAGGGAAATCAAGTTTTCTTCAATGTCCTGTCAATGGATATATCAACCACACTCCAGAGAATGCATGATACCCAGGAGTAGTGGTGAACACAAAACAGACTCTGGGTTTGTTGTCATTGTTGTTTATGTGTGATTTTTGTTTTATTACAGTTTTTAAATGTATCTAGTTCCCAGTGTAAAATAAACTATGGAGCCAATAAAAGTCAAAAGAGAAAAGACAAAGGTTGAGAAATACAGAAACAAGTAGATAAGAGAAATAGACATATACCTCTTTAGACCCTTGTCTGTTCTCTGTAGACAAATAAGGAATCCACCCATGGCTTTGAATGGCCCTGTACCTCCAGAAGCAATCTGCTATGGTGTACATCAAGAATGGATATGCATGGTTCTGGAGAAATTGACTCCACACCATTTACTTGATCAGCATCCCATTTTAAAGATAATGCATCAGAGACCTAGTGAAATATTTTCTTTTTTCATATATATGAATATATATATATGTTTATTTATTTATGTTTAATGTGTGCATGTATGGATGGATGTTGACGTGTATCGATGCACATGTACTTGCTCATGTGTTTGGAGGCCAAAGGCTAACATCAGATGTCTTCCTTGATCCTTCTCAAATCTTCTTATTGATTTATTCATGAATTATTGCTGTACCCAGAGCTCATCAATACCACAAATCTAGCTAGTCAGCTTTTCCCAGAAGACTTCTGTCTCCACATTGCAAGTGCTAAATCAGAAATAGGCTGCTACACTTTTTTTTAAAAGGTCCACCTTGTTATTTGGGGGCTCAAGTTTCTAACTGCAATCTAAAAGGTTATAAAGCAAATGATTTGTCTTCTCTCCAGCCCCTGGAAGGATTTCTTAGTAAGCTACATGAATTTGTTTTAATTGATCTCAACTGAATTCAGAGTTTCTCTTTTAAATTATATTATTTCTATTTTTAGGTACAGATATTTTGCTTGTACACATGCCTGTGAACCATATACACGCCTGATGTGCCCAGACACGAGAAAATTCTTTGAATTAGAGTTACAGATGGTTCTGAGCTGCCGTGTGGGTGCTGGGGATTAAAACCCGGCTCCTCTGTAAGAGCAGCCAGTGCTCTTAACCACAGAGCCATCTCTCCAGCCCCTCGGGTGTTTTGTTTTTTCCCAGATGTGTCCTCTATCACTTTCTATCCAACACAAATTTAGGTAACAGTAACCAAATATCACGTTGAACTTCTCAACTATTTCTTGGGTGTTTATTCCAGAGGTAGCCATGCCTGGCATTTTACAAGCAATCGTTATACTGAACTCTCACAGATCAGTTGGGAGGTTTCCAAACCAGGTTGAAGTTTGTAAAACCTAGACTCAGATAAGATAATGGAGCACTCCTACATGCCCATAGGCAGCAGACTCAGGGCTCTGTGCCAGCACTGTGTGATCGCCTGTTCTAGCTCACTTGTGAAGACTGTCTCCAACATAGTCAGTTTTCCCCTAGGAGCTCCCATAGATCCCACCTTCTACCTGAGCCGCACGGTGTCCAACGTCATCTGTTCCGTCGTCTTTGGAAAACGCTTCGACTATGAGGACCAGCGTTTCCAGAGCCTCATGAGGATGATCAATGAGAGCTTTGTGGAGATGAGCATGCCCTGGGTGCAGGTACTTACTAGTCACTAGGCAACTCCCTGCCACCCTTCATTTTCAAAGCAAGCACATTCCCAGACTCTACATAACCTTTCTCCTCTCATTCCTTGAAGGCACTGGACCAAGTTGTCCAAGTATTCAAGAAGCAAACAGTAACACCCAAATCTCAGGCCCAACAGAAGATTATTTAGTGAGATGGGGTATCTTTGTGTAGCTCAGGCTGACCTTGAACTGTTGATCCCTTATCCTCAGTCTCCCTTGTGCTGAAATCAAGAGTGTACCCTTGCTCCAGCCACAGACTTTGAGCCCAGCTCAGTGACATTAGATCTCTGCCCATCTGGTCCCTGATGCCCATGACTGACATGTGTCCCCTTTGCCTCTCTCCTGCAGTTATATAACATGTACCGGGGAGTCATGCAGTATTTTCCAGGAAGACATAACCACCTCTACAACTTGATAGAAGAGCTTAAGGATTTCATTGCATCCAGGGTCAAGATCAATGAAGCATCCTTTGACCCCTCAAATCCTAGGGACTTCATCGATTGCTTTCTCATCAAGATGTACCAGGTACCTCTTCCCCTTACACCAGTCTTTCTGTCTTTATTCTTGCCATACCAAACCCATCTGCAACTGTGTGAGTTGGGAAACAAGAGAAAGTATTGTTCCATGTAGTTTACTTAGATAAAATATATAAACTATAGAAATGTAAGCCTTTACATTGGTATTAGTATTAGTATTGGTATTAGTATATTAGTAGTAGTATTATAGAACCGTAAGCACATTTAAAAGAAACTCCCTTAAAATTAATAAAATCATATTTATTTTAGCATGTGTTATGTATTCCTCAATGTTCTCTAAAGCAGTGTTTCTCAACCTTCCTAATGTTGTGACCCTTTAATAGGGTTCTTCATGTTGTGGTGACTCCCAACCATATATTGTATCATTGCTACTTCTTAAGTATAATTTTGTTACTGTGATGAGTTGTGACATAAATATCTGATATAGGACACCTGCTGGGGTTGTGACCACAGGTTAAGAACCACTCCTCTAAGAGAACAGAATTAACTCTCTCTCTCTCTCTCTCTCTCTCTCTCTCTCTCTGTGTGTGTGTGTGTGTGTGTGTGTGTGTGTATTTATGTATGTGTGTGTTTAGGATTCATTATGATGGCTTTCAGGCTATGGGTCATCTAGTCTACCCATGGAAGGTCCAAAAATCTAATAATTGCTCAGTCTGTGAGGCTGGATTTCTCAGCTGGTCCTCAATATATACAAGAATCCTGAAGAAATAGGCTCCAATGCCAGTGAAGAAAATAGACTTGTCAGCAAGAGTGAAGCCAAGCAGGCCAAGAGAGAGCCAGATTCCTTCTTCCATGTCCTTTAGAGAGGCTGCCAACAGGTGTGTCCCCGATTAAAGTGGATCTTCTCACTTCAAAGATCCAGATCAGAAGTAGGTCTTAGCACTTCAAAGGATGAACCTAAGAAAAAACTCCCCAACAGGTGTGCCCAGACATTTGGGTTTTACTTAATTCCAGATGAGGCCAAGTTGACAGCAAAGAAGAGCTATCATATAATAATTATGTATTAGGGAGCTTCTTTATAAGCAGACAGCATTCACTGGTCAAAACCATCTCCGTTCATCTTTGAGATCATGGTCTACTTTCAAGTAAATGTTTCCTAGCCTTGTTTGTAATAGACAACATGCAGTAATTGCCTCTGTGCCTGGCTTGTTTCGAATAATCTAATTTCCCCAGGTCTATCCATTTTGCTTCAAGGAACTATTTCCTTGTTCTTCGTGACACGACTGGGTATACACCATGTTTTTCTAAAATACACTTCGAATCTACAAAGTTTAGCATAAAGATATTTAAAATCTTACAGCTTTAAGACCACCCATTTAACAGGCATATTTTTGAAAACCAGAATGTGCCTTCAAAGACTCGAAATTGAGAAACTCAGAAGCTCACTTTTTAAAATTGAGTTTACACCTCAAAATCACGAGTTTAGTGTCTTAGAGATGTAGCAACATATATAGTCAGCAAACCTGTGTGTTGACCATTCGAACTCTAGAAAAAATCATTAGAGAACTTGAGTATTTCACAGTTGAAAGCTGTGTGTCTAATGCTTTTCAAACCTTCATTCTGGATTCTGCTTCCTTTTCCCATACTCTTCTTGCCCACCACAAGCACACTAGCCCCCTTCTGCCATTCCTCTAAAACACCAGACATCCGTGGCACCTTTGCTTATGTTGTTGCTTCTGAACTTACTGATTAACCCAGCTTTTACTCCTTTCACTAATGCACCCCCTCTCCATGAAGGAAAGAGGATATGGGGGCCAAGGGAGGGATTCTGTTAGCAACCCCCTTCGCTTTCAGGATAAAAGTGACCCACACTCAGAATTCAACCTCAAGAACTTGGTTCTCACCACCCTCAACCTCTTCTTTGCTGGCACGGAAACTGTGAGTTCCACGTTACGATATGGATTCTTGCTGCTGCTGAAGTACCCCGAGGTAGAGGGTAAGTTTCACTCTGAGCTTCCTTGGAGGGATGTCAATCTTGAAATGGTACAACTTTAGCCTCTCTTCCCTCCAAGGTCTCAGAACATGGAATCTTTACCTCTCTGATTGGTCCCTGCATTTGTTCTCTATGGTTGTTGAGAATTAGTAGCCTGTATTTATGATCTGACCCTCCTGGTCAGGACTTCTCAGAGTAGCTTCCATTAATCTGTTTTTGTTTTTTTTGTTTGTCTGTTTTTGTTTTATTTTGTTTTCTGAGACAGGGTTTCTCTGTATAGCCCTCACTCTGTAGACCAGGCTGGCCTCGAACTCAGAAATCCGCCTGCCTCTGCCTCCCAAGTGCTGGGATTAAAGGCGTGCCCAGTCACCGCCTGGCTGGCTTCCACTAATCTGATATAAAGGTGCTCTCACTCTTGCCCTTGCTCTTACTCCAGTTCCCAGAGCTTCTTGCCTTGAGTTCTTGGGCTCAAGACTATTTCCTGCATCTGCAAAGCAAGAACAGAACATCATTACGGCTCTTTGCTTCTGTTTCCACGTCTCCTCTTCTAACTCTCATCAACCCCCTTGTCTATGATTGAGATACATGACTACTCATGGCCAATACGGTTAATTCAGCTAATCTCCTCATTTCCCAGAAACCTAGTGAGAACTGGCAAGTCCCCTTGACCTTATGTTATCCTTATGCACATAACATTGATGCCATTGATTTGAAGGTAGATCTTTTCCCTTCCCATTTCTCTTTGAGATGGGATTTCTGCATAGTCCATGCTGACCTTGATCCCAGGAGTCTGGGATTACACGTGTACCATCACACCCAGGTGAGGCTATTTGAGTTCTATTGCTCAGCTGACTACAATGTCCATATCAAATAGCCTTCATATCTGGTAAACTATAATTTGATCTGCTTAGAGAACTACAGCAACCAAAAGTCATTTCTTGCTTAAGAAAGCTCTCTAATTTGACCTTTAATGTAGTCAAGTTCAAAACAAACCTTTGGTGAATAAAAGCAACATCTGCTTATACAGGTCATATGGAACCAGGCTATTGTCCTGACCATTATCCACCAGCTCATGGTGTTTTTAAATAAAGACCAAATTTCCATATGACATTCAAGGACCTAGGTTCTATCGTTCCTGCTGTCTGATGAGTGTTCAAGTACCAGTGATGGATGTCATTAAGGGTAACAAAGCAATCCAAACCCAGATTCTCCTTCCTGTAAGGCTCTCTGTTTTTTCTGGCTCTAGAAACAGAATCTTCATCTTAAGATCCGTGATGTCATGACATCTGCAAAGTGCAAAACATGACTTGCCCTAACTTCTCAACACATACATTCCCTGGCCAGATATGTGGCTCATACCTGGAATCCAGCACATCTGAGGCAGAGTAGAGAGGCAAAGCATTTGAAGCCTGCACAATCTAGAAAGTGAGTCCGGGTCCAACATGGACTACTGACACGGACCACTGGGGGTCCCTGGGATAAGGGTCCTCGAAGTCCAGGTCGGTAAGGATTCGGCAATAAGAGAAACAAACACAGAGACTGTTTGAATCTGAGTGTATTTTGCAACTCTCAAACGGGATTTTATACACTGAAAACCAAATATAACAACTCTTAGACATTGTATCCAGTGAAACAATGTTTCACTAATACCAACAAAAATCATTTGGCACAGTAAAGTACAAAAATCATCTGAGCATTACAACTCTGAAACTAAATGTTTAGT
Source organism: Apodemus sylvaticus (assembly GCF_947179515.1). Lineage (NCBI taxonomy): Eukaryota > Metazoa > Chordata > Mammalia > Rodentia > Muridae > Apodemus > Apodemus sylvaticus. Next base: position 187,884,298 of record NC_067472.1, read on the forward strand.
GAATCACACAGGTAATATCATTATTAATAATATAAATCATCAAAATATAACAATTCTAAAAGGATGTATTCAATAGGGCAGTCATCCAAGGCTAGTGGCACATTTCTAAGAACAGCTCAAAAAATCTTTATGGCCAGTGCTCTAACCACTGATCTAACTCTTTAACTCCATACCATCAGTTATTGTTTAACATTTAATGCCTGAGTTTTTATAAATCTTCAACACATACATTTAAACTGTTTTAATTCTTTCTAATTAAGGCTTTCTTTACCATATACCAAAACCCACCTCCGATGACACACGTGTAGCCATATGAAATTTTATTGTTGGGAAAATTTTTATCTATCATAATAATTTTGTAAATGATCTAAAAAGTAAAGTGTTGGTTTCTCCGGAGATAAGGTCACATGAGTGACCCCATCTCAAGAGATGGTTTCGTACCCATTATTCTTGCTTAAGATTGTGGTCTAGGCTACCAGGAACCTGTAACTAAGAAAAGGAATGAAAGAAAACAAAAAAGAAAAATTGCCAGGAGAACTACGGCTCAATGTGTTGGCTCTGGCCGAGAGTTCCACAACCGGTTCCAGGAGACCTCCTTATTTTGAAGTCTAACGCCTCCGTCTGTGGAACTTGTCACACAGATGCCACTGGGATTGGTGTGGCAGACTACCTAATGAAACCCCGTTGACGCAGGAACAAGCACATTCTCCCCCTAAGCACGAGTAAAAACAATGACCAAAAAAAGGACAGCAAACATCATATTTTCTGTCCCCTTTTCTGGTGTATTTTCTGCCATCTTATAGCCAAAGTCCACGAGGAGATTAACCAGGTGATCGGAACACACCGTGTCCCAAGAGTGGATGACCGGGCCAAAATGCCCTATACTGATGCTGTCATACATGAGATACAGAGGTTGACAGACATTGTGCCCCTAGGTGTCCCCCATAATGTCGTACGGGACACTCATTTCCGAGGCTACTTTCTACCCAAGGTGAGATTGTACCCCATTGTTGTCCTGTCACCCATTCCTGGCTTCACTTCCTGTTTGTGTATCCCTACCCCTATTGCCCAACACGACTCTAATGGCCTGTGTCTGTCTCCCAGGGTACAGATGTGTATCCCCTGATTGGCTCGGTTCTCAAAGACCCCAAATACTTCCGCTACCCAGATGCTTTTTATCCTCAACACTTCCTGGATGAACAGGGGCGCTTCAAGAAGAATGATGCTTTTGTGGCCTTTTCCTCTGGTAAGTAATTATACAGAAATTTCTGCCAGATAAGTTCTAAAAGAGTCTTTCCAAGGTCTATATTATAGAATTATAAAACTCCTAAAATCCCAGATCAGGGAATGTTAGAATCCATTCCCTTTAATGATTAGGAAAATAAGTTAGAGCAGAAGATTGTTGTCTATGACTAATGTCAGTATTCAAACAGCAGTGGTAATAAGATCTCAGGAGAAAGGCTAGACTTGGGTAACAGTAAGATCCTTACTTTAAAACAATTGGAAACAAAATAATAATAATAATGATAATAATAATAATAATAATAATAGTAATAAAGTGTTAGAGTAACAAACCCAAACATTTAGTAAACCTAACCATAGTATGTTAAGAATCAAATTAAAAATGTTTCATGTTTTGTCAGCCATATGACCCTTGTCTTAACCACTTGTGTCTGCCATGTGCTATGGACACCCATGGCCACTGATAACACATAAGTGAATGGTCCTGTGTGTGTGAAAATGTAAACGCTCTTATTCAAGGGCACTGGGACTCATTTAACTCACACAAGATTTTTTTTTCTCTAAGTATGTTCAAACATTCTAAAAGAGGAAAGGCATTCGTACCATACAGATATAAAGAAACACCATAGGTTCACCTCACCATGGTGAGGTGGCCAGGGAGAGGTCTTGGCATCATGGGAAGCCTGGAGCCTGGGTGACTTATTGCACCTCTCAAGCATGCGATAGAGATTAATCCCCTTCCCACTGTTGAAATGCCTCATGGAAATCAGGAAGGTATCCGTAAATACAATTCCCAGAGTTTTGATTTCTTTTTCCTGATCTGGGATGGAAGCACACACTCGGAGCAGATGTTCCCTGACACACATACCCCAACCTCTCACTGGTGTGACTCTGCTTTGAGTCACTCGCAGCCCCCATGGATCCTCTGGAACCTGTCCATCTGGTTCTAAGTCTGGTAGACTAGGTCAGTGAAAACGTAGCTGCCACCTGCCCAGGCTCCCTAAGTGGCAGGTAGCAGTGAGACCCCAGTAAGCCTTGATGATGAGCCCACAGTATGGATACAGCTGTGGGCTAAGACGCTGAGGAGCCCATCGACGCTGCGTGGGGTGGTTACGGTAGGAACATGATGCACACCTCCTCCATCGATTGTCTACAGGAAAGCGCATCTGTGTTGGGGAGGCCCTGGCCCGCATGGAGCTCTTCCTCTACTTCACCTCCATCCTTCAGAGATTCTCCTTACGTTCCCTGGTGCCTCCTGCTGATATTGACATTGCCCACAAGATCTCAGGCTTTGGCAACATCCCCCCGACTTATGAGCTCTGCTTCAAGGCTCGCTGAGGACACCCGGCAAGGCCAGCCCAGAGTCACCTGAGAGCCAAGCTCTGCTGGAGTCCACGCAACACCCCATCTCCCTTCAACCCTCCCTACTCCTCTAGGACAAGTTGCTGTCATTACTGTGCTGAGACCATGGATCAGGAGAGGTGTCAGCCAAAACACGGCTACATGGGTAAAGTAAGGTTCTAGCTGCAGTCCAGGGGCAGGGAAAGCCTGAAAGTTTAAATTTCCTGAATTTCTCAACCTCAGTCTCAGTCTCAGTGGGCACCAAACTTACAGATGCTGCCAGGTTACAAAGTCTTTTGTCTTTGCCCTGATATTGACCAGAATGTACTTCACAATTCTTTCCTGTTTACTTTTATTTCTCCTCCCCAATAAAGAACTCAAAACTATTGACCATAACCGGCTTACGGAGTATCATGTTGACGGTTGTATTGTTGCCAGAAATAGTCAAGGGCTGAGACACCTAAGCTGAGAGCCAGGAAGCAGTATGCACAACAGGCTCAGGGGACAATCACTCCAAAAACTGACCCTTGAATTCAGTTAAACAGAGCCCTTCTACAACCCCTACAACACAACCCAGAGTGACATAGACTTTGGGTACTTGTATTAAACTTGCATAACATAATATATTAAAACTGCCTCCCCCAGACAGAAGTTTATCATAGGCAAAAAAAAAAAAAACAAAAACAACTTTTTAGTGCAGAAGGGAGGGTGGAGGGCTGTTATAGAGGAGACACAGAAGCTCCCATGGGGTGCTGACCTGGTCTTTTCTTTCTTTACCTTCCAAGGGTGTCTTCTATCTCAAGGTGAAGTGTAAGACAGAAGTTGAAATGGGCTTTCTAACTACTTGTTACTAAATGCAATTCCCTGTCTCACATAGGGATCCCCTGTTGGTTTGGTCACCCCATGTGGCATCAGGCACCTTAGCTGGCTTAGTGCTTGTCCTCACTGTCATCTCTCCTGCTAAACCTGCTCTCCTGGTGGCACACCCTGAATCCTGTTTGAAATATACCTAGGATATTCCCAGATTCTGTGATTCTGCTGTTGATGAACTGCTCCCTCGCATTTCACTAACTCTGCTGCTATTTGTCAAATGCACAGGGTGTGTCCATCAGTGGATAAAACAAGAAAAACTCTCCATGGAGAGGCAATGTTTTGATTCAGTGGTAACTGCTGCACAATGCCATATATGTCTCTCTGTGACTGGAAATTTTTATATTGGCTCTGATTACATTATGAGCTATAAAGGAAGACTAGAGTATAATAAGAGCTGAAGACTAGGTTAGCGGAGAGAGTAAACTATTATGAGAGAATTTTAGAGATGCTTGAAAGATAGCAGAAATTAATATTTTTGATGTCTGCAAAACTAGACGGGCCTTATACGGGCAAGAAAAGATTGCTGAGGCATAAGATATATACAGAGAGTTTACTGCACTGAAATACAAGCTGAAAAACAACCATTTTCAAATATTTTTATTTATCTTCAGTAATTTTATGTACACACAGAATGTGCTTTAATGATACGGACTTCCATTCCTTCCCCTTACTCCTGCTCACTCTCTCTGGAACACTCCTTCTTCCCAATACACTTCTAAATCTCCCCTTCATCGTGCCCTTTATTTAAAAACAAACAAACAAGCAAGCAAACAAAACTACTAATAGTGGATTAAGTAGGGTTACCTGCATGTGCATGATTTTGGAGTTACTTACTGGATAATGTAAGGTAGCCACACCCCTGAGGAAAAATGGCTTCTCCTTTCCCAGTAGCCACTCACTACCCATAGGCCTTCAGCTAGGAGTTCAGCCAGATATGCCCTCCCCCATGTGCCCTGGGATGTTGGCAGGCTGCATCTTGTGCAGATAAGCATAAATGCAGAGAGTTTGTGAGTGCAGTGGTAGTACCATGCGCAGAAGAAAGCATTCCCCGGCATTCCCCATCCCCCATCATTGGGTTCTTGCATTTGTATCATCCCCTCATCCACAGGTTCCGTGGGCCTTTGGGGACGGAGGGATCTAAATGTCCTTTCGGGACCAGGTTTTAACACTCAACAGTCATTTATTCTCAGCACTTTGAGAAATTCCAAATCTTGGCATTAACTTCTAAGCACGGCAAAGACGAAATTTGTCCGAGATTGACAGCAGTACTGAACTATGGGTATAAACACAAGTACTCAGAAAGCAATCTGATTCCACTTCCATTTAGCAAAGCAACAGTGCCACATCCTTCCTTGGGCCCATAACCTTCTGAACCTTGGACTTTCGACCAGGTTTACAGTATTCACTATGAATATGCTCCTGTGAAGTGGGCATCAAATTGAGTCAAAAGTGGTAGTTACTACCATAATGCACATGCCACTGTTACCAGTGGGTTCAACCTGACTGTCGGATCACTATTGTAGCACACAGAGTCCACAGCAGGGTGAGACACTGGCGGCTTCTCTTCCCCAGCTGCCTGCACAGCACCTTCCAGCATGGAGAAAACTACCAGCAGGGATGAAATGCCCAACATGGATCCAAATTGATCATCAGCACAGAGTCTCACCATCTAGTGCTGATGGACAACCAAGAACAATGGTAGTATCTATGTTGTTTGGGGGCTTCTGGAGCCTCCTTGACCAACAAATGGTGGTATTCTCTGACCAAGATTTCATTTACCAACCAACGACTTATGGAAACACCATCATCTACCCATGCAGGATACCTTCATTCAAACCCATTTTTCTTTTAAATTGTATTGTTTTCTTAACTTATAAGGTTTGTATACAGCTTGTTCATGAAGCCTTAATTTTTGTAGACCCTCCACTCTGTCCTCACCCTCCCCGGGTCTTTGCCCCACCCTATTTAAGCCTGTCCACTCCTAGTGTCCACCCATCTTTCCCATCATGTGTGTTTTATTATTCCCTGAAAGACCATTTTTTAACCCTCACCTCTCACAGATCTTTTTTTGATTCCTTGCATCTTTCTGACAATCACTCCAACTGAACCACGTGAAATTTTAAATTGGCTTCTATATGAGAGAAAATATATATGTAGTGCTTTAGTTATTGTACTAAATATAATATATTCTAGTTCCATCCATTTTCCTGAAAATTTTCCTGAAATTTTGATAATTTTATTTTTCTTTAGCACTGAACAGAATCCCATTGTGCATATGTAGTATATTTTCAGTATCCATCCATCCGTTGATGGATCTCTAGACTGGTTTCCACTTCCTAGCTATTGTAAATAAAACAACAACAAACATGGATATACAGGTGTCTCTCCTGTGGTATTTGAAGTTCTTTAGGCCTATGCCCAGAACTAACGTAGCTAGTTCAGTCCTGGGCTGGTTGTAGGGTTATTTGAGAACTCTACATTGATTTCTAGAACAAACTGCCACTTGCTAGCATTGTGTAATGAGTTTCAACACTTGGGTTTTAGACACACGCGAACTGTTGTAAGCTGTATAATTTGCGCATGTGTTTGCTTGGAATGGCCTTGCTTTGTAGCAAATTTTTGAATGGGACTCCCAATCCTTTGGCCTCACTCTCCCCCAGACTTGGATTACAGCTAAGTGCTACAGTGCCCAGTGCCTTTTTGACATCTTTGACATCTTTTTTTAAATACTCTTGATTATTTTGGTTTATAGATAAGGAAGTTAGTCATTTTTGGTTTCTTTTTGTAAAGGGTGGGACACTGAAATGGATTCACATGTAGTCCAGTCTGGCTTCAAACTCTCTATGTAGTTCCTTCTTTTTTTATTATTTTAATATAATATTTTTATTACATATTTTCTTTATTTACATTTCAAATGTTATCCCCTTTCCTCAGTTCTCCTCTGAAAATCCCCTATCCCATCCTCCCTCCCTGCTTACCAACCCACCCACTCCCACTTCCCTGTCCTGGCATTCCCCTACACTGGGGAATTGAACCTTCACAGGACCAAGGTCCTCCTTTCTCACTGATGTCCAACAAAGCCATCCTCTGCTAAATATGCATGTAGAGCCATGGGTCCCTCCATGTGTACTCTTTGGTTAGTAGTTTAGTCCCTGGAAGCTCTGGGGTTACTGGTTGGTTTATATTGTTGTTCTTCCTATGAAGCTGCAAACTCCTTCAGTTCCTTGGGTCCTTTCTCTAGATGCCCCATTGGGGACTCTGTGCTTAATCCAATGGTTGGCTGTGAGCATCCACTTCTGTAATTGTCAGGCACTGGCAGAGCCTCTAAGGAGACAGCTATATCAGGCTCCTGTCAGCAAGCACTTGTTAGCATCCACAATAGTGTCTGGGTTTGGTAACTATATATGGGATGGATCCCCAGGTGGGGCAGTCTCTAAATGGCCTTTCATTCAGTCTCTGCTCCACATGTTGTCTCTGTATCTCCTTCCATGAGTATTTTGATCCCTCTTCTAAGAAGGACCGAAGTATCTACACTTTGGTCTTCCTTCTTGAGCTTCATGTGGTCTATGAATTGTATCTTGGGTATTCTGAGATTTCAGGCTAATATCCATTTATCAGTGAGTGGATACCATGTGTATGCTTTTGTGATTCAGTTATCTCACTCAGGATGATATTTTCTAGTTCCATCCATTTGCCTAAGAATTTAATGAATTCGTTGTTTTTAATACCTTAGTAGTATTCAATGGTATAAACCTACCATATTTTCTATATCCATTCATCTTTTGAGGGACATCTGGGTTCTTACCAGCTTCTGGATAATATAAATAAGGCTGCTATGAGCATAGTGGAACATGTGTCCTTATTACATGTTGGAGCATCTTCTGGGTATATGCTCTGGAGTGGTATAGCTGGGTCCTCAGGTAGTGCTATGTCCAATGAGTCTCCTACACCCTTCTTTTCCAGTTTAGCACATGGCTTGGCCCTTGACTCCTACTCTCCATGCAACAACAACTGTGAATGCCACATGAATTCCTTTACACCGATGGTATCATCTGTCAGTCGGCTTCACCGGATGCCAATTTCTCTTAAGAATATTGATGCAAAAATACTCAATAAAATTCTTGCAAACCAAATCCAAGAACACATCAAAATGACCATTCACCATGATCAAGTAGGCTTCAACCCAGGGATACAGAAATGGTTCAATATAAGGAGATCCATGAACATAATCCACTATATAAACAACCTCAAAGGAAAAAAAACACATGATCATTTCACTAGATGTTGAGCAAGCATTTGACAAAATTCAGCATCCCTTCATGGTAAAAGTCTTGGAAAGATCAGCAATTCAGGACCCATACCTAAACATAGTGAAAGCAATATACAGCAATCCAGTAGCCAACATCAAACTAAACTGGGAGAAACTTGAAGCAATCCCACTGAAATCAGGGACTAGACAAGGCTGCCCACTCTCTCCCTGCCTGTTCAATATTGTACTTGAAGTCCTAGCCAGAGCAGTTAGATAACAAAAGGTCAAAGGCATACAGATTGGAAAGGAAGAAGTCAAATATTACTATGTGCAGATGATATAATAGTATACTTAAGTGACCCCAAAAATTCGACCAGAGAACTCCTAAACCTGATAAACAACTTCAGCAAAGTGGCTGGATATAAAATTATCTCAAACATCAGTAGTCTTCCTCTACTCAAAGGATAAACAGGCTAAGAAAGATATTAGGGAAAGAACACCCTTCACAATAGTCATACATAATATAAAATACCTTGGTATGAATCTAACTAAGCAAGTGAAAGATCTGTATGACAAAAACTTCAAGTCTCTGAAGAAAGAAATCAAAAAAGATCTCAGAAGACAGAAAGATCCCCCATGCCCATGAATTAGTAAGAGTAATGTAGTAAAAATGGCCATGATGCCAATAACAGTCTACAGATTCAATGCAATCCCCATCAAAATTCCAATTAAATTCTTCATAGAGTTAGAAAGAGCAATATCCAAAATTATGTGGAAGAACAAAAAACCCAGGATAGCAAAACTATTATCAACAATGAAAGAACTTATGGTAGAATCACCATCCCTGACTCAAGCTATACTACAGAGCAGATCTGATTAAAACTGCATGGTATTGGTACAGTGACAGGCAAGTAGATTAATGGAATAGAATTGAAGACCCAGAAATGAACCCACACACCTATGGTCACTTGATTTTTGACAAAAGAGCTAAAACCATCCTCTAGAAAAAAGACAGCATTTTCAACAAATGGTGCTGGGTTAACTGGCAGTCAACATATAGAAGGATGCAAATTGATCCATTCTTATTTCCGTGTACAAAGCTCAAGTTCAAGTAGATCAAAGACCTCTACATAAAACCAGATACACTAAAACTAATAAAAAAGAAAGTGGGAAGAGCCTTGAGCACATGGGCACAATGGAAATTTTCCTGACAAGAACACCAATAGCTTATACTCTATGATCAAGAATTGACAAATAGGACCTCATAAAATTCGTAGCTTCTGGAAGGCAAAGGACACTCTCAATAGGACAAAAGAGCAACCAACAGATTGGGAAATGATCTTTATTAGTCCTACATCCAATATAGGGCTAATATCAAATACAAAGAACTCAAGAAGTTAGACTTCAGAGAAACCAATAATCCTATTAAAAATGGGGTAGAGAACTAAACAAAGAATTCTCAACTGAAGAATACAGAATGGCTGAGAAGCACCTAAAGAAATGTTCAACATCCTTAATCATCAGGGCAATGCAAATCTAAACAACCCTGAGATTTCACCTCACACCAGTCAGAATGGCTAAGATAAAAAACTCAGGTGACAGCAGGTTCTGGCGAGGATATGGAGAGAGAACAGTCCTCTACTGCTGGTGGGGTTGCAAGCTAGTACAACCACTCTGGAAATCAGTCTGGTGATTCCTCAGAAAACTGGACATAGTATGCAGTTCCTTCTACCTCTACTTCAAAAGTGCTGGGACTGCAAGCATGCACCATGACACCTGGGTTTCTTTCTTTTTTTTTTTTTTTTTTTTGGTTTCTTTGGTTTTTTTGGATTTGGATTTTTCGAGACAGGGTTTCTCTGTATAGCCCTGGCTGTCCTGGAACTCACTCTGTAGACCAGGCTGGCCTCGAACTCAGAAATCCTCCTGCCTCTTCCTCCCAGAGTGCTAGGATTACAGGTGTGCGCCACCACTGCCCAGCTAACACCTGGGTTTCTTATGAGTCTTGAAACTGTGTGTGTCTGTGTCTGCCTGCCTGCCTGTCTGCCTGTCTGCCTGTGTGTCTGTCTGTCTGTCTGTCTGTCTGTCTGTCTATCTCTCTCTCTCTCTCTCTCTCTCTCTCTCTTTCTCTCTCATCTTCTTAGACTTAGGATAAAAAGGTGTACAGACAGGTAGAGACAAAACTCTTAATTAATCCCTGAATTACAGGGAGTGCCAGTCGTGTGTTGTGCTCTTTCCCAGGACCTAAAGCCCTGCTGGCTAGCTTGCTTTTGAACAAGGCTTGCTCAGAGTTGAAACTGGCCGAGGATTGACTCCCTGAAACTATGAATTAGGAACTGTTAAAGTCTCAAATCAGGTGGAAAACCAATGATATCAGTGATGCCACAAGTAGGGCCAGACTCCCAGAGAAAGTCTGACCCCATCTGTCCTTATTTAATGATTAAAATGAAGTAGGCTTATTTTTTTCAAATTGAGCATTGTGGGAATCGATTTTCCTTAAGACTCTTCTTGCTCCTTTAGTATTTTCAGCTCAATGCAGTGGTAGGGGACCTAGTGCTGCAAACAGAGAGACCCAGACTCTAACCTTGACTGTGTAGTTTTCCAAGTTGATGAGCTCAGTGTCTTCAGCTATAAACTAGAGATAATTTCAACCCTCGAAAAGATGTCAAAATTAAATCAGAGACTGGAGAGACAAGTTAGTGGTTAAGAGCACCGGTTGTTCTACCTTCCAAGAGATCCAGATTCTAATCCCATCATCTATGTAGTGGCCCACAACCATCTGTAACTCCAGTTTCAGGGATCTGATCCCCTGTTCTAGCCTCAAAGGTGTCAGTCATACTCATATAGTGCACAGTCGTACATGCAGACAAAACACTCATACACATAAAATTAAAAGGCGGGCAAAATTTCTACATAGGATTTGGTCACATCTCATTTTCTCTGATTCTTTCTTTTTAGAGTTTCAACACCCACTACCAACCAGTGCTGTGATCAATCACAATGTGCTCTGATGCTTGGATCTAGAAATCAGAGAAAAAACAAAGTTTCTGTCTGGATTTCTGCCATTCCAGAAGGTGCAGTTCATGGCCTGCCCTTAGAACAAAACTAATAAAAAGCAAAAGTGGGGAAATCCCTTCCCCCAACTCTTTCACACTCTGCTTTTACTGTTCAATAGAAAATTCACCCAGCTGGTGGAGATTTTAAAGTACATTTTTAAGTGTGTAGTTATTGTTCCCTTGATTCAATAGGAATGCACTCAACTACTGCCAGATACAGAAATACCCTTAGAGTATTTGCAACATCTTCATTCTCATAAAAAAAATTATGTTCAAAATGAAGGACTTTGAGCACCATTGGAGGACTTTCAGCAGTAGGATGAGGAAGGGGCTTAAAGGGGGAGTATAAGGGGTTAGGTGAGTGTGGCTAGGCGGCGTGGGGGAAGGTGTCCAGGCGGGCCCTTGCCTGGACACCTCTGCCCCTGAGGGACCACACACACGCAGACATGGTGTAGAATAGAGTTTATTCAGAATAGGTGATGGGAGTTAGTGGTAGAGAGAGAGAGGGAGAGAGAGAGAGAGAGAGAGAGAGAGAGTGAGTGAAGGCTGGCCATGACCACGTGGGGGGGGGGGAAGAGCCCCAGGGGCAGAGAGGTCAGAGAGTATGGGAGAGCAGAGAGCAAAGAGGGAGAGGAGCAGCAAGTAGCCCCTCTTATAGTGGCCAGATCTCTGGGGCGGGGCATACCTGGCTATTGCCAGGTAGGTGTGGGGTGGAGCTTAGACAAACCCCAACACAAAAGACAAACATCACTTGATCTCACATATATGGGGAGACTTAGGAAGCTGATCTCGTAGGGGAAAAAACTGGATGATAGAGGCTGGGAGAGGAGAGGTGTTTGTCAACGGATCAGAATATTAGTTAAGGAGGAGAACTGTACAACATGAAGGCCAGGGTTAATAACAAGGCATCATGGTCTAGATTACTACTAAGAGATTCTCTGTCACAAAATCCCATGTGATATAGTCCATATTCTAATTACCCTGATTTAGCCATTCTAAAATACAGAACATGTCAAAACATTGTGTTGTATGCCTTAAATATATCCAGGTGTTATTTGTCAATTTTAAAAAGTCCCTAAGTGGGGAGGGATAATAGAAAGGATGTGACATTGAAAAATAAGGGACCATGGGAGTGGCTGCGACATTGGGGAGGGGGAGTAACAACATAGTCAAAGCCAAAACAAAGCGTATATAAAAGTGCTTATAATACAACCTTTATGATATATGATAATTATATTGATTTTGAGTCTTAACATTATAAATGAGGCAAATATCATTTTTAAAAAAAAAGTCATGGGGCTGGAGATATGGCTCAGCAGCTAAGAGTGCTGACTGTTCTTCCAGACGTCCTCAGTCCAGTTCCCATGGTGGCTCACAACCATCTATCACGTGATCTGATGCTCTCTTCTGGTATGCAGGTATACATGCAAATAGAGCACTCATACATTTACACACACACACACACACACGCACACACACACACACACACACACACGACATCAACAGTCTTGGCACCATTGGTGCTTTCCAGTCCTACTTCAAGGAGTGGGTGTGCTACAGTAGAGTCTCAGCTCCCCAGGAAGGTGCTGGCCACAGTGACAAAGATGAACAGCCTCAAGTAGTGATATATGCATATATACATACTCATACATATATGGATGTATATATATTGATTTATATATATTTATATAATGATTAATTTAAAACGAGGGCGTGAATTTGAATGAACTCACTGGGGTGTATGGGTGTGTTTGGATGGAGGAAAGGAAGTGGCATAATTATATTATAATCTAAAAAATAAGAGAAAAATGGGGGTAGGGGGAAACCTGAGAGCTGAAGAGTCATAAAAATTAAAACAAAACCTGCCAAGGTAGGAGTCAGCTCCAGCTGATGGAGACTCATGGAAACACAGGTAGGCAGTGAGGTGACCCAATCACAGAAGCACACACATGGAATGCAGTCACTGATGAGTGGATATTAGCCCAGAAGCTCTGAATACCCAAGACACAATTCACATATCAAATGATTCCCAAGAAGAAGGAAGGAGAAGGCTGTGGTCCTGGAAAGGCTTGATGCAGCATTGTAGGGGATACCAGGACAGAGAAGTGGGAGGGGGGTGAGTGGGGAATGGGCAGAAGGAAGAGGGCTTATGGGACTTATAGGGAGGAGGGAACCGGGAAAGAGGAAATCATTTGGAATGTAAACAAAATGTATAGAAAATAATAAAATTAATAATATTAATTTCCCGTGTCTTCCCCAGTACGCTACGGGTTCCTTACAGAGAGCTGAGAAAATGCCAGAAACAAATTCCATGAAATAAGATCTATCTCTATGCACCAGAGTTTGTTATCTGCCTCATATGGCCGTGCAAATATGCAGATTACGCTTTTGAACAAAACTGGGATTGCTGGTAAATAAATAAAAATCCGATCTTCTTCCAGGCTGTTTCCATCCTGATCATCTGTCAAACCTGTTTCCCCATGCATTCCACAGCATACCTGTCCTTTGCCAGGTGAGGAACCAGGGACCTGCTGTCTTCCCAGCAGGAAGCACTCCAAGACCCTGTTGTTTCCCTGGTGAGAAACCTGAGCCCTGTTGTTTTCCTGGTGGGGAGCACTCCTGCCGCCCAGAGCAAACAACCAGACAGAAATGGAGCTTGACTTTTTATCCCTCTTCTGGTTTTCCCTTTTGCACTGTTCCAGCCAACACTCCCCAAACCCTGCTGTAATCCTTGTCACAACTATGAAATCTAAGGCGCCAACCTTTTCCTTCCCTGACTGCAGCCTTTTGTCCTCTGGGCTCACTCACCACCTGGCTACCTGGTGTGGTGGGGGTGGTGGTGTACTCTGGTTGATCAGCTCATGATTGGTTAATCAACCAAAGACCACAAAGGTGATAAAGGTCAATTATCTCTTTGATCAGCCATCTTTTGCTTGTTCTTGTCTGATTCTGGAGGGTTTTGTTTGGGGTTCATGGCAATGGGGTGTGAGTCTAAGAATCATAGGTGTTCAGGGACAATTTTCTGATGCCTCATAAAAAATAAAAACAACAACAAAAACAAAATCAAACTTTCCTACCATATTGGAGTTATCATCTCTCTCTCTCTCTCTCTCTCTCTCTCTCTCTCTCTCTCTCTCTCTCTCTCTCTCTAGCCTTGGCTGCCGTGGAACTTATTCTGTAGACCAGGCTGGACTTGAACTCAGAAATCCACCTGCCTCTGCCTCCCAAGTGCTGGGATTACAGGCATGTGCCACCACCGCCCAGCTATCATCATTTCTCAAGACCTAGACAGACCCTCAGATGTGGTCTCTAGTACTGTGCCAAGTTCCAGTGAAATACGAATCTGGTCTTCCCTACCTTCCTCACATCCTATGTTCCAGCTCCATCCTAGACTCAGAGACTTCCTCAGGGTTCTGAGCATTAGGAGAGAGCACAGAGCCAGTACCAAAGTACATCCAGGCCTGGGCAGGCGCCCACTCCCAGATCCCCCTGCAGTTTCAGTGTGACCCTCCCAGGCACTCCCCCATCACAGCCATTCTTCCCTCAAGATTCATAACCTGTAGGCCTGGAACCTCCATTTCTCTCATCCTTAAATTCAGGACCCTCTTCATTGAAAGACTCCCAAGAGTCGGGCGGGTATGGTAGTGTAGGCCTATAATCCCAGCAGTCAGGGCAGACACAGGTGGATCTCTGTGGTCTACGTACGGAGCTCTGGGCTAGCCAGGACTACATAGTGAAAGTCTATCTCAAACAGGAAAGAAAAATGGTCTTTCAACCTCATAGGCATTCATCCCATTTCAAACGAATGGACTCACTCTCTCCTAAGACCCTCCTATCCCTATCATTTGGGCCCTTCTCAGAGGAAGGGTCTCTAGTATCCATGTTATGAAGGATCTAGTTCTGGCTTCTTTCTACTGTCCTCTGTAATGTTATGTTATGCCTTGTTATGTAGCACTTCCTCTTAGATACCACAGATTCAGTCTACTCCCTGTTAATCTTTCATGGGGCCCTCCTCCTCCTTCAGTGTTGGCTATGTCCCAAACTTGGTGCACAACAGGGGGGTAGTCTGGAGGTGAAATGAGACAGTTGCATAATCAAGACCAAAGGCCAGTCTTCCGTCTCTGGATGTATAAAAGCAAGCTACTTCACCCATCACTGTCGTCTGTCTGTCTGTCTGCCACCCGACCGCCACCATGCTGGCCTCAGGACTCCTCCTGGTGGCTACAGTGGCCTTCCTCAGTGTGCTGGTCCTGATGTCTGTCTGGAAACAGAGGAAGCTCTCAGGAAAGCTACCTCCGGGACCCACCCCACTGCCCTTCATCGGGAACCTTCTTCAGCTGAACACAGAGCAAATGTACAACTCTCTCATGAAGGTGCCACAGCGCGTGGAGATGGGTCGAATGGGGGCATGAAGGGATGCCCAATTTTGGTTGAGGCTTGGCACTAGGGTATTGACCAGGTGGGAGTGTAATTTTAGGCCAGGGGAATTGCCAAGAAATCAGCACCACTTCCTAGGCCTGTGGGATCACATCTTGGGACAGCTGGTCTGAGAGGCGTTAGAACTCTAGCGAAATGACTCCCAGACCAGCTATGAAAGCACGAGCTGTCCCCTCTAACTTCTCTCATCATCCACCTCCATCAGATCAGAGACCGTTACGGACCTGTATTCACCATCTACCTGGGACCTCGCCGAATTGTGGTGCTGTGTGGACAGGAGGCAGTCAAGGAGGCTCTGGTGGACCAAGCTGAGGAATTCAGTGGGCGGGGCGAGCAGGCTACCTTCGACTGGCTTTTCAAAGGCTATGGTGAGAGGGACTTGGCACAGGGGAACGTGGCAGAGGACATTTGAGGGCATCCTTTCCCCAGCCTTCTCTCTGACTCTTCCACCCCTCCAGGCTATCGCTCACTTTTGTCTGTAGTTTCTTGGTGCCATCTTGTGTTTTGCACTTGCATTTCTAAGGATCTGTGTGCATCTTTCTCCTTCTGGCCCTCCTGTTAGCAGACCGGTGCAAGGGTGGTCAGGGGCCAGCCACGCCCCTCTCCTCTGACTTCTCGGGGGCTTCTCACTCACCCTCGCAGGCGTAGCCTTCAGCAGCGGGGAGCGAGCCAAACAGCTAAGGCGCTTCTCCATCGTCACGCTGCGGGACTTCGGCGTGGGCAAGCGTGGCATCGAGGAGCGCATCCAAGAGGAGGCGGGCTTTCTCATCGACTCATTTAGGAGAACGAACGGTAAGCTGAGCACCGCAAGTTCTTAGGACCTACCCAAGGTTGGACACCCTAGGCAAAGCAGCACCATGTCCCAGGAGAGGAAACTAGGCTAGGGAAGAGCATGCTGGTCCCCGCTGTGGGATCTAGTGTCAGGCGTTTGGGCTCAGTGCTGTAGCCAGTGCCCTTTTTAAATTCTCTCATTCAAATATCTGATGCTAACACCCAGGCAATGCTTTTTTGCCTAGTTCCAATATCTCCCTCTCCTTTCTTCTCCTCCTCCCCACCCACAGGTGCTTTCATCGACCCCACCTACTATCTGAGCCGAACAGTCTCCAATGTCATTAGCTCAATCGTCTTCGGGGACCGCTTCGACTATGAGGACAAAGAGTTCTTGTCACTGCTTAGAATGATGCTGGGAAGTTTCCAGTTCACAGCGACCTCTATGGGGCAGGTAACCTGTTTCAACCTGTCCTACCATGGCCCCTACCTCTGCTGCCAGCTCACTCCCAAACTGCTTCCCGCAAACACCTTCAAACTACCCCTAGCGGTTGCACAGGAACAGATGTCAGACCACAGACAGTTGTTCTCTCAACAGCCAAGCCTGAGACCAAAGCCAGCAGTCACTCTCCCTTCCTCTCCCTCACCACACTCCCCTCTCTCTCCTCCCCTCTGCCTCTCCCTGTCCCTCTCCCTCCCTCCCTCTCTCTCTCACACACAGAGCCACTCAGCTCTTTCTGCTGGTCATGCATTACCATTACAATTCATTTTAATCTCTAACTCGAGATCGCTGTAGGGAGGGTCCGCTGAATATCCTTCCTCTCTTCAGTTCCTGGGCATTCGGTGCTGCAGACTCAAGCTCACTCAAATCATGTGCGGTCTGCAAAGATATTCAGAGCTAGCCCCCCTGTAGTGTGTAGATGAGTACCCCTTACTTGGGCACGGAACTACACAAGCATCTGTGGCTCTAAGCAAAATTTCTACACAGTGTCCCCCAAACATCCAGCTAAGGGTCTCCCAACACAGCTCATTCACACACCCAAGTAGGGCCATCTGTGAAGCCAGCTGAATAACAGAGCAGGTGAACACATGAATATCAGCACTACTTAAAATAGAAATTAAAAAAAATTGGACAAGCGTATATTGTGTATTGAACCTATTCAGGCCCATACCCCTACTACCTTCCCTTTTCTCACACCTCCTCCTCCTCCTCCTCCTCCTCCTCCTCCTCCTCCTCCTCCTCCTCCTCCTCCTCTTCCTTCTCCTGTTATTCCTGTTTGTCCCTGAGTCTGTTTTACTTACAAGTGATATACATGTACAAATATATGCATACGTGTGTACACACGTGATTTGACATAGGTACCACAGATTGAAGGAACACATACACAAGTTCTGGTGAGATTTGTCTCATATGATGATCTCCCATTGTACCTGCTTTCCTGGAAATTCCATAACATTGTTTTTAATGGCTGAAAACTAACTCAGTGACATAAATACACCACACATACACACACACACACACACATACACAAACACACACACACACACACACACAAAGAGTTCCTGACACTGCTTCCGAATGCTGCTAGGAAACTTCCACACATTTCCACCTTCATCCCCTTGTTTTTGAACACTTCATCCCCTTGTTTTTGAACACCGAGGTTGAGTGTGAAATTCAGCTAATGTGACTATCCAGGACCGGCTTAATACTGGAAAACCTGTTAACCTTCACCAGTTCAAATCCTGCTAGTGTATAAACAGCTGCCTCCAGCTAAAGTCACCCAAATACCTATGCATCTACAGATGTAACGTCAGCCCAATTGGATGTCATCCAATGCAGCCATACTTAAGAACCCCAAACCCACATACACAACCAAATCCACCTCACTTAAAATATTGGACAATAGCCCTCTCACTTAAAGTATAAGAAAACCATGTTTCCACATTGCCCCACCTGATTACCTGATCTCCAGGACAGGTGACAGAAAGGTCCCTTGCCTAAAGGCAGCCGCCACCTCTTAGATTTTATGCAGACTGCTTCCTTAGTGCTTCCTCCCTTTTCCACCCTCAGCTCTACGAGATGTTCTCTTCTGTGATGAAATACCTGCCAGGGCCCCAGCAACAGGCCTTTAAGGAGCTTCAGGGGCTGGAGGACTTCATAACCAAGAAAGTGGAGCACAACCAGCGCACGTTGGATCCCAATTCCCCAAGGGACTTCATCGACTCCTTCCTCATCCGAATGCTGGAGGTAAACCCAGAAGCTAGGGAACTTCAGGGTGGAGGGAGGTTCAAAGCCAAGCAGGACGAAATCACGTGTGGGGTAGCCCCTCATTATAAACCTCACATCTTGTCACTCAGCACCACTGTTCCGCCCACTGCTCAGTCTCAGGAGGATGGACAGACTGAGGCCACCACCAGTGTATTAAAGGCTTAGTGATAGCCACTTATTTATTGCTCACACTTCTTCGGTGAGGTTGTGTTGTGACTTCCATTTTACAAATGAGGAGGCTGCAGCTCTGCGTCACAGCAGGTGGGCCATGTATCCTGCCTCAGTGTCTCAGGCTGATGCATTTACGTGACGTACCCCTTAACTTTGCCTGTCCGTGTTGCCATTCACATCTGTGGAACAGGTGACCTAACTTATCTGGGACTTTCTCTCACCTATGCAGAACAGAGGCAGGGGTGATGGTGGTGCTTTGTGACAGGAGCCTGTCATGTAGCCCTGGTTAGCTTGAAACTTGCTGTGTAGGCCAGGCAGGTCTTAAACCTGCGGTGGTCCTCCCATGTCTGCTTTCTCATGTCCTGGATTATCAGCATGTGGTATCCAGCTGTGATGGAACTTTATGTAGTCTGAGTGCAAAGGATTGTGGGAGGAAACTGCTCTAGAAAATATTAAGGTTCATAATGAAGAGATGAGATCTTGCTGCCTAACACTCATTGTCTGAGGGCTGAAAAGATGGCAGTGGCTAAAAGCACTGGCTGCTCTCCCATTGTGCCAGCATCTACATAGCAGTTCACAACCATGTAACTACAGTCCCAGTAGATCCGATGCCCTCTTGTGGCCTCCCTGGTTACTGCACACACTGTAGTGCTCTGATGCCCATGCATGCAAAACACTCATACACATAAAAATAATTTTTAAAAAACTCTATATCTATCTCAGACAAAAATATCTTTAGTTTTCCCTGGCTTCCTCCAACATGATGTCTGTACCATTGTTTCTCAGAGTCTTTCTCCAACCTTAACTTTCCTAAAATAGTTCTACCATTTAAAAATTGACAACTGAGTTGGTCATTATCAATCAGACAGCCAGCTAAGTGATGAATGACAAAAGAAGATTTAGGGCACTGGGTCACTTCCGAAGGTCTGGTACCCAGAGAGAACTTGTAATAGCCAGGGTTCCTCTTTTCAATCTTAGGTCTGGGCCAAAGAGAAGTGAGTTCAAGTTGGGGAAAATCTAGAAGGGCACCAAGAGTGTAAGGAGTGGATTTGACTTGAATATTCCCCTCCCTGCAGGAGAAGAAGAACCCCAATACTGAGTTCTACATGAAGAATTTGGTGCTGACGACACTAAATCTCTTCTTTGCTGGCACAGAGACCGTCAGCACCACCCTGCGCTATGGCTTTCTGTTGCTCATGAAGCACCCGGATGTTGAGGGTAAAGAAGGCTTCAAGGAACGGGAAAGCAGGGGTTGAGGGGAACACAGCATGGATATAGATTCTACACCTGCATCTCTTGTCTGCCACGATGTCCGTTACCTCTCTCAAGAAACTGGACTCTCAGATAGCTAGCTACTCCCTGCTGTGCCTAGACAGAGCCACAGCTGGTGGGGTTGCTCATCTGTGCTTCAAAGGAGCTACTTCCTGCTCCCCCAGGTCACCAGCTAAATTTCCTTCCATGCAACTCCCATATAATTCTGGTATGATCCATCCAGTTCCTAGGAAGTTCCTTCACTGATGCATGACTTGCATGTACTGAAAGTGATCTACAATGCCATACAATGTTCCAGGGCATCCATCCTGTCTTAGTTTCTGAACTATCATCTCTACTATGAAGTTCCTGGATACCTAAACCCATCCCTGTTCTTCTCAGCCAAGGTCCACGAGGAGATTGATCGGGTGATTGGCAGGAACCGGCAGCCCAAGTATGAGGACCGAATGAAGATGCCCTATACAGAGGCTGTAATCCACGAGATCCAGAGATTTGCAGACATGATCCCCATGGGCCTAGCTCGCCGGGTCACTAAGGACACCAAGTTTCGAGAGTTCCTCCTCCCCAAGGTGCTGATTCCCCCAGCCTAGAGTGACCTCTAGCCTTCTTCCGGGGCCTCCAGGACCTCCTCCTCATTAGAAATCACCAGGCCCCTCTCTCAGTATCTCAGTGACAGGCTTTCTCTGCCACCACACCCTTCTGCCCTCTTACTTAGAACTCCTATATATTGGCTTTCCCCTGAGACTTTCCTACCCAAGAATGTTAACTCTATGCCTCTCAAGAAGTAT
This sequence comes from Apodemus sylvaticus, assembly GCF_947179515.1. Lineage (NCBI taxonomy): Eukaryota > Metazoa > Chordata > Mammalia > Rodentia > Muridae > Apodemus > Apodemus sylvaticus. The sequence goes on from NC_067472.1 coordinate 187,904,761, forward strand.
AAGCTTAATTTATCTAGATCCCAACTGTGTTAAAGACAGGAGTCTCATGTCTGCCATATATCCTGTTTAGGGCTACATAAATCCAATACCCCTCCAATCTTGACTTGAGAGACACAAATTGCTTGTCTTTTAACCTCCCACCCCAGAAGACAGAGCCCATGTCATTCATTCATCCTGTCTAATAGAACATGAGCCTCACATCCCCCATATTTCCATCTCAAGGATAACCTCATATTCCTAAAAGTTCCTCCCTCAAAGGCCCCCCACTCACATATGTTATCTTCATCGTCACCTGGGATACCCCAACTCACCCTTCTACCTCCTGTGGGCCAGCACGACACTCATCCAAATCTACCTCACCCAGACTCTTCTTCATCAACAGGGTACTGAAGTGTTTCCTATGCTGGGCTCTGTGCTGAGAGACCCCAAGTTCTTCTCTAACCCCAATGACTTCAACCCAAAGCACTTCCTAGATGACAATGGACAGTTTAAGAAGAGTGATGCCTTTGTGCCCTTTTCCATTGGTAAGAACCTACTGTCTAGTGCCAGGCTACTGCTCACACCAACAGAGATATCTTATTCATTGCTTCCATCTGATGCAGCCAAATACCTCTCTCCATCTTGGAATATTCCCTTGTATCTAACTCTGAGCTGACTGACTGTAGCTCCCATCATTCCCAAGTACCATGTATCTGAACCCTGGAGAAGTGATGGTCGAACTTTAATGATAGGTGAGGGGAAATGGAAGCTCAAACTAAGTCAGAGGGCTTTCTCGGGTCACACAACCAGTTCTTAGAAAGGATGTGGCTACATGGCAGCCGTACTGTTCCTCATCACTGTAGGGAAAGGTGTAAAATATTTTTTAATCTCCTTATGTAATTGTAGTCTCAGAGGCTTACTGCCTCTCTCTGCTAACATAGGCTTAGTCCTGGAAGCTTCAAACCTCTGTACAATCTTTTCTAAGCCTAGAATGTTTTCAGTCTCTGAGACTTGCGGCTGAATAAGGTCACCCCTTCATAGTTGTTTCTGATCGCTGCCTGGAAGTCAACTCAGTTGTTCTGGCTCAAACTCCTCTAACAGATTCAGTCTGGTTTCTCTCTCTTGGCCTCTCCCTGAATTGCTCTGCTTGACCTCATACTAACTTTGGCAATATGTTCTAATCTTCTATCTCCTTCTCATTCTCTGGCTTATTCTGTCTTTACCTATGACTAGTGTGTTCTCTTTCTACAACCTGCCTCTACACAATTGTCCTAGTAAAACTGCCTCTTTTCTCCATTTTTCTTTCTCTGTACTGCTTTCTAAGTAGCTTCCCTTTCCTGTCTCCTCTTGTGAGAGCTGGGCACATCCCATTCTGTCAAATCTTTCTCTGATTCGTCACTTTGTTTGCCAGTCAATTAGACATCACTTTCGAACATGGATGCTTCCTTCTACAAACTATCTTGTTTGGGATTAAAAGTGTATACTGAAGGTTTATTGTATTCCAGCCAGAGGGATTAAGGCTGAGCCACACAACTAGAAACAGGTTTTTTTTTCAGTAAATAATACAATCTCGGGGTCCACAGTGTGAACAAATATCTTGCAACAGAAGGGAATCCACATTTCTCATTGTTACTGCCTGGTGTGGATCAACCCACCTCAAGTAAAAGTACAGCTGATGCTCAGGGATTAGAGCTTTCCTTAAAGGTCTCAGCTCTTCCTTCCATGGAGAATGCAGCCAGGGATTTTCTATTGACATAAACTAACTTCACATTCCCCTGTCTTGTCTCTTTAGGAAAACGGTATTGTTTCGGAGAAGGACTGGCTAGGATGGAACTGTTTCTCTTCCTCACAAACATCATGCAGAACTTCCGCTTCAAATCCCCACAGGCACCCCAGGACATTGATGTGTCTCCTAGACTTGTGGGCTTTGCCACGATCCCACCAAACTACACTATGAGTTTCTTGTCCCGTTGAGCCAGGGCTGTATGAGGGTAAAGGGAAGGATTGAGATCAGACAAATGGGGAGTTGAAACTTAGAAAGGGTGAGAGGTACAGAAGAAACAGAGGACACAATGTAGACTTGCAGAAGGTATTTCAAAGGTAGCGGGGGGGGGAATTTATACTATGTTGTGAATAGGAATAATAAAATAATAAACGTAGATATTATTTATGGCATAAGTAGTCTTTGTCAAGTTTATACTAAAGGGCCTTGTGATCTCAGTTAACACTCAAAAGTGCGTGGGAAGGGGAAGAGAGTTCATGCTCATTTTATTGGTGAGTCACATTCTTGATTGTATTTTCCTTAATCTAAGTTTACCAAAGTCTCGCAGAATCTAAGAGCTCAGTAATATTTGGACAAAGATTGCTTATTGGCTAAATGCATTGGCCTTGGATACATTTTCAAACATCACCACCTCTCAAATAAAACACAAAAGTTCATGTCTATTGCCACATCATCCTATGCAGAGGTATTTCTAGAGCTCTGGATGGGCAGTGGGCCTGGCTCCACCTCTCACCCGCCCAAGCTTTGATCTGCTTACAGAGAAAACCAGGGCCAGTACATTGACACGAGTATGTGCTGATTCATGGATGTCCACATAAGTGCGTTGCAGGGTTTCCTCAGGTTATGCATGGTACATCTTCTGCCATGAGTTGGCGTCCAAACGTCAAGCGTTTGCTCACTGATCTGGGGTCAGAGCCAGTTACAGAGTTTGAAAAGCATATGCCCCAGTGCACTAGTGTAAATCTGGTGAGTGGATGCCAGTGCGATGCACAGTCTCAATAGTAGTGGACTCAGCAGTCAGCACTTTTTAGGCTTCTTACTTCCATGATGTCAGTATTGGGCATACCCAGGAGCAAAGGAAAGGTATAAGAGTATCAAGATGACATCTTTGGGATCTGTATTACAAGCCTTCCCTGGTGGTAAATTTCAACCCTACAAGCTGCAGATTCTTCTTGGGAGAATGAAGAGAGGATGGAGGGAACAGGGATGGTGAGGGGTGGGGTGGGGACAATGGATTAATTGGAAAAGTACTTGCCAAGCAATCATGAGGACTCGAGTTTGTATCTCCCAGCACCCCCCAAAAGTCTGGCATGATGGCACAAGCCTGTCACCCTGATGCTTGGAGGTGGGTGAAAGATGCCAGGTCCCTGAAGCTCAATGGGCAGCCCAGTCCAGCCAAATGGTGAACTCTGGATTTAAATTAGAAATCTCAAAAACCAAAGTGGAGACAGGAAAATCAACAGTCAACTAACCTAAGGGCTAGTGAACTAGACTCCTGGGGCTCTCAAGCATACATAGGCTGGACAAAGGCCCCAGGCATGTATGTAGCAGATGCACATCTCAGTCTTTATGTCGGCTCCCCAACAACTGGAGCAGGGGCTTCCCTAAAGCTATTGCTTGACTGTGGAATCCATTCCCCTAACTGGGCTGCCTTGTCTCACCTCAGTGAGAGAGGATGTGCCTAACCCTACAGAGACTTGATACTCCGGGATGGGAGGATACCCAAAGGGGCCCCCATACTCTCAGAGGAGAAGGGAATGGGATATGGGGGAGGGGTTTGTAAGGAGAGAACAGGATGTGAGCATCAATCAGGATGTAAAATGAATAAATAAATTAATTAATGGGAAAAAGTGGAGAGAGACTGAAGAAGATATGCAGTGTTGATCTGTGGCCTCTACATACACATGTACACATGCACCTTCATGCACATACAAATACACACACACACACACACACACACACACACACACAAGGATGGCTCAGTTTTAACAATGAGACACACTTTTGGGAGAAAGGAAGAGCAGCTAGAAAGCCTTTGAAAGTGAGGAAGGGAAAAATCTAACAAATTCTTTAATGTTGGAAAAATTTAAAAAAAAAAAAAAAAACCCTCCTAAAACTCCTGACCTGGGTTGGCTGAATGTGAGAACATATTCTAGCCAACAACGCTATACTAAACAGCAGCAGAGTTTATGACCTTCTAAAGTGCATCCAGAACATTCTTTAGGCTAAGCTGTATGTTAGGTTACAAAGTTTTCAATCACTTTATGGATATTAGGTTAACCAGAGTAACTCTGGTGAACAAGATGGACTTCAGCCAGAAATCAACAGCAAAGTCAAAACCACAAAAAATCATAGATGTGTGGCAATTAAGAGACATGCCCATCAAAATTCTTTCTTTCCTGGACAAATACATAGGTGTTAGAGAGACAGTTCAGTGGTTAAAAGCACAGACCGCTCGTGCAGAGAACTTGAGTTAGGTCCCAGCACTCAAGTATGGCAGCTTAAAGTCACATGTATCTCAAGCTCCAGGGGATCCAATGCCTTCTTCTGGATTCCATTGGCACCTGCCTGTATATGCACATTTACACACACACACACACACACACACACACACACACACACACACACACAAATACACATGACTTTAAAAATAAGTCTTTTTTAAAAACATAAATAGTAATGAAGTACAATTGATGTGCATACATGTATAAATTACACAATGGTTTAATCACAACAACAAAAACAATGTAGACTTACACAACAGTGGTTCCAAGAAATATCGTATGGTAAATCACAAATACTTAAATAATGGAATAATTGTTCCATTATTTAAGTATTTGTGATTTACCATACGATATTTCTTGGAACCACTGTTCCAAGAAAACAGCCATAGCAGAAGGTATAGGTAAAATCATAGCATGGCATTTAAAGAACGTCAAATTCATAAATACTGTTTTAAAAATTTTCCCCACTGGATAGAAAGATTCACCAAAATGTTTTTTTCTTTTTTTTTTTTAATCTTAAAAGTAATTTTTAGAGACTTTTTTGAGATTATGATATTATTACATCATTTCCCCTTCCCTCTCCTCCCTCCAAAACCTTACAGCCATGGCAGCAAAGGAGAAACCATATCCCAAGGAAATAATGAAGAGATGAAAAACTTAACAAGAAGAGGGAAAGAAGACGCTCGAAGACAATTCAGCAAAGTACAAAGTCACACCTCCAAACCAGGCTACCCATCAGGGGGTGCAGCAAACGGGTGCACCTTGCAAACTTCCCTAAGGATCTAGGCAGTAATCCATAGAAAATCTGCAAGTTAGAAATCTTGGATATCAAGGCTCTTTAAGCCATATCCGAAGCTGCCATTACTATTTTTGAAGAACTGTCCCATACTTCTGACAACTGTGATCCTGAGTTACAATGTCCAGTTCAGCCAAAAGTCCTACTGAAATTTCATTCCAGTCTTCCACCCCTCCGAGGGCTCCACATGAGCTGTGGAGGTTCTCTATTCCAAAGAGGTCTCTGCAGGCAAGGAGAGAGGACGTGATGGAGGATGAGGTTGGGGATTCATCCCGGACTTACTTCAGAGCTCTTATAAGGGAAAGAGAAATTGTGGCCAAAGGTCAAGCAGGTCACAACCACTAGACACCATGGTCACTTCAGGGATACATTCCAGAGTCCTGGAACATAAAAACGGAGGACTTAGGGTCTCTATGGAGGAGCCCTGATGCCTTACCTTCTTGTGTTTCTGTGTTGCGATCTCACATTTGTTGGTTTAGATCTGTCTTTCAGTTCCAGTTTGGGAATATTCTTACTGAACAACCACTCTAAAGACCCAGTTCTTGGTACAGTAATAATAGCCATGCAAGGTCCATTATAGCCACTAAGACATCACCAACGAGTACAAACCTGAACATGGAAGAACAACGTTAAATAAATACAAGCAAAAAGAGTGTGGAAGCGTGTTATGGAGAGGAAGGCAATAGATTGAAAAATTAGAAATCAGCAAAATGAAAAAAAAGGAAAAACAGCAGATTTCTCCAATAACAAAATAAATAAAATTAGATAAATTTTAAAAACACAATAAAAATAACATGCAAGTTTTCTTTGATCTAGAGAGACAGTTTAGTAGTTAAGAGCACTTGCTGCTCTTGCAGACAACCTGGGTTCAATTCCCAGCACCCACATAGTGGCTCATAGCCATTCATAACTCTAGTTCCAGGGGATCTAACACCCTCTTCTAACCTCTGTGGATACCAGATACATATATGGTGGTCAGATCAGACACACATGCAGGCAAACCACCCATACACATTAAAAGTAAAGATTCTTAAAAGATCCATTTTTAAACCTACGATAAAGTCAAGATGCTAAATAGTAATAAACATTTTTCTAAAACTATAATTCAAAAAACCAGTAATCTCAAGGGTCAAAAGAAAAAGGTGGGGTGGGGAGTGGGGTGGGGGGAGGGTTGAGCAGCTCCATTCTGACCCCTTGAAAGCTTGATACTACCAGTTATGTACATGGGGTGGAGGAGGGACAGTCAAACTTGTGGATTCTCTCCTGTTGTTCCCCTCTATCCCAGCCTCCTATCTCCCCAGTCTCATCCTCCACCCATCCCCTCTCCTTGCCTGCAAAGACCTCCGCACATTGGTAGCTTGCCTTCTTGCATAACAGTGGCCTCTGCTGGCCACATTTAGCTTTGTGGTCTGTGAGTATGGCATTCTTTCTTCCCTCCTCCTGAGACCAGTCACTTGCAGTGACTAGGTAAGAAGTTTGTCCAGGTGGGAGTGTGGGCAGCAGTCCCAGCACTGAGCTTAGTCCTGGAAGAGAGCTTTCAAGACCTCCTAAGTGTTAGGCACCCTTCTGGAGGAATGCCTCCGTGGGTATATAGCATCATGCAGTCCCTGGATCTTCAAAATTGTCAGCATTCCCCAATGACATATACATAGCTCCAGAGGTCAGCTCAATAGGCGACTTCAGGTTTAGAGCTCTCAAGCTCAAGTTGAGAAAAAGCATTCTCAGGTGATGAAATGTGTTCCTAGCCACAGAGACTGAAACAACCATTCCCTATGTGCTTTCCTGCCCAAGCTGAGCCTCCTGCTACCTGCACCGTTCAACTTGTTGGTCTCTGGACCTATTGCTCTCTGCAACTGCTTTCCTCAGTTTCCCGGTCTTTTCACCAGGGGCTAGGACAGGCCAGCTGAGGCTCCATGACTTGTGGCTACTTCTTGTTTGTCTGTTTTTGGTTTTATTTTCGGTTTTTTGAAACAGGGTTTCTCTGTATAGTCCTGGCTGTCCTGGAACTCACTCTGTAGACCAGGATGGCCTCGAACTCAGAAATCCACCTGCCTCTGCCTCCCTAGTGCTGAGATTACAGGTGTGCACCACCATGTCTGGCTTGTGGCTACTTCTTAATCTCAAGTCCCCAGGGTAGGTTAGTAGGGGTACTGGTGTGTGTGTGTGTGTGTGTGTGTGTGTGTGTGTGTGTGTGTGTGTGAAGAGAGAGGAGGGTTAGAAGAGAGTTAGAAGGAGGGTTGGAGGGAGGGCCTGGAGGATCAGACAGAGGGAGGGACAGAAGGAGGGAGGGAAGGAGGGAGGGAGAGAGAGAGAGAGAGAGAGGAGGAGGAGGAGGAAGAGAAGAAGATGAAGAAGAGGAAGAGGAAGAAGAGAAGAAGAAGATGAAGAAGAAGAGGAAGAGGAAGAAGAGAAGACGAAGAAGAGGAAGAAGAGAAGAAGAAGAAGAGAAGGAGAAGAAGAAGAGAAGGAGAAGAAGAGGAGGAGGAGTAGAAGAAGAGAAGGAGGAGAAGAAGAAGATGAGAAGAAGAAGAGAAAAAGAAGAAGAGGAAGAAGAAGAGAAGAAGAAGAGAAGAAGAGAAGAAGAAGAGAAGAAGAAGAAGAAGAAAAAGAGAAGGAGAAGAAGAAGAGAAGGAGAAGAAGAGGAGGAGGAGGAGAAGAAGAAGAAGAGAAGGAGAAGAAGAAGAAGAAGAAGAAGAAGAAGAAGAAGAAGAAGAAGAAGAAGAAGAAGAAGAAGAAGAAGAAGAAGAAGAAGAAGAAGAAGAAACAAACAATAAACTAATTCCTGGTACAGAAACAAAAACAGCATGAAAATCCATGACCTCAAAACTTTGTTTCCTCCAAAACTTACCAGTCCCATCAGAATGACCTCCAATGAGAGTGACTTAAAAGAATTTCCAGGAAGTTCAAGAGAATGACTATAAGTATGCTCAAACGTCTCAGAGAAGATGTGAACATGGTCCACGAGACTAGCAAGAAACTGCAGGAAAAGCCAGTGTAAGACAGGAAAATAGGAGTCAGTCAGAATTGCTAAAGAAACTGAACCAACGCTGGAGATGAAAACTCAGCTGACTCAGTGGCTGTCCTACCAATGGAATGAATCATTTGGAGGGCTGGAAGTCAAGGCTCAGAAAAGATGTGAAGGACCATTCCGTCAATGGAAATATTAAGATAAAAATGTAAATGGAACGTGGGAGAGCTTTGGAACTAAATGAAAAACAAAAAAGATCTAGAAATTGCTGTCATGAGAGAAGTGTTTCATGACAGAGCCATAGAAGGCATGTTCAGTAAAGTCATAGAAGAAAAGTCTCCACACTTGGAGAAGGACATGCCCACCAAGGCACAAGAGAAAGAGAACACCAGATAGGCAGAGCTTCCTAACCATATCCTCAAAACACAAAACCCTAGAACAGAGATCATTGAAAGCTGCAGGAGAATAAGGGCCAAGTTTCACATGGAAGCAGGCCAGTTGGGAGAACAGATTATTCAACAGAAATTTTTAAGGCCAGAAGGATTGGGCAAGATGTACTCTAAGTTCTGAAAGATCACAACTGCCACCAAAGACTATTCATATCCAATAAGTCCTCTATCATAATTGGATGACAAATAAAAAATTTTCACAATCAAAACAGACTAAAGGGATTTATGACCACTAAGTCAGTTCTACAGAGGTTAATAGAGGGAATACTTTGGTCTGAAGAGAAGATTAAACACACCCAAGGGACCACAGAGGACAAATAAACAAAATCAAGATGGTTAACTAAAAGGGTCTGAGAAAATGACCTAAACCTACAAGTCATTCATTCTTCAATGACAGGATCCTAAAAGGGAGGAACGGGGAGGTGAGAAGGTAAAGATTATTTTTAAAAAGTAAACAAAACAAAAAACTGGGGTCAGATCTTGCACAAGCTGTGTCTTATGCCAAAGAAGCTTAAGATGACAGCATCTTATCTGGTATGCAGTCTTTCCTGAAAGGAAAAATGGACCAGGATCAACAAAAACTGTCACAAAATGAGACAGTCAGTGGGAAGTAATCAAGCACTGTTGAGCAAGGGAAACACATGTTATCCCAAGGACACACAGTCTCCCTGGGACTGACACACACAACCCCTTAGGGTAGGAAGAACTGGGTTGTCAGGATTCAAGGCCTCAGCTCCCCTCAAGGACCTGGCCCCGAGGCCATCACTGGTCCTGCCAAGCATGTTCCTTGTTTAAAGAAGGAAGTGTGTTTCTTCTTCATGTATCATGGCCTCAGAGAAAGCCTCCTGTGTTCCTAGACCTCCACAGAAAGACAAAAGCAACAATCTTTCAATTTCAGTACACATCTTTCAATAATAACTCTCAATGTAATGGTCTCAGTCCCCTCAATCCAAAGCAATAAAGAAGTTCGAAATATGCTAAAGGACCTGTAATTTTGCTCTCTGTAAGAAACATAGCACTATCAAAGAGAGAAGGTACCTTAAATTGAAAGGCTGAGAAAGGTACTCCAAGCAAATGGAACTGGGAAATGGGCAGGAATGGCTAATAGACTTCATAGACAAAATAGACTCCAACCCCAAACCGATCAGAACTGCTCCATGACAACCAAGAAAAAAAGAAGAGATTGAAATTCTAAACATGTTAGTGGAAGTCAGGTACTTCCAACTGCAGATAGCATATTTATGAACATAGCCACAGATGCTAGACCACATCTTAGGGCAGAAGGTAAGTCTCAAGAAACATAGAAAAGTGAGGATAATATAACTATGTGAAAAGAATAAAATAAAGACTAAATAAAGGAACTTCAGACAATATAAAGACTCTCAGAAGTTTACAGCACAGCATTGAATAATGGGGTAGAACATATGAGGGAGTCCATTGAAGAAATCAAGAAGAAAAATTTTAAGACTCCTGTAATTAAATGAAATGAAAAGAGAACACATCAAAAACTTATGAGTTATGTATGATAAGGAAAAAACCAATAGGGATGTTTGCAGCTCTGAATGTCTGTGTTCAACAGTTAGATTCTTGGGCTAGAGAGATGGCTCAAAAGTTAGTGTTCTTACTGTTCTTCTAGAAGACCAGATGTTGGGTGGCTCAAAACTGCATTAAACTCTAGGTCTTTGGGATCCAACATCCTCTTCTGGTGTCTACTGGCACCTGCACACATGTTGTGTTCACAAACAGAGATACATGTGCACACTCAAATAAAAAATAATTAAGTCTTTTTAAAATATCATACAGCATGAGAATTTCACTTCACCCAGCACCACTGTCTTCCCTCTCCTTCTGAGGACCTGCACTGAACCTGCTCACTCCACCCTTGACAGCTAGGAGATGGAATCAACACCAATGATCACCAAACAAAAACTGTAGAGTGAAAACGAGTTCCTTTGCACAATAAATTCTTTTGGCAGTTCTGCAAGTTTATTTGACATTCAGCAGGTTAGTTCTCATCTACATTGACCATCTGTAGATTTTTTGAATGTGGTAACAAGCATGCAAATTACCAATGTGTAGAGTTTGTTTGGTGACTCTTCATCCTCATTATGTTTTCTGGGACAAACATACAAAATATTCCATATTCCTTTGGCCCAGATGGCTTTATTGAGCCTGGTCTCCTTCACTGCAAATTTCTGGATTTCTTTAAGTACACAAAAGACACGCTTCTTAAAGCCCACTCTGTGGATGTATTTGTGAATGTTGACAGTTTCAGTTCACCACTTCATTGATGGCAGAAAGACCCTTCCTTTTCCCATCTGCCTTTGTGGGAGCCATTTGTGTTCAGCCCAAGTTGGAAAGAGCGGGTGCAGGGGATTGTGGGAAGAAAAGTCCCACAGTGGAATTCTATTAACACTAAAAAGTAAAATTGTGGGATCATTAGGAAAATAAATGGAACTGGAAAAGCCACTGAGAGAGGTAGCACAGGCTCAGAATGACAAATGCTACATATGGATCACAGATTTGAAGTTTTGAAATTCTGTGTTTAGATTGGGATGTGTATCTGTTAAGTCTAGGAAGCAAGAAAGGAATTCCTAAGGCAGTTGATGTCTCAGTGGGGGATAATATACAGACATAGAAATATATGTCATATGGAAATAGACTCTGGAAATACCGGAGGTGGAAGGAATGAGTAAATGGGAGAAAGACTGAAGAAGGAGGGTAGGGTGCATAGTGAGGAAATACTTGACCAAAGCACTACCAAAAGCCAGGTGGGTAAAATCCAAATTCTGCAGCTCCATGTCTGATGTACAACTCCTTTCTGTTTTTGTTGACTGCAATACAGTCCTTTCTCTTAGCTGGGTTCACTCCCTGTTAGTAGCTTTCCCTGGCAGCTGTCTTAAGGTTTCCATTGCTGTAAAGAGACACCATGACCAAGGCAACTCTTATAAGGACAACATTTAATTGGGGTTGGCTTACAGGTTCCGAGGTTCAGCCCATTATTATGAAGGCGGGAATCATGGCAGCATCCAAGCAGGCATGATGCTAGAGAAGGAGCTGAGAGATCTACATCCTATTTCAAAGGCAAACAGGATAAGACTGTCTCCAGGCATCTAGGAGGAAGGTCTCAAAACCCACCCTCACAGTGACACATTTCTTCCAATAAGGCCTAATAGTGCCACTCCCTGGGCCAAGCATATTCAAACCCCCACAGCAGGTATGTCATGGCTCTGACATCTCTAAAATCTTGGGGTCTCTGTATGCTCTGGATTATAGCTCATTCCAGATATAGTCAAGTTGACCACCGAGAATACTTATCACAATTCATCCCTTGTCAATTTGACACACAATCACATCTCCTTATGTCCAGATGAAATAATAACCAGGTCATAATAAGGCCTTTCTCAACTGCAAACACATAAACAATAAACTTAGCTGGATGGGATCTTTCCCCAAGGTCACCACTCCCTTAATTCCATTTAATGTCCTTGAACACGGGATTTAGCTCCATTCCACTTACTGGTGCCCCTTTAATACTTAAACCAAATATTTTGTATTTTTGCTTTCAAAGCGTGTGATGAACCACAGGGCAAAGTCTAAAGTAGGTTGTTTTGAGATTTCCTTTGCTAAGGCAATTAATCTAAATCTCTTCACCTTATTCTCAGGCAGACTCTTCAGACAAGGGCAAAAAGCAGCCACATTCTTCATCAAAATATCACAAGAACAGTCTCTTGTCTGCATAATAAAATTCTGCTCCTCTAAATCCTCTTGAGCCCCCACAATTGAAATCACCCTCAGCATCACTGTCTTCCATGCTTCTACTACTATGGCCCATTAAGCCCCACTTAAAGCACTTCATTGCTTTCCAAAGTCCTCAAATCCACATTTTTTCAAATGCACGGTCAGGCCTATCGCAATTATATCAGTGTCTGGTACCAACTTCTGTCTTAGTTTGGATTTTATTGCTCGGAAGAAGCACTATGACAAAGGCAACTTTTGTAAAGGCAGACATTTAATTGAATTTGGCTAAAAGTTTCAGAGGTTGAGTCCATTATCGTCATGGTGGGAAGCAAGGCAGCATATAGGCAGACATGCTGCTGCCAAGGATTCTACATCTTGACCTGAGGGCAGCCAGAAGGAGACTGTCTTCCACATTGGACCGAGCCTGAGCATAGGAGACCTCAAAGCCTGCCTACAGAGTGACACAGTTCCTGCACCAAGGCCACACCTTCTCCAATAAGTCCCTGCTTCCTCATAGTGACACTCACTATGGCCAAGCATTCAAACACAGGAATCAACCTGAGCACAAGCGAGGCACTAAATTGACTCAGTGAGTTATTCATTTAAAACAAAACAAAATTTAAAAAAACCATGAAATTAGGGGAGAGATGAATCCCAGGGGGAGCTGAAGGGAAGTGGTGGGAGGACCAATATACACTATACACATCTATGAAGGTTTCAAAGAGTAAAAGTATTATTTTAAAAATATTTAGATGGAGGCTGGAGAAATGGCTCAGTGATTAAGAGTAATAATCTTCTTGCAAGGGATCTGAACTTGATTCCCAGCACCCACATCAGGCAGCGCACAGCGGCATGAAACTCCAGCATCAGGGAACCTATCCCTCTTCTTATTCAGGTTTTTAGATTCCTATATTTCATCTTAGTGGGGCCTCATGGTTTCCAGCCTTGCTGGTCTAACTTTAAGATTTATTTTAATTCACAAACTGTTTTTAAATTTTTTATTATTTATTTTCGTATGTCCATGTGTGTCTGTGCATATGCCAAAAGATGAAAGAGAGCACAGCGTACACTGAAGTCTCTATTTTCATGGCTATGTTGGCCTGCCCCAAAATCATGATTTTAATGTCTGTTGGAAGAGGGAACGCTGCCTCCAGGAACCTCTTTGCTCTCAATCGACAATTAGATGCAGCTGGACGTGTGGAAACTGCACAAGTGCCTTACGAAGGTGCCACCAGGCCAGGGGCTGGGTGGAGTGAGATAGGCATGGAAATCTGCCCATTTTATCTGAGGATTTGTAGGAGAGAATTGATTGACATGGATCTACAAAGGCTACAGTGGGGACAACAGCATGTGAGGCACCTGGCCAGGTGTGTGATGGCCTTGGATTCCAGAAGCTTGATTGACTCTTGGCTGACCTGTCTGCGGCCGGTCGTGCAGAACACTGTGTCCTATAATTGTCACCACGTGCCAGTTAATTGCTTCTTGGCCTCCCTTCTGTCTCTGGCCTGCTTTAGGATTTTTACCTGCTTTCTCCCTGATCTTTCCATATTAGATTTCATGTCATCTGTTAAGGCCTGGATAAAGCTGTTATAAATGGTACAAAGAAACTTTCTCATATGCTCTTCTGACTGTGACTAGGAAACATTCTCATGCTTGAGTCAATGACACATTCTGTTATGTTCTGTGCTTTGGTGTCCTTGAAAACCAATCACGATAGAAGCCAGTCAGAACTACTTTGTTAAGTAAGTCACAATAAGCTCGGACCTGAACTAACCACTTGGCAGTACTTCCTGCATCTGTATATGATAAGCTGCCCCTGGGGTGGACTTCAACAAGAGAGAGACCTGCATGAATATAAGAAGCTATCTAGAATAAGACTTCTATGTTGAGTAGAGGTTGAATAAAGTTTAAGTTCCCAAGACCTCCCTGGGAACTGACATCCTACTTGACAGCAAGAGACATATAGATGGGTGACTGACATCCTGGTTGACAATGAATGTTAAGCAAGGCACGACCCCCACCACTTTTGAATACCCCAACCAATAGGAACAGGATACATGTACAACAGAGACAAGTTCGTAAGGAAGTTCCCTATCCCTAAATCCTGATTGGGGGAATAACTTGGCACAGATGTTTGTGAATTTCAGGCTTAAAAACTCTGTAGAATCCTGGCTAAGGTCAACTTCTGAGTCTGGTTTGCCGTACTGATCTATCAGTCTTGGGACAAATTCTCAATAAACTATCCCTGTCTGACTGAGGTTCGTGTTTGTATGGGTTGTGGGGACTTCTGGACCCCAGCATCATATCCCACTGGACGCCTCTTCTTTCTGGTGTCTAGCCATCTCTCAGAAACTCTTAGCATTCCACTGCTTCCTGATTCCCTAGCTTGGGTATTTTTTGTCTTTCTCTCAGCCCTCTGATTCTTCCTCCTGATTTTTCTTTTTGTTTCCCTCTCCTTTGGTTCTGTGCTGTTTTGTTTAGTTTGTTTTGGTTTTGTTTTCATTTTTCCCAATTTGACACGAGCTAGAGTCATCTGGGAAGAAGTAAATCTCAGCGGAGGCATTTCCTCCATCAGACTGAACTGTAGCCAAATTGTGGGGGCATTTCCTTGGTTGGTTATTGATGTGGGAGGGCCCAGCCCACATAGGCAGTACTACCCATGGACAGGTGGCTCTGAGGTCTACACGAAGCCAAGCTGACTCAGCCATGAGAGAAAACCCAGTAAACAGGCATTCTCTGTGGTCCCTGCCTAAGTTCCTACCTCCAGGCTCCTGCCCAGAATGAATTTGGGGGTATGTGACCATATAAGCTAAATTAACCCATTCCTCCCCAAATTGCTTTGATTACAGCAATAGGAACCCAACTAAGACTTTGTTGTCTCTTAGAATCCTCTCATAGTCTCTACCTCAACATTCCCATTCCTCTATTGAACCAAGCTGATGGTCTTATATCGACTGGCTGCCTCTCTTTTTCTAAAGGTCTCTGGAAGTGACTGGAAGTTTGTATGTCTAGCCCTTTCTGGATCAAGACTACATCCATCTTTCTCTCATTCCTTCTTTCTTGATACAAAACATGTCCCCCTGTGAGTCCTTCAAAGATGGTCTATGGTCTGTCCCAGATTCTCTCAGATATTTCCCCACTCCTGAGCTCATATTGACAGATAGCATCCCCTCAAAACCAGTGCACAATTCTGAAAACTGAACAATTACACCCGAACTGTCAAATGGATATATCTACAGATGCTTTCTCAACTGAATATGGGCTTCTGGATCTGAAAGTGGATCCAGGGAATGATCCAGAAGCCCCACAAAGGAATGATGAACTGACTTGGCCTAAATGTCTCCCTCCTTGCAAGAGAATAACCCTAACATGGAGTTTTGCCAGAAGAACCTGATGGTGGCAATACTAGCCTCTTGTTTGCAGTCATCGCAACCATCACCAACAGTTTGTACTGTGACTTTCTGCTGCACATGAAGCCACCGTTGTAACCCTGGGAGGATAACAGGAAATTGTCTTAGCCATTGCCATCAGGCTAACACCCACACTTACCACCTGCTGGACTCAGAGCTGCTCCTAATGGTTATACTAGCCTGCCTGTGTGTCACAGTCTTGATGCCTGTTTGGCAGCAGCAGTTTAGGGAGAGGATAGCTCCAGGACATTACTTAGAATGAAACTAAGTGGTTTTGGCATATGAACATTTTAATGTGCTCTTAAATTTGCTTTTTAAGTATTTTGTGAGCTTTGTCTACCTATTTTCATTAGGATAATTGGTCTATAGTTCCTTTTTGGGTTTTGTTTGGGTTGGTTGGTTGGTTAGTTGGTTGGCTGGCTGCTTTTGTTTTTTGAGACACAGTTTCTTTGTGTAGCCCAGGCTATCTTGGGACTTGCTCTGTAGATCAGGCTAGCCTCAAACTCATAGCGATTCACCTACTTCTGCCTCTGCCTCTGCCTCTGCCTCTGCCTCTGCCTCTGCCTCTGCCTCTGCCTCTGCCTCTGCCTCTGCCTCTGCCTCTGCCTCTGCCTCTGCCTCTACCTGAGTGCTGGAATTAAAGGTCTACACCACCACATCTGGTTAGTTTCCTTTTTTATTATGTCTTTATTGAATTTTAATATCAAGATAATACTGACTTTATAGAATAATTTGGTAGCATTTTTTCTCTTCCCAGCTTATGAAACAGTTTGAGAAGTATTGGTTTCAGGTCTTGTTTAAATGCTTGATGTATTTAAAGGATCACAGGGAATCCCTGATTCCACAGGGAATCATCTGGTCCTAGTTTTTTTTTTTTTTCATGGGAAGACTTGTTTGGTCTTTCAATGTATGTTGGCAGTAATAGAAGGATTATACTCTTATCTGTTCCCATTCTAGCTCTCAAATAATTGACACAAAGATCTATTAAGTTTATTAAAAAGCTTTAAGCACTATGACTGGACAGATATTCATCAATTCTAACACTCTAAGCTATCTACTTCCCAGCCACAGGCTCCGTGTTTCTTGCAGTCTGAGTCTCGTTCTGGCTTTCGCTGCTCCATGTGTGTTCCCCTAGATCAGATGTTCTGCCTTCTCTGCCCAGTCACAGGCTGATCAGCTCTTTATTAACAAATCAGAGATAATTGGGGAGCATTCGTTACACAACATTGACATAAGAGATGGTTCAATAATCATGACAATGCTAGTGGTCAGACTAGCCAGATCTCTGGGCACTGAAATCAACATCTGAGTATTCAGTGCATATTAATTTTTTTTGAGAATTTCATACATGAATATACACTCTATTTATAATTTCCTCCTCCACTACCTGCCTAACTCCAACCCTCGTCAGAGATGCTTCTGCTGACTGTGGATAGCAACTAATAGAAACTCCTAGAGTGCAGACAATAGTGTCTACAGAGTTCTTGGTTCTCAATGGTACTTTAAATTTTGGGGGTGTAAGTTTTGAGAGTTCCCTAATAAACTTCTAAATTATTTTGCCTATAGAAGAAAGGACACAAAACGTATAATGTCCTGTCTCCAAGTCCTTGTGTAATTCTATGTTTTCCCTTGCTGGTCTTTCCTGTTTTATAACATTATGATCTGATCAGACTCAAAAATTGTTTTGATTTTTTTGTTCCCATTATGGCTTTTTGTGTGTCTGTGGCCAATAATGTGATTGATTGTGGGTCTGCATCCCACCTGGAGGAGGCAAAATTGTAGGAATTGCTTGACTGCATTTCTCCCAACACTGTCATGGGTGAGTGCTGGGCTTCAGCGAAGCACTGAGACACTGCTCTTGGGGTTAAAAAGCTCAGTCTAAGATGTGAGAAAGCCAAAGCTGGTATTCCTGACTCCCAAGCCTTCAGTCACCTCTAGAGAACCACACAGAGGACTCAGGAATGAAGTGTTTGGAGTCCCCAGGCCCAAGAATAGGCCAGGACATAATGCTCCCAAACTCCTGGACATTCAGGCACTGCTGAATCTTGAGGAGTTGAGAACAGAGTCAGGGGGCCCCTAGGCTGAGGACAGCATCTAGCCTAGGGCAGAGGCAAGGGAGGAGAGCTCCTGTTTAGCTCCGAGGTGAATGTCCTAAGCTTGGCTGGGGTTGTGGCTGGAAGCAGGTGCATTAGGTTGCTGCACAGCTTGGAAGTCAAAGACCTCTTCCACATTCCCCACTATAATTCTAGATGAAAGAGACAGTCCATGGTTCTAAACTGTTGATTGACTGTTCATCATGGAAAAATGAATGCATACCCTACCAACTTCTGCGGGTAGACTCAAGATTCAATACCTTTTGCAGGGAGGAATGTCCAGGAAGGGTGGCTCATTGGCTAAACTCTCAAGCCCTCCTGGTACCACATTAGCATGGAGAAGAACGTTGTTCTGGGCCCCCCTGACCACAGGTCATGTTTGTGAGAAGCTTGACACATGATCCAGGACAAGAATTTGTTAGGGAGCAGGTAGGTGCCCAGTGTCTCAGGTCTGAGTTTCCAGGGTCTCAACCTGCTCTACCCACCATGTTTTCTGGCATGGTTTACCATTCTACAGCTCCTCCTTTTCTTTTTATGAAAGGATAGGTGTCATTGGAATTACTGTCTAGTGTTATTTGTAGTGAAATGTTTTGGTGGAGTGGAAGCATTAAAATAAAACACAACACAGGTCAAAGGGATATCACAACATATGCCAGAGGGGTAAAAAGGGATAGGGTCTAGGGAGACAAGGGATTATTGAACCAATCAATTGTTCACCAGATTGTACAGTTTGTGAGGATACTAACAACAGTTTTAAACAACATTTGATTAATCTATATAGACATCATGTGGTTTGGTAGCCATTTGGCTTTGGCTACCAAGAGTTCATCTCTCTATGGAAGGTTTGAAGTCTGTAATCTGTAGGTCTCAGCATTTGTTTGCCTTGGGAGACATAAATCAGAGGATGTGTCTGGATGAAGACAGTTTCATTGCCCCTGGCATGTCCAAGGAGATGGCGAGTCTCCTTCGGGGTCTGTGGAGGCAGCCGTTTTTCTTTGTAGAGATAAACTTGTAATCATGACAAAGGAGCAGAACCTCAGCAAGGAGGATGTCTGCCAGGATGTGTAGTGTGTGTTAAGCCCGTAATAGTTTGTTTGGGAGCTCATCATGATCTGTTGTTATAGCCCTAGAAAAGCAATTTAGTCCTGGAAGGCATCCTTTAAGTTGGGCATTACTTGTTTTGTATTAAGGAAATCAGAGAGAAGAGTTGAAACTTTATCTGCTTTGGATGGCTGAGGAAGAAAATATCATGTTAATTATGTATCTGGGATAGGCAGTAACAGCTTGTCTGTAAAATGAAACTGGCTGTTAATTAAAGATTAAATAATGGTTGTCACCATAGTTGATTTGACTTGTGAGAGTAGATTAAATATGATTTTTGAACCCTAAAAGGAATTTTAAACAAATAAAATTTTAGGACATTTTAGGTTAGAAGGCATGAATGTTAGAGAAAAGGTTCCAAGAACTCCCAAAAGGAATGTATATTCCCTGTCTATTAGACAAAACAGGCTTTGGTTGCCCATCTATTGCCCTTGAGGGCCTAGACTGTTATGACCAAGCAAGCTCAGTCAGTCAACAGGATCTCCGAGGAAAGAGTGAGGATTGAAGAGAAAAAAGACAATTAGACAAGATTATAACATGACTCCAGCCAGTGCTGACGCTGAAGCACCTATATTTTTTCCCCAGTCTGCTTCTATATCAAACTAGGTACATCCAAATAATACAGCCAGTTCTCAGCTCAAAGACAAAGTAGTCAAACAAGGAAATGAACAAAGACATCACACAAGGTAGTAATCAAACAAAGCAATAAAGTCCCTGAAGTCACTGAGTATGGGGGCTTATCAGGATTACCAAGAAAAAGGGAAAGTCACACATTCCCTGGCTGTGTTTACCTTGATCCTTGCATTAGCCCAAATGCTGATTCTCTTATTGGATCCTCATCCTCCAAGCCCAGTGGCAAGCACTCATCAAATTTCTATAAGTGGCACAAGAATTCTCCACCTCTCCCCCTCTTTTTTATTTCACAAACAAGACTGCATCCATCTGTCTTAGGTTGTTCTGAGAAAAATGCCTTTCTTACTTGTCTTGAAATATTCGTTTCCAAAAGCAATGTTATTCTTTCTTACATTGGTAAAACACTGTACAGAAACTTACCTGTCATTGACTGCCAGCCTGTTGAATTAATAACTCTGATGGGAATACATTTTTAGTTTTAAGCCATGTATTTTGGCCACCAACATATTGATGTTCTTCCTTCCTTCCTTCCTTCCTTCCTTCCTTCCTTCCTTCCTTCCTTCCTTTCTTTCTTTCTTTCTTTCTTTCTTTCTTTCTTTCTTTCTTTCTTTCTTTCTTTCTTTCTTTCTCTTTCTGTATTTTTATTAATTTTTTAAATTTATTTTCTATATTCTTTGTTTACAGTCTAAAAGCCTTCCCCTTTCCCAGTCCCCCCCATATGTTCCATAAGTCCTCTTCTCTCCATCCATTCTCCTGTCTTTCCCCCTCCCTTTTCTCTGTCCTTAAAGGCAAGTTTTATCACAATGGGCAGGAATAGAAGTATTACCAGGACATGAAGGGACAACATGATCAAACTATATATGCCATTCTTGAAGCTTGGCCAAGGTGGAAATACTGACCTTAAGCCACAATAATTTTTATCAGCAATATCTTTAGCATCAAACCTGAGTGGAGCAGCATTTTTTAAATTCATAATCTCAGTAGGCAAAGTTAAAACATCCAGAGAGGTGTTAGAATTATGCCAAATACCCTGCAAGTGTCTTTGAACTTTTCCCCAATTATTGTAAATTCTAGAAGCAACACAAATCCATTGGTATTTCACATGGCATTTGAGGTGGCTTCTTATGCTTAAATTCTGAACCTCCTCTCCAATAATTTGAATTGTATTATAAAGAGCATCAATCCATCATTCCAAATGTCTATCTAAATCCTCTTGAATACTCAGAGCATTAGTTAACATTTTTTGCTAAATGATTAACAAAAGTAGTTGTCTTGACTTCTTGTGACAAAGCAATTGTAGAAGCAGTGGTACCAGCTATTAATGTAATCAAAGCTGCTATATCAGCAATAATCACGCCCACTACCCTCTTGCTTCTGCTTAAAGCCTGCCTTACTTCTAGTATCTGCAAACATTTTTCAGAATACCAAAGTCCTGTAATAACCATGGGCAATAAAACAAAAGCTGGTTGATAAGCCACCATAACAGCCATGCCAGTTTTCAATACATGAACATAATTAGAAAGTGTACAATCAACACAATTTACATTAAATAACATAGAAGAAATAGGTAATTTTAACATGACCAATTAATAAAAGATTATGAGCCTTAACATACATGCTGACATTTGTTTGAAATCCAGATCCTGTCCCAATTTTGTCTATTATTAATGTAATTTCATAGAGAGCTACAGCTAACTTCCAGATATTCCATTGGATGGAATGGCCTGCTTTTGATTTCAAAAGACCTAAGAATATCTCCTTATGCCCAATGTTTGATTGATTCCCCACCCAATCAATATGTCTCATATTATTGGAAACATTAAATCATGTTGGGGGTTCATTATAACATTCTCTTCATTTAACAATTTTGTTAAATGCCTGTTCCATATTATCTGGGGGTTCAGACCCACAAGGTTGTATCTCATGAGGATCAAGGACAGATCCTTCATAATGTTTAGACATGCCCATCTCTGTGCTTTGTGTTACAGTTTGTGAAATGTTCTTCCAGTTTTGAGGAAACAGAGAAATACACCCATTATTTATACTATTCTTCACAAAGCAAACAGGAATCCCATCACCAAATGCATTGAAAGTCATGGTTTAATTGTGGAACTGAGACTGAAGAAAAGGCCCTCCAGAGACTGCCCCACCTGGGGATCCGTCCCATATACAGTCACGAAACCCAGACACTATTGTGGATGCCAAGATGTACTTGCTGAAAAGAACCTTATATGACTGTGCTCTCAGAGGCCCTGCTAGAGTCCTACAAATACAAAGGTAGATGCTCCAAGCCAACCATTGGACTGAGTATGTGGTCCTCAATGGAGGAGTTAGAGAAAGGACTGAAGGAGCTGATGGGATTTGCAACCCCATAGGAGGAACAATAATATCAACCAACCAGACCCCCCAGAACTCCCAGGGACTAAACCACCAACCAAAGAGTACACAATGGAGGGATTCATGCCATGACTTCAGCCACACATGTAGCAGAGGATGGCCCCATCGTGCATCATTGGAAGGAGAGGCCCTTGATCCTGTGAAGGCTTGATGCCCCAGTGTAGGGAAATTCAAGGGTAGGGATGAGGGAGAGGATAGGTGGGTGGGGAACACCCTCATAGAAACAGAGGGAGGGGGGATGGGATAAGGAATTTCTGGAGGAAAATAGGGAAAGAGGATAACATTTGCTTTGTTTTTTGTTTTGTTTTTAATTTTTTTAAATTTTCTATATACTTTGTTTACATTCTGAATGCTTTCCCCTTTCCCAGTTCCCCCCTCCCCATCAGTCTTATAAGTCCTCTTCCCTCCTCCCATTTCCCAATCATTCCCCTCCCATTTCCCTGTCCTGGCACTCCCCTACAATGCTGGATCAACACTTTTCAGAACCAGGGCCCTCTCTTTCCCTCTTCTTGGGTATCATTTGAAATACTGTGTCTTGAGAATTCAGAGATTCTGGGCTAATTAATATCCACTTATCAGTGATTGCATTCCATGTGTATTCTTTTGTGATTGGGTTACCTCACTTAGGAAGATATTTTCCAGTCCCAACCATTTGCCTAAGAATTTCATGAATTTATTGTTTTTAATGGCTGAGTAGTATTCCATTGTATAAATATACCACATTTACTGTATCCATTCCTCCATTGAGGGACATCTGGGTTCTTTCCAGCTTCTGGCTATTATAAATAAGGCTGCTATGAACATAGTGGAGCATGTGTCCTTATTGCAGGCGGGGGAATCCTCCGGGTATATGCCCAGGGAAGAGCTATAGCAGGGTGCTCCAGAAGTGTCATGTCCAGTTTTCTGAGGAACCGCCAGACTGATTTCCAAAGTGGTTTTACCATCTTGCAATCCCACCAGCAGGGGAGGAGTGTCCCTCTTTCTCCATATCTTCTCCAACACCTGCTGTCTCCTGAGTTTTTAATCTTAGTCATTCTGACTGATGTGAGGTGAAATCTCAGGGTTGTTTTGATTTGCATTTCCCTAATGATTAATGATGTTGAACATTTCTTAAGGTGCTTCTCAGCTATCTGAAATTCTCCAGATCAAAATTCTTTGTTTAGCTCTGTACTCCATTTTAAATAGGGTTATTTGGTTCTCTGGGGTCTAACTTCTTGAGTTCTTTGTATATATAGCATATTAGCCCTCTGTCGGAATTAGGGTTGGTGAAGATCCTTTCCCAATCTGTTGGTTGACGTTTTGTCCTTTTGACAGTGTCCTTTGCTTTACAGAAACTTTGCAATTTTATGAGGTACCATTTGTCAATTCTTGATCTTAGAGCATAAGCTATTGGTGTTCTGTTCAGGAACTTTCTCCCCTGTGCCCATGTCCCCAAAGGTCTTCCCCAGTTTCTTTTCTATTAGTTTCAGTGTGTCAGGTTTTCTGTGGAGGTCCTTGATCCACTTGAAGTTGAGCTTAGTACAAGGAGATAAGAATGGATCGATTTGCATTCTTCTGCATGCTGGTCTCCAACTGAACATTACTACAGAGCAATAGTGAACAAAAACTGCATGGTATTGGTACAATGACAGGCAAGTGGATCAATGGAATAGGATTGAAGACCCAGAAATAAACCGACACACCTATGGTCACTTGATCTTCGACAAAGAAGCTAAAAACATCCAGTGGAAAAAAGATAGCCTTTTCAATAAATGGTGCTGTTAAAAAAAGGACACTGTTAAAAAAACAAAATGGCAACCATCAAATTGGGGAAGGATATTCACCAACCCCACATATGATAGAGGGCTAATATCCAATATATACAAAGAACTCAAGAAGTTAGACCCCAGGGAACCAAATAACCCTATTAAAAAATGGGGTACAGATCTAAACAAAAATTTTCACCTGAAGAAATTCGGATGACCAAGAGGCACCTTAAGAAGTGTTCAACATCATTAGTCACTAGGGAAATGCAGATCAAAACAACCCTGAGATTTCACCTTACACCAGTCAGAATGGCTAAGGTCAAAAACTCAGGAGACAGCAGGTGTTGGCGAGGATATGGAGAAAGAGGAACACTCCTTCACTGCTGGTGGGGCTGCAAGATGGTACAACCACTGTGGAAATCAGTCTGGAGGTTCCTCAGAAAACTGGACATGAGACTTCCAGAGGACCCTGCTATACCTCTTCTGGGCATATACCCAAAGGATTCCCCGGCATGCAATAAAGACACATGCTCCATTATATTCATAGCAGCCTTATTTATAATAGCCAGAAGCTGGAAAGAACCCAGATGCCCCTCAAAGGAGGAATGGATACAGAAAATGTGGTGTATTTACACAATGGAATACTA
Source organism: Apodemus sylvaticus (assembly GCF_947179515.1). NCBI lineage: Eukaryota > Metazoa > Chordata > Mammalia > Rodentia > Muridae > Apodemus > Apodemus sylvaticus. The sequence goes on from NC_067472.1 coordinate 187,929,007, forward strand.
CTCAGCAATTAGAAACAATGAATTCACAAAATTTTTAGGCAAATGGTTTGATTTGGAAAATATCATCCTAAGCGAGATAACCCAATCACAAAAGAATACACATGGAATGCAATCTCTGATAAGTGGATATTAATTAGCCCAGAAGCCCTGAATATCCAAGGCACAAATTGCATAACAAATGACTCCCATGAAGAAGTATGGAGAGGGTCCTGATCCTGGAAAGGATTGATCTAACATTGGAAGGGAATATAAGGACAGAGAAAAAGGAGGGAGGTGATTGGAGAAGGGATGGAGAAAAGATGGGACATATGGGGAGGGGGGATCCGGGAAAGGGGAAATCATTTGGAATGTAAACAAAGGATATAGAAAATAAAAATATTTAAAAAAAAAAAAGAAGTGAGTTGGGATTTTGATGGGGATTGCGGTGAATCTGTAGACTGCTTTTGGCAAGATGGGCGTTTTAACTATATTAATCCTGCTAATCAACAAACATGGAAGATTTTTTCCATTTTCCGAAGTCTTCGATTTCCTTCTTCAGTGATCTGAAGTTCTTGTTGTATAGGTCTTACACTTGTTTGGTTAGAGTCACCCCAAGATACTTTAATGTTGTTTGTGGCAATTGTGAAGGGTGTCATTTCCCTACTTTCTTTCTCAGTCTGCTTATCCTTTGAGTATAGGAAGGCTACTGATTTCCTTGAGTTGATTTTGTAACCAGCCACTTTGCTGAATCTGTTTATCAGCTGTAGGAGTTCTCTAGTAGAGTTTTTTGGGGTCACTTGAGTATACTATCATATCCTCTGCAAATAGTGATAGTTTGACCTCTTCCTCTCCAGTTTGTATCCCTTTGACCTCCTTAGGTTGTCTAATTGCTCTAGCTAGGACTTCAAGAACTATATTGAAAAAATATGTAGAGGGGGGGCAGCCTTATCTGGTCCCTGATTTTAGTGGGATTACTTCAAGTTTCTCTACATTTAGTTTGATGTTGGCTACAGGTTTGCTGTATATTTCTTTTACTATGTTTAGATATGGGCCTTGAATTCCTGTCCTTTTCAAGACTTTTAGCATGAAAGGATGCTGAATTTTGTCAAATGCTTTTTCAGCATCTAATGAAATGATAATGTTTTTTTTTCTTTGAGTTTGTTTATGTAGTGGATAGCATTGATGTATTTCCATTTATTGAACCATCCCTGCATCCCTGGGATGAAGCCTACTTGATCATGGTGGATGATCGTTTTGATGTGTTCTTGGATTTGGTGGACAAGAATTTTATTGAGTATTTTTTTTGCATCGATATTTATAAGAGAAATTGGCCTGAAATTCTCTTTCTTTGTTGGACCATTGTGTGGTTTTGGTATAGGCATAATTGTGGCTTCATAGAACAAGTTGGGTAGTGTTTCTTCTGTTTCTATTTTGTGGAATAGTTTGAAGCGTATTGCTGTCAAGTCTTCTTTGAAGGTCTGATAGAATTCTGCACTAAAACCATCTGGTTCTCTGCTTTTTTTTTTTTTTTTTTTTTTTTTTTTTTTTTTTTTTTTTTTTTTTTTTTTGGTTGGAAGGCTTTCTATGACCTGTTCTATTTATTTAGTGGTTATGGAACTGTTTAGATGATCTATTTGATCGTGATTTAATTTTGGTATTTGGTATCTGTCTAAGAAATTGTTCATTTCTTCCAGATTCTCCAGTTGTGCTGAATACAGGCTTTTGTAGTAGGATCTGATAATTTTATGAATTTCCTCAGTTTCTGTTGTTATATCTCCCTTTTCATTTCTAAGTTTCTTAATTTGGATACTGTCTCTGTGCCCGTTGGTTAGTATGGCTAAGGGTTTATCTATCTTGTTGATTTTTCCAAAGAACCAGCTCCTGGTTTTGTTGATTCTTTGTATGATTCTCTTTGTTTCTACTTGATTGATTTCAGCCCTGAGTTTGATGATTTCCTGTCTTCTTCTCCTCCCGGGTGAATTAGCTTCTTTTTGTTCCAGGGCTTTCAGTTGTGCTGTTAAGCTTCTAGTGTATGCTCTCTCCATTTTCTTTTTGGAGGCACTCACTGCTTTCATTGTGTCCCATAGATTTGGACATGTTGTGCCTTCATTTTCATTAAATTCTAAAAAGTCTTTGATTTCTTTCTTTATTTCTTCCTTGACCAAGGTATCATTGAATAGAGTATTGTTCAGTTTCCATGTGTATGTGAGCTTTTTGTTGTTTTTATTGCTATTGAAGACCACTTTTACTCCATAGTGATCTGATAGGAGGCATAGGATTAGTTCCATCTTCTTGTATTTGTTGAGGTCTGTCTTGTGACCAATTATATGATCGATTTTGGAGAAGGTACCATGAGGTGCTGAGAAAAAGGTTTATTCTTTTGCTTTGGGATGAAGTGTTCTATATATATCTGTTAAATCCAATTGGTCCAAAGCTTCAATTAGTTTCACTGTGTCCCTGTTTAGTTTCTGTTTTCCTGATCGGTCTATTGAGGAGAGTACAGTGTTGAAGTCACCCACAATTATTGTGTTAGGTTCAATGTGTGCTTTGAGCTTTAGTAAAGTTTCTTTTATGAATGAGGGTGCCCTTGCATTTGGAGCATTGATGGTCAGGATTGAGAGTTCTTCTTGGTGTATTTTTCCTTTGTCCAGCAAGAAGTGTCCTTCTGCATCTCTTTTGATGACTTTAAGTTGAAAGTCAGTTTTATCTGATATTAGAATGGCTACTCCAGCTTGTTTCCTGAGACCATTTGCTTGTAGAATTGTCTTACAGCCTTTTACTCTAAGGTAGTTTTTGTCTTTGACACTGAGGTGTGTTTCCTGTGTGCAGCAAAATGTAGGGTCCTGTTTCCTTATCCAGTCTGTTATTCTATGTCTTATTATTGGGGAATTGAATCCATTGATGTTAAGAGATATTAAGGATAGTGATTAATGCTTCCTGTCATTTTTTGATGTTAATTTTATATTTGAGTGGTTATCTTCTTTTGGGTTTGATGAAAGAAGGTTACTATCCTGCTTTCTCCAGCGTATAGCTTCCCTCCGTGTACAGGTGTTTTCACCCTACTATCCTTTGTAGGACTGGGTTTTGGAAAGATATTGCATAAATTTGTTTTTTTCATGGAATATCTTGGTTTCTCTATCTATAGTGATTGAGAGTTTTGCTGGGTATAGTAGTCTTGGCTGGCATTTGTGTTCTCTTAGACTCTGCATGAGATCTGCCCAGGATCTTCTAGCTTTCATGTTCTCTGGTGAGAATTCTGATTGGTCTTCCTTTATATGTTATGTGACCTTTTTCTCTTACTGCCTTTCATATTCTTTCTTTGTTTAGCACATTTGGGATTTTGATTATGTTACAGGAGGTATTTCTGTTCTGGTCTAGTCTGGAGTTCTATAGACTTCTTATATATTCATAGGCATCTCTCTTTTAGATTAGGGAAGTTTTCTTCCATAATTTTGTTGAAGATATTTGCTGGCCCTTTCAGTTGTAAATCTTCACTCTCATCTATACCTATAATACTTAAGTTTGGTCTTCTCATTGTGTCCTGGATTTCGTGGGTGTTCTGGGATACAAGCATTTTGCAGTTTGCATTTTCTTTGACTGTTGAATCCATGGTTTCTACGGTATCTTTGGCATCTGGAATTCTTTCTTCTCTCTTTTATTCTGTTGATATTTGCATCTATGGTCCCTCATTTCTTCTCAAGGTTTTCTATCTCCAAAGTTGTCTCCCTTTGTGATTTCTTAATTGTTTCTACTTCTGCTTTTAGATCCTGGATGGTTTTGCTCAGCTCCTTCACTTATTTGTTTGTGTTTTCCTGTAATTCTTTAAGAGATTTTTGTGTTTCCTTTTTCATGATCTCTGCCTGTTGACCAAAGTTCTCCTGTATTTCTTTAAGTGATTTTTGCATTTCCTCCTTATTGGCTTCTATCTTTTGACCCATATTCTCCTGAATTTCTTTAAATGATTTTTGTGTTTCCCTTGTAAGAGCTTCTAACTTTTGATCATTTTTCCTCCTGAATTTCTTTAAGATTTATCTATGTCCTTCATGTGTTCCTCTAACAGCATCATGACCAGTGATTTTAAATCCAAATCTTGTTTTTCTGGTGTGTTGGGGTATCCAGGACTTGCTGTTGTTAGATAATTGGGTTCAGATGCTGCCATGTTGCCTTGATTTCTGTTAGTAACTTTCCTATGTTTGCCTTTAGCCATCTAGTTCTCACTGGTGTTAGTTGGTCATGTTGTCACTGTGTGGTGCTTCAACCTCCTGTGAGCCTGTAAAGCTATTTCTGTGACATTGGATGACTGGGTTTCCCCTGGCACACATTGCTGATGTGCTGCCTTCCTCTTGTGTGCTGTTGGAGCCCTGCTGTGCCTTGCCCCAAGCAATGTTATACTTGGGTTGTCTCAGTGAACCTGGTGCTCCCCGACTGCTCTGTCATGGAGCCAAGATGGTGGCAGGGAGTCCCTCCAAATGCTGATCACCCAGTAGGGCACAGAACCCACGACCAACTGGCACACAGATGAACGGCTGATCTGCCCAGGTCCTGGGTACAGGCATACCCTTGGTGGTTTGCATCCCCAGAGATCTTAAACTCAGGCTATCTCAGTACCTGGTGCTGCTTTTCTGCTCCAGCAGGCAGTGAAGATGAGGATAACATTTGACAATAAAGAAAATATTCAACAAAACAAAAGAAAAGGGAAAAAAGAAAGTCATGGTCATGTTATAAATTGATTCCTCTATCCAGGGAGATCCAAGAAGTTGAGTATTCAGGGACTAAACCATCAACCAAAGAGTACACATGGTGTTACCCATGGCTCCAGATGCATAGGCAGCAGAGGATGGCCTTTTTGGACATTAAAGGGAGGAGAGGCCCTTAGTCCTGAGAAGGTTCAATGCCGCAGGGTAGGGAAATACCAGGACAGGGAAGCAGGAGTGGGTTGATTGGGGAACGGGGGAAGGGAGATGGTATACGGGATTTTCAGGGGTGACCAGGAAAGGGGACATTTGAAATGTAAATAAAGAATATATCTAATAATAAAAATAAATAAATTAAAAAAAAGAAGTTGAGTATTATTACTGGTCACATGAAATTCTGGTCTGGACCATACTGCTTGATGCATCCGTGGTGGGTCAGGAACATAGCCCCAGTAGACTTTACCAGGTGTGAGAACTGTGATTATCATCAGTAAGGGAATCAGCAGGAGGGTGGGATTGTTTGTTCCATTTGTTGCACCAGCCTCTCTGGCAGCCACCATGCCCCATTTTCTCCCTGTGAAAAAACACAAACATGACCTTGTCCTCATATGAATACAGGGTCGGGTCCGTGCCATTGGACTGTCATAGGATCCTTCCACTTCATTGAAGCATATGTAGTGGAAGTGTGGGGATGCCAACGTCCATGCACATGCAAATTTAAATAAATTAAAATAAAAGGGCATGGTTTAAATAATTTTGTGGTGTACGGGGGTATAATTCCCCCTTTTTAAATCTTATGAAGATACTGTTTTTAAAGTTCCCTGGGCATGTTTCACAATAGCTTGTCCTTGAGGATTATAAGGAATCCAAGTAATATGTGTAATATTAAATTTTTGACAGAAGTCTCAAATGCTTGACGGCACTAGCCAGTTCCATTATCTGTTTTAATCTGAATTGAGACACCCAGCATAGAAAAACAATGTAGGCAATAACTAATTACATTTTTTAGTTGCTACTCCTGTTGAAGCAGTTTTAACAAGACGATCTGCAAAGGTGTCAATAGTCACAAGTACTTATTTTAATTTTCCAAAATCAGAAGTATGAGTAACATCCATTTGCCATAATTGATTAGGTACAAGTCCCCAAGGATTAATACCAGAATATGGTACAGGAATAAATTAAGGACATTCAGGGCAAGTCTTTCCAATTTGACCTGTACATTCTCTAGAAATACCAAATTGCTGTCTCAAGCTATTGCTATTATGATGGTGTAAAGAATGAGAATGTTCAGATAATTGTTCCTCTGTAAAGCCTATAATCTGCCTGGTATGTAAATCTGCTGTGTCATTGCCCTCACTAAGGAGTCCAGGCAAGCCTGTATAAGCTTTTAAATGTCCTATACAGTAAGGATCAGTTCGTTTTGTCAAATTAAGTTATTTTTACATAAATAATTGCAAAATTTGAGAATTAGCAATATCTAAAAAGGTAACAGTTTCAAGCAATTATAAACCATGAGCTATATATATTGGCTATCAATATATAAACTAGAAGCTTTGTTTTTCAACATTTCAAAAACAGTGGCTACAGCACGAAATTCAATTATGTGCTGAAGCAGGGGAAAACTCAAGAGAATAGACATGTGACCCAATTACATACGCTGCTTTCCTATTAAATGAGCCTTATGCTGTCTGTAAATACTGTAAGTGCATTCTCTATCAGCTGCATGCATAAATTTACAGGAAATACAAAAGCATGCATAGAGGAAAATTGTAACAACTTGTCTTTTGGATAGTGATTATCAATTTCTCCTGCAAAGTTTGCATGTGCAATCAGTATTCTGCAATAACCAATTTAATTGCTGTTTGGAATAAGGAATAAATATTTCATCAGGTAGTGATCAAACAAAGCAATAAAGTTCCCCTGAGTCACTGGGTCTGGGGGTTTAATCAGGATTGCCAAAAACAAAACAAAAACAAACAAAACAAAAAACAACAAAAAAAGGAAAGTCACACATTCCTTGGCTGTGTTTACCTTGATCCTTGCATTAGCCCAAATCCAAATACTCTTATCTGATCTCCTCCCCTCTGAGCCCAGCAACAAGTATTTGCCAACTTTTTATAAGCAGCTCTAAGAGCTCTCCTCACTGGTGCAGCTCTGAATGGACCAACTATCCAAGGTTTCCCAGCAACCCACAGAGAGCCCTTCCTAGTCTCAAGGAGAAGCTACTCTCAACACTCTCAAGCTATCTAATGCTTGCATACAAAGCTGCTAGGACCACCCTAGGGGCCCTACCTGGTGCCCTCCTTGTACTTTAATGAGAACAACTGCCAAGCTTCTTTGGCACCTGAAGTATAAAACTAAGTTTTACTCATTCAATACCAACCTCTTTCTCACTATAGTGCCTGCCTATGTCTTTGATTTCCTGGGTCCATCTGATATCATAACTGCCAGTGTGTCTTTCTGCCTACTTCTGATGATGTTCTCAACACTCCACTCATCTGCCTCTGTCCTTGGTCCTCATGTAACCCCCAGGGAAGGCAGTGCCAGGTAAAGGAGTGACCATAATGAGGTCACCATTGAAACAGCCCAGTTGGCATTAAGACCCAAATGACCAAGCACAAATTAACGTAATCTTTCCAGAATACAATGTGTTCACCAAAAGGTTGTTGTCCTTATCATACCTTAAATAACTTTGGGGATGGTGGTAGAGTTCAGCAGGTAAAACTCACCAAGCTTGATGCTCAGAGTTCAATGCCATGATCAAAGAAGAGAATCAAGTCCCTACAAGTTGTGTTCTGACCTCTACTTATACACTGTGGCACATGAACATGTAATGTGTATACACATACTCATACTCATACACATACATAAATAAATAAATAAATAAATAAATAAATAAATAAATAAATAAATAAATGTTGGAATTCCCATTTGTTTGTTTATTGAGGCAGGATGTCCCTGTGTAACAAACCCTGGCTGTCCTAGACTTGCTTTGTAGAACAGAATGACCTCAAACTCAGGGATTCACCTGCCTCTGCTTCCTGAGTGCTGAGTGTGCCACCACACACAGAAATGTTGATTTTTTTTAAAAAAGAAATTCAGTAAGATAAGGTCAGCATGGTCATCTATTCCTCCTCTTCTCATAGCCTCAGCATCCCAGGGTCAGCCTATGCTCTCCACACTGGAGTTGGCCTGAATCTCTGCCATTAATCTTCCCTCTGTTTACTAAGAGCAATCCCTGAAAAATGAAGAAATGCTAATGCACCTTCAAAGGGAGCTGTCACTTCACAAGCACCCACTGTGCACAGTTTGTAGGACAACTAAGATACAGGATGCCCACAAACTTGGATTAGAGAGTTTGACCCAAAGGTCTTTCAACCATGTGCTCCATGGGAAATATGGATACTGATTACAGATGCATCCTGTATCCAAGTGAGCCACCCTAAGGGTCTTAATGGGAACCCAGTAGGAGACTTTACCAGTTAGAAGTCTTCTGACAACTGGGGTTTCTCCATATTGGGAGTTCAGCTTGTTATTTCCCAAAACCTCCACAAATCCTTCACCAACATTCTGATTTATTTTCCTCTAGTCTGTGAAAAGATCTGCTAAAATATAGCTGCAGTTTTCTACCCTTTTCCAAGCCATACATAGACAGGGAAGGTTGCCCATGCTAACCTGAAGTTGAGGCTCCTTTTAGAACTCTGTGCGCCCATCAGTGGTGATGCATGGCTTTAATCCCAGTGCTCAACAAGCAGAAGCAAGTGAATCAGTGTGAGTTTTGGGCCAACCTGGTCTACAGAGTGAGGTCTAGGATAGACAGGGCTACACAGAGAAACTCTGTACGGAAAAGAAAGAAGAAAGAATGAAAGGAAGGAAGAGAGGGAGAGAGGGAGAGAGGGAGGGAGAGAGAAAGAGAGAAAAAGAGAAAGAAACAAAAAAGAAAGAAAGAAAAAGAAAGGAAGGAAGGAAGGGAGGAAGGAAGAGAGAAGGGAGAGGGCAAAGGAGGGAGAGATGGAGGGAAGGAGGGAGAGAGGAAGGGAGGGAGGGAGGGAGGGAGGAAAACCACATATATGAGGACACAGTACAAGACTAATCTGGGCTCAGGTGCCCACCTTAGTCTCCTACTGACATTTCCATCCACTTCTACCAGAAACTCAGCACCCACAGATCCTTCTTGCCATGTGCCCTTCCAGTCCACAGCTTTGAAATCCTTCCTGTTTTCCTTGCTAATATGTTTCCCCTGATAGAAGGACAAAAGTATCTGGACTCTAGGGCTCCAGAAATGAGGCTTTGGTTAAGAGCACTTTGTGCACTTGTGGAGGATCCAGGTTTTATTCCCAGCACCCACAGAGTCGCTCACAACTGTGTACAACCTCATTTCCAAAGGATCCCTCTATATCTTCTGGCATCTTTGGAAACTGTGTGCAAGAAAAACATTCAAATACATAGAATTTTAATACAATATAATCCTTAAAGAAATAAAATAATCTTTTTTGTATATATAAAAAAAAAAGATTCAATGCCAGGACTGGAAAGATGGCTCAGCAGTTAAGAGCACTGATTACTCTTCCAAAGGTCCTGAGTTCAATTCCCAGCAACCACAAGATGGATCATAACCATCTGCAATGGGATTTGATGCCCTCTTCTACTGGGTCTGAATGTGAGTGTACTCATATATATATATAACAAATAAATAAATCTTTTAAAAAGGACATTCACTGTCTGAAGCCATGCATCCTGTATTAATCCAGTGAAATCTAAGTATTTGAATTCTATCTCAGGCCACAATGCTCACATCTATGTGGGCTCTTTTCATCTACTCAGCCATACAAACAGATTTTTAGTTCTAGATTTGATCTGTTGGACCCAGACATGGTCTCCAGATAATGGCCACGGTCCCCACTACAGTATCCTTCTCACTGTAGCCTTTGAAGAGTGTATTGTAGATGGCCTGCTCACCTCATCCACTGAACTCCCCAGCTTGGTCCTCCAAAACCTCTTTGACTACATTGTATTCATGGAGCACCACAACCCAGCAAGGCTTTAAGTATTTTGAATTAAGCCTGGCACCGAAAGGTCTTCCTCTTTGCCTGTGTTGTGGGTGTTGCAACACAGACAGGGTCAATATTAGGAGATAGGATTGGGATGTAAAAGACTCAACTAGACAAATAGGAGCAAAGGCCATCCTCTGTTCCCGGGAGTATAAAGGTAGTATCTTGTCTATCAGCCTGTCAATCCTCACTGGCACCATGCTGGGCTTGGGGCTGTTCCTGGTAGCCACACTGGCCTACCTAAGTGTCATGGTCTTGACGTCTGTCTGGCAGCAGAAAATCAGGGGGACATTGCCTCCAGGACCCACTCCTTTGCCTTTCCTTGGGAATTACCTGCAGCTGAATAGGAAAGACATATACAGCTCCATCACACAGGTATCACTGGATGAGGACATGGAAGTACAAGAGGCTGCTTGATTTTGGATGTTCTTGTCGCAGAAAATTCATAGAGTAATCCAAAGTCTTATGTTAGTGGTGTTTAGAAGGCTATGGATCTATTGCAAGTCTTTGGTTTCTTGTTTGTTTGTTTGCTTTCAATCATTTGTTTGTAGGATATCACTTAATCTGACCTCTGTGTACTAGCCCAGTTAAGTCAATAAGTCATCTAACAGCACCCATCTGCCTCACATCAGCTCCATGAGCGCTACGGTCCCGTGTTCACCATCCACCTTGGGCCTCTCCGGCTTGTGGTGCTTTATGGATATGATGCAGTCAAAGAGGCTTTGGTGGACTAAGCTGAGGAGTTCAGTGGACGAGGCGAAGAGGAAACCTATAATACACTCTTCAAAGACTATGGTGAGGAGGATACCACATTGGGGGACATGCCCTGGGATTTGTTGTACTCACTGAAGTAGCTTGCCTCCTAACTCACCTCTCCTTTCAAGGCTGTACTGAGCCCTCTGATTTTCTCTTCATATCCATGTTGAATGTTGCCTTCACAGTTACCCACCCTGACATTTCTGAAATGTGTGACTGTAGACAGACTTTGTTCTTCTTTCTTTCACTTTTCTCCATCCTCTTCTTCCACCCTTTCAACCTCCTAACACTAGGTAGGAGAGAAAAAGAGACAGAAGTGAAAGGGGACAAAATTATTGCTAGACTACTTCCTGTTGATTAGGAGTGATGAGTTCCTTAGGGCAAATTTGATCTTCACTGTCAGGATATCTAATTTCTTGGGGTTTTATTTTTAGACAAGACTACTTAACAAACCACAACCAACAGCAACCAACTCACCTCTCAGGGTCCTAGTATTTATATATCCTCTGAGGAATCCCCAGAATTCTAAATGTCACACACTCTCAGAAACTATCTGCAACTGGCAAAATCAAACCTCCCCTAGAGCATGAGGCAAATCACAGTCCTCTACATCGAACAATCTGAAGAAACCCCATATCCTATGCCTCTGATTAAAATGAAAACATATTCCCATGTTACTTCTGTATTTTTCAAAAAACCCAAAATTCTCATTGCATGTGACCATTGCTCCTGGCTGCTCCCTAACTCAATGTGTCTCTTCTCTTTACTAAATGTCCTCTTTCTGTGTATATCTCTCTTAGAACCTCTCGACATTCTCCTACATTGACTATTCCTTTTTAATTTTGCTGATATTTTTTATCTTCTTTAAACATTTTAGGTTCTTTTATCTTCCTTTCTGTGTATGAGTGTTTGCCTGTGTGGATGTATATGCACCATGTGTGTGCCTGGTAGAGGTCAGAGAGATCATCAGTCTATATACAGTAGGACTCACAGATGATTGGAAGACATTATGTAGATGTCTGGACAGGAACCTAGGTCCCCTGCAGAACAATGGGTGCTCTTAACCACTGAGCCTTCTTTTCAGCCCGTGATATGTTTTTATTTTGCTGCTTTCCCCTTCTACATTTAACCCTAATTTTTTTCCCTTTTCTTCTTCTAATTTGAGACTCACAAACATCTGCTTCTCCATTTCCTTCTTTCACCTGCTGGTGACAGCCTCTTCAGATGGCCTCTGCTTCTCTGTCTCCCTGTTTCAATCTGTTTATAGCCCAACTAAGAATCACCCACAACCTTCGTTTTCACCCCAGATTTTAGCCCCTTTATCCTTTGTCTTTGCCTATCTGAGTGCCTCAGTGTTATGAAGTTTGGGGACAAAAGTGTCTCTGAAGCCAAGATGGTACTGATAGCCCAAACAAAGACTTATACAACTCATAATGGGGAGAAAAATGAGCTCATTTGGGGTCATTTATGCAGTGAGAAACAACTGTCAACTTGAATAATGTACTAAAGTCACAGCACCTTCTAAGCTTCTATTTCATGAGGCTCAGTTTACAACAGAACTGATATGAATGTGAGCCTTGACAAAGGTGCAGCCAGTGCCCACAGATACACTCACCCTCTATATGTTTTCAATTATTTATTTTATTTTTAATTTTGTGTATTCATTGGGGCCCTGAGTTGGCATAATAACAGAATGAAATGAAAATTTTATCCACACTCAGAGCATCAGTGGCAGGTCTCAGGCACACTCTACTGACCCCTCTGGATTGGCTTTTCAGATTCTTTATTTTGACTTTTCCGTGTATGGGTGTTGTGCTCACATGCATAGCTATACACCATATGAGTGCCTGCTGTCCACGGAGTCAGATCTCCTGAACTGGAGTTTCAGAGCTGCCATGTGACTGCTGGGATTCAAATACCTCTGCAAGATCAGCCAGTGCTCTTGAGTGCAGAACCCTCTCTCCTGCCCCCAATGCCTGTATTTTTTAAATGCTGTTTTACATACTTCATGTATTGTCTATAAGATGAGTAAATTCTTATAGAAAGTTATAGTCCAATAAGTGCTGGCCAAGGTGACAAAACTTCAAAATGACCTAGAACAACAAAAATAATCATTCTATGCAAAAAAAAAGCAAACTAAAAAGAGAAAGCACACAAAGAGCCAAATACCTTTACCACATTAACGCTGCGGTTATAGTTTAACACAGAGGTCAGAGAATGCATCTGTTTCCCTGAAGAACTGAGAGACACAGAAAGAACTAGTACCACCTGGTGTCAAGATATAGATGTGATTACAGCTTAGGCCACATAAACAAAACCAGAGCCAAGGACCAGCATGCAGTAAAAAATGAAAAATAAATAAAAAATATCCCAGCTCCGGGTTCCTTCCCATCTTTACTGGATGAAAGACACACACTGCCTTCATATTTTATGCATTACAATAGCTGGCAACTGCCTACCCTCCATGCTGTTAGAAATCATGTCCTTATCGATAACCCTGAGTTACTGCTTTACTAGTTTCTATGTTCCATCTTTGCTGCCTCTTGACCCTATTGAGCAGCCCTCTGGGCCACGTTCTCTTGGCCCTTCGCACATGGTGGCTCTCCTCCCTTCTGCTTGTTCTTCTTCCACAGATTCCACAGAGGCTCCTCCTTCCCATTCTCCATCCCCATGGCCTCTAACCCAGGAAACCTAAACCCCACCTATGTCTCTTCTCCATAACTATTGGCTGCTGGTGTCTTTATTTACCAATCAGAATTAACTGGGGCAGAGTCCCTCAGGCTATGTGCAGACTCCAAATCTTAGAGACACCAGCATTTAGCATTACAATAAACTGTAAGACACAACCTCAACACCAGAGTACTTTTGTCTGTAGGCCTTCCATGTTTTAATGGGGATTTGCTGTTTTCAGAAAATGCTCAATCTTGCTTGGTTTAGCCATTTCAGGGAACCAGAGCAGCTAACCAGCATCAAAAGGCATGATGGGATTGGTCCAGCTAAAATATTGAGGACTAGTCTCCCTGCATTCTGAGTCTCAATGCTTCTGTCTGTTTGTAACTTCCTGTTTCCTTGCCTGGGTGACTTGTCCCAATTTTCTTACTCTGAATGTGCCTGATGCAGGGTCTGTGTTTGTATACTCTGTGTTCTTTCCATCTCTATTTATCTTTGTCTCTCTTTTTTCTTCTTAGAAGCTCTTTCCAGTGTGGGCCTGCTCCTTCCTCAGCCTCAGTCTACCTCTCTCCAGCTCCCATGTTCTTATCTCTACAGGTGTGACATTCAGCAGTGGGGAACGGTCCAAACAACTCAGGCGATTCTTCATAGCCACACTGAGAGATTTCGGTGTGGGCAAGCGAGGAGTGGAGGAACGTATCCAGGAGGAGGCAGGATGTTTGATCAAGATGTTGCAGGGCACTTGTGGTAAGCAAGAGACCATTAAGTGTTTGGGCAAGAGAAGACACTTCTCTGACACCACCAAGAGCCTATGGGTTGTGGAGAAGGAGGGTGAGGAAGACCACCTACCAAACAATCTCCAGAATCTGGTGCTGAGGGGTTGGTGCCTCACTCCATGTCCATACCATTCACTAACTCTTTTCTGTCATGAGCCCAGTGTCTTCCCAACAATGTCACCCCTCTCAGGAGCCCCCATCGACCCCACCATCTACCTGAGCAGAACAGTCTCCAATGTCATCAGCTCCATTGTCTTGGGGGACCACTTTGACTATGAGGACAAAGAGTTCTTGACACTGCTGCAGATGATGGGTCAAATAAACAAATTTGCAGCTTCACCCACAGAGCAGGTAACAAACTCCAGTTCTGCCAATTGCCCTTGTAGTGTCCCACATTGGCCATACACACAAAGGGCAAGGACTTCACCAACTCTCATCCCCACAAACATAAGCTCCCCTCAAAACCAGCCTTTACCCTCAGATAATTTAACCATTACATCAGAAGCCATGGGAGCTATCCAGTACTCAGAATCTAATGATATCTGGATACCTCAAATAGCCTGAGAACAAAGCTTGGCTCTCTTCCCTGGGCAGGTTTTCCCAGCTTCATCTCTAACACATCCTCTGTGTGGTCCTCCTGAAAGTTGAGAGCCCTGCCCAAGGGAGGCAAGTGAGCACCTCAGGTCCCTCCTCTATTCCTGAACACCTACCTGATTCTGCAAAACTGAGGCCAATGAAGTTATTCAGCCCATATACACTGCTCTCCCAAAATATCCCACTGGCACAATGGCACAAGAGTCACCTACATGTCCCATGTAAATTCAGGGATAAGTAGACAGGCACCTCAACCAAGGAAACCAATCACAGACCTCTGGACAGACTGTTTGCCCAAACATCCATGAGAGTGCCTCCCAGCCACACACAGCCTACATCAAAACAATGTCTGACAGGTGTGTTTGCCACGCCTTATAAGCTGAACCATCCCACGCTGAAATCCTGACTATGTAAAAACAGATTCTAATCTCAAACATGTATCAAGACACCTAAACATAGCCTTCCTGGATGCCTAAACATCTAGATACATGAGTCACCATGACACTCCTGGCCTGAACGTTACAAGCCTGGAGAACGGGTCTGATCCAAAAATCGGTTAAAGGGTTAGTTGAATGTCCACTAGTGTCCCCTTTTGATACACCTCGTCTGGGTTCTAGGACAATGATCCTCATTCCTTAAATCACCTGGAAAACTGCTCTCTCTGGAGCTTCAGCGACAGTTCAGTGGTTTAAGAGCACACACTTCTTAAGTGTGAGTTCAGTTCCCAGTACTTAAGACATTTCACAGCTCTAGGGGATCTGACTTTAGACACCTGTGCTCATGCACTCACACATAATTAAAAGCATATTATAACAACAACAACAACAACAACAACAACAAAATGAATATAAAGAGTTCTTTAAAGAATAAAGTGGAGTTGCTGTGTATTACAATCCAGCCTCACATAAATAAATTAGCACCTGGATGAATGCCTTGAGACAAGTCCCACTCCCACTGGGTGTTGCCACTGACAAGTCTCATTCCTATCTTTTCTCTTTCCACCCCCAGCTCTATGACATGTTCCATTCAGTGATGAAGTACCTGCCCGGACCACAGCAGCAGATCATCAAGGATACTCAGAAACTGGAAGACTTCATAACCCAGAAAGTGAAGCAGAACCAGAGTACCCTGGACCCCAATTCCCCACGGAACTTCATAGACTCCTTTCTCATCCAAATGCAAGAGGTGATCCCAACATCTAGGGATGGGACATCTAAATAGGGCAGCTGGAAATCACCCTGGAAAGGGAGGAACAGAGGCCCATTAAGTCCCTATGATGCTCCTCACAGTCCCAATGTTAGTTAAACATCACTCTTCCATCTGCTAAGCCTTCCTTATCCAAGCTAGGGTGTGAGCAAGCAAATTACCATGGCAACCACCATTCTAGTATCCCCCCCCAGGAGACACTGTTCTCAGTACATCCTACTATTCGCCTACTTACCAGGCACTGAAGCTCTTATCAAAGATCCTGTAGAGCCTAGATCTCACAAAGAGGGAAAATGTGCCCATAGTTGCATGCTGAAGTCATGCAGACAGGAAACTGAGGGCCCTTTCCTCTGTGGCTCTTGGGCTTTTGCTGTCAACCACATGGTCTCCAGCATTTCCTATCTCCATTAGGAAAGACACATCAGGGGCCCAGGCAACATGGGTTTTTTGTGTGATATCAAAAGGCTTCCTTCATTCACAGGTGAGAAGAAAGGTCATGGAATTCTATTACATGTGTAGGTCAAAGGTCTGGTTAGGGGTTCTACTATGAAGTTGTTTTAGGGAGGAGAGACTGACATTTAAATTCTGGTCTGTGTCTCAGATCTATCTCTAATAACAGACTTCATCATGGCATCTGGGGTCTTTCTCACAGTCCTTACCCCTCACTCTCTCAATATTCCAACCATGAAATGAGTGACAGACAGTCACCTAGACCTAGAAATGAGCAATGCTTCTCATGCAACCCCAAGGCTCCACACAACCTGGACACTACCTTTCCCAGCATTGGTCTGGACCCTTTGAGAACTAGATCCAAAGAAAAGTCCAGAAATGGTGACTGTTGGGTCCCTCTCCTCCATGAGGAACTTAATCCACAGTTGGTGGCTCTTGAGAGAAGAGGAAATAGAAAGGAGACTTATTAGAAGTAAGATAGAATTCAACAAAGTGGAAAATAGAAGATAATAGAGAGGAATAAGTTTAAAGTGCATTTCACATATATGTCTAAAAATGAGGACTCAGGGTTCAGTAGGTATGGAAGGGGATTCATCTAGGAGGTGTTGGGGGAGGTGTGTGAATATATCCACAGTAGAATAAATGAAATTCTCAAAGAATTAATAAAAATATTTATAAAGGAATGACTAGAAAGTTTTAGAAATTTAAAACCCTTAATGTTCCCAAGAGGATGACAAACTGATAGATTGTTCTCTCTCTCTCTCTCTCTCTCTCTCTCTCTCTCTCTCTCTCTTTAGGCACAGGAACAAAATGTCAATTCAGAGTTCCACATGAAGAACCTAGTAATGACGTCATTAAGCCTCTTCTTTGCCGGGTCTGAGACAGTCAGCTCTACACTACATTATGGTTTCCTGCTCTTCATGAAGCATCCAGATGTGGAGGGTGAGGCTGTGTGGCATGGAAGAAGTTGGGAAGCCCAGATGCTCCAACTCTTTCCAACCTGACAGTGACCCTCACCTCTCCCAGGTCCCTGGATGCTCAGACATGCTCTGCTATGCAGAATCAGGGGGATATTAAATGAATGCATAAACATAATTCTCACTAACTGTTTAAAATATTAGACATTCCCAAATTGATTTCCCAATGGATGACAGATCCCTGCTCTCTGGTTCCTGCCCTGGCTCCTCCTTCTTCTCTTCACCATGATTCTGTCATGAAAAGGATAAAATGACCCTGGCCAACATTTAGGTTTGGAAATATGTTTCCAATGGTCTATATGCCTGTCATTTACAGAGACATCTAATGCATACAGTGTCACACATGTGAACTATTGCACCTGCTTTGAGGCCTCTGGACTTGTAGAAACACCCCATCTCTCCTTGTCTTCCAGCCAAGGTCCATGAGGAGATTGACCAGGTGATTGGCAGGAACCGGCAGCCCCAGTATGAGGACCATATGAAGATGCCCTACACCCAGGCTGTGATCAATGAGATCCAGAGATTTTCTAACTTTACTCCCTTGGGCATTCCTCGAAGGAGTATGAAGGACACTACTTTCCGTGGCTCCCCAAGGTACAACTGTGCCCATCCAGGAGGGGCTTCCAGCCCACTTCCTGGTGCCTCAGTGTCCCTATCCATCCACAGCTAAGTAACTCCACTCTAATTCCCCCAACTACTATGTGAGCCTCACTAGGATCATCTGATTGGATTACTGTCACCTCACTTAGACTTAGTGCCTCTGGAGATTCATCCACATGCCCCCAACTTGTTGTCCTATTGCTTTGAACTCCAATTTCTATCTGCTCTCCTGCTTTGCTACCTTCAAATATCCCAATTCCTAGGCTGGAATCAAAGGCCTGGTGTCATAGCCTATCTCAGAACATGAACCCCGTGGACTCAAATCTCCTATTCCTGGGGACACATATCACATTATCTCAAAACTCATACTCCCTAATGCCCCTCCCTCAGGAGACCCCCAACTCTGTGCCTTTCAGTTCTCTTCATTTAGGCCCTAGCACTTCTTGGGGTCCTTCCTCCATTTATCCATCTTCTCAAACTCCTTTCTTCTCCCTTCCAGGGCACTGAAGTGTTCCCTATATTAGGGTCTCTTATGACAGACCCAAAGTTCTTCCCTACCCCCCAAGACTTCAACCCCCAGCACTTCCTGGATCACAAGGGACAGTTGAAGAAGATCCCTGCTTTTCTGCCCTTTTCTGCTGGTAAGAAAACACTGGGTTACAGGAGCACTGCTCATACCAACATGGGTAGCTCATGCCAGGTCCTCATCTGTGATGCAGCCCAGGGTCAAGCCAACCAGTTGCAACCCTTGTTCCTTCCAGGCACCAATCATCCTGGATGCAGATCAAAGGATCAATGGGATCAGTGATCTCTTTCAGAGAGAGAGGGTGGGGGAGGGAGTTTTTAAAGCAGTTTTAAATGATTTTTGTTTTGGTTCTCTTTATTTTTTAAAATAATTTATTTAATATGCATTGGTGCAAGGTTGTCAGATCCTTTGGAACTGGAGTTACAGACAATTATGAGCTGCCATGTGGGTACTGAGACTTGAACTTGGGTCCTTTGGAATAGCAGACAGTGCTCTTAATCACTGAGTCATCTCTCCAGCCTTATATTCAGACACTTTAAAGGGGGACAACAGTCAGGTGGTGGTGGTACATGCTTTTAATCACAGCACTCAAAAAGCACAAGCAAGTGGATCTCTGAGTTCAATGCCAACCTGGGGCTATGGAGTAAGTTACAGGACAGCCAAGGGTACACAGAGGAAACACTGACTTAAAAAAACTAAAAGTAAATAAATAATAGATAATGGTAGATATGTAGATAGATAGATAGATATGTAGATAGATAGATAGATAGATGCATACATGCATGAATGCATACATAAATACGTCTATGACAGACAGATAATTAGATGAATAAATTAGAGAATCCACATTTGAGAGTATAATTGATAATTGGTAGAGGAAGCATTTAGACTTCTCATTGATCCAGACTACCATGACTTACCCCACTTTGTGTGTAGGGACACTGGGGTTCTGAGAGGCTTAGGAGTCTTTCCTAATGATCCCTCACTCTCCAGTGTAGAAGCTCCTTCCCCCTAAGAGAACACAGCTGCACACTGGGTACTGAGGCAAGGCAGCAGTGAGAGCTGTGCCTGTGCTCCTTCCCCCTCTCCCCCTCAGGGAAGTGATTCTGCTTGGGAGATGGCCTGGCTAAGATGGAGCTCTTCCTCTTCTTCACCACCATCTTGTTGAACTTCTGTTTCAAGTTCCCATTGAAACTAGAAGACATCAACGAGTCCCCCAAACCCTTGGGGTTTACCAGGATCATACCAAAGTACACCATGAGCTTCATGCCCATTCGATTCTGGGTTGAACCGAGGTGGTGCAAGAGGGAGGGAGATCTTGAAGTGGTGCCAGGAGGAAGGTGGAGTGAAGAGAGAAGATGAAGACCGGGGATTAAGAAGGGACCATGTGTTGAGTTCACCGAACTCTCATTTTGCCTCTGGGTAGTAGATTCTGCACATATGTTAAAACATAGATTATTTTAGGGAAGATATCGGTGTAGAATTATTGCTTCTGTCATTTCTTAAAGCAGTTATGCTCCTAATTCTTAAAGAAGGATAGCATTGTTTGCACAGAAACACCATTGATTTCAATCCCCTGAATAGCACTGAAATTACTTCTGTTGAGTAAACTTTTATGTCATCTTATAATAAAAGCTGCAAATGCCTTTTGTTTCTATTTATTTACAAAAAAACTTTTCTATATGTACCCTTGAGAACAGATTTTGAAGAAGTCATTTAAGATGATAAAGCATTTGAATGGTACAATAGATGCAAAAAAATGAGTTTAAAACGAATGTTTGCTTTTACATTAGTTGTTTATCTAAAATAAAACGATTTTGTACATAAAGTTCAATAATATATATATAAAATAAGGGACCACGTGCATTGTAACCGCAATAAGAAGAAGAAATAGACACAGTGGGCAGCAGTAACAATGGTTGTCACTCACTGAGCAAGGGTAATTTGCCTCTGGAAAACTCTCTGTCCTTCTCTCAATACTATAAACAACAGCAACATGTTCCCAAGCCCAGTGTACAGGTCACAGAGATGGTGCTTACACATTTGAGTCTAAACTGAGGTTTAAAAGACTCAGGTTAGCTGAGTTTGAGGCAAGGGAGGAATCTACACCCCACATTCAGGAGAGAGGGTACTGTGAATCTGTAGGAATCCAGCCAGGATTACACAGTGAGAACTTATCTCAAAAAAGCAGCAACAGCAAAAAAACAACATCATTTAAATCATGTTCTCATAGAGTGTAAGAGTCCAGCACATATGTAAACACAGATCTGTACCCACAGCCATTTGGTCAGGGTTTTTATTTTTGTTTTGTTACAGTTGTTTGTTTAAGGATTATGTTTTTCTTATTGTATTGTACCTGTCTGTTGGGAATATTTAATTTACATTTACTTATTAGTGTGGGTGGTAGAAACCAAAGGACAATTTTTGGAAGTGTTGTCTATCCTTATACTTGTGTTCCAGAACTCAAATTCAGGTGGTCAACCTTGAACTGAAATGCAGATGGTCAACTTTTACCAACTAAGACATCTGACTGGCCCATTTAGGCAGTTTAGGCAGTTTTCTTTGTTTCTTTGTTTCTTTGTTTCTTTCTTTCTCTCCATCTCTCTCTTTCTTTCTTTCTTTCTTTCTTATTTTCTTTCTTTCTCTCTCTTTCTTTTTCTCTCTCTCTCTTTCTTTCTTTGTTTCTTTGTTTCTTTCTTTCTTTTTTATATATACACTCTATCTGCATGTTCACCTGCATGCCAGCGAGGGTATCAGACCTCATTATATATGGTTTTGAGCCACCATGTGGTTGCTGGGAATTGAACTCTAGACCTCTAGAAGAGCTGCCTTAAATGGTAGCCATCTCTACAGCACCCTAGACAGTTTCTTAATGTCACCCTTTCCTCAAATGAAATGACAAGGACTTGGGATATTATTCCATACCCTGAATAATCCTGTCTGATGTGTTTTTCCCACAGCCATGGCAGACAACTGATATAGCTCCAACACATACTATTCAACAGCCTTGCTTTCTCATGCACACCTTAACCACCTGAACACCTGTTGTGCCTCACCTCCTGCCTGCCCTGTGCCAGGTAAGGCCACTGTGTCTGACTCAGTCTGGGAGATAAAAATCACTTTGGCAGAATCCAGGAGAACATTAATTATCATAGATCAGCTAGGATGTGTGTGTTCATGCATAAAGTGTACATGGCTGTGTAATTGCCCATATGCCATGTACTCTGCATGAGTTTCTGAAGGTAGAGGCCTTTGAGCTTACCAGATGGGCCCAGGTAAAGGTCTTTGAATCTCCTGCCTGCTCTCACATGATTCAGTGTAAACCTATACATCAGTATCAGATTCTTCTTCTTCTTTTTTTTGTAAATTAAATGCTACACATAGGGATGAAGAGATATCTTATCAGATTAAAGAGATTGTCACTTGTGATGGCTATTCTTGGCTGTCAACTTGACCAGATCAGGAATTAACCAAAGCCCAAGGGCTGGGCACACCTATAAGCATTTTTTCTTGACTGAATCATTTGAAGTGGAAAAATATATTCTAAATTCAGATCTTTGGAGGTGGAAGGGTTTACCGTAAATCTTGGCCATGCCTTCTAAGGCTGCCTATATAAAAAACATGAAAGAAGGAAGCTCTTGCTCATTGCCTGCTTGCCCTCATTCTCACTGGCAAATCTACTCCTTCACTGGCATTAGAAACTATTTCTCTGGGATTCCAGCACATATAGAAGACTACCTGAGACTACCAGCCTCATGAACTAAACAACTAGTGTATTTGTGGAGCCTTTGATGGCAGACAACCATTATTGGATTAGCTGGAAGACAGCTTGTAATCCATTCATACATATATTATATATGAATATATATACACATATAATACATATATTTCTGTTTATATATTATAGATATAATATATATTTATGTCAATATATGATAAATATACATATAAATAATGTGTGATTCATTCTATCAGTTCTGTTTCTCTAGAGCAGTGGTTATCAACCTACCTAATGCCGCAACCCTTTAATACAGTCCCTCATTGTGTGGTGACCCCCAACCACAAGATTATTTCCTCAATACTTCATATCTGCAATTTTCCTAGTGATGAATCACAATGTGAATATCTGATATACAGGATATCTGATATGTAATCCTTGTGGGACTGGTGGCCCACAGGTTGAGAATCACTGCTCTAGTGAACCCTGAGTAATAAATTAATGGTTCTAGAGCAATGGAAGTAGAAGGATTATTTTTTTTATTATTTTTAGTGTTGATTGGATATTTTCTTTATTTACATTTCAAATATTTTCCCCTTTCCAGGTGTCCCTGTCAGAAACCCTCCATCCCACTCACCACCCCCCCGCCTCTATGAGGGTGCTCCCCCACCCACTCCTATCCTCCCCCACTTGCATTCCCCTACACTTGGGCATTGAATACCCTCAGCCTCAAGGGCCTCTCCTCCTACTGATGTCCAACAAGCCATCCTCTGTCACATATGTGGCCAGCACCATGGGTCGCTACACGTGTATTCTTTGGTTAGTGGTCCAGTCTTGGTGAGCTCTGGGGGGGGGGTCTGGCCTGTAGACACTGTTTCTCTCTCCATGGGGCTACAAATCCCCTCAGCTCCAACTCCTCCATTGGGGACCCCCAAGCTCAGTCCAATGGTTAGCTGTGAGCTTCTGCCTCTGTCTTTGTCAGCCTCTGGCAGAGCCTCTCAGGAGAGAACCATATCAGGCCTCCATCAGCAAGCACTTCCCAGCATCCACAATAGTGTCCTGATTTGGTGGCTGTATATGGGATGGACCCCCAAGTAGGGCAGGCTCTGGATGGCCTTTTCTTCAGTCTGTACTCCATACTTGGTCTCAATATTTCCTCTTGTGAGTATTTTGTTCTCCCTTCTAAAAAGCACTGAAGCGTCCATATTTTGGTCTTCCTTCTTCCCAGGTTTCATATGGTCAGTGAATTGAATCTTGGGCATTCTGAACTTTTGGGCTAATATCCACTTATCAGAGAGTGCAAACTGTGTTTGTTCTTTACTGATTGAGTTACCTCACTCAGGATATTATTTTCAAGTTCCATCCATTTAACTGAGAATTTCATGAAGTTGTTGTTTTTAATAGCTGAGTAGTATTTCATTCTGTAAATATACCACACCACATTTTCTGTATCCATTTCTCTGTTAAAGGACATCTGGGTTCTTTTCAGCTTCTGGCTATAATAAATATGACTGCAATGAACATAGTGGAGCATGAATCCTTATTATATGTTGGAGCATCTTCTGGGTATATGTCCAGGAGTGGTATAGCTGGGTCCTCAGGTAGTACTATGTCCAATTTTCTGAGGAACCTCCAGACTGATTTCCAGAGTGATTGTACAAGCTTGCAATCCAAATGGATTGCAAAATACAGTGGAGGAGCATTCTTCCTTCTCCACATCCTTGCTAGCATATTGCTGCCCCTGAGTTTTTCATCTTAGCCATTCTGACTGGTGTGAGGTAGAGTCTGGTGGTTGTTTTGATTTGCATTTCCCTGATGACTAAGGATGTTCCATGATGACTTTAGGTAGGTGCTTCTCAGCCATTCGAGTTTCCTCAGTTGAGAATTCTCTGTTTAGCTCTATTCCCCATTTTTAATAGGGTTATTTGGTTCTTTGGAGTCTTGAGTAACTTCTTGAGTTCTTTGTATATATTTGATGTCAGCCCTCTATCAGATGTAAGATTGGTAAAGATCTTTCCCAGTCTGTTGGCTGCCATTTTGTCCTATTGGCAGTGTCCTTTGCCTTACAGAAGCCTTGCAATGTTATGAGGTCCCATTTAAATATCTGGAACAAGCTATTAATTTGCCAACACCTACAGTTACTGAAGTCTCTCATAAAAAAACACACGATCATCTCATTAGATATTGAGAAAGCATTTGACAAAATCCACCACTCCTTCATGGTAAAAGTCTTGGAAACAGCAGGAATTCAAGTCCCATACCTAAACATAGTGAAGGGAATATACAGCAAACCAGTAGCCAACATCAAACTAAATGGAGAGAAACTAGAAGCAATCCCACTAAAATCAGGGAGTAGACAAGGCTGCCTACTCTCCTCCTACCTATTCAATATAGTACTTGAAGTCCTAGCCAGAGCAATTAGACAACAAAAGGAGGTCAAACGGATGCAAATTAGAAAGGAAGAAGCCAAAATATCACTATTTGCAGACGATATGATAGTCTACTTAAAATTCCATCAGAGAACTCCTAAACCTCATAATAAACTTCATCAAGATGGCTCGATATATAATAAACTCAACCAAATCAATAGCCTTCCTCTACTAAAAGGACAAATGGGCTGAGAAAGAAATTAGGGAGTACTGTTCAGTGTGGGTAATCAGAAGCACCACTTTAGCAGCTGGGACTCAAAAGCAATGGTGGCTATTGATACAGAATGAAATTAGGCCCAGAAAAGACATCACCAGATAGAGAAAAGAAAAAAAGAGTAGTCAAATATATCTATTTTTTCTGGAGCCTCGAAATATCATTTTTCAAAGTTGAGGTCAAGGTCAAGAGAAAGAAAACGAAAATTAGTTAATGATGGAAGCAAGCACAGGAGCCTGAGCAGAAGCAAAGAGACAAGAATCCAAAGACAAGGCCTCTAAGAGACACAAGTCTGAGGAGCACAATGACAAAGATCACTCTTCTGACAAAGGAAGACAATGATTAAATTCATCTGGCAATGGTGAGGGCAGACACAAACACAAAGAAAGGAAGTCATCATGGGGCAGAAGTTAGATCAAGTTAAAGACACCGTAGCAGTGGAAACAGGGAAAGGAAGAAGTCTTAGTCAAAGAGAGATTGGAAAATCAATCTCAATCCAGAAATAGAGGCAGGAAGAAGTCAAGATCTAGAAGCGGGGATAGAAAAAAAAGGATCAGAACCTTATCCTGATCAAGATCCAGACACAGGCATAGGACTAGAGCCAGGAGCAGAACAAGCAGTTGAAGTCAAGATAGAAGAGGATCAAAAAAGCAAGAAGATTTAGCAGAAGCCTAAGCCAGACACCTAGTCCACCTCACTTCAGAGGCAGAAACACAGCAATGGACACCCATGAAGATTAGCTAGATGAAAAAGGACAAAGAAACTATAAGAGCAAGAAAATGAAACGGTTAAAAATCAGAAACAACAAGAAATGGCTGCAGTGGCTGCAGCAACTGGAGGCACTGTTGAAATCAGGGACCCAGGTTACCCAGGTTACTCCTCAGATAGCTATGGCCACCAAAATAGTGACCCTGGAAGGTATAGCCTTGGCAGAGACAGGTATAGCAGTGCCCAGCTACTATAACCCAGCAGCTGTGAATCCAGTGAAATTTGCTGAGCAGGAGAAAAAGAGGAAAATGCTCTGGCAAGGCAGAAAGAAGGCAACAAATCTCAGTCTGCTGAAATCTTTTTTTTTTTTTGTTAACATTTTTTTTATTGTTATTTTTTTATTCGATATAATTTATTTACGTTTCAAATGATTTCCCCTTTTCTAGCCCCCCCCCCACTCCCCGAAAGTCCCGTAAGCCCCCTTCTCTTCCCCTGTCCTCCCTCCCACCCCTTCCCACTTCCCCGTTCTGGTTTTGCCAAATACTGTTTCACTGAGTCTTTCCAGAACCAGGGACCACTCCTGCTTTCTTCTTGTATCTCATTTGATGTGTGGATTATGTTTTGGGTATTCCAGTTTTCTAGGTTAATAACCACTTATTAGTGAGTGCATACCATGATTCACCTTTTGAGTCTGGGTTACCTCACTTAGTATGATGTTCTCTAGCTCCATCCATTTGCCTAAGAATTTCATGAATTCATTGTTTCTAATGGCTGAATAGTACTCCATTGTGTAGATATACCACATTTTTTGCATCCACTCTTCTGTTGAGGGATACCTGGGTTCTTTCCAGCATCTGGCAATTATAAATAGGGCTGCTATGAACATAGTAGAGCATGTATCCTTATTACATGGTGGGGAATCCTCTGGGTATATGCCCAGGAGTGGTATAGCAGGATCTTCTGGAAGTGAGGTGCCCAGTTTTCGGAGGAACTGCCAGACTGCTTTCCAGAGTGGTTGTACCAATTTGCAACCCCACCAGCAGTGGAGGAGTGTTCCTCTTTCTCCGCACCCTCACCAACACCTGCTGTCTCCTGAATTTTTAATCTTAGCCATTCTAACTGGTGTAAGATGAAATCTTAGGGTTGTTTTGATTTGCATTTCCCTAATGACTAATGAAGTTGAGCATTTTTTAAGATGCTTCTCCGCCATCCGAAGTTCTTCAGGTGAGAATTCTTTGTTTAACTCTGTACCCCATTTTTTAATAGGGTTGTTCGGTTTTCTGGAGTCTAACTTCTTGAGTTCTTTATATATATTGGATATTAGCCCTCTATCTGATGTAGGATTGGTGAAGATCTTTTCCCAATTTGTTGGTTGCCGATCTGTCCTCTTGATGGTGTCCTTTGCCTTACAGAAACTCTGTAACCTTATGAGGTCCCATTTGTCAATTCTTGCTCTTAGAGCATACGCTATTGGTGTTCTGTTCAGAAACTTTCTCCCTGTACCGATGTCCTCAAGGGTCTTCCCCAGTTTCTTTTCTATTAGCTTCAGAGTGTCTGGCTTTATGTGGAGGTCCTTGATCCATTTGGATTTGAGCTTAGTACAAGGAGACAAGGATGGATCAATTTGCATTCTTCTGCATGCTGACCTCCAGTTGAACCAGCACCATTTGTTGAAAAGGCTATCTTTTTTCCATTGGATGTTTTCAGCCTCTTTGTCGAGGATCAAGTGGCCATAGGTGTGTGGGTTCATTTCTGGATCTTCAATCCTGTTCCATTGATCCTCCTGCCTGTCACTGTACCAATACCATGCAGTTTTTAACACTATTGCTCTGTAGTATTGCTTGAGGTCAGGGATACTGATTCCCCCAGATTTTCTTTTGTTGCTGAGAATAGTTTTAGCTATCCTGGGTTTTTTGTTGTTCCAGATGAATTTGATAATTGCTCTTTCTAACTCTGTGAAGAATTGAGTTGGGATTTTAATGGGCATTGCATTGAATCTGTATAGTGCTTTAGGCAAAATGGCCATTTTAACTATATTGATTCTACCGATCCATGAGCATGGGAGGTTTTCCCATTTTTTGAGGTCTTCTTCCATTTCCTTCTTCAGAGTCTTGAAGTTCTTGTCACACAGATCTTTCACATGTTTGGTAAGAGTCACCCCAAGATACTTTATACTGTTTGTGGCTATTGTGAAGGGGGTCATTTCCCTAATTTCTTTCTCAGCCTGCTTATCCTTTGAGTATAGGAAGGCCACTGATTTGCTTGAGTTGATTTTATAACCTGCCACTTTGCTGAAGTTGTTTATCAGCTGTAGGAGCTCTCTAGTGGAGTTCTTTGGGTCACTTAGGTAGACTATCATGTTGTCTGCAAATAATGATAGTTTGACTTCCTCCTTTCCAATTTGTATCCCTTTGACCTCCTTATGTTGTCGAATTGCCCGAGCTAGTACCTCAAGTACAATATTGAAAAGATAAGGAGAAAGGGGGCAGCCTTGTCTGGTCCCTGATTTCAGTGGGATTGCTTCAAGTTTCTCTCCATTTAGTTTGATGCTGGCTACCGGATTGCTGTATATTGCTTTTACTATGTTTAGGTATGGACCTTGAATTCCTGTTCTCTCCAAGACTGTAAGCATGAAAGGATGCTGAATTTTGTCAAATGCTTTTTCAGCATCCAATGAAATGACCATGTGGTTTTGTTCTTTGAGTTTGTTTATGTAGTGGATTGTATTGATGGATTTCCGTATATTGAACCAACCCTGCATTCCCGGGATAAAGCCTACTTGATCATGGTGGATGATCGTTTTGATGTGTTCTTGGATTCGGTTGGCAAGAATTTTATTGAGTATTTTTGCATCGATGTTCATAAGGGAAATTGGTCTGAAGTTCTCTTTCTTTGTTGGATCTTTGTGTGGCTTTGGTATCAGCGTAATTGTGGCTTCGTAGAAGGAATTGGGTAGTGTTCCTTCTGTTTCTATTTTGTGGAATAGTTTGAAGAGTATTGGTGTTAACTCTTCTTTGAAGGTCTGGTAGAATTCTGCACTGAAACCATCTGGTCCTGTGCTTTTTTTGGTTGGAAGACTTTCTATGACTCCTTCTATTTCTTTAGGCTTTATGGGACTGTTCAGATGGTCTAGTTGGTCCTGATTTAATTTTGGTATTTGGTATCTGTCAAGGAAATTGTCCATTTCCTCCAGATTCTCCAGTTGTGTTGAGTACAGGCTCTTGTAGTAGGATCTGATGATTTTTTGGATTTCCTCAGTTTCTGTTGTTATGTCTCCCTTTTCATTTCTAAGTTTGTTAATTTGGATACTTTCTCTGTGCCCTTTGGTCAGTCTGGCTAAGGGTTTATCTATCTTGTTGATTTTCTCAAAGAACCAGCTCCTGGTTTTGTTGATTTTTTGTATGGTTCTCTTTGTTTCTACTTGATTGATTTCGGCCCTGAGTTTGATGATTTCCTGCCTTCTACTCCTCCTGGGTGAAATAGCTTCTTTTTGTTCTAGGGCTTTCAGGTGTGTCATTAAGTTGGTAATGTATGCTCTCTCCATTTTCTTTTTGGAGGCACTCAGGGCTATGAGTTTTCCTCTTAGCACTGCTTTCATTGTGTCCCATAGATTTGGGTATGTTGTGTTTTAATTTTCATTGTGTTCTAAAAAGTCTTTAATTTCTTTCTTTATTTCTTCCTTGACCAAGGTATCATTGAGTAGAGTATTGTTCAATTTCTACGTGTATGTGGGTTTTCTATTGTTTCTGTTGCTATTGAAGACCACTTTTACTCCATAGTGATCAGATAGGAGGCATGGGATTAGTTCGATCTTCTTATATTTGTTGAGGTCTGTCTTGTGACCAATTATATGGTCGATTTTGGAGAAGGTACCATGAGGTGCTGAAAAAAAGGTATATTCTTTTGTTTTAGGATAGAATGTTCTATATATATCAGTTAAATCTAATTGGTCCAAAGCTTCAATTAGTTTCATTGTGTCCTTGTTTAATTTCTGTTTTCCTGATCGGTCCATTGAGGAAAGTGCGGTGTTGAAGTCACCCACAATTATTGTGTTAGGTGCAATGTGTGCTTTGAGTTTTAATAAAGTTTCTTTTATGAAAGAGGGTGCCCTTGCATTTGGAGCATAGATGTTCAGGATTGAGAGTTCTTCTTGTTGTATTTTTCCTTTGACCTGCAAGAAGTGTCCCTCAGAGTCTCTTTTGATGACTTTGGTTTGAAAGTCAATTTTATCTGATATTAAAATGGCTACTCCAGCTTGTTTCCTGAGACCATTGGCTTGTAAAATTGTCTTCCAGCCTTTTACTCTAAGGTAGTGTTTGTCTTTGACCCTGAGGTGTGTTTCCTGTAAGCAGCAAAATGTAGGGTCCTGTTTACGTATCCAGTCAGTTAGTCTGTGTCTTTTTATTGGGGCATTGAGTCCATTGATGTTAAGAGATATTAAGGAATAGTGATTGTTACTTCCTATCATTTTTGACGTTATTTTTTAAATTTGATTGCTTAACTTCTTTTGGGTTTGATGAAAGGTTACTATCTTGCTTTTTTCAGGGTGAAGTTTCCCTCCTTGTATTGGTGTTGTCCTCCTATTATCCTTTTTAGGGCTGGGTTTGTGGATAGATATTGGGTAAACTTGGTTTTGTCGTGAAATATCTTAGTTTCTCCATCTATGGTGATTGAGAGTTTTGCTGGATATAGTAGTTTCGGTTGGCATTTGTGTTCTCTTAGAGTCTGCATGAGAGCTGCCCAGGACCTTCTAGCCTTCATAGTCTCAGGTGAAAAGTCTGCTGTGATTCTGATAGGTCTTCCTTTATATGTTACTTGGCCTTTTTCTCTTACTGCCTTTAATATTCTTTCTTTGTTTAGAACATTTGTTGTTTTGATTATTATGTGACGGGAAGTATTTCTGTTCTGGTCCAGTCTGTTTGGAGTTCTGTAGGCTTCTTGTATATTCATGGGCATCTCTCTCTTTAGGTTAGGGAAGTTTTCTTCCATAATTTTATTGAAGATATTTGCTGGCCCTTTAAGTTGTAAATCTTCACTTTCATCTATGCCTATAATCCTTAGGTTTGGTCTTCTCATTGTGTCCTGGATTTCCTGGATATTTTGGGTTACAAGCTTTTTGCATTTTGCATTTTCTTTAACTGTTGAGTCCATGGTTTCTATGGAATCTTCAGCATCTGAGATTCTTTCTTCTATTTCTTGTATTCTGTTGTTGATATTTGCATCTCTGTCCCCTTATTTCTTTCCAAGGCTTTCTATCTCCAAAGTTGTCTCCTTTTGAGTTTTCTTAGTTGTTTCTCCTTCTGATTTTAGATCCTGGATGGTTTTGCTTAGCTCCTTCACTTGCTTGTTTGTGCTTTCCTGTAATTCTTTAAGAGATTTTTGTGTTTTTTCTTTCATGACCTCAGCCTGTTGACCAAAGTTCTCCTGTATTTCTTTAAGAGATTTTTGTGTTTCGTCTTTCATGACCTCAGCCTGTTGACCAAAGTTCTCCTGTATTTCTTTAAGTGTTTTTTGCATTTCCTCCTTGTTGGCTTTTGTATTCTCCTGGATTTCTTTCAATGATTTTTGTGTTTCCCTTGCAAGGGCTTCTAACTTTTGATCCATTTTCTCCTGAATTTCTTTAAGTATGTCCTTCATGTGTTCCTGTACCAGCATCATGACCAGTGATTTTAAATCCAAATCTTGTTTTGCTGGTGTGATGGGGTATCCAGGACATGCTGGTAGAGGAGAATTGGGTTCAGATGTTGCCATATTGCCTTGATTTCTGTTAGTGACGTTCCTTCGTTTGCCTTTTGCCATCTAGCTCTCACTGGTGTTACTTGGTCTTGTCAGTGCTGGACTCACCAGTGCAAGCTGCCCCTTCCCCGTTGGCCTCTGGTGCACAGCTTACACCCTGCACTGCCTGTAGACAGGGTGCTGCTGTCCAGGCTGTTCAGATCCCGAAGCAGGCACCTGAAGGCTCCTGCTGGGGCCTGCAGGATTTATTGGAGCACACCGACTTCTCCCAGCTGGCCGCCCGGAAGCCCCCACTAGCCTCTTGAGGGACCTGGAGATATGGTGCGGCCGCCCAGGCTGATCTGAAGCGGAGAGAGTTGACCTGAGGGCTTCTGCCTGAGGCCTTGCCCCAGATTGTGTCTGTGGACCAGATGGAACCCGTGTGCACCCCCAGGGAGCTCCGAAGGTGTATGCTGCTGTGACCTCCCCTGTGTTCTGCTCACTCCGCTGGGCAGCCGATTTCCCCAACCGTGCTGGCGCACACTAGGTTAGCCTTGTCGCCCAGGCCGTGAGTCCAGGCAAAAGCCTGGGAGGCCAAGGTCCGAGCAAAGTTCCCCTAGGGCTATGACTGTTAATTGGGTCTGCCAGGTGACCCGGATGGCGGGCGTGCGCGTCCGTGCTCCCCGAAAGCACCGGGAGAGTCTGTTGTGCTAATAACCTCCTGGGCGGGTTGACACACAGATGGCCCACCAAGCCGCCCTGTTCTTGGGGTCAGTCCTGTGCCTTTTGGGGCCTAGACCCCCGTTTTGTTAGCCTCAGGCTACGCTTGTTAGCCGTCTCTGCCCTCCCGAGCACTCTGGGTCCTGTAGGCAAAATGGCGGCGCGTGCGCCGGCCAGGGCAAAAAAAAACTCCTGGCTGGGTTGGCGCCCCGATGGCCACTCGAACAGCCCAGGGCCTGGGTGCAGGCCAACGCCCGTCAGGCTCAGACCCCTGCGGTGTTGGGCCTAGGATTATGTTTGTGTACCTCAGTCTGTCCGATCTCTGGAGCCCGGAATCAAGATGGAGGTGAGTCTCTCCTGACTGGCGGGAAGCCGAGTTCTGAAGTGGCTTCCGTGCAGCAAAAGGCTCCGCAGAACCGCAGCTGCTTGCCGCCCGGCTGGTCAGTGAGGGTCAGTGGTCGTGGGCGCAGGGCCTAACTGGACCCTATGTCGCCGTGGTTCCACCGCTGATGGCCCTTCAGCTGGACCAGCTACTGCTGCCGCCGCTGAGTCTGCTGAAATCTTAAAAAAAAAAAGAATTTTGGAAACAAGAACCAAAATGCCAAATTTAGGAAGTTAATGGGTATTAAGAGTGAAGATGAAGTTGGCTATAGTTCCATTGATAAAGAAATTTACAAGACTTCGAAGCAACAAGAAGTTTTTTGAAATCTTGATGCTCAGTATGATTGCAAACCCACACACAAAGAGGAACAGGTTTGGGTTTCACATCTTCAATGTGTGGGATGCTTACAGTTTGGAAAATATCAATTTGGACTTTATAGACTTGTTCTGATGTTGGGTCCTTGTTCACCAAACAGCTACTATTATAGCTGACTTGGGTGTTGCATTGACATTAATTTATTGAAAAATATTACTTTTTTGTAAATATCAGTTCAGTGATACTGGTGTTAGTGTTATAATCTAACAGGTTAAACCCACTTCTATTAAACTTGACAGGACTCTAGAAGGACAATAGATGTTAGTTCATGAATTCTACTTTTCAAATATATTAAAGCTTTGGGTGGGTTAAAATCTCATACATAGATTTTCTCGTGTCTGCTGTCTTGTGTACTTTTGTACTTAACCTTGCACAGTTATTTCCATCTCTTGAAACATGAAAGAAATGTTTATGTAAATGTTCTTTAGAAGGTCTGGCCATGTGGTACATAATCCTGCACACAAGCTGGGCAGTGATGATAAAAAATGGAAAGGGGATAACACTTGAAATGTGAATAAAGAAAATATGGAATTGAAAAAACTAAATTGGGAACTGACAGCCTTCACAATAGTCACAAATAAAATAAAATACCTTGGTGTGACTCTAACCAAGCAAGTGAAAGATCTGTGTGATAAGAACTTCAAGTCTCTGGAGAACTTCAAAGAAGATCTCAGAAGATGGAAAGATCTCACGTGCTCGTGGATTTGCAGGATCAATATAGTAAGACTAGCCATCTTACTGAAAGAGATCTACAGATTCAGTGCAATCCCCACCAAAACCCCAACTCAATTCTTCATAGAGTTAGAAAGAGAAATTTGCAAATTCATTCAGAATAACAAAAAGCACAGGATAGTGAAAACTTTTTTCAACAATAAAAGAACTTCTGGGGAAACAACCATCCCTGACCTCAAGCTGTATTACAGAGCAATAATGATAAAAATTGCATGGTATTGATACAGAGACAGGAAGGTATAACAAAGGACAGAACTGAAGACCCAGAAATGAACCCACACACCTATGGACACTTGATCTTAGACAAAGGAGCTAAAAGGCATCCAGTGGAAAAAAGACAGCATTTTTAACAAATGGCCTGGATCAACTGGAAGTCAGCATGTAGAAAATGCAAATAGACCCATTCTGATCTCCTTGTGCAAAGCTCAAGTCTAAGTGGATCGAGGACCTTCACATGAATCCTGATACATTGAAGCTTATAGAGGAGAAAGTGGGGAAGAGCCTTGAATATGTTGGCAGAGGGGAAAATTTCCTGAACAGAAGAGCACCAATGGCTTATGCTCTAAGAACAAGAATCGAAGAATGGGACCTCATAAAATTGCAAAGTTCCTGTAAGGCAAAGGACACTGTCAATAGGAAAAAACAAAAGCCAACAGATTGGGAAAAGATTTTTACCAATCCTGATACATACATCTGATAGAGGGCTAATATCTGATGTATACAAAGAGCTTAAGAAGTGAGACTCTACAGAGTCAAATAACCTTATTAAAAATGGGGTACAAAATGAAACAGAATTCTTGAATGAGGAAACTCGAATGGCTGTAAAGCACATAAAGAAATGTTCAACATCCTTAGTTATCAGGGAAATGCAAATCAAAATGATCCTGAGATTCCACCTCATACCAGTCACAATGGCTAAGATGAAAAACTCAGGGGACAGCAGATGTCAAGGATGCAGAGAAAGAGAAACACGCCTCCATTGCTGGTGGTATTGCAAGTTGGAACAACCAATCTGAAAATCAGTTTGGAGCTTCCTCGGAAAATTAGACATAGTACTAACTACCTGAGGACCCAGCTATATCATTCCTGGGCATATACCCAGAAGATGCTCCAACATGTAATAAGGACACATGCTCCACTATGTTTATAGCTGCCTAATTTATAATAGCCAGAAGCCGGAAAGAAACCAGATGTCCTTCAAAAGAGGAGTGGATACAAAAAAAAAAATGGTATATTTACACAATGGAATACTACACAGCTATTAAAAACAACAACTTCATGAAATTCTCAGGTTTTCAAGTTTTCTCTTAAGAAAAGCTGGCATGGATAGCAGCCACACTCAGAATAAAAATTTTAAATCCCGTTCATTTTCCTTCAAATTTCATGGTTTCCTTGTTTTTAATAGCTGAATGATATTTCAGTTTGTAAATATGCCACATTTTCCTAATCCATTTTTCAGTTGAAGTCCATCCTGGTTGTTTTCTGTTTCTGGCTTTTACAAATAAAGGGTACATCTCCCCACTCTTGGGCATTTTGAATAAGGGCATCCTCATTGAATCCTACAAGCCTCTCACATCCCAGGTCTATGGGAATTTCTAGAGGTTCCCCTTACCCTACCCCACCCCCACAGCTGCATATTTCCATTCATTTTTCTGGCCCTTTGGGCTTCTCTCCTGTCTCCCCTCATACCTGATCCTGCTCCATTCCCCGTCCCCTCTCCACCCAGATCCCTCCATTCCTCTGCCTCCTGGGATTATTGTATTCCCCTTTTTCTTTTTCTTTTCTTTTCTTTTCTTTTCTTTTCTTTTTTCTTTTTCTTTTTCTTTTTTTTTTCTTTTTTATGGTTTTTTGAGATAAGGTTTCTCTGTGTAGCTCTGGCTGTCCTGGAACTCACTCTGCAGACCAGGCTGGCCTCGAACTCAGAAATACTCCTGCCTTTGCCTCCCAAGTGCTGGGATTAAAGGTGCCACCATCACCTGGCTGTGTTCCCCTTTCTAAACACGGTTGAAGCATGCTCTCTTGGGCCTTCAGTATTGTTAAACTTCTTATGGACTGTGTGTTGTATCTTGGGGATTCTTTACATTTTGGTTAATATCCACTTATCAGTGAGTACATACTTTGAATGTCCCTTTAGGTGTGGGTTATCCCAGTCAGGATGATATTTTCTTTTCTTCTTTTTTTTTTTAAATTTTTATTTTCCATATTCTTTGTTTACATTCCAAATGATTTCCCCTTTCCCAGATCTCCCCTCCCCATATGTCCCATAAATCTTCTTCTCTCCACCCATTCTCCAAACACCTCCCTCCTTTTTCTCTGTCCTTATATTCCCCTCAAACGCTAGATCAACCCTTTCCAGGTTCAGGACCCTCTTCATACTTCTTCATGGGTGTCATTTGTGCCTTGGGTATTCAGAGCTTCTGGGATAATTAATATTCACTTATCAGAGATAGCATTCCATGTGTATTCTTTTGTGATTGGGTTATTTCACTTAGGATGATATTTTCCAGATCAAACCATTTGCCTAAAAATTTTGTGAATTCATTGTTTCTAATTGCTGAGTAGTATTCTATTGTGTAAATATACCACATTTTCTGTATCCATTCCTCCTTTGAGGAACATCTGGGTTCTTTCCAACTTCTGGCTATTATAAATAAGGCTGCTATGAACATAATGGAGCATGTGTCTTTATTGCATGCCGGGGAATCCTTTGGGAATATGCCCAGGAGAGATATAGCAGGGTCCTTGGGAAGTGTCATATCCAGTTTTCTGAGGAACCTCCAGACTGATTTCCACAGTGGTTGTACCATCTTCCAATCCCACCAGCAGTGGAGGAGTGTCCCTCTTTCTCCACATCCTCACCAACACCTGCTGTCTCCTGAGTTTTTGACCTTAGCCATTCTGACTGGTGTAAGGTGAAATCTCAAGGTTGTTTTGATTTGCATTTCCCTAATGACTAATGATGTTGAGCACTTCTTAAGGTGCCTCTCGGCCATCTGAATTTCTTCAGGTGAAAATTCTTTGTTTAGATCTGTACCCCATTTTTTAATAGGGTTATTTGTTTCCCTGGGGTCTAACTAAGGCTTCTATGAACATAGTGGATCAAGTTTCCTTATTACCAACTTTCAATCCCACCAGCAGTCGAGGAGTGTTCCTGTTTCTCCACAGGAGAAAGATGATTAGCAACAGAGGGGTTCTAATCATCACAGACTTGGGGGTCTACTGAAAAGCTGGCAAAGGGAACAGCATGTTAGATTTAGTAGGCTGAGGGGCTAGGAGGAGGTCTATGGGAATTTCTAGAGGTTCCCCTTACCCTACCCTACCCCACCCCTACAACTGCATATATCCATTCATTTTTCAGGCCCTCTGGGCTTCTCTCCTGTCTCCCCTCACACCTGATCCTGCTCCATTCCCCCTCCCCTCTCCATCCAGGTCCCTCCATTCCTCTGCCTCCTGGGATTATTGTGTTCCCCTTTCTTTTTTCTTTTCTTTTCTTTTTTTCTTTTCTTTTCCTTTTTTTTTCTTTCTTCCTTTCTTTCTTTCTTTCTTTCTTTTTTTTTTTTTTTTTTTGGTTTTTCAAGATAGGGTTTCTCTGTGTAGCTCTGGCTATCCTGGAACTCACTCTGTAAACCAGGCTGGCCTCAAACTCAGAAATCCTCCTTCCTCTGTCTCCCAAGCTCCCACGTGCTGGGATTAAAAGCTTGTGCCACCACTGCCCAGCTGGGTTCCCCTTTCTAAACAAGGTTGAAGCATGCTCTCTTGGGCCTTCAGTATTGTTAAACTTCTTATGGACTGTGGGTTGTATCTTGGGGATTCTTTACATTTTGGTAAATATCCACTTATCAGTGAGTACATACTTTGAATGTCCCTTTAGGTGTGGGTTATTCCAGTCAGGATGATATTTTCTTTTCATTTTTTATTAAATATATTCTTCATTTACATTTCAAATGATATATCCTTCCCTTGTTTCTGCCCTCCGAGAAATCCCTCAATCCATCCTCCCTCCTGCTGCCTCTGAGAAGCTGCCCCTCAACCCAACCCACTCCCACCTACCCCTTCTCCATTTCACCATGCTGGGGCATCTATTAAACCTTCATAGGACCAAGGACCTTTCCTCCCATTGATGCCTAACAAGTCATTCCTCTACCACAATTTCACTTGGAACCATTCATAACCCTTGGTTGATGGCTTAGTCCCTGGAGCCCTTGGAGGTCTGATTGGCAGTCATTGGCGTTCTTCCCACGAGAAGGCAAACCCCTTCAGCTCCTCCAATCCTCCATCTAGCTTCTCCCTTGGGACCCCACGCTCAGAACAATGGTTGGCTGCTAGCATCAGCCTCTATCTATAAGGCTCTGAAAGGGTCCCTCAGGAGACAGCCATATCAGGCTCCTTTCAGCAAGCACTTTTTGGCATCCACAATAGTGTCAGTGTTTGGTGACATTATAGGATGAATCCCCAGGTAGGACAGTCTTTTTGAGCGTTTGAGCTAATACCCACTTATCAGTGAGTGCATACTGTGTGTATTCTTTTGTGACTGGTTTACCTTAGTCAGGATGGCACTTTCTAGTTCCATCCATTTGCCTAACAATTTCATAAATTCATTCTTTTTAGTAGCTGAGTAGTATCCAATTGCATAATTATACCAATTTTCTGTATCCATTCCTCTTTGGAAAGACATCATCTGAGTTCTCTCCAGCTTCTGGCTATTATAAATAAGGCTTCTATGAACATAGTGAATCATGTGTCCTTATTACCAACTTGCAATCCCACCAGCAGTGGAGGAGTGTTCCTCTTTCTCAACAGGAGAATGATGATTAGCAACAGAGGGGTTCTAATCATCGCAGACTTGGGGGTCTACTGAGAAGCTGACAAAGGGAACAACATGCTAGATTTAGAAGGTTGAGTGGCTAGGAGGAGGAGAGGGTCTGTTGGCAAGGTTGGGTTTAGACAAGTGAGGGGAGCAAATGAAGTAGAGGCTTCCCACTTAGTTAGAAGGTCCCTTCCCAATAAGGGGACAGGACACACTGGTACTAACAAACAGGAAGGGTGAGAGGAACACCCCTAAAAATGCAACTAAGTTGTGGTGTTTGGTGAGGAAGGTAAGGTTGCCCTCCTATCATGACAACAGTGGAACAAGAAGGAGAGTGGGTTCCCAAAACTCCACCGGGACTGAGTAAGTGGCCCCAGTGTCCTTCCCAATAAGGGGACAGGACACACTGGTACTAACAAACAGGAAGGGTGAGAGGAACACCCCTAAAAATGCAACTAAGTTGTGGTGTTTGGTGAGGAAGGTAAGGTTGCCCTCCTATCATGACAACAGTGGAACAAGAAGGAGAGTGGGTTCCCAAAAC
Source organism: Apodemus sylvaticus (assembly GCF_947179515.1). NCBI lineage: Eukaryota > Metazoa > Chordata > Mammalia > Rodentia > Muridae > Apodemus > Apodemus sylvaticus. The sequence continues at coordinate 187,967,627 of NC_067472.1, forward strand.
TCCACCGGGACTGAGTAAGTGGCCCCAGTGTCCAAGAGGAAGGAGATGGGCTGCCCAGATACCATGATGACTACCTCGGTTCTCTGGTGGTGATGGAAGCAGTCGGATCAAGGGAGCTCAGGCCTCTTCAGTCTTCAATAGGCAAACCTAGATCATCAGCTGGAGGGCTACCTGAGAGTGATGTCCCTCTGTCCTGAGTCGCACAGGGCAATTGATAGCCCAATAACCCTCCTCATGGCACCTAGATCATGGCCCTTTTGGCTTGTAAGGGTTAGGTTAAGCCTTCATCCAATGACCTTGTTGATCACTTTTGTAGCAGGACCCTGGTGGTCCCTGAGCCTTAGAAGCCCAGGAAGCCTGGGCAGTGTCTGGGGATGGTCACACAGCCTTTGCCAGCATATGGTACTTTTGTCTGCAGGCCTCATCATCTCTCTGATGCTATACTTTCCAGGTCAGTGCTAAGACTCCTTCCTGTGGAGGTAGGGGTTCCCTCTCCAAATGTCAGAATTTGGCTTTAAAATGTCAGGGTAGCTCTGGGAAAAGAAGTATGTCATCAGGAATTGCTTACCTTCTGGGTTTTCAGGGTCTAAATTAGTATGTTGTAAAAGGGCCTTTGCAATGGGCTCTAAAAATCAAGACTGGTTTTCTTGTTTATTTTGGGTGACCTCTTAGAGTTTTTCAAAATTTGCTGATTTTAAGGCTGCTCTACAGACACCAGACAGGAGGCAGGTTATGAATCTATCTCTGACTAAAATAACACCTAGGGAATTATAATTCCATTGAGGACCATTGTCAGCTACTATCTCAGAATCGATTGGATAGGTTGGATTTGTTTGATGAGTCATGTGTGCATGTATTCTAGGGGAGGAGTCTGGAGAGGTCGAACAAGGAAAGGTCAAGCTAAGATTGAGTAATACACTGAAATTCTTTAATGGAGGACGAAGAGTTAGAGGTGTAGGATCCCAGTATCTGTTCTATTTGGGAAAGTTCACTTAGTGAGAAAAGGACATGTACTCTGATTGGACCATCTACACCAGCAACTTCCCTTAAAGGAAGGACTGATGCTGGGTTGGTTTGGGTGGGGGAGGGGAGAAGTAGGGGGTTTAACTGTAGACTTCGGTGTGGTGGGAGGGCTGAAAGTAGGTACAGTGTGGAATGATTGGAGTGGCCTGCAGCTGGACCAGGAGGAGAGGAGGAGTCTGGAGAGGTCGAGCAAGGAGGCTCTGGGGAAGTCTGGTGAGAAGAGGAAGCTGAGGAGGGTTGCAGAGAGAAGTCTGCAGTGGTAAGGGGTGGCTCTTTAACTGGATTGAGGACTGTGGTGTCATGCGGTAGAGGATTCATAGCTAGAAGAAGTTGACTTGGGGTACAAGAATTGCAGAGAGAGGGTTTGGACGGAAGATAGGTAAAAGTTTGAGCATAAAGGACCTCTTTCCATTTATTAGACCACTGGCAGTACACGTGAAGATCCCTTAAAATGAGAGAATCAAATGTGACATTAAGTGGCTGTTTGCAGCCATTGTCTGATGGGTATTGATCTCAGACCTTATTGCAAAAGCCTTGTGTTAGTTTTAGAGATTTGAGATTTTCCAGGAGACATCTCAGAAGAAAACCTTGAGGTATGGCTGAAGATGACAGATACTCACTGGGTGTGGGGATGTTACTGAACTATTCCTACACACATTCTGAGAAAAATCCAATAACTAATACAAACAAACAGTCAATCTAGACAAACAGGGTTGTCACAGGTATGCTAGTGGCTATGTGAGACCCGGACTCACAGGAAAAAAAAAAAAAAAAAAAAAAAAAAACGATTTACCTAAGCTTAGGACTCCTCTATAGCAAAAAGAGAAAATCGCTTCATGAGTAGCATTTCTGAGAGGGAAGGGTCACAAAGGGTTGAAGTCATGACCTGGGGTGTCGGCTGGGCGGCTGGTCATAGGGACCCTGGAAAGTCCATCCCCTGAGCCCATAGAGGGTGGCCGAATCTCTTTGGAGAAGGGGCCCTGCCCTGGAAAACCTTACCAATCTGCTGATGCCTGTGTGAAGGTTTTGGTGATCTGGAGGCAGGAAAAGTGAGCCTATGCAGCTTGTTGACCTGTCCGGATGAGGTCGTGTGGGGTTTAACCCAAGTGGCAGAGGCCAGACTGCGTGGTGGAGTCCTGGGCGCCCTGCAGCAGCAGTGGTGGTGGTGCTTGCAGTGGAGCTGCGAAACTGCCTGGGTGGTCACGAGCGAGTTTCAGCCTCAATGTTAGATGAAAAGCAGAGTACTCCTGGACAGATCACTCCAAGCCAGCACAGTGCTCACATAGGAGGTCTTTATTGAAAGAGGAACTCCTGAAGAGGAAGGAAAGAACAGAGAGGAACAGAGAGAGACAGAGAGAGACAGAGAGAGACAGAGAGAGAGAGAGAGAGAGAGAGAGAGAGAGAGAGAGAGAGCGCTATGGGTCGGGGTCCGTGACTTTTATCTGAGCCATGATGTAGGTAACACAAGTAGTGTCCTGCAGGTAATGCTGGTGAAATGAATAACACAAGAGCTGGGGGGCAAGGGGTGGTTGCCGTGGCAACAGAGAAAGGTCTTGACGCCTAGGGATGATGTCATCACTGGGTTCAGAGGCTGGCTGTAAACAGCTTCTGGGTTTCCTGGATGGTTCTGATGCTAACAGTGATCAAGAGAACACACTAAGGGTTTGTAATGGCATCTCAGACAAAATCCCAATGCTGCTCAGTCCTTTTGGCAAAGGACGCTTACTGGGAAGGAGTGAGCCTCTGCCAAAAGGCAATCCTGATAGACCCCTTCTGACAAGGTTCAGAGCTGTGGTGCAATATACCAGCGTAGGGATCTTTCACTATTTGCTAATTCATTGCAAAATCATTTACTAAATCCCATATTGCAAGCACCATAGATACAGAACCGAATTCTAGTCCTAAAGAAACTAAAGGGCCACTGGGTTGGAGATGTCATTGTGGTTCTGTCGTTCACAAATAGCCTTCACAAGAAGTAAATGTTTCCACAGCTCTTATTGGACAGCTGATGATTTACATTTCAAATGATTTCCCCTTTTCTAGCCCCCACTCCCCGAAAGTCCCGTAAGCCCCCTTCTCTTCCCCTGTCCTCCCACCCACCCCTTCCCACTTCCCCGTTCTGGTTTTGCCGAATACTGCTTCTGTGAGTTTTTCCAGAACAAGGGGCCACTCTTCCTTCTTGTACCTCATTTGATGTGTGGATTATGTTTTGGGTATTCCAGTTTTCTAGGTTAATATCCACTTATTAGTGAGTGCATACCATGATTCACCTTTTGAGTCTGGGTTACCTCACTTAGTATAATGTTCTCCAGATCCATCCATTTGCCTAAGAATTTCATGAATTCATTGTTTCTAATGGCTGAATAGTACTCCATTGTGTAGATATACCACATTTTTTGCATCCACTCTTCTGTTGAGGGATACCTGGGTTCTTTCTAGCATCTGGCAATTATAAATAGGGCTGCTATGAACATAATAGAGCATGTATCCTTATTACATGGTGGGGAATCCTCTGGGTATATGCCCAGGAGTGGTATAGCAGGATCTTCTGGAAGTGAGGTGCCCAGTTTTCGGAGGAACCGCCAGATTGATTTCCAGAGTGGTTGTACCAATTTGCAACCCCAACAGCAGTGGAGGAGTGTTCCTCTTTCTCCACATCCTCTCCAACACCTGCTGTCTCCTGAATTTTTAATCTTAGCCATTCTGACTGGTGTAAGGTGAAATCTCAGGGTTGTTTTGATTTGCATTTCCCTAATGACTAATGAAGTTGAGCATTTTTTAAGATGCTTCTCCGCCATCCAAAGTTCTTCAGGTGAGAGTTCTTTGTTTAACTCTGTATCCCATTTTTAATAGGGTTGTTTGGTTTTCTGGAGTCTAACTTCTTGAGTTCTTTATATATATTGGATATTAGCCCTCTATCTGATGTAGGATTGGTGGAGATCTTTTCCCAATTTGTTGGTTGCCGATTTGTCCTCTTGATGGTGTCCTTTGCCTTACAGAAACTTTGTAATTTTATGAGGTCCCATTTGTCAATTCTTGATCTTAGAGCATACGCTATTGGTGTTCTGTTCAGAAACTTTCTCCCTCTACCGATGTCCTCAAGGGTCTTCCTCAGTTTTTTTCTATTAGCTTCAGAGTGTCTGGCTTTATGTGGAGGTCCTTGATCCACTTGGATTTGAGCTTAGTACAAGGAGACAAGGATGGATCAATTCGCATTCTTCTGCATGCTGACCTCCAGTTGAACCAGCACCATTTGTTGAAAAGCCTATCTTTTTTTCCATTGGATGTTTTCAGCCTCTTTGTCGAGGATCAAGTGGCCATAGGTGTGTGGATCTTCAATTTCTGTTCCATTGATCCTCCTGCTGTCACTGTACCAATACCATGCAGTTTTTAACACTATTGCTCTGTAGTATTGCTTGAGGTCAGGGATACTGATTCCCCCAGACTTTCTTTTGTTGCTGAGAATAGTTTTAGCTATCCTGGACTTTTTGTTATTCCAGATGAATTTGATAATTGCTCTTGCTAACTCTATGAAGAATTGAGTTGGGATTTTGATGGGTATTGCATTGAATCTGTTTATTGCTTTTGGCAAAATGGCCATTTTAAGTATATTGAGTCTACCAATCCATGAGCATGGGAGGTTTTCCCATTTTTTGAGGTCTTCTTCATTTCCTTCTACAGAGTCTTGAAGTTCTTGTCATACAGATCTTTCACATGTTTGGTAAGAGTTACAAACCAAGATACTTTATACTGTTTGTGGCTATTGTGAAGGGGGTCATTTCCCTAATTTCTTTCTCTGCCTGCTTATCCTTTGAGTATAGGAAGGCCAGTGACGTGCTTGAGTTGATTTTATAACCTGCCACTTTGCTGAAGTTGTTTATCAGCTGTAGGAGTTCTCTAGTGGAGTTTTTGGGTCACTTAGGTAGACTATCATGTCATCTGCAAATAATGATAGTTTGACTTCTTCCTTTCCAATTTGAATCCCTTTGACCTCCTTATGTTGTCAAATTGCCCAAGCTAGTACCTCAAGTACAATATTGAAAAGATTAGGAGAAAGTGGGCAGCCCTGTCTAGTCCCTGATTTTAGTGGGATTGCTTCAAGTTTCTCTCCATTTAGTTTGATGCTGGCTACCGGTTTGCTGTATATTGCTTTTACTATGTTTAGGTATAGACCTTGAATTCCTGTTCTTTCCAAGACTTTAAGCATGAAAGGATGCTGAATTTTGTCAAATGCTTTTCCAGCATCCAATGAAATGACCATGTGGTTTTTTTTTTTCTTTGTGTTTGTTTATGTAGTGGGTTGCATTGATGGATTTCGGTATATTGAACCAACCCTGAATTCCCGGGATAAAGCCTACTTGATCATGGTGGATGATCGTTTTGATGTGTTCTTGGATTCGGTTGGCAAGAATATTATTGAGTATTTTTGCATCGATGTTCATAAGGGAAACTGGTCTGAAGTTCTCTTTCTTTGTTGGATATTTGTATGGTTTTGGTATCAGCGTAATTGTGCCTTCGTAGAAGGAATTGGGTAGTGTTCCTTCTGTTTCTATTTTGTGAAATAGTTTGAAGAGTATTGGGGTTAACTCTTCTTTGAAGGTCTAATAGAATTCTGCACTGCAACCATCTGATCCTGTGCTTTTTTTGGTTGGAAGACTTTCTATGACTCCTTCTATTTCTTTAGGCGTTATGGGACTGTTTAGATGATCTATTTGGTCCTGATTTAATTTTGGTATTTGGTATCTGTCAAGGAAATTGTCCATTTCCTCCAGATTCTCCAGTTGTGTTGAGTACAGGCTCTTGTAGTAGGATCTGATGATTTTTTGGATTTCCTCAGTTTCCATTGTTATATCTCCCTTTTCATTTCTAAGTTTGTTAATTTGGATACTTTCTCTGTGCCCTTTGGTCAATCTGGCTAAGAGTTTATCTATATTGTGATTTTCTCAAAGAAGCAGCTCCTGGTTTTGTTGATTCTTTGTATGGTTCTCTTTGTTTCTAATTGATTGATTTCAGCCCTGAGTTTGATGATTTCCTGCCTTCTACTCCTCCTGGGTGAAATAGCTTCTTTTTGTTCCAGGGCTTTCTGGTGTGTCATTAAGCTGGTAATGTATGCTCTCTCCATTTTCTTTTTGGAGGCACTCAGGGTTATGAGTTTTCCTCTTAGCACTGCTTTCATTGTGTCCCATAGATTTGGGTATGTTGTGTTTTCATTTTCATTGTGTTCTAAAAAGTCTTTGATTTCTTTCTTTATTTCTTCCTTGACCAAGGTATCATTGAGTAGAATATTGTTCAGTTTCCACGTGTATGTGGGCTTTCTGTTGTTTTTGTTGCTATTGAAGACCACTTTTACTCCATAGTGATCTGATAGGAGGCATGGGATTAGTTCGATCTTCTTATATTTGTTGAGGTCTGTCTTGTGACCAAGTATATGGTCGATTTTGGAGAAGGTACCACGAGGTGCTGAAAAAAAGGTATATTCTTTTGCTTTAGGATAGAATGTTCTATATCTATATGTTAAATCTAATTGGTCCAAAGCTTCAATTAGTTTCATTGTGTCCCTGTTTAGTTTCTGTTTTCCTGATTGGTCCATTGAGGAAAGTGCAGTGTTGAAGTCACCCACAATTATTGTGTTAGGTGCAATGTGGGTCTTGAGCTTTAATAAAGTTTCTTTTGCAATAGAGGTTCCCTTGCATTTGGAGCATAGATGTTCAGGATTGAGAGTTCCTCTTGTTGTATTTTTCCTTTGACCAGCAAGAAATGTCCATCAGAGTCTCTTTTGATGACTTTGGGTTGAAAGTCAATTTTATCTGATATTAAAATGGCTACTCCAGCTTGTTTCCTGAGACCATTTGCTTGTAAAATTGTCTTCCAGCCTTTTACTCTAAGGTAGTGTTTGTCTTTGACCTTGAGGTGTGTTTCCTGTAAGCAGCAATATGTAGGGTCCTGTTTATGAATCCAGTCAGTTAGTCTATGTTTTTTTATTGGGGCATTGAGTCCATTGATGTTAAGAATTATTAAGGAATAGTGATTGTTACTTCCTGTCATTTTTGACATTATTTTTTAAATTTGATTGGTTAACTTCTTCTGGGTTTGATGAAAGGTTACTATCTTGCTTTTTTCCAGGGTGAAGTTTCCCTCCTTGTATTGGTGTTTTCCTCCTATTATCCTTTGTAGGGCTGGGTTTGTGGATAGATATTGGGTAAACTTGGTTTGGTCATGGAATATCTTAGTTTCTCCATCTACGGTGATTGAGAGTTTTGCTGGATATAGTAGTTTTGGCTGGCATTTGTGTTCTCTTAGAGTCTGCATGAGATCTGCCCAGGATCTTCTAGCCTTCATAGTCTCAGGTGAAAAGTCTGCTGTGATTCTGATAGGTCTTACTTTATATGTTACTTGGCCCTTTTCTCTTACTGCCTTTAATATTCTTTTTTTGTTTAGTACATTTGGTGTTTTGATTATTATGTGACGGGAAGTATTTCTGTTCTCGTCCAGTCTGTTTGGAGTTCTGTAGGCTTCTTGTATATTCATGGGCATCTCTCTCTTTAGGTTAGGGAAGTTTTCTTCCATAATTTTATTGAGGATATTTGCTTGCCCTTTAAGTTGTAAATCTTCACTCTCATCTATGCCTATAATCCTTAGGTTTGGTCTTCTCATTGTGTCCTGGATTTCCTGGATATTTTGGGTTACAAGCTTTTTGCATTTTGTATTTTCTTCAACTGTTGAGTCCATGGTTTCTATGGTATCTTCAGCATCTGAGATTCTTCCTTCTATCTCTTGTATTCTGTTATTGATATTTGCATCTCTGTCCACTGATTTCTTCCCAAGGCTTTCTATCTCCAAAGTTGTCTCACTTTGAGTTTTCTTAGTTATTTCTACTTCTGATTTTAGATCATGGAGGGTTTTGCTTTGCTCCTTCACTTGATTGCTTGTTCTTTCCTGTAATTCTTTAAGAGATTTTTGTGTTTCCTCTTTTATGACCTCAGCCTGTTGACCAAAGTTCTCCTGTATTTCTTTAAGTGTTTTTTGCGTTTCCTCATTATTGGCTTTTGTATTCTGGATTTCTTTCAATGATTTTTGTGTTTCCCTTGCAAGGGCTTCTAACTTTTGATCCATTTTCTCCTGAATTTCTTTAAGTATGTCCTTCATGTGTTCCTGTACCAGCATCATGACCAGTGATTTTAAATCCAAATCTTGTTTTACTGGTGTGATGGGGTATCCAGGACATGCTGGTAAAGGAGAATTGTGTTCAGATGTTGCCATATTGCCTTGATTTCTGTTAGTGCTGTTCCTGCGTTTGCCTTTTTCCATCTAGTTCTCATTCGTGTTAGTTGGTCTTGTCAATGCTGGATTCACCAGTACAAGCTGCCCCTTCCCAGGTGGCCTCTGGTGCACAGCTTACCTCCTGCACTGCCTGGAGACAGGGTGCTGTTGTCCAGGCTGTTCAGATCCCGAAGCAGACACCTGAAGGCTCCCGTTGGTGCCTGCTGGATTTACCTGAGCACACCGACTTCTCCCAGCTGGCCGCCCAGAAGCCCCTCTTGCCTCTTGCAGGAACTGGAGATGTGGTGTTTCCGCCCAGTCTGATCTGGATCCGGAAGTGGAGACGTCTGAGCGCTACCACCAGAGGCCTCAGGTCTGGAACCTAAGCTCTGTGTCACAGGAGCAAGCTGGGCTGTGAGCTCCCAAACTGCTTCTGGGTGCACACCAGGTCTCCCACACTTCCTGGAGACAGAGTGCTGTGGCCCAGGCTGTTCAGATCCCAAAGCAGACACCTGAAGGCTCCTACTGGGGCCCGCTGGATTCACCAGAGCACACCAACTTCTCCCGGCTGGCTGCCCGGAAGCCACTCTTGCCTCTTGCAGGTCCTTGAGCTATGAAATCATTTTTTAAGTCAAGAGGCAGGAATAGTGAAAAATGTAATCCCAGCATTTGGGCACCTGAAGAACTAATGCAAGTTTAAGATAAGCCTGTAATACAAAACAAGATCCTATCTCAAAAAAAATTAGGCAAAAACAAATAACGTAGCTCTGAGATAAAGCATTTGCCTAGAATTCTCTGTGAGGGGTTGGGGGCTTGGCTCAGTGGTAGATCCCCTGCCAAGAATCCCCCTGTGAGGAGCTGGGGTGTGTCTCAGTGGTAAAGTCCCTGCCTAGAATCCCCCAGTCAGGTTCTTGGGGCATGGCTCAGTGGTAGAACCCTGCCTAGAATCCCCCAGTGAGGGGCTGCAGTCATGGCTCAGTGGTAGAGCCCCTGTCTGGAATTCCTCAGTGAGGTATCTTTCTCAATTACTGTCCACCTCTTATACTATGCCATTCTTGGCACAGCACAGAAATCTTAACCAGATGCTAACCCTATACTACTGGACTCCCTCACCACCCGACCAAAAAACAAGAAACAACGTCTATTATGTTACCTGTATGTGACAGTCTGTATGGTAACATAAAATATACTATGAGAGTCTAATTTATGTTCACAACAGGATCTCTGTTTGTAGCCCACACTTGTCTCCAACTCACAGTCTTATTGCCTAAACCTCAACGTGCTGAGATTGTAGGTATGCACTGCTGTGTCCTGCTAATGTCAGGCTCAAACACTTGCTCAGAAACCACCTCTGACCTGTTCCCTACTCCAAACTCTCTTCATTGTGCCATCTAGAGCTGGTCAGATCATTCCCTTGATGCATCTCTCTTTCGCTCCACCTCTGAGCTCTGTCTTTTCCATCATCTCAATTTCTCCCACCTACCCCTGTATCTCTTTGTCTCTGATATATGTCTGCTGTGTGACTTTTCTTGGGGAGTTATGAACATACACACATCTGTTCACCCTATATAGGGCTCCCAGGAATAGGCCAAATAAACAGCTCCATGCAGTTTAGCATGGTGAGCCAGTGACTGTATTGGGGTGAGTTACAGGAAGAAAAGTGAGTGATTGACAGCAGCCTTATTGACAGCATTGGGGCAAAGGAGAATTGATTGCTGAGAGAGTGAAGCACTGAGAAGTTGTGAGCAGAGACTCAACCAAATACAATGCTTGTTTTTGGTTTAAGGTGCTGGGCATTAAAAATTCCCTAAGTACCACTGAGCTACAACACTCTAGTACCTGACTTGTGTTTTTTTGATTTGGCGACTTAAGTGGAAACTTAAATGGTGAGTCAGCTGTGTTGCATGGTGTTTTGCTGGGGCAATCACATAAAAGAATGTTTTCCTGGAGTGGACACAGGTGAAAGACTAAGACAGACTTATGAAGAAATGTTTCACTGAAGCACACACAGGAGAGAGGAAGTTCTGCTAAAGCAATCACGTGAAGGTCACATAATGAAGGATTCTTTGCTAAAGATGCACATGTATTGGTCTACCTTACATTGTGAAGTTGAGCTGCATTTGTTGGGAGTCTGTGGACTTGGGATGGTTGGATGCACTGCTGACACAATAGCCATGCTGAGTCAAGGCCTGTGGAGGACACTTGATGTGTGGAGGGTATAAATAGGACTCCACAGAATGACAAAGACAGAACTTTGCTTACAGAGCTAACTGTGCAATACTTGTGCCTCTCCTGTCTTTACTGATCTTTGCTTCCCTGAGAGAGGCACAGCTGAAAGCTTCTCTTGGTTTTCCTCCTAGTCCATCCTGCTGATATGTCCCAAGGTTGAGGCCTGGATGTCTCTGCTAGGTCATGCTACTGCTTTTGCTAATCCAACTCTACTGAACTGCATTTTTGGTGTATCTGTGAAGGCTTTTCAATTGGATTGAGCTTCTGATGCCTGCTGTTTGGTGAACTGGAGTGCTGATTTCCAGACAATGCAGATAGTATTTGCTCCAAAGAACCTTTATAAACAGGTCCACTTTCCCTGTATCCTATTATCCTTTCATTCTCACTACCTCTGGTGGGTGGTGGGCTTCAAAGGAGATTAACGCATTTTCAGAACCATCATTGATTTTTTTTCTCTCCAGCAACTGTGGAGGCAGGTATGACTAGGAGCATAGGAAACACAGGAGTGACAGGGCAGCTGGGACAGGGTCCATCGAGGCTCCACCTGCATCCAGGATCTGGGCTATGCCTCAGCATTCTTGCCATCGAAGAGCCAGTCACCAAGAAGTGCTGAGAAAAGCTTGCAGACCTACAGGAGGGACAAGTGCCAGACAGAGACAGCAGGATCAACTAACACCAGAGATAACCAGATGTAGAAAGGCATACTCAGGAATGTTACCAAGAGAAATCAAGCCAACATGTCACTATCTGAACCCAGTTCTCCCACAGCAACAAGTCCACAACACAACAGAAATGCAAGATTTGGACTTAAAAATCACAGCTTATGAGGCTGATAGAGGGCTTCAGGAAGGACATAAATAACTCCCTTAAAGAAATACAGAAAAACAGAGGTAAACAGGTAGAAGAAGTCCTTAAAGAATTACAGGAGAACAAAACCAAATGTGTGAAGGACTTCAAGAAAAACACCCAGCATCTAAAAATGGAGGTAGAAACAGTAAAGAAATCTCCAAGAGGAAAAACACTGGACATGGTGAACCTAGGAAAGAAGTCAGGAGTCATAGATGCAAGCATCAACAACAGAATACAAGAGATAGAAGAGAGAATCTCAGATGCAGAAGATAGCATAGAATGCTTTGACACAAGTGTCAAAGAAAATACAAAATGCAAAAAGCTACTACCCCAAAACATCCAGGAAATCCAGGACAAAATGAGAAGACCAAACCCAAGGATTACAGGTATAGAAGAGAATGAAGTAAAGGGCCAGTAAATGTCTTTAACACAATTATAGAAGAAAACTCCCTTAACCTACAGAAAGAGATGCCCATGAACATACAAGAAGCCTACAGAACTCCAAATAGATTGGACTAGAAAAGAAATTCCTCCTGTCACATAATAATTAAAATACCAAATGCACTAAATAAGACAAGAATATTAAAAACAGTAAGGGAAAATGTTTAAGGAACATATAAAGTCAGACTTATCAGAATTACACCAGACTTCTTACCAGACACCATGAAAGCCAGAATATCCTGGGCAGATGTCAAATAAACTCTGAGGGAAAATAAATGCCAACCCAAGCTACTACACCCAGCAAATGTCTCAATTACCATGGATGGAGAAACAAAGGTATCCCATGACAAAACCAAATTTACACAATATATTTCCCCCAATCAAGACCTTAAAAGGATATTGAAATGAAAACATAAAATGAAAACAAAAGGAGAGAAACTACACACTTGAAAAGCAAGGGAAGTGGGCTTATGGGACTTTCAGGGAGTGGGTAGCCAGAAGAGGGGAAATCATTTGAAATGTAAATAAAAAATATATCAAATAAAAAAAGAAAAAGCAAGAAATTGATCTTCTAACAAACCAAAAAGAAGAGAGCCACACATACATAACTCCACCTCTAATAACAAAAATAACAGGAAGCAGCAATCCCTTCTCTTTAATATCTCTTAATATCAATGGACTCAATTCTCCAATAAAAAGACAAAGACTAACAGACTGGATACTTACGCAGGACCCAACATGTCTGCATACAGGAAACCAACATCATGCACGAAGACAGACACTACTTCAGAGTAAAAGACTAGAAAACAATTTTCTAAGCAAACGGTCCCAAGAAACAATCTGGTGCAGCTCTCCTAATATCTAATAAAATCAAATTTCAATGTAAAGTAATAAAAAAAGATAAGGAAGCACTCGCCATACTCATCAAAGGAAAAATATACCAAGATGAACTCTAAATTCTGAACAATATATTCTCCAAATAAAAGAGCACCCACATTCATAAAAGCCCTGGGATATGAGAGGCTCATAGGATTCATTGGGGTGACCTTACTCAAATTGCCCAACAGTGGGGAGATGGAACCTGAAGAGCCCACCTCCTGTAGATAGACAGGGCTCCCAGTGCAGGGATGGTGTAACCAACCTATCTTCATTTTTTTTTTTTTGGATCCAGACTTGTTGTGTCTAAAATAAATGTAGGTAAAAAATGGAGCAGAGATGGAAAGGCCATTCAGTGACCAACCCTCCTTGGGATGGATCCCTTGGGTGGGAACCAAACCTTTACCTATTATTGATGCTGTGTTGTACTTGCAGATAGGAGACTAGCCTGGGTGTCCTCTGAGAAGCTCTACCACCAGCTAAGACAAATGCAGATACTTACAGACTGCCATTGGAGTGAAGTCAGGGATCCCATGGAAGATTTAGGGGAAGGAATGAAGGAACTGAAAGGGATCATAACACTGTAGGAAGACTAACAGTATCAACTAACATGGACCAGTGGGAGCTCCCAGAGACTAAGCCACCAAAGAGCATATATGGGCTGGTCAGTGGACTCAGGCACATATGTAAGAGAGGACTGCCTTGTCTGGCCACAGTGGGAGATGATGCACTTAATTCTCTAAAGACTTGATGCCCCAAGGAAGAGGGATGTGGAGGGATGGTGGGGAGGAGATGTGGGAGGCAAAGGCAAAGGGGGTGGGGTGAAGAACTATTGGAAGGAGGATTGTGAAGGGGGCAATAGTTAGAATGGAAACAAATAAAATAATTTACTGTTAGATAGATAGAATAAATAAATAAATAAAAATAGGACAGCTATGCCGGGATTTACAAACAACTCTTTGCAGGGCATAGGAGAGAAAGGGAATCCAAGGAGTACAGAAACACAGGCCTGTACAACAGAGCATTTAGAGACAGCAAGACTAGTTTACACTGGAGATAACGAGATGGACAAAGGCAAAAGGCAAGATCATTACCAACAGAAACCTAGGCAACATGGCACCATCAGAACCCAGTTCTCCCACAACAGCAAATCCTGTATACTCCATCACATCAGAAAAGCAAGAGTTAGATTTAAAATCACATCTCAAACTGCTGATGGAGGACTTGAAGAAGGACATAAATAACTCCCTTAAACAGGAGAACATGGGTCAACAGGTAGAAGCACAAAATTAAACAGAAGCACAAGGATCAACAGGTGGAGGCCCTTAAAGAGGAAACACAAAAAATCCCTTCAAGAAATACAGGAGCACAAGGATCAATAGGTGGAAGCCCTAAGAGAGGCAATACAAAAATCCCATAGGGAATTATTGGAGAACATGGGTCAACGTGAAGAAGCCCTTAAAGAGGACAAGTGAAGGAATTGAACAAAACTATTCTGGATCTAAAACTGGAAACAGAAACAATGAAGAAATTGCAAAGTGAGACATCTCTGAAGATAGAAAACCTTGAAAAGAATTAAGGAGTCATAGATGCAAGCATCAACAATAGAATACAAGAGAGAGAAGGAAGAATCTCAGATGCTGAAGATGCCATAGAAAACATTGACTCAACAGTCAAAGCAAATGCAAAATGCAAAAAGCCTGCATACCAAAACATCCAGGAATTCCAGGACACAATGAGAAGACCAAACCTAAGGATAATAGGTATAGAAGAAAATGAGGATTTACATCTTAAAGGCTCAGTACATATATTCAACAAAATTATAGGTGAAAACTTCCCTAACCTAAAGAAAGAGATGCCCATGAACATACAAGAAGCTTGCAGAACTCCAAAGAGACTGGACCAGAGCAGAAATTCTTCCCATCACATAATAATCAAAACACCAAATGCACTAAACAAAGAAAGAATATTAAAAGCTGTGAGAGAAAAAGGTCAAGTAACATATAAAGGCAGACCTATCAGAATTACACCAGACTTCTCACCAGAGACTATGAAAGTCAGAAGAGCCTGTCCCGATGTCTTACAGACCCAAAGACAACATAAATGTCAGCCCAGACTACTATACCCAGGAAAACTTTTAATTACTGTAGATGGAGTAAACAAGACATTCCATGACAAAATCAAATTTACAAAATATGTTTTCACAATTCCAGTTCTGCAAAGGACAATAGGTGGAAAATACCAACACAAGGAAGAAATCCATACCATAGAAAAATCAACAAGGTAATCAACAAACCCAATAGAAGATAGATACACAACCAGAATTTCACCTTTAACTAAGAAGATAATGGTAAGTAAAATCACTTCTTTATATCTCTTAATATCAATGGTCCTGATTCCCCAATTAAAAGACTCAGTCTAACAGACTGGATACATAAACAGAACACAACATTTTCCAGCATACAATACACCCACCTCAGTGACAAAAACAGTCAATATTTCAGAGTCAAAGGTTGGAAAACAATTTGCCAAGCAAATGGTCCCAAAAAACAAGGTGGAGTGGCGATTCTTATATCGGGTAAAATCGGCTTTCAACGGAAAGTTGTCAAAAAAGATAAGGAGGAACACTTCTTACTGGTCAAAGGAAAAGTCTACCAGGATGAATTCTAAACGCTGAACAACTATGCTCTGAATGCAAGGGCACCCACATTCATAAAAGAAACTTTAATAAAGCTCAAAACATACATTGCACCCCACACAATAATAGTGGAAGACTTCAACACCCCACTCTCAACAATGGACAAATCATGGAATCAGAAACTAAATAGAGGGGCAGTAAAACTAACTGAAGTTATGGACCAAATGGATCTAACAGAACTTTATAGTGCATTCCACCCTAAAGCAAAAGAATATACCTTCTTCTCAGCACCTCATGGCACCTTCTCCAAAATTGACCATATCATTGGTCACAGAATGGGCCTCAACAGATACAGAAATACTGAAATTATTCAATGTACCTTATCAGATCACCACAGCCTAAGGCTGGTCTTAAACTCAAACATAAACAATAAAAAAGACACATACATGTGGACTTTGAACAATCCTATTCTTAACGATAACTTGGTCAAGGAAAAACTGAAGAAAGAAATTAAAGACTTTTTATAATTTAATGAAAATGAAGACACTTCATACCAAAATTAATGGAACTCAATGAAAGCAGTACTAAGAGAAAAACTGAGAGCTCTGAGTGCCGCCAAAAGAAAATGCAGAGACCGTACACTAACAGCCTGACAGTGCACTTGAAAGCTCTTGAACATAAAGAAGCAAATACACCCAAGAGGAGTAGATGGCTGGAAATAATCAAACTCAGGGCTTAAATCAACCAAACAGAAACAAAAAGAACTATACAGAGCTTCAACAAAACAAGGAGGTGGTTCTTTGAAGAAAATCAACAAGATAGATAAAGCATTAGCCTGAGTAACCAGAAGTCACAGAGAAAGTATCCAAAATTAATAAAAGCAGAAATGAAAAGGGAAACATGAGAACAGAAACTGGAAATTCAAAAAACATCAGATCCTATTGGAAGAGTTTATACTCAACAAAGTTTGATAATTTGGATGTAATGGGCAGCTTTCTAGATACATACCAGGTGCCAATGTTAAACCAGGATCAGATAAACCATCTAAATAGCCCCATAAGTCCCAAGGAACTAGAAGCAGTCATTCATAGTCTTCTATCAACCAAAATCCCAGGACCAGATGGGTTTAGTGGGGAATTCTATCAGATCATCAAAAAAGAGTTAATACCAATACTCTTCAAACTATTCCATGAAATAGAAACTGAAGGAACACTAAACAGTTCATTCTATGAAGCCAAAAGAATGCTCATACCTAAACCAAATAAAGGCCAAACAAGGAAGGAGAACATCAGACCAATCTCCCTCATGAACATTGATGCAAAAATACTGAACAAAATCCTGGCCAACCCAATCCAAGAATGCATCAAAACTATAATTCTCTATGATCAGGTAGGCTTCATCCCAGTGATGCAGGGATGGTTCAATCCATCAGTGTAATCCACTACATTAGCAAACTAAAGGAAAAGAACCACATGGTCATTTCATTAGATGCTGAAAAGTCTTTTGACAAAATCCAGCATCCCTTTATGAAAAAAGTCTTGGCAAGACTGGGAATCCAAGGCCCATACATAAACATAGTGAAAGCAATATACTGCAAACAAGTAGACAACATCAAGTTAAACAGAGACAAACTTGAAGCAATCTCACTAAAATCAGGGACCAGACAAGGCTGCTCATTTTCTCCCTATCTATTCAATATAGTAATTGAAGTCCTAGCCAGAGCAATCAAGAAACAAAAGGAGGTTATAGGTATACAAACTGGAAAGGCAGAAGTCAAAATATCACTATTTGCAGATAATATGATATTATACTTAAATGACTTTCACCAGAGAACTCCTAAAGCAGAGAAACAACTTTAGTAAAGTGGCTGGCTATAAAATTAACTCAAGCACATCAGTAGCCTTCATCTACTCAAAGGATAAACAAGATGAGAAAGAAATTATGGAAATGACACACTTCACAATAGTACCAAATAATATTTCTTACCTTGGTGTGACCCTCACAAATCAAGTTAAAGATCTGTATGACAAGAACTTCAAGCCTCTGAAGAAAGAAATGGAAGAAGGTCTCAGAAGATGGAAAGATCTCCCATGTTCATGGATTGGCAGGATCAATATAGCTAAAATGACCCCCTTGCCAAAAGCAAGCTACAGATTCAATGCAATCCCCATTAAAATCCCAAATCAATTCTTCATAGATCTGGAGAGAACAATTCTCAATTTCATCTGGAATAAAAAACCCCAGGATAGCAAAAACTATTCTCCACAACAAAAGATCTTCTGGGGGAATCACCATCCCTGACCTAAAGCTCTACTACAGAGTAATTGTGATAAAAACTGTTTGGGATTGGTATGCAGACAGGCAGGAAGATCAATGGAATAGAATTGAAGACCCAGAAAAGAACCCACACACATATGGTCACTTGATATTTGATAAAGGAGCTAAGAACATCCAATGGAAAAAGGACAGCATTTTTAACAAATGGTGCTGGATCAACTGGAGGTCAGAATGCAGAAAAATGCAAATTGGCCAGTACTTATCTCATTGTACAAAGCTCAAGTCCAAGCAGATCAAGGATCTACACATAAAACCAGACACACTGAAGTTTATAGAAGAGAAAGTTGGGACAAATCTTAAACACATGGGGAAATCTTGGCCACAGGGGCAAGTTCCTGAACAGAACACCAATGGCTTTTGCTCTAAGACAAATGGGACCTCATTAAATGCCAGGGAATCCTCTGGGTATATGCCCAGGAATGGTATAACAGGGTGCTCTGATGTGGCATGCCCAATTTTTGGATGAACTGTCAGACTGATTTCCTGAGTGGTTGTACCATCTTACAATCCCACCAGCAGTGGAGGAGTTTTCCTTCTTTGCCACATCCCCTCCAGAAACTGTTCTCCCCTGAGTTTTTCATCTTAGCAATTCTGACTGGTGTGAGGTGATATTTCAGGGTTGTTTTGATTTGCATTTCCCTAAAGACTAATGATGTTGCACATTTTTTAATGTGCTTCTCAGCCATTCGAAATTCTTCAGGTGAAAATTCCCATTTGTTGATTCTTGTTCTTGGAGCATAAGTCATTGGCGTTCTATTCAGGAAATTTTCCCCTGTGCCCATGTGTTCAAGTTTCTTCCTCACTTTGTACTCTATAAGTTTCAGTGTATCTGGTTTCATGTGGAGGTCCTTAATCCACTGGACTTGAGTTTTGAGCAAGGAGATAAAAATGGGTCAATTTGCATTTTTCTGCTTTGCTGATCTCCAGTTGATCCAGCACCATTTGCTAAAAATTCTGTCTTCTTTTCCCACTGGATGTTTTTAGCTCCTTTGTCAAATATCAAGTGACTGCAGATGTCTTGATTCTAAGAAGGCATTGTATATTCCAGAATTCGATCTTTTATAGGGGATCACAGTTAAGTGATTGAATGAATCTCAGAACAGACTTTGAACTTTGGACTTTTAACATTGTTGAGACTGTGAAAGAGTAGTGGGACTTTTTGAAGTTGGACTAAATGTATTTTTTGCTTTATGTTGTGGCCATGTATGGTCCCTATGCTGGTTTAAATATGTTGTCCCAAGGAGTGGCACTATTATGAGGTGTGACCTGTTGGAGGAAGAGTGTCACTGTGGGGATGGGATTTGAGATCCTCCTCTTAGCCCCCTGGAAGCCAGTCTCTCCTGGTGCAGCTGGATCAAGATGCAGAACTCTCAGCTCCTACAACACCATATCTGCCTTGATGCTGTCATCTTACTGCCATGATGTTAATGGACTGAAATTCTGATCCTGTAAACCAGCCCCAAATAAATGTTGCCTTTTATAAGAGTTTATATACTCACCGTGTCTCTTCACAGCAATGAAACCCAAACTAGTACAGTCCCCATAGACTCCTGTGTATGAACAAGCCTCTGGGGGCCATGGAGTAGAATGTGAAGGTGTGAATATTCTTGGACCATGGAAACTGTCACTGTTAGGAGGTGTGGTCTTGTTGGAATAGGTGTGGCCTTGTTGGAAGAAGTGAGTCACTGTGTAGGCAGACTTTGGAGGGCTTCAAGGCTTAAGCTCTATCCAGTATTGAAGAGAGCTTCCTGCTGTCTGCCTGAAGAAGACTCTTCTCCTGGCTGCATTTGGATCAAGATTTAGAACTCTCAGTTCCCCCAGCACTGTGTCTGCCTGGATGGTGCCATGCTTCCTGATGTGATGATAATGAACTAAATTTCTGTAATCCAGCTCCAATTAAGTGTACAAGAGTTGCCTGTGTCATGGTGTCTCTTCACAGCAATGGAAATTCTAAGACAAAGACATATGTAAAAATATCAGGTAGTTCAGGGGTCTGAGTATTGTGGTGGCTGCTGTTGTGTGTGTTTGACCTTGACTGTATCTAGGATCAACTAAAACTCAATCTGTTGGGCACTCTTGTGAGGGAATCTCTTGATCAGATTATTAGAAGCAGGAAAATGCTCCCAAACCCTTGGTCACACCTCCTGCTGACAGACACAGGAAAGAAAGAAGTTGTCCCTTTTTTCATGCCTGCCCTCACTCTCTCTGGCAAGCTCATCTAATCTGTTCTATGTCTGGCAATAAATCCAACTTCTGGATTGCAGTAGAGATGGTAATTCTTTTCTAGATGAGGTTGGCTCTGACTTTGTGGTATGGAAAGTATTGATTAAGTATAGTTTTAAATTGAACTTTGAGAATTTTCAATAAGACAAAAGCTAGATGTTAGATAAGGATTACTCATGGAAATTTATTTACTTGATCAGGACCTAGGGGTCATAACCAAGTGTTCATGAAGATTCTCTGAACTCCTCCATATATATATGGCAGAGAGATAAGTGAGAAAGAGAGAGAGAGAGAGGCAGATAGACAGACAGACCGAATAATTGATTCTTTCAGTACTGTTCTTTAGAGAACCCTTACCAATGCAGGCATTGGTGTGATCCTTGGGAGGTTTAAGGAGAAACATAAGGAAACCTAAGGTCGATGTTCAGAAACATGCAGTTCAGGAGCCATGGACTGAAGAGGTTTCAGCCTAGACAGAAGAAGCATGAAGAGGATTCTAAGAAAGAGCATGAGAAAGGCCCATGAAGGTGTGTGACAGTGGCCTGTAGAACACAAAAACCTAGATATTATTGTGTGAAGTAAAAGTATGAGACACCAAAGATCAAACATTATGTAATTCTATTTACCTGAACCCTACATACTAGGCAAGTCTGTAGACAGAGAATCAGACCTTGTTTAGAGTCCATTAGCACAGATCACAGTGTGGAGAGCTGATAAGTGGAAACGGGTGCTGTTGGGAGGAAAAGGGAAGTGACTCAGTGTGAGTCTTCAGAATTCTCTGTTCACATGCCCAGAAATACAGTTGATTGATTTCTCCAGTTCCATTCACAAGGAAGAAGATCACACCTTCCAGCTGAGGAGAACCGCAACAGGAGGAAAGATGTGAGCAGCAACCTGTGGTCTGGTTTTCAGCAGCTCCCTCAGAGACACAAAGATAGAGCCATTCTCAGCAGAAGTGGAACACCTGGCTGCCTCAGCCAAATCAGCGGGCCAAGAAGCAGACCTGGTATGTTGGGGGTACTCTTCCAAAGCCACTCTCCTTGGGAGTGAGGTCAATGTCCTTGGGAGCCATGCTGCTTGTTACAGAGAAGTTCTGGAGGATGGAGGTGAAGAAAATGAACAACTCGTTGCGGGCAATGCCTTCACCAAGACATATGCGCTTTCCTGTGGGCACAGAAAGTGATCATGTGAGCCACCATACAGTGACATAGCATTTGGACTGTCACATCCCTAAACCCACTTGGACATCCCAGCCCATGGCACTAAACAACAAGGATTTCGACCATCAACCTGAAATTCAATAATGAATGTTAAGAGAATTTTGCACGCAAATGGAACTAAAGATATCATCAGAGCATATACTCACTGATTAGTGGCTATTAGCCAAAAAGTACAGGAGGATATACCAAATACCCAAAGAATCTCAGCAAGAAGCAGGGCCAAGAAAGGATGCTTGAATCTCACGTGAAAGGGGAATAAAATAATCAGAGGAGGCAGAGAGAGTGAGGGAACTTGGTAGGAGAGTTTATGAGAAGAGTAATGGGAGGCTCAGAATCATGGGTGAAGTGAGACCGGAGAGAGGGTCAGAGAATGAATAGAAATTTGCAGCAGGATAGAAAACCTCAAGAAAATCCCAGAGACATGGGTTGGGGATGGCTCTCTGAGGGGCTGGGGGTGACTTAAGCTGTGACTCATAGCTATGGGAATATGAAATCTGAAGAGCCCACCTCCTATAGCCAGGCAGGACTCCACGGATGAATAAGGACATCAACCCAATCACAGACTTTTGATCAAAATTTGTCCTTTCTAAAAGAACTGTAGGTACAAAGATGGAGCCTAGACTGGGGGAACAGTCAAGCAATAAACAGCCTCACCAATCCTTGGGCAAACATCAATCTTCAACACTATTAATAATTTTTGGTTATGCTTGCAAACAGCAGCCTAGCACAGTTGTCCTCTGAGAGGCTCCATCCACCAACTGACTGAAGCAGATTCAGATATTCACAGAAAAACACTGGACAGAATTCAGGAACTCTTATTGAAGAGTTGAGGCCTCCAAAGGGGATAAGAATGCCACAAGAAAACCAACAGACTCAACTAACTTGGACCTTGGGGCCTCTCAGAGACTGAACCACCAACCAGTGGAAATCAGTGAAATGTCCAACTTTCCTGGGACTTGCACAGCATCCCAATTTCCTTGTTTCCCAAAGACAAACCATTACCTCAAAGTTAGCAGAATATAGTTTAAAGGACAGAACAACCACACTGTGCCTCCACCACTACCCCTTCCTAGTCCCTCATTTTTATTCAAACAAGAAGGGAGAAGTGTTGGCTTACAATTCTTCTAGACTTCTCCCAAGGACCCAGAAACAACCTGCATCATCTGCCACCACTGCCTGATTGGTCCAAGCCAGATACAGTAGGGAGATCACAGAGAAAAGACTGCTTGCCATTCCAGATCCCCTCCCCCTCTCCCTCTACTCTATCCCCCCTCCCTCACTAACTTTCTCCCCCCTTACCCCCTACTGGTATTCAGGCCAACTTCTGTTTCTGTCATTTCTTTCCTCCTCCGTTCCCCTTCTCTAAATTCACACTCCCCTTTCCTCCCAAAATAAACCTCCATCATACCATATTTGTCACTGGATGTGATTTTCCAGAGTGAGTCCTTGGCATGGACCCCCCTTTCTTCCACATGCTGCTGTGTTAATATTTGTAGCATTGTCTTTAAACACTTCCCAAATGTCCTCATGACCTGGATGCTCCTTTGGTTCAAGACTCCCCTCATAGGTCTCTATCCAGGGTGGATGGGATCATTCAACAGGGCAACTGGGAGAGACTCAGTAAACAAGGACCTATTGTTGTTTGTGTCCAGAGGATGGGTCTGCCCTCTAGTGTTTGGGAAAGGAATCAAAGTTCTGCCTCACCTGTAGAGAAGGGCAGAAAAGCTTCATTTTTCTTCAGTGCCCCATTGGCATCCAGGAAGTGCTCAGGATTGAAGGTGTCTGGTTGTTCAAAGTACCGTGGGTCATGGAGAGCTGAACTCAGGATGGGATACACCTCAGTGTTCTAAGAGATGTTACAAGATACAAAGATGTTATTTTACCCTGATTCCCATAGCCAAAACAGTCAGTCCCTAAGTAAAAGAATTTTGGGAAATCACAGACAGGATATGGTTGGTGACTAGGAGTGTGGAGTATTCCCATGGAGTAGCAATGAGGAATCACAGCTGGTCTCACCTTGGGGAGCAAGTACCCTCGAAGCATGGTATCCTTGGTGATTCTGTGTGGCACTCCAATAGGGATAAGGTCTGAAAATCTCTGAATCTCGTGGATGACTGCATCAGTGTATGGCATTTTGGTGCGGTCATCAAGGGCTGGCAGCCGGTGTGAGCCGATCACCTGATCAATCTCCTTTTGGACTTTCTCTACACAGAAAAGGGGGAGATTGATCAGCTATACCAGCTTTATAGCAATGATTTTATATTCTATCAGCCAACCACCAGGACAAGTGTGCAGTAAGGAGACTCTGCTGAAGAAGGGAGAGATTTTAGGGGTACGGCCAACTCTCCTGTTCTTAAGTGTCAGTTTCTATGTGCCCATGTTTAAAACTACATTATATCTCTCCTCCGTGAGCCCCCACCTCATTTCAGCAGGGTTTTGCTAAAGAAAGAAAAATAGACAGCAAAGGGATACTGCACAGGGTGACTTGTGAGCAATCATGATGAGACAAGAGTGGGGGGAGAGAAGGAGAAAACATCCTCACCTTGGCAATGAACGGACTACACACACACACACAAACACACACACACACACACACAGAGAGAGAGAGAGAGAGAGAGAGAGAGAGAGAGAGAGAGAGAGAGAGAGTTTTCCATGGAACATTATGTTAATAACTTGAAGCTGGGTCCTCAGAAATGTAACAGAGAAGTAGGTAGAATAGTAAATTAAACCATCACCAAATGCATGTAGAAATGAATACTTAAGAAAATCAATGGATAAATGAATATAAAGACAGATTCATGATTTAATGAAAAACACACTAAGCATAGGATGATGTATTCAAATTGTAAGTCAGCATATGGTTCAATTGGTGGATGAATGGGGGAATTGATAGACAAACAAAAGAAGAATTCAAAGGCCACTTAGTGAAAAGATTAAAAAATGGAACCTGTGTATAGAAGGAGGGGATGAGTGTATTAATGAATCAATGGCCAACAGTTTATTCAACTCTGCTGATTAAAGGAACAACAGTTAGGTTGATCCCTTGAAATAAATTAGTGAAATGCCTACTTTGGTGTTTAAAGAATCAATAAATACACAAATATTTAATCAGTTTTTTTTGTAAGTGGCTGACTGGGAGGATTCAAGGTGTGTGTGTGTGTGTGTGTGTGTGTGTGTGTGCTTACATGCATGTGAGTGTAAGAGTTTACTGTAAAGATAAGAGGATATATGAGTAAATAGGTCTTTAGATAGGTTGATGCTTAGTTGTGTGAGGATGACTGAAGGGAGAGGCCAATGACAGGCTCATTGATGAATAGACAAATAATGGTGGGTAAATGAACAGAATAAGTAGAAGGACAAAGAGGTGGATGGATAGAATGAAGAATAACATGAATATAAAGAATGAAGGAAGGCAGGAAGGAAGGAGGGAAGTGAGTGAGGGAAGGATCAACCTTTAAGTGGAATACAATAGAGAACGGGTGAGCTGAGATTTCATTGACCCACCAACGACAGCACTGCCTTAGTTTACAAGTAGAACAAAGCATTTAGAGTTCCAGATGTAAGTGGTCCATGTTTCTTTCATCCTTTCAAACTTCCACAGGCAAAAAGTAGCTATAAAATCCCACAACTGACCACCCGTGGCACACCTGCAACATGGGGGTACTTGAGCATGAGCAGGAAGCCATAGCGGAGCGTGGTGCTGCTGGTTTCAGTTCCAGCAAAGAAGAGAGAGAGCACAGACATCATGAGGTTCTGGTGATGGAACTCTGTGTGATGATTGGACTTCTCCTGGTTCCAGATGACAGAGAGAAGGATGGGTCAGGGGTGAATGAACCTTTGAAGGACATGCACACACACATCTCTGGGCACTGTCCTGCTGTCTCATACTATCTGGACCGCTGGACATTACTCAGCCCCAGACAATGTCCCTTGGTTTCTTCTGTCTTCTCTCTTCTTTGTTCTTTGGTGGTTTATCATGTTCTGTCTCCTAGACTCTTTGTTCCTCTCTGGTCTTTTCTACTTTTGCATTTTCTCTTTCCTTTCTCTATTTATTTTTTTCATATGTTCAGCATCTCCTCCACTGCTTCTGCCTCTCCTCACCATCCTCTGTTCCCTCCCATCTATTTCTCTGACAACATACCCATCCTTCACTCTCACCCACCCCCTCTCTCATCCATGTAGGACTAACCTTCTCCATGCGCAGAAGGTAGGTATCAATGAAGTCCCGTGGAGCATTGGGGTCCAAGGTGGCCCTGTGCTTCTCCACATTCTGACCAATGTAGTCAAGGATTTCCTGCAGGTTTTTGGAGATTTGTCTGTGGGTGCCAGGAAAGTACTTCAGGACAGCAGAGAAGAGCTCAAAGACCTGTAAGAAGAATGGCCCAGGAGGTCACCTGGAGCTATCAGCACTCAAGAAGCAGGCTGTGTTCCTAGGTTCCCCAGGAAAAATTCTCTCCTTCCCTTTCCCTCCCCCAGCCTTCCCTTCCTCTCTTGCTCATCTTCTCTTGTTCCTTCATTTTAGTTCTGATGCACATACACACAGCATCCTATCAGACAATCTGGGAATCTTCATTCAGCACGCTCTTGCCTTGTATTCTCTATTCTCCTTTTCTCTCTTCTCTGTCCTAAACCATCAGTTTGGTTTGGTTTGGTTTGGTTTGGTTTGGTTTGGTTTGGTTTGGTTTGGTTTGGTTTCGTTTGGTTTCGTTTGGTTTCGTTTGGTTTCGTTTGGTTTCGTTTGGTTTCGTTTGGATTGGTTTGGTCTTAATCAGATCTCATATTTTTTTCAGACTTTTATCAAACCCAATACTTATGCAAGACATCTATGATCTCTGATCTCTCATGTACTGGGGTTGCATATGTGTATGGTATCACCATGCCTGGCTTATGTCATGCTAGGGATGAGCCTAGGGTTTAATTCATGATAGACAAGTCCTGTACCCTCTTAGCCACAGCCATGACCCTGGGGCATCATTATCTTTATGACTGTCTGGATTATTGCTACACTCAGGTCTTTCCTCCTTGCTCACCATCCTTCCCTCTGCCTCCTGGTCTCTGCCTCCTTGTTTCTCCATGTCATCTTTGCCTTTCTTCATCCTTCAGACACTCTCTCCTTCATCCACAAAGCAGCTTTTTATTTCCTCTGTCCTGGATGCTCCTCTTTTCCCACCCACTGACCTGACTGGACAATGAACTTATGAGAGAAAAGGTCCGATAGAACAGCTCCAGCAGGCGCAGGAATTGGCGGTCTGAGTAGTCAAAGCGCTCTCCAAAGACAATGGAGCAGATGATGTTGGCCGTGATGCACTGGAAGATGAAGGTGGGGTCCAGAGGGGCTCCTGGATGGCGGGGAGGCAGGACAGGAAACATGGTGTCAAGAATTGAAGGACATTGCCTTTGGCTCCATCCCTGGAAAGCTGTTTCCTCCCCTCACTACTCAAAGCATAGCAGGAGCTGCTAAGCCTCCCTTAGCATGCACCAGGACCTGCATTCAGTAATGCATACATTTTATTTAATTTTAATGTATTTAATGTTATGCATAAGATAAAATCCTATCAATGAAGGGGCACTAGCCCACTTGACCTCTGGCAGGCCTCACCCTTCTCTCCCATTCCCTCTTCCTTGCTAAAACCATTGAATTCCATTTCTAAAGCTACTCTGCCAAGGTCAGTTCCCTTATTTGGCTGCTTCCTCCACCTGAGGCTGACTACCAATGCCCAGTTATCAAAGTATTGAAGACCAGCAATCAAAAGACCCCTCACCTCACCTAATTAACATGCCCAATTTTAATTATCCTAACATGACATTTTCCCCTTTACCTTTATTGATCACCACTTGGCCCATGTGTAACATCTGTGTCCTGTCTATCCAGAGGCAGTCCTTTGTCCCTAGGACAAATAATCCTTCCCGCTCTCCCTTGCCCCCTTTCTTCCCTCTCCTTCGTGCTATTCCTCTTCTTCCTGTTTCTTTCCCTCCATCACCACAGTGACTTGAAGCTGACAGGCAACTCCCACAGTCAGGAATGGTGCAGAGAAAGGTTCGTGGCATTGCCTGTGTGGACTGACAAGTCTCTCACCTGTGGGTGTTCCTCCATTCCTTCTCTGATCCTACACTCTGTGGTGTTCAAGAACTATCAGCACCTGTTGCCTGCTGCCTTTGATTTCCAGGCTCTGTGATGGATCCTCATGAGATGTTGTCAGTACAGCAACCTTGGGCCACTGCTGCTACTATCTCTGGGTCTCAGCTCTCTGTCTTGTGACTGCTCTGCAGGTCTTCCCCTGATGCTCATCCCTCTTTTCCTGGCTGTGTGTTCCAGTCTAAAAGACTTGCAGTATTTCTATCTTTTTCTCTTTGTCCCTCCCCTCACCTATTACCTACTCCCTCCCACTCTGTAGCCCCTCCCCGGTTATTCCTGCTCCATTTTTTTGTCTCTCTGGTTCTAGCTCAGCTCCCTTGTCTCTCTGTCACCCTGCTTTCTCCTGTCTTTTTTTTTCTTAGACTCCTGATTGCTTCTTCTCCCTTCCAGCTTCTACAGGAATATCTCAAGGTCTCCTGAGAAATCTTAAGAGATAACAGACAGCAGTGTGAACCTAACACTATGTCACCACCAATGTGCCCCTGTTAGGAAGTTTTAAAAAGTGCCCAGAAAAACCTGCAATTACCACAAAGTCAGTCACCCCACCTGGCCTCTTTGTTCACTCCCCACAAATCAGTATATCCACAAGGAGAAAACTCATTTCCTTGCTTCACACACATGCATTGGGCATAGACAATGCCTTGAGCTTGTTTTGTGTAACCGTGATGACCTTGAACACCATATAAAGGCAAGGATGTCCTCCAATCCCTAAGCTCCAGCCTCTACTTCAGGTGCACTATAATGACATGTATTACCCTGCCAGTGTTGTGGAGTTTGGAATCAGACTGTGAGCTGCCTGCACATCCACAGCATCAACTTTTTCTTTTTGGAGACAAGAGTTGATGGTATAACCAGACTGGGTTTGTATTTCTGGCCCTTCTTTCTCAACCCCCTGACCAGTGCAATGACAGGCTTGTGCTACCATGCCTGACTGAAATATAATCTTAAACTAGGCATCCATTTCCTTGAATGGTAGAACCAGCATGCTAATCACACAATCTATTTCTCTGAGTTATTCTTGGACACTGTGGACTTCATGTCTCTTTCCCCGTTTTTATGGATTTCTCTCTCCCCACAGTGTGTGTATGTTTGTGTGTATGTTTTTGTGTGTTTACATGTATGAGTGAATGAGTATATGCTTTTGTGTGTGTTTCTGTGTGTGTTCATGTATATTCATATGTGCATGTGTATTTATGTGTATGTGTGTGAATTTATGTGTGTGAGTGGATGTGTGTGTTTCTGTGTGTGTGACTATCATAAGTTTATGTGTGTGTTTATGAGTATGTGTGTGTGTGAATGTATGTGTATATATGGGTGTGTGAGTTTGTGTGTGGATGTGGGTATGCATGTGTATGTGCATGTATATTTATGTATAAGTGTGCATATGCATGTGAATGTGGGTGAGTGAATATGTGTGTGTTTGTGTGTATGAGTTTAAGTTTATGTGTGAGTGTTTATGTGTGAGTATATGTTTATGTGTATATATATGTTTATGTGTATATTTGTGTGTGTGAGTGAATGTGTGTGTGAATGTGTGTGAGTGTATCATATGTTTATGTGTGTATTTATGTGTATGTGAGTGTTCATGTATATGTGTATATGTGTATGTGAGTCTGTGTGTGAGTGTACATGTGTATGTGCATGTGCATGTGTATTTATGTATAAGTGTGTGTATGTGTGTGAATGAATGTATGTGTGTTTGTGTGTGTGTATGTTTAAGTGTGAGTATGTGTTTATGTGTGAGTATGTGTGTATGTGTATATTTATGTGTATGTATGTGAATGTGTATATGCGTGTGTGTGTGTGTGTGTGTGTGTGTGTGTGTGTGTGTGTGTCTACCCATGGATGTATCCTTCTCTTTCTTTGGTTGTGCACTTGTGTCTTGGCTTTCCCATATTCCTTCATGCCATTCTCCCAGACTCACCCTGGGATTTCCGCAGTTCCTCCACCAAACACTGGGCTTCCTCTTGTATCCGCTCCTCCACACTCCTCTTTCCCATCCCAAAGTCTCTCATGGTGGCCAGAGAGAATCTCCGAAGGGTCTTCCAGCGTTCCCCATTGGCAAAGGTGACACCTGAGAATGTAGGAAAAGCATGGGTGGGAGGGCCACATAGGAAGTTCAAACAAACCTGGGTCCTTCCCTAGACTTTACCATAACCTCACTCAGAATCACCTCTCTCTGTGCCCATTCTCCACCCTACCTCATCCCAACCTCTGAGAATCTTACCGTAGTCCTTGAAGACTGGCTCAACCACAGCAATCGTCCCTCGGCCAGAGAAAGTCTCAGCTTGGCCCACCAGGGCCTCCTTTATGATGTCTGTCCCACAGAGCATGACCACAGGCCTTGGTCCCAGGTGCACCGTGAACATATCTCCATATTTTTCTCGAAGCTGCCAAGCATAGAAGCACCAGAACTGGGGTTAGACAGCACAGATATTGTTAAATTGTTAAAAAAAAACACACACACATAGATACAGGTTGGTAAATAGGCTGGCCCTGGCCACCCTTCCTTTCCTGAGGACCAGTTCAAAAATGGAAGTGGAGACAGGAAGGTGGGTATTGCTAGCTGAGAGAATGCCAGGACCAGGTTCAGGGAGAGACTCTGCCTCAAAGGAATAGACAGAGAGTGATAGAGGTGAAGAATGGCCCCATTTGACCTCCATGTAATGGGTGCAGGCATCCACACACAATGTACACATGTACTCAAACAGACAACAACAGCAATAATAATAATAATAATGATAAATAATAATAATAATGGCATTGAGGGGGAAACTACATGATTGTGGGAGGTGGAAGGAGAGGAGAACCAGGGAAGGACAAAGGAGAGGGAAGAAATAAGGGTGACAGTATCAGGAGCTGGAAGAGATGTGAGAGAGGTACAGAGGATCTGGAAATTGAACAAAAATATGTACCAGGGGGTGATGAGGAACTGGAGATAGTCACTAGAGGGTCCCAGACACCAGGGACATATGAGGCTCCCAGGACCCAACTGGGATGAGTTTAGTGGAAATGCACAGAGAAGGGAAGATAGAACCATAGGCACAGACTCTGATCAAGGAATGGGGCCACCCACCCATCTCAAAGATTTTAACCTAGACATGTTCCTGTCCAAAGGAAGAACAGGGACAAAACGTGGAACCAAGACTGAAGGAAGGGCCAACCAGGGACTGGGAGTCCATCATGCCTGCAGAAACCAAACCCAACACTGTTCCCATCGTCAAGAGGCATTTGCTGAAAGGAAAATAGTGTGGCAGTTCTGGGAAAAGGGCTGAACAGCAACTGACCAGTGAAGATGTGGGTGCTTGGTGCCAACCATCAGACTGAATCAGGGAACCTGGTTAGGGAGCTGGCAAATGCTCTGGAGGACCTGAGGGGAATTGCAACTCTATTGGAAGAACAGCATAGGCTGGCCTCAGCACCCAGTTCTACAGGAGTCTAGACCAGCAACCAAGGAGTATACTGGAGGGATCCATGGCTCCAAATACATATGTAGCAGAGAATGGACTTGCCTGACAGCAGAGGGAGAGGAGGCCCTTGGTCCTGGGGAGGTTTCATGCCCCAGAGTAGGGGGATACTGGAAGGGTGAAGGATAATGTTGGTGGGTGGGGAGAATTCTCATACAGGTAAGGGAGAGTGAGAGGGCAAATTTGGGGTAGGAGTTGATGAAGGAGTAACTTGGAAGTGGAATATCATGCAATGGGGTATGTGTGAAGGGGGTAACCAGGAAGTGGGATACCATTTGAGATGTGAATGAGTCTCATATAAACCATTACGGACCCTCTGATGATGTTAAAACTCAATTACAGAGGGGTCTAGAAAGATAGTTTGATGTTTAAAAGCATTTGGTATTCATTCAGAGGTCCTGGGTTCCATTTCCAGCACCCACTTGGTGCTTACAACCTATAATTCATTTCCAGGGGATCCTACACTCTTTTTGAGTACCAATAATGCACATGGTACACATGCAGGCAACACTCATGCACATAAAATAAGAATAAAACTTAGGAGAAAATATCCTCTTCTTATGCCTGTATTCTGTATCATCCAGGTGAACAGATAACATGTCTAAAAACTTCTATATGTTAATTCTACGAATATAACCATATTGTCACCTCTTGGGTGTCAGGGAGGGAGCCCTACTCTCTGATCCTGCCACAATTACTGCTAAACAGTCAAGCGTGGGATTCTTTATTGTTCAAAATAAATGGTTAGTAAGGAAACCAGACCATCATATCAGAATTGGTATAAGCTCTGATTTCCTGCCAACTGCACATTTCCTAGACCCTAAGAGCCCTGTGTTTTTATAACATTAATATCACTGTCACTAAATGGAGCAGAGACTAAGTATGGCCAACCAATAACTGGCCCACCTTCACACCAACTGGCCCTACTTGGGCAAACACCAATCCCAAAACACTATTAATGATTCACTAAAACAGACACAGAGACCCACAGTCAAACATTGTATGGATGTTGAGAAAAGGTTATAGAAAAGTTGGGGATGGATTGAGAATCCCAAAGGGGATAGAAACTCTACAGAAAGAAGACAGAGTCTACTAACCTAGACCCTTGGGGTTTTCAGAGACTGAATCACCAACCAAAAAGCATGCCCAGGCTGGACCTAGGCCTCCCTGCACATATGTAGCAGAGGTGCCACTCAGTCTTCATGTGGGTCCTGAACAAGTGGAGCAGGGACTTTCCCAAAAGTTATTGCCTGCCTGTGGAATACGTTCTTCTAGCTAGACTGCTTTATCTGACCGCAGAGGAAGAGGGTGTGCCTAGCCCCACATAGACTTGATGTGTCAGACATCCAAGTTATTAATTGTACTCAATTAATTAACAAATATGTTAATTAATTTTTTGATTGATTAATTAATTACTGGGAAGTTGTCATGGGACTTTGGGTGTCCTTTAACTATGTTAATTAATGGGAAAAATGATCACCTTCACTGCAGGGAAAGGTGCAGCATTGTGGATCCTACCACCACTCACTGTGGGTCTGTGGGCAGTGGTGGTGCTGGCAATGGAAGGGAGTTGATAACCTTCGTGGTATAGATATTCCTGAGTGCATGTTCCTGTAAACAGTTCCCGATTATGGTCATGAAACTGTCAGCATCTCATCTTTCACTCACCTACCCTCTCATGTGAACCTAGAGCCCAGAAGGCATCCAGTTTTTCTCTTCATACTAAGTGATCTCCAAGAAATAAACCACACATCAGCTAACTCTGAGGAAACCTAACTAAACTTAGCGGGTTAAAACAAAAAGGGACATCAAAGTAGGAAGGGATATGTTGGGGAAAAGAAGGGTTTCTGTGGGAGAGAGAGGGCAAGGAGGGGTCATAGATGACAAAAATTCAGTATATGTGCACATTGAATTGTCAATGGATTTCTTGAAATAAATCAGATAGGATGTTGGCTTGACCTTTCTCAGGTGTGGGCGGCATGTGTTTAGAACACCTGTGGCAGGGTGATGACACATTTGTCATTCCAGAGGATAAGACAAGAGAATCATGAGTTGGGAGCCAAACTAAAAACAACACAAAGGGAGACCCTGTCTCGAAAAAAATAAATTAACATAACTGATTTTGCCATTGGTGGTGGGGAGGGGGGAATCCAGCAGGTAACAAATACACAGTTCAAGAGTGTGATCTTCACACCTATTGTTCACACAAAGGGACAAAACTTATAATCACATCCTCACCTCTCCTGAAAGGTGGATCATGGATACTGATTATTAGTAAGTAATTAATCATGAGAGCCTCTGTGTGATGCATCAATACAGAGACTTGTAGGTAAATGCCAAGCCAGCTGCTGTAATAAACTGATAAGCAATCCTCCCCACCCCGCCTCCTGTCCTGCCCCCCTTCCCCTTTGTCCTAGAATACCTCAGGCTATTCTCCTGCTGGCAGAAGCAAACCTTGATGTTGATGCTTCTGATGTTTTTCCTTTTCTTCTGTAACAGACAAGTTCCAAGGAGAGAAATTCTACATGCTTGCACCTCAAACCCTCTTGCACTCCAAACACAGTATCCCACACAATTCCAACATAGCACGACTTACTTGTCTATCTGAGCACCATCCACCACGAATCAGCATCTCACCCTCCTGTCAGCAACCTTCCCACCTGATCCTACCTCGTGGAAGGAGACCCTTGCTCTTCCAGCTGAGTGATCTCCAAGAGGAGACACAGGGCCCTGTGCATAGCATCTCACCTGCATGAAGGAATTGAGGAGGCCTCCTCTGTCCATCTGCAAGAGGTTCCCCAAGAATGGCAGGGGACGGGGTCCTGGTGGGAGGTTGCCACGGGACTTTAGGTGTCCCCTGACTAAGAGTACCAAGAACCCCATGAAGAGAACAAGGAGGAGAAAGACAGTGGGCTCCATGGTCCTGGTCTGACCAATGTTGATTTCAGTGCACACTCCAGCAGGAACTTTTATGTTGAACCTGCCTCTCCACTCAGTTATGTAACTTCAGATGTCCCCGCCTCCTGTCTCTCATTGTCCCAAGTGTAAACAGCCATGACATCTTCCTGCTTATTCCCTTACCTGTACTGATGTTGGCATGGACACCATGGAACAGATACATAGGCAAAAGGGACACTGGGAGCAATGCCTCTTTTTTTATGGGGGTGGGTATGCACTTGTCAGCTCAGCTTTGTCTGTTTCCTTACTAGGGCATAGGATTGTGTGTGTGCTATATGCTTTTTATACATGAAAGGTCATTTCTGGTATAAATTTAGAGATGTGTATTTCTGTGTCTGAGTCTAGATGTGCTGGCTAGTCTATTCTTACATGTCTGGGGTGTATACAACATGTATAATCTTAAATTATAATCTGTATGTCCTTTGTGTCCTATATAAATGTGATTATGTTTGAGTTGACAAGGATAATGTCCCATGATCCTGTGCTTGTCTCTATCTGTTCATTCCCTGCCCCTGGTCTTTGAAAAATCTGCAAATGTAATTTCACCAGAGTCCCCATTTCACTCTCTGGCCCATGATAGCCACAGACAGGACAAGGGGAAGATATGGAAGGCCAGGCAAGATATTCAGGAGTAGTGAGGCTCAGGAGTCAGGGACAGAGAGAGGCTGAAACTTGGTAGAGATGCAGGTGGCTACCCTGGGTCTCAGGGCTGTCTGGCTTTTGTGTCAACATGGTACAAGCTATATCCGTTTGAGAGGAGGGAACTTCAATTGAGAAAATGTATCCATAAAATCACACTGCAGGCAAATCTGTAGAACATTTTGTTAATTAGTGATTGGGTGGTGGAGGGACTAATGCACTGTGGGAGATTCTACCCTTGGGCTAGTGGTCCTGGGTTCTATAAGATATCAAGCTGAGCAGGCCATGATCAGCAAACCATTCCACCTCCATGGCTTCTGCACCCTTCCATGGACTCTGCACCACCTCTATGACCTTTGCATCAGCTCCTGCCTCAAGGTTCCTGCCTTGTGTTCCTACCCTTACTTCCTTGGATGATAAACTGTAAATTACAAGCAAAATAAATCCTTTCCTTCCAAAGTTGCTTTCTGCCATGGTGTTTTATCACAGAAATAAAGACCCTAACTAAGATAGTCTGTGACCACTCTGTCTAATGACAAATGGTTCCTTTCATCCTCCCGATCCTGTTCATAGCACATGAAGTTCTCTGACCTTCCCTCCTGTTAAAAGGAAATAGAAAACTAAAAAGGAAACTGAAAGTTCTTAACTAGCCCACCACTGCAGTGATAGCATTGATCCATTCATAATGTATTCTATTTTGAATGTAAAATCTGCCTCAGATATTCATGTTTGAATGATGTGCCTAACTGATATTATTTGGGAGGTGGCAGGACACTTAGGGGTAAAGCTTGCAAGAGAGAAGTAGGTTTTTGGAAGCAACCTAATGAGTCACAACTCTACTGCATCTCTCCGTCTCTCTGTCTCTCTGCCTCTCTGTCTCTCTGTCTCTTCTCTCCTCTTTCTCCTCCTCCTCCTCTTCCTTCTCCTCCTCCTCCTTCTTATCATCCTCCTTCCATCTGCAATATATAGGAACAACCATAAGCTCCCATATCTAGACCTAAGCCCCAAATGTCATACCTCCCATGAAATAAAACTAAGAGAAAATAAATCCTTCTTCTAAGTTGCTTTGTAGCAGGAATTTGGGAGAAAGAGTCTTACTGTGCATCCCAGGCTCCTGGTCCTTCTGTCTCTGCTTCCTTAGTGTCAGGATTACAGGTTTGTACTACCATATCCAGCCATCTGCTTTCTGTCTCCCTTTATAGCTCAGACTGGCCTTTCACTAGTGATCAACTTGCCTCAACTTCTGAAGTAAACAGGTTCAAACCACCACATATGTTAAATCCATGGGTTGATTTGTGTGTCTTAGACAATGTCCCCCTATATATTCCAGGCTGGCTTTGAACTCATAGTGTTCTCCTCTGGTCTCTCTAATGCTGGGTCTACAAATGTGTGTTACTACTTCTGGAACATTTCAAGTGCTTTATGGTCATGTCTGGAAAGCAGGTATCCTGTGTATAATGTAGTTCTAATCAACAGTGTGACCTTAGATAAGTCTCTTAACTTCTCTGTACTTCTGTCTATTAAAAGTGAAGGCAACTTACTTCTCCAAAATGTGAGCATTGTGCCAGTTACTTCATGGAATGTACTTCATGGCTCCCATGGGAAGTCCTTGGCTGGAATAATGGCCCAAGTTCAGTGCCAGATAACCCAGCTTGGCAGGAGCAAGGTCCTGGTGTCAGACAAGTTGATGGTGGAACTGTTCCAAGGTCAGGAAAGTACAGATTATGTGCCTGAGATCACCATATTTTTCTGACCTTCGTCCTAGGTCACCAGAGTGCACTTCTTCAAGCTTGTGTCCTGAATCCAGACAGGCATTGGCTGAACATCTCAAAAAGGGTGCTGCTTCCTCTCCCTCCATCTTTCTCTCCATTAAAGAAAAATGAAATGTTGTTAAAAAGGAGAAGTCCAAAGATGGGCAGGGCAGCCCAAGCATTTCTGCATTAGGAAGGCTGAGTTTTTGATATACCCTAATGGTGCATCATTTTCTTGGAATCTCAGTTTATTTTCTATTTCTGTGAAGAGACATCATTATAGAGGTAGCTTATACTTTATTGGGGGACTTCTTGCAATTCCAGTTCATTACCACAATGGCAAGGAGCATGGTGGCAGGCAGGCATGACACTTGAGCAATAGTCAAGAGCTTGCATCTTTATCTACAAGCATAAGGAAGAGAGAGAGGGGGGGTGAGAGAGAGAGAGAGAGAGAGAGAGAGAGAGAGAGAGAGAGAGAGAGAGAAAGAGGGAGGGATAGGGGGAGAGAGAGAGAGGGAGAGAGAGAGAGAGAGAGAGAGAGAGAGAGAGAGAGAGAGAGAGAGGGAGAGAGGGAGAGAGGGAGAGAGGGAGAGAGGGAGAGAGGGAGAGAGAGAAAGATAGGGAGGGAGAGAACCAACAACTGAGAATGGTGTGGGCTTTTGAAACCTCAAAGTCCATTCCTGGTGAGACACCTCTCCAAAGGCCACATTTCCTAATACTTCACCAATAGCTCCAGAAACTGGGGGTCAAGCATTTAAACACTCTCATTCATGCTTCCTCACCTAGACTCTGACTGCAGTGAGATACTTGGGGCTCAGTGGCATAACATCCGTGTAGCATGCAAGAGACCATAGCTTCAGTTTCCATTACAGAGAGAGACAGGGTAGTCGAGGAATCAAGTGTGATATTTATGAAAATGTCGACATGAAATCCATTGCTTTGTAGTCTTTAAAAGTTACTGAAAAGTTCAAGAAGAGATTGGAAAATAGCTCAGTAAGAAGTGCACCTGCCTCAAAAGAACAAGGACCTGAGTTTGGGTCCCGAATATCCACATAAAAGCTAGGCACGGATTCGATACGAGCACATATCTGTAAGACCACCATTTGAAGGCAATAGTCAGAGGGAGAAAAATACCTCGATCTCACTAGCCAGTAAGCCAGCCTAGCTGAATTGATGAGTTTCAGTTGACGTGAAAGACTCTGTCTCAAATTAATTTAATTAATTGATTAAATGGAAAACAACTGAGGAAGATATTAACATCACTATATTGTATGAGCTGTCTTTATCTCATGCTAGGAGGCAAGAGGGCACCTCAAATTTGCTTTGTAGACTAAAGTGATCTTCAACTGATCCTCCTGCCTCAACCTCCACATGCTAGGACGCAAGAGGGCACCCCTCCAAGTTTATGAGGCTATGGGGACTGAGTCGCAGATCCATGAGTGCTAAGCAACCACTCTATCAACTGAGCCACAGCCCCTTCCTTAAACATTTTTTAGAATAATCAGTAAGCAGATAAATGGACACAGAAGCAAACATTTCGAATTATAGGACAAGTCTCAAATTGCAACAAACATTTCCCTTCAGTGTGCAGCCCTGTCTAGCCTAAGTTTGATATATAGACCAGGCTGACTCCAAAGTTATGGTGATATCCCTGCCTCTGCTTCCCAGATGTCAGGATTGAAGATTAATAGCATAGCAGCCAGCAACAGTATCATTTGTAGAGCTGTAAAGTCCCATTTATCATTATTTTCATGAATTATGTGGCCAATGTCTTCCCTACACCCAACCACAAATGTCAGAGACTTCTAGAAGTTTTATGGTTTGGAGTTCCATTTCCAGTTGTGATGCACTTACTCTTTGTGATTCAAGGAAATCTTTGCATATGACAACAGGCATGGACTAACATTCTTCCTTTGGTGTGTGGATATCCAACCTTCCTGCAGTTTCTGCTGAAATGTAATTTCTCCTCCAGATTGTTTTTATAACTGTATTAAATCAGTTTAACATGTGTGAAGGTCAGTGCCTTTCACTCAGGTGAGAATCCCAAGGATGGAGCCAGGGCTTTCAGCACATCTTAAAAGCATGTTGCAGATCAAAACCAGTCATCACACAGCCACACCCAGAAAAGAAGAGAAGGGACTGGAGTCTCCCTGCTCACTAAGTGTGAGAACAACCATGAAGTCCTCCCACTGAGTCTTCTTCACAAAATGCCCACACCTCTAATAGCACCAGCCTGGGGAACAAGCCTTAAACACAAGGGTCTTTAGACATGTTATATAGCTATTTCCTGTGACTTGAAAAATTCTCTCCTGGAAGGAGGGAAGAAAGAAACACAGGAGCTATGGAAAAGCACGAGGCTCAGAACACTCAAAAAGTTATAGAACTCACAAAGCCCTCTCTGAAGTTATGTAAGCAATAGGCAGCTTCTGATCTGGATGGAGGATCTCTCCACTGATACTGCCTGCATTTGGTACTGAGGATGCAGCCTTGATGAACCATGCTGGTGCCAGGCTGGGTTCGGGAAGGGGTGGTTGGAATACAACTCTCTTTGAATTCCTTGTCCTCGTGGGAGTAACCTCCAATAAACTCAGTGGTTCATGAAGCAGAAACAGTTAAAAATTTTGTTGCTGTGCTGCCCTGTGTGGGGTTAATGCACATCTGTTCATGACTCCCCTAGAAATTTCACAATCAAGGGGACAGTTCCAAAACTGCACCCTAGCAAACAGTAGGCAATGTCAATGGTACATTGGCATTGACACCACCTACCAGATTGATATGTTTCCTTCATTCTATGCTCCCTTTACAACTTACTGCCTCTTTAGGTATAATTATAATGAACACTATATGCACAGGAACTGCTTTTAGTAGTTTTAATTTGTATCTAATAAGTACAGACATTATTGGGTGTAAGTCTAAATGCCATTTATTTGTCCCATATGTTCTCTTGCTTTCATTTTTCTCTTTTCTTATCTTCTTTGTCTTAAGTATTGTTCATGATTCCATTTTATAATCTTTCCTGTTAGCCACGGGTAACTGTTCTGTTGCCATTGATACTAATATAAAGCTTAAAAAAAGTATAAATCCTCAACTTACCAGGCGCCTTTATGGCTCCACTGTGATTACTAGCTGTTTGCCATTGTCATTACTGCTTCAGGATTCAGAGTGTCTGCCTTTTATAGATTACATCTTTAATTTATGACTTTTGATGACATTGTGCCACTGTGTCAATGTGTTATGTGACACATGACAACCCTGCAGTAGAAGAGAACACCCTGGACCCTTGGGCTATCCTTTTCATACATTTTCCTTTCATACATATTATAAACTTGATGCAGAGTGGGGGACAGGGCTGAAAAGATGGCTCAGAGGTTAAGAACAGTGGCTTATCTTCCCAAGGACCTGAGTTTGATTCCTAGCACCAACATGGTGTCTCACCACTGACTGTAATTTCACTCTCAGGGGACCTAATACCCTTTTCTGGCCTCTGTAGGGTCCAGGCATGCAAGTGGTGCACATATCTACATGCAGGCAAAACATTCAAACACATAAGGTACTTTAAAAAAAAAATCAAACATCTCCACAGGTAAGTGCATCTCTGACCCTTCATCAAAGAAGCTCCTTTGTGCTTTACAGAAAGATTCAGCTACTCAAATGCAGAGATCAACTGTGGTGCATGCGTTCCCAATAAATACACTTAAAAATAATCTCTGTTCTTCAGGCTCAAGGAACATCACAGGGACATTGTGAGAGCCAGAGGGAAAAGAAGCTGCTTCAAGATAATCTCTTCTAAAGAAAAGAGGGTGAAATCTCAGGGTTGTTTTGATTTGCA
Source organism: Apodemus sylvaticus (assembly GCF_947179515.1). Classification (NCBI taxonomy): domain Eukaryota; kingdom Metazoa; phylum Chordata; class Mammalia; order Rodentia; family Muridae; genus Apodemus; species Apodemus sylvaticus. The sequence goes on from NC_067472.1 coordinate 188,007,503, forward strand.
TTTTCCTGATGACTAAGGATGTTGAACATTTCTCTAGGTCCTTCTTGGTCATTGGATAGTCCCCAGGTGAAAATTCTTTGTTTAGCTCTGTACCCCATTTTTAAGGGGGATATTTGGCTCTCTGGACTCTACCTTCTTGATTTCTTTTTATATCTTGGATATAAGCCCTCTGTCGGATGTAGTGTTCATAAAAGATCTTTCCCCAATTTGTTGGTTGCCATTTTGTCCTTTGCCTTACAGAAACTATGTAGTTTTATGAGGTCCCATTTGTCAATTCTTGATCTTAGAGCATAAGCTATTGGTGTTCTCTTGAGGAAAATTTCCCCTGTGCCATGTACTCAAGGGTCTTCCCCAGGTTCTTTTCTATTAGTTTCAATGTGTCTTGTCTTAAAGTAAGGAGAAAACTAGTGCTGGCGAGGATGTGGAGAAAGAGGAACACTCCTCCACTGCTGGTGGGATTGCACGCTGGTAGTAATACTCTGGAAGTCAGTCTGACAGTTCCTCAGAAAACTGAGAAAGATACTTCCAGAGAACCGCAGTATACATCATCCTAAGTGAGGTATCCCAGCTTCAAAAGAACACACATGGTATGCACTCACCATGCATAAATGGATAAATGGATATTAGCCTAGAAGCTTGGAATACCCACGACACAATGCACATAACAAATGGTGCCCAAGAAGAAGAAAAGAGTGGACCCCAGTCCTGGAAAACCTCAGTGCAGCAGTGTAGGGGAATACTAGGACAGGGAAGTGGGAAGGGGTGGATTGGGGAACAGGGGGAGGGAAGAGGGCTTATGGGATTTCCGGGGAGGGGGGATCCAGGAAAGTGAAAATCACTTGAAATGTAGATAAAGAATATATCGAATAAAAAAGAAAAGAAACAAACACACACACAAAAGAATAAAGTGAAATTCTACAGTGTGAAATATTAAAACAAATCAATATTCACTGAAAAAAAGTACAAAGAGGGGGGAAAGGAAGAGGGAGAAGAAACTACTGTGAGATTTTGTTTTATCCCAGCCAGGATGACCAAGATTAATAAAGTGAATGACAGCAGATGCTGTTAAGGATTCAGGAAAACTGTGGAAGTTATTCATGGCTGATGGGAATGCAAACTGGTCTAGCCAGTGTAGGAATCTCTGTGGTGGTTTTTCAACAAGTTCCACAAGACTCCAGCACTCCAGCTACACCACTCTTGGGGGGCTGGGGTCATGCACCGGAAGGACTCCATTTTACTACAGATACTTGCTCATCCATGTCCATCGTTGCTCTCCTCATAACAGCCAGAAATTCGAACTAAGCCAAGATGCCCATCAGGTGATGAATGGATAATGAAATGTGTTTCATTTACACAATAAGATATTATCCCACAGTTAAAAAATTAAACCGTGAAATGTTCAGGTAACTGTGTTAAACTAGAAATGATCATCTGGGGTGAGGTTACCCAGACCCAGAAAGACCAACATTGCATGTTTTCTGTTCTGTGTGGCTTTTACACTTTACATGTGAGCTTTTCTCATAGAATATCACAGAGGTTAAGTAGCTGGTAAGGAACCAGGTGGGAGAAGGGGATCGTTCAAGGAAGGGGATATAAGCAAGTGATAAGCTTGCAGAGGCAAACACACTTGTTACTGATAGTGCTGGACAGGGTGTAGATGGGTGAACCAGAGGTTAGGAGGTCAGAGAAAGACAGCACATACTCCTCTGACCCCATGAGAGAGGACAGCAGAGTACACCTGATCTTTGCCCATGTAAGTACTTGGCAAAATGCCCCCTTGGACTTTGTGAACCCACAACATTAATCTTTAACTGTATAGCTCATATCCTCACTCCAGCTTGGGGAACATGATGGGAAAGCAAGACACCTTTCACACAGTATAACCCACCAAGTCCTCTCTGGACATAAGACTGCTGCTGCCCAAATTGGACTGGAAGGGTTTTTAAGAAGTGAAAAAGAAGACACAGAGTTGAATGGTTAGAGGAGTGTGTTTCTAATACAGTGGCTCTCAACCTTCTTGATGCTGCGACCTATTAATACAGTCTTCATGTGTCCTAATGGCCAGTCATAAAATTAATTTTGGTGCTACTTCATAGCTGTAAGTTTGCTGCTGTTATGAATCTTGTATTAAAGATTTATTTATTAGTAAATGTCTTCAGGCATACTAGAAGAAGGCATCAGATCCCACTGCAGATGGATGTGAGCCACCATGTGATTGTTGGGAATTGAACTTAGGACCTCTAGAATAGTAGTCAGTGCTCTTAACAGCTGAGCCATATCTAAAGCCCACTGTTATAAATCTTAATGTAAATATCTGATACACAGGATATCTGATATGTGACCCTCAGAGAGGGTCATTCAAACACACACAGAGACACATACACACACACACACACACACACATGCACACACAAACATACACACACACACACACACACACACACACAGGTGTTGCAACCCACATGTAGAAATCCTCTGTTCTAGGAGGGACTGTCTCTGGGGTGTGAACATGATTAAAATACCATCTTGTATGGAATTCTCAAAGAACTAATCTTTTAAGTGAGGAAAAATAAATTACTACTGTGCTCCCCCATCTTGTTGGTGGAAATAGGGAAGCACAGAGAGATTGACACCTTGCCTCTCAGCCCACTATGGTCTAGAAGTCAAGTGTCAAACCTAGTCTGTTGCAAGAGCCTGATAATATAGAATGTGAGACAGAAAGACAGACCTAATAAGAGAGAAGCAGAAGGGTAGGCAAAAGACATTGAGAGGTGAGGAGAGAGTGTTCTAGGGGTTCCATGGATGGGTAAGCAACAATGAGACATATCTACTGACAATACATAGGTATCTTGGGCTACGCATGAGGTTCAATGCTTTCCAGAATGCATGGAGTTCCATCACCAGCACAGCATAGTCCAGGCACAGTGCCTATGTAGGGAGTTCTGGGGTACCCTGAGCTATAGACACCCTATCTCAAAAGAAACAGACTTTTTTTTTTTTTTTTTTTTTTTTTTTGGTATTCAGGGCTTCTGGGCTATTTTTTTTTTTATTTTTTGTTTTATTCAATATATTTTTTATTTACATTTCAAATGAATTCCCCTTTTCTAGACCCCCACTCCCCGAAAGTCCCACCAAACCCCTTCCCTCCCCCTGTTTTCCCACCCAACCCTTCCCACTTCCCTGTACTGGTTTTGCCCTATACTGTTTCACTGAGTCTTTCCAGAACAAGGAGCCACTCCTCTGTTCTTCTTGTACCTCATTTGATGTGTGGATTATGTTTTGGGTATTCCAGTTTTCTAGGTTAACACCCACTTATTAGTGAGTGCATACAATGATTCATCTTTTGAGACTGGGTTACCTCACTTAGTATTATGTTCTCCAGCTCCATCCATTTGCCTAAGAATTTCATGAATTCATTGTTTCTAATGGCGGAGTAGTACTCTATTGTGTATATATATAACATTTTTTGCATCTACTCTTCTGTTGAGGGATATCTGTGTTCTTTCCAGCTTCTGGCAATTATAAATAGGGCTGCTATGAACATAATGAAACATGTATCCTTATTACATGCTGCAGAATCTTCTGGGTTTATGCCCAGGAGTGGTATAGCAGGATCTTCTGGAAGTGAGGTGCCCAGTTTTCTAAGGAACCACCAGACTGATTTCCAGAGTGGTTGTACCAATTTGCAACCCCACCAGCAGTGGAGGAGTGTTTTTCTTTTTCCACATCCTCGCCAACATTTGCTGTCTCCTGAATTTTTAAACTTAGCTATTCTGACTGGTGTAAGGTGAAATCTCAGGGTTGTTTTGATTTGCATTTCCCTAATGACTAATGAAGTTGAGCATTTTTTAAGATGTTTCTCCACCATCCGAAGTTCTTCAGGTGAAAATTCTTTGTTTAACTCTGTACTCCATTTTTTAATAGGGTTATTTGGTAGAAACAGACTTCTTAACCCCAGAATGAACACTGGTAATGGGAAGTAGAAATGGTTTCCTGAAGCTTGGTATGGCTGTCTTCTGAGAGGCTCTGCCAGCATCTAACCACTACTGATGCAGATACAGCCAACCATCGGACTGAGCCCAAGGTCCCCAGTGGAAGAGTTAGGGGAAGGACTGAAGGAGCTCAAGGTTATTGCAGCCCCATAGGACAAATAACAATATCAACCAACTGGACTGCCTAGAGCTATCAGGGTCTGAACCACGAACCAAGAATACACATAGAGAGACCCATGGTTCCAGATGTATATGTAGCAGGTGATGGCCTCATTGGACATGAATGGGAGGGTAGGCCCTTGGTCCTGTGCAGGCTCGATGCCCCAGCATAAGAGGACACTAGAGCAGTGAGGCAGGAATGGGGGTGTTGGTAGGAGAGCAGCCTCATAGTGGCGAAGGGGAGGGTAGGATAGGATGGGAGTTTGGAGAGGTGAAACAGGGAAGGGAACAACATTTCAAATGTAAATAAAAATAAGAAAGAAAGAAAGGAAGTAAGGATTGAAGAAGGAAAGAAAGAAAGAAAGAAAGAAAGGAAAGAAAGAAAGGAAGGAAAAAAAGGAAGGAAAGAAAGGAAGGAAAGGAAGGAAAGAAAGAAAGAAAGAAAGAAAGAAAGAAAGAAAGAAAGAAAGAAAGAAAGAAAGAAAGAAAGAAAGAAAGAAAGAAAGAAAGAAAGAAAGAAAGAAAGAAAGAAAGGGCTTCCTGACACAGAAAGAGGCCAACAGCAGCTCCAAGATTCGGCTTCTAAACTTTTCTTCCACTGGTGAATTCGTCTCTACATCCCCTATAGCTGTTTAATGGACTCACTCCAAGAAATGCCTGTAAGTCACAAGAAAGCACTGATTTTTCAATTCTGACAACCTGAGTCCCCATCTCAGTTCAATTAAATTCCCTCCTCTGGAAAATGGAAAGATGCCAATGGCAGAGATGCATTGTGAGGTAAAAACGCGTGCTGGAAAGCACAGAAACTGGCATTTTGTAGGTGCTCTGGGAGTACCTGGTGCCACAGAGGGGCGCACAGAGATGTGGGAAGCTAAAGATAGTTTGAGGGAAACACAGCAAATTTAAGGAGCTGGGGACAGGGTGAGGGGATGGCACAGTCTGAGGTTGTTCTGTCATCCTGAGTGCCTGTGCCTGTGCCTGTGCCGAGTGCTGTGTGTGTGTGTGTGTGTGTGTGTGTGTGTATGTGTTTGTGTGAGTGTGTATGTGTGTGGTGTGATGTGGTGTGGTATGTGTGTGTGTGTGGTGTGTGGAGTGTGTGTGTGTGTGTGTGTGTGTGTGTGTGTGTGTATGTAGTCTCCACAAAAGCCAGAAGGAATGTAACCCCTGGAACTGGAGTTACATAGGGTTATAAGCCAACATGGGGATCAAACCAGTAACCTCTGCAAGAGCAGCCAGTGCTTTTAGGCAGTAGGCTATCTCTATATTCCTTGTTTTGGAGTTTTTAAACTGCAATCATGTTCTGTACCAGATATATGCAGTTCTCTCCCTCCCTCCCTCCCTCTCTCTCTCTCTCTCTCTCTCTCTCTCTCTCTCTCTCTCTCTCTCTCTCATAAACAACCCTGGTGAGCCCCATCAACTACACAATCATGACACTAGAGGACATCATCGTGCTAAAAACATCTCTGTGCTTGGCCATTTGGTACGTTATTCACTGCCAGTATGGTTATAGGTCATTTGTGGCCCCCATTATAAGACAAGGCAATCTGTATTTCAATGACTTATTGGATAGTCACAATTATGCTCATGCTGAAAAGAGAGAAAGTTATAGGAACCTAGAAGGAGAGCAGACCTCATTGGCACACTGTAACACCCTCTGTCCTTAAGACTGGGTAGACACTACAGTTTAGGGCTCATAGCCAGGTGACATCTCTGGGTGAGAAGCCATGATCATCTGTGCCAGCTCCTTCTACCACAGTTCTCCCATTGCTCCACTCCATCCTCCATAGCTCTGACCAATTCCAGGACCCAGCTTCTTTCCCACCTGAGCAGTTTCATGTTACCAATGGAGCTTTTAAGGGAAACCCTACCTTGCTGCTCCTCTCTGCAGGTCAGTGACTGTGGTGTGTGACTCTGGGGAGAATGTAAAATTCTCTGTTTTACTTCTTTAATATGAGCCAGTTCTTGTCTTTCAATAGATGGTGCAGGTAGGCTCAGGTGAATGGAAGAAAGAGAAGCCCAGATTTGCCCCAATTGTACTTAATCCTGAGCATGTCCAGTTCATTCAGGAAAACCAGATTGTGCCAGGCAATGAAAACATCCAAAGGTGTTGTTAGATGCCCATTTGCTTATTTAAAAATCTAAATTCAAGTATACACTGAAAATTCTAAATTAACAGTGCATCTAATTCAAAATAATAAATAGTTTTTCATAACTACTTTTTTAGAGTTATGCAAAAATTACACAGCAATGCAAACATTGGGAAATAGTTTAATCTTGACTAGTATGTGAAATGCAAACACTTGTAAGAATGGAAAAGAAAAAAGGAAGAAATCAGTGGCTGGATAAATGGCTTAGTCCTTAGGAGCACTGGATACTCTTCCAGAGAACATGGAATGGTTGACATTACCCATGTAACAGCTGAAAATTATTTGTTACTTCAGTTTCAAAAATCCAATATTTTCTTCTGACCTTCAAAGGAGAGCCATATATATGTATAGGTAGAAAGTACACAAACATAAATGTAAGTAAACATTCAAATATATATAACATTTTTTAAGTCAAGAGGCAGGAGAAGTGAAACCTGTAATCCCAGGATTTGGGCACCTGAAGAGCTGATGCAAGTTTAAGACCAGTCAGGACTACAAAACCAGATCCTATCTCAAAAAAAATAGGCAAAAACAAATAGTGTAGCTCTAAGAGAAAGCATTTGCCTAGAATTCCCTGTGAGGAGTTGGGGGCTTGGCTTAGTGGTAGAATCCCTGCCTAGAATCCCTCAGTGAGGGGCCAGGGGCATCACTCAGTTGTAGAGCCCCTTCATAGAATCCCTCTGTGAGGAGCTGGAGTGTGGCTCAGTAGTAGAGTCCCTGCTTAGAATCCCCCAGCCAGGTTTGGGGGCATGTCTCAGTGGTAGAACTCCTGCCTAAAATCCCCCAGTGAGGGGTTGTGGGCGTGGCTCAGTGATAGAGTCCCTGCCTGGAATTCCTCAGTGAGGTATTTTCCTCAATTACTGTCTACCTCATATACTATGCCACTCTTGGCACAGCACCGAAATCATAACCAGATGCTAAACCTATGCTACTGGACTCCCCACCAACAACCAAGAAGCAAAGTTTATTATGTTACCCAGTCTGTGATAGTCTGTATGGCAGCATAAAACAGACTATTAGAGTCTAATATATTTTTAAGACAGGATCTTAGTTTGTAGCCCACGCTTGTCTCCAACTCACAGCCCTAATGCCCAAACCTCCCTTGTGCTGAGATTGTAGGTATGCACTGCTGTGTCCTGCTTAAGTCAGGCTCAAACACTTGCTCAGAAACTGCCTCTGACCTGTTCCCTACTCCTCACTCTCATCATTGTCTCATCTAGAGCTGGCCAGATCTTTCCTTTGATGCATCCCTCTTTTTGCTCCACCTCTGAGCTCTGTCTTTTCCACCATCTCCACCTCTCTCACCTCCCCCTGTCTCTCTTTGTCTCTGATATATGTCTACTGTGTGTTTTTCCTAGGGAGTTATGAACATACACACATCTGTTCACCCTATATAGGGGCCCCAGGAACAGGCCAAATAAACAGCTCCACCAAGTTTTGCATGGTGAGCCAGTGACTGTATTGGGGTGACTTACAGGAAGATAGGTGAGTGATTGACAGCATTGGAGCAAAGGAGAATGGATTGCTGAGAGACTGAAGCACTGAGAAGTTGTGAGCAGAGACTCAACCAAATACAACGCTTGTTTTTTGGTTTAAGGTGCTAGGCATTAAAAATTCCCTATGTACCACTGAGCTACAGCACTCAACCATTCCAGTACCTGACTTGTGTTTGTTTTGATTTGGCAACTGAAGTGGAAACTTAAGTGGTGAGTCAGTTGTGTTGCATGGCAATCACAGAAAATAATGTTTTCCTGGAGTGGACATAGGTGAAAGACTAAGGCAGACTCATGAAGGAAACTTTCACTGAAGCACACACAGGAGAGAGGAAGTTATGCTAAAGCAAGCATGTGAAGGATACATAATGAAGGATTCTTTGCTAAAGATACTCATGTATTGGTCCACCTTACATTGCGAAGTTGAGCTGCATTTGTTGGGAGTCTGTGGATTTGGACTGATTGGATGCACTGCCAACACAATAGCCATGCTGAGGCAAGGCCTGTGGAGGACACTAGATGTGTGGAGAGTATAAATAGGACTCCACAGAGTGTCAGAGACAGAGCTTTGCTTGCAGAAAAAGCTAGCTGTGCAATACTTGTGCCTCTCATGTCTTTACTGATCTTTGCTTTCCTGAGAGAGGCAAAGCTGAGAACTTCTCTTGGAGTTCCTCCTAGTCCCTCCTGCTGATGTGTCCCAAGGTTGAGGCCTGGATATGTCTGCTAGGTCGTGTCACTGCTTTTGCTACCCCAACTCTACTGAACTGCATTTTTGGTATGTCTATGAAGGCTTTTCAATTGGATTGAGCTTCTGCTGCCTGCTGTCTTGTGAACTGAACTGCTGATTTCCAGACAAGGCAGATGGTATTTGCTCCAAAGAACCTTTATAAACAAGTCCTCTTCCCCTGTAATCTAACATCATTTCATTCTCACTACCTCTGGTGGGTGGTGGGCTTCAAGGGATGTTAAAGCATTTTAAGAACCATCATTGATTTTTTTCTTTCCAGCAGATGTGGAGGCAGGTATGGCCAGGAGAATAGGGAACACAGGAGTGACAGGACAGCTGGGACAGGGTCCATCGAGGCTCCACCTGCACCCAGGATCTGGGCTATGCCACAGCACTCTTTCCATGGGAGAGCCAGTCACCCAGGAGTGCTGAGACAGGCTTGCAGACCTACAGGAGGGACAAGTGCCAGACAGAGACAGCAGGATCAACTAACACCAGAGATAACCAGATGTAGAAAGGCATACTCAGGAATGTTTCCAAGAGAAACCAAGCCAACATGTCACCATCTGAACCCAGTACTCCCACAGCAACAAGTCCACAACACAACAGAAATGCAAGATTTGGACTTAAAAATCACAGCTCATGAGGCTGATGGAGGGCTTCAGGAAGGACATAAATAACTCCCTTAAAGAAATACAGAAAAACAAAGGTAAACAGGTAGAAGAAGCCCTTAAAGAATTACAGGAACAAAACCAAACAGGAGAAGGACTTCAACAAAATCATCCAGGATCTAAAACTGGAGGTAGAAACAGTAAAGTAATCTCAAAGGGAAACAACTCTGAACATAGAGAACCTAGGAAAGTAGTCAGGAGTCATGGATGAAAGCATCAACAACAGAATACAAGAGATAAAAGAGAGAATCTCAGATGCAGAAGATAGCATAGAATACATTGACACAACAGTCAAAGAAAATACAAAATGCAAAAAGCTACTAGCCCAAAACATCCAGGAAATCCAGGACAAAATGAGAAGACCAATCCCAAGGATTACAGGTATAGAAGAAAGTGAGGATTCATATCTTAAAGGCTCAGTAAATATCTTCAACAAAATTATAGATGAAAACTTGCCTAACCTAAAGAAAGAGATGCTCATGAACATACAAGAAGCTTACAGAACTCCAAAGAGACTGGACAAGAGCAAAAATTCCTCCCATCACATAATAAGCAAAACACCAAGTGCATAAAACAAAGAAAGAATATTAAAAGCTGTGAGAGAGAAAGGTCAAGTAACATATAAAGGCAGACCTACCAGAATTACACCAGACTTCTCACCAGAGACTATAAAAGCCAGGAGAGCCTGGGCAGATGTTGTACAGACCCAAAGAGAACATAAATGTCAGTCCAGACTACTACACTCAGCAAAACTTTCAATTACCATAGACGGAGAAAACTAGACATTCCATGACAAAAGCAAATTTACACAATATTTTTCCACAAACTGTGAGCCAGCTGCAGTTTGTGTGGGGACTGATTTAAAGCCGCGCTGCAAGAGGCAAACATGGCTGGGACAAAAACCACTTTTTAAAGCCCAGAAGCCTCATGTTTTGGGAAAACTTTGGTTTAACTTATGAAATTTGTATAATCGCTTTATTAATTGTTTTTAATTGGCCTTAACAGTATAAGGTTTTACATATCTTGACTAAAGAGTTATAAATTAATTGGTTATGATTTAAAAGGTATAGCGTTAAGAAAAGTTTAGTTTAAAACTGGTGATTCAGTGTTGGATCCTTCTTATCTAGCTACACGTGGCCTAACACAACTCATGCCTTGTTCTTGTTTATAATTACTCTTAAAGGCATGAGTATATTTTGCATGTCTTGACTATATGATTATTGGCTTATAAGTCACTGGGCATGATTCAAAAGGTATACATTATTAACAAAAAGTTAGGTTAAAACTGGTAGTTTATGATATTAGCCATTTTAAACAACACGGGGCATGATGCAACCCAGGAAATACAGGCCTCTAAGATGCTTCTAAATTGTCATGGTGTTTTGTGTGAATCTTAACCTAGATATTAGACTTATAAAGATTAAGTTTTAAAATAATATCTCTTTAATAAGTTACACTGTCATACAATTGAAAATAAGAACTGGTAGACAGTTTAGATGATCTATTTGATCCAGATTTAGTTTTGGTGTCGGATATCTGTATAGGAAACTATCCATTTCTTCCAGATTCTCCAGTTGTGTTGAGTATAGGTTTTTGTAATAGGATCTAATGATTTTTTTGAATTTTTTCAGTTTCTGTTGTTATATCTCCCTTTTCATTTCTAAGTTTGTTAATCTGTATACTGTCTCTGTGCCTTTTGGTTAGTCTGGCTAACGGTTTATCTATTTTGTTGATTTTCATCTAAACAGTCCCATAACACCTGAAGAAATAAAAAGGGTCATAGAAAGTCTCCCAACCACAAAAAAGCACAGGACCAGATGGCGTGCGTGCAGAATTCTATCACACCTTCATAGAAGACTGTACAGAGCCTTATTGGGGCAGTCATGCACATGGTTTGAGTTTGACTTTGGTCAAGGACAATCCCTGGCTTTGGGGCAGGAATCCCTATTAGGACATAATAGGGAAGTAGGTTAAAGCAGGAATTTTTATCCTTGGGTGGAGTGCTAAGAGTATAGGACTATGGTCAAGGTTAACTTCTCCCAGATAGCCAGGATCCTGCTCCACCTAGGGTGGAGCACTCAAATTAAAGGTTAAGTTCATTGTACCTCCAGGTCTAGGAATTCCTGAATTAAGCAGGTGACCCACCCAGCTGCAGGAGCAGTTGAGACAAGGACCTCCAAGAGAAGCTAGTGGATGGCTATAAAATTAACTCAAGCACATCAGTAGCCTTCCTCTACTCAAAGGATAAACAAGATGAGAAACAAATCAACGAAATGACACCCTTCACAATAGTCCCAAATAATATTTCATACCTCGGTGTGACCCTAATAAATCAAGTGAAAGATCTGTAGGACAAGAACATCAAGCCTCTGAAGAAAGAAATGGAAGAAGGTCTCAGAAGATGGAAAGATCACCCATGTTCATGGATTGTCAGGATCAATATAGCAAAAATGGCCCTCTTGCCAAAAGCAATCTACAGATTCAGTGTAATCCCCATTAAAATCCCAAATCAATTCTTCATAGATCTGGAGAGAGCAATTCTTAATTTCATCTGTAATAAAAAAAAAAAACCCAGTATAGCAAAAACTATTCTCCACAACAAAATATCTTCAGGGGAATCACCATCCCTGACCTAAAGCTCTACTACAGAGTAATTGTGATAAAAACTGTTTGGCATTGGTATGCAGACAGGCAGGAAGATCAGTGGAATAGAATTGAAGACCCAGAAAAGAACCCACACACATATGGTCACTTGATATTTGATAAAGGAGCTAAAAACATCCAATGGAAAAAAGACAGAATTTTTAACAAATGGTGCAGGATCAACTGGAAGTCAGCATGCAGAAAAATGCAAATTGAACCATACTTATCTCCTTGTACAAAGCTCACATTCAAGCAGATCAAGGATCTACATATAAAACCAGACACACTGAAGTTTATAGAGGAGAAAGTGGGGACAAATCTTGAGCATATGGCCACAGGGGAAAAGTTCCTGAACTGAACACCAATGGCTTTTGCTCTAAGAACAAGAATCGAAAAATGGGACCTCATAAAACTGCAAAGCTTCTGTAAGGCAAAGGGCATGGTCAATAGGACAAAATGAAAACCAATGAATTAGGAAAAAATATTTACCAATCCTACATATGATAGAGGGCTAATATCCAGTGTATACAAAGAACTCAGGAATTTTGTCTCCAGAGAGTCAAATAACCCTATTAAAAAAGGGGGTACAGAGCTAAACAGCTGAAGAAACTTGAATGGCTCTAAAGAACCTAAGGAAATGCCACATAATCCTCTGGGTATATGCCCAGGAATGGTATAGCAGGGTCTTCCTGAAATGTCATGCCCAGTTTTCCGAGGAACCACCAGACTGATTTCCAGAGTCGTTGTACTATCTTACAATCCCACCAGCAATGGAGGAGTTTTCCTTCTTCACCACATCTTCTCCAAAAATTGTTGTCCCCTGAGTTTTTCATCTTAGCCATTCTGACTGGTGTGAGGTGAAATTTCCGGGTTGTTTTGATTTGCATTTCCCTAATGACTAATGATGTTGAACAATTTTTAGAGGTCCTTCTCAGCCATTCAAAATTCTTCAGGTGAAAATTCCCATCTGTTGATTCTTGTTCTTGGAGCATAAGTCATTGGTGTTCTATTCAGGAAAATTTCCCCTGTGCTCATGTGTTCAAGTTTCTTCCTCACTTTCTACTCTATAAGTTTCAGTGTTTCTGGTTTCATGTGGAGGTCCTTGATCCACGGGACTTGAGTTTTGAGCAAGGAGATAAAAATGGGTCGATTTGCATTTTTCTGCTTGCCGACCTACAGTTGATCCAGCACCATTTGCTAAAATTTCTGTCTTTTATTCCCACTGGATGTTTTTAGCTCCTTCGTCAAATATCAAGTAACTGCAGGTGTCTTGATTCTAGGAACGCAATGTATATTCCACAATACGATATTTTATAGGGAATCACAGTTAAGTGATTGAATGAATCTCAGAACAGACTTTGAACTTTGGACTTTTAAACTTGTTGAGGCTATGATAGAGTATTGAGACTTTTGAAGTTGAACTAAATGTATTTTTGCTTTATGTTGTGGCCAGGTATGGTCCCTATGCTTGTTTAAATATGATTGGCCCAGGGAGCGGCACTTTTAGGAGGTGTGACCTGTTGGAGGAGGAGTGTTACTATGGGGATGGGATTTGAGAGCCTCCTATTAGCCCCCTGGAAGCCAGTCTCTCCTGGTGCAGCTGGATCAAGATGCAGAACACTTGGCTCCTACATCACAAAATCTGCCTTGATGCCTTGATCTTACTGCCATGATGTTAATGGACTGAAATTCTGATCCTGAAAATCAGCCCCAATTAAATGTTGCCTTTTATAAGAGTTTATATGCTCATGGTGTCTCTTCACAGCAATGAAACCCAAACTAGGACAGTCCCCATAGACTCCTGTGTATGAACAAGACTCTGGGGACCAGGGAGTGGAATGTGATGGTGTGCATATTCTTGGACCATGGAAACTGGCACTGTTAGGGGGTGTGGCCTTGTTGGAATAGGTGTGGCATTGTTGGAAGAAGTGAGTCACTATGTAGGCAGACTTTGGAGGGCTTCAAGGCTTAATCTCTATCCAGTGTTGAAGAGGGCCTCCTGCTGACTGCCTTAAGAAGACTCTTCTCCTGGCTGCATTTGGATCAAGATTTAGAACTCTCATTTCCCCTAGCACTATGTCTGCCTCGATGCTGCCATGTTTCCTGACATAATGATAATGAACTAAATTTCTGTAAGCCAGCTCCAATTAAATGTTGTCCTGTATAAGAGTTGCCTGTGTCATGGTGTCTCTTCACAGCAGTGGAAATCCTAAGACAAAGACATATGTAAAAATATCACATGCCTCCTATCAGATCACTATGGAGTAAGAGTGGTTTTCAATAGCAACAAAAACAGCAGAAAGCCCACATACACATGGACGCTGAACAATACTCTACTCAATGACAACTTGGCCAAAGAAGAAATAAAGAAAGAAATCAGAGACTTTTTAGAATTTAATGAAAATGAAGGCACAACATACCCAAATCTTTGGGACACAATGAAAGCAGTGTTAAGATGAAAACTCATAGCCCTGAGTGCCTCCAAAAAGAAAATGGAGAGAGCATACACGAGCAGTTTAATGACAGACCGAAAGCCCTGGGACAAAAAGAAGCCAATTCACCCAGGAGGAGTAGAAGACAGGAAATCATCAAACTCAGGGCTGAAATCAATCAAGTGAAAACAAAGAGAACCATACAAAGAATCAACGAATCCAGGAGCTGGTTCTTTGTGAAAATCAACAAGATAGTAAACCCTTAGCCATTCCGACCAAAGGACACAGAGAAAGTATTCAAATTAACAAAATTAGAAATGAAAAGGGGATATAACAACAGAAACTGAGGAAATCCAAAAAATTATCATATCCTCCTACAAAAGCCTATACTCAACACAACAGGAGAATCTGGAGGAAATGGACAATTTCCTAGACAGATACCAAATCCCAAAATTAAATCAGTATCAAATGGATCATCTAAACAGTACCATAACTCATGAAGAAATAGAAGGGGTCATAGAAAGTTTTCCAACCAAAAAAAAAAAAAAAGAAGAAGAAGAAGAAGCACAGGTCCAGATGGTTTCAATGCAGAATTCTATAAGACCTTCAAATAAGACCTAACACCAATACTCTTCAAACTATTCTACAAAATAGCAACAGAAGGAACACTACCCAATTTCTTCTACGAAGTCACAATTATGCTGATACCAAAACCACACAAAGATCCAACAAAGAAAGAGAACTTCAGACCAATTTCCCTTATGAGCATCGATGCAAAAACACTCAATAAAATTCTTGCCAACCGAATCCAAGAACACATAAAAATGATCATCCACCATGATCATGTAGGCTTTATCCCAGGGATGCAGGGTTGGTTCAATATACGGAAATCCATCAATCCAATCCACTATATAAACAAACTCAAAGAAAAAACAACATGGTCATTTCATTGGATGTTGAAAAATCATTTGACAAAATTCAGCATCCTTTCAAGTTTACAGTCTTGGAAAGAACAGGAATTCAAGGCCCATACCTGAACATAGTAAAAGCAATATACAGCAAACTGGTAACCAGCATCAAACTAGATGGAGAGAAACTTGAAGCAATCCCACTAAAATCAGGGACTAGACAGGGTTGCCCCCTTTTTCCTTATCTTTTCAATATTGTACTTGGGGTATTAGCTCAGGCAATTAGACAACATAAAGAGGTGAAAGGGATACAAATTGGAAAGGAAGAAGTCAAACTATTTACAGATTATATGATAGTCTACCTAAGTCACCCAAAATACTCCACTAGAGAACTCCTACAGCTGATAAACAACTTCAGCAAAGTGGCAGGTTATAAAGTCAACTCGAGCAAATCAGTAGCCTTCCTATAATCAAAGTATTAGCAGGCTAAGAAAGAAATTAGGGAAATGACAGGCTTCACAATAGCCACAAACAGTAAAACATACCTTGGGGTGACTTCCCAAACAAGTGAAAGATCTGTTTGATAAGAACCTCAAGACTCTGAAGAAGGAAATGGAACTAGACCTCAAAAAATGGAAAAACCTCCCATGCTCATGGATTGGCAGGATTAATATAGTTAAAATGGCCATTTTGCCAAAGCAATATACAGATTCAATGCAATACCCATCAAAATCCCAACTCAGTTCTTCATAGAGTTAGAAAGAGCAATTCTCAAATTCATCTGGAATTACAAGAAACCTAGGATAGCTAAAACTATTCTCAACAACAAAAGAAATTCTGGGGAAATTAGTATCCCTGACCTCAAGCAATACTACCGAGCAATAGTGTTAAAAACTGCATTGTATTGGTACAGTGAAGGGCAGGCGGATCAATGGAACAGGATTGAAGATCCAGAAATGAACCCACACACCTATGGCCACTTGATCCTCGACAAAGGGGCTGAAAACATCTAATGGAAAAAAGATAGTCTTTTCAACAAACGGTACTGGTTCAACAGGAGGTCAGCATGCAGAAGAATGAAAAATTGATCCATCCTTGTCTCCTTGTACTAAGCTCAACTCCAAATTGTTCAAGGACCTACACATAAAGGCAGACACTCTGAAGCTAATAGAAAAGAAACTGGGGGAGACCCTTGAGGACATCTGTACAGCGGGAATCTTTCTGAACAGATCACCAATAGCGTATGCTGTAAGATCAAGAATTGACAAATGGGACCTCATAAAATTACAAACTTTCTGTAAGGCAAAGGACACCATCAAAAGGACAAATCGGCAACCAACAAATTGGGAAAAGATCTTCACCAACCCTACATCAGAAAGAGGGAAAATATCCAACATATACAAAGAACTCAAGATGTTAGACCCCAGAACACCAAATAACCCTATTAAAAAATGGGGTAGAGAGTTAGACAAAGAATTCTCACCTGAAGAACTTCGGATGGTGGAGACACATCTTAAAAAATGCTCAACTTCATTAGTCATTAGGGAAATGCAAATCAAAACAACCCTAAGATTTCACCTTACACCAGTCAGAATGGCTAAGATTAAAAATACAGGAAACAGCAGGTGTTGGCGAGGATGTGGAGAAAGAGGAACACTCCTCCACTGCTGGTGGGGTTGCAAATTGGTACAACCACTCTGGAAATCAGTCTGGCGGTTCCTCAGAAAACTGGGCACCTCATTTCCAGAAGATCCTGCTATACCACTCCTGGGCATATACCCAGAGAATTCCCCAGAATGTAATAAGGATACATGTTCCACTATGTTCATAGCAGCCCTATTTATAATTGCCAGAAGCTGGAAAGAACCCAGGTATCCCTCAACAGAAGGGTGGATGCAAAAAATGCGGTATATATGCACAATGGAGTACTATTCAGCCATTAGAAACAATGTATTCATGAAATTCTTAGGCAAATGGATGGAGCTGGAGGACATCATACTAAGTGAGATAACCCAGACTCAAAAGATGAATCATGGTATGCACTCACTAATAAGTGGATATTAACCTAGAAAACTGGAATACCCAAAATATAATCCACACAACAAATGAGGTACAAGAAGAATGGAGGAGTGGCCCCTTGTTCTAGAAAGACTCAGTGAAGCAGTATAGGGCAAAACCAGAACAAAGAAGTGGGAAGGGGTGGGTGGGAGAACAGGGGGAGGGAAGGGGGCTCATGGGACTTTCGGGGAGTGGGGCCTAGAATAGGGGAAATCATTTGAAATGTAAATAAAAATATATCGAATAAAAAATATGTTTGGCCTTGTTTTTTACTTATGTTATTAAGCTATCATATAGCCTTAAGATGTCTATAAGCTATAGATTTTTATAGTGATATACTATATAAAAGTCAAAACATTTCCAGCCTCTTTATGGACTATGTTTATTGATTAAAAGATTTTTTACTGATACTAGAAGAGGTTCAATTCAAAAATCATGATTTTTTTTAAAGCTTAAGCCTAACAGGTTCTAGTCTCAAAAGCTACTCTAACAGTCCAAGTCTCATAAAACTACTATAATTAAATACAAGTTGATAGTCAGTAAACTTATGAGTGACTATATCATTTAATGAGCTCAAAATTATATTAAAAGGCATAACAGGAACTGAAGTACTTAATTGCGATAAGCTTTTTTAGCCTCCTGTTTTACCTTACCTAGGTACAGTTTAGGGCTGATAACTAGGAACAGACATAAGTTTTTTTAAACCCAGATATACTTTATATGTACTAGCCTTAAAACCTGCCAGAGATCTGCTGAATGTGGCATTAAATGTTTAAACTTACTATGACAGACACACTCCCAAATGCTAATGGTGACCTCCCCCATGGTCTCCAAGAACTTTGGACACAGCAATAAAAATCTAAACTGGATTGTATTACCCCAATCATTAGGCAAGACTGTCAGGGCCTGGACTAAACTATGGACAAGCAGGGACCACCCGTAGGGTTGACAGTCCTCTCCCATGTTCCTCCTCCACAGGGAAAATGACAGAGCTTGTCATCTTCTGGGCCTGATGGACTGACTGCATTTGCCATGATGCAATGGAGGTCACAGGAATGGGGGAGAGCTGTCTAGGTAGCAGCTGTGAATTAATCTGTCATTTTAATTAATATCCAGCATATAGATTATAATTTATCCTCCTCAGGTCTCTGATCACATTGACAGCTAAGCTAACTGTAGCTTGACAGCTAGAGGACAACAAGAAAAAAGCTCCTTACCCCAAGGTAATCAACCAATGTGTGAGCTCATTAGTCAATTCATTAGCTTCATTAGCTAATTAATCTACCAGATCTGTAATTAGATAGGATATCAGGTTTGACTTGCTCGAAGGCTTCATGTTACAGAAAAACAGGTTTCAGATGTAGATTTTTGGTATTCCCCTATCTAAAGGATTTCACTTTACATTGACTGCTCCCAGTGAATAACCACCCTTATCTCATAGTAAATAATTGGATAGGAAGAAGAAGTAAACTTTCTGCAAGGTGTGAGGATATGAAACCTTAAGTTATGAGGATTTAAAAAAAAATTGTTTTTAGGGTCTAAGATAATGTTTTGACCTTGGTAAATGCCAGTTGTGAAGGTTGAAGGATGTGGAATAACTCTGATGGTGATAGAAAAGTGGTTTGACATCCATGAAAGGAACAAAATGTCTTCAGATTTATTCCCCTCTGTATGCTACCATTATATTAGGACTTCAATAGTTCAGAGTTTTAACATTTGTCAATGGAGTTCTAATGAATTATTCGCTTAACTCTGGTAAAACTTACCACTATATGGTCTACTATCATACTTATAAGTTCAAGTTGTTAAGCATCCTTCGGTTCTCTTTTATCTATAGACTTAAAGACATTTGTCATTGTTCTAAATGTACATATTGATTCTTCTGAATAGAAGGGGAAAGACCCTCTGAATGCTCTGCTCCAAGGAAGGTTTTTGTTTGCACTGAGACCACCATAAAGAAGGCTCATGGTTTTCACAAATACTGTTTACCAAGCCTCTACTATAACACAATATAGTATTTAGTACCCGTACCTAAAATGTGTATTTCAAAACATACTACAATTACCATTTCTATAATTTATCTATTTTGTAAACATAAAAGATTCTTGTAAGTTGCAGAAAATATAATCAGATTCGCATCTCATGGGTCAAATGTATTCCTTCTTGATAAGCACCCCTGTCAATCAACAGCTTAACTTTCCCACCTGTTGCTTATTCCAGAGGGAGGGATCCCCCTTCCCAGGTTCTGGGACTCCCCTAACCCAATTATCAAGACCATAGGTTTCAGAATTTTAAAGGTACACCTAAGAAAAAAAGTTTTCTCCCTAGCATACTTAACTTTGTTTTTTTCCATCCAATATATATATGTGTGTGTATGTGTGTGTGTGTGTGTGTGTGTGTGTGTGTGCGTTTCAGCATCCTGCCAAATCCACATGTTTGCTCAAAATCTGCATCCAGAACAGTTCCAGAGAAGGGACCCACAGGTGCTCCTGTCTTCCCTCACAGGCTCTTCTACTGGGCCTGCACTTCCCTGGCCACAGAAAGTGCCACAGATCCTGGAAATCAGTGAAAGTCCAACTTTCCTGGGACTTGCCCAGCATCCCAAATTCCTTATGTTTCCCAAAGACAAACCATCACCTCAAAGTTAGCAGAACATAGTTTAAAGGACAGGACAACCATACTACTGCTCCACCACTACCCCTTCCTTGTCCCTCATTTTTATTTAAACAAGAAGGGAGAAGTGTTGGCTTATAATTCTTCTAGACTTCTCCCAGGGACCTAGCAACAGCCTGCATCATCATCTGCCACCACTGCCTGATTGGTGCATGCCAGATGCAGTAGGGAGAGCACAGAGAAAGGACTGCTTGCTATCCCTCCCCCTCTCCCTCTACTCTATCCCCCTTCTCACTCACTTTCTCCAGCCTGGTCCCTCACCGGTGTTCAGGCCAACTTCTGTTTCTGTCCTTTCTTTCCTCCTCTGTCCCCTTTCTCTAAATTCTCACTCCCCTTTCTTCCCAAAATGAACCTCCATTATATCACATTTGTCACAGGATGTGATTTACCAGGGTGAATCCTTGGCATGGTCCTGCCACTTACCCCCTTCCCCCTCCTGCCGCTGTGTTAATATTCTTAGCATTGCCTTTAAACACTTCCCAAAAGTCCTCATGACCTGGATGCTCCTTTGGTTCAAGACTCTCCTCATAGGGCTCTAGCCAGGGTGGATGGGATCATTCTACAGGGCAGCTGGGAGAGACTCAGTAAACAGGGACCTATTGTTGTTTGTGTCCAGAGAGTGGTTCTGCCCTCTAGTGTTTGGGAAAGGAATCACAGGTCTGCTTCACCTGTGGAGAAGGGCAGAAAAGCTTCATTTTTCTTCAGTGCCCCATTGGCATCCAGGAAGTGCTCAGGATTGAAAGTGTCTGGTTGTTCAAAGTACCGTGAGTCATGGAGAGCTGAACTCAGGATGGGATACACCTCAGTGTTCTAGGAGAAGTTACAAGATACAAAGATGTTATTTTATCCTGATTCCCATTGGCAAAACAGTCAGTCCCTAAGTAAAAGAGAATTTTGGGAAATCACAGACAGGATGTGGTTGGTGATTAGGAATATGGAGTATGCTCATGGAGTAGCAATGAGGAATAGCAGCTGGTCTCACCTTGGGGAGCAGGTACCCTTGGAGCATGATGTCCTTGGTGATTCTATGTGGCACTCCAGTAGGGATAAGATCTGAAAATCTCTGAATCTCGTGGATGACTGCATCAATGTATGGCATTTTGATCCGGTTATCAAGGGCTGGCAGCCGGTGTGAGCCGATCACCTGATCAATCTCCTTTTGGACTTTCTCTACACAGAAAAGGGGGAGAGTGGATCAGCTATACCAGCTTTATAATAATGATTTTGTATTCTATCAGCCAACTTCCAGGACAAGTGTGCAGTAAGGAGGCTCTGCTGAGGAACAGAGAGATTTTTAGGGTACGAACAACTCTCCTGCCCTTAAGTGCCTGTCTCTATGTGCCCATGTTTAAAACTACATTAAATCTCTTTTCCATGAACTCCGACCTCATTTCAGCAGGGCTTTGCTAAAGAAAGAAAAATAGACAGCAAATGGCTACTGCACAGTGTAACTTGAGAGCTATCATGATGAGACACGAGTAGGTGAAGAGAAGCAGAAAACATCCTCATCTAGGCAATGAACTGACTACACACACACACACACACACACACACCACAGTTTTACATGGAACTTTATATTAAGAACTTGAAGCTGGGTCCTCAGAAATGTAACAGAGAAGTAGGTAGAATAGTAAATTAAACAATCAACAAATGCATGTAGAAATGAATACATAAGAAAATCAATGGATAAATGAATATAAAGACAGATTCATGATTTAATGAAAAACACACTAAGCATAGGATTATGTATTCAACTTGTAAGTCAGCATATGGTAAAATTGGTGGATGAATGGGGGAATGGATAGACAAACAAAAGAAGAATTCAAAGGACACGTAGTGAAAGGATTAAAAAATGGAACCTGTGTATAGAAGGAAGGGATGAGTGTATTAATGAATCAATGGCCAACAGTTTATTCATCTCTGCTGATTAAAGGAGCAACAATTAAATTGATTCTTTGAAATAAATTAGTGAAATGCCTACTTTGGTGTTTAAAGAATCAATAAATACACAAATATTTAACCAGTTTATATGTAAATGACTGACTGGGAGGATTCAAGGTGTGTGTGTGTGTGTGTGTGTGTGTGTGTGTGTGTCCTTACATGCATGTGAGTGTGAGTAAGAGTTTATTGTAAAGATAAGAGGATATATGAGTAAATAGGTCTTTAGATAGTTTGATGCTTAGTTGTGTGAGGATGACTGAAGGGGAATGGCCAATGACAGGTTCATTGATGAACAGACAAATAATGGTGGGTAAATGAACAGAATAAGTAGAAGGACGAAGAGGTGGATGGATAGAAAGACGAATAACAGATGAATGTAAAGATTGAAGGAAGGCAGGAAGGAAGGAGGGAAGGAAGGCAGGGAAGGAAAGATCAACCTTTCAGTGGAATAGAAGAGAAAACCGGGTGAGCTGAGATTACATTGACCCACAGCACTGCCTTAGTTTACAAGAAGAACAAAGCATTTAGAGTTCCAGATGTAAGTGGTCCATGTTTCTTTCATCCACTCAAACGTCCACAGGCAAAAAGTAGCTAGAAAATCCCTCTATTGCCCACATGTGGTGCACCTGCAACATGGGGGTACTTGACCATGAGCAGGAAGCCATAGTGGAGCATGGTGCTGCTCATCTCAGTTCCAGCAAAGAAGAGAGAGAGCACAGACATCATGAGGTTCTGGTGATGGAACTCTGGGAGAGAGAAGGACGGGTCAGGGGTAAATGAACCTTTGCTAGGACATGCACACACATCTCTGGGCACTGTCCTTCTGTCTCATACTGTCTGGACCTCTGGACATTACTCAGGCCCAGACAATGTACCTTGGTTTCTTCTGTCTTCTCTCTCTTCTTTGTTCTTTGGTGGTTTATCATGTTATGTCTCCTAGACTCTTTGTTCCTCTCTGGTCTTTTCTACTTTTGCATTTTCTCTTTCCTTTCCCTATTCTTTATTTTGTCCAGATGTTCTGCATCTTCTCCACTGCTTCTACCTATCCTCACCATCTTCTGTTCCCTCCCATTTTTTCTCTGACCACATACCCATCCTTCACTCTCACCCACCCCCTTTCTCATCCATGCAGGACTAACCTTCTCCATGTGTAGAAGGTAGGTATCAATGAAGTCCCGTGGAGCATTGGGGTTCAAGGTGGCCCTGTGCTTCTCCACATTCTGACCAATGTAGTCAAGGATTTTCTGCAGGTTTTTGGAGATTTGTCTATGGGTACCAGGAAAGTACTTCAGGACAGCAGAGAAGAGCTCAAAGACCTGTAAGAAGGGCCCAAGAGGTCACCTGGAGCTATCAGCACTCAAGAAGCAGGCTATGTTCCTAGGTTCCCCAGGGACAATTCTTTCCCTCCCTTTCCCTCCCCCAGCCTTCCCTTCCTCCCTTGCTCATCTTCTCTTGTTCCTTAATTTTAGTTCTGATGCACATACACACAGCATCCTATCAGACAATCTTGGAATCATTATTCAGCACACTCTTGCCTTGTATTCTCTAGTCTCTTTTTCTCTTTTCTCTCTCCTAAACCATCAGTTTGGTTTGGTTTGGTTTGGTTTGGTTTGGTTTGGATTGGTTTAGTTTGATCTTAATCAGATCTCATATTTTTTCACACTGTTGTCAAACTCAATACTTATACAGAGACATCTGTGATCTCTGATTGCTCATGTACTGTGATTGTATATATGGATCATGTCACCATGCCTGGCTTAGGTCATGCTAGGGATGAGCATAGAGGTTAATACGTGATAGACAAGTCCTGTACCCTCTTAGCCACAGCCATGACCCTGGGGCATCATTATCTTTATGACTGTCTGGATTATTGCTACATTCAGGTCTCTCCTCCTTGCTCACCCTCCCTCCCTCTGCCTCCAGGTCTCAGCCTCCTTGTTTCTCCATGTCATCTCTGCCTTTCTTCGTCCTTCAGACACTCTCTCCTTTATCCACAAAGCAGCTTCTTATTTCCTCTGCCCTGGATGCTCCTCTTTTCCCACCCACTGACCTGGCTGGACAATGAGCTTATGAGAGAAAAGGTCCGATAGAAGAACTCAAGCAGGCACAGGAACTGGCATTCTGAGTAGTCAAAGCGCTCTCCAAAGACAATGGAGCAGATGATGTTGGCCGTGATGCACTGGAAGATGAAGGTGGTGTCCAGGGGAGCTCCTGGAGGGTGGGGAAGCAGGACAGGAGACATAGTGTTAAGAATTGTAGGACATGGAAAGAGGCAAGTGGAGCTTCTGGGCAGCCAGCGGGAGAAGTTGGTGTGCTCAGGTGAATCCAGCGGGCCCCGGCAGGAGCCTTCAGGCACCTGCTTTGGGATCTGAACAGCCTGGGCCACAGTACTCGGTCTCCAAGAAGTGTGGGAGACCTGGTGTGTACCCAGAGGCAGTCTGGGAGCTCACAGCACAGCTCATTCCTGTGGCACAGAGCTTAGGCTTCAGTCCTGAGGCCTCTGGCAGTAGCCCTCAGACCTCTCAGCTTCCAGATCCAGATCAGCCTGAGCAGAAAGACCACATATCCAGGTCCTGAAAGAGGCAAGTGGGGCTTCCGTGCGGCCAGCAGGGAGAAGTTGGTGTGCTCCAGTGAATCCAGCAGGCCCCAGCAGGAGCCTTCAGGTGTCTGCTTCGGGGTCTGAACAGCCTGGACAACAACACCCTGTCTCCAGGCAGTGCAAGAGGTAAGCTGTGCACCAGAGGCCACCTGGGAAGGGGCAGCTTGCACTGGTGAGTCCAGAATTGACAACACCAACTAACACCAGTGAGAACTAGATGGCAAAAGGCAGACCCAGGAACGTCACTAATAGAAATCAAGGCAATATGGCAACATCTGAACCCAATTCTCCCTTACCAGCATGTCCTGGATACCCCATCACACCAGTAAAACAAGATTTGGATTTAAAATCACTGGTCATGATGCTGGTACAGGAACACATGAAGGACATACTTAAAGAAATTCAGGAGAAAATGGATCAAAAGTTAGAAGCCCTTGCAAGGGAAACACAAAAATCATTGAAAGAAATCCAGGAGAATACAAAAGCCAATAATGAGGAAACACAAAAAACATTTAAAGAAATATACAGGAAAGCACAAACAAGCAAGTGAAGGAGCTAAGCAAAACCATCCAGGATCTAAAATCAGAAGTAGAAACAACTAAGAAAACTCAAAGGGAGACAACTTTGGAGATAGAAAGCCTTGGGAAGAAATCAGGGGACAGAGATGCAAATATCAACAACAGAATACAAGAGATAGAAGAAAGAATCTCAGACACTGAAGATACCATAGAAACCATGGACTCAACACTTAAAGAAAATGCAAAATGCAAAAATCTTGTAACCCAAAATATCCAGGAAATCCAGGACACAATGAGAAGACCAGACCTAAGGATTATAGGCATAGATGAGAGTGAAGATTTACAACTTAAAGGGCCAGAAAATATCTTCAATAAAATTATGGAAGAAAACTTCCCTAACCTAAAGAGAGAGATGCCCATGAATATACAAGAAGCCTACAGAACTCCAAACAGACTGGACCAGAACAGAAATACTTCCTGTCACATAATAATCAAAACACCAAATGTTCTAAACAAAGAAAGAATATTAAAGGCAGTAAGAGAAAAAGGCCAAGTAACATATAAAGGAAGATCTATCAGAATCACAGCAGACTTTTCACCCGAGACTATGAAGGCTAGAAGATCCTGGGCAGCTCTCATGCAGACTCTAAGAGAACACAAATGCCAGCCAAAACTACTATATCCAGCAAAACTCTCAATCACCGTAGATGGAGAAACTAAGATATTCCATGACAAAACCAAGTTTACCCAATATCTATCCACAAACCCAGCCCTACAAAGGATAATAGGAGAAAAAAACCAATACAAGGAGGGAAACTTCACCCTGGAAAAAGCAAGATAGTAGTAACCTTTCATCAAACCCAAAACAAGTTAACCAATCAAATGTAAAAAATAACGTCAAAAATGACAGGAAGTAACAATCACTATTCCTTAATATCTCTTAACATCAATGGACTCAATGCCCCAATAAAAAGACATAGACTAACTGACTGGATATGGAAACAGGACCCTCCATTTTGCTGCTTACAGGAAACACACCTAAGGGTCAAAGACAAACACTACCTTAGAGTAAAAGGCTGGAAGACAATTTTACAAGCAAATGGTCTCAGGAAAGAAGCTGGAGTAGCCATTTTAATATCAGATAAAATTGACATTCAACCTAAAGTCATCAAAACAGACTCTGAGGGACACTTCTTGCTGGTCAAAGGAAAAATACAACAAGAAGAACTCTCAATCCTGAACATCTATGCTCCAAATGCAAGGGCACCTTCTTTTGTAAAAGAAACTTTATTAAAGCTCAAAGCACACATTGCACCTAACACAATAATTGTGGGTGACTTCAACACTGCACTTTCCTCAATGGACCGATCAGGAAAACAGAAACTAAACAGGGACACAATGAAACTAACTGAAGCTTTGGACCAATTAGATTTAACAGATATATATAGACCATTCTATCCTAAAGCAAAAGAATATACCTTTTTCTCAGCACCTCATGGTTCCTTCTCCAAAATCGACCAAATAATTGGTCACAAGACAGACCTCAACAAATATAAGAAGATCGAACTAATCCCATGCCTCCTATCAGATCACTATGGAGTAAAAGTGGTCTTCAATAGCAACAAAAACAACAGAAAACCCACATACACGTGGAAATTGAACAATATTCTACTCAATGATACCTTGGTCAAGGAAGAAATAAAGAAAGAAATTAAAGACTTTTTAGAACACAATGAAAATGAAGACACAACATACCCAAATCTATGGGACACAATGAAAGCAGTGCTAAGAGGAAAACTCATAGCCCTGAGTGCCTCCAAAAAGAAAATGGAGAGAGCATACATTACCAGCTTAATGACACACCTGAAAGCCCTGGAACAAAAAGAAGCTATTTCACCCAGGAGGAGTAGAAGGCAGGAAATCATCAAACTC
Source organism: Apodemus sylvaticus (assembly GCF_947179515.1). Lineage (NCBI taxonomy): Eukaryota > Metazoa > Chordata > Mammalia > Rodentia > Muridae > Apodemus > Apodemus sylvaticus. The sequence goes on from NC_067472.1 coordinate 188,034,396, forward strand.
AGGGCTGAAATCAATCAAGTAGAAACAAAGAAAACTATACAAAAAATCAACAAAACCAGGAGCTGGTTCTTTGAGAAAATCAACAAGATAGATAAACCCTTAGCCAGACTGACCAAAGGGCACAGAGAAAGTATCCAAATTAACAAACTTAGAAATGAAAAGGGAGATATAACAACGGAAACTGAGGAAATCCAAAAACTTATCAGATCCTACTACAAGAGCCTGTACTCAACACAACTGGACAATCTGGAGGAAATGGACAATTTCCTTGACAGATACCAAATACCAAAATTAAATCAGGACCAAATAGATCATCTAAACAGTCCCATAATGCCTAAAGAAATTGAAGGAGTCATAGAAAGTCTTCCAACCAAAAAAAGCACAGGACCAGATGGTTTCAGGGCAGAATTCTATCAGACCTTCAAAGAAGAGTTAACACCAATACTCTTCAAATTATTCCACAAAAAAGAAACAGAAGGAACACTACCCAATTCTATGGAGCCACAATTACGCTGATACCAAAACCACACAAAGATCTAACAAAGAAAGAGAACTTCAGACTAATTTCCCTTATGAACATCGATGCAAAAATACTCAATAAAATTCTTGCCAACCAAATCCAAGAACACATCAAAACGATCATCCACCATGATCAAGTAGGCTTTATCCCGGGAATGCAGGGTTGGTTCAATATACGGAAATCAATCAATGCAATCCACTACATAAACAAACTCAAAGAAAAAAACCACATGGTCATTTCATTGGATGCTGAAAAAGCATTTGACAAAATTCAGCATCCTTTCATGCTTAAAGTCTTGGAAAGAACAGGAATTCAAGGCCCATACCTAAACATAGTAAAAGCAATATACAGCAAACTGGTAGCCAGCATCAAACTAAATGAAGAGAAACTTGAAGCAATCCCACTAAAATCAGGGACTAGACAGGGCTGCCTGCTTTCTCCTTATCTTTTCAATATTGTACTTGAAGTACTAGCTCAGGCAATTCGACAACATAAGGAGGTCAAAGGGATACAAATCGGAAAGGAAGAATTCAAACTATCATTATTTGCAGATGACATGATAGTCTACCTAAGTAACCCAAAAAACTCCTACAGCTGATAAACAACTTCAGCAAAGTGGCAGGTTATAAAATCAACTCAAGCAAATCAGTGGCCTTCCTATACTCAAAGGATAAGCAGGCTGAGAAAGAAATTAGGGAAATGACCCCCTTCACAATAGCCACAAACAGTATAAAGTATCTTGGGGTGACTCTTACCAAACATGTGAAAGATCTGTATGACAAGAACTTCAAGACTCTGAAGAAGGAAATGGAAGAAGACCTCAAAAAATGGGAAAATCTCCCATGCTCATGGATGGGTAGAATCAATATAGTTATAATGGCTATCTTGCCAAAAGTGATCTACAGATTCAATGCAATACCCATCAAAATACCAAATCAATTCTTTACAGAGTTAGAAAGAGCAATTCTTAAATTCATCTGGAACAACAAAAAACCCAGGATAGCTAAAACTATTCTCAGCAACTAAAGAAAGTCTGGGGGAATCAGTATCCCTGACCTCAAGCATTACTACAGAGTAATAGTGTTAAAAACTGCATGGTATTGGTACAGTGACAGGCAGGAGGATCAATGGAACAGGATTGAAAATCCAGAAATGAACCCACACACCTATGGCCACTTGATCCTCGACAAAGAGGCTGAAAACATCCAATGGAAAAGATAGCCTTTTCAACAAATGGTGCTGGTTCAACTGGAGGTCAGCATGCAGAAGAATGCGAACTGATCCATCCTTGTCTCCTTGTACTAAGCTCAAATCCAAATGGATCAAGGACCTCCACATAAAGCCAGACACTCTGAAGCTAATAGAAAAGAAACTGGGGAAGACTCTTGAGGACATCGGTACAGGGAGAAAGTTTATGAACAGAACACCAATAGCGTATGCTCTAAGAGCAAGAATTGACAAATGTGACCTCATAAAATTACAAAGTTTCTGTAAGGCAAAGGACACCATCAGGAGGACAAATCGGCAACCAAAAAATTGCAAAAAGATCTTCACCAATCCTACATCAGATAGAGGGCTAATATCCAATATATATAAAGAACTCAAGAAGTTAGACTCCAGAAAACCAAACAACCCTATTAAAAAATGGGGTACAGAGTTAAACCAAGAATTCTTACCTGAAGAACTTCGGATGGCAGAGAAGTATCTTAATAAATGCCCAACTTCATTAGTCATTAGGGAAATGCAAATCAAGACAACCCTGAGATTTCACCTTACACCAGTCAGAATGGCTAAGATTAAAAATTCAGGAGACAGCAGGTGTTGGAGAGGGTGTGGAGAAAGAGGAACACTCCTCCACTTCTGGTGGGGTTGCAAATTGGTACAACCACTCTGGAAATCAGTCTGGTGGTTCCTCCGAAAACTGGGCACCTCACTTCCAGAAGATCCTGCTATACCACTTCTGGGCATATACCCCGAGGATTCCCCACCATGTAATAAGGATACATGCTATACTATGTTCATAGCAGCCCTATTTATAATTGCTCGATGCTGGAAAGAACCCAGGTATCCCTCAACAAAAGAGTAGATGCAAAAAATGTGGTATATCTACACAATGGATTAGAAACAATTAGAAACAATTAGAAACAATGAATTCATGAAATTCTTAGGCAAGCGGATGGAGCTAGAGAACATCATACTAAGTGAGGTAACCCAGACTCAAAAGGTGAATCATGGTATGCACTCACTAATAAGTGGATATTAACTTAGAAACCTGGAATACCCAAAACATAATCCGCCATCAAATGAGGTACAAGAAGAAAGGAGGAGTGGCCCCTTATTCTGGAAAGACTCAGTGAAGCAGTATTCGGCAAAACCAGAACGGGGAAGTGGGAAGGGGTGGGTGGGAGGACAGGGTGAGAGAAGGGGGCTTACGGGACTAGAAAAGGGGAACTCATTTGAAATGTAAATAAAAACTATATCAAATAAAAAAAGTCAAATATGAAAAAAAAAAAGCACACATTGCACCTAACACAATAATTGTGGGTGACTTCAACACTGCACTTTCCTCAATGGACCAATCAGGAAAACAGAAACTGAACAGGGACACTGTGAAACTAATTGAAGCTTTGGACCAATTAGATCTAACATATATATATATGTATGTAACATTTTATACTAAAGCAAAAGAATATACCTTTTTCTCAGCACCTCATGGTACCTTCTCTGAAATCAACCATATAATTGGTCACAAGTCAGACCTCAACAAATATAAGAAGATCGAACTAATCCCATGCCTCCTATCAGATCACTATGGAGTAAAAGTGGTCTTCAATAGCAACAAAAACAACAGAAAACACACATATACATAGAAACTGAACAATATTCTTCTCAATGATAACTTGGTCAAGGAAGAAATAAAGAAAGGAATTAAAGACTTTTTAGAACTTAATGAAAATGAAGACACAACATACCCAAATCTATGGGACACAATGAAAGCAATGCTAAGAGGAAAACTCATAGCCCTGAGTACCTCCAAAAAGAAAATGGAGAGAGCCTACTGTAACAGCTTAATGACACACCTGAAAGCCCTGGAACAAAAAGAAGATATTTCACCCAGGAGGAGTAGAAGGCAGGAAATCATCAAACTCAGGGCCGAAATCAATCAAGTAGAAACAAAGAGAACCATACAAAGAATCAACAAAATCAGGAGCTGGTTCTTTCAGAAAATCAAGAAGATAGATAAACCCTAAGCCAGAATAACCAAAGGGCACAGAGACAGTATCCAGATTAACAAACTTAGAAATGAAAAGGGAGATATAACAACAGAAACTGAGGAAATTCAAAAAATCATTAGATCCTACTACAAAAGCCTATACTCAACACATCTGGAGAATCTGGAGGAAATGGACAGTTTCCTAGACAGATATCCGACACCAAAACTAAATCAGGATCAAATAGATCATCTAAACAGTCCCATAACACCTGAAGAAATAAAAAGGGTCATAGAAAGTCTCCCAACCAAAAAAAGCACGGGACCAGATAGCTTCAGTGCAGAATTCTATCAGACCTCCATAGAAGACCTAACACCAGTACTCTTCAAACTATTCCACAAAATAGAAACAGAAGGAACTCTACCCAACTTGTTCTATGAAGCCACAATTACGCTGATACCAAACCACACAAACATCCAACAAAAAAGAGAACTTCAGACCAATTTCCCTCATGAATATTGATGCAAAAATACTTAATAAAATTCTTGCCAACCGAATCCAAGAACACATCAAAATGATCATCCACCATGATCAAGTAGGCTTCATCCCAGGGATGCAGCGATGGTTCAATATAAGGAAATCCATCAATGCTATACACTACATAAACAAACTCAAAGAAAAAAAACCTATAATCATCTCATTAGATGCAGAAAAAGCATTTGTCAAAATTCAGCATCCTTTCATGCTAAAAGTCTTGTAAAGAACAGGAATTCAAGGCCCATACCTAAACATGCTTAAAGCAATATACAGCAAACCGGTAGCCAATATCAAACTAAAAGGAAAGAAACTTGAAGCAATCCCACTAAAATCAGGGAGTAGACAAGGCTGTCCTCTCTCTCCATATCTTTTCAATATAGTACTTGAAGTTCTAGCTAGAGCAATTAAACAACATAAGGAGGTCAAGAGGATACAAATTGGAAAGGAAGAAGTCAAATTATCACTATTTGCAGATGACATCATAGTCTACTTAAGTGACCCTAAAACCTCCACCAGAGAACTCCTACAGCTGATAAACAACTTCAGCAAAGTGGCTGGTTATAAAATCAACTCAAGCAAATCAGTTGCCTTCCTATACTCAAAGGATAAGCAGGCTGAGAAAGAAGTTAGGGAAACGACACCCTTCACAATAGCCACAAACAATATAAAGTATCTTGGTGTGACTCTAACCAAACAAGTGAAAGATCTATACGACAAGAACTTCATGTCTCTGAAGAAGGAAATCGAAGAAGACCTCAGAAAATGGAAAAATCTTCCATGCTCGTGGATTGGCAGGATTAATATAGTTAAAATGGCCATCTTGCCAAAAGCAATCTACAGATTCAATGCAATCCCCATCAAAATCCTAACACAGTTCTTCACAGAGTTAGAAAAAGCAATTCTCAAATTCATCTGGAATAACAAGAAACCCAGGATAGCTAAAACTATTCTCAACTACAAAAAAAATTCTGGGGGAATCAGTATCCCTAACTTCAAGCAATACTACAGAGCAATAGTGTTAAAAAACTGCATGGTATTGGCACAGTGACAGACAAGTGGACCAATGGAATAGAATTGAAGATCCAGAAATGAATCCACACACCTATGGTCACTTGATCTTTGACAAAGGAGCTGAAAACATCCAATGGAAAAAAGATAGCCTTTTCCACAAATGGTGCTGGTTCAATTGTAGTTCAGCATGCAGAAGAACGTGAATTAATGCATTCTTATCTCCATGTACTAAACTTCACTCCAAGTGGATCAAGGACCTCCATGTAAAACCAGACACACTGAAACTAATAGAAAAGAAACTGGGGAAGACCCTTGAGGACATGGGCACAGGGGAAAAGTTCCTGAACAGAACACCAATAGCTTATGCTCTAAGATCAAGACTTGACAAATGGGTCCTCATAAAATTACAAAGTTTCTGTAAGGCAAAGGACACTGTTAAAAGGACAAAACGGCAACCATCAAATTGGGAAAGGATATTCACCAACCCTACATCTGATAGAGGGCTAATATCCAATATATACAGAGAACTCAAGAAGGTAGACCCCAGGGAACCAAATAACCCTATTAAAAATGGGGCACATATCTAAACAAAGAATTTTCACCTGAAGAAATTCGGATGGCTGAGAGGCATCTTAAGAAGTACTCAACATCATTAGTCCGTTAGGGAAATGCAGATGAAAACAACCCTGAGATTTCACCTTACACCAGTCAGAATGGCTAAGGTCAAAAACTCAGGAGACAACAGGTGTTGGCGAGGATGTGGAGAAAGAGGAACACTCCTCCACTGCTGGTGGGGCTGTAAGATGGTACAACCACTTTGGAAATCATTCTGGCAGTTCCTCAGAAAACTGGACATGAGACTTCCAGAGGACCCTGCTATACCTCTCCTGGGCATATAATCAAAGGATTCCCCAGCATGCAATAAAGACACATGCTCCATTATGTTCATAGCAGCCTTATTTATAATAGCCAGAAGCTGGAAAGAACCCAGATGCCCCTCAAAGGAGGAATGGATACAGAAAATGTGGTATATTTACACAATGGAATACTACTCAGCAATTAGAAACAATGAATTCAAAAAATTTTTAGGCAAATGGTTTTATCTGGAAAATAACATCCTAAATGAGGTAACGCAATCACAAAAGATTACACATGGAATGCAATCTTTGGTAAGTGGATATTAAGTAGCCCAGAAGCTCTGAATACCCAAGGCACAAATCGCATAACAAATGACTCCCATGAAGAAGTATGGAGAGGGTCGTGATCCTGGAAAGGATTGATCTAGCATTGGAGGGGAATATAAGGACAGAGAAAAAGGAGGGAGGTGATTGGAGAATGGATGGAGAGAAGAAGGTTTATGGGACATATGGGGAGGGGAGATCTGGGAAAGGGGAAATCATTTGGAATGTAAACAAAGAATATAGAAAAAATGTTAAAAAAAAAAAAAGGTATTTTGAATAATACCACACTCCTTTTATCTACTGACCTGTTAATGTAGAATCTAGGCCGATTCTACAATTACACCATTGTGAGCATGGAGCAATAAATTCAGAAATGCAGTTATGTCTGTGGAACCCTAACACACACACACACACAAGGTGGTGGGGAGGCTGAGAGAGATTTGGGGAGTGGTATAGCAAAATTATATACCAGCTGTATTTTTAGATTAAATTTGTCTTGGTTTTTTCAGAAGCAGATTGTTCTATAAAAAAAGTCTGTAATCTTGAAAATCTGAAATTCTCCTTAATTTCTTGAATACTATGATAAAGCAAATAATAACTTTCATAAACATGAGCCTCTTTTGCATAAATTAAAAATAGTTTAATTATTTTCAGACTATTGATTTCCTTATGCAATAAATATAGCTTCCAGAAAAAAAATGTCCTTTAAGATATACTTATAAGTTATAGTTCTATTAGTCTTTAAGGCACAGATGAGAAATGTCTTGAAAAATAATCCAGGGGCTGGAGAGATGACTCAAGAGCTCTCACTGTTCTTCCAGAGGACCCGGGTTCAATTCCCAGCACCCACAGGACAGCTCATGTCTGTAACTCCTGTTTCAAGAGTTCCAAGTTTCCAAAGGTTCAGATAGACAATATAAGTCAAAACACCAATATACATAAAATTAAAATAAAAAAATGAGTTTTCGTGGGTAGGTTACCTGGATGCCCAAGAAATGGAATCTTTTAATAAGCCTTCCTGGCAGGCAGCTACTCACCTTGTTTGGCTGCACATCCTCTAAGGACTAAGGAGTCCTGTTGTAGTACTGAAGGGGGTGGAGTCTACAGCAGGTCCAGGTGCATGCTGGGAAGGAAGTGAGGAAAGATCCTGAAACAAATTTGGTGAAGGGATTGAAAAATGATACAGAAATAGTAAAATGTTAGGATTCATGAGGGAGCCTAACATTATGATGGTAGGAGGCAAATATAAGTAAATTGATGAGTCTTAACTTTAGTCATCTCAAAGGCATTTTAAGTTATCTTAATAAACCACCCTTGGAGGCAGGGACTACATAAAATTCACACCACTCTTCATTTTGGGGAGCTACTTTCACCTCCATCCTTGAATGAATGGGTGGAGTTCTGCTCTTTGCCTGGTTCTGACAAAAGAAAGCCTACTGAGATTTAGCACAAAACTGGGTTACCTGAAAGAAGTCAGCTGCAGCCTTGTGGCTTTGCCTTGGTGCTAGGTGCATTTGCATGTTGCTGACACTGCTGTGGACATTAGCTCCAGCCCATGCCTCAGCCCCGGGGCACAAAAGTGACAAAAAAGTGATGCACCACACCAAGTGCCCTGTGGACAACCCAGGGGCCCAGAGCACTACCTTCTGAGGCCACAGCCAACGTGCCCTAGGCAAACGGTTACTAAGGCCACTTTAGAGGACAATCCCAGATCGATCCCTCAGGAGGCGACACCTAAAGGTCCCCCCGCCGCCGCCCCCAGGGGGAGAGGTAACCAAAAAGGTGCCTCTTACATTGCCATCCCGAGGCTGATGGAGACTCCGCCTCTGGTCCTCCTGCACCTACAGCCTCTCCAGGGCCGCCCTGGGCTGCTCTCCCCTAGACAACAGGCTCAGTGTGTGAGGGTCCGCGTTACAGTGGACGCTCCGAAACACGACTCCGCTTCTGGGCCGGGTTATCCACAGCCTGGAGCCGCCATCCTCTCCCCGCTACCTAGTGAAGAACAGGCCCAGTAGCAGGCAACTGTGGGACTTGCAGAAGGACTGGTGCGTGCTGGGGGAGGAGCTCGGGCACGTGGGGGGCGGAGCCTCGCTGTGAAGCCACTGCCTGAGGGCGGAGCTTACGGGCACTGAAGGCAGAGCCCGGATGTGGAGAAATCAACAGAGGGCGGAGCTTGGCGCGCGAGAGGCGGAGACCGGGAGAGAAGCAACAGAAATGAGGGCGGATCTTAGAGGCGATGAAGGCGGAGCCCAGGTCTGTCGTAATTAGGCTGAGGGCGGAGCTTAGGGGCAAAGAAACCTGAGTCAGGTTGTAGAGCAATTAGGTTGAGGGCGGGGCTTAGAGCCCCAGAGGCGGAGTCCTACTGTGGAGCAAAAGGGCGAGGGCGGAACTTCGGAGCTCAGAAGGCGGAGCCCGGGCGTGGAGTAAAGGTTTGAAGGATGGATTTGTCTCTGAGGATCTGGACAATTTCCTGAGGGATAAACTTAAAAACGCATGAGAGGAGAAGCCCGGGTGTTCAGTGTCAGCTGGAGTAGCGCTTAGAACTGCCAGATTCGTGCTCTCTGCCTGCGGCCAGTGCCCAAGGAGGGCAGAGCTGTAGGCGCTGCTTCCCAACTCCTCCCGGCAGGCGCTGACCAAAGGGATGGATACCTCCCCAAGCGCATCACATGCCCACCCAGCCAGCCAAGCTCCGGAAAGTCGCGGGGGCTCAGGGGGTAGGACTTGACATCCCCAGTGGGGTTGGGAAGGTGCGGGTCCTCGTGTGGGAGGCGGATGGAGAGCTGGCTCCGTGGTTAAGAGCACCTGTTCTTGCACAGGACCTGGGTTCTGTTCTCAGCACCCACGAGGATTCTCACCTAGGGTGGGAGGCGATGGAAGGCTTGATGGGATGTTGTAGTGAGGTAATGGAAAGGTGGAGAGATTTGGGCACTCTGACGTTTGTAGTGAAGCTAGGATGATTCTTATGGGAAATGTTGAAAATTATGTTTATGGGTACATGAAACGAATAACTAGACTTCGATGATTTGTAAAATCCCTTAAAGTTTCAAATATTGGTATTAAACTCCTCAAGTGTAAATAAAGTGGGCTTTTGAATTCAGTCAAGAACTCCCACTAGGGGGCGAGCTGTGCCCTAGCTATGTGAAAGCGAGTCTCATACCGTTAGATTTATTGGGCAGCTGTTTTTACTTTGAAAATTACCAGTTAAGAGGCAGCCTACCATAACCATGTTCTGCTTTGAACTATTTGGTTTATATTCCACTAGAATCGACGCTTTGTTTTTATCTTTTCATTTCCATGATTGGCAGGGATTTTTCCTTGCTGGTTTTGTAGGTTTGCAGCCTGTTTGCTCCCCATCCGTGAGGTCCCGGATTCAGTCCCAGCACTGAAGAAAAACAGGTGTACTTGAAAAATTGGTTTTGAAACACGATATTGTTAATCTATGTGTGTTTAAATATATGCTATATAAAATAATTGGCATAGAAGTATTACTTCAATTTGCAACCCCACCAGCAGTGGAGGAGTGTTCCTCTTTCTCCACATCCTCGGCAACACCTGCTGTCTCTTGAGTTTTCAATCTTAGCCATTCTGACTGGTGTGAGGTGAAATCTCAGGGTTGTTTTGATTTGCATTTCCCTAATGACTAATGATTTTGAACATTTTTTAAGATGCTTCTTAGCAATCCGAAGTTCTTCAGGTGAAAATTCTTTCTTTAGCTCTGTACCCCATTTTTAATAGGGTTATTTGGTTCTAAGGGGTCAAACTTCTTGAGTTCTTTATATATATTGGGTATTAGCCCTTTGTTAGATGTAGGGTTGGTGAAGATCTTTTCCCAATTTGTTGGTTGCCGATTTGTCATTTTGATGGTGTCCTTTGGCTTGCAGAAACGTTGTAATTTTATGAGGTCCCATTTGTTAATTCTTGATCTTAGAGTATACGATATTGGTATGCTGTTCAGGAACTTTCCCCCTGTACCGATGTCCTCAAGGGTGTTCCCCAGTTTCTTTTCTATTAGTTTCAGTGTGTCAGGTTTTATGTGGAGGTCCTTGATCCACTTGGAGTTCAATGGAGATAAGAATGGATCAATTCGCATTCTTCTGCATGCTGACCTCCAATTGAACCAGCACCATTTGTTGAAAAGGCTATGATTTTTCCACTGGATGTTTTCAGCTCCTTTGTCAAAGATCAAGTGGCCATCGGTGTGTGGGTTCACTTCTGGATCTTCAATCCTATTTCATTGATCTGCCTCCCTGTCACTGTACCAATACCATGCAGTTTTTAACACTATTGCTCTGTAGTATTGTTTGAGTTCTGGGATACGGATTCCCCCAGAAGTTCTTTTATGGTTGAGAATAGTTTAGCTATCCTGGGTTTTTTGTTATTCCAGATGAATTTGAGAATTGCTCTTTCTAACTCTATGAAGAACTGAGTTGGGATTTTGATGGGTATTGGGTTGAATCTGTATATTGCTTTTGGCAAGATGACCATTTTAACTATCTTAATCCTGCCAATCCAAAACCATGGCAGATTTTTCCATTTTCTGAAGTCTTCTTATATTTCCTTCTTCAGAGACTTGAAGTTCTTGTCATACATATCTTTCACTTGTTTGATCAGTCACACCAAGATACTTAATATGGTTTATGACTATTGTGAAGGGTGTCATTTCCCTAATTTCTTTCTCAGCCTATTTATCTTTTGAGTATAGGAAGCCTACTGATTTGCTTGAGTGGATTTCATAACCAGCCATTTTGCTGAAGTTGTTTATCAGCTCTAAGAGTTCTCTGGCGGAGTTTTTAGGGTCACTTAAGTATACTATCATGTCATCTGCAAATAGTGATAGTTTGACTTCTTCCTTTCCAATTTGTATCCCGATGACTTCCTTATGTTGTCTAATTGCTCTAGCTAGTACCTCAAATACTATATTGAAAAGATATGGAGAGAGGGGGCAGCCTTGTCTAGTCCCTGATTTTAGTGAGATTGCTTCAAGTTTCTCTCCATTTAGTTTGATGTTGGCTACTGGTTTGCTCTATATTGCTTTTACTATGTTTAGGATGGGTCTTAAATCCTGTTCTTTCCAAGACTTTTAGCATGAAAAAATGCTGAATTTTGTCAAATGCTTTTTCAGCATCTTATGAAATGACCATGTGGTTTTTTTCTTTGAGTTTATTTATGTAGTGAATTGCATTGATGGATTTCTGTATATTGAAACATCCCTGCATCCCTGGGATGAAGCCTACATGATCATGGGGAATAATCATTTTGATGTGTTCTTGAATTCGGTTGGCAAGAATTTTATTGAGAATTTTTGCTATCCTGTCCCAACAGTTAAAGAAACAGAGTTATCTTATCATAGGTTTCATGATGTCCTGTTCTGGACTCTGAAAGGGTGCCTGAATGTCTCCAGACATAGTTTGAAATCTGTAATTATCTTGAATTTCAGGAACTGCCGTGCCTCAGAGACAGTGGGAATAGCTACATGTCATATGGAAGCAGAGCTCAGATAATGGTCAACCCGACCCCAGAGATGAGGAACAATCAGGCCACACAGTGACCAAGCCTGCTTAGTTATGCCTTTTTCAAACACTTCCTCAATATAAACCTAAAGTTCACATCAGTGGCCTGATGATGGACTTGTAGTCACTGAGCCCCTTTATCTGTCCTTCCTTGTTGCGCCCGACCTCGTCCCACAAGGAAAGACAGGACACGGCCAGGTTCTTCTCTGCAATGCTTTATTCAGGTCTTCCTGCTTCTACCTGGGGCCCTAGCCTATTCCCTGCCGCCCTTATATAGCCCCCAGCCCTCGCTTAGATGCGTGTCACTTTCTGATTGGCTCAGCTTGGTGCGCCAAATTAGCATAGTAGTGCTGAGTAACGGAACGGTTCTACTGCACATGTGCCACGACTGCGCATGCACCGGATGTTAGCGACCAGCCACACTTCCTAGCACACCCACATTGTTTCACATTTCTCTGCCTGTCAACCCTATGTGACTCTGTAACTGGTGTGGTGTGACAGGTGGCTGAGCCTAGTTGCTGGGGATTCCCAGAGCTCTTGCCACATTCCACTAACATCACCATGGTGGTTCAGATTGCATTCCTCTAGGAACTAATAATGCTGAGCTCCCCTTGCATATGCTTGTGCTCACAGTCTCTGAAGCAGCTTTCTCCTGTAGGTGTAGCCATCCAGTGTGAGTTCTGCCTCCTCAGTGTAAGAACAAAACTCAAATTCTCACTCTCTCTTGTAGGCATGTCTCCCAGACACTGCCCATGGGACAGATGAGTGTGGTGTCTCAAGAGGAAGCTGTTTAGGGCTACAGTAGTGGCTAGGTCAAGCCTTGACTTACACATGGTATGTAAACATCAGTAGGAGTGTTTGTCCTAGTGCTCAGGGTTGCAAGAGCAGTTTCTTAATGAAAACACTATAAAGCCTTTTAGAACCAGCCTCAAAATGAACAATACAGCATTGTGTGAAATAAATGATAACTATTATAAATAATAATGATTATATAAACATTATGTGTAATATTATAGCAAATAGTTATTCATAAATTATTATTATTATCATTATTATTATTGGCAGGGTCTCACTATGTAGCCCTGTCTGTCCTGGAACTGACAGAAATTCACCTTCATCTGTCACTCAAGGGATAGGATTAAAGGCTGGCATCAACATGCCTAGCAGCAATTATTTGTGCCACCCAATATCTACTTGTTAAGATCCTTTTCTTTTATATCATTATTTTGGAAGAAGGGATAGATTCGTTTTGTCTAGATCAAGACTGAAATTCTAGAATATATGTGAAGTACTAATGGAAAAATATGTAATAGGAATCTATGGTAGTGATAATGAGTGATCAGCTGACTAACCACTTCAAATTTAATAGAAATATTATGAAAGCTGTCAAGAATAGAACTTTTCTCTCTGAACACGATTCTAACTTAAAGACACCAAACTGACAACCTATGGTAATCCATGGCTCAACATTGGTCAATATTTTCTAAGCAATTACAGAAGTGAACTTGTGATTTCAAACACAATCACTCATAATGTTTGCTGACAATGCTGATTGTGACTGTTCAGAAAATGTTAGCATTTTGAAATGTTTTGTTAGCTACCCGGTGAGTTTGACAACTTATCAATCAATACTTAGTAGCTGGTGGTGTTAATGGGATTTTAAAATTTTATTGAATGAAATTTGGCAATGCATGGAAGGCCTGCTCAAATCAATGAACCAATATTTTCCAGAAGACTTATACATGGTGCTGGAGAGATAGCTTAGCAGTTAATAGCAGTAGCTGCTCATCCAGAGGACCTGAGTTCAATTCCTGGCAACCCTCAAGGATCTATAAGTCTAACTTAGGGGACCCAGTGACCTCCCTCTTCTGGACTTCTATGCTCTGCACGCATATGGTACATAGATATGCATGAAGGCTAAAACACCTATGCACATAAAGATATATATATATATATATATATATATATATATATATATATATATATATATATATAAATTTTAAAAGACTACTACAGGGCTGCTGGAGAGATGGGTCAGTGGTTAAGAGTACTGAATACTCATCCAGAGAACCCTGGTTCAATACCCAGCACCCATATGGCAGCTTACAACTGTCCGTAACTCCAGTTCCAGGAGATCTGATACCCTCACACAGGCATACACTACTGTAGGCAAAACAGTAATGCACCTAAAATAAAAATAAATGATGATAAAATACCACTACATATTTAAGAATGTTAAAATTGTAAATACCCTCTAAATGCTGAGTCAGTTGAATGGAAAACATAACCAGTCCTGCAAGCTTGATTATAGGGTTTTATAACTGACTTGGTAATTCACTTTAAAAAACTATCACTCCCCAAAAAGAGTGTCCTAAAACTTGATTTCCCCCTTTGATAAGGTTTTTTTTTTCATTTTCTTAATTTAAATTATATGCATTTGTCAAGTCTCTGTATGAGTATGTGCACAAAAGTGCTGGTGGTCACAAAGGCCAGAGGCACTGGGGTGTCCTGTGACTGGAATGACGGGTGGCTCTGAGTCACCTGTCATGAGCCCAGAAATAACCTCTGATCCCTTGCAAGCACAGCATGGCTTTTAATTGCTGAGCCATCTCGCAAGTTTCCTTGTTTGCTTTTTGAGACAGGGTCTTTATTATATAGACCAGGCTCGCTCAATCTGTATTCTAAAACTACCTTTATACTAGCTTCTTACAAATAGTATGAGGTAGATTATAATGTTTTCTAGTGATTTACTTATTTTTATTTTATGTACATTGGTGTTTAGCCTGCATTAACATCTGTGTAAGGGTGGTATTGGTACCCTGTTACTGAAATTTCAGACAGTCATGAGCTGCCACATGGGTGCTGGGAATTGAACTCAGATCCTTGGAAGAGCCACCATTACTCTTAACTGAAGAGCCATCTCTCCAGCCCCAGATTATAATTTTTTGTATTACTGCAATTAAAAGAGCCTAAAGTCTTAGTATTGCACAACATTTTGCTGATAGTCCAAGAAGCACTGATTGTCTTCAGAAAAGTGAGGAAAGTTATTCGTTAGCTTTTTTTCCTTTTTTTAAAAAAACTTAAACGCCTAGTCTTGTTTATTTTATGTGCCCCTCCGTTTGTGTGTGTGTGTGTGTGTGTGTGTGTGTGTGTGTGTGTGTGTGTACATGTGCCATTGCTCTCAGGTGGAGGCAGAGGCCAGCTCACTGAAGACAGTCCTTTGTTCCCACTATGTTGATTCTGAGATCAAACTCAGAGCAAGCTTGGTTGCAGTTGCCTTTGCCCAATTATTTTGCCAGCCTCATTCTCTCCTCTTTTACTTTCTTATTTGGTAGGTATATTGCCTAAAAAGGAACTGAACTAAACCCCTGTAAGATCTGGTGCCATAGGTTCTCTACCTGCCTTGAGGGCAACATTCACAGCCCATTGTTATTTTGAAATAGGACCCGTCCATCTTCTATCACACCACTTTAAAAATAAACATCATTTTCATCATTTCCCATCAGAACCATCCTAGCCTCACTACAAACTTCAGGGCTCCCATATCTCTCCAGCTTTCCACTACCTCACTGCAGCATAGCATCAAGCCTTTCATTCCCTCCCACCCTAGGTGAGACTCCACATGCATGCTGAGAATGAAACCCAGGTCCTTTGTAAGGTGCTCTTAACCACGGAGCCAAACTCTCCATCTGCCTCCCACACCAGGATTCACACCCTCCAAATCCCACTGAAGAACCTCAACTTTGACACCCCTTCCCTTCCCCCACGAGTTTCCAGGGCTTGGCTGGGTGGTTGGGAATGTGGTGTGCTTGGGGAGGTATCCAACCTTTGGTTGGCCCCTGCAGGGAGAAGTCGCTTTGCAACACCTGCAGCTCTGCTCTCCCCAGACACCTCCAAGAGCAACTAGGCCCTGGGAAAAGACAAAAGCTTGGGCAGCAGGCGGGGAGCATCAGTGTGGCAGTTCTTACCCTGCCCCAAGCTGACACTAAACACCCAGGCTCTGCCTCTCACATGTTTTTAAGTTTATCTCTCAACACTTAGCATCACTCTAGACCAACAAGCCTTGCAATTGGACTCTTGTCCAATGCCCAGGCTCAGCCTTCTGTGCTCCTAAGTTCCTCCCTTGTCCTGTGGCTCCACACTGGGACTCCGCCTCTACAAATCTCGCCATGAATCTAATTGTCCGCACTGGAACTCCACTTTCTGAGCTCCTAAGCTCCGCCCTCAGCCTAATTATGACAGACCTGGGCTCTGCCTTCATCGCCTCTAAGATCCGCCCTCATTTCTGTTGCTTCTCTCCTGGTCTCCGCCTCTAGCGTGCCAAGCTCCGCCCTCTGTTGATTTCTCCACATCCGGGCTCTGCCTTCCATGCCCCCAAGCTCGGCCCTCAAACAGTTCACACCAAGGCCCTTCCTCCCACGTGCCCGAGCTCCTCCACCAGAGCTCACCAGTCCTTCTGGAAGTCCCACAGTTGCACGTGACAGGGCCTGTTCTTCACTGGGTAAGGCTGAGAGGAGAGTGGCTTCCAGCAGCGGTGATAACACAGCCCAGAGTCGCATTTCGGAGCGTCCACTGTAACGTGGCCCCTCACACAGGGAGCCTGTAGTCTAGGGGAGAACAGCCCAGGGCGGCCCTGGAGAGGCTATAGGTGCAGGAGGACCAGAGGTAGAGTCTCATCCTCAGGAAGGAGCTATAAGACACACCAAGCGCCTTTCCCAGACATTAGTCATCCCTCCCCCTTGGGGGACCCTTAGGTGTCGCCCCCTGAAGGACTGATCTGGGATTGTCCTCTAAAGTGGCCTTAGGCACCACTTGTCTAGGGCACCTTGGCTGTGGCCTCAGAAGGTAGTGCTCTGGGCCTCTGAGTTGTCCACAGGGCACGTGGTACAGGAAATAGTAGAAATGGCCCCAAGACAACTGTAGAAGAGCTTTCTCTGGGTTTTCCTACTCATCTCTTTTCTGAGGGATTTTCTAGATTAGAGAGTATTCTTCCTGTTTTCAGCAAATGTTTTCATTTTCTTCACCAGTTGCTAGTGCCCACGTCATGCCAGTATACCTGCCAGTATAACTTTGGAACTGACCATACCAAAGACATCTTGGAGTCCTATAGGGATGGGCAAAGATGTTTCCTTATTCTATGTCCTCTTGGGGCTGAGGGTACCGGGTGTGGGATCTAGTAACAGGTAGAAATGTCAGGGAGGCTCAGGGGTCACTTCTATACTGGTTAGGAATGTAAATACCACAAAGCAGAGATATTGAGAGTTATCTGGGCTGAGGAGAGAGAGTGTAGGGTAAGACACAGGAAAGGCTGGAAATCCCTGTATACAGAAGCTTCATGATCACGCGTGCATGTATAGGGAGAGGATGCACATTGGCCAAGGGACTATAGTGGCAGAAAGGGAAGGCATTAAGCACCCCGTCTTATTCTTGGGATGTTGTCACTTTCTCGACACCTGTTCCTCTCAGGTCTAAAGCATTGCTTCCATGAAGGATATCTTGCAATAAGTTTGAGAAGCTATGTGGCTAAGTCCACAGACTAATAGATAGAAGCACCAGGTTTTAGAACATAGTTGGAGAACGTTGATATTTGTTTACCTCTATTCCACCTGCAGGGGATCACAAGAGTGACACGCGGGAGACCTTTCAGTACATCACCTGCACACATGGACACCACCAAAGGACCGGCTCTGGCCTTCTCGCAGGAGGCTTCCTCAGACCTTTCCACACTGAAGACCAGGCCAGGGTTTTCAGCATTTTTGGAGAGCAACAAGGTATGCCATTCTGGTTGCCCTCAGGCTTTCCTGATGCCCCTGGTGCCTGTTCCCTGCTTCTTTCACCCACATACAGAGCACCTGAGTTGGGTCCAGTCCTCATGTCCCTGTCCTGTTTTCTGATCTCTTCCCTATGTCCATGCTGATGCAGTCTGCACTCAGATCCACTTACTTCTTGCTCAGATTACTGTAGTGACCTCACTGGCTCCCTGTGATTACCAAGGCATGCTATTCTCTCTCACCATGCTATTTCCAGCCTTAAGATGCATCCAGGCCCCATGGTTGCTCATTGCTGAGCTCTGAAGGAGATCTGCTGGCCTCCTGAGACTCAGCTTACTGTGCTCCCTGCTCTACCTCTCAGCCATGTCTTGACTGATCCTCCTTTCCTTGGCCATGGAGCCTCTCAACTGACCAGGTAAGGTGCCCACTGCTTGCCCAGCCAGGGTTCTAGCAGGGGTGTTCTTCATTGCCAGTTCTGTTTGTACTCGGACAGCTGTGTCTGCCTATCCTTGTGGGGTCTTACATTCTGCACATTCCTGGGTGCCCTGGGGCTAAAGGAAAGGAGGAAAGGATTCTATGGATGCCCTGAGCATAGGCTTGTGTATTCAGCATGGCTGGCTTCTCTCCTGGACAGTGCTTTCTTGGTCTCCTCTTCCTTTGTTGACCCTGTGCTGAGTCCACCACTTCTGTCCAGGGTGCTGCCACCCAGTGCTGAGGATATGACTTTTATTTCCTGTGTTCTTCGTGGTCTGGCTTCACTCTTCACTTCTAAAATGGCCAAGTCCAGGCATGTACTGTGCTGTATCCCAAAGCAGAGCAGGATTGCACAAAGAAGTAAAAGTAGCTTAGGAATGGCCCAGTAATCAGAAGCTTGCCTGGAGTGCTCGCCAAGGCCTTGGGTTCTGGCCCTGACACTGCAAGTTACTAACATCCACCAAGCACTGATGGCCATTTCCTAGCACTGTTCAATCCCTTGAAGTAAGGATAGAGGCTGTCATGTTAGGCCTGCACCCTTGGATGGCTCTGTACTCTTGGGTCCTACCAGCAGCCCACATTTGCCTTCTCTGACCAGGCACTGGCCCTTGCTAGTTTCAGGCTTAGGCTACCCTTTCCCTGTCTCCACCCAGGACTTGTGGTTGACCTTCAGGCTGCTTTCAAGCCTCACCTTCCTGACCAGCCCCAGGAGCACCAGAGCTCCTCTGTTGTACTGAGGATGCATTTGATCAACATTGGCTCATCCGTCCTGTGTGCCAGGTGGTATTCTATGGATTTGCGGCAACACCAAGCCCTCCATGAAATTTCCTGTCCCAGGGCCTCTTCAGTGTTGTGAAAATTGATTCAGTGGACTCTCTTCCTCCCTGGACTAAGAGAGCCTCAAGGGTAGATGTTCCTTAGTGCCTTCCTGGCTGCCTTCCAGTACAGTTGACCTGAGACCCTGAAGAACATGTTTACCTTCAGTTTGGGCCCCAGGAATGATGGTGTGAGCCCTTCTCACTAAAGGCTGCTCTCACATGTCCCAGTTCAAGTTTGGCCCTGGCAATCAGGTCTCTCACTGACATAACTGACTACTCAAAGATGGGTTCCAAGTGTTTGCCTCACCTGTGCTGGGTGTGAGTCTACTTCTAGATGTCTCTGCACATCTGGCACCCTAAGGCAGGGCTACAGTGTAGCCAACTCCAAGTTCTGGACTCTGGAAATTTCTTTTCTTCCTGGAACACCAGTGTGACTTGGACAAGGTCGGTCCCCAATCCTGGAGACTGGGCCTTCTACCCTCCCCTTTGGCTTCTTGCCTGTTCCTCTGTAGGGTCTATTTTACCTTCTTTGGCCTTTTCCAGCTTCCCATTGCCTGTCCTACCTTCTTTGTACAAGATTCTCTTTTCTCTCTCAACTTTCAGGCTCCTCCCATGTCTCTTATGTCTCCCTCTTGATCTGATGTCCCTTCTTCCCATCCCTGGTCCCCCTTTTCTTCCCTCTACTCCAGCTGTTGCCCACAGAATGCCAAGGAGCTTCTGATGTCTGATCCAAGTCTTCTGGCATCCTAGCAGGTTACAGCAGGCTGGCCCTGCTCTGTCCCCTTCAGTCACTAGGATGCTGAGGAAACAGTCATCTGTAAAGACCAGAGTAGCATGTGAAGGGTTCAGGCATTCACAAGGGGATGCTCTTCCATGGTCCAGCTTAGTTTATAACCCAAACACTTTATTAATCAAATACACAACTCCTCAGAAAACTCTGTGTGAAAGCAAACTTTTCCTATCTCTTTTTCCAGAAGGGAAAGGTGAAGAAAAGTGAAGTAATTTGTCCCTGGTCATAAATGGGGTGGGTGCTAGAGTTGCCTTGCTACCCTGCTACCCTCTGTTTATCACTCTCAGACAAACCCTTCTCCTTCCCACAGGAAAGAAAGCATCTGTAGGCAAGCATTGTTCCCTAACTGAGGCAATCAGTAGAGGATGCTCACACAAGAGACCACTGTTGGGATGGGACCAAGGCTGGAGAGCTGCTGGATAGAAAGACATCTTCCTCTTGGTGAGTGTTACATCTCATTCTCTCTTACCTATTCTTCTGCACTGGGGTGGAACCTAGCAGCTCCATGCTAGGCTAGCTATCTAGCACTCTTCCATCATGGAAATTTCCATCATGGAAATTTTTATATTGTTATAATAACAGTAAGCATAAAAATATCACTGAGTTGATGGAAAGTAGTATTTAAACATTTTCTGATAATCTTGAAGATTTACATAGAAAATATTTCTGATAAATTTGAAGGAATTTATAGGAAAGCATGTTAAATTTAAAGATTATCATGGGAATTATACAGATAAAATGATAGTCATAAAGATAATTCTAATGTGATTGAAGGTGGAATTATAAATGTTTTCAGATAAAATTGAAGATTTACATGGAAAATATTTCTGGTAAAATTCAAGAAATATATAGACAAACATGTTAAAATTGAGTATTTCATGGAAAATTTTACATATAAAATGGTAGATATAAAAACTCTAAATTAATTGAAGGTAGAATTAAATATATTTGTGATAAAATCAAAGATTACATTGAAAATCTTTCTGATAAAATAGAGGAAATATATAGAAAGATATTAAAATTGAAAATATCATAAAAATAAGGCAGATACAATGGTAGGCATTAAAACATTACTAAATTAATTAAAAGGTGAATTACAAATATTTTCTGATAAAATTGAAGTTTAACATGAGAAATATTTCATTATTCTATGTCTTCTCATTGGGGAGTTGAGTCCATTGTTGTTAGGAGATATTAAGGAATAGTGATTGTTGGTTCCTGTTATTTTTGATATGTTATTTTTATATTTGTGTGGGTATTTTGGGGGTTTGTTGGAAGAAGATTACTTTCTTGATTTTTTTGGGGTGTAGTTTCCCTTCTTGTGTTGTGTTTTCCATCAATTATCCTATTTAGGGCTGGATTTGTGAACAGATATTGTGTAAATTTGGTTTTATCATGGAATATCTTGGTTTCTCCATCTACAATGATTGAGAGTTTTGCTGGATATAGTAGCCTGGGCTAGCATTTGTGTTCTCTTAGGGTCTGTATGAGGTCTGCCCAGGATCTTCTAGCTTTCATTGTCTCTGGTGAGAAGGCTAGTATAATTCTGATAGGTCTGCCTTTATAAGTTACTTGCCTGTTTTCCCTTACTGCTTTTAGTATTCTTTCTTTGTTTAGTGAATTTAGTGTTTTGATTATTATGTGCCAGGAGGAGTTTCTATTTTGGTCCAGTCTGTTTGGAGTTCTGAAGGCTTTTTGTATGTTCATGGACATCTATTTCTCTAGAGTAGGGATGTTTTCTTCTACAATTTTGTTGAAGGTATTTACTGGGCCTTTAAGATGTAAATCCTCTCCTCTATACCTATAATCCTTAGGTTTGGACTTCTCATTGTGTCCTGGAGTTCCTGGATGTTTTGGGTTACCAGCTTTGGGAATTTTACATTTTTTGACTGTTGAGTCAATGTTTTCTATGGAATCTTTAGCCCCTGAGGTTCTTTCTTCAATCAGTTGTATTCTGTTGTTGATGTTTGCATCTATGAATCCTGAATACTTTCCAAGGTTTTCTATCCCTAGAAATGTCTCACTTTGTGATTTCTTTATTGTTTCTACTTCCACTTTTAGATCCTGGATGGTTTTAAGTTCCTTTACTTGATTTTTTGTGTTTTCCTGTAATTCTTTAAGGGATTTTTGTGTTTCCTCTTTAAAAGCTTTTATCTGTTGACCGATGTGCTCCTGTATTTCTTTAAGGGAGTTATTTAAGTATTTCTTGAAGTCCTCTATCAGCATCATGAGATATGATTTTAAATCCAACTCTTGCTTTTCTGGTGTGTTGAGGTATCCTGGACTTGCTGTGGTGAGAGAACAAGGTTGTGATGTTGCCATGTGGCCTTGGTTTCTGTTGGTAGGTTTCTTGTGCTTGCCTTTTGTCACTGGTCATCTCTGGTGCTAGTTTTTATTGTTGTCTCTGGCTGGAGTTTGTTCCTGCTGATGACCTGTAAGCCTGTGTCCTTACTCCTATGAGCTCAAAAGTGAAAACACTAATGGCAGGCTATGCACATAAGGCTGTGGACTCTCCTGTCTCCCTGGTGCAAATGGTAGCAGGAAGACTTCAGTTCCAGCTGCTCCACTGATCTTATGCTGTGTCTGCTCCTAGCTGGTCCCCTCCAGAGAGAAAGTGGTGATCTCACCTTTGTGCTCACAAGTGAAAGTGCTGCTGGGAGATCTCTCTCTCTCATGTCGGGTTATGGACAGAAGGCTGTAGAGTCTGCTGACTCCTTGGTGCAAATGCTTCCTGTATTTCTTTATTGGAGTAATTTATGTCCTTGTTGAACTCCTCTATCAGCATCATGAGATGTCATAATACTGTCCAAAGAAAAGAAACAATTAGAGGTTTAGGACAGCTTGGTTGTACTGAGAGAGAACAGTCTAGTCCTTAATATTCCTGTACTTCTAAGGTCTGTCAGATGATCCTGGCCAGAAGGCTGAGAACCATGCTCTAATGTTTTGAAGTATGGGACTGTACAGGTAATTAGAGGTCTCTATGTATTGGTCGCTTGGTGGAGAGATGAGGTGAGGGAGGTAGCATGGCAAAATAGAGCCAGGGGAAGAGAGATTTCTACAGACCAACTGCTTGGTGAGGGTCGGTTTGCTGAAAGGCAGGCTATAAGAGACTATCAGTAGTTGATGGCTGCTGAGAGAGGGAGAGTTGGTTTGCTTCAGTGATATGGCACCTGGGTGTTTGTCTGTGATCAAAGTCTGGAGGCTGTTAATTGCTGCTCTAATCTCATTGATGATGTGGGGTGTTTCCTGGGCTTCAGGGAAGAACTGCGACACAGCTCTGGAGGTGAGAAAGCTCAGTCTAAGATGTGAGAAAGGAAATCTGGTATTCTTGACTTCCAAGCATTCAGTTGCTTCTGGAGAACCACAAAGAGAACTCAGGAATGAAGTGTTGGGGGTCCACAGGTTCATGAAGAGGCCAGAACAGGGTGGTCCCAAACTCCTGGCCAATTAGGCAGTGCTGAGACTTGAATTGGGGACAGATTCAGGGGGCCCCTAAGCTGCAGACAACATGTAGCCTAGGGCAGAGAAAGAAAGAGATCTCTGGCTTAGCTCAGTACTGATTTTCTTTAGCTTGGTTGGGGTTGTGAATAGAAGCAGGTGGATTAGGCTGCTGCACAGCTTGGTAGTCAAAGATCCTTTCCATAATCCCCACTGAGGTTCTTGATGAAAGAGACAGTCCATGGTTCTAAACTGTTGAGTGATTGTTCATCATGGAAAATGGATGCATACTTCTCAGGGTAGACCCCAAATTAAATACCTCTTTCAGGTAGGAATGTCCAGGAAGGGGATCTCATTGGCTAAACTCTCAAGCCCTCATGTTACCTCATTAGCATGGAGAAGAACTCTGCTCTGGGCCCTCATGACCACAGGTCATGTTTCCTTATGTGGGAAGTGTGGCACATGATCCAGGACAGGAATTTGGCATGGAAAATTTAGGTGCCCAGTGTCTCAGGTCTGAGTTTCCAGGGTCTCAAACTACTCTACCCACCATATCTTCTGGCACGGTTTACCATTCTACAGCTCCTCCTTTTCTTTTTATTAAAGGATAGGTGTCATTGGAATTAGTGTCTAGTGTTATTTATAGTGAAATGTTTTGGTGGAGTGGAAGCATTAAAATAAAACACAGCACAGGTCAGAGGGATATCATAAGCCAGAGGGGTAAAATAGGTGGGGTCTAGAGAGACAATGGATTATTGAACCAATCAATTGTTTACCAAATTGTACAGTTTGTGAGAGTACTAACATCAGTTTTAAACAACATTTGATTAATCTGTATAGACATCATGTGGTTTGGTAGCCTTTTGGCTTTGGCAAAAGAGTTCATCTCTCTATGGAAGGTTCCAACTCCATCATCTGTAGGTCTCAGCATCTGTTTGCCTTGGGAGTCTTAAGTCAGATGATGTGTCTGGATGAAGACAGCTTCATTGCCCCTGGCATGTCCAAGGAGATGGCAGGTCAGTCTCCTTCTGGGTCTGTGCAGGCAGCCCTTTTTCTTTGTAGAGATAAACTTGTAATCATGAGAGGAGCAGAACCCCAGCAGATAGATGTATTCCAGGGTGTGTAGTGTGTGTTAATCCTGTAATAGTTTGCTTGGGAGCTCATCATGACCAGTTGCTATATTCCTAGAAAAGCAATTTAGTTCTGGAATGAATCCTTTAAGTCAGTGTTATTTATTTCATATTAAGGAAAGCAGAGAAAAGAGTTCAGGCTTTATCTGCTTTGGATGGCTAAGGAAGGAAATTTCATGTTAAGTATCTATCTGGTATGGGCAGTAACAGATTGTCTGTAAAAGGAAACTGGTTGTTAATTAAGGATTAAATAGTGGTTATCAGCATAGTTGATTTGACCTGTGGGAGTAGATTAAACATGATTTTTGAACCTGAAAAGAAATTTTAAAGAAATTGAAAAATGTGAGGACAATTTTAGTTTACAAAGCATGAATGTTAGGGAAAATGTTTCAAAAACTCCCAAAAAGAATGCATATTTGCCAGCTGGGTGGTGGTAGTGCATGCCTGAAATCCCAGCATTCTGGGAGGCAGAGGCAGGCAGATTTTAGAGTGAGTTCTAGGACAGCCAGGGCTATATAGAGAAACCCTGTCTCGAAAAAAACAAATCCAAAAGGCCAAAAACAACAACAACAACAAAATGCATATTTGCTATCTATTAGACAAAACAAGCTTTGGTTGCCTATCTGTTGCCCTTGAGGACCTAACACTGGTATGACCAAGCCAGCTCAGTCAGTCAACAGGGTCTTGAAGGATGGAGTGAGGATTGAAGAGTAAAAGAGACAATTAGATAACACTATAACATGACTCTAGCCAGTGATAAGGCTGAAGAACCTTTATTTTTTCCCATTCTACTTATATATCAAACTAGGCACATCCAAAGAATATGGCCAGTTCTCAGAATAGAGATAAATTATTCAAACAAGGTAGTGACAAAGAGATCGCACAAGGTAGTAATCAAACAAAGCAACAAAGTCCCTGAAGTCACTGAGTCTGAGGGATTATCAGGAATATCAATAAAAAAGGACAGTACCACATCCGTCAGCTGTATTTACCTTGGTCCTTGCATTAGCCAAAATGCTGATATTCTTATCTGAACCTACTTCCTCTGAGCCCAATGACAAGTACTTGCCAAATTTCTATAAGCAGAACCACGAGTTCTCCACATGTCCCCCCTTTTTTTTACTTCATAAGCAAGAATGTGTCTGTCTTAGATTGTTCTGACAAAAATGTCTTCCTTACTCATCTTGAAATATACATTTTCAAAAGCAATGCTATTCTGTCTTAGGTTGGTAAAGCTTTGTACAGAAACTTACCTGTCATTGACTGCCAGCCTGTTAAATTAATAAGTCTATTTGGGGATCCATTTTTACTTTCAAGCCATGTATTTTGGCTGCCAAAATATTGATGTTGTTAATGGCAAGTTTTATCACAATGGGCAGGAATAGAAGTATTCCCAAGACAAGAAGGGCTAACATGATCAAGATATATAAGCCATTATTGAACTTTGACCAAGATGGAAAAACTGACCTTAAGCCTTGAATAATTTTATCAGTAATATCTGCACCATCAAACTGAGTGGGGTATCATCCTTTAAGTTCATAATCTTGCTATGCAAAGTTAAAACATTCAGGGAGGTGTTAGAATTATGCCAAATACCCTGCCTTTGATTTTTTTCCCAATTATAGTGGCTATCATGGTAAATTCTAGAAGTTACAAAAATACCCTGGTATTTAGCATGATACTCGAGATGTCTTCTTATTCTTAAACTCTGTACCTCCTCTACAATAATTAAAGTGTATTATAAAGAGCATCAACCCACTGTTCCAAATGTCTATCTAAATTTTCTTGAATGCTCAGAGTATGCATAACGTTATTTGCTAAATGATTAACAAAATAGATGTCTTAACTTCTTGTGACAAAGCAATTGCAGAATGAGTGGTACTATCTATTACTGTAATAAAAGCTGCTATATCAGCAATAATCAAGTCCACTACCCTCTTGCTTCTGCTTAAAGCCCGACTCACTTCTTCTAGTGCCTGCAAGTTTTTTTCAAAATACCAAGGTCCTGTAATATTCACAGACAATAAAATAAAACCTGGTTGATAAGCCACCATAACAGACATGCCAGTTTTCAACACACCAACATAGTTATAAAGTGTACAATCAGCACAACTTACATTATGGAACCTCATAAAATTACAAAGTTTCTGTAAGCCATAGGACACTGTCAATAGAACAAAATGGCAACCAACAAATTGGGAAATGATCTTTACCAACCCTACATCCAACAGAGGTCCAATAGCCAATATATTCAAAGAACTCAAGATGTTAGACAACATAGAACCAAATAAACCTATTAAAACTATGGTATAGGGCTAAGCAAAGTACTCTCAACTGAGGAATACCGGATGGCTGAGAAACACCTAAAAACATGTTCAATATCCTTAGTCATCAAGAAAATGCAAATCAAAACAACTCTGAGATTCCATCTCACATAGGTCAGAATGGCTAAGATCAAAAACTCAGATGACAGCAGCTGCTGGCAAGGATATGGAGAAGGAAGACCAGTCCTCCACTTCTGGTGGGATTGCAAGCTGATAAAACCACTCTGGAAATCATTTTGCATTTTCTTAGAAAATTGGACATATTACTACAGGAAGATCCAGGTATATCACTCTTGGGTATATACCCAGAAGGTTCTCCAACATGTTATGAAGACACATGTTCCACTATGTTCATAGAACCCTTATTTATAATAGCCAGAAACTTGAAAGAACCCAGATGACCCTCAACAGAAGAATGGATACAGAAAATGTGATATATTTACACAATGGAACATTATTCAGATATTAAAATCAATGAGTTCCTGAAATTCTTAGGCAAATGGAGAGAACTAGAAAATATTATCCTGAATGAAGTAACCCAGTCATAAAAGAACATAAATGGTATGCACTCATTGACTCCCCAAGTAGTTCTTTTACTGTCAAGAATAGTTTTAGCTATCCTGGATTTTTTGTTATTCCAGATGAATTTGAGAATTGTTCTTTCTAACTCTATGAAGAATTGAGTTGGAATTTTGATGGGGATTGCATTGAATATGTAGAGTGCTTTTGGCAAGATGTCCATTTTTACTATATTAATCCTGCCAATCGGCGAGCATGGCAGATCTTTCCATCTTCTGAGGTCTTCTTCAGTTTCTTTCTTCAGAGACTTGAAATTCTTATCATACAGATATTTCACTTGCTTGGTTAGAGTCACACCAAGGAATGTGACATTATTTGTGACTATTGTAAAGGGTGTAATTTTCCTAATTTCAGGGCACTGAAGTGTTCCCTATACTAGGTTTTCTGATGACAGACCCAGTGTTCTTCCCTTCCCCAGAGATTTCAACCTCCATTACTTCCTGGATGACAAGGTACACTTGAAGGAGAACCCTTCTTACTGTCTTTTTCCACTGGTAAGAAAACACTGGCTTACAGAACCACTGCTCACACCAACAGGGGTAGCTCATGCCAGGTTCTCATCTGTGATGCAGCCTAGCATCAAGCCAAACAGTAGCAACCCCTGTTCCTCCCATGCAACAAACATCTTGGATGCAGATCAAAGGATCAATGGGATCAGCGATCTCTTTTAGAGAGCAGGGTCAGGGTAGGGAGTTTTTAAGTGAAGTTTTAAATGATTTTTTTTATTAAAATAAGTTTTTTAATGTGCATTGGTGCAAGGTTGTCAGATCCTTTGGAACTGGAGTTATAGACAATTATGAGCTGCCATGTGGGTACTGGGAATTGAACCTGGGTCCTTTGAAATAGCAGTCAGTGCTCTTAACCACTGAGCTATCTCTCCAGCCTTATATTCAGACTCTTTAAAGGGGGACAACAGCCAGGTGGAAGTGGCACATGCCTTTAATCCCAGCACTCAAAAAGCACAAGCCAGTGTATCTCTGAGATCAATGACAACCTGGGTCTATGGTGTAAGATACAGGACCTTCAAAGCTCCACAGAGGAAACCGTGACCTAAAAGATATTAAAAAGAAATAAATATTTGATAGATGTTATCTATCTATCTATCTATCTATCTATCTATCTATCTATCTATCTATTAATCTACCTACCTAACTAGACAATTAGATGAATAAAGGAGACCACAGCAGATCATCCACATTTGAGAGTATAATGGTAATTGTTAGGGGATTCATCTAGACTTACCATGGCTTACCCCACTTTGTATGTAGGGACGCTGGGTTTCCGAGAGTCTTAGGAGCCTTTCCTAAGGATTCTTCATGCTCCAGTATAGAATCCCCTTCTCCATGAGAGAACACAGTTGGACACTGGTTACTGAGGCAAGGCAGCAGTGAGAATTGCCTCTGGGCCGGTGTCCTACCTTCTCTCCTCTTTAGGGAAGTGATTCTGCTTGGGAGATGGCCTGGCTAAGATGGAGCTCTTCCTGTTTGTCACCACCATCTTGCAGAACTTCTGTTTCAAGTTCCCAACAAAACTAGAAGACATAAGAAAGTCTCTCAAACCCTTGGGGTTTGCCAGGATAATACCAAAATACACCATGAGGTTCTTGACCTTTTGATTCTGGATTGAACCAAGGTGGGGCAAGAGGGAGGGAGAGCTTGAAGTGGTGCCAGAAGCTAGGTGGAGTAAAGAGAGAAGATGAAGACCATGGGTTAAGAAGGGACCAGGCGCATGAAAGAAATAGAAAAGACTACTCACCTCGGTAAAATTGTAACAGCAATAATAGAAAGAAACACATACTAGACAGCAGTAATAACAGCTGTCACTCATTGAACAAGTGTCACTCACCTCAGAAAAAATGTCTGTCCTCCTTTCATTCAGTATTCTAAAAAAGAGCAACATGTGGAAACTAAAGGACAATTTTTGGAAGTGTTGTCTCTCCTTTCAATGCTTGGGTTCCAGAACTCAAGTTCTGGTGGTCAACCTTGACAGCAAGAACTTTTACCCACTGAGACATCTAAACATCCCATTTAGGCAGTTGAGACAATTTCTTTGTTTCTTTTTTAATATATGTATATGTGTGTGTGTGTGGGTGGGTGTATACATATATATGTACATATATACATGCTTATGTTATATAATATATATCATTGTTATATAATACACACACACACACACATATATATATATATGTATGTATATATATACACTGCATGTTGCATGTTCACCTGCATGCTGGGGAGGGCATCAGATCATATTACGTATGGCTGTGAGCAACCATATGGTTGCTGGGAATTGAACTCAAGTCCTCCAGTAGAGCAGCCCATGCCCTTAAATGCTAGCTGTTGTATTCTGTAGCTGCCTGAAGTTACTATGAACTGGGTTCCTGGAATAGAAGCTGAGGAATGGATGGGGAAGGGGCAAAAAGAAGGAGGCCAGGACAATAGTTTACTGATGGAGGCCCCAACTTTAATGGTGTTCAGATCATTTAACAGTTTGGGCAAGCCCCTCCCCCCAGGACCCAGGCTGAGTTCCAGGTAAGTCATCTGGTGGACCTTGGCTCTACTGCTCAGGCAGCTGGGTGGGTCACCTGCTTAATTCAGGAATTCATAGACCTGGAGGAACAATGAGCTTCACCTTCACTCTTGAGCACTCCACCCTAGGTGGAGCAGGATCCTGACTTGCTAGGGATTCCCTGCTCAACAGAGGCTAGGAGAAGTTCACCTTGACCAATGTCAAGTACACTCTGAGCACTCCATCCTAGGATAAAATTTCCTGCTGTAACCTTTTTCCATATTATTCCCTAACTTCAGATTCCTGCCCAAAATCCTTGTCCTTAGCCAATGTCAAGTTCCTACTATGTGGCATGACACTCCAATATGGCTCTGTACAGCTAACCATCTCTCCAGGCCCCTAGACAAATTCTTAATGTCACCCTTACCTCAAATGAAATGACACAGACATGGGATATTGTTCCATACCCTGAATAATCCTGTTTGATGTGTTTTTTCACAGCCCTGGAAGGCAACTGATATATCTCCAACACCCACTATCCAACAGTCTTGCTTTCTCATACACACCTTAATCACCTGAGCACCTGTTGTGCCTCATCCCCTGTGCCAGGTAAGGCCACTGTGTCTGACTCAGTCTGTGAGATAAAAATCACTTTGATGGAAATCCAGGAGAACATTAAATTGTCATAGATCAGCTAGGGTGTGTGTGTTTATGCATAGAGTGAACATAGCTGTGTGGTTGCCCATATGCCGTGTACTCTACATGGGTTTCTGAAGATAGAGGTCTCTGAGCTCAGCTTAAGGGCCCAGGTAAAAGTCTTTGACTCTCCTGCCTGCTCTCACATGATTTAGTGCAAACCTATATATCAGTCTGAGGTCCTTTTTCTTCAGAAATTAAATGCTTCATATAGGGATGAAGAGATAACTTATCAGTTTAAAGAGATTATCACATATGATGGCTATTCTTGGCTGTCAACTTGACCATATCAAGAATTAACTAGCGCTCAAGGGCTGGGTAAACCTCTGAGCAATTTTTCCTGACTTAATAATTTGCAGTGAGAAAACACATTCTGAATTCAGATTTTTGGAGGTGGTGATGTTTATATTAAATATAGGCCATGCATTCTATGGATGCCTATATAAAAACCATGAAAGAAGGAAGCTCTTGCTCATTGCCTGCTTCCCCTTATTCTCACTGGCAGGTCTATTCCTTCCCTGGCATTAGAAACTAATTCTCTGGGATTTCAGCACATATAGAAGACTACCTGAGACATCCAGCCTTATGAAGTTGTCCATTTCATGACAGACAACCATTGTTGGATTAGCTGGAGCACAGCTTGTAATCAATTCATATATATATATGAATTCATTTTGTGTGTGTGTGTGTGTGAGTGTATATATATATATATATATATATATATATATATATATATATATATATATATATATGTATATATACTACAGATATAATGAATATATTTGTATTTATAAATTATGTAGCTAAGTTTTATATATTTATGTTCCATATATAAAATAATATTTAGAGAGATTGTATGTGGTTCATTTTATCAGTTCTGTTTCTATTGAGCAATGGTTCTTAACTTTCCTAATGCTGCAACCCTTTAATACAGTTCATCATGCAGTAGTGACCCATAACCACAAGATTATTTCATAACTACTTCATAACAGTAATTTACCTAGTTATGAATCACAATGTAAATATCTGATATGTTATAATATTGACCATCTCCAGGTACACGTAAATAGTCTAAACATTCTGAGTGCACTCTGCAAAAGAATCTTCTCACTAGCCAGCCCCAGAGGACAAGGTGCAGAAAATCAAATCAAAGCCCTCTTTATAATATTGGCTGAACTACAATGAAAATTCAAGCAAAATTCAAGCAAATTCTGCTTGAGTGTGTAGGCAGTTAAAGGAAAGACATTAAGTTAATAAAGAATGGGATCCCATAACTTGGGGTGGAGCTGTATGTGAGGATCCCCCTGAGGCTAAGAACTTTGAACCTTCAGATCCTCAAGGGTTTATCTCACCCAAGGAAATAGACTTTCCACCCTCAGCATAAGAGGGACTCCTGTCCACCCCCTGAATTATTGACTTTTCTGCCTCTGACTGAAGAAATTAATCTTTCATAGGCTTCAGTGACTTTCTCTGAAGGAAATGTCAGGCAAGAATCACTGATTTCCTTCAGGACCCACCAATAATTAACTCTAGCTGCATAACCAGACTTAAAGCCAAGCAGGTTCCTAGAGAGGAGGTAGAAAGTTGTGCCACATTACTACAGAGAACAGTGAATTTGCTAACTCATTCAAGCAGAAGTCTGAGGAATCTATGTAGGAATTGATTTTAAGGATGGTTAGTAGGCTGAAGAGTCTAGTTAGACCCAAGCTCAAGCTATTCCACTGTGATGGCAGAAAGGTTACCTTCAGAAGTCAATCTTTAACATCAGATTGTGTAGACAAACCAATAGTCTTGGCACTAGCCTGTGATAGTCAAGGCTTTCTATAGGACCCTTCAACAGGATGTAACCCATTCCTTTTAGTGGAGGTGTAACTTGGTGGCACAAAATGTCTAGTTGGAGCCTGCTTCCACTTTTAGTTTTTAGCTCAATAAGGATCCCTGTCATAAATATATAGGAAGATTCTTGAGTAACTGCTTTGCATATAGTTTTTCAAAGGGCCTTTAGTGTTTGTTGTCCCTCCCCTCATTTCCCACCTTACCTAGGACTGTATGATACGACTGTGGGTGCTTGCATAACCAAAGAAAACTGACCCTCTACCTTATCAGGTATGAACCCCTGGGCCCATTCCAATGGACAGCCAGCATGGGTGACCTGGATAGTATGCAGAGTTTCATCAACTGCAGTCAACATCATGTTGATGAATATAATAGGAGGGACACGTAATGGTGCTTGAAAAGTCTGAGGAAGGTAGAAGAGTGCACCCTATGCCTCTACCTGACCCTCCCAATAGCATCTTATTAAACCCTCCCAGTCTAACTTTACTCTCTCCCTTTATAACACTTTACACTACTTCCTCTTCCTTGGAAGATATTCTACTCCCCACTGGTTTATTACAAGATAGTAATCCTGTCTGGTTATTTAGATTGTAGTTCTCATTTCAGATCCTTAAACACCAGCATCCTTAAAAGAGAACACATAAAATATTTGTTGTATTGAATCTGGGTTTGCCAACACAGGGTGGTTTTTTCTTTGCTCTTTCAGACCAGTTTTAGGGACACATATTGTCAGTGCTGAAGGGCTGCAAAGAATCTGAACCATCACCTGACTGCCCTCAGCATTCCCTTTGAAAGTGATGTAGGTAGATCTACTGCAGAGTCAATATTGACAGTGCTTTGCCCAGGCCCTGAGGAGGGTGGGCTCCTGCCAGTGCAGTTTGAGGCAGGCATGCATAGAGCATAAGCATAGCACCATTGTGTGCTCACTGCATGTCATAGTGGTGGTTCTAGAACAGCTGAACTGCTGCATGCTTCAGTATAGCTCAGTTGACACTGAACCGGCTGGACTCTCCAGAGTTTTGCTCACCAGAGGCATTACCTGTTTTGTTTTATTATAGAATTTGGGAGGCAGTGAGCAGCTAAAGGGAACCAAAGAAAGGGATATAGGATCCTGGGTGGCCCTCAGGGGGCCCTGAGGCCCTAGGCCTCAATAATGGAGGAAGATCTTGCTTATGATGCCCAGACAAGAATCATTACCCAAAGGAGACGCTGGTACACCCGTCTGTGGCCTTCATGCTTGGGCTGCAGATGCATGCATCATAGGAGAAATTCTAAATTTCCCCTCTACCTGATTGGGTATGACCCCTGGGGTCGCTTACAACGAGCAGCCAGTGTGGGTGACCTGGACAAAACTGAACATTTAATCCACTCTGGTCAACATCATGTGGATGAATCTGATAGGAGGAGCAGGTAATGGGCATTGGAGTTGGTGAGGGGGTGGGGGTGGACAGAGTGGAGTGGGCCCTGTCAGGCATACTCAGAGCCAAGCAGGGAGAAAAATCAGCTTCCAGGGCTCCATCCTAATGTAGGAGAGATGGCGTGCTTAAGTATATTTTCAGTGGGTCCCTGCATTGCCTCCTTATTTAGTGCTCTTAGGCATAGGAGACCTGCACACCCTGGAACAGCAGCTCCTAGGCCTTAATCAAACTACATCATTTTATTTTTGTTTACACTTAAATTTTATAGATACACACACACCTAGCAAAACTCTCACACACCCACACACAGATACACATACACACAGAGATACACACACAGCAAAACTCACTCACACCCACACAGATACACACACACACAGCAAAACTCACACACACACACATACATACACAAACACACATAGACAAACTCACTCACACACACAAATGATTTGCCTATGTGCATTTTTGAGGCACCATATGTGATAGAATCAGGTACTTGATCCCCTGGAACTGGAGAAATACACAGTTGTGAGCTGCCATCTGTGTAATAGTCATCATAACTGAGTGACCTAGGAAATAATAGCAGAGCTGTTAACTGCCAAGCCACCTGTCTAGATTTGTCTTAATAAATAGGCCATTAATAAATACTGCTATACAAGACTGGAAAATTTATCATAAGATAAAATATCAACATTAATGCAAAATCTCACTAAGAAAACTTTGATCGATATGACCCATATATGCTAATGCATCAAAGACATTTTGAATTCTGACCCTCTACCCCAGTACTCACCATATGTACCTGTTGTGTGTGCATTAATACTCATGTGAAGGAAAGAGACTGGCATTGTCTTCCTCTCACTTTACCTTGTCCAACACATGTGGAGCTAAGTGTGTGATGGTTCGAGGAATCGCCACTGGACAGTTGTCTTCTGCCCCACTGTGGGTTCTAGGGACTGACCTCAGGCCATCAGGCCTCCCTATGGTTTCCAGCACATGGTCCATCAGTTTTAGAGAGACATGTTCATTCACCCAAATCCCTGGAATGTTTAATTTACTCTCTTAGAGCCCACTGATTCTCAGACTTGCAGGAAAGTAAGCTTTGGGGATCCTCTCATCCACATATCTGCACTTAGGTTTTCAGGGAAAGTGATTTACCAGTTGAGTTCTTCCAATCACCCCAGCCCCTCATTCTTGTTTCCTATTTTTACTCTGTTCTAGTTTATGAAGGGGAACCAGTGATACAACAGTAGATTTTCTGTAGTCCACATGATTCTTGATCATTTTGTAGTTCTAAGGAGCTAATTAATCTTTAAGAGGTTCATATAAGTAATAGAAGAATAAATTATAAATTATAATTTCAAGATATTCCCTTCCTTATTGAATGTTTTCTTTAAAAATACTGAATTGTCCAACTGTAGATTTTCAGTCAGTCCATTTATTCCCCACACATAACTTCAATATCTACTGTATAGAATACACATTCTACTCTCTCTCCATTCTTAGACGATTATGTTTCTCTGCCCAGTCAAACTTCCTTGCATTCTATAAATGTATATATGAAATGATATGAACCATACTCTTTGGATCCCTAGTTACATTTCCTTAAAATTTTTGACTATCAAGCATCAGAGCTAGGAAGCCATAAATTATCTCCTTCTCGGGATATTTACCCAGTTTTGGGGTGAGTCCAGCAGTACCTTGACCATTTTATGGCAAACCATGAGGTCCTGCTCTGCTATCAGTTAGTGCCTGCATTATCATGGATATTGTATCTATAATCTAAGGATTAGGCTGTGCTCTCGCTGGTACCAGGTATAAAAACACAGTTCGTGAGCATAAAGAAAATGAAATGTAGAAATGAAAAAATCAAAGAATTGATGACTGAGACTGTAGAGTTTTGTTTGTTGTTAAAACTTTCCATAGATAAAAGTGATCTGTATAACCACTCTGGAAAGCAGTCTGGCGGTTCCTCCGAAAACTGGGCACCTCACTTCCAGAAGATCCTGCTATACCACTCCTGGGCATATACCCAGAGGATTCCCCACCATGTAATAAGGATACATGCTCTACTATATTCATAGCAGCCCTATTTATAATTGCCAGATGCTGGAAAGAACCCAGGTATCCCTCAACAGAAGAGTGGATGCAAAAAATGTGGTATATCTACACAATGGAGTACTATTCAGCCATTAGAAACAATGAATTCATGAAATTCTTAGGCAAATGGATGGAGCTAGAGAACATCATACTAAGTGAGGTAACCCAGACTCAAAAGGTGAATCATGGTATGCACTCACTAATAAGTGGTTATTAACCTAGAAAACTGGAATACCCAAAACATAATCCACACATCAAATGAGATACAAGAAGAAAGCAGGAGTGGTCCCTGGTTCTGGAAAGACTCAGTGAAACAGTATTTGGCAAAATCAGAACGGGGAACTGGGAAGGGGTGGGAGAGAGGACAGGGGAAGAGAAGGGGGCTTACGGGACTTTCGGGGAGTGGGGGGGGCTAGAAAAGGGGAAATCATTTGAAATGTAAATAAATTATATCGAATAAAAAAAATAACAATAAAAAAAAGTGATCTGTATAATTGCCATTTACCTGTGGATTGTGCCATATTTTGTTTAAGGTAAGGCATAATGGGTTTCAGGATACCCTTTTCTTTTGTAGAGTAGCAAAGTTAAAAATATTGCCAATTATTGTTGTAAAATAATAGAAATGATAAATGAAATTCCAATGTTAGTGAGGGTAAAATGTGAATGAAAAAGGAATGTAACCCCAGTGTCACTGGCCACTATTTAGGATGAGTTAGTATTGTCATGTTCAAGACCTGGTTGGTAAAGAGAGTTATTTTTAAAGAAATGTAAACTCCTTTGAATATAAAATTTAAATATGTGCACTGTTGATAGAATCCTGTTTTTCCTTCACTGAAAATGTTGTATTTGTTATGACAAGGAAAAAAATCGTTCTCATGACTAGCAAAGTCTGAACTCTCAGGAGCTGTAATGCTTCTAATGTTGTAGCAGAGGTCTTGCCCATCCAAATGGAAGCATCAGAGCTGCCCTGTGTAAGATAGCTATTATGTTTAATCTCCATTCCTTGGATTGGGAAATGGAGTCATGGGGGTCGTAGAAATCCCTAGTAGAAACTACTAAGTACTAGATAGTAGAGTAGGATTTAAATTCAAGCTGAATCAATATACTGGGAACTTTTCTATGATTGAGACAGGCTGCTTTTTGCAGGATGAATGTCTTGATAGAATACCTGCCTTAAATGGCTCACCCATGCACTATATCCCTAGCACAGCAAATGAACATCTGGGTAGACATAAACAATAAGGAAACTCCTGTTCCTTTCTTACATCAGAAGGAAATTACCTCCATAGTATGTAGTACTTAAAGGTGACGGGGCTCTTATTTAGCATTCAGAAATGTTCCTAAATGTCGTTTCCTTTTGCAGGACATCACTGCATTATGCATGTGCCCACAACCATCCAGACGTGGTAACACTATTATTAGAAAATAATTCCAACATTAACATCCGGGATGATGAAGGCTGCACACCCTTGATTAAGGTAGCTATTGGCCATCTGTTTCCGTATGAAATGGATCAGAGGTTGTCCTTGTTTGGTTTCTGTGGTTGTAATAAAACACTGACCAAAAACAAGTCAGTAAAGGAAATGGTTATTTGGCTTACATTAACATGTTACAGTTCATTCTCAAGGGGAACCGGGGCAGGAGCTCATAATCAGGAACCAGAGGGAAGAGCTAAACTAGAGATCATGGGCGAATGCAGCTTTTCCATGACTTTTACCAGGGCGTGCACAAATTATTGTCATAAATCTGAGGATATTCTCCCAGCTGTGCCCCCAACCCTAAGACCCTGGGCTTTCCTACTTCCATCTGAATCAAAAATATATTCCACATAGTTGCCCAGAGGGAACTCTGATAGGGATAATACCTCAAGTGAGTATCTTGCCAGGTGTGTTAGCCTATGTCAAACTGGCAAAGAGAACAAAACCTAACCAAACAACTGCACTCTGCACTACAACAGCCAACCAGCACAGACCTCAATTCTTAGAAAATCTAGGCATTTTGGCAGAACCGTTAAATTCTACCATTTGTAAAAAGATGTGGTGGGGAGATTATAAGATTAGGTAAGCCTGGGGTACTTAAGACTTTGATTCCAAATAGAGGGACAATATGCATAACTGTAACTCTGTGCTTGGTTTAAGGGACAGTATTTAGTGCAATGGTAAAAAGGTCTCTCTTGGCTTCCTTGAATTGAAGATGTATTTTTTTTTGTCCAATTTCCACAGGCTGCCCAGCGAGACAATATAGATTGTGTTTCCATATTGCTCGATTACAATGCGGATCCAAATCTGACAGATTTCAGTGGAAATACAGCCTTTCACCATGCTGTATGCAGGGGTAACCTACCCATCGTAAAATTGCTTCTTAAGCACAACGTAGATATTGAAGCCAAAACAGAGGTAAAGATCGCTCAACTTCATTCCCAGTGTACTTCTACCAGTGACCCTCACATCTATTGTCTACGTGCAGAATCTCAAGCATTCTCACTGTATCTGTTCACAGGAATGCTGTATTCTTCAAATATGTTTTTCATAATTTTGGTAGTTCAAAAAAACATAGCATAACATCTTTTGTCTCAGAATTGGCCTTGATTTTCAAATTCAGAACTAACACATACACTTCACATATGCACAGACAAGAAAAATAAATTAATTTCAAGTTAAATGATTATAGAATAAATAGAAATGTGTTGTTGACAAGCAAATTACAAAATTTGATCATTGGAGAAAATATGAAAATACATTATTTAATTTTTAAAAATTTTGGTATATATAGGAAATAGTTTTGAACTTGGGAGATAATTCTTAGTTTAGCAAAGAAATATATTTGAAATACAGGAAGAGAAACTCTGCTCCAGACACCTCTTGAGAGTACTCCTTCAACAAGGACATACCAAACTTTACTATATGTTTCAGGGCTGTTCAATGTAGGGCCTACGACTTGAAGCTAAGAAGATTGAAACCATTGAGTGTTTTGGGGAGAGTTCTAGAAGGGAGTGTTGTTCATAGACAATGTTGGACAGGGAAAAGGTGTGTCAAAAAGAAAAAGACAGCTGTGTGTGGGAAAGGACAACAGGTGTTGTAAGATAAATTAACCCTTGTAACACTTTACAGTATATTTATGCTCACAAAATCTGTGATGAATTGTTAGTAAATAAACAATTCAGTTTGTAAAATACTATATTCTTTCCTTTACAGTATGGCTTGACCCCCTTACAGCTTGCTACATTTGAACGGAACCCTGAAATGGTCGAATTTTTAGAAGCAATGTGTGCTAATGCACATGCACCAGTAGAGATAAATGGGTACATTTCCTTCTTTTCTTCAATCTTAGTGCTGTTCCTGAGGTTGACAATTGCTTAGGTCAAGAATATTAAAATGATAGGAAGAATTCGAGAAACTCGGAGGCACATAGTTAGAAAGCTTAGCACATTTGAAGTGGGAGCTGGAAAAGAGACTGTTTCAACACAACACAAGAACAGCAGGGATTGTTGTTGTGTTGAACTACTAGCTCAGTAGTTCACCTCATGAGCCTTCAACCAAGTCAAAGGATAAGCTAGATTAAGGGCCATAGGTATCATTGGTAAGTGTTTTATCATGGATAAACACCGATAGTCCCTAAGCCTGAAATTTTATATCTTATGACCCTGAAGATGACATCATAATCCCAGGTAGCAAATAGTGTTTCCTAATGATCTGTTTGAGTTTAAATGTCCAACTCAGCAGGAAACAAACTTTTATTGGAAGATGTTGAGTGTCATAGTGCAAGTACCCAGCAACTTTGGTGATTCCACAGTTCAAGACATTTTTCTTCCCCATTTCAGATGGAGCTTACAAAGTGGATATATAAGTAGTTCATTTTTTTCCACAGAGTCTGGCATTTTAAATCTCATCCAGAGTTCTGTCAATGTTCAGCTCTGAAAAAGGTTGTACTTACAATGCCATATGCCCTTTCCATATGATATATACTTGTTTATGCTTGAATTTTCTGTTTAGTACACATGTATACCTGTTAAATATGTTGAGCCATTATTCCCACATAATAGCTCCGTGTTTTATGATGAGCCTTGGTAGAGATAGCACATTCTCCTTTCAAACCTTCAATGCTTTTTGTAAAAACTTAGTTTAATATTATTTAGTTCACATTATATCTAGCTCATTGACCCCCTCCTGGTCATCCCATCCTACAGTCTTTCCATGTCCCTCCTCCTCTTTACCTCTGATCAGTTGGGGATCCCCTGTATGTCCCCACCCTGGCCGTTCAAGTTTCTGCAAGGGTAGGCACTTCTTCTCTCTCTGTGGCTAGACAGGACAGCTCACCTAGAAGGATATACCACTTGAACAGGCAACAGCCTTTTTGATGACCCCCATACCAGTTGATTGGGATTCCTATGAAGACCTAGGTGTACATCTGCTACATATGTGTGCTTGTTCTATGGTTGGTTGTTCAGTGTCTGAGAGTCCTGAGGGTCCAGTTTATTTGATTCAGTTGGCCATTCTTTGGACTTCCTATCTCCTTCAGGCCTGGAATCTTCCCTCCTAGTCTTCCATAAGTATCAACAGTCATACTACCATGAGCACACCCAATCTTATCCTTAATGCTTTTTCAATTGTGTGAGTGTGTGTGTGTGTGTGTGTGTGTGTATGTGTGTGTGTGTGCTCAATAGCCCTTTTGTTTGTGTTTAATTAAGAGTTTAATATTCCTCATATTTTCTCTTGACAAAAGCTGGGAAGGCTAGCAGTCAGCAATCACAGTCACGTGCTAACAAGTGAATTCAACATTTTTTGCTTTTTCCTGCTGGCCCATGCATTTCATCTCTGAACATGGGAAGTGGAGGATATACAGATCTCTGTGAGTTAAGGCCAATATAGTCAATAGAGCAGATTTACACAACATAGTGGTTTACATAGTGAAACCCTGTTTCAAAAAAAATTTTTTTGTAAACATCTAGAGTAAGATAGAGGAGGGACTAAAATATAAAGTACTTAAAACACTTGCTAACTGTTTTTCTTATGAACAGCACAATAATGATAACTTTAAAACCTATGTCACAGGACAGGGACACCAGCCCAGAAGACCAGAGTAAAGCATGTCAGCTTCAATGAAGGTAAGGCTTTTATAATGATTAATAATATAGCATAGCATATAGTAGCTGGTCCTATTACCTTAAATAAGAGTAGAGATTTTAGCTCCTCTCCCACTGAGACCAGACAAGGCAGCTCTACTAGCAGAAAGGAATCCAAATATATGCAGCAGTGTGAAATAGTCCTCACTTCAGTTTTTAGAGAACCCACATGAAGACCAAGCTGCACATCTGCTCCTTATGGGGAGGATGTCTATGTGTACCCCATGTGTGCTCTTTCATGGGTGGTTCAATCTCTGTGAGCCCTCATGGGCCTACGTTGGTTGATTCTGTAGGTTTTCTTGTGGTGTTCCAGACCCCTCAATCACACTGTCCTCCTTTGTGTTCAGTGTCCTTCTCCAATTCTTCCACAAGACTCTCCAAACTCTACTTGATGTTTGGATGTGGGTGCATACATCTCTTTCCATTCTATGCTGGATTAAGCCTCTCAGAAGAGTTATCCTTGGCTCCTGTCTGCAAGCATAGCAGAATATCATTAATAGTGACAAAGATTGGTTATCTCCCACAGGGTGGGTCTCGAGTTGGGCCAATTAATGAGTTGCTATTCCCTTAATCTCTGTTGCATTTTAATCCCCAAATATCTTATAGTTAGGATAAATTTTGGGTTAATTTTTGAGTGTGTTGGTATTTTCTGCCTTTCACTGGAATTCCCTCCTGGTATCTCTTCTCCCTGTTACTACCTACACCTGCTTTCACTGTAGTTCCCCTCCCCATCTCCCAAAAATTTCCCTCCCTAAATGGAATCCTGATTTCTACTTTAATTCCCTTCTGAATGAGATTCAAGTATCTAACCTTGGGCCCTCATTCTTTAGGTTCATTAGGTCTGTGCATTTCAGCATGATTAATCTGTACTATATGGGTAAAGAAGTACTCACTTCTCAGTGAGTACATACCACATCTGCATTTCAGGGTTTGGATTACCTCACCCAGGATGAGATTTTCTGGTTTTAATTTTAATTTTAATTTTATTTATTTATTTTTTCCGTGACACACAGCTCTATGGGGCAAAGATACAGGAGTGCAACATTGTGTACATGATGGCAGCCAGATGCAGAAAAGGGGAGGAGAGATAATGGAAGTGGGGGACAAGTATGTTCTTCAAGAGAACAAGTACAAGCACCAATGTTTTTTCATATTTGGTGATTTTGATTAGTATTCTTTTTTTTATTTGATATATTCTTTATTTACATTTCAAGTGATTTCCCCTTTCCTGGATCCTCCCTCCCCGAAAGTCCCATAACCCATCTTCCCTCCCCCTGTTGCCCCTTCCACCCTTTCTCACTTCCCTGTCCTGGTATTCCCCTACACTGCTGCACTGAGCCTTTCCAGGACCAGAGGCTACTCCTTCCTTCTTTTTTGGCATCACTTGATATATGCATTGTGTCTTGGGTATTCCAAGATTCTAGGCTAATATCCATTTATCAGTGAGTACCTATGATGAGTGTTCTTTTGTAGGATGATGTTCTCTAGTTCCATCCATTTGTCTAAGAATTTAATCAATTTATTGTTTCTAATGGTTGAATAGTATTCCATTGTGTATATATACCACATTTTCTGTATCCATTCCTCCATTGAGGGACATCTGGGTTCTTTCCAGCTCCTGGCTGTTATAAGTAGGGATGCTATGAACATAGTGGAGCATGTATCCTTATTACCTGCTGGGGAATCCTCTGAGTATATGCCCAGGAGTGGTATAGTGGGGACCTCTGGAAGTATCATTCCCAGTGTTCTGAGGAACCGCCAGCCTGACTTCCAGAGTGGTAGTACCAGCTTGCAACCCCACCAGCAGTGGAGGAGTGTTCCTCTTTCTCCACATCCTTGCCAGTACCTGTTTTCCCATGAGTTTTTTTTTTTTATTTTTATTATTCGATATAATTTATTTACATTTCAAATGATTTCCCTTTTTCTAGCCCCCCCACTCCCCGAAAGTCCCGCAAGCCCCCTTCTCTTCCCCTGTCCTCCCAGCCACCCCTTCCCACTTCCCCGTTCTGGTTTTGCTGAATACTGTTTCACTGAGTCTTTCCAGAACCAGGGGCCACTCCTCCTTTCTTCTTGTACCTCATTTGATGTGTGGATTATGTTTTGGGTATTCCAGTTTTCTAGGTTAATATCCACTTATTAGTGAGTGCATACCATGATTCACCTTTTGAGTCTGGGTTACCTCACTTAGTATGATATTCCCATGAGTTTTTGATCTTAGCCATTCTGACTTGTGTGAGATGAAATCTCAGGGTTGTTTTAATTTGCATTTACCTGATGGCTAAGGATGTTGAACATGTCTTTAGGTGCTTCTCAGCCATTCGATATTCCTCCAGTGAAATTTCTTTGTTTAGCTCTGTACCCCATTTGTAAGGGGGATATTTGGCTCTCTGGAATCTACCTTCTTGAGTTCTTTGTATGTCTTGGATATAAGCCCTCTATCAGATGTAGTGTTGGTAAAGACCTTTTCC
The DNA here is from genome assembly GCF_947179515.1 of Apodemus sylvaticus. Lineage (NCBI taxonomy): Eukaryota > Metazoa > Chordata > Mammalia > Rodentia > Muridae > Apodemus > Apodemus sylvaticus. The sequence goes on from NC_067472.1 coordinate 188,077,842, forward strand.
CGAGTTGTTGGTTGCCGTTTTGTCCTGTAGTCAGTATCCTTTGCCTTACAGAAACTGTAGTTTTATGAGGTCCCATTTGTCAATTCTTGATCTTAGAGCATAACCTATTGGTGTTCTGTTGAGGAAATTTTCCCCTGTGCCCATGCCCTCAAGAGTCTTTCCCAGTTTCTTTTCTACTAATTTCAGTATGTCTGGTTTTATGCAGAGGTTCTTGATCCAACACTTGGACTTGAGCTTATTACAAGGAGAAAAGAATGGATCAATTTGCATTCTTTTGCACTCTGACCTCTAGCTCCTTTATCAAAGATCAAGTGACCATAAATCTGTGGGTTCATTTCCGGGTCTTCAATTCTATTCCATTGATTTACTTGCCTGTCACTGTATCAACACCATGCTGTTTTTTAACATAAGTACTCTGTAGTACTGCTTGAGGTCGGGGATACTAATTCCCCCAGAAGTTCTTTTATCATTGTAAATAGTTTTTAGCTCTCCTGGGTTTTTTGTTATTCCAGATGAATGTGAGAATTGCTCTTTCTAAGTCTATGAAGAAGTGAGTTGGGATTTTGATGGGAATTGCATTGAATATGTAGATTGTTTTTGGCAAGATGGCCATTTTTACTATATTAATCCTGCCAATCTAAGAGCATGGAAGATTTTTCCATCTTCAGAGATCTTCTTTGATTTCTTCCTTCAAAGACTTGAAGTTTCTGCCATAAAGATCTTCCAATTGTTTGGTTAGAATCACACCAAGATACTTTATATTGTTTGTGGCTATTTTGAATGGTGTCATTTCCATAATTTTTCTCAGCCTGTTTATCCTTTGAGTATAGGAAGGCTACTGATTTGCTTGAGTTGATTTTATATCCAGTCACTTTGCTGAAGTTGTTTATCAGCTGTAAGAGTTCTCTGGTGGAGTTTTTGGGGTCCCTTAAGTATACTATCTTATCATCTGCAAATAGTGATAGTTTGACTTCTTCCTTTCCAATTTGGATCCATTGACCTTTTTTTTTCTAATTGCCCTAGCTAGAACTTCAAGTGCTATATTGAATAAACATAGAGAGAGAGGGCAGCCTTGTCTAGTCCCTGATTTTAGTGGGATTGCTTCAAGTTTCTCTCCATTTAGTTTGATGTTGGCTATTGATTTGCTGTATATTGCTTTTATTATGTTTAGGTATGGGCCTTAGGTAAAGGTTCTTTCCAAGACCTTTAGCATGAAAGGATGCTGAATTTTATCAAATGCTTTTTCAGCATCTAATGAAATGACCATGTGGTTTTGTTCTTTGATTTTTTTATGTACTGGATTGCATTGATGGATTTCTGTATATTGAACCATCCCTGCATCCCTAGGATGAAGCCTACTCTATTGTAGTGAATGATTGTTTTGATGTGTTCTTGGATTCGGTTGGCAAGAATATCATTGGGTATTTTCACATTGATATTCATAAGGGAAATTCATCTAACATTCTCTTTTTTTCATTGGATCTTTGTGTGGTTTTGGTAGCAGCAAAGTTGTAGCTTCATAGAATGAGTTGGGTAATGTTCCTTCTGATTCTATTTTGTGGAATAGTTTGAAGAGTATTGGCATTAGGTCTCCTTTAAATGTCTGATAGAATTCTGCACTAAAGCCATCTGGTCCTGTGCTTTCTTTGGGTTGGGAGAGTGTCAATGGCCACTTCTATTTCTTTAGGGGCCATGGGACCATTTAGATGGTGTATCTGATCTCGATTAAATTTTGGTAATTGGTATCTGTCTAGGAAATTGTCCATTTCATCCAAATTTTCCAGGTTTGTTTAGTATAGGCTTCTGTAGTAAGATATGATAATTTTTTTTCATTTCCTCAGTTTCTGTTGTTATTTCACCCATTTCATTTCTGATTTTCTTAATTTGAGTATTGTCTCTGTGCCCTCTGGTTAGTCTGGCTAAAGGTCTATCTAACTTGTTGATTTTCTCAAAGAATCAGCTTCTACTTTTCTTTATTCTTTGTGTAGTTCTTTTTGATTCAACTTGGTTGATTTCAGCCCTGAGTTTCATGATTTCCTGCCTTCTACTCCTCTTGGATGTATTTTCTTCTTTTTGTTCTAAAGCTTTCAGGTATTCTGTTAATCTGCTACTGTATGATTTTTCCAGCTTCTTTTTTTAATTTATTTTTTATTCAATATATTTTTATTCACATTTCAAATGATTTCCCCTTTCCTGGCTCCCCACTCCCTGAAAGTCCCGTAAGCCCTCTTCCCTCCCCCTGTTCCCACATCCACCACTTCCCACTTCCCTGTTCTGGTATTTCCCTACACTGCTGCCCTGAGCCTTTCCAGAACCAGAGGACACTCCTCTGTTCTTCTTGGACATCATTTGATATGTGGATTATGTCTTGGGTATTCCAAGTTTCTAGGCTAGTATCCACTTATCAGTGAGTGCATACCGTGATTGATCTTTTGAGACTGGCTTACCTCAGTTAGTATGATGTTCTCCAGCTCCATCCATTTGGCTAAGACTTTCATGAATTCATTGTTTCTAATGGCTGGATAGTATTCCATTGTGTATATATACCACATTTTTTGTATCCCTTCCTCTGTTGAGGGCCATCTGGGTTCTTTCCAGCTTCTGGCTATTATAAATGCTATGCTATGTACATAGTGGAGCATGTATCCTTACTACATGCTGGGGAATCCCCTGGGTATATGCCCAGGACTGGTATAGCAGGATCCTCTGGAAGTAATGTGCCAGTTCTAAGGAACTACCAGACTGATTTCCAGAGTGGTTGTACCAACTTGTAACCCCACCAGCAGTGGAGGAGTGTTCCTCTTTCTCCACATTCTAGCCAACACCTGCTGTATCCTGAGATTTTAATCTTAGCCATTCTGACTGGTATGAGGTGAATTCTCAGGGTTGTTTTGATTTGCATTTCCCTAATGACTAATGATATTGAACATTTTTTAAGATGCTTTTCAGCCATCCAAAGTTCCTCAGGTGAAAATTCTTTGTTTAGCTCTGTACCCCATTTTTAATAGGGTTATTTGGTTTTCTGGGGTCTAACTTCTTGAGTTCTTTGTACATATTAAATAGATATTAACCCTCTGTCAGATGTAGGGTTGGTGAAGATCTCTTCCCAATTTGTTGTTTGCTGATTTGTCCTTGTGATGGTGTCCTTTGCCTTACAGAAACTTTGTAAATTTATGAAGTCCCATTTGTCAATTCTTGATCTTAGAGCATAAGCTATTGGTGTTCTGTTCAGGAACTTTCCCCTGGTACCGATGTCCTCAAGGGTCTTCCCCAGTTTCTTTTCTATTAGTTTCATTGTGTCTGTCTTTATGTGACGTCCTTGATCCACTTGGAGTTTGAGCTTAGTACAAGGAGATAAGGATGGATCAATTTGCATTCTTCTCCAGCTTCTATTTTTTTTAATATTTTTATTTGCTATATTCTTTGTTTACATTCCAAATGATTTCCCCTTTCCCGGATCCCCCCTCCCCATATGTCCCATAAACCTTCTTATCTCCATCCCTTCTCCAGTCACCTCCCTCCTTTTTCTCTGTCCTTATATTCCCTTCCCATGCTAGATCAATACTTTCCGGTATCAGGGCCCTCTCCATACTTCTTCATGGGAGTCATTTGTTATGCAATTTGTGCCTTGGGTATTCAGGGCTTCTGGGCTAATTAATATCCACTTATCAGAGATTGCATTCCATGTGTATTCTTTTGTGATTGGGTTACCTCACTTAGGATGATATTTTCCAGATCAAACCATTTGCCTAAAAATGTTGTGAATTCATTGTTTCTAATTGCTGAGTAGTATTCCATTGTGTAAATATACCACATTTTCTGTATCCATTCCTCCTTTGAGGGGCATCTGGGTTCTTTCCAGCTTCTGGCTATTATAAATAAGGCTGCTATGAACATAATGGAGCATGTGTCTTTATTGCATGCCGGGGAATCCTTTGGGTATATGCCCAGGAGAGGTATAGCAGGGTCCTCTGGCAGTCTCATGTCTAGTTTTCTGAAGATCTCCAGAATGATTTCCACAGTGGTTGTACCATCTTACAGCCCCACCAGCAGTGGAGGAGTATGCCTCTTTCTCTGCATCCTCACCAACACCTGCTGTCTCCTGAGTTTTTGACCTTAGCCATTCGGACTGGTGTAAGGTGAAATCTCAGGGTTGTTTTCATCTGCATTTCCCTAATGACTAATGATGTTGAGCACTTCTTAAGGTGCCTCTCGGCCATCTGAATTTCTTTAGGTGAAAATTCTTTGTTAAGATCTGTACCCCATTTTTAATAGGGTTATTTGGTTCCGTGGGGTCTAACTTCTTGAGTTCTTTGTATATATTGGATAGCCCTCTATCAGATGTGGGGTTGGTGAATATCCTTTCCCAATTTGATGGTTGCCGTTTTGTCCTTTTAACAGTGTCCTTTGCCTTACAGAAACTTTGTAATTTTATGAAGTCCCATTTGTCAATTCTTAACCTTACAGCATAAGCTATTGGTGTTCTGTTCAGGAACTTTCCCCTGGTACCAATGTCCTCAAGGGACTTCCCCAGTTTCTTTTCTATAAGTTTCATTGTGTCTGGCTTTATGTGACGTCCTTGATCCACTTGGAGTTGAGCTTAGTACAAGGAGATAATGGTGGATCAATTTGCATTCTGCTCCAGCTTCTTTTTATAGACTCTCAGAGCTATGAGTTTTCCTTTTAGCAGTACTTTCATTGTATCCCGTAAAATTGTGTATGTTGTGCCTTCATTTTCATTAAATTCTAAAAAGTCTTTGATTTCTTTCCTTATTTCTTCCTTGACCAAGGTATCATTGAGTAGAGAATTGTTCAGCTTCCATGTGTATGTGGGCTTTTTGTTGTTTTTGTTGCTATTGAAGACCACCCTTATTCCATAATGATCTGATAGGAGACATGAGATTAGTTCAATTATCTTATGTCTGTTGAGGTCTTTCTTGTGACCAATTACATGGTCAATTTTGGAAAAGGTACCATGAGGGGCTGAGAAGGAGGTATATTCTTTTGATTTAGGATGAAATGTTCTATAGATATTAAGTCCATTTGGCCCAAAACTTTTTAGTTTCACTGTGACTCCATTTAATTTGTGTTTCCCTGATCTGTCCATTGAATAGAGTGGTGTATTTAAGTCCCCTGCAATTATTGTGTGCTTTAAGCTTTAGCAAGCTTTCCTTTACAAATGCAGGTGCCCTTGTATTGGGGGCATAGATGTTCAAAATTGAGAGTTCTTTCTGGTAGATTTTTCCTTTGATGAGTATAAAGTGGCATTCTGTATCTTTTTTGATGACTTTTGGTTGAAACTCGATTTTATCTGATATTAGAATGGCTACTCCAGCTTGTTTCCTGGGAACATTTGCTTGGAGAACTGTTTTCCAGCCTATTTCTCTTAGGTCGTGTTTGTCTTCAACACTGAAATGTATTTCCTGTATGCAGCAAAATGTTGGGTTTTGTTTAGGAATCCAGTCTGTTAGTCTATGTCTTTTTATTGGGGAATTGAGTCCATTGATGTTAAGAGATATTAAGGAATAGTGATTGTTGCTTCCTGCTGTTTTTGATGTAATTTTTATGTTTCTGTGGTTATATTCTTTTGGGTTTGTTGAAAGGAGATTATTTTCTTGATTTTTCTTGTGTGTAGTTTCCTTCCTTTGTTGGTGTTTTTCTTTCATTATCCTTTAAAAGGCTGGATTTGCCTCCAAGAATATGCTCCTCCACCCAACCCACTCCCACGAACCTCCTCTCCTCCAGGATTTTCCCATGCTGGGGCATCTATTGATACTTTACATGACCAAGGACTTCTCCCCCAACTGATGCCCAATAAGGCATCTGCCACTCTTTTGGCTGGAACCATGCATACCCCTTGGTTAATGGCTTAGTCCTTGGCAGCCCTGGGGCATCTGTTTGGCCGACGTGTTATTCTTCTCACGGGGCTGCAAACCCCCAAGCACCTCCAGTCTGCCCTCCAACTCTTGCATTCAGAACCCCCTCACTCATGACGATGGTTGGCTGCTAGTATGTGCCTCTGTATCTGTAAGGCTCTGGCAGGGCCCCTCCTAAAGCAGCCATAACAAGCTCCTTTTGGTATGCACTTCTTTTCATCCATAGTGGTTTTGTGGTTTGGTGACTGTTCATAGGATGAATACACAGGTAGGACAGTCTCTGCTCCACACTTTGTTTCCATAGTTGTTCCTGTGAGTATTTTGTTCCCTTTATCAGAAGAACCAAAACACCCCACTTTGGTCTTCCTTCTTCTTGAGCTTCCTGTTGTTTCTGAATTGTAACCTGTGTAGTTTGAGCTTTTAGGCAAATATCCACTTAGGTGAGTGCATACCATGTGTGTTCTTTTTTGACTGGGTTACTTCACTCAGGATGAAACTTTCTAGTTCCATCCATTTGCCTAAGAATTTCATGAATAGTTCTTCAATTTCTTTTTCAGAGACTTGAAGGTTTTGGTAGACAGGCCTTTCAGTAACTTGATTAGAGTTATACTGAGGTATTTCATATCATTTATGGCAATTGTGATGGGTTTTGTTTTGCTAAGCATTTTCTTGTTCCATTTATCTTTTGTGTCAGGGAGGGGTGACAGCGCCCATGCTGCCATGGTACCAAGTATCAGGCGTAGGCCTGGGGGAATTAACAAAAAACACAGACACGGGAGGGTCATTCCGCAAGGAGAATGCCAAAGCTTTACTGAGAGACCAGCAATATATATACTAGAGGCCAGGGAAGGGAACAGGAAAAAACAATTATAGTCATAGGTCATACACCTGGGAAGTCTGTACTACACCAGGCGGGAAGGCAGGAATCAAGCTAAGCCACGGGATGTTTTGCTCTCAAGAAACCTGTGCAAACAGCTCAGCTGGGGTCATTGATCCAAGCTCTCTGGTTCCCAACAACTCTCCCTTTTTTATTTTTTTAAGAATGAATAGTGTCTGTCTTAGGACACCTTCCGTCCAACTCCCATTACCCATCTCTGGGAATCTCTGCCAGTCCCAGAGCCCCTGTCTTGGGTTGGTGTGGACTGCAAAGGAGTTGCCCGTCATAGACTAACTATTCTGGTTACAGGCTGAGCCAAATTTGAGCAGACGTATTATCCTGTGCCTAAGCACTTGTTCAATTACTGCTCTGGTCTGGTTTTGTTGTTTGCACATACAGTTTAGCAGGAACAATCCCAGTGTGGCAGCTCCACAAGCCAAAAACCCCAGTGCCATGGACCCAGACCTTTTTTAATCAGGGGTGGGAATAATGCCAAAGTTTCTCTGATGGTAATACAAGGTGACAGGGAATCTCCCTTCATTATATAGAGGCATAGACACAAATCCAGGAACTCTTCAACCACAGCAGCATCTTCATATTCTCAGTAGTTTGTCAGTACACACAAACTGTTATAACAATTCAATTTTTCTTGTCTTCTTTCTGTTCATTAGAGACTTTTCAAATTTTACTTTGTTTCTTGCAACATATATTCCCCAATACGTTCCTCTTCCTTTCTCCAGCCAGCTTTTCTTATAATGATCCTGTCAGGTGCTCCTCTCTTTCCCGATCTAGGTGGGACCTCCATTTGTCAGCGCCCACGCTGCCACGGTATCGAGTATCGGGCAGACGCCTGGGGGATTAACAAAAAATTCAGACACGGGTCATTCTGCAAGGAGAATGCCAAAGCTTTACTGAGAGACCAGCAATATATATACTAGAGGCCAGGGACGGGAACAGGAAAAAACAATTATACTCATAGGTCAGGCACCTGAGAAGTCTGTACCACACCGGGTGGGAAGGCAGAAATCAAGCTAAGCCACAGGATGTTTTGCTCTCAAGAAACCTGTGCAAACAGCTCAGCTGGGGGCGTTTTCCCAAGCTCTCTGGTTTGGGATACTGATTTTTTTGAGCTAATTTTTTTTATCCAGCCAATCTGCTGAAGGTGTTTATCAGCATTGGAGTACACATTTATGGTAGATTTTTTGAGGTCTCTTACATATGCAGGCATCGTTGTATAGTCTTTAATTTTAAGTTTCTCTCCATTTAAGTTGTTGTTGCCTATTGGCTTGTCAAATATTACATTTATTTTGTTTAGATATGCAAGTTTTATCACTGATGTCTCCAAGAGTTTTAACATGAAGGGGGTGTACATGTACCACATTGTCTTTGTCATTTTTAAAGAATTAATTACTTTTATTTTTAAAAATGTATATGTGTATGTGATCCCTGAAGTCAGAGGAAGGAGTTCTCCTTGAGTTGGAGGTGGAGTTTTACGGACAGTACTGAGAACTGAACTGTTGTCCTGTGGAAGAGCACCATGTGTGCTTAATTGGTGAGCTATGTCTCAGGTCTATATATTCTTCTTTTTTAATTTAATTTTTTTTACTTATTCACTTTATATCCAGCTCACTATCTGTCTCCCAGTCACCCCCTCTCACACTCCTTCTCTTATCACTCACTCCCTTTCATGTATCTCCCCAAGTCCTCAAGGATGGTGCCATGCATTGCTGTCAGGTGCATCTGCTGGGGTGCTTTTGCTCATTTTTCGTAAGACTTTTTCGGGTTAGATTGTGCAGGATCCACCTCTGAGCAATTAAAACTACATGATTACCACTGAACTTTTTCTCCAATTCATGAACTAGTGGGATTGGATTTCCTGGAAAGATTTAAGCTGGGGAACTGGTACAAAAATTATGATCGCTTTCCGACCACTGCCGACTTCAATTTCCTTGGCTGCAGTGATGGTGAGTTCCTGCAGCTGTGCCTTGAGATCTGAGTTCATCTCCAGCTAGAGCAGCACCTTGGAGATGCCATACTCAAAGTGGTCCAGCTTCTTGCCATTGGACTTCAACATGGCTGAACATGGCTTCGCTTTATTGAGTGCTGGTTTAGAGTCATTGTTTGTGTTCTTAATGTGGCCTTTAGCCATCTGCTTATCCCTTGGTCTTTCTAGTGCAGAAATCCTGAGGTTGGCTGCCTTTGCCTGGACATTGGAAATCAGAGGAGAACGTATGTCTCTGGGAAAATGGGCAGGGCATTCAGAGAGGAGGCCAAACTTGGATGTTCCTAGTGCAGCAGGCCTGCTTATGTTGGGTTAAATTGTGGCCAGAGAATGGCACTCAGGGGACAGCTTGCAGCTCAGCCCTGGGTTTTACTCTTTTAACAGTGGGGTTGAGATATGGTCTCACTAAATGAGGCTCTGTTTGTCCAGGAAATCACAGCAATCCATCTGCTTTTTCCTCCTAAGTGTTGAAATTCAAATCGTATGCTACCAGACTCAATCTATAATTGTTTCTAGAACCATCAGCCTAGAGTTAAAAAGAATCACAGGAAGTTATTTTTGAAACAGTTGATTATTCTGGTCAGGATTGTGCTCTCTATCAGTCTGAGAGAGTTCATTTAAGATCATCCCAATTCTGTGTGTGTATTTATTTTTAGGCATTAATGTTTGATAAACTACGGTCATCTTTGATTTGAAATATACAGCAAATCAAATACCTCTAGGAAAAGTAACTTGCTACAAATGAATAGTCTAGAATAGTCTCTAGATTTGTCTCATAGAAATTGATACTAACAATGAGTCTAATCATTTTTATATGTTAGTGTTTTCTATAGTTGTAATAAAATATATTTTGTTTCTATTTTCAGAAGTCTTCTATTTTAAAGATGAAAGGCCTTTGTCCCGGTAAGGTTTAACAATACAGTAATAGTAGGTAAATTCAAAGATAACAGGCAAATTCTTGGTGTGAGTACTTTAAGACCTTTGTCTTATAAGTCACAAAGTATTATGCATATATTATTCCCTTGAAAACTTGTTCAGTGTAGTTCATATGAACATGTACATTATATGCCCCTACTATTTTCATAAACGTACTCTGCAGTTTGGAAAAAGAGCATGGTTGGATTAGCTATGCCAATGTCTTTCCATCTAAGCCTCTTTGCCTTTGCAAAGCCTTACTGGATTCAATTTGTCAACTAAGACCCACACTAGTAGCTATCATTTCAGGCATTTCTCTTGTCAGTAAGTTTACATAAATTGGGGTGGTTCTCCATTTTCAGTCATTACTACAGGATTCCAACACATTTCTTTCTTCCCCTGACACCAGATTTACATGCAAAGGACCATTTTGTCAGTTGTAGTACCTTTCATAGTAGTTGAAAGACACCCATGTCTTCCAGAATGCTCCATCCATGAATGATCTGTTCACATGATCTGTTTTCTACAGAAATGAATCCTTTGACTCTCAAAAATTATCTGAATGACAGTATAACTAATATTTACCTCACTACAAATGGGATTTTGTCTTACACGTCAGTTGAACATGAACATAGAAGTCAATGCCCATCCATTCCTGTCCAGGATGCTAGGTTAGACACTGGTTTGGTAGAAAATTTAAAGTTGAATTTCAAGCTATTTCTGTGCTCCTTATGATTAATTACATCCACAAGAGAGGACCATTACATTGTACTCTTTATTTGGGCCATGTATCAATAAAACATTTTCTAAACATTACTAAATAGCTTACTCAATCCATGTTTGAAAATTCCCCAAATCATCAAACCTAATGTTGAAAGTGAAGAATCAAAACTTTTCAGTACTTAAAACTATTCAGACTCCTTTCAAAAAACCCATTAACTTCTATTTGGAATTCTAAACAGTTCTACAGTAAAACCATAGGTATCAACTAAATTTTATTGTCCTTAGCTCTTATTAATTCATAGAAATGCTTGTTTGGCCTAGAAACAGGCAGATTGTGATTTCAGGATTCATTCATGCATGAGTTATGAACGAGCAACTTGAACATTGTGAAAGCTGTGGTGGGATTTTAAGAGTTTTAGAAATCTATTTGATGGTCCACAAATTAACCTCTTGGATGGTAACATCATGGTCAGTGAAATATGCACAAGGTACCATGAGAGAAGGTACTGTGCTACTCCAGGTACAAATACTGACATTGAGTCTGTAGAGTAAAAATACCAGTCAGTACAACTATCAAAACAAAGGCTGAAGAGGTACTAGTGATTGTGTGTGTGTGTGTGTGTGTGTGTGTGTGTGCGTGCTTGAGCACAGGTGCAAGTGCATGTGCATGTGTGTGTGTATGATTTTGTGTATAGATGTATTTTTTAATGTGGCTAATTTTTGTTGGCTAAATTCTCCCTTATCTTCCACAGTAGGAAAAGTTGTAAGGAAAGTGTCCCCAAATGTAATCAGCTGGTTGAAGAACAAATTAATAGTTTTTTTTTAAATTTGTAATGTAATATAAATTAGGAAATCAAACAACACTGAATTCAAAGTCTTTCATTAATGTTTTATGTGACTATGAAAATAACACTCTTAAAATATGCCTCAGTGGAGTACGACCACCAGGAGAACTAAAATCCATTCTGAAAAACTCTTTCCAGTATAATACAGGTAAGATTAAGGGTAAGTATTCTATTGAGTCTATCCTAATGATAAAAAGAGTTTTGGTCCTGCTAGAATAGTAACTAAGGTAATCAAGAATTCCTGTAGTTACATCCTTTCTTAATTTGCAGCCAAACATTTTTAGGATTCAGATTTATTTAAAGAATTGTTTCTAAGAAATTTTAAATTCAAATTATTATCACCTGAAGTATGTTTATTTAAAATGAAGTACTGATGCATGTAGCGTCTTTTTATAAGTTAAAAAATGTTTCACCTATTCCATGATGTGGGTCCTTTCGAGTCACTTAACAGCAAGTTGACTTTGTTCTGAAATGGATTTTAAGTTTTTATAATAGATATATCATATTGTTGGCTACATATTGTTATATGTGTCACTGTCCATAAAATATGATCACATCAAGGAAACAAAAATGGAATATTCAATTACTTTCACTATATTTTTTGAGGACTAAATAACATTAGGGCCATCTGGATTTTTTCTCTTCAGAGAATTTCTCAGTTTCAAGTTATTTGATAATTCATATATTATCTTCTAGTTATTTTTAGTTTTCTTTCTTGTAATGTGAATATCTTCACATTATAAATAACTGGCTCACTCAGCAATGTTTTAAAAAACTGAATGGTGGCTGAGATTTTTATGTGGTGCTGGGGAATGAAAACTGCCTTTCTATAAAGCTTGCATATGAGCTATTCTGACAGCAACTTTTCCTGAGGTTCTATTAATTACCAAATTTATAGTGATACTTGGTTTATATGCTACAAGACATAATATGCAGAAAAAACTGTCACAGTAGAAGGAAGATTTAGAAAATCACATTATTCTGAATATGATTCTCACAATGGGAGAAACAGCAGAGAGTTTATGCTTTCAGCAGCTGTCACCACAGCATTTCTTACAACTACTTTGCCTTTGGGAAACAGCAGCCAGAGAATAGTGTAGAGGAATCTAAATGACCCTCTTCACTAAGGATGAGGTGAAATAGCATTAGTCTAATGTGGGTGAATTTATTTCATGTTATTTAAGTTATTTCAGCACTAGAGCTTTCTTTGTGGTGATAAGAATTGACAGAGGCCCCTCACATGCCTAGCTTAACGTCTACCACAGAGCCATTTTGTCAGACCATTTCTTGGTGGGACAAATGCTTTGCTTTGCCATGGGTAATACCCAGGAATGTACAGTGGAATTTTACATACTATAAAGGAAGTAAACAAGAATTGTTCGAGTTTTAGCTCATTTGGGGGCAGACTTTTTACATAGAGTTATACTTGAGTCCCTCTTTGTTTTCTTTGTGCAAATAAATTTAAAAATGTTTATGTGAGCCATTACTCCCTTGGAATTGCTTCTTTGTGCCCAGGTTTCTTCCACGTGTCTCCCCGTGGAGTAATAGTTCAGTTCACAGAACTTCTAATGTGGTCTTTCCTTGGGAGGCAATGGAAGTTGGTGCTGAACTTCTTTGCACTGCACATGAGATGGGACAAATGCTAGAACTGAGGGCCTTTAGCATTTTCCTTAGAAGATCTCACGAAGAGTAATGCACTGATCTCTCTGGTGCTATGTCACATTCGCAGCTGGAATTGCTTTGCAAAGGTCTTGGGTCTCCTTTGTTTAGCTATATTGCAATGACAGTCACCATAGACTGAGATTCCCTGTTCTTAGGAGTGAATATTACTCCCCAGTGAAGGAAGTTCAAGTCAATACTTGGAGACGCCCCTTTCACTTCTGCACAAGATGGGTATACTCACTAAGAATTCTGCCAGCATCCCTAGGCCAGAGACAAAAAGCAGCAAAGGCAACACGAAGCTATACTTTTCACAGTTCACTATGGGATAACAATACAGACTAAGGTGACACTTCTTGTGTCTGATAGTGCTCACCATCATAGGTATTTTGCACAACGATTTATGATAAGTAGTAACTGTTGATAAGGTTTTCTCTTTGTATTTTAAAAATAGAAGGAAGAGGAAAGGAAAACTTCCCCATATATTTAGTGTTTAAAAATCAATATTCAGTTTAAAGGCTTTTCATAAATGGTGTCAAAGCTTATAGGGTCACAAAAATAGCCTTGCAGCACATTATAGTCATGTTTCCTACAGTTGTTGAAGGACAAATTTTGCCTCTCTCTTTTATAGGTAGTGATAAAACAAGAAGACCATCACTATGGTAAGAAAGTGCATTTTTCAGTGTACTAAACTGTAGAAAACACAATATTCAGAACCTGACTCTGTCTTTGCCTCTGTGTAAGACTATTTCAGCTTCTGTATTTCTTCTATAATCATAAGCTGAATAATTATTTATAGAGCAAAACATGTTGAAATTACTGATTATATCTCTCACACAGCATGAAATGCTGACAAGAATTTATAGCTAGGGAGATGACCCAGTGGATAAAGTGCTTGCCATGCATGTGTTAGAATGGGAGTTTGGATGCCAGAATCCACATGAGGTCTGATAGTCTCATTGCTACTGTATCCTGGGGCCCTTATGGTGAGACAGGGGATGGTGACAGAGAATCCCCTAAAGTTTACTCGATAGTTACCCTAGGGTTTCCATTAAAGAACAAGAGATCCAGCCACAAAACTAAGACTGAAAGAAGATTACACATTCTTATTCTAAAGGCTCCCTGACAAACCTACCGCTGTTGTTTCTAGGTGTATAAAAGGGGACAATGTCAGGCACACTTCCTGTAACAAGGTAAAATACTTCTTTGTGAAATTAATTTTCTTCAATAAGCAGTAGTCTATCCCAGTTTTATATGGACAGGTGCTTCAGAGGAAACCATATTATAGATGTGGAACTTTCTATAAATTGCAAGTGAGCAGTAAGTCTTTGTGGGTAGTGGTGGCCCAATATGAGAATGGACCCAAGAGACAGTGAGTGGAAGACCGAGTGCAGTACTTACCTAATAGAAGATGTTTGATGTATGACAAAGAATTGTTTGCAGGAAGAAATACACATTAGACCTTTAAATATGTGACTGTGATAATAGACCAGGATACATTTTAATAAGTCCAGATATTTCGATGATCTAGGAATCTCCAACGTGCCTTTATCCTCAGCAAAATGCCCATAGGTTTTTATCTATCCTTGGAAACTCCTTTTTTGGGATCATATATGAGAGCATCTCTGGTTTCACCTCTTTCATCTGTATTTAGAATGAGGTGAAATACTGGATGTTTAGCAATATGTAGTATGTTCAGGAAACTTGTGTTATGAAGAGATTAGATCTTTTTCTATTTGATTCTCATAAGGTTATGTTGAAAGCTCTTCGTCTAGTTAAACACTAAGTGTCTTTCTTCAATTAGCCAGCATTTCTAGAAACAGAGATTCAATTACTGTATTGCTCCATTTCAGTTCTTCATATTGTGTTTTAAAATAATGTACACTTATATTCTTTGTGCCACATTCAAACACTTAAAATATTGTAGTGTTTTACTTAGATACTTCCATATTTAGTTTGAAGCTGCTTCATCACTATGAGCTGCTGGAGGTTGGGAAACCTGGTTCTGTATTACCTGTAACCCTAGAGTGAGGGGCTGTGTGATTATACCTGGCATTTTAATGATTTTTGAATGTGAATCAATGGACCAATGTGTTTTTGTCAAGCAGTTCCACAGGTACTATGATATGGATAGCATTAGTCTTAACCAGAAGAACAAGGTCAACATGTTTCTCTTTTCATGACGTTCTCTTAATTTTGTGTAGTTTAATATTTTTATATCTTGAGGATATCCTAGCAATTTGTTAATAGATAGGCATATGAAAAGAAAGTTCACATTTAATAATGGTTTTTACTTTTCATGTGTCAATACCCTGTGATCACTAAGGTATAAAGTTGTTTTGAAAGTATGTACGCAAAACCAAAAGAGTCAATTCAAGAACCAAACAAAAAGTTAACTCTCTCCTTTTGCACTGCAGGAAGCATCTAACAAACCTTTACATAGACTACAGAAGCGGATGCGGAACGTTTTTACAAAATCTGAAGTTTATGTATGTTCTCAGGGAGAGCCAATACCTGGCATTTATGAAGAAAAAGCATCCGTAATGGTAATTCTCCTTAATTCAATAAGTAATAGATTTACTTGTTGTGAAGGGGAAGGATGTGTGTGTGTGCCTATGCCTTGAGTACTGCCAGTAGTATCAGAGAAGAGAAAGTCAGCCTTGAACATTCCCTTCAACTCCTTCATAGCCTCATTCCTTGCCAGTCACTGTGTTAGGTAGTGCTTCTCAACTTCACTAATGCTGTGATGCTGGCATAGAGTTCCTCATGTTGTGGTGACTCCCATCCAGAAAATTGTTTTTGTTGCTATTCCATAACTGTAGGTTTGATAATGTTCTGTTTTAATGTCATATTTGTGTTTTCAGAAGGTCTTAGGCAACTTGTGTGAGTCTGTTCTATGCTCCTCCTCCAGTTAGTTGGTCATGACAGACAGGTTGAGACCCAATGTCTAAAGTGTAAGTGATAGGAATTTAGACTATGGAAACAAAAGAAGAAAACAGAAAATTAGCATGTTTATAACACAGTGAGGAGAACTCATATAATTACAGAAAATAGGCAATACGGGCTCCTGGAAGTAGGTAGAGTCAACATGAAAGTAACCAATGTATTTCTGTTTCCTTTCTTAAATCGATAGACTTTAAGTTTGGGAATGTTTGGCATGTGTATTCTGTCTGTGTAGCATGTGTGTGTGCTTCCCACAGACATCAGAAGAGGTCATTTTATCCCCTGGACATGGTGCTCCAGAATTTTGTCAGCCAACATGTGTGTATTACAAATCAAATTAAGATGCTGGACTAGAGTAATACAGCAAGCCTTTTCCAGCCCACAGAGTGAATATGTTTGATATGCAAATGAATTAAAGCATCATCAGGTTAAACAAGTACTCAGTCTTAGAGTATTTGTTAGCTTCCTGGACCCCTGGTCTGAGCCTTCCCATTTTACCCATTGAAGTCCCAAGGACTAATAGGCAGTGTGCACACAATAGGATACTGCATATGTGGGAGTACATCATTAAATCATGAACTCATAAAGCAGACAGGATATTCTCTTTCAGTTTAAGGACAATGTGTTCTTAATATCTTTGGGGAGTAGGGGAAGGCAAGGTGAATTTAGGGTATCAAATGAAAACTAATAGGAGTCAGTCTTCTCCTCCCACTATTTTAGTCTCAGGTATGAAATTCCAGTTGTCAGTAATGCTGTCAAATACCTTTATCTACTTAGCCATTTCACTGGCACTCTGATTTACACTTTGACTGAAAATACATTAGTATTCACACACACACTGTACTATGAAAAGTGTGTGTGTGTGTGTGTGTGAGCGCGCGCGCACACACGCACGCACATGTGTTATTTATCATTAACATACCTGCTCCCTAGTACATGGGAGGATCAGACAGAGATGGGTTCTCCTGTGTTAGAACACTTGGGCCCTCTTTGGAGGTTTACATTTCAGGTTATGGCCTATGCAGCACATGGTTGTCAGGGGTACATTTTAATGGTTATGACTACTTGTGGTACCAGTTCTGTGTTATCTGTTTCCTGGTCTGCCAGCATGTAAGAAGCAACAGACTATTGCCACAAACGAGGACGTCCTGTTGCCTTCCTTGAAGTAACTGACTGATATTCTAAATCAGATATTTTGTCACAGTAACTGCAGAAGCAAGTACAAAAATAATAGCCCTCCTTTCTGTTTTAATCCCCATTCAGAAGTTACAAAACCAGCAGAAGGGTCTGTTTGCAGATCTTACTTGCACCACTTACTCCATTACATACTGTTAACAGCTAGCTCAGCACCTTAATCTGAACCCTCTGAAGTCACCATTTTAAAAGTGGCAGAGTAGAGATAATTATTCCACCTAATGAAATCATTAGAAACTGTAAATTTACTATTGTCACAAACCAAACTCAAATGTTCTTTCTTTTAAGCTTATGTGGTTTCCAAATTAATAATAGCTACAATATGAGATGAACCTCAGTAATTTTTGTTCTAGAGAGAACTTAGCAAGGAGGTAGAACTCAGGTAATTTTAATATGCAGAAATTGACTGGACAATCATCTATTATTTTAGTGAAAATTCATTAAAATTTTTGGAACTAACATTCCTAATACAAACACATTTTGCCCTAAATAGAACTTTTAGGATGAAACAAAATATAGGTAATAATGGTAAAGAATATGGTAACCATTGATAAGTTACATTTGGCATGAAATGTGACAACTTCTTTTATATATGAATGATTAGAATACAATCCACAATATTATTAAAGCAGTGATATATGCCAGAGACAACTAAGCCAAAGGTAGTTTCCATTCCTCAAAGGATTAAATTACGTGATTGAATATAAAGACAGAGAAAAAAAGGAGGGAGGTCATTGGAGAATGGATGGAAAGAAGAAGGTTTATGGGACATATGGGGAGGGGGAGATCCGGGAAAGGGGAAATCATTTGGATTGTAAACAAAGAATATAGAAAATAAAAATATTTTAAAAAAGAAATAAAAATAGACATTGTTTCCTGATGTTAAACTTGCATAAAAGCTAAAAAACAGAAGAATTCCTAGAAGCCTACATGTCAATTGCAGTGTAATAATTATAAAATAGAAAAATCACGGACCCGAGCTACATAACAACAGTTCTCTACTGCATGCTAACATGAAGAGGTAGAGCCAGACTGGGAAGTATGAGTTTTTCATGTAAGTAGCTCAAGCCTGGTACCGAAAGGCAAAAGTAGACTGCTAAGTTATGAGTTTCATGGAGACGTAAGCAATGACAAATATATGGAGACCTTATTTGTTATCTTATAAAAGTCAATGAGACTTCCCATTTGCCATGCAGCATCAAATCCATTTTCAACACTCACATTTTTTAAATTTATCTGGTTGAATCAAAGGGTTTTCTGAGTATCCTAACTAAGCTAGCATTAGAGAATTTGATCACTCATTTTGTGACCAAATCCACTGGGAGAAACCCCTTCACAGCTCGGAATGAGTCCTTCAGACTTTTCAAGCCACTCCCACTGTAACTAGGTGATGGTTATGTTAGTTACTGTCTATTGCTGTGATAAAATACCATGGGAAAGACAACTTCTAGAAGAAAAGGTGCATTTCAAGTGTGGCTCATAGTTCCAGTTGGATTCACACATCACTACCATGGTTCAGGCAATCAGGCATGGTACTGAAGCAGCAGATGAGAGATCACATCTTGACCTATACAGAAAAGAGAGAACTTTGTGAAAATGGCACCAGTCTACTGAAATCTTAAAGGCCATTCCAGTGATATATCCTATTAAAAGTCTACACCTCCTAATCTTTTCCAAATAGTTCAGCCATCTGGGGAGAGCAAGCATTATATGAGTCTATGAGGCTGTTGACATTCAACGTGCCACAGAGGTGCTGGATCAGGTCATTATGTACCTCCTCCCGGTGTGACAAATTTCATGGTGTTGCAGGATATTTGATCACACTGTGCTTGTGCTTGATTGTGTTGTTTACCTAGTAAATTTATTTCTAGCTATTGTTTGGCTCAGCCTTTGCAGAGAACATTAATCCCTCTAAACAGAATACAGACACTTCCTTAGGAAACACCTTTAATCCTAAACAATCAAGGTAAAGTTAGTTTGTGGAATGAAGCACCTTGTTTGAAAGAGAGTCTAATTACATGGCAGAGAAAGTGATGGATCAGAGAAATAGTTGACACAACAGAACATTCCCAACTTTCTCAAGAAGAAAGAAGAAAGGGAAGCTACTGGAGGGGTAGTGCAGAGAGAGGGAGGGACAGAGAGAGAGACAGAGAGAGAGAGAGAGAGAGAGAGAGAGAGAGAGAGAGATGGAGAGAGGCAGAGACAGAGAGTCAGAGAGGGAGAGGGAGAGAGAAGGTGAGAGAGAGAGAGGAGAGGAGGCATATTTACCTGGAAACTGCTAGAGAGACATATTGAAGAGAGAACGAACAAGATGAGGAAGAACAAGAAGACAGAATGAACCAGAGATTATGAAAGAGTCAGAAGATTAGAAAAAATTGCTAGTTAGTTTGAGGCCGAGCAGAGCAAAACATCAGAGGCCAAGAGAGAATCCAGACTAAATCAGCTAGCATGGAGAGGAGCTTTGAGCTAGACCACCTGACTTGAACCCGTCAGCAAGAGATGAAAAAGAACCAGAAGTAATGGTGAGCTTATTCAGCAGTAAGTATGAGAGGCTGAAAAAATTCTAGGCCTATGCTAAGTTTCACAGAGGCTACAAGCTTCCAGGACTAGGTCTAGGTTAGCACTTGGAGGCAGTAAGCCTCAGCGATTACAATTTTACCTAGTGAATAAAAGTTATAGAATCCATATCTGGAACTCAACAATTGCCTTCTGCTGTAGGTGGTGACATACTTTGTTCATGCATTTCAAAATTCAGCTCCACTCTTCTGATATCCCAGTTACATAATTGGTAACTGTGAGTGGCTGTTCATTGGGGAATGGTTAAAAAGTGCAGAAGAGAGAGGTTCATTTTGTTCTCAAAGCACCTCACGGTCCCATTCTCTTCATCTGGCTGCAATTCAAAATTCAGGTCCTAAAGGCAGAAGAGGACACTTTAGTCCTTTTTCTAGCTTTCCATTTTACAGAGAATGATGTTACATAGCAAAGAGCAGAAGAAAGGAAAGCAAATATCTCAGTAGGTCTCCTTCAAAGATTTCTAGAAATACTGGGCCTTTTCGTCAAGCAAAAAGGAGCAGAGGTTGCTGAATATCCTTGAGTGTAGCTAGTGATGAAGTTGGTTTGAATACGGAAACATTTGGGTAGTATAAACGGAGATTCTGACATTAACAGACAGGTGGTTAAATGAATAAAATAAGTAAAAATTTTAAATCAAAAGTAGCATTGCAAGTCACCATATATTTACTTTGAAGCTTTTCTGTGAGTATTAGAATATATGGTTCTGATAACTTCTACCTTCTGTTGGGAAATGCTTCCAACCCAGCTATTTACTACATTAGGAGAAACTACAGATAAAGATTTTGAATATATTGTGGATTGGTATTTAGCAAATAGGTAGATTAGTCTGTCTCATGGTAATTCTTTTGACAAAATGATTTAGTTTTTCATTGTATTAGCAGTTACAGACAAACCTCTCTTAGTTTATGAATGTGAAAAGAAGCATGCTTGCGACAGAGATTTCCAGTATCTAGTGCTTTTATTTAGCAAGAATAAAATAATAAGAAAATGTAAAAAAAAAATGTAACTGCCAATTTTCCTTATAGGTTGAAGGAAGTAAATCCAATATTTTCCTTCACACACCTCAGGAGCATAGAATTTCTGTGCCTGAGCCCCCTGCTGACATTGGGACTTCTGGTGATAATGACAGAACTTCGTCCACCAGTGCAGCTGACATTGGGACTCCTGGTGATATTGACAGAACATCGTCCACCAGTGCAGCTGACATTGAGGCTCCTGGTGGAATTGACAGAACTTTTTCCACCAGTGCTGCCGACATTGGAGCTCCTGGTGGAATTGACAGAACGTCTTCCACCAGTGCTGCCGACATCAGGGCTCCTGGTGATATTGACCGAACTTCCAACAATGATGCGGACATTGAGTCTCCTATGGATACTGAGCCAACTTCTACCACCTGTGCCTCTGATAGTGGAGCTACTGTTACAATTGAGCTACCCTCTACCACCAGTGCTGCTGACAGTGGGTTTCCTTCTGATACTGAGTCAACTCTTTCCCAAGGTGCTCATGACAGTGCTGCTCATAGCAATGATGAGCCATCTCCTTCCCAATGTGATCAGGATGCTGGTGCTTCTACTGATATCAACCGAACTTCTTCTACCACTGCTGATGACATTGGGCCTCCAGTTGTTATTGAGCCAATTCAATATCAAAACTATAACTCAGAAACATCTAGTGACATTGAATTAGATTCCATAAGTGATTTAGCCATTTACATGGAGCATGCAAGAGACATGCCCTGTGATGACCCAGAGCCTACTCCTGGTCCCTGTCCTTTTTCAATAGACTCCACTGAAAGAGCTGACCTGAACAATTTGACCTTGCTTGGAGCTGAAGACAAGTATGATAGCTTTTCTTTAGACGAGGAACTCAGTCCTGTTCCTGACCTAGATGAACATCTGGCACCTACTCAGGATGCTGAAGTTTTTTATGATGCTTTACTGTCAGCTGACCACAGTGGCAATAGCAAGACCACTGTCAGGGAGCCTGGCTTTTTTCTGGCAGCAGAGATGCTACTGCTGACTGTAAGGCCCGCCCTGTGGGTTCTGACTCACCTATTATCAATGATGACATGGATGAGAAATCGATTTCGTCAAGTGTGGCATGAAGAAAATGGCCAAGGACCTCCCACTAACAAAAACGTTGAACCAGGTAAGTTAGAGTACAATAGTTGCTTAAAATAGATGAACTTTTATTTGGTACTAATAGTTTATATTATTACGTTTCATGCTTCTATCTGGCTAATTAAGCATTACCTAGAACCAGAAAAATTGCTTCCTTTTCCCAATTGATTGAAAATACTTCATATAGTTTAACAAAACCAGTTTAGATCAACACAACTGACCATGTAAAGTTGATTGGTACTTGGTTGTCTCCCATTCTGGAATGAGGACATTTTTTCACTCCCAGGGAAAACCTTTCTGAATGGCTAGACAGAGAAATCTTCCTGTTAAACATTAGTATCTATTTATCTCTATTTTCTGAACTCTGATTTGTGAGGATAGCATCAGCCTGGAAACAAGCATTCCAGAAGAAGCAACATCTGAGAATAAAATCAACAAAATAAGCCTGCACCTTCTCACAGTTTCTCATTAAGTTGATTCTGATGATAATGACACTGATGCTACGGATGGTGATGGTGACAATACCACTAATGATGTGCCTGATGATATTATTGATGATTCTTGCTTTCCTTCTAGTTGCTGCTGCAGCTGATCATCTGACCCTTGAAGCAGGGGACAGAACACGCTAAAAACATCAAGATGTAGTGTGTAAAGAAAAACTGTATAATATATGTATATAAATTTTAAAATAAAATATTTTATTTTTAAGTAGACTGATGTCAAAATTTATTGTTTTATTGGAGTCCCAGTTGTGCCATGTGATGTTGTCTGGAAAATAATGTTCATTTATTTTAATTTTTTACTTCTTTGCTTTACATCCTGGTCACTGCCCCCTCCCAGTCTGCATTTTTTTAAGCCATGAGAAAGTTTAATTGGAGATTCAGGGTTGGAAACCATTTGGCTTTTCAGATTTATTGGCCTCTGTATTACATGCAAGAGCACCTAAAACATTGGAGTGCTTCCTTCCAGATTTTAAAGATTTTACAAGTTATTGTAATGTGGTTTCTGTGAGGGAAAAGCACAGTTCATGGTTTTCAGCTTCAGATTCAAACTCTTAACTTACACAGAGGTCTGGACATCTTCCCAAAGTTCTGACACATTAAGAAAATTATGCTCGAGCCTTAAAGAAGATATCTCGGGCGACAGCGGCAGCAGTGGCTGCTCCAGCTGAAGGGCCATCAGCAGTGGAACCAAGGCGTCACAGGGACCAGTTAGGCCCTGCGCCCATGACCACTGACCTTCGCTGACCAGCCGGGCAGCAAGCAGCTGCAGTTGTGCGGCGCCTTTCCTGCACGGAGGCCACTTCAGAACTCGGCCTCCCACCAGTCAGGATAGGAGCATCCATCTTGGTTCCATACTCCAGGAATCGGACAGACTGAGGTACACAAATATAATCCGAGGCCAACACCGCGGTGGTCTGAGCCCGACGGGCGTTGGCCTGCACCCAGGCCCTGGGCGGGTCGGGGGGCCATCGGGGTGCCAACCCAACCAGGAGGTTTTTTGCCCAGGCCTGCGAGCGCGCCGCCGCCATTTTGCCTGCAGGACGACAGAGAGCTCAGGCAGGCAGACCTGTAACAGGCATAGCCTAAGGCTAACAAAGCGGGGGTCCAGGCCCCAAAAGGCACAGGACTGACCCCAAGAACTGGGCGGCTTGGTGGGCCATCTGTGAGTCAACCCGCCCAGGTGATTGTTAGCAAAGCAGACTCTCCCGGCGCTTTCAGGGAGCGCGGGCGCACACGCCCGCCATCCTAGTCACCTGGCAAACCCAATTAACAGTCATAGCCCTAGGGGAACTTTGCTCGGACCTTGGCCTCCCAGGCTTTTGCCTGGACTCAGGGACTGGGCGGCCAGGCTAACCTTGTGTGCGACAGCCCAGTTGGCAGATCGGCTGCCCAGCGGAGTGAGCGGAACACAGGGGAGGTCACAGTAGCATACACCGTCAGCACTCCCTGGGAGTGCACACGGGCTCCATCTGCTCCACAGACACAATCTGGGGCAAGGCCTCAGGCAGAAGCCCTTAGCTCTACTCTCTCCGCTTCCGGATCCAGATCAGTCTGGGCGGCAGCATTACATCTCCAAGTCCTGCAAGTGGCTAGCTGGGCTTCCAGGCGGCCAGCTGGGAGAAGTCAGTGTGCTCCAGTGAATCCAGCGGGCCCCAGCGGGAGCCTTCGGGTGCCTGCTTTGGGATCGGAACAGCCTGGGCAGCAGCACACTGTCTACAAGCAGTGCAGGAGGTAAGCTGTGCACCAGAGGCCAACTGGGAAGGGGCAGCTTGCACTGGTGAGTCCAGCACTGACAAGATAAACTAACACCAGTGAGATCTAGATGGCAAAAGGCAAACGCAGGAACGTCACTAACAGAAATCAAGGCAATATGGCAACATCTGAACCCAATTCTCCTCTACCAACATGTCCTGGATACCCCATCACACCAGTAAAACCATTTAAAATCACTGGTCATGATGCTGGTACAGGAACACATGAAGGTCATACATAAAGAAATTCAGGAGAAAATGGATCAAAAGTTAGAAGCCCTTGCAAGGGAAACACAAAAATCATTGAAAGAAATCCAGGAGAATACAAAAGCCAACAAGGAGGAAATGCAAAAAACACTTAAAGAAATACAGGAGAACTTTGCTCAACAGGCTGAGGTCATGAAAGACGAAACACAAAAATCTCTTAAAGAAATACAGGAGAACTTTGGTCAACAGGCTGACCTCATGAAAGAGGAAACGCAAAAATCTCTTAAAGAATTACAGGAAAACACAAACATGCAAGTGAAGGAGCTAAGCAAAACCATCCAGGATCTAAAATCAGAAGTAGAAACAACTAAGAAAACTCAAAGGGAGACAACTTTGGAGGTAGAAAGCCTTGGGAAGAAATCAGGGGACAGAGATACAAATATCAACAACAGAATACAAGAGATAGAAGAAAGAATCTCAGATGCTGAAGATTCCATAGAAACCATGGACTCAACAGTAAAAGAAAATGCAAAATGCAAAAAGCTTGTAACCCAAAATATCCAGGAAATCCAGGACACAATGAGAAGACCAAACAAGGATTATAGGCATAGATGAGAGTGAAGATTTACAACTTAAAGGGCCAGCAAATATCTTCAATAAAATTATGGAAGAAAACTTCCCTAACCTAAAGAGAGAGATGCCCATGAATATACAAGAAGCCTACAGAACTCCAAACAGACTGGACCAGAACAGAAATACTTCCCGTCACATAATAATCAAAGAGAGAGATGCCCATGAATATACAAGAA
The DNA here is from genome assembly GCF_947179515.1 of Apodemus sylvaticus. Classification (NCBI taxonomy): domain Eukaryota; kingdom Metazoa; phylum Chordata; class Mammalia; order Rodentia; family Muridae; genus Apodemus; species Apodemus sylvaticus. The sequence continues at coordinate 188,102,840 of NC_067472.1, forward strand.
GCCTACAGAACTCCAAACAGACTGGACCAGAACAGAAATACTTCCCGTCACATAATAATCAAAACACCAAATGTTCTAAACAAAGAAAGAATACTAAAGGCAGTAAGAGAAAAAGGCCAAGTAACATATAAAGGAAGACCTATCAGAATCACAGCAGACATTTCACCTGAGACTATGAAGGCTAGAAGGTCCTGGGCAGATCTCATGCAGACTCTAAGAGAACACAAATGCCAACCAAAACTACTATATCCAGCAAAACTCTCAATCACCATAGATGGAGAAACTAAGATATTTTCATGACAAAACCAAGTTTACCCAATATCTATCCACAAACCCGGCCCTAAAAAGGATAATAGGAGGACAACACCAATACAAGGAGGGAAACTTCACCCTGGAAAAAGCAAGATAGTAACCTTTCATCAAACCCAAAAGAAGTTAACCATTCAAATTTAAAAAATAACGTCAAAAATGATAGGAAGTAACAATCACTATTCCTTAATATCTCTTAACATCAATGGACTTAATGCCCCAATAAAAAGACACAGACTAACTGAATGGATACGTAAACAGGACCCTACATTTTGCTGCTTACAGGAAACACACCTCAGGGTCAAAGACAAACACTACCTTAGAGTAAAAGGCTGGAAGACAATTTTACAAGCAAATGGTCTCAGGAAACAAGCTGGAGTAGCCATTTTAATATCAGATAAAATTGACTTTCAACCCAAACTCATCAAAAGAGACCCTGAGGGACACTTCTTGCTGGTCAAAGGAAAAATACAAAAAGAAGAACTGTCAATCCTGAACATCTATGCCCCAAATGCAAGGGCACCCTCTTTCGTAAAAGAAACTTTATTAAAACTAAAAGCACACATTGCACCTAACACAATAATTGTGGGTGACTTCAACACTGCACTTTCCTCAATGGACCGATCAGGAAAACAGAAACTAAACAGGGACACAATGAAACTAATTGAAGCTTTGGACCAATTAGATTTAACAGATATATATAGAACATTCTATCCTAAAACAAAAGAATATACCTTTTTCTCAGCACCTCATGGTACCTTCTCCAAAATCGACCATATAATTGGTCACAAGACAGACCTCAACAAATATAAGAAGATCGAACTAATCCCATGCCTCCTATCTGATCACTATGGAGTAAAAGTGGTCTTCAATAGCAACAGAAACAACAGAAAGCCCACATACACGTGGAAACTGAACAATACTCTACTCAATGATATCTTGGTCAAGGAAGAAATAAAGAAAGAAATTAAAGACTTTTTAGAACACAATGAAAATGAAGACACAACATACCCAAATCTATGGGACACAATGAAAGCAGTGCTAAGAGGAAAACTCATAGCCCTGAGTGCCTCCAAAAAGAAAATGGAGAGAGCATACATTACCAGCTTAATGACACACCTGAAAGCCCTGGAACAAAAAGAAGCTATTTCGCCCAGGAGGAGTAGAAGGCAGGAAATCATCAAACTCAGGGCCGAAATCAATCAAGTAGAAACAAAGAGAACCATACAAAAAATCAACAATACCAGGAGCTGGTTCTTTGAGAAAATCAACAAGATAGATAAACCCTTAGCCAGAATGACCAAAGGGCACAGAGAAAGTATCCAAATTAACAAACTTAGAAATGAAAAGGGAGATATAACAACGGAAACTGAGGAAATCCAAAAAATCATCAGATCCTACTACAAGAGCCTATACTCAACACAACTGGAGAATCTGGAGGAAATGGACAATTTCCTTGACAGATACCAAATACCAAAATTAAATCAGGACCAACTAGACCATCAAAACAGTCCCATAATGCCTAAAGAAATAGAAGGAGTCATAGAAAGTCTTCCAACCAAAAAAAGCACAGGACCAGATGGCTTCAGTGCAGAATTCTACCAGACCTTCAAAGAAGAGTTAACACCAATACTCTTCAAACTATTCCACAAAATAGAAACAGAAGGAACACTACCCAATTCCTTCTACGAAGCCACAATTACGCTGATACCAAAGCCACACAAAGATCCAACAAAGAAAGAGAACTTCAGGCCAATTTCCCTTATGAACATCGATGCAAAAATACTCAATAAAATTCTTGCCAACCGAATCCAAGAACACATCAAAACAATCATCCACCATGATCAAGTAGGCTTTATCCCGGGAATGCAGGGTTGGTTCAATATACGGAAATCCATCAATGCAATCCACTACATAAACAAACTCAAAGAACAAAACCACATGGTCATTTCATTGGATGCTGAAAAAGCATTTGACAAAATTCAGCATCCCTTCATGCTTAAAGTCTTGGAGAGAACAGGAATTCAAGGCCCATACCTAAACATAGTAAAAGCAATATACAGCAAACCGGTAGCCAGCATCAAACTAAACGGAGAGAAACTTGAAGCAATCCCACTGAAATCAGGGACCAGACAAGGCTGCCCCCTTTCTCCTTATCTTTTCAATATTGTACTTGAGGTACTAGCTCGGGCAATTCGACAACATAAGGAGGTCAAAGGGATACAAATTGGAAAGGAAGAAGTCAAAATATCATTATTTGCAGACGACATGATCGTCTACCTAAGTGACCCAAAGAACTCCACTAGAGAGCTCCTACAGCTGATAAACAACTTCAGCAAAGTGGCAGGTTATAAAGTCACTCAAGCAAATCAGTGGCCTTCCTATACTCAAAGGATAAGCAGGCTGAGAAAGAAATTAGGGAAATGACCCCCTTCACAATAGCCACAAACAGTATAAAGTATCTTGGGGTGACTCTTACCAAACATGTGAAAGATCTGTATGACAAGAACTTCAAGACTCTGAAGAAGGAAATGGAAGAAGACCTCAAAAAATGGGAAAACCTCCCATGCTCATGGATCGGTAGAATCAATATAGTTAAAATGGCCATTTTGCCTAAAGCACTATACAGATTCAATGCAATACCCATCAAAATCCCAACTCAATTCTTCACAGAGTTAGAAAGAGCAATTATCAAATTCATCTGGAACAACAAAAAACCCAGGATAGCTAAAACTATTCTCAGCAACAAAAGGAAATCTGGGGGAATCAGTATCCCTGACCTCAAGCAATACTACAGAGCAATAGTGTTAAAAACTGCATGGTATTGGTACAGTGACAGGCAGGAGGATCAATGGAACAGGTTTGAAGATCCAGAAATGAACCCACACACCTATGGCCACTTGATCCTCGACAAAGAGGCTGAAAACATCCAATGGAAAAAAGATAGCCTTTTCAACAAATGGTGCTGGTTCAACTGGAGGTCAGCATGCAGAAGAATGCGAATTGATCCATCCTTGTCTCCTTGTACTAAGCTCAAATCCAAATGGATCAAGGACCTCCACATAAAGCCAGACACTCTGAAGCTAATAGAAAAGAAACTGGGGAAGACCCTTGAGGACATCGGTACAGGGAGAAAGTTTATGAACAGAACACCAATAGCGTATGCTCTAAGAGCAAGAATTGACAAATGGGACCTCATAAAATTACAAAGTTTCTGTAAGTCAAAGGACACCATCAAGAGGACAAATCGGCAACCAACAAATTGGGAAAAGATCTTCACCAATCCTACATCAGATAGAGGGCTAATATCCAATATATATAAAGAACTCAAGAAGTTAGACTCCAGAAAACCAAACAACCCTATTAAAAAATGGGGTACAGAGTTAAACAAAGAATTCTCACCTGAAGAACTTCGGATGGCGGAGAAGCATCTTAAAAAATGCTCAACTTCATTAGTCATTAGGGAAATGCAAATCAAAACAACCCTAAGATTTCATCTTACACCAGTCAGAATGGCTAAGATTAAAAATTCAGGAGACAGCAGGTGTTGGAGAGGGTGTGGAGAAAGAGGAACACTCCTCCACTGCTGGTGGGGTTGCAAATTGGTACAACCACTCTGGAAATCAGTCTGGCGGTTCCTCCGAAACTGGGCACCTTACTTCCAGAAGATCCTGCTATACCACTCCTGGGCATATACCCAGAATACTCCCCACCATGTAATAAGGATACATGTTCTACTATGTTCATAGCAGCCCTATTTGTAATTGCCAGATGCTGGAAAGAACCCAGGTATCCCTCAACAGAAGAGTGGATGCAAAAAATGTGGTATATCTACACAATGGAGTACTATTCAGCCATTAGAAACAATGAATTCATGAAATTCTTAGGCAAATGGATGGAGCTAGAGAATATCATACTAAGTGAGGTAACCCAGACTCAAAAGGTGAATCATGGTATGCACTCACTAATAAGTGGATATTAACCTAGAAAACTGGAATACCCAAAACATAATCCACACATCAAATGAGGTACAAGAAGAAAGGAGGAGTGGCCCTTGGTTCTGGAAAGACTCAGTGAAACAGTATTCAGCAAAACCAGAACGGGGAAGTGGGAAGGGGTGGGTGGGAGGACAGGGGAAGAGAACGGGGCTTGCGGGACTTTCGGGGAGTGGGGGGGCTAGAAGAGGGGAAATCATTTGAAATGTAAATAAATTATATCGAATAATAAAAAAAAAGAAACAAAAAAAAGAAAATTATGCTCTTTTTTTTTTTTTTTTTTTTTTTGGTGGCAGGAACAAGGTTTTGTGCCCATAACAACTTCCCCCTTGTAATGTTCACCTACATATCTAGCTGGTCAAGATTCTGATTCTGAGTGAATGGGTTTGGCTTCCCAGTCTAGACACAGGACCTGGATATGATGAATGTTAGAAGCAGGATGGGGATGAAGGAGGGAATGCTATTTTCACCTTGCTAATAATGCAAGGTGGAATATGTGTCTGCCTGAAGTGAACTCTTTTTTTTTTTTTTTTTAGATTTGGGAGTGTGAGACAAGAGCCAAGATATGTTTTTATTTTGTTGGTTGTTTTTGTTTTTCTGTTTGGATATCCTGTAGACTCTACACCATTTATTGAGAAGTCTTTCTTTTTTCTTTTTCTTTTTTAACATTTATTTATTTATTTTATGTGAGTACACTGTTGCTGTCTTCAGACACACCAGAAGAGGTCATCTGATCCCATTACAGATGGTTGTGAGCCACCATGTGGTTGCTGGGACTTGAACTCGGAACCTCTAGAAGAGCAGTCAGTGCTCTTAACCGCTGAGCCATTTTCCAGCGTCCCCCCTCCCCCAGAAGACTTTTCTTTCTACATTGGATTGAGTGGTTTTCTATATTGATTTGAGTGGTTTCTTTATCATTAAAAAAGCACCTGTTGATTCTGTTCCTTTGGTTAATTTGACTCTCCTTTATAACTTTCAGTTGTTTGTATTTCCACAAGTATTCTAGAATTATGTTGGCACTTTCCATAAAATAATCCCAGGTGTCTTGACCAGAATTCTACTGAGCTCCTACATAAATTTCTATATCACTGACATCTTTATTTTATTTTTTTTAATTTTTTTTATTCGATATATTTTTATTTACATTTCAAATGATTTCCCCTTTTCTAGCCCCCCACTCCCCGAAAGTCCCATAAGCCCCCTTCTCTCCCCCTGTCCTCCCACACACCCCTTCCCACTTCCCCGTTCTGGTTTTGCCCTATACTTCTTCACTGAGTCTTTCTAGAACAAGGGGCCACTCCTCCTTTCTTCTTGTACCTCGTTTGATTTATGGATTATGTTTGGGGTATTCCAGTTTTCTAGGTTAATATCCACTTATTAGTGAGTGCATACCATGATTCACCTTTTGAGTCTGGGTTACCTCACTTAGTATGATGTTTTCTAGCTCCATCCATTTGCCTACAAATTTCATGAATTCATTGTTTCATTGTGGCAGAATAGTACTCCATTGTGTAGATATACCACATTTTTTGCATCCACTCTTCTGTTGAGGGATACCTGGGCTCTTTCCAGCATCTGGCAATTATAAATAGGGCTGCTATGAACATAGTGTAGAAAATGTATCCTTATTACATGATGGGGAATCCTCTGGGTATATGCCCAGGAGTGGTATAGCAGGATCTTCTGGAAGTGAGGTGCCCAGTTTTCGGAGGAACCACCAGACTGATTTCCAGAGTGGTTGCACCATCTTGCAATCCCACCAGCAGTGGAGGAGTGTTCCTCTTTCTCTACACCCTCTCCAACACCTGCTGTCTCCTGAATTTTTAATCTTAGCCATTCTGACTGGTGTAAGATGAAATCTCAGGGTTGTTTTGCTTTGCATTTCCGTAATGACTAATGAAGTTGAGCATTTTCTAAGATGCTTCTCCGCCATCCGAAGTTCTTCAGGTGAGAATTCTCTGTTTAACTCTGTACCCCATTTTTAAATAGGGTTGTTTGGTTTTCTGGAGTCTAACTTCTTGAGTTCTTTATATATATTGGATATTAGCCCTCTATCTGATGTAGGATTGGTGAAAATCTTTTCCCAATTTGTTGGTTGCTGATTTGTCCTCTTGATGGTGTCCTTTGCCTTACAGAAACTTTGTAATTTTATGAGGTCCCATTTGTCAATTCTTGCTCTTAGAGCATACGCTATTGGTGTTCTGTTCATAAACTTTCTCCCTGTACCGATGTCCTCAAGGGTCTTCCCCAGTTTCTTTTCTATTAGCTTCAGAATGTCTGGCTTTATGTGGAGGTTCTTGATCCATTTGGATTTGAGCTTAGTACAAGGAGACAAGGATGGATCAATTCGCATTGTTCTGCATGCTGACCTCCAGTTGAACAAGCACCATTTGTTGAAAAGGCTATCTTTTTTCCATTGGATGTTTTCAGCCTCTTTGTCGAGGATCAAGTGGCCATAGGTGTGTGGGTTCATTTCTGGATCTTCAATCCTGTTCCATTGATCCTCCTGCCTGTCACTGTGCCAATACCATGCAGTTTTTAACACTATTGCTCTGTAGTATTGCTTGAGGTCAGGGATACTGATTCCCCCAGATTTTCTTTTATTGCTGAGAATAGTTTTAGCTATCCTGGGTTTTTTGTTGTTCCAGATGAATTTGATAATTGCTCTTTCTAACTCTGTGAAGAATTGAATTGGGATTTTGATGGGTATTGCATTGAATCTGTATATTGCTTTTGGCAAAATGGCCATTTTAACTATATTGATTCTACCGATCCATGAGCATGGGAGGTTTTCCCATTTTTTGAGGTCTTCTTCTATTTCCTTCTTCAGAGTCTTGAAGTTCTTGTCATACAGATCTTTCACATGTTTGGTAAGAATCACCCCAAGATACTTTATACTGTTTGTGGCTATTGTGAAGGGGGTCATTTCCCTAATTTCTTTCTCAGCCTGCTTATCCTTTGAGTATAGGAAGGCCACTGATTTTCTTGTGTTGATTTTATAACCTGCCACTTTGCTGAAGTTGTTTATCAGCTGTAGGAGCTCTCTAGTAGAGTTTTTGGGTCACTTAGGTAGACTATCATGTCGTCTGCAAATAATGATAGTTTGACTTCTTCCTTTCCAATTTGTATCCCTTTGACCTCCTTATGTTGTGGAATTGCCCGAGCTAGTATCTCAAGTACAATATTGAAAAGATAAGGAGAAAGGGGGCAGCCTTGTCTGGTCCCTGATTTCAGTGGGATTGCTTCAAGTTTCTCTCCATTTAGTTTGATGCTGGCTACCGGTTTGCTGTATATTGCTTTTACTATGTTTAGGTATGGGCCTTGAATTCCTGTTCTCTCCAAGACTTTAAGCATGAAAGGATGCTGAATTTTGTCAAATGCTTTTTCAGCATCCAATGAAATGACCATGTGGTTTTGTTCTTTGAGATTGTTTATGTAGTGGATTGCATTGATGGATTTCCGTATATTGAACCAACCCTGCATTCCCGGGATAAAGCCTACTTGATCATGGTGGGTGATCGTTTTGATGTGTTCTTGGATTCGGTTGGCAAGAATTTTATTGAGTATTTTTGCATCGATGTTCATAAGGGAAATTGGTCTGCAGTTCTCTTTCTTCGTTGGATCTTTGTGTGGCTTTGGTATCAGCATAACTGTGGCTTCGTAGAAGGAATTGGATAGGATTCCTTCTGTTTCTATTTTGTGGAATAGTTTGAAGAGTATTGGTGTTTACTCTTCTTTGAAGGTCTGATAGAATTCTGCACTGAAACCATCTGGTCCTGTGCTTTTTTTGGTTGGAAGACTTTCTATGACTCCTTCTATTTCTTTAGGCATTATGGGACTGTTTAGATGGTCTAGTTGGTCCTGATTTAATTTTGGTATTTGGTATCTGTCAAGGAAATTGTACCTTTCCTCCAGATTCTCCAGTTGTATTGAGTACAGTCTCTTGTAGTAGGATCTGATGATTTTTTGGATTTCCTCAGTTTCCGTTGTTATATCTTCCTTTTCATTTCTAAGTTTGTTAATTTGGATACTTTCTCTGTGCCCTTTGGTCAGTCTGGCTAAGGGTTTATCTATCTTGTTGATTTTCTCAAAGAACCACCTCCTGGTTTTGTTGATTTTTTGTATGGTTCTCTTTGTTTCTACTTGATTGATTTCAGCCCTGAGTTTGATGATTTCCTGCCTTCTACTCCTCCTGGGTGAAATAGCTTCTTTTTGTTCCAGGGCTTTCAGGTGTGTCATTAAGCTGGTAATGTATGCTCTCTCCATGTTCTTTTTGGAGGGACCCAGGGCTATGAGTTTTCCTCTTAGCACTGCTTTCATTGTGTCCCATAGATTTGGGTATGTTGTGTTTTCATTTTCATTGTGTTCTAAAAAGTCTTTAATTTCTTTCTTTATTTCTTCCTTGACCAAGGTATCATTGAGTAGAATATTGTTCAGTTTCCACGTGTATGTGGGTTTTCTGTTGTTTTTGTTGCTATTGAAGATCACTTTTACGCCATAGTGATCTGATAGGAGGCATGGGATTAGTTCGATCTTCTTATATTTGTTGAGGTCTGCCTTGTGTCCAATTATATGGTCGATTTTGGAGAAGGTACTATGAGGTGCTGAGAAAAAGGTATATTCTTTTGCTTTAGGGTGAAATGTTCTATAAATATCAGTCAAATCCAATTGGTCCAAAGCTTCAATTAGTTTTACTGTGTCCCTGTTTAGTTTCTGTTTTCCCGATAGGTCCATTGAGGAAAGTGGAGTGTTGAAGTCCCCCACAATTATTGTGTTAGGTTCAATGTGTGCTTTGAGCTTTAGTAAAATTTCTTTTATGAATGAGGGTGCCCTTGCATTTGGTGCATAGATGTTCAGAATTGAAAGTTCTTCTTGGTGGATTTTTCCTTTGACCAGCAAGAAATGTCCTTCTGTGTCTCGTTTGATGACTTTAGGTTGAAAGTCAATTTTATCTGATATTAGAATGGCTACTCCTGCTCGTTTCCTGTGACCATTGGCTTGTAAGATTGTCTTGCAGCCTTTTACTCTAAGGTAGTTTTTATCTTTGACACTGAGGTGTGTCTCCTGTATACAGCAAATTGTAGGGTCCTGTTTCCTTATCCAGTCTGTTAGTCTATGTCTTTTTATTGGGGAATTGAGACCATTGATGTTAAGAGCTATTAGGGAATAGTGATTATTACTTCCTGTCATTTTTGATGTTCTTTTTATATTTGAGTGGTTATCTTCTTTTGGGTTTGATGAAGGAAGGTAACTATCTTGCTTTTTCCAGGGTGTACTTTCCCTCCTTGTATTGGAGTTTTCCCCCTATTATTCTTTGCAGAGCTGGGTTTGTAGAAAGATATTGTGTAAATTTCGTTTTGTCATGGAATATCTTGGTTTCTCCATCTATGGTGAATGAGAGTTTTGCTGGGTATAGTAGTCTTGGCTGACATTTGTGTTCTCTTAGAGTCTGCATGAGATCTGCCCAGGATCTTCTAGCTTTCATGGTCTCTGGTGAGAAGTCTGGTGTGATTCTGATAGGTCTTCCTTTATATGTTACTTGGCCTTTCTCTCTTACTGTCATTAATATTCTTTCTTTGTTTAGTGCATTTGGGGTTTTGATTATTATGTGACGGGAGGTATTTCTGCTCAGGTCCAGTCTGTTTGGAGTTCTGTAGGCTTCTTGTATATTCATAGGCATTTCTCTCTTTAAGTTAGGAAAGTTTTCTTCCATAATTTTGTTGAAGATATTTGCTGGCCCTTTCTGTTGTAAATCTTCACTCTCATCTATACCTATAATCCTTAGGTTTGGTCTTCTCATTGTATCCTGGATTTCCTGGATGTTCTGGGATACAACCTTTTTGCATTTTGCATTTTCTTTGACAGTTGGGTCAATGGTTTCCATGGTATCTTCGGCATCTGAGATTCTTTCTTCCATCTCTTGTATTCTGTTGTTTATATTTGCATCTATGGCCCCTGATTTCTTCTCAAGGTTTTCTATCTCCAAAGTTGTCTCCCTTTGTGATTTCTTAGTTGTTTCTACTTCTGTTTTTAGGTCCAGGATGGTTTTTGCTCAGTTCCATCATTTGTTTGTCTGTGTTTTCCTGTAATTCTTTAAGAGATTTTTGTGTTTCCTCTTTCATGACTTCTGCCTGTTGACTCAAGTTCTCCTGCATTTCTTTAAGGTTTTTTTTTTTTTTTTTTTTTTTTGCCTTTCTTCTTTATTGGCTTCTATCTCTTGGGCCTTATTCTCCTGCATTTCTTTAAGTGTTTTTTGTGTTTCCATTATACGGGTTTCTAGCTTATTCATGTTCCCCTGTATTTCTTTAAGAGATTCATTCATGTCCTTTTTGTGTTCTTCTAGCAGCAGCATGAACAGTGATTTTAAATCCAAATCTTGTTTCTCTGGTGTGTTGGCATAACCAGGACTTGCTGATGTTGGAGAGTTTGGTTCAGATGCTGCCATATTGCCTAGATTTCTGTTAGTAGCGTTCCTGCGTTTGCCCTTTGCCATCTTGTTCTCTGGAGCTAATTGGTCTTGTCTCCGGCTGGTGTTTCAGCCTCCTGAGAGACTCTAGGGCTATTTCTGCAACACTGGATGGCAGGGTTTCCCCTGTTGCAGATTGCTGATGTGCTTTCCTCCTCTTGGGTGCCCTTGCAGCCCTAGTGTTCTTTGCCCCAGAGTGTGTCTGTGAGCCAGATGGTGCCCGTTTGCTCCTTCAGGGAGTGCTGAGGCTGTATGCTGCAGGGACCTTTTCTGCGTGCTGATCTCTCTGCTGGGCAGCAGAACTCCCAACCGGGTTGGTGCACACAAGGCTAGCCTAGCTGCTCAGGCCCTGAGTCTAGGCAAAGCCTGGTAGGCCAATGTCGGAGCAAAGTTCCCCTCAGCTGTGAGTGTTAATTGGGTCTGTCAGGTGGCTAGGATGGTGGTGTGCAAGCGCTCCCTGAGAGTGCTGGGAGAGTCTGCTGGGCTAACAACCTCCTGGCTGGGTCAGCACACAGATGGCCCACCGAGCAGCCCAGGGCCTGGGGGCAGTCCAGGGCCTGACCCAGGGCCTGACTGTCTGAGACCCCTGCTATGTCCGCCTCGGGCTATGCCTGTTAGCTGGTTTGGTTTTGCCTGCTAGGTCTCTCTGGCTTCCTGTAGGCAAAATGGCGGCGGTGCCCGCCGGCCCGGGCAAACAACCTCCTGGCCGGGTCTGCACACAGATGGCCCACCGAGTATCCCAGGACCTGGGGGCAGTCCAGGGCCTGACCGTCTGAGACCCCTGCTATGTCTGCCTCGGGCTATGCCTGTTAGCCGGTTTGGTTTTGCCTGCTAGGTCTCTCTGGCTTCCCTTAGGCAAGATGGCGGTGGTGCGCGCGCCGGCCTGGGGAAAAAAACCTCCTGGCCGGGTTTGCACCCCGGTGGCCCCCCGATCAGCCCAGGGCCTGGATGCAGGCCAACGCCCGTCGGGCTTAGACCCCCGCGATGTTAGTCTCGGGTTATATTTGCGTACCTCAGTCTGATTTCTCTGGCGACCGAGAACCAATATCGAGGCCTCGTAACTGACAGGCGGGAGGCAGAGTTCTGATGTGGCTTCTGTGTGGTGAAAGGCATCTTAAATCCGCCGCTGCTTGCAGCCTGGCTGGCCAGCGATGGCCAGTGGTTGTGGGCGCAGTGTCTGCCTGGACCCTGTCCGCTTGGTTCTACTGCTGATGGCCCTTCATCTGGACCAGCCGCTGCTGCTGCTGCTGCTGCTGCTGCTGCTGCTGCTGCTGCTGCTGCCGCCGCTGCTGCGACTACTCTCCTAGCAGTGCCCTTTCTTACCGTCCCCTTGTCCCCTGAGTAGGTGGCGGCTGCTTGGTTGTCTCTCAACCCTGGAACATGAACTCTGTAAGGCTATGTGCTTCTACTCCCACTAAGTCCAGTCAAGGCAGTCAAGCTAGAAGAATGTATCCCACAAGCAGGCAACAGCCTTTGAAATAGCCCCTGATCCAGTTGTTTGGAGCCCGTAGGAAGACCAAGCTGCACATCTACTACCTATGTGCATGGAGGCTTAGGGACAGACCGTGTATGTTCTTTGATTGGTGGTTTAGTTTCTGAGAGCCCGAAGGGGCCATGTTAGCTGATTCTATTGTTCTTTGTGTGAACTTCCTATCCCCTTAGGAACTGCCAACCTTCTTATTCTTCCATAAGAGCCTCCAAGTACCATCCAAAGTTCAGCTGTGGGTGTCTACATCTGTCTAAGGCAATTGCTCGGTGGATCCTCTCATAGGACAACATGTACTAGTCTCCTGTCTACAAGCATAACAGAGTATCATTAACAGCGTCATGGATTGTTGCTTGCCCATGGGTCTCAAGTTGGTGTGGTTTTTGGTTGGCCATTTCCTCAATCTCTACTCCATCCCTTGTTCCTGCATTTCTTGTAGACAGGAGAGGTTTTGGGTTGAAAGTTTTGTGGGTGGGTTGATGACACTATTGCTCCACTATTGCTTCCTGCCTAGCTAGAAGAGGCAGTCTCCCCAGGCTCCATATCCCCAATGCTGTGAGTCACAACTAAGCACACCTACATTGATACTTGTGTGTCTCCCCTTGCCCAGGTCTCTGTCTCTTCCTGAAGTTGCCCCCTCCTTACCACCCATGTCAGTTGCAGATTTCCATTCATTATCATGGACCCTGTACCCACCTCTCCCTTACTGCATCTTTTCCCACCCAATTCCTTCCATCCATCTGCCTTCTATGACCATTCCATAGAATCAAACATCCTTTTCTTCCCTTCATCTTGTCCAGCCTTCTTGGGTCTGTGGAGTGTAGAATGAGCATCCTGTATTTCATGGGATGCATCCTGAGAGGGGAGAGGTCATTTTTAGGCTCCTTTTCACTGAGCCACACTGGATTTTATACCTGCTCTAAGCTCCTAGGTATATGAGATGGGCCTACTTTAAGACTGCAGCTCCTAGACCTTCTATAAAGAATGCAAAACAAAAAATTCAGTTTATAAATACTTTCCCATTGTCTCTTTTAAAGCATTGTATTTGATACTTTAACATGATTAATTAATTTACATACAATTTACTTCTTTGTATATGCTTAAACTTTGTAGATTTATATAGAGGCAGATTTTGCTGCTGTGTATTTTCTATGCACCATGTGCTAGAATTGAGTGCTGAGGCCCCTATAACTGAAGCTATGGACAGTTGTGACCTGCCATGCGGGTGCTAGCAATCAAAACTGAGTGCACTACGCAGAAAACCAGAGCTTTTAACTGCCAAGCCACCTCTCAATAATAGTCATGTTATTTATACTATGTTCTATATAATCTGGACATTTTTATCATGTTTAATCATCCAAATCCCAGGTGTGTTTGATTTACTTTCTTGAAGAACACTGATTCTCAGACTTGCAGGCAAGTATGCTTTGGGGATCCCCTTATCCACATATCTGCACTCAGGATTTCAGGGCAAGTGTTTTACCAATTGAGTTTTACCAACCAACCCAGTCCCTCATTCTTATTTCCTATTTTAATGTCAAACTAGGGTATGAAGGGAAGCCAATATCACAACAGTAGATTTTTTTGTAGTCCACAAGCTTCTTCAACACTTTGTAGGTCTAAGGGGCTAATTAGTTGGAGCATCTTATAAATAATACAATAAGTTATAAATTATAACTTCAAGACATTCTTGTGGTTACTAAATGTTTTTAATTTTTTGTTATTTATATTATTAGATATATTCTTTATTTACATTTCAAATGTTGTACCCTTTCTTGTCCCCCTCCAGAAAATCCCATAATCCATTTCCCCTCCCCCTGTTCCCCAATCATCCCTCTCCATCTTCCCTGTCCTGGTATTCACATACACTGCAGCATGGAACCTTTCCAGGACCAAAGGCCTCTCCTCCCTTTGATGTCCAACAAGGCCATCCTCTTCTGCCTATGAACCTGGAGCAATGGGTAACTCCATGTGTACTCTTTGGTTGATGGTTTTTGTCCCTGGAAACTCTGGATGTATTGGTTGGCTCATATTGTTGCTCCTCCTATAGGGCTACAAACATCTTCAGCTCCTTGGGTCCTTTCCCTAGGTCCTCCATTGGGGACTCTGTGCTCAGTTCAATGGCTGGCTGAGAGTGTCCCTCTCTGTATTTGTCATGCTCTAGCAGAGCCTCCCAACTGACAGCTACATCTGACTCCAGTCAGCAAAAACTTTTGGGCATCGATAAGTGTCTAGGTTTTGTAACGGTATATAGGTTGGATCCCAAGGTGGGGTACTGTTGGGATGGTCTTTCACTCAGACTCTGCTCCTCACTTTATCTCTGTATCTCCTTCTGTGGGTATTTTGTTCCCCCTTCTAAAAAGGACCAGAGTATCCATACTTTGTTCTTCCTTCTTCTTGGGCATCATTTGATATGTGAATTATATCTTGGGTATTCCAAGCTTCTGGACTAATATCCACTTATCAGTGAGTGCATACCATGTGTATTCTTTGGTGATTGGGTTACCTCACTCAGGATGATATTTTCCAGTTCAATCCCTTTTCTGAAGAATTTCATGAATTCATTGATTTTAATAGCTGAGTAGTATTCCATTGTGTAAATATACCACATTTTCTGTATCCTTGAGGTACATCTGGGTTCTTTCTAGCTTCTCTCTATTATAAATAGGGCTGCTATGAACATAGTGGAACATGTGTCCTTTTTACATGATGGACACTGTTGTAATCCTCTATGTATATGCCCAGGAGTGGTATAAAAGGATCCTCCAGTAGTATTATGTCCAGTTTTCTGAGGATCTGCCAAATTGATTTCCAGAGTTGTTGTACCAGCTTGTAATCTTTCTGGTGTAAACACACCAGAAAAGAGTGTTCCCCTTTCTCCACATCCTCACCACACTTGCTGTCTCCTGTGATCTTAGCCATTCTGACTGATGTGAGGGGAAATCTCAGTGTTGTTTTGATTTGCATTTCTTTGATGAATAAGGATGTTGAATATTTCTTTAGGTGCTTCTCAGCCATTTGATACTCCTCAGGTGAAAATTCTGTCTAAGTGTGTACCCAATTTTTTAATAGGTTTATTGGTTTCTCTGGAGTCTAACTTCTTGAGTTCTTTGTATATATTGGATATTAGCCCTCTTTCAGATGTACTTTGGGTAAAGATCTTTTCCCAATTTGTTGGTTGATGGTTTTTCCTGTTGATAGTGTAGTGAGCCTTAAAGAACCTTTATAATTTTATTAGGTTCCATTTGTCAATTCTTGATCTTAGAGCATAAGCTATTAGTGTTCTGTTCAGGAATATTTTCCCTGTGCCCATGTGCTCAAAGAGCCTCCTCGGTTTCCTTTCTCTAAGTTCCTGTGTGTCTGATTTCATGTGGAGGTCCTTGATCCACTTGGGCTTGAGCTTAGTACAGGGAGATAAGAACGTATTGATTTACATTCTTCTTGCTAGCCAACAGTGGAAACAGCACCATATGTTCAAAAGGCTATCTTTTTTTTTCACTGGATGGTTTTAGCTCTGTTTTCAAAGATCAAATGACCATAGGTGTATGAGTACATTTTTGAGTCTTCCATTCTATTCCATTGTTTTATCTCCCTGTCACTGTACCAATACCAGTCAGTTTTTAACACTATTGGTTTGTAGTACTACTTGAGGTCTGGGATACTGATTACCACAGAAGTTCTTACATTGTTGATAAGAATTTTATCTAACCTGGGTCTTATGTTATTCCAGATGTATTTGAGAATTGCTCTTTCTAAATCTATGAAGAATAGACTTGGCGACTTGATAGGGATTTTATTGAAACTGTATATTGCTTTTGGCAAGATGCCCATTTTTACTATAGTAATCCAACCAATCCACAAACATGGGGGATCTTTCCATCTTCGGAGCTCTTCTTGGTTTCTTTCTTCAGAGACCTGAAGTTCATGTCATACAGTTCATGTCAATTGTTTCGTTAGAGTCACACCAAGATACTTCATATTGTTTGTGACTATTGTGAAGGGTGTCATTTCCCTAATTTCTTTCTCAGCCTTTATTCTTTGAGTAGAGGAAGGCTACGGATTTGTTTGCGTTAAATTTATATCCCACCACTTCGCTGAAGTTGTTAATCAGCATAGGAGTTCTCTGGTGGAGTTTTTTTGGGTCACATAAGTATACTATCATATCTTCTGCAAATAGTGATAATTTGGCCCCTTCCTTTCCAATTCGTATGCTGTCTAATTGTTCTAGCTAGAACTTCATGTATTACTTTATATATATTGATTAGATATGGAGAGAAAGGGCAGGCTTGTCTAGTCCCTGATTTTAGTGGGATTATTTCAAATTTCTCTACATTTAGTTTGATGTTGACTACTGGTTTGCTGTATATTGTTTTTAATATATTTAAGTATGGCCTTGAAATCCTGTTCTTTCCAAGACTTTTAACTTGAAGGGATGCTGAATTTTTTCAATTGCTTTTTCAGGATCTAATGAAACAACTATGTGGCTTTCTTCCTTTGAGTTTGTTTAAGTAGTGGATTACATTGATGGATTTCTGTATACTGAACCATCCCTGTATCCCTGGGATGAAGCCTATTTGATCATGTTGAATGATCATTTTGATGTGTTCTTGGATTCAGTTGGCAAGAATTTTATTGAGTGGGAGCGGCCAGAGGGGAGAAGTTGGTGTGCTCCCGTGAATCCAGCGGGCCGCAGCAGGCACCTGCTTTGGGATCTGAACAGCCTGGGCCACAGCACTTGGTCTCCAGGAAGTGCGGGAGACCTGGTGTGCACCCAGAAGCAGTCTGGGAGCTCACAGCACGGCTCGCTCCTGTGGCAAGGAGCTTAGGCTTCAGTCCTGAGGCCTCTGGCGGTAGCCCTTAGACCTCTCTTCTTCAAAATCCAGATCAGCCTGGGCAGCAACACCACATCTCCAGCTCCTGCAAGAGGCAAGAGGGACTCCCAGGCGACCAGCGGGGAGAAGTCTGTGTGCTCAGGTGAATCCAACGGGCCCCAGCGGGAGCCTTCAGGTGTCTGCTTCGGGGTCTGAACAGCCTGGGCAACAGCACCCTGTCTCCAGGCAGTGCAGGAGGTAAGCTGTGCACCAGAGGCCACCTGGGAAGGGGCAGCTTGCACTGGTGAGTCCAGCACTGACAAGACCAACACCAGTGAGAACTAGATGCCAAAAGGCAAAAGCAGAAACATCACTAACAGAAATCAAGGCAATATGGCAACATCTGAACCCAATTCTCCTTTACCAGCATGTCCTGGATACACCATCACACCAGTAAAACAAGATTTGGATTTGAAATCACTGGTCATGATGCTGGTACAGTAACACGTGAAGGATATACTTAAAGAAATTCAGGAGAAAATGGATCAAAAGTTAGGAGCCCTTGCAAGGGAAACAAAAAATAATTGAAAGAAATCCAAGAGAATACAAAAGCCAATAATGAGGAAACACAAAAAACACTTAAAGAAATGCAGGAGAACTTTGGTCAACAGGCTGAGGTCATGAAAGAAGAAACACAAAAATCTCTTAAAGAATTACAGGTAAGCACAAACAAGCAAGTGAAGGAGCTAAGCAAAACCATCCAGGATCTAAAATCAGAAGAAGAAACAACTAAGAAACCTCAAAGGGAGACAACTTTGGAGATAGAAAGCCTTGGGAAGAAGTCAGTGTACATAGATGCAAATATCAACAACAGAATACAAGAGATAGAAGAACGAATCTCAGATGCTGAAGATACCATAGAAACCATGGATTCAACAGTTAAAGAAAATGCAAAATGCAAAAAGCTTGTAACACAAAATATCCAGGAAATACATTACACAATAAGAAGACCAAACTTAAGGATTATAGGCATAGATGAGAGTGAAGATTTACAACTTAAAGGGCCAGCAAATATCTTCAATAAAATTATGGAAGAAAACTTCCCTAACCTAAAGAGAGAGAGGCCCATGAATATACAAGAAGCCTACAGAACTGCAAACAGACTGGACCAGAACAGAAATACTTTCCGTCACATAATAATCAAAACACCAAATGTACTAAACAAAGAAAGAATATTAAAGGCAGTAAGAGAAAAAGGCCAAGTAACATATAAAGGAAGACCTATCAGAATCACAGCAGACTTTTCACCTGAGACTATGAAGGCAAGAAGGTCCTGGGCTGATCTCATTCAGACTCTAAGAGAACACAAATGCCAGCCAAAACTACTATATCCAGCAAAATTCTCAATCACCGTAGATGGAAAAACTAAGATATTCCATGACAAAACCAAGTTTACCCAATATCTATCCACAAACCCAGCCCTACAAAGGATAATAGGAGGAAAACACCAATAGAAGGAGGGAAACTTCACCCTGGAAAAAGCAAAATAGTAACCTTTCATCAAACCCAAAAGAAGTTAACCAATCAAATGTAAAAAATAACGTCAAAAATGACAGGAAGTAACAATCACTATTCCTTAATATCTCTTAACATCAATGGACTCAATGCCCCAATAAAAAGACATAGACTAACTGACTGGATATGTAAACAGGACCCTCCATTTTGCTGCTTACAGGAAACACACCTAAGGGTCAAAGACAAACACTACCTTAGAGTAAAAGGCTGGAAGACAATTTTACAAGCAAATGGTCTCAGGAAACAAGCTGGAGTAGCCATTTTAATAAAGATAAAATTGACTTTCAAACCAAAGTCATCAAAAGAGACTCTGAGGGATACTTCTTGCTGGTCAAAGGAAAAATACAACAAGAAGAACTGCCAATCCTGAACATCTATGCTCCAAATGCAAGGGCACCTTCATTCATAAAAGTAACTTCATTAAAGCTCAAAGCACACATTGCACCTAACGCAATAATTGTGGGTGTCTTCAACACTGCACTTTCCCCAATGGACCGATCAGGAAAACAGAAACTAAACAGGGACACAATGAAATTAATTGAAGCTTTGGACCAATTAGATTTAACAGTTATATATATAGAACATTCTATCCTAAAGCAAAAGAATATACCTTTTTCTCAGCACCTCATGGTACCTTCTCCAAAATCGACCATATAATTGGCCACAAGACAGACCTCAACAAATATAAGAAGATTGAACTAATCCCATGCCTCCTATCAGATCACTATGGAGTAAAAGTGGTCTTCAATAGCAACAAAAACAACAGAAAACCCACATACACGTGGAAACTGAACAATATTCTACTCAATGATACCTTGGTCAAGGAAGAAATAAAGAAAGAAATTAAAGACTTTTTAGAACACAATGAAAATGAAGACACAACATACCCAAATCTATGGGACACAATGAAAGCAGTGCTAAGAGGAAAACTCATAGCCCTGAGTGCCTCCAAAAAGAAAATGGAGAGAGCATACATTACCAGCTTAATGACACACCTGAAAGCCCTGGAACAAAAAGAAGCTATTTCACCCAGGAGGAGTAGAAGGCAGGAAATCATCAAACTCAGGGCTGAAATCAATCAAGTAGAAATAAAGAGAACCATACAAAGAATCAACAAAACCAGGAGCTGGTTCTTTGAGAAAATCAACAAGATAGATAAACCCTTAGCCAGAAAGACCGAAGGGCACAGAGAAAGTATCCAAATTAACAAACTTAGAAATGAAAAGGGAGATATAACAACGGAAACTGAGGAAATCCAAAAAATCATCAGATCCTACTACAAGATCCTGTACTCAACACAACTGGAGAATCTGGAGGAAATGGACAATTTCCTTGACAGATACCAAATACCAAAATCAAATCAGGACCAAATAGATAATCTTAACAGTCCCATAACCCCTAAAGAAATAGAAGGGGTCATAGAAAGTCTTCCAACCAAAAAAAGCACAGGAACACATGGTTTCAGTGCAGAATTCTATCAGACCTTCAAAGAAGAGTTAACACCAATACTCTTCAAAGTATTCCACAAAATAGAAACAGAAGGAACAATACCCAACTCCTTCTATGAAGCCACAATTACGTTGATACCAAAACCACACAAAGATCCAACAAAAAAAGAGAACTGCAGACTAATTTCCCTTATGAACATCGATGCAAAAATACTCAATAAAATTCTTGCCAACCAAATCCAAGAACACATCAAAACGATTATCCACCATAATCAAGTAGGCTTTATCCCGGGAATGCAGGGTTGGTTCAATATACGGAAATCCATCAATGCAATCCACTACATAAACAAACTCAAAGAACAAAACCACATGGTCATTTCATTGGATGCTGAAAAAGCATTTGACAAAATTCAGCATCCTTTCATGCTTAAAGTCTTGGAGAGAACAGGAATTCAAGGCCCATACCTAAACATAGTAAAAGCAATATACAGCAAACCGGTAGCCAGCATCAAACTAAATGGAGAGAAACTTGAAGCAATCCCACTGAAATCAGGGACCAGACAAGGCTGCCCCCTTTCTCCTTATCTTTTCAATATTGTACTTGAGGTACTAGCTCGGGCAATTCGACAACATAAGGAGGTCAAAGGGATACAAATTTGAAAGGAAGAAGTCAAACTATCATTATTTGCAGATGACATGATAGCCTACCTATGTGACCCAAAAAACTCTACTA
The DNA here is from genome assembly GCF_947179515.1 of Apodemus sylvaticus. Lineage (NCBI taxonomy): Eukaryota > Metazoa > Chordata > Mammalia > Rodentia > Muridae > Apodemus > Apodemus sylvaticus. Next base: position 188,123,663 of record NC_067472.1, read on the forward strand.
GAGAACTCCTACAGCTGATAAACAACTTCAGTAAAGTGACAGGTTATAAAATCAACTCAAGCAAATCAGTGGCCTTCTATACTCAAAGGATAAGCAGGCTGAGAAAGAAATTAGGGAAATGACCCCCTTCACAATAGCCACAAACAGTATAAAGTATCTGGGGGTGACTCTTACCAAACATGTAAAAGATCTGTATGACAAGAACTTCAAGACTGAAGAAGGAAATTAATGAAGACCTCAAAAAATTGGAAAACCTCCCATGCTCATGGATCGGTAGAATCAATATAGTTAAAATGGCCATTTTGCCAAAAGCAATCTACAGATTCAATGCAATACCCACCAAAATCCCAACTCATTTCTTCACAGAGTTAGAAAGAGCAATTATCAAATTCATCTGGAATAACAAAAAACCCAGGATAGGTAAAACTATTCTCAGCAACAAAAGAAAGTCTGAAGGAATCAGTATCCCTGACCTCAAGCAATACTACAGAGCAATAGTGTTAAAAACTGCATGGTATTGGTACAGTGACAGGCAGGAGGATCAATGGAACAGGTTTGAAGATCCAGAAATGAACCCACACACCTATGGCCACTTGATCCTCGACAAAGAGGCTGAAAACATCCAATGGAAAAAAGATAGCCTTTTCAACAAATGGTGCTGGTTCAACTGGAGGTCAGCATGCAGAAGAATGCGAATTGATCCATCCTTGTCCCCTTGTACTAAGCTCAAATCCAAATGGATCAAGGACCTCCACATAAAGCCAGACACTCTGAAGCTAATAGAAAAGAAACTGGGGAAGACCCTTGAGGACATCGGTACAGGGAGAAAGTTTCTGAACAGAACACCAATAGCGTATGCTCTAAGAGCAAGAATTGACAAATGGGACCTCATAAAATTACAAAGTTTCTGTAAGGCAAAGGGCACCATCAAGAGGACAAATCGGCAACCAACAAATTGGGAAAAGATCTTCACCAATCCTACATCAGATAGAGGGCTAATATCCAATATATATAAAGAACTCAAGAAGTTAGACTCCAGAAAAACAAACAACCTTATTAAAAAATGGGATACAGAGTTAAACAAAGAATTCTCACCTGAAGAACTTCGGATGGCAGAGAAGCATCTTAAAAAATGCTCAACTACATTAGTCATTAGGAAAATGCAAATCAAAACAACCCTGAGATTTCACCTTACACCAGTCAGAATGGCTAAGATTAAAAATTCAGGAGACAGCAGGTGTTGGCGAGGGTGTCCACAAAGAGGAACACTCTTCCACTGCTGGTGGGGTTGCAAATTGGTACAACCACTCTGGAAATCAGGCTGGTGGTTCCTCAGAAAACTGGGCACCTCACTTCCAGAAGATCCTGCTATACCACTCCTGGGCATATACCCAGCGGATTCCCCACCATGTAATAAGGATGCATGCTCTACTATGTTCATAGCAGCCCTATTTATAATTGCTAGATGCTGGAAAGAACCCAGGTATCACTCAACAGAAGAGTGGATGCAAAAAATGTGGTATATCTACACAATGGAGTACTATTCAGCCATTAGAAACAATGAATTCATGAAATTCTTAGGTAAATGGATGGAGCTAGAGAACATCATACTAAGTGAGGTAACCTAGACTCAAAAGGTGAATCATGGTATGCACTCACTAATAAGTAGATATTAACCTAGAAAACTGGAATACCCAAAACATAATCTTCACATCAAATGAGGTACAAGAAGAAAGGAAGAGTGGCCCCTTGTTCTGGACTCAGTGAAGCAGAACTTGGCAAAACCAGAACGGAGAAGTGGGAAGGGGTGGGTGGGAGGACAGGGGGAGAGAAGGGGACTTACGGGACTTTCGGGGAGTGGGGGGCTAGAAAAGGGGAAAATATTTGAAATGTAAATAAGAAAATATATCGAATAAAAAAAGAATTTTATTGAGTATTTTTGTATCAATATTCATAAGGAAAATTTGTCTAACGTTCTCTTTCTTTGTTGGATCTTTGTGTTGTTCTGGTATCAGTGTAATTGTGGCTTCATAGAAAGATTACTCTTTCCGTTCTATTTTATGGAATAGCTTGAAGAGTATTGGTGTTAGATCTTCTGCTCAAATTCTACATTAATACCATCTGGTCCTGTATTTTTTTTTTTTGGTTAGGAGACTGTCAATGACTGCTTCTATTTCTTTAGTGGCTTTGCACTGTTAAGATGGTCTATCTGGTCCTGATTTAACTTTGGTATTTAGTATGTGTCTAGAAAATCATCCATTTCATCCAGATTTTCCAGTTGTGTTGATTATAGGCTTTTAAAATTTGATCTGATGGTTTTTAATTTCTCAGTTGCTGTTGTTATATCTCCCTTTTCATTTCTGATTTTGTTAATTTGGATACTGTCTCTGTGCCCTCTCGTGAGTCTGGATAAGGGTTTATCTACCTTGTTGATTTTCTCAAAGAACCAGCTCCTAGATTTGTTGATTCATTGTATAGATCTTTTTGTTTCTACTTGGTTCATTTAAGCCCTGAGTTTGATTATTTCCTGCCTTCTACTCTTCTTGGGTGTATTAGCTTCTTTCTCTTCGGGAGCTTTCAGATATATTGTTAAGTTGCTCGTGCATGCTCCTTCCAGCTTTTTGGAAGCATTCAGAGTCATGAGGTTTCGTCTTAGCACTGCTTTCATTGTGTCCCATAAATTTGGGTATGTTGTGCCTTCATTTTCATTAAATAGTAAAAAAGTCTTTGATTTCTTTCCTTATTTCTTCCTTGACCAAGGTATTTTTTTCAGCTTCCTTGTGTATGTTGGCTTTCTGTTGCTTCTGTTGCTATTGGAGACCACCCTTACTCCATAGTGATCTGATAGGAGGCATGGGATTAGTTCGATCTTCTTGTATCTGTTGAGTTCTGTTTTGTGACCAATTATATGGTCAGTTTTGGAGAAGGTACCACGAGGTGCTGAGAAGAAGGTATATTGTTTTGATTTAGGATTAAATGCTCTCTATATATGTTATATCCATTTGGTCCAAAATTTCTGTTAGTTTCACTGTGTCTCTGTTCAGTTTCTGCTTCTCTGATTGGTCCATTGAGAAGAGTGGGGTCTTGAAGTCACCCACAATTATTGTGTGAGATGCAATGTGTCCTTTGAGCTTTAATAAAGTTTCTTTTACGAATGAGGGTCCCCTTGCATTTGGAACATAGATGTTCAGAATTGAGAGTTCTTCTTGGTAGATTTTTTCCTTTGATGTGTATGAAGTGTCCTTTCATGTCTTTTTTGGTGACTTTAGGTTAAAAGTCAATTGTATCTACTATTAGAATGCCTACTCCTGCTTGTTTCCTGGAACCATTTGCTTGGAAAATTGTTTTCCAGCCTTTTACTCTGAGGCAGTGTTTGTCTTATCACTGAGGTGCATTTCCTGTATGCAGCAAAATGCTAGATACTGTTTAAGTATCCAGTATGTTAGTCTATGTCTTTTTTTATTGGGGAATTGAATCCATTGATGTTAAGAGATATTAAGGAATAGTGATTGTTCCTTCATGTTATTTTTGATGTTATTTTTATGCTTGTGTAGTTATCTTCTTTTGGGTTTGTTGAAATATTACTATCTTGTTTTTTCTAGGACATAGTTGCCCTCCTTATATTGAAGTTTCACATTTATTATCCTTTGTCGGGCAGGATTTGTGGAAAGATAGTGTGTAAATTTAGTTTTATCATAAAATATCTTAGTTTCTCCATCTACAGTGATTGAGAGTTTTGCTGGGTATAGTAGTCTGAGCTGTCATTTGTTTTCTCTAAGGGTTTATATGACCAGGATCTTCTTGCTTTCATGGTCTCTGGTGAGAAGTCTAGTGTACTTGTGAAAGGTCTTCCTTTTTATGTTACTTGGCCTTTTTCTCTTGCTGCTTTTAATATTCTTTCTTTGTTTAGTACATTTGGTGTTTTGATTATTATTTTACAAATAGAATTTCTGTTTTGTTCACTAATCTGTTGTTCGGTATTCTGTATGTTTCTTGCGTGTTCATGGGCATCACTTTCTTTAGGTTAGGGAAGTTTTCTTCTATAGTTTTTTTGAAGATATTTACTGGACCTTTAAGTTGTAAATTGTTGCTCTTTTCAATACCTATAATCCTAAGGTTTGGTCTTCTCATTGTGTCCTTGATTTCCTACATGTTTTGGGATACAAGCTTTTTGCATTTTGCACTTTCTTTGACTGTTGAGTCAATGTTTTCTATGATATTTTCAGCACCTGAGATTCTTTCTTCTGTATCTTGTATTCTGTTGTTGATGTTTGTATCTATGAGTCGTGATTTTTTCCCCCAAGGTTTTCTATCTCCAGAATTGTCTCCCTTTGTGATTTTTTTAGTTGTTTCTACTTCCATTTTTAGATCCTGGATAGTTTTGTTCAGTTCCTTCACTTGTTTGTTTGTGTTTTTCTGTAATTCATTAAGGGATTTTTGTTTTTCTTCTTTAAGGGCTTCTACCTGTTGACCCTTGTTCTCCTGGTGTTTCTTTTAGGGATTTTTGTGTTTCCTTTTCAAGGGCTTCAATTTGTTGACTCATGTTCTCCTGTACTTTTTTTTAATTGAATATAATCTCCATTTACATTTCAAAGGTTATACTCCTTCCCGGTTTTCCCCCTCCCTGAAAATACCCAACCCATCCTCCCATACCCTGCCTCTAAGAATACTCCTCCAACCAACCCACTCCCACAACCCCCATTCAATTTCCCTCCACTGGGGCCTCTATTGAGCCTTCACAGGACCAAGGACCTCTCTTGCACTGATGCCAGAAAAGGCATTCCTCTGCTACTCTTTAGGCTGGAACCATGTGTACCTGGCTGATTGTTTCGCCCCTGGGAGGCCCAGTGTGTCTGGTTGGCTTACATTGTTATTCTTCCCATGGGGCTGCAACCCGCCACCAGCTCCCTCCAGTCTGCCATCCAACTCCACACTGTGAACCCCATGCTCAGTCCAATATTTTTCTCTGTATCTGTAATACTCTGGCAAGTTTCCTCCAGAATACCACCATAACATGCTCCCTTCAGCATGCACTTCTTGTCATCCATAGTAGTTTCAGGGTTTGGTGACTTTATAGGATGAATCCCAAAGTATGACAGTCTCTGTGTGGCCTTTCCTTCAGTCTCTGCTCCATACCTTGTCTCCATAATTGTTACTGTGAATATTTTTTCCCTTTCCCAGAGGAACCAAAACACCCCCATTTTGGTCTTCTTGAGCTACCTGGTCTGTGAATTGTAGCATGTTTATTTTAAGCTTTTGGACTAATGTCCACTTATCAGTGAGTGTATACCATATGTGTTCTTTTGTGATTGGGTTACCTCACTCAGGACAACACTTTCTAGTTCCATCCATTTGCCTAAGAATTCATGAATTCATTGTTTTTAATAGCTGAATAGAACTCAAGAATTATACCACAATTTCTGTATCCATTCCTCTGTTGAAGGACATATGGTTTCTTTCCAGCTTCTGAATATTATAAATGAGGCTGCTATGACCATAGTGGCGTATGTGTCCTTATGACATGTTGAAGCATCTTCTCCGTATATGCCCAGGAATGGTATATCAATTTTTTGTGTTTCCTTTTTAAGGACATCTACCTGTTGACTCATGTTCTCTTCTACTTCTTTAAGAGAGTTATTTATGACCTTCTTGAAATGCTCTATCAGCTTCATGAGATGTGAATTTACATCCAGATCTTGCTTTTCTGGTGTGTTGGGGTATCTAGGACTTGCTGTTGTGGGAAAACATGGTTCAAATGGTACCATGTTGCCTTGGTTTCTGTTAGTAATGTTCTTGAGTTTGCCTTTTGCCATATGGTTATCTGTGATGTTGGCTGGTGTTGCTGTCTCTGACTGTGGCTTATCTCTCATGCAAGCCTCTGTATCTGTGCTCCTGAGAGACATGTTCTCTCTAGGTACACAGGTATATAGGTACTCCTGTGATACCTGCTTTCTTTTTTTTTAAAAGAATGTGATTTTTATTTATTTATTTCTTTATTATATGTAAGTACACTGTAGCTATCTTCAGACACCCCAGAGAAGAGCATCTGATCCCATTACAGATGGTTGTTAGCCACCATGTGGTTGCTGGGATTTGAACTTAGGACCTTCGGAAGAGTAGTTAGTGCTCTTAACCACTAAGCCATCTCTCTAGCCCGATACCTGCTTTCTTATGGTTGTATTTGGGTATGTAACTCTGTGGCCCCAATGAACTAAGGTGAAGAGCAAACAGGAAGAATCCTGTCCCAGGCTGCTCCTTGGATCTTGTGTCCTCAGGGTTTCTGGCTGTTTCCTCTGAGTGGCAGGGGTGGTCCTACCTGTACTGTCTGGCCTCTCAGCTCTCTTTTTTTTTTTAAATTTATTGATGTATTTATTTACATTTCAAATGATTTCCCCTTTCCTGGACCCCCACTCCCCAAAAGTCCCATCAGTCCCCCTTTCCTCCCCCTGTCTTCCACCCAACCCTTCCCACTTCCCTGTTCTGATTTTGCTCTATACTGCTTCACTGAGTCTTTCCAGAACAAGGGGCCACTCCTTTGTTCTTCTTGTACCTCATTTGATGTGTGGATTAGGTTTTGGGTATTCCAGTTTTCTAGGTTAATATCCACTTATTAGTGAGTGCATACCATGATTCATCTTTTGATTCAGGGTTACCTCATTTAGTATGATGTTCTCTAGCTCCATGCATTTGCCTAAGAATTTCATGAATTCATTGTTTCTAATGGCTGAATAGTGCTCCATTGTTGAGGAGCATCCACTCTTCTGTTGAGGGATACCTGGGTTCTTTCCAGCATCTGGCAATTATAAATAGGGCTGCTATGAACATAGTGGAACATGTATCCTTATTACATGCTGGGGAATCTTTTGGGTATATGCCCAGGAGTGGTATAGCAGGATCTTCTGGAAGTGAGGTGCCCAGTTTTCAGAGGAACCGCTAGACTGCTTTCCAGAGTGGTTGTACCAATTTGCAACCCCACCAGCAGTGGAGGAGTGTTCCTCTTTGTGGACACCCTCTCCAACACCTGCTGTCTCCTGAATTTTTAATCTTAGCCATTCTGACTGGTGTAAGGTGAAATCTCAGGGTTGTTTTGATTTGCATTTCCCTAATGACTAATGAAGTTGAGCATTTTTTAAGATGCTTCTCTGCCATCCAAAGTTCTTCAGGTGAGAATTCTTGGTTTAACTCTGTACCCCATTTTTTAATAGGGTTGTTTGGTTTTCTGGAGTCTAACTTCTTGAGTTCTTTATATATATTGGATATTAGCCCTCTATCTGATGTAGGATTGGTGAAGATCTTTTCCCAATTTGTTGGTTGCCAATTTGTCCTTTTGATGGTGTCCTTTGCCTTACAGAAACTTTGTAATTTTATGAGGTCCCATTTGTCAATTCCTGAACTTAGAGCATATGCTATTAGTGTTCTGTTCAGAAACTTTCTCCCTGTACCGATGTCCTCAAGGGTCTTCCCCAGTTTCTTTTCTATTAGCTTCAGAGTGTCTGGCTTTATGTGGAGATCCTTGATGCCATTTGGAGTTGAGCTTAGTACAAAGAGACAAGGATGGATCAATTAGCTTCTTCTGCATGCTGACCTCCAGTTGAACCAGCACCATTTGTTGAAAAGGCTATCTTTTTCAATTGGATGTTTTCATCCCCTTTGTCTAAGATCAAGTGGTCATAGGTGTGTGGGTTCATTTCTGGATCTTCAATCCTGTTCCATTGATCTGCCTACCTGTCACTGTATCAATACCATGCAGTTTTTAACACTATTGCTCTGTAGTATTGCTTGAGGTTCAGGGATACTGATTCCCCCAGAATTTCTTTTGTTGCTGAGAATAGTTTTACCTATCCTGGGTTTTTTGTTATTCCAGATGAATTTGATAATTGCTCTTTCTAACTCTGTGAAGAATTGAGTTGGGATTTTGATGGGTATTGCATTGAATCTGTATATTGCTTTTGGCAAAATGGCCATTTTAACTATATTGATCCTGCCGATCCAGGAGCATGGGAGGTTTTCCCATTTTTTGAGGTCTTCTTCCATTTCCTTCTTCAGAGTCTTGAAGTTCTTGTCATACAGATCTTTCACATGTTTGGTAAGAGTCACCCCAAGGTACTTTATACTGTTTGTGGCTATTGTGAAGGGGGTCATTTCCCTAATTTCTTTCTCAGCCTGCTTATCCTTTGAGTATAGGAAGGCCACTGATTTCCTTGAGTTGATTTTATAACCTGCTATTTTGCTGAAGTTGTTTATCAGCTGTAGGAGAGTTCTCTAGTGGGTTTTTTTTTTTTTTTTATTATTCGATATAATTTATTTACATTTCAAATGATTTCCCCTTTTCTAGCCCCCCCACTCCCCGAAAGTCCCGCAAGCCCCCTTCTCTTCCCCTGTCCTCCCACCCACCCCTTCCCACTTCCCCGTTCTGGTTTTGCTGAATACTGTTTCACTGAGTCTTTCCAGAACCAGGGGCCACTCCTCCTTTCTTCTTGTACCTCATTTGATGTGTGGATTATGTTTTGGGTATTCCAGTTTTCTAGGTTAATATCCACTTATTAGTGAGTGCATACCATGATTCACCTTTTGAGTCTGGGTTACCTCACTTAGTATGATATTCTCTAGCTCCATCCATTTGCCTAAGAATTTCATGAATTCATTGTTTCTAATGGCTGAATAGTACTCCATTGTGTAGATATACCACATTTTTTGCATCCACTCTTCTGTTGAGGGATACCTGGGTTCTTTCCAGCATCTGGCAATTACAAATAGGGCTGCTATGAACATAGTAGAACATGTATCCTTATTACATGGTGGGGAGTCTTCTGGGTATATGCCCAGGAGTGGTATAGCAGGATCTTCTGGAAGTAAGGTGCCCAGTTTTCGGAGGAACCGCCAGACTGATTTCCAGAGTGGTTGAACCAATTTGCAACCCCACCAGCAGTGGAGGAGTGTTCCTCTTTCTCCACACCCTCTCCAACACCTGCTGTCTCCTGAATTTTTAATCTTAGCCATTCTGACTGGTGTAAGATGAAATCTTAGGGTTGTTTTGATTTGCATTTCCCTAATGACTAATGAAGTTGAGCATTTTTTAAGATGCTTCTCCGCCATCCGAAGTTCTTCAGGTGAGAATTCTTTGTTTAACTCTGTACCCCATTTTTTAATAGGGTTGTTTGGTTTTCTGGAGTCTAACTTCTTGAGTTCTTTATATATATTGGATATTAGCCCTCTATCTGATGTAGGATTGGTGAAGATCTTTTCCCAATTTGTTGGTTGCCGATTTGTCCTCTTGATGGTGTCCTTTGCCTTACAGAAACTTTGTAATTTTATGAGGTCCCATTTGTCAATTCTTGCTCTTAGAGCATACGCTATTGGTGTTCTGTTCAGAAACTTTCTCCCTGTACCGATGTCCTCAAGGGTCTTCCCCAGTTTTTTTTCTATTAGCTTCAGAGTGTCTGGCTTTATGTGGAGGTCCTTGATCCATTTGGATTTGAGCTTAGTACAAGGAGACAAGGATGGATCAATTCGCATTCTTCTGCATGCTGACTTCCAGTTGAACCAGCACCATTTGTTGAAAAGGCTATCTTTTTTCCATTGGATGTTTTCAGCCTCTTTGTCGAGGATCAAGTGGCCATAGGTGTGTGGGTTCATTTCTGGATCTTCAATCCTGTTCCATTGATCCTCCTGCCTGTCACTGTACCAATACCATGCAGTTTTTAACACTATTGCTCTGTAGTATTGCTTGAGGTCAGGGATACTGATTCCCCCAGATTTCCTTTTGTTGCTGAGAATAGTTTTAGCTATCCTGGGTTTTTTGTTGTTCCAGATGAATTTGATAATTGCTCTTTCTAGCTCTGTGAAGAATTGAGTTGGGATTTTGATGGGTATTGCATTGAATCTGTATAGTGCTTTAGGCAAAATGGCCATTTTAACTATATTGATTCTGCCGATCCATGAGCATGGGAGGTTTTCCCATTTTTTGAGGTCTTCTTCCATTTCCTTCTTCAGAGTCTTGAAGTTCTTGTCATACAGATCTTTCACATGTTTGGTAAGAGTCACCCCAAGATACTTTATACTGTTTGTGGCTATTATGAAGGGGGTCATTTCCCTAATTTCTTTCTCAGCCTGCTTATCCTTTGAGTATAGGAAGGCCACTGATTTGCTTGAGTTGACTTTATAACCTGCCACTTTGCTGAAGTTGTTTATCAGCTGTAGGAGCTCTCTAGTGGAGTTCTTTGGGTCACTTAGGTAGACGATCATGTCGTCTGCAAATAATGATAGTTTGACTTCTTCCTTTCCAATTTGTATCCCTTTGACCTCCTTATGTTGTCGAATTGCCCGAGCTAGTACCTCAAGTACAATATTGAAAAGATAAGGAGAAAGGGGGCAGCCTTGTCTGGTCCCTGATTTCAGTGGGATTGCTTCAAGTTTCTCTCCATTTAGTTTGATGCTGGCTACCGGTTTGCTGTATATTGCTTTTACTATGTTTAGGTATGGGCCTTGAATTCCTGTTCTCTCCAAGACTTTAAGCATGAAGGGATGCTGAATTTTGTCAAATGCTTTTTCAGCATCCAATGAAATGACCATGTGGTTTTGTTCTTTGAGTTTGTTTATGTAGTGGATTGTATTGGTGGATTTCCGTATATTGAACCAACCCTGCATTCCTGGGATAAAGCCTACTTGATCATGGTGGATGATCGTTTTGATGTGTTCTTGGATTCGGTTGGCAAGAATTTTATTGAGTATTTTTGCATCGATGTTCATAAGGGAAATTGGTCTGAAGTTCTCTTTCTTTGTTGGATCTTTGTGTGGCTTTGGTATCAGCGTAATTGTGGCTTCGTAGAAGGAATTGGGTAGTGTTCCTTCTGTTTCTATTTTGTGGAATAGTTTGAAGAGTATTGGTGTTAACTCTTCTTTGAAGGTCTGGTAGAATTCTGCACTGAAGCCATCTGGTCCTGTGCTTTTTTTGGTTGGAAGACTTTCTATGACTCCTTCTATTTCTTTAGGCATTATGGGACTGTTTAGATGGTCTAGTTGGTCCTGATTTAATTTTGGTATTTGGTATCTGTCAAGGAAATTGTCCATTTCCTCCAGATTCTCCAGTTGTGTTGAGTACAGGCTCTTGTAGTAGGATCTGATGATTTTTTGGATTTCCTCAGTTTCCGTTGTTATATCTCCCTTTTCATTTCTAAGTTTGTTAATTTGGATACTTTCTCTGTGCCCTTTGGTCATTCTGGCTAAGGGTTTATCTATCTTGTTGATTTTCTCAAAGAACCAGCTCCTGGTATTGTTGATTTTTTGTATGGTTCTCTTTGTTTCTACTTGATTGATTTCGGCCCTGAGTTTGATGATTTCCTGCCTTCTACTCCTCCTGGGCGAAATAGCTTCTTTTTGTTCCAGGGCTTTCAGGTGTGTCATTAAGCTGGTAATGTATGCTCTCTCCATTTTCTTTTTGGAGGCACTCAGGGCTATGAGTTTTCCTCTTAGCACTGCTTTCATTGTGTCCCATAGATTTGGGTATGTTGTGTTTTCATTTTCATTGTGTTCTAAAAAGTCTTTAATTTCTTTCTTTATTTCTTCCTTGACCAAGGTATCATTGAGTAGAGTATTGTTCAGTTTCCACGTGTATGTGGGCTTTCTGTTGTTTCTGTTGCTATTGAAGACCACTTTTACTCCATAGTGATCAGATAGGAGGCATGGGATTAGTTCGATCTTCTTATATTTGTTGAGGTCTGTCTTGTGACCAATTATATGGTCGATTTTGGAGAAGGTACCATGAGGTGCTGAGAAAAAGGTATATTCTTTTGTTTTAGGATAGAATGTTCTATATATATCTGTTAAATCTAATTGGTCCAAAGCTTCAATTAGTTTCATTGTGTCCCTGTTTAGTTTCTGTTTTCCTGATCGGTCCATTGAGGAAAGTGCAGTGTTGAAGTCACCCACAATTATTGTGTTAGGTGCAATGTGTGCTTTTAGTTTTAATAAAGTTTCTTTTACAAAAGAGGGTGCCCTTACATTTGGGGCATAGATGTTCAGGATTGTCAGTTCTTCTTTTTGTATTTTTCCTTTGACCAGCAAGAAGTGTCCCTCAGGGTCTCTTTTGATGACTTTGGGTTGAAAGTCAATTTTATCTGATATTAAAATGGCTACTCCAGCTTGTTTCCTGAGACCATTTGCTTGTAAAATTGTCTTCCAGCCTTTTACTCTAAGGTAGTGTTTGTCTTTGACCCTGAGGTGTGTTTCCTGTAAGCAGCAAAATGTAGGGTCCTGTTTACGTATCCATTCAGTTAGTCTGTGTCTTTTTATTGGGGCATTAAGTCCATTGATGTTAAGAGATATTAAGGAATAGTGATTGTTACTTCCTATCATTTTTGACGTTATTTTTTAAATTTGAATGCTTAACTTCTTTTGGGTTTGATGAAAGGTTACTATCTTGCTTTTTCCAGGGTGAAGTTTCCCTCCTTGTATTGGTGTTGTCCTCCTATTATCCTTTTTAGGGCCGGGTTTGTGGATAGATATTGGGTAAACTTGGTTTTGTCATGAAATATCTTAGTTTCTCCATCTATGGTGATTGAGAGTTTTGCTGGATATAGTAGTTTTGGTTGGCATTTGTGTTCTCTTAGAGTCTGCATGAGATCTGCCCAGGACCTTCTAGCCTTCATAGTCTCAGGTGAAAAGTCTGCTGTGATTCTGATAGGTCTTCCTTTATATGTTACTTGGCCTTTTTCTCTTACTGCCTTTAGTATTCTTTCTTTGTTTAGAACATTTGGTGTTTTGATTATTATGTGACGGGAAGTATTTCTGTTCTGGTCCAGTCTGTTTGGAGTTCTGTAGGCTTCTTGTATATTCATGGGCATCTCTCTCTTTAGGTTAGGGAAGTTTTCTTCCATAATTTTATTGAAGATATTTGCTGGCCCTTTAAGCTGTAAATCTTCACTCTCATCTATGCCTATAATCCTTAGGTTTGGTCTTCTCATTGTGTCCTGGATTTCCTGGATATTTTGGGTTACAAGCTTTTTGCATTTTGCATTTTCTTTAACTGTTGAGTCCATGGTTTCTATGGAATCTTCAGCATCTGAGATTCTTTCTTCTATCTCTTGTATTCTGTTGTTGATATTTGTATCTCTGTCCCCTGATTTCTTCCCAAGGCTTTCTATCTCCAAAGTTGTCTCCCTTTGAGTTTTCTTAGTTGTTTCTACTTCTGATTTTAGATCCTGGATGGTTTTGCTTAGCTCCTTCACTTGCATGTTAGTGTTTTCCTGTAATTCTTTAAGAGATTTTTGTGTTTTCTCTTTCATGAGCTCAGCCTGTTGACCAAAGTTCTCCTGTATTTCTTTAAGAGATTTTTGTGTTTCGTCTTTCATGACCTCAGCCTGTTGAGCAAAGTTCTCCTGTATTTCTTTAAGTGTTTTTTGCATTTCCTCCTTGTTGGCTTTTGTATTCTCCTGGATTTCTTTCAATGATTTTTGTGTTTCCCTTGCAAGGGCTTCTAACTTTTGATCCATTGTCTCCTGAATTTCTTTATGTATGACCTTCATGTGTTCCTGTACCAGCATCATGACCAGTGATTTTAAATCCAAATCTTGTTTTACTGGTGTGATGGGGTATCCAGGACATGTTGGTAGAGGAGAATTGGGTTCAGATGTTGCCATATTGCCTTGATTTCTGTTAGTGACGTTCCTGCGTTTGCCTTTTGCCATCTAGATCTCACTGGTGTTAGTTTATCTTGTCAGTGCTGGACTCACCAGTGCAAGCTGCCCCTTCCCAGTTGGCCTCTGGTGCACAGCTTACCTCCTGCACTGCTTGTAGACAGTGTGCTGCTGCCCAGGCTGTTCAGATCCCAAAGCAGGCACCCGAAGGCTCCTGCTGGGGCCCGCTGGATTCACTGGAGCACACTGACTTCTCCCAGCTGGCCGCCCGGAAGCCCAGCTAGCCACTTGCAGGACTTGGAGATGTAATGCTGCCGCCCAGACTGATCTGGATCCGGAAGCGGAGAGAGTAGAGCTAAGGGCTTCTGCCTGAGGCCTTGCCCCAGATTGTGTCTGTGGAGCAGATGGAGCCCGTGTGCACTCCCAGGGAGTGCCGACGGTGTATGCTACTGTGACCTCCCCTGTGTTCCGCTCACTCCGCTGGGCAGCCGATCTGCCAACCGGGCTGTCGCACACAAGGTTAGCCTGGCCGCCCAGTCCCTGAGTCCAGGCAAAAGCCTGGGAGGCCAAGGTCCGAGCAAAGTTCCCCTATGGCTTTGACTGTTAATTGGGTTTGCCAGGTGACTAGGATGGCGGGCGTGTGCGCCCGCGCTCCCTGAAAGCGCCGGGAGAGTCTGCTTTGCTAACAATCACCTGGGCGGGTTGACTCACAGATGGCCCACCAAGCCGCCCAGTTCTTGGGGTCAGTCCTGTGCCTTTTGGGGCCTGGACCCCCGCTTTGTTAGCCTTAGGCTATGCCTGTTACAGGTCTGCCCGCCTGAGCTCTCTGTCGTCCTGCAGGCAAAATGGCGGCGGCACGCTCGCAGGCCTGGGCAAAAAACCTCCTGGCTGGGTTGGCACCCCGATGGCCCCCCGACCCGCCCAGGGCCTGGGTGCAGGCCAACGCCCGTCGGGCTCAGACCACCGCGGTGTTGGCCTCGGATTATGTTTGTGTACCTCAGTCTGTCCGATTCCTGGAGTATGGAACCAAGATGGATCCTCCTCTCCTGACTGGTGGGAGGCCGAGTTCTGAAGTGGCCTCCGTGCAGGAAAGGCGCCGCACAACTGCAGCTGCTTGCTGTCCGGCTGGTCAGCGAAGGTCAGTGGTCGTGGGCGCAGGGCCTAACTGGTCCCTGTGACGCCTTGGTTCCACTGCTGATGGCCCTTCAGCTGGAGCAGCCACTGCTGCCGCTGCTGCTGCCGCCGCCGCCGCTCCATTATCTCTAGTGGGGTTTTTTAGGTCACTTGGGTAGACAATCATGTTATCTGCAAATAATGATAGTTTGACTTCTTCCTTTCCAATTTGTATCCCTTTGACCTCCTTATGTTGTCGAATTGCCCGAGCTAGTACCTCAAGTACAATATTGAAAAGTTAAGGAGAAAGGGGGCAGTCCTGTCTAGTCCCTGATTTTAGTGCGATTGTTTCAAGTTTCTCTCCATTTAGTTTGATGCTGGCTACCAGTTTGCTGTATATTGCTTTATTGATGTTTAGGTATTGGCCTTGAATTCCTGTTCTTTCCAAGACTTTAAGCATGAAAGGATGCTGAATTTTGTCAAATGCTTTTTCAGCATCCAATTAAATGACCATATGTTTTTTTTCTTTGAGTTTGTTTATGTAGTGGATTGAATTGATGGATTTCCGTATATTGAACCAACCCTGCATCCCTGGGATAAAGCCTACTTGATCATGGTGGATGATCATTTTGATGTGTTCTTGGATTCAGTTGGCAAGAATTTTATTGAGTATTTTTGCATCGATGTTCATAAGGGAAATTAGCCTGAAGTTCTCTTTCTTCGTTGGATCTTTGTGTGGTTTTGGTATCAACGTAATTGTGGCTTCATAGAAGGAATTGGGTAGTGTTCCTTCTGTTTCTATTTTGTGGAATAATTTGAAGAGTATTGGTGTTAACTCTTCTTTGAAGGTCTGATAGAATTCTGCACTGAAACTATCTGGTCCTGTGCTTTTTTTGGTTGGAAGACTTTCTATGACCTCTTCTATTTCTTTAGGGGTTATGGGATGTTTAGATGATCTATTTGGTCCTGATTTAATTTTGGTATTTGGTATCTGTCTAGGAAATTGTCCATTTCCTCCAGATTCTCCAGTTGTATTGAGTATAGGCTTTTGTAGTAGTATCTGATGATTTTTTTGGATTTCCTCAGTTTCTGTTGTAATATCTCCCTTTTCATTTCTAATTTTGTTAATTTGGATTTTTTCTCTGTGCCCTTTGGTCAGTCTGGATAAGGATTTATCTATCTTGTTGATTTTCTCAAAGAACCATCACCTGGACTCATTGATTCTTTGTATGGTTCTCTTTGTTTCCACTTGATTGATTTCAGCCCTGAGTTTGATGATTTCCTATCTTCTACTCCTCCTGGGTGAAATAACTTCTTTTTGTTCCAGGGCTTTCAGGTGTGTCATTAAGCTGTTAGTGTATGCTCTCTCCATTTTCTTTTTGGAGGCACTCAGGGCTATGAGTTTTCCTCTTAGCACTGCTTTCATTGTGTCCAAAAGATTTGGGTATGTTGTGCCTTCATTTTCATTAAATTCTAAAAAGTCTCTGATTTCTTTCTTTATTTCTTCTTTGGCCAAGGTGTCATTGAGTAGAGTATTGTTCAGCGTCCATGTGTATGTGGGCTTTCTGTTGTTTTTGTTGCTATTGAAAACCACTCTTACAGCATAGTGATCTGATAGGAGGCATGGGATTAGTTCGATCTTTTTGTATTTGTTGAGGTCTTTCTTGTGACCAATTATATGGTCGATTTTGGTGAAGGTACCATGAGGTGCTGCGAAAAAGGTATATTCTTTTGCTTTTGGGTGAAATGTTCTATAAATATCAATCAAATCCAATTGGTCCAAAGCTTCAATTAGTTTTACTGTGTCCCTGTTTAGTTTCTGTTTTCCTGATCGGTCCATTGGGGAAAGTGCAGTGTTGAAGTCCCCCACAATTATTGTGTTAGGTGCAATGTGTGCTTTGAGCTTTAGTAGTTTCTTTTATGAATGAGGGTGCCCTTGCATTTGGAGCATAGATGTTCAGAATTGAAAGTTCTTCTTGGTGGATTTTTCCTTTGACCAGCAAGAAGTGTCCCTCAGTGTCTCTTTTGATGACTTTAGATTGAAAGTCAGTTTTATCTGATATTAGAATGGCTACTCCGGCTTGTTTCCCGAGACCATTGGCTTGTAAAATTGTCTTCCAGCCTTTTACTCTAAGGTAGTTTTTGTCTTTGACATTTAGGTGTTTTTCCTGTATGCAGCAAAATGTAGGGTCCTATTTCCTTATCCAGTCTGTTAGTCTATGTCTTTTTATTGGGGAATTGAGTCCATTGATGTTTAGAGATATTAAGGAATAGAGATTATTACTTCCTGTCATTTTTGATGTTATTTTTATATTTGAGTGATTATCTTCTTTTGGGTTTGATGAAGGAAGGTTACTATCTTACTTTTTCCAGGGTGTAGTTTCCCTCCTTGTATTGGAGTTTTCCTCCTATTATTCTTTGTAGAGCTGGGTTTGTGGATAGATATTGTGTAAATGTGGTTTTGTCATGGAATGTCTTGGTTTCTCCATCTATTGTGATTGAGAGTTTTGCTGGGTATAGTAGTCTTGGCTGACAATTGTGTTCCCTTAGAGTCTGAATGAGACCTGCTCAGGATCTTCTAGCTTTCATGGTGTCTCTGGTGAGAAGTCTGGTGTGATTCTGATAGGTCTTCCTTTATATGTAACTTGGCCTTTTTTTCTTACTGCCTTTAATATTCTTTCTTTGTTTAGTGCATTTGGGGTTTTAATTATTATGTGGTGAGAGGTATTACTGCTCAGATCCAGTCTGTTTGGAGTTCTGTAGGCTTCTTGCATATTCAAAGGTATCTCTCTCATTAAGTTGGGAAAGTTTTCTTCCATAATTTTGTTAAAGATATTTGCTGGCCCTTTCAGTTGTAAATCTTCACTCTCATCTATACCTATAATCCTTAGGTTTGGTCTTCTCATTGTATCCTGGATTTCCTGGATGTTCTGGGATACAAGCTTTTTGCATTTTGCATTTTCTTTGACTGTTGAGTCAATGGTTTCTCTGGTATCTTCGGCATCTGAAATTCTTTCTTCCATCTCTTGTATTCTGTTGTTTATATTTGCATCTATGGCCCCTGATTTCTTCTCAAGGTTTTCTATCTCCAAAGTTGTCTCCCTTTGTGATTTCTTAGTTGTTTCTACTTCTGTTTTTAAATCCAGGATGGTTCTGCTCAGTTCCATCATTTTTTGTTTGTATTTTCCTGTAATTCTTTAAGAGATTTTTGTGTTTCCCCTTTCATGACTTCTGCCTCTTGACTCAAGTTCTCCTGCATTTCTTTAAGTTATTTTTGTGTTTCTTCTTTATTGGCTTCTATCTCTTGGGCCTTATTTTCCTGCATTTCTTTAAGTGATTTTTCTGTATCCATTATACGGGTTTTCTAGCTTATTCATGTTCCCCTGTATTTCTTTAAGAGATTCATTTATGTCCTTTTTGTGTTCTTCTAGCAGCATCATGATCAGTGATTTTAAATCCAAATCTTGTTTCTCTGGTGTGTTGGCATAACTAGGACTTGCTGATGTTGGAGAGTTTGGTTCAGATGCTGCCATATTGCCTAGATTTCTGTTAGTAGCGTTCCTGCATTTGCCCTTTGCCATCTTGTTCTCTTGAGTTAGTGGTCTTGTCCCTGGCTGGTGTTTGGGCCTCCTGAGGGGCTCTGGGGCTATTACTGCAATACTATATGGCTGGGTTTCCACTGTAGCAGATTGCTGATGTGCTGTCCTCCTCTTGGGTGCCCTTGCAACTCTAGTGTGCTTTGCCCCAGATTGTGTCTGTGAACCAGATGGAGCCCGTTTGCACCTTCAGGGAGTGCTGATGGTGTATGCTGCCGGGACCTTTTCTGCGTGCTGATCACTCTGCTGGGCAGCCGATCTCCCAACCGGGTTGGTGCACACAAGGCTAGCTTGGCTGCTCAGGCCCTGGGTCCAAGTAAAAGCCTGGGAGGCCAAGGTCCAAGCAAAGTTCCCCTCCGGCTATGACTGTTAATTGGGTCTGTCAGGTGGCCAAGATGGCAGGCATGTGTGCTCGTGCTCCCTGAAAGTGCTGGGAGAGTCTGCTGGGCTAACAACCTCCTTGGCAGGTTGACATGCAGATGGCCCACCAAGCCTCCCAGTTCTTGGGGTCAGTCCAGGGCCTGTTGGGGCCTAGACCCCCACTTTGTTAGCCTCAGGCTATGCCTGTTAGCCGGCTTTGCATGCTAGAGCTCTCTGGCATCCTGTAGGCAAATTGGTGGTGCGCGTGCTGGCCTGGGCAAAAAAAAAAAAAAAAAAAAAAAAAAAAAAAAAAAAACCCTGGCTGGGTTGGCACCCCAATGGCCCCCCAAACAGCCCAGGGCCTGGATGCAGGCAAATGCCCGTCGGGCTTAGACCCCTGCAATGTTGGCCTCTGGTTATGTTTGTGTACCTCAGTCTGTCCGATCTCTCTGGAGTCCAAAACCAAGATGGAGGTGAGTCTCTCCTGACTGGCCCTCTCTGCTCTCCTGAATGATTAGCTACCTTTTTGCACCACTTCCGTCTGGAGTACTGTGTTAGAGAATGGTCCCAAGCAGGAGACAGAAATCGGAGGGCTTTTACCAGAGGGTCCTGGGCATGATCCTCTGAGTGGTGGGGGTGCTTCTACCTGTAATGTCATGCCTCTCCATACTCCTGGGTAGTTAAACTACCTCCCTGTGCCACTTGGTTATGGTGTGCTGTGCCAGAGGATGTTCCCAAGCTGGACAGAGAAACCAAAGGGCTCCCACCAGAGGATTCCAGGCATAACATCTGAATGTCAGGGGTGGTTCTACCTGTGCAGTGGAGTGCTTCTGTGCACTCCTGGGTGGTTAAGAGACCTTTCTGCGCCACTTGGGTATGGCGCTTTTGTCAAATGTTTTCTTTAAAAAGACTGAATTGCCCAACTGTAGATTTTCATTCTGTTAGTCCATTTATTCCCCACATATAACTTAGATATCTACTCTGTAGAATGCATATTCTACTATCTCTCCAGATCTTTCCATCCTTACACGTTTATGTTCTTCTGCCTCATCAAACTCCGTTACATTCTACAAATTTAAATATTAAATGGAATGAACCATACTCTTTGAAGCCCTAGTTTCACTTTGCTCAATTTAAATATTAAATGAAATGAACCATACTCTTTGGAACCCTAGTTTCATTTTAATTTCTGAATATCATGGGAGGTAGGATGGCATAGCTTATCACTTTGTGGGGATATTTACCCAATTTTGGTCTTAGCCCAGGGGCACATTGACCATTTTATGTCAAAGCTTTGGTACCATTGAGTGCCTGGATTACCATTGATACTTTATCTATTACCATAGGAGTATGTTCTGCTCTTGCTGGAAGCAAATAAGGAAACATTCCTATTGAGCATTAAAAAATTAAATATGGACAGAAAAAAATCAAAGTATTGACCACTAAGGGTTTAGAGCTTCATTTGTTGTTAAAAATTTGCAAAGATACAAGTGTTATGTAGAACTGCATCTGTAGGTCATGACTACATTTTGTCAATCATCCAGCATAAGATCTTATACAGGACATACACAGCTTATGAAAAATCTGTCCAACAACTCCCCACAGCCTGTTAATTATCCATAGGAAAAGCCCACAGTCTGACAATCATCACTAACGAATGCCCAAGTCATGTCAACCATCCACTGGAAATATCCCCAGTCTGTCAATCAAATAACAGCAACTCACAAAGCCTGTGAGTCAACCAGAAGAAATTATCACAGCCTGTCAATCATCAACAGGAAACTCCCACAGATTGTCATTCATTCACAAAACATGCCCACTGCCTGTCAGTCATCCACAGAAAATTCCCACAGCCTGTCAATCATGTATAAATCAATGGTCATAGTCTGTTAATCATTCACAGGACATGCCCACAACCTATCAATCTCACATCAAAAGTACTCAAAGACTGAAAATCATGCATTGTAAACCCCTATAGCCTATCAATCATCCACTGGAAAAATTCACAGCCTATCAATCTTTCATAAGATATCTCAGAGCCTATCAATCATCCATTGGTAATGCCCATAGCCTGTCAATCAACCACAGGAAATACATACTAACCCTGTCACTCTTCCAGAGGACAAGCCCACAATCTGTTAATCATCTATGGAAAATGCCTATGCCCTGTCAATCATTCATAAGAAACATCCAAAGCCATACATACTTATCTTCAACTTTTCAACATGCATAGTCAACATGTACAGCCTTTCTGTCATCCACAGGATATATCCACGGCTTGTCAGGAATCCACAGAAAATGACCGCCATCTGCAAATCATCCATAAGAAAAGTCACCTGGCTCTCAATCATGTATAGCAAATGCCCAAATCCTGTCATTCACTGACAGTATATGACCTCAGATTTTTATCCATGTCAGGAAATACCCACAAACTTTCTTTTTTTATTGATATATTTTTTTATTTACATTTCAAATGATTTCCCCTTTTCTGGGTCCCCACTCCCTGCAAGTCCCATGAGCACTCTTCCCTCCCCCTGTTCCTCCATCTACCCCTTCCCGCTTCCCTGTTCTGGTATTCCCCTATACTGTTGTATTGAGTCTTTCCAGAACCAGGAACCACTTCTCCAATAGCTTACACTCTAAGATCAAGAATTGGCAAA
Source organism: Apodemus sylvaticus (assembly GCF_947179515.1). Lineage (NCBI taxonomy): Eukaryota > Metazoa > Chordata > Mammalia > Rodentia > Muridae > Apodemus > Apodemus sylvaticus. The sequence continues at coordinate 188,145,026 of NC_067472.1, forward strand.
TAGGACCTCATAAAACTACAAAGTTTCTGTAAGGCAAAGGACACCATCAAAAGGACAAATCAGAAACCAACAAATTGGGAAAAGATCTTCACCAACCCTACGTCAGATAGATGGCTAATATCTAATATATACAAAGAACTCAAGAAGTTAGACCCCCAGAAAGCCAAGTAACCCTATTAAAAATGGGGTACAGAGCTAAACAAAGAATTTTCACCCAAAGAACTTCGGATGGCTGAGGAGCATCTTTAAAAAAATGTTCAACTTCATTAGTCATTAGGGAAATGCAAATCAAAACAACCCTGAGATTTCACCTTACACCAATCAGAATGGCTAAGATTAAAAATTCAAAAGACAGCAGGTGTTGGTGAGGACATGGAGAAAGAAGAACACTCCTCCACTGGTGGTGGGGTTGCAAATTGGTGCAACCACTCTGGAAATCAGGCTGGTGGTTCCTCAGAAAACTGGGCACGTCACTTCCAGAGTACCCTGCTATACCACTCCTGGGCATATATCCAGAGTATTCCCCAGCAGGTAATAAGGATACATGCTCCACTATGTTCATAGTAGCCCAATTTATAATAGCCAGAACCTGGAAAGAACCCTGGTATCGCTCAACGGAAGAATGGATGCAAAAAATGTGGTATATATACACAATGGAGTACTATTCAGCCATTAGAAACAATGAATTCATGAAATTCTTAGACAAATGGATGGAGCTGGAGAACATCATACTAAGTGAGGTAACCCAGTCTGAAAAGATGAAGCATGGTATGCACTCACTAATAAGTGGATATTAGCCTAGAAAATTGGAATAACCAAAACATAATCCAAACATCAAGTGATGTACAAGAAGAATGGAAGAGTGGCCTAGTTCTGGAAAGACTCAGTGTAGCAGTAGAGGTCAAAACCAGATCAAGGAAGTGGGAAGGGATAGATGGGAAAACAGGGGTTGGGAAGAGGGCTTATGTTACTTTTGGGGAGTTGGGGGCCAAAAAAGGGGAAATCATTTGAAATGTAAACAAAAAAATATATCAAATAAAAAAAATCCTTCTGTCACATAATAGTCAAAACACCAAAGACAGAAAACAAAGAAATAATATTAAAAGCAAAAAGGGAAAAGAGTCAAGTAACATAAAAAATCAGATCTATGAAAATTACACCAGACTTCTCACCAGAGACTATGAAAGCCAGAAGATCCTGGGCATATGTCAGACAGACCTAAGGGAACACAAATGCCAGCCCAGTGTACTATACCCAGCAAAGCTCTCAATTACCATAGATGGAGAAAACAAGACATTCCAAGACAAAACCAATTAACACAATATCTTTCTACAAATCCAGCCCTACAAAGGATAATACCTGGAAAATGCCAACAGCAGGAGGGAAACTACACACTAGAAAGGGCAAGCAAATTATCTTCCTTCAAGAAAACCAAAATAAGACAGCCACACAAACATAAAAATGGCATAAAAAATAATAGGAAGCAATAATTCCTGGCGGTTCCTCAGAAAACTGGGCACATCACTTCCAGAGGACTCTGCTATACCACTCCTGGGCATATACCCAGAGGATTCTCCATCATGTAATAAGGATACATGCTCCACTATGTTCATAGCTGCCCTATTTATAATAACCAGAAGCTAAAGAACCCAGGTGTCCCTCAACGGAGGAATGGATACAAAAAATATGGTATATAAACACAATGGAGTAGTATTCAGCCATTAGAAACAATGAATTCATGAAATTCTTAGACAAATTGATGGAGCTGGAGAACATCATACTCAGTGGTGTAACCCAGTCTCAAAAGATCAACCACAGCATGCACTGACTGATAAGCAGATATTAGCCTAGAAACTTAGATTACCCAAGTTATAATCCACATATCAAATGATGTCCAAGAAGAACAGAGGAGTGGGCCCTGGTTTTGGAATGTCTCAGTGCAGCAGTGTAGGGCAATACCAGAACAGGGAAGTGGGAAGGGGTGGATGGGGGAACAGGGGGGAGGGAAGAGGGCTTATGGGACTTTTAGGGAGTGGGGAGACAGGAAAGGGGAAATAATTTGAAATGTAAATAAAAAATGCAAATTGAAAAAGACTGAATACTATTTCATTAAATGTATGTATCACAATACAGATTTCTTTGTAGCTTTCAGCTATTGTGAATAATGTTGCTATGGACAACAACAGAGTAAAAGTATTTATTGAAAAAAAAAACAGGACACAGCATTTTGCTGCACACAGGAAATACACCTCAGTGTCAAAGGCAGACACTACCTCAGAGTAAAGGGTTGGAAAACAATTTTCCAAGCAAATGGTCTCAAGAAACAAATCAAATTAGATTATTCTAATATCGAATAAAATCAACTTTCAATCAAAAGTTATCAAAAAGGATAAAGAAGGAAAGTTCATACTCATCAAAGGAAAAATCTACCAATAAGAACTCTCAATTCTGAACATCTATGTTCTAAATTCAAGGGTACCCAATTCACAAAAGAAACTTTGGTAAAGCACAAATCGCACATTGCACCTCACACAGTAATAGTGGGAGACTTCAACACCTCACTCTTATCAATGGACCGATCATGAAAACACAAACCAAACATTGAAACTAACAGAAATTATGGAACAAATGGATTTAACAAATATAGAACATTTAATCCTAAAACAAAAAAAAAACATACCTTATTCTCAGCACCTCATGGTAACTTCTCCAAAATTGATCATGCAATTGGTACGTTATGTGCTGTCAGATCAACATGGATCAAGGATGGTCTTCAATAGCAAAGAAAACAGCGGAGAGTCCACAGACATAAGGAAGCTGAACAATGTCCTAGTCAATAACTTGGTCAAGGAAGAAATAAAGAAATTTTATGCCAGGCGGTGGTGGCACACACCTGTAATCCAAGCACACTGGGAGGCAGAGGCAGGCGGATTTCTGAGTTTGAGGCAAGCCTGGTCTACAGAGTGAGTTCCAGGACAGCCAAGGCTATACAGAGAAATTCTGTCTTGAAAAATCTAAATCCAAAAATCAAAACAAAACAAAATGGCATTTTAGAATTAAAACGAAGGCACAACATACCCAAACTTATGGGACACAATGAATGGAGTACTAAGAAGAAAACTCATAGCTCTGAATGCCTTCAAATAAAAGCTAGAGAGAGCATACACTAGCAGATTGACAGCACACCTGAAAGCTCTAGAACAAAAGGAAGCAAACAAACACAAGAGAAGTAGACGGCAGGAAATAACCAAACTGAGAGCTGAAATCTACCAAGTAGAAACAAAGAGAACTATAGGAAAGACTCAACAAATCTAGGAGCTGGTTCTTTGAGAAAATCAACTAGATAGACAAACCCTTAGCCAGAGTGACCAAAGGGCACATAGGCAGTATCCAAATGAACAAAATCAGAAATGAAGAGAGAGGTGTAACAACAAAGACGGAGGAAATTTTAAAAAGTCATCAGATCCTACTACCAAAGACTATATACAGTAAAATTGAAAAATCAGGATGATATGGAAAATTTTCTAGACAGATACTAAATACCAAAGTGATATCAGGATCAGATAAAACATCTAAATAGCCCCATAACACTTAAAGAAATTGAAGCAGTTGTTTAAAATTCTCCCAACCATAAAGAGCCCAGGACCAGATGGGTTTAGTGCAGAATTCTATCAGACTTACTTCCAATACTCTTCAAAGTATTCCACAAAATAGAAACTGAAGGAACACTATGAAATCCGTTTTATCAAGCCCCAGTTAAGCTGACACCCAAACTACACAGAGACCCAACAAAGAGAACTTCAGATAAATTTACCTTACGAATATTGATGCAAAAATACTCAATAAAATTATCAAAAATAAAATCTAAGAACACATCAAAATGATCATCATGATCAAGCAGGCTTCATCCCAGGGATGCAGGGATGGTTCAATATATGGAAGTCCATCAACGTAATCTACTCCATAAACAAACTCAAAGAAAAGAAGCACATGATCATTTCACTGGATGCTGAAAAAGCATTTGACAACCTGCAGCATCACTTCATGTTAAAAGTCTTGGAGAGCTGCACGAGGCAAGAGGGGCTTCCGGGCGGCTGGCGGGGAGAAGTTGGTATGCTCCAGTGAATCCAGCGGGCCCCAGCAGGAGCCTTCAGGTGCCTGCTTTGGGATCTGAAAAGCCTGGGCCACAGCACTCCAGGAAGTGCGGGAGACCTGGTGTGCACCCAGAGAGTCTGGGAGCTCACAGCACAGCTTTCTCCTGTCGCAGGGAGCTTAGGTTCCAGTCCTGAGGCCTCTGGCAGGAGCACTCAGTTCTCTCCACTTCCTGATCCAGATCAGCCTGGGCTGCAACACCACATCTCCAGGTCCTGCAAGAGGCAAGAGGGGCTTCCTGGCAGCCAGCGGGGAGAAGTCTGTGTGCTCCTGTGAATCCAGTGGGCCCCGGCGGGAGTCCTCAGGTGTCTGCTTCGGGATCTGAACAGCCTGGGCAACAGCACCCTGTCTCCAGGCAGTGCAGGAGGTAAGCTGTGCACCAGAGGCCACCTGGGAAGGGGCAGCTTGCACTGGTGAGTCCAGCATTGTCAATACCAACTAACACCAGTGAGAACTAGATGGCAAAAGGCAAACGCAGGAACGTCACTAACAGAAATCAAGGCAATATGGCAACATCTGAACCCAATTCTCCTTTACCAGCATGTCCTGGATACACCATCACACCAGTAAAACAAGATTTGGATTTGAAATCACTGGTCATGATGCTGGTACAGGAACACATGAAGGACATACTTAAAGAAATTCAGGAGAAAATGGATCAAAAGTTAGAAGCCCTTGCAAGGGAAACACAAAAACCATTGAAAGAAATCCAGGAGAATACAAAAGCCAATAATGAGAAAACACAAAAAATACTTAAAAAAAATACAGGAGAACTTTGGTCAACAGGCTGAGGTCATGAAAGAGGAAACACAAAAATCTCTTAAAGAATTACAGGAAAGCACAAACAAGCAAGTGAAGGAGCTAAGCAAAACCATCCAGGATCTAAAATCAGAAGTAGAAACAACTAAGAAAACTCAAAGGGAGACAACTTTGGAGATAGAAAGCCTTGGGAAGAAATCAGGGGACAGAGATGCAAATATCAACAGCAGATTACAAGAGATAGAAGAAAGAATCTCAGATGCTGAAGATACCATAGAAACCATGGATTCAACAGTTAAAGAAAAAGCAAAATGCAAAGAGCTTGTAACCTAAAATATCCAGGAAATCCAGGACACAATGAGAAGACCAAACCTAAGGATTATAGGCATAGATGAGAGTGAAGATTTACAACTTAAAGGGCCAGCAAATATCTTCAATAAAATTATGGAAGAAAACTTTCCTAACCTAAAGAGAGAGATGCCCATGAATATACAAGAAGCCTACAGAACTCCAAACAGACTGGACCAGAACAGAAATACTTCCCGTCACATAATAATCAAAACACCAAATGTACTAAACAAAGAAAGAATATTAAAGGCAGTAAGAAAAAAAGGCCAAGTAACATATAAAGGAAGACCTATCAGAATCACAGCAGACTTTTCACCTGACACTATGAAGGCTAGAAGATCCTGGGCAGATCTCATGCAGACTCTAAGAGAACACAAATGCCAGCCAAAACTATTATATCCAGCAAAACTCTCAAACACCGTAGATGGAGAAACTAAGATATTCCATGACAAAACCAAGTTTACCCAATATCTATCCACAAACCCAGCCCTACAAAGGATAATAGGAGGGAAACACCAATACAAGGAGGGAAACTTCACTCTGGAAAAAGCAAGATAGTAACCTTTCATCAAACCTAAAAGAAGTTAACCAATCAAACTTAAAAAATAACTTCAAAAATGACAGGAAGTAACAATCACTATTCCTTAATATCTCTTAACATCAATGGACTCAATGCCCCAATAAAAAGACACAGACTAACTGACTGGATATGTAAACAGGACCCTCCATTTTGCTGCTTACAGGAAGCACACCTCAGGGTCAAAGACAAACACTACCTTAGAGTAAAAGGCTGGAAGACAATTTTACAAGCAAATGGTCTCAGGAAACAAGCTGGCATAGCCATTTTAATATCAGATAAAATTGACTTTCAACCCAAAGTCATCAAAAGAGACTCTGAGGGACACTTCTTGCTGGTCAAAGGAAAAATACAACAAGAAGAACTGTCAATCCTGAACATCTATGCTCCAAATGCAAGGGTACCCTCTTTTGTAATAGAAACTTTATTAAAGCTCAAAGCACACATTGCACCTAACACAATAATTGTGGGTGACTTCAACACTACACTTTCCCCAATGGACTAATCAGGAAAACAGAAACTAAACAGGGACACAATGAAATTAATTGAAGCTTTGGACCAATTAGATTTAACAGATATATATAGAACATTCTATCCTAAAGCAAAAGAATATACCTTTTTCTCAGCACCTCATGGTACCTTCTCCAAAATGAACCATATAATTGGCCACAAGACAGACCTCAACAAATATAAGAAGATTGAACTAATCCCATGCCTCCTATCAGATCACTATGGAGTAAAAGTGGTCTTCAGTAACAACAAAAACAACAGAAAACCCACATACACATGGAAACTGAACAATATTCTACTCAATGATATCTTGGTCAAGGAAGAAATAAAGAAAGAAATTAAAGACTTTTTAGAACACAATGAAAATGAAGACACAACACACCAAAATCTATGGGACACAATGAAAGCAGTGCTAAGAGGAAAACTCATAGCCCTGAGTGCCTCCAAAAAGAAAATGGAGAGAGCATACATTACCAACTTAATGATACACCTGAAAGCCCTGGAACTAAAAGAAGCTATTTCACCCAGGAGGAGTAGAAGGCAGGAAATCATCAAACTCAGGGCTGAAATCAATCAAGTAGAAACAAAGAGAACCATACAAAGAATCAACAAAACCAGGAGCTGGTTCTTTGAGAAAATCAACAAGATAGATAAACCCTTAGCCAGACTGACCAAAGGGCACAGGGAAAGTATCCAAATTAACAAACTTAGAAATGAAAAGAGAGATATAACAACGGAAACTGAGGAAATCCAAAAAATCATCAGATCCTACTACAAGAGCACTCAACACAACTGGAGAATCTGGAGGAAATAGACAATTTCCTTGACAGATACCAAATACCAAAATTAAATCAGGACCAAATAGATCATCTAAACAGTCCCATGACGCCTAAAGAAATAGAAGGAGTCATAGAAAGTCTTCCAACCAAAAATAGCACAGGACCAGATGGCTTCAGTGCCGAATTCTATCAGACCGTCAAAGAAGAGTTAACACCAATACTCTTCAAACTATTCCACAAAATAGAAACAGAAGGAACACTCCCCAATTCCTTCTACGAAGCCACAATTACGCTGATACCAAAACCACATAAAGATCCAACAAAGAAAGAGAACTTCAGACCAATTTCCCTTATTAACATCGATGCAAAAATACTCAATAAAATTCTTGCCAACCCAATCCAAGAACACATCAAAATATCACCCACCATGATCAAGTAGGCTTTATCTCAGGGATGCAGGGTTGGTTCAATATACGGAAATCCATCAATGCAATCCACTACATAAACAAACTCAAAGAAAAAACCACATGGTCATTTTATTGCATGCTGAAAAAGCATTTGACAAAATTCAGCATCCTTTCACGTTTAAAGTCTTGGAAAGAACAGGAATTCAAGGCCCATACCTAAACATCAATAAAGCAATATACAGCAAACTGGTAGCCAGCATCAAACTAAATGGAGAGAAACTTGAAGCAATCCCACTAAAATCAGTGACTAGACAGGGCTGCCCCCTTTCTCCTTATCTTTTCAATATTGTAATTGAGGTACTAGCTCGGGAAATTCGAAAACATAAGGACGTCAAAGGGATACAAATTGGAAAGGAAGAAGTCAAACTATCATTATTTGCAGACGACATGATAGTCTACCTAAATGACCCAAAAAACTCCATTAGAGAACTCCTACAGCTGATAAACAACTTCAGCAAAGTGGCAGGTTATAAAATCAACTCAAGCAAATTAGTGGCCTTCCTATACTCAAAGGATAAGAAGGCTGAGAAAGAAATTAGGGAAATGACCCCCTTCACAATAGCCACAAACAGTATAAAGTATCTTGGGGTGACTCTTACCAAACATGTGAAAGATCTGTATGACAAGAACTTCAAGACTCTGAAGAAGGAAATGGAAGAAGACCTCAATAAATGGGAAAATCTCCCATGCTCATGGATCGGTAGAATCAATATAGTTAAAATGGCCATTTTGCCAAAAGCAATATACAGATTCAATGCAATACCCATCAAAATCCCAAATCAATTCTTCACAGAGTTCGAAAGAGCAATTATCAAATTCATCTGGAACAACAAAAAAACCCAGGATAGCTAAAACTATTCTCAGCAACAAAGGAAAATCTGGGGGAATCATTATCCCTGACCTCAAGCAATACTACAGAGCAATAGTGTTAAAAACTGCATGGTATTGGTACAGTGACAGGCAGGAGGATCAATGGAACAGGATTGAAGATCCAGAAATGAACCCACACACCTATGGCCACTTGATCCTCGACAAAGAGGCTGAAAACATCCAATGGAAAAAAGATAGCCTTTTCAGCAAATGGTGTTGGTTCAACTGGAGGTCAGCATGCAGAAGAATGTGAATTGATCCATCCTTGTCTCCTTGTACTAAGCTCAAATCCAAATGGATCAAGGACCTCCACATAAAGCCAGACACTCTGAAGCTAATAGAAAAGAAACTGGGGAAGACCCTGGAGGACATCGGTACAGGGAGAAAGTTTCTGAACAGAACACCAATAGTTTATACTCTAAGATCAAGAATTGACAACTGGGACCTCATAAAATTACAAAGTTTCTGTAAGGCAAAGGACACCATCAAGAGGACAAATCGGCAACCAACAAATTGGGAAAAGATCTTCACCAATCCTTCATCAGACAGAGGGCTAATATCCAATATATATAAAGAACTCAAGAAGTTAGACTCCAGAAAACCAAACAACCCTATTAAAAAATGGGATACAGAATTAAACCAAGAATTCTCACCTGAAGAACTTCGGATGGCAGAGAAGCATCTTAAAAAAATGCTCAACTTCATTAGTCATTAGGGAAATGCAAATCAAAACAACCCTGAGATTTCACCTTACACCAGTCAGAATGGCTAAGATTAAAAATTCAGGAGATAGCAGGTGTTAGAGAGGGTGTGGACAAAGAGGAACACTCCTCCACTGCTGGTGGGGTTGCAAATTGGTACAACCACTCTGGAAAGCAATCTAGCGGTTCCTCCGAAAACTGGGCACCTCATTTCCAGAAGATCCTGCTATACCACTCCTGGGCATATACCCAGAGGATTCCCCACCATGTAATAAGGATACATGCTCTACTGTGTTCATAGCAGCCCTATTTATAATTGCCAGATGCTGGAAAGAACCCAGGTATCCCTCAACAGAAGAGTGGATGCAAAAAATGTGGTATATCTACACAATGGAGTACTATTCAGCCATTACAAACAATGAAATCATGAAATTCTTAGGCAAATGGATGGAGCTAGAGAACATCATACTGAGTGAGGTAACCTAGACTCAAAAGGTGAATCATGGTATGCACTCACTAATAAGTGGATATTAACCTAGAAAACTGGAATACCCAAAACATAATCCACACATCAAATGAGGTACAAGAAGAAAGGAAGAGTGGCCCCTTGTTCTGGAAAGACTCAGTGAAGCAGTATTCAGCAAAACCAGAATGGGGAAGTGGGAAGGGGTGGGTGGGAGGTCAGGGGGAGAGAAGGGGGCTTACGGGACTTTCAGGGAGTGGGGGTCCAGAAAAGGGGAAATCATTTGAAATATAAATAAATAATATATCGAATTTAAAAAAAAAAGAAAAAAAGAGAAGGAAACAATTAAAAAAAAGTCTTGTAGAGATTAGAAATGCAAAGCCCATACCTAAACATAGTGAAAGTAGCATACACCAAACCAGTAGCTAGCATCAAACTAAATGAAGAGAAAATTGAAACAATCCCAGTAACATCAGGGACTAGACAAGGCTGACCACTCTCTGACTATCTACTCAATATAGTACTTGAAGTTCTAACTAGATCAATTACACAACAAAAGTAAGTCAAAGGGATAACAATGGAAAGGAACAAGTCAAAATATCACTATTTGTAGATGATGTAATAGTATATGTACGTGACCCAAAAAATTCCACCAAAGAACTCCTACTCTGACAAACAACTTCAGCAAAGTAGTTGGATATAAAATAAACTGAAGCAAATTAGTAGCCTTCCTATACTGAAAGGATAAACAGCCTAAGAAAGAAATTAGGGAAATACCAGCCTTCACAATAGTGACAAGCAATATAAAATATCTTGGTGTGACTCTAACAACAATAATTGAAAGATCTGTATGAGAAGAACTTCAAGACTCTGTAGAAAGAAATCAAAGAAGACCACAGAAGGAGAAATTATCTTCCATGCTTGTGGATTGGCAGGATTATAATAGTAAAAATGCCCATCCTGCCAAAAGCAGTCTACAGATTCAATGCAATCCCCATCAAAATTCCAACTCAACTCTTCATAGTGTTATAAAGAGCAATTCTCAAAATCTCTTGAATTAAGAAATAGACCCAGGATAGGGAAAACAATTCTCAACAATAAAAGAAATTCTGGGGAATCACCTTCCCTGACTTCAAGCTATATTACAGAGCAACAGTGATAAAAACTGCATGTTATTGGTACAGTGACAGGTAGGTAGATCAACGGAATAAAATTGAAGATCCAGAAATGAACCCACATAACTGTGGTCACTTGATCTTTCATGAAGGATCTAAAACGATCCAGTATAGAAAAGATAGCATTTTCATCACATTGTGCTGTTTCAATTGGCAGTCAACATGATGAAGAAGGCAAATTGGTCCATTCTTATCTCCCTGTAGGGTAATACCAGGGCAGAAAGAAGGGAGGGGGTTGTTAGATGGTGGAGCACTGTCATAGAAGCAGGGTTGAGAGGGGACAGGATAGGAGGTTTCAGAAGGGGAGAAGGGGAGAACTGGAAAGAGGAAAACATTTGATGTGTAAATAAAAAAAATCCAATAAAAGAAAGAAAAATAGCAGTTCAAAAAAAAAGAATAAAGAATAAAGAAAAGCACATAGCTTGTCAACCATTCACAGGAAAAACCAATTATTCATCTATAGGAAACAGTCTGTCAGTCATCCACAGGACACAGACATTGCTTGTCAGTCATTCCTAGGAATAGCTAAGAACCTGTCATGCATGTATAGAAAATGACCACAGTTTAGCAATCGTGTAAGAATCTCCCACAGTCTGTCAATTATCAAGAGAAAACTCACACAGCCTGTCAATTATCCAAAGTAAACGCCAACAGCAGGTCAGTCATGGAAACAAATTAAGGCAGTCAATCAGTCAAAAATCTATATGAAATGTATACAAACTATAATTCCCAGAAAATGACCTCTTTCTACTACCTATAGGAAGGAAACACCCACTTCCTGTCAATCATCCATAGTAAACAACCACAATCTGTCACTCATACATGGTATTGGAACACAGCCTCTTAATCATCCATAGGAAATGCTCTCAGCCTGTCAGTCCTCCAGAGGACACACCTACAGCTGATCAGTCATTTCAAAGGCAAGGGTACAGCTGTGTTTGTCATCCAGAGAAGGCCACATCCTGTGATTTGGACAAGGCTCAAGCCTGTCAGTCATCCATATTAAACAACCACAGTCAGTCAATCATCCATAGGATGTGCCCACACCCACCTATGTGTGGACCACATACACCAAAGTGGAAACTTATAGTTCTTTGACATCCAGTTATGTCAAGTGATGTTTTGCTGCTGCACACAGGAAAAAGGATGTCTTGCTAAAACAAACATGCGAGAGAATATTTACCTGAAGAAGACACAGGAGAAAAGATGTTTTTCTAGAACAGACACAGGAAAGAATGTTTACCTGAAGCAAACACAGGTGAAAGGATGCTTTGATATAGCAGATATGCCAAAGGACCTGAAATGGAGTATAAATATAACCCCACACAGAGTGGGACATGAGCGCTGACCTTGGTTTGGGTTGCTCTGTCTGTCTATCTATGGCTTTGTTTGAGTCACAGACAATTCAAAGAAGGCTGAGCGCACTGAGCTAGTTCCAACAATGACTCTTTACTACAATGGGTGTAACTTGAATGTGGCTTCACAAAGTGCATTCAGGGGACAAACAGGATCACATTAGGAGACAGTGTCCCTACTACAGCTTTTCACTGGTGCATTACCAGGCAGACTTTCTTCTTCAGGTTAACTTGAATGGGCTACCTTCATTTTCCTACCTGACGTTTTGATGTTCCTTGCCTGGAACATACTCTGTCTCTTTTCCCTGATTCACACAAGTTTCCTTCAATTTCTCCTTAGAAATGTTACTCCTTCAAAAATGCATTCCCTGGATCTATCTATTCCTCTCACACCGAAAGCCACTGACTTCAGGCTGCCTGGCCAGATTTTCTTTATAAAACTTCCTGGGATTCTTATCATGGCTGTAATTATATTTAATTGCAATGGATCTGTAATAGACTGTTTAAAATATTAATGTTTTAATCCCTTTCTGATGGATATCTGAGCAGGCCCACTGAAGGCCAACCTAAAATTTCCTAGTGGAACTAAATTCCAGCATACTTGTTGAAGTTGACTGTACAGTGGAGACTCTTTAAAAAGTGGAGGGCTATTCCTACAAAAACTGAAAATCAAGGGAACCAAGTCATTTTCTGACAGCAATTAACAGAAGTAAATGGCTGTGGATATTTTAGGAGATGCTAAGGGATCTCAGAACTTTCCATTTTGAATATTGAACCGAGTTTTGTCTTATGAATTCTGAAAGACACACTTTTTTAGGTGAAAGTAGAAAATGTTTGACTTCATTGTACAGAATAGTACTTCCTGAACAATCCAACAATTTGTCGAAGAATTTCATGAATTCATTGTTTTTAATTGCTGAAGGAATCATGTTTTCAGATTCAGGCTAATTTTAGTGTAAATCACACTATATCAATATAGCCATTTTAGATAACCAATCACTCTCCTACCCCAAACTTCCCAGTTTCCCATAACTCCACAAGGATTTTTGATCACATAAACCAGTTTTCTATTAAAACACTTCAGCTAGTTCTCATCAAAATCTTTGGTCAGTATTCAAATTGTTCCTACTAATGCTCTTGTCTTCTGACAGACACCAACTCTAAAATCTGTTCGTTACTTTGGGTTATGTGTACATATAGCATACGTAGAACTTACCCAAACATCCAAACTGGAAACTCAATATGTTTCCTTTTACCTGTGTTGATTTCCCTTTGGTTTTCTTTTTGTTGTCACCTGTAAAAACTGTTACTGATAAAAATTCTCTCTACACACACCAAGAGGAGGAGGCAAGAAATACTTAAATGCATATCAAATTCAGTAGACTTGATAGACTAAATTTATGTTGTATATTTATAAATATATATTCATAAATGTAAGAAAACTGGAATATGTGTACAATAAGAGTCAAAAGGGTTTAAAAGATATAAACAATCAATAAATAAAAAGAAATGACAGAGACATCTTCCATAATGGCAACACCAAACCATTGTGTAATCATTCTTGTCTCAAATATTGGCAGCTAACAGAAGAAAAATCTGTCATGACAACATGCAACAGAGGATTTAAGAAGTAATTGTGGTCAATATCACTTCATACTGTGACAGAAGTACACAAATTCTAATGAATGCATTTACCTAACTGCCTGCATTATTCATTTATTATCCAGAATATGGAGCATATGACTGTCATCAATAAAATTACAAATTTGGGCTGTCCACATGTCCTAATGAACAGAGTAATATGAAAAAATATCAAACTCTCAAAGGCCATTGATCATTGTGCTTTGTCCTCACAGCTCCTGCAGGAAGAGATCGTATAGAGAGTATGTGAAAGTTACTGAAAGCCTCATGAGAAGTCTACTCATTGAAGTCACACCGGAGCAGGAAGGAATAGGCCAATGGAGGAAATGTTGTGAGACACCCGAGGGACAACTATGCTGACATCTCTAAATGTCCAATATAAAGCAGCAGCTTTGACCATGGTTCAGCATGCGATAACTGTAGCCATGGGAAAGAAATGGTCAAGAAGAGGTAGGTCTATTATGGAGCAATGGACAGAATGCTGCATATTCCAAATTATATTGTTGAAATAAGTCAAAGGGACAAAGTAGTTCATAATTAATTAAAATGTTTTAAAAATATTGTTCTGCAGAATATCAATTTGAGAGATTTCCAAAGTGATATGATTGGAATGAAGAGAGCAGAAGCAGCCCAGATCAACTGTCTTTCTTCTATCAAATATCATTTCAATTACTACTAATAAGTATCGGGAATTAAGAGGAAAAGATATTTGCAGGACATAGTGTACTACATTTAAACAAAATTTCTCTCTGACTTTAGAGACTGCAAAAATAAAGAAAGCAGTTTTCATTATGATTTATTCTCAAAAAGCACTTGAATTCAGGAAAATGGAAAATTTAGGTCCAAGATCACAACAATTAATGTAGGCACACAATTTCTCAACAACTACAAGGCAGAGCAGAGGTATTACAGGTCATACAAAATACATATATAGATAATGCAGATATTTTAAATTTCTATTTATTGAATATCATCTTCATTTACATTTCCAATGGTAAATTTTTCCCATTTTCCCCTCCTCCCCAAAGACCCCCAATCCCTCTTCCCACCCCATGCTTCCACATATATGCCCCTCCACCGGATCCACTCCCAGCCCCCCTCGATTTCCCTTTGTTAAGGCATCTATTGAGCCTTCATCTGGCCAAGGACAACTCCTCCCACTGATGCCCAACAAGGCATTCCTCTGCCACATATTTGGCTGGAACCATGTGTACCCCTTGGTTGATGGTTTAGTCCCTAGGAGTCCTGAGGTATGTGGGTGGCTAACATCGTTGTTCTTCCCATGGGGCAGTAAACCCCTTCAGTTCCTCCAGACCACACTTCCTCTCTTCCATTGGGGACCCCACGCCCAAACCAATGGTCGGCAGCTAGTATGTGCCTCTGTATTTGTAAGGCTCTGGCAGGGCCCCTCAGGAGACAACCATGGCATGCTCCTTTTAGAATACACTTCTTGTAGTCCATAGTAGTGTCCGGTTTGTTGACTGATTATCGGATGAATCCCCCAGTAGGGCAGCCTCTGTTCCATACTTTGTCTCCTTGATTGCTGCTGTGAGTATTCAGAGGAACCAAAGCACCCTCACTTAAGTCCTCCTTCTTGAGCTTCCTGTGCTGGGTGAATTGTAACTTGTTTATTTTGAACTTTTGGGCTAATATCCACTTATCAGTGAGTTCATAACATGTGTGTTTTTTTGTGATTGGGTTACCTCACTCAGGATAACCCTTTCTTGCTCCATTCATTTGCCTAAGAATTTCATGAATTCATTATTTTTAATAGCCGAGTAGTACTCCACTGTGTCTATATACCACAGTTTCTGTATCCATTCCTCTCTTGCAGGACATCTGGATTCTTTCCAGCTTCTGGCTATTATAAATAACGCAGCTGTGAACATAGTGGAGCATGTGTCCTTATTGCATATTGGAGCATCTTCTGGGTATATGCCCAGGAGTGGTATAGCTGGGTCCACAGGCAGACTGAGGCAGGAAGACAGTGGGTTCCTAATACCCTGGGCTACAGAAAGAGACCTCTGTGTCTCTCTTCTTTCGCTGTCCTCTCTGTCTCTCATTCTCCTCTTTCCCTCTGCCCCCAATTCTTCCCTATCTTGAAATGAATGACCTTGAACAAGTAAATTCAGAAGGACAATAGTTCAGACAATTATACTAGACAGACTCAGGAGCAGGGATGAGCCCAGGGTCACTAAAGTCACTTACACTCAGGACTAGACATTAATTAACAGAGACATGGCTCGGCAGGAGAGCACTTGCCTAAAACCACTCAGTGAAGGATGAGGGCAAAGAGGCTTATCAGGAAAGGACATGCTAGAATGCAGAAGGGAGGAGCTGGAGGTGTGGACTGTTTGCAAGAGAACTTAATTAACATACACATAACCCTATATTCCATCCCTAACATCAGAGTTGTGGCAAGGGCAGGGATTGGTGACAAAAGGCTATAAAATTCTTTCTAGAACATCCATTTCTCCAAAAGATAAGAAACCTGAGAATAAATTTTCCATGTTTACATCCTAGAGAGTTCACTAAACTGACTGAGTTTCACTTCTGTATGTAACAAAATAACCTAACAAAATAGTCAATTGGTCTACATGGTAACGAGAGATTATATTCTTCCAGTGAAGAACAAGTCTCAGGAACTTATAGCAGTCATTCACTCTTGGGCTGCCAACTCCTCCTGCATGGCCAAGTAAGTCAGAAATGGAACTGGTACCAATCAAGCTTCTGCACATGCCCAGATCCCTCTTCTGTCTATAGACACTGCCTGTCAACACTAACAGGTGCTGTCATTATGAATTTTCTCTGGTTAAGGAGATTATCCAACATGAATGATTTCTTTGCTCAGACAAATGCTCATGATGTTTATTCCTCTTACAATTTGACAGGCCCAAGACTAGTTAAGGCAAACAGGGTCAAGCATATGAAGACATGTGCCATCTCCCCATTGTTACTGTTCACCGAAAAAATCAATGCCTCACCAGTCATCAAGACCCTACTCAGCTCATGGCAGTGTTCACAGAGGATGTTGGTTGTTCTTGCTGGTTTTAAAGAAAATGAATATGAACTCTCTGCTAACCCACAGCCCACTACTGCTAGAAAACCAGGTAGTTTGACAGCAGAGCTTTACCTGTTCCTCTGTTCCCCAAGTCCTGCCTGAGAAACACTTAAAGAAATTCTCAACACCTCTCAGGGAATGCAAATCAAAACTGCTTTGAAACTCCATCTTAACCATATCAGAATGACTAAGACCAATAAAGCAAGTGACAGGTCATGCTGGTGAGGACGTTGAGCAAGGGGAACCATCCTCTGGAATGACAATTTTGGGTTTTTGGTTTCTTTGGAAAACACAGAAATGTTATAAAAATGTGTTTTTGTTTTAATCCCAGGTGTGGGATATGGAGTGGCTTTAGATTGTCCACAGGTGCTGACTGTAATTTGTCTTGTGCTCTAGCAAAGGCATGATTTTCACAGCTGTACATAGTTTCTGCAAGTGTGTGAAGTTTGGTATTCTGGGAAATTTTCAGAGCTTATATAAATGGTAAATTTCCCAAGAGGTGTTGTTGGTTGGTGGGTTGTAGGTGGGTTGCTATTGGTTGGGTGGGTGTTGGTGGTTGTTGGTGATTTCAGTTTGTTAAGCACCCAGTTGTGAAATAGAAACAACATGAAGATATTACACATCCTGACAGGGTAGATCTAACTTGCCTCAAGGACCTCAGTGCTTATATTCAGCAGGGAATATTCTAGTGATAATGGTACTTCCTTTCCATCCCCTTACCTTATTCAGGATCTCTTTCCCTCTCTCACTATCCTTTTATGCCACCTATCAAGTGTTGAATAATTAAAGGATAGAAGAAGGGGTAGAGAAGGAACAAAGAAAGTAGAACCCAAAAAGTAGCAAAGGACATCTACACTCATGCATTATTGGTGGGAGTACAAACTTGTATAGCCACTATGGATTTCAGTGAGGCAGTTCCTGAGAAAGTTTGGAGTTTATTTACCACAAGATCCAGCTATACTACTCTTGGGCTTATACCCAGAAGACACCTGGGTATAAGGACACCTGTTTAACCATATTCATTGCTGCTCTATTCAAAATAGCCAGAATTGGAAACATCATACATGTTCCTCAACAGAATAGCTAAAAATATGTGGTTTCTTTATACAAAGAAATATTATTCAGCTGTTAAAAAATAAGATCATGAAATCTGCAGCAAATGAATGTAATTAGAATATAATCACACTAAGTGAGGTAACTGAGACGCAGAAAGACAAATATAAAATGTACTCCTTCTTATGGATATTATCCATTAAATAAACAACAACCATGCTACAACTCATAAACTGAGAAAGGTTATGTACAGACAAAGTGACTTGGAGGGAGACATAAAGCTCCCTGGATGGGAACACTAGAATAGATTAAATGAGTGATCTAGGGTAGAAGAGGAAAGAGTAATGGGAGAATCATGCAGGGAAGAGACAAGGGTTTGAGGGATAAAATGTGGGGGAAGACAACTAGATATGAGAGGCATTTGAGGGATGATAGGAAAATATAGTCAATGAAAACTTCCTAAAATATGTGAAGACAGTCCAAATGCAGTCTCCAAATAAACAAGAGACAATCCAAAATAGCCAACTCTTGTCACTAAATGAAGCTTTTAGCAACAAGACTGGTTTACACCCACTGAGTTGTCAGCCAAAGTGGTCTCATAGAAATGCCCAAACAATCCAGGTTGTTAACAACACAATAGATTGTTTTCTACCAACAACAGCAACTCCTCAAACATGCGCTTTGATAAAGACCACACCCACACAACTCCTCAAACATGAAGAGATGAAGCAGCATTCTACATAGAACATTCAACTTCATGTTCTTGTATCTTTCATACAGAATATAATTTGAAGGGTACTAAATGAGAAATGCATATATCAAGCTAGTCATAATATCTTTGATATAGAGTACTGTCCTGCCTGTAAAATGTGCTGGGGTGCAATTATGGCACAAAGCTTGTGGGAGTAGCCATCCAGTGTCTGATTTGACAAAGAAACAATGACTACATAGCCCAGAGACTTAGGAAAAAAACAAATGCCACTGATGAAAAAATAAAAAGTCATATTAGAATGAATCTTAAAGAAATCTTACACTGCCCATTGGTTCTTGCATTATTCAGCCACCATTAGGAAGACATGCTTCTGCAGAGGATGGAAACAAATACAGAGAATAATACCAGGGCATTACTCACAGAGAGGACTTGGCACACATGGGTCTTAATAGGATTTCTACATCAAATTCCTCCCCTCAGAGTTCAGAGAACTTGTGGAAAAGGAGGCTGAAGAGTGTAATATCCAGATGAGATGGAGGACATCAGGAGAACATGGCCTCTAAATCAATATGATTAAAGTTCATGTGAATTCACAAACTGAAAGGGCATATACAGGGCATGTCCAGGTCTGCACAGATTCTCTGTGTATATATTATAGATTTCAGTTTACTATTTTTATGAGATTTCTGAGTGTGTGAATGAGTGCATCTCTGATTCTTGTACCTTCTCTTGGGCTCTTTTTCTTCTATTAGTTTACACTGTCCACATTTGATGTAATGAGTTTTGTCTTATTGTATTATATTTTGTTATGGCTTGTTCTTATCTCTTAGATGTCTGTTCCTTTCCAATGAGTGGATCCACCTTGGTGAGGAGGTGGGGAGAAACGGGGAGGAGGAAGTAGAGGAAAACAGGTTCCAGGATATATTGTGTGAGAAAAGAGTCTATTTGTAATAATAGAGAAAGAAAGAAAGAAAGAAAGAAAGAAAGAAAGAAAGAAAGAAAGAAAGAAAGAAAGAAAGAAAGAAAGAAAGAAAGAAAGAAAGAAAGAAAGGAGGGAAGGAAGAAAGAAAAAAGGAGGGAAGGAAGAAAGAAAGGAAGAAATTTAAGACTAAGGGATACAATTGATGAATTTGATGCAACTAAAAAGAATCGTTGGGTTATTTTGGTCATTACAGCCCCTAAAGCAAAGAAGCCATCTTCTGTTATTTTTATAACTTTGCATAGAAAATACTGGCTGGATGTAAGGATGTCATGAGCTTGCTGACAACAAACTATTCAGTGTACTCATCTCCTCTATTAACCTGTTCCTTATTTCAAAGACAGTGGTGGAGGCCCTCCATTGCACTGAATTTGTTTTATTTTTTCTTGGTTTTTAAAATTCTTTTTTTAAATTTTTTTAATTTTTTATTTTTTTATTCGATATATTTTTATTTACATTTCAAATGATTTCCCCTTTTCTGGCCCCCTACTCCCCAAAAGTAACATAATCCCCCTTTCCTCCCCCTGTTCTCTCATCCACCCCGTCCCACTTCCCTGTTCTGGTTTTGTCTTATAATGCTACACTGAGTCTTTCCAGAACCAGGGGCCACTACTCCGTTCTTCTTGTACCTCATTTGATATATGGATTATGTTTTGGGTATTCCAGTTTTCCAGGCTAATATCCACTTATTAGTGAGTGCATAGCATGATTGATCTTTTCAGACTGGGTTACCTCACTTAGTATGATATTCTCTAGCTCCATCCATTTGCCTAAGAATTTCATGAATTCATTGTTTCTAAAAGCTGAATAGTACTCCATTGTGTATATATACTACATTTTTTTGCATCCATTCTTCTGTTGAGGGATACCTGGGTTCTTTCCAGGTTCTGGCTATTATAAATAGGGCTGCTATGAACATAGTGGATCATGTATCCTTATTACATGCTGGGGAATTCTTTGGGTATATGCCCAGGAGTGGTATAGCAGGATCTTCTGGAAGTGAGGTGCCCAGTTTTCTGAGGAAATGCCAGACTGATTTCCAGAATGGTTGTACCAATTTGCAACCTCACCAGCAGTGGAAGAGTATTCCTCTTTCTCCACATCCTCGCCAACACCTGCTGTCTCCTGAATTTTTAATCTTAGCCATTCTGACTGGTGTAAGATGAAATCTCAGGGTTGTTTTGATTTGCCATTTCCCTGATGACTAATGAAGTTGAGCATTTTTTAAGATGTTTCTCCACCATCCGAAGTTCTTCAGGTGAGAACTCTTTGTTTAACTCTGTACCCCCATTTTTTAATAGGGTTATTTGGTTTTCTGGGGTCTAACTTCTTGAGTTCTTTGTATATATTGGATATTAGCCCTCTATCTGATGTAGGGTTGATGAAGATCTTTTCCAATTTGTTGGTTGCCGATTTGTCCTTTTGATGGTGTCCTTTGCTTTACAGAAACTTTGTAATTTTATGAGGTCCCATTTGTCAATTCTTGATCTTAGAGCATATGCTATTAGTGTTCTGTTCAGGAACTTTCCCCCTGAACCGATGTCCTGGAGGGTCTTCCCCAGTTTTTTCTTTCTATTAGTGTCAGAGTGTCTGTCTTTATGTGGAGGTCCTTGATCCATTTGGAGTTGAGCTTAGCACAAGGAGACAAGGATGGATCAATTCCCATTCTTCTGCATGCTGACCTCCAGTTGAATGAGCACCATTTGTTGAAAAGGCTATCTTTTTTCCCATTGGATGTTTTCAGCCCCTTTGTCAAGCATCAAGTGGCCGTAGGTGTGTGGGTTCATTTCTGGATCTTCAATCCTGTTCCATTGATCCGCCTGCCTGTCACTGTATCAATACCATGTAGTTTTTAACACCATTGCTCTGTAGTATTGCTTGAGGTCAGGGGTACAGATTCCCCCACAATTTCTATTGTTGTTGAGAATAGTTTTAGCTATCCTGGGTTTTTGTTATTCCAGATGAATTTGAGAATTGCTCTTTCTAACTCTATGAAGAATTGAGTTGGGATTTTGATGTGTATTGTGTTGAATCTGTATATTGCTTTTGGCAAAATGGCCATTTTAACTATATTAATCCTGCCCGTCCATGAGCATGGGAGGTTTTTTCCATTTTTTGAGGTCTTCCTGTGTGAGAAAAGAGTCTATTTGTAATAATAGAGGAAAAAAGAAAGAAAGAAAGAAAGAAAGAAAGAAAGAAAGAAAGAAAGAAAGAAAGAAAGAAAGAAAGAAAGAAAGAAAGAAAGAAAGAAAGAAGGAAGGAAGGAAGGAAGGAAGGAAGGAAGGAAGGAAGGAAGGAAGGAAGGAAGGAATTTAAGACTAAGGGATACAATTGATGAATTTGATGCAACTAAAAAGAATCGTTGGGTTATTTTGGTCATTACAGCTCCTAAAGCAAAGAAGCCATCTTCTGTTATTTTTATGACTTTGCATAGAAATTACTTGCTGGATATAAGGATGTCATGAGCTTGCTGACAACAAACTATTCAGTTTTCTCGTCTCCTCTATTAACCTGTTCCTTATTTCAATGACAGTGGTTGAAGCCCTCCATTACACTGAATTAATTTTATTCTCTGTAAAGATTCTCTTTTGTTGGGCATTTAATTAAAATAAAAGCAAACTCTTTCAGTTGTTTTAAAAGGGTTTCCCCTAATTATAAAATAAAGAAAAGAAGAAAATAAATTTGTTCGGGCTTAGAGACTTTTAAACACTTTCCCAAAAGTCGTCCTGACAAGGATGTTCCTTAAGTTCAAGACTTCCCTCATGGGGCTGTTACCAGTATGAATGGGGTGAATCAGCAAGGCAATTGGGGTACACTCAGCAAACAGGGACCTATTGCTGTTTGTGTCCCAGAGGGTGTGCCTGCCCTCTAGTGTCTGGGAAAGGAATCTGTCTGTCTCACCTGTGGAGAAGGGCAGAAAAGCTTCACTTTTCTTCAGTGCCCCATTGGCATCCAGGAAGTGCTCAGGATTGAAGGTGTCTGGTTGTTCAAAGTACCATGGGTCATGGAGAGCTGAACTCAGGATGGGGTACACCTCAGTGTTCTAAGAGAAGTTACAAGATACAATCATGTTAGCAAGCCTTGACTCCCATATGCAAAACAGGCAGTTCCTAAGAAACACAGAATGCTGTGAAACCACAGCCAGGATGAGGTTTGTGATTAGGAGAATGAAGAACACTCATGGAGTAGCAAAGAGGAATCACAGCTGGTCTCACCTTGGGGAACAGGTATCCTCGGAACATTGTGTCTTTGGTGACTGTGTGTGGCAGACCAATTGGGGCTAGATATGAAAATCTTTGAATCTCATGGATGACTGCGTCAGTGCATGGCATTTTGATGCGGTCATCAAGGGTTGGGAACCGGTTTGCATGGATAACCTGATCAATCTCCTTTTGAGCTTTCTCTGTTCAAAAAAAGGAAGATAATAGACAATGTCTCCATCTTGAAGATGCCCAATGACCCTGTTTTCCAGGATCCAATAACCCAGGAATAGTTCAGAGCAGGGAGACTCTGCTGAGAAGGACAGAATGCCATCTTTGGTGCCCACCCACCTGTGCTTCTCTTAAGGACCTGTGTCTCCAACCATACTTAGAGCCCATTAGAGTCTCTTCTCAACACGATCCAACCTTACTTAAAAACGAGAGAAAAGGAAAACCTCCAGTAAAGGACTGTTTCAACTGTCAATCCTGTGTGAGGGCTGGAGGGGGAAATGGAAAGAATGTAATGAATGTTTTCAATTGTATTCCTGCACACACAGGTCTACACACACACACACAGACACACACACACACACACACACACACACACACACACACACACGCACACGCACACGCACACACACACACACACACACAGACTTTTTTGCATGGAATTTATAGTTAAAAATCCAGGGGCCTGGAGAGATGGCTCACTGTTTAAGAGCACTGACTATTCTTCCAGAGGACCCAGGTTCAATTCCCAGCACCCACATGGCAGCTCACATTGTAACTCTAGATGCAGGGAATCCAGCACCCTCATACAGACTTATATAGGAAAACACCAAAGCATAGTAAATTAATAGCGAACTTTAAATCTAGGATAAGATTCTGGAGATATGTCCTTGGATGATCTGTAGCAGCTGTGCTCACAAAAACATCAAGTTGTTTTTAACTGTTTACATGCAAGAAATGAATGAGTCAGTTAATAAAAGATAAAACTGATAAGCAACAAAATGAGTAAACTTAAAACTGTATGTATATTTCCCACTTATCACACATTATATCAATCAATTTTAAAATGGATGGATGGACAAGGGATAAATAGGTAAGAGATGGGTGGATAAGTAAAGAGAATGTGTAAACAGATGAAGAGGTGAATGGATAGAAAGAAGAGTGAATGAATGGAAGAATGGAAGTAAGCCTGAAGGATGGAAGGAAGAAAGGAAGGAAGGAAAGAAGGAAGGAAGGATGAATGGATGGGTGGATGGATCAAACTATAAGTGATAAGAGAAAACAAGTCATCTGATTATTTATTCACACAGCACCATACCACTGCCTTAGTTTACAAGTAGAGCAAAGCCTTCATTGCTCCAGATTTATGTGGTTCATGTCTCACTCATACACAACAAGCCCCTACAGCCAAGATGGGGTTAAAGATTCCCCAAGTGCCCACCCGTGGTGCACCTGCAACATGGGGGTACTTGAGCATGAGCAGAAAGCCATAGCAGAGCGTGGTGCTGGTAGTCTCAGTTCCAGCAAAGAAGAGAGAGAGCACAGACATCATGAGGTTCTGGTGATGGAACTCTGTGTGGTGGTTGGACTTCTCCTTGTTCCAGATGAGAGAGAGAAGGATGGGTCAGGGGTGAATGAACCTTTGCATGGAGATGCACACACACCTCTGGGCACTGTCCTTCTCTTTGTGAGTTTCATACTAAATAGAACTCTGAACATTACTAGGAACTAAAAAATGTCCCTTGGACTCTTCTGTCTTCTCTCTACTTTGCTCTTTGGTGGTTTATTAAGTTTTATCTCCTAGGCACCTTCCTCCGAAGTCTTGCTCTTCTTTGCCCCATGCCCTGTGTTTCATCCCCTGCCACACCCCTTCTCTCTTTCCCTA
Organism: Apodemus sylvaticus; assembly: GCF_947179515.1. Lineage (NCBI taxonomy): Eukaryota > Metazoa > Chordata > Mammalia > Rodentia > Muridae > Apodemus > Apodemus sylvaticus. Next base: position 188,169,722 of record NC_067472.1, read on the forward strand.
TGTCATTTTCTCCTTGCTTTCTCTTTTATTCCAGATGTTCGATATCTCTCACACTGTTTCTACCTCTCCTCACCATCTTCTCTCCCATCCCCTCTTTTCCTCTGATGCCATCCCATCCTTCACTCTCACCCACCCCCCCCTCTCATCCATGCAAGACCAATCTTCTACATGCGCAGAAAGTAGGCATCAATGAATTCTCGTGGTGTACTGGGGTCCAAGGTGGCCCTGTGCTTCTCCACACTATAGCCAATGTAGCTGAGGATTTCCTGTATGTTTTTGGAGATTTGTCTGTCGGGGCCAGGAAAGTACTTCAGGACAGCAGGGAAGAGTTCAAACACCTGTAAGAAAGAAGGGCAAAGAAGGGCCCAGAGTGCTAGTTCAGTATCCTCATGGCAGGAAACACAGAGCAGGCAGGTAGGCACAGTGCCGAGATCTAATATCTTAATACACATCAGGGAGAACAACGGAGACCACTGAGTTTTGCATGAGCTTCTGAAACCACGAAGCACACCCCTAACAACACACTTCCTTCAACAAGGACATGACTCCTAATCCTTCCTAAAAGCTCTTCAGCTAGGGTCCAGATGTGTAAATGACCTGTGGAGCTCAGTCTCACTGAAACTACCACATGCTCCTAAGTGAAGGGTTCTCACCAGCCCAAGCATGCCAAACATGGTGCCAAGAGGTTATGCTTTTGATTCTTTCCCACTTGCAAAATAATTGCACCATATTTCTAAAGCCAGTCTCCAAGGTCTATTCCCTTATTTGGTCACTGACACATTTCTGAGACTAAACATTATGATCCAATTATCAGAATTCATTACTTGGCTAACATACCAATCAGTATTTACCAACACACCCTAGGACAGACTGGCCCTTTTCCTCATAAAATCCTCACTTCTCTTTCTTCACTTCCTCTTCCTCTTGCTGCTGCAACTGCAGCTTAGGTTGGAGTCTGACTTTACAGATTCCCCACATGCATGACCCTCCATGGTAATAAGTCTCCTTCTTTCCGACTGCTTGTTTCTTAGGCCTTGCTTTTTGTTTATATACTTTAATGATTTTCCCTGTGAGATAAAGTGCCTCAAGCAGTATAGGCTGGCCTTCACTTTGCTATTTAGCTGAGGATAGTCCTGAACCTCTGATCCTTCTGTGTCTGCTTTCATGCTGCTATATGAAAGGACCCTGGTAGCTAGTCCAGCCTGAGTCTGATGTGAAATCAGTCTCACATCTATAGTGTTGCCCTCATTTCCATTGTATACATTTGGCCTTCCTTTAAAAATGATCTATCTTTTTCCTGAATTGATTTTAGCTCTCGTACATAAGAGCACTCAAACATTCCTTGAAAATTACTTTGAAAAGAGTTCTTTGTATATATTGGATATTAGCCCTCTGTCAGTTGTAGGTTTGGTGAAGATTTTTCTCAATTTGTTGGGTGACATTTTATCTGATTGACAGTGTCCTTTGCCTTATAAAAATTTTGTAAATTTATGAGGTCCCATTTGTTAATTCTTGGTCTTAGCACATAAGCTATTGGTGTTCTTTTAAGGAACTTTCCCCATATGCCCGTGCCCTCAAGGGTCTTCCTCACTTTCTTTTCTATTAGTTTCAGTGTGTCTGCTTTTATGTAGCGGGCCTTGATCCACTTGGACTTGAGCTTAGTACAAGGAGATAAGAATGAATCCATTTGCATTCTTCTGCATGCTCACCTCCAGTTGAACCAGCACCATTTGTCAGAAAATGCTATCTATCAATTTTCCTCTGGGTGGTTTTAGCTCCTTTTTCACAGATCAAGTGACCATGGCTGTGTGGGTTCATTTCTGAGTCTTCAATTCTATTCAATTGATCTACCTGCCTGTTACTTCCTCTTTCTTGGGCATCATTTCATGTGTGAATTGTGTCTTAGGTTTGCAAAGTTTCTTGGCTAATATCCACTTATAAGTGAGTGAATACCATGAGTGTTCTTTTGTGACTGGGCTAGCTCACTCAGGATGATAGTCTCCAGTTCCATTCATTTGTATAAGAATTTCAGGAATTCATTATTTTTAATGGCTGAATAGTACTCCTTCATGTATGTGTATATATATATATATATATATATATATATATATATATATATATATATAGACATAGATATACATATATACATATATGTATATAAAGACCTACCACAATTTCTGTATTTATTCCTCCCTTGAGCGACATCAGGCCTCTTTCCAGCTTCTGACTATTACTAATAGGTCTGCTTTGAACACAGTGGAGCATGTGTCCTCATAACATGCAGGATAATTCTCTGTGTATATGCCCAGGAGTGGTATAGCTGGGTCCTCCAGTAGTATTATGACTAGTTTTCTCAGGATCCACCAGACTGATTTACTGAGTGGTTGGATTTTATTTTCTTAAACCACTTGCAATCTCATCAGTAGTGGAGGAGTGTTCCTCTTTCTCCACCATCTGTGCAGAACCTGCCATCTCCTCAATTACTGAGGTGAGATCTCAGGGTTGTTTTGATTTTCATTTCCCTGATGACTAAGGATGGTGAACATTTCTTTAGGTGCTTCTCAGGCATTTGATATTCCTCAGGTGAACATTTTTTTGTTTAGCTCTATGCCCCATTTTTAAATGGCTATTAGCCCTCTGTCAGATGTAGGATTGGTAAACAAATTTTCCTTATTTTCAGATCTTAAGGAAATCATTAAAATAATCAACTTCATTACTACTGTCAGGAAAAAGGTTCCATGGACAAATGTATTTAGTATAAAAATAAGAACAGGGAACACATTCTCAAACAATTGTCGGTTAAATACATTAACTCTTTCCTGGTGATAACAGGGCAATTATCTTCAGTTTGGAAAGGGTCTGGTAGAGCTGATAAAAGACGAATTGTTTACCTGAGAAAATGGTTTGGAATGGTGTCATTAGGCCATTAAAACTGTCATATATATGCATCTGTGTAATTGTACTTATATATAAGTAATTATATTATATATATAAATAATGGCAGTGCTTTCATTAGTTCAAATAAAGGTCAAGACAGTTTTATAAATGTCACTGAGACGAAATATTTTTTCTTTTTTCTTTTCACCAAATATAATATATTTAAATATAATTGAATATACATATGTGCATATCAATGAAAAATGAAATTTATTTCTCAAACCAATATGCAATATGTGCATATCAATGAAAAATGAAATTTATTTCTCAAACCAATGTCCTGAGGGCTATTGAAAAACTAAGAGCTGAGATTTATGTGTGAGTACATATTTGGAAATGAATCTATACATTAAAGTAAAGAAATACAAGATCCTTGTATTGAGGCACAAATAAACTAGCATAGATAATCTAATTTTATCATACTTGGACCTGAAGTCACAGGTGATATCTCAGAAACATTATTGATATTGAATGGCAGGCCTAAAGGTAATTTTTTTGGATATTTTCTTTATTTATCTTTCAAATGTTTTCCCCATTCCAGGTCTCCCCCATCCCTTCCGCACTCCCCTTGACTTTAGGAGGTGCACCCAAACCCACCCATTCCCATTCTCCCACCCTGGCATTCCCTTACACTGGAAAATGGAACACTCTCATGCCTGAGAGCCTCTCCTCCCACTGATGATCAGCATACAATTGTTCCCTGTACTGTTCCCATGAACATTCTCACAGCCCTTCTCTCTTAATTTTGGATTATCTTTTGGATTGTGATTGTCTCTTCTTGAAAGCTGTCTGGATAGTTGCCACCTAGATGTCTCTTTCCATGACTTTTTGCAATACCATAGTCTTCTCTGTGCCTTCTTGGGAAGGGTGAATTTCTGATATGCAGGTAGGTAAAAGTCTGTCTAGAGAAAAGAATTCTCAGTTTGCAGAGGGTCTAAGCTGTACATCCATTGCATACCATTTGGTACTTGTCATACCACTCGAGGAATATTCTCTCCCATTCCTGGTAGTGTTCTTTCTGAAATGAATCTGTAAAGCTGACACTCTGCCAACATTACTCTTTGATGTCATATTGGGATGTAACATCCCTATATCTAGGAAAACAATCAACCCCTTTTTCACCTTGAGGTAATTTGCTTTTAGTGGGAGGCAGTCCCCTAAATGTTTGAGGAGATCTAGACTCTGAGTGGTATGGACTATACTGAGGTGACCTTGACCTAGATCTTTGGTATCCATGAGTTCTGGACCGTGAACAGTAATTGATGCTCTCCTCTATCCCCCTCCTGGGGTATTGTGGTGGCCTTGAAGAGGAGCTAGAATGTGAGAATCTGAAGGACCTAGAGCGAGAAGTTGAGCCTGTTGAGCCAGACCTTGACTTCATGTACATGTGTGAACTTCTTAAATATGACAACCCATTATAGGGATATTTAGACTCTTCCTTTAGTAGTCCTTGCACTCTATAGAATTCTTCTCTGGACAAAGGAGGTGCCGGTTGTGTAGGGACCATATTTGAATGGGGAGTCTGCACTCCTTTTGCATTGGCAGGAGCTGGGGGAAACGCTGGATGAGGCACACTGTATCCTGCTTGTGGAGGATGACCAGGAGGAAACTGAAGAGAAAACTTTGGGTGAGGTACACCTGGAGGAAGCGGTAGTATCTGTGGAGGGGGCAGGTACAAAGGAGCTTGTGGAACAGGCAAAAAGCCTGGGGTTGCTGGTAGTGATGGGCCTTGAGTCCTCTGTGATCTTTCACTGTGATGTTTCCTTTGGTTTATTTGTCTGTAAAACGTTCTTTCTCCTCTTCTAATTTGCTGTGGTGGAGAAACTAGGTACCTAAGCTTGTTGGAATGTTCCCAACCTGGTCGACCAAGACCTGAACCAGCCTTTCTTCTTACTGTACCAGATGAAAGGACTGGCACCTGGCAAAGCTTTTCTTCCACAATAGCAGTTGAAGAGGCACCTTTGGAATGCCCTGATGTAAGTGCAGGAGCCGGTAATGATTTACTATCAGAATCCAGAAGGGGTCCATCGAATTTTTCTGAATGGACTGATGTTGATACTGTTGCAGTTATATCAGGTACTGGAGCCAGGGAAGAAGATGTATTTCCAGGCACAGAAGGAGCCAAGGAAGATGGATTTGAAGTTAATGAAGATATGGGGCTAGTTGGGTGAGCTGAGGAAGATGTCACTGGAATCAGAGGATCCTGCTGTCTTCATATTGGAGACCTCAGCCTAGGCTGCAGGTTCTGTTGAAAGAGTGGCCTTGGTGGTGGTATTGTGGGTGTGGTTAGAGGTAAGTGTTTTCGTCATCTTTTTGGATAGCCAGTTCCATTTTGAAAGTTATTAACAGCCTGTCTTAAAAACTTGTTGGCAACTAAAGCATCAGGAGAAACATCGTTTTGCTGACATGTTGGACATGTATGTTCATCTGACTCCAGGAGTGCTGTTCTTACACATTCATCACAGTAAGTGTTTCCACAGCAAGGGATGAGCACTGCATCAGTCATGATGTCTTTGCAGATGAGGCACAAGAGCTCCTCTGGGATAGGATCACCTTGTTCTGAAGGTGATGATGGTTCCTCTGGTAAAAAGGGTGGTTTCTCTTTCTTCCCAATTGCATAAGCCTCTCCATCTATAGTCGGTATTTCATAATTCCCAGTGTTTGTAAGCATTGCGCCTTTCATGTTAGGATCTTTCACTTCCATCAAAAAACTCCTAAAAATTCTGCTTCACTTTTTGATCCTGGGACCAGATTCCAAGTTCTGATCCCTATTTGTTGGGCAATTCTTAATATAGTGACCAGGTTTACCACAACGAAGGCAGATGTAAGATGGAGGTGGCAGACCTACCAGAGTTTTCTTCATGTAATTGACTGGGTCATAGTCATGGACAGATTGCAGCATCATTGCTTTAATTTTGTCTTCCTCAGAAGCATTGGCTTCAGCCAGATTGGCAGTCTGTGTAAGCTGTACCTGAGAAATAGATCCAGAAGAGCCATCAATTGTTTTTCTACTTGCGATGCCTGGTTCAGTTCTCCATTGAACATAGGTCTTGCTTGTAGATTTAACAGCTCTGCTAGGAATTATTCTGACAACCACAGTTGAATATTTAGGAATGAGCGCATTATTATCAGTGTATTCTTCTTTGGTGTCTGGGTTGATGATCTGCAGATCGCTATTGGCAGCTTTCAGCTTTTCTCTCCACATAATCTGCTTCTTTAAGTTGCACAGGGAGATATGGAGCCCATCAAACTTGATGATGTCAGAGGTGAGTTTAGAGGAAAATTTATAGTACACACAGGACATTGTGGCAAAGGATTCCTTGTGCTAGTTACCAATCTGACCACTGAATTTGCCAAATTCTCGAGGACAATCTTGTGAATTGGAAGGGATTCAGGTCTGCCAAAGAGGCTGGAAGAGAATAAAGGATTTGCTGGGTCAGTATAGATTAAATCCATGAACATATTTCCAAATTTAAGACCACACCAGGCATATTGGTGCCTCAATGCAGGGGGCTCATTAAAGCTCATCAGATTCACTCAGTTAGATCGCTGATTCAATGCTGTCTCTATACACCATAGTTAATTCCTTTAGGAAATCCAAGGCCTGAAGCAGTGCAGGATGCAAGCTATATACCCAGAGGCCAGCTAGGAAGAGGCAGCTTGCCCCGGTGAGTCATCCCTGCAGAGTGGAGGATCTGCCTGCACAGCCTGCATCCAGAGCTGATCAGGGCCACAGAGGTATATACCTAAATCTGACTACAAGTAAGTGGGTCTCCCCTGTCATCTTTGCTTCTGTGACTGTGCAAGAGATTGGTAGTAGGCAGGTTCTACCAAAGTAGAGGATCACGTGGGACACATCACACCAGGACTCCAACTACACACAGGAACTCTGCAGCACCACAGCAATTTGGCCCAGGACAAAGCAGCTCACCTAAAGTTGCAGAGATAGGCCTACTGGCTCACACACAGGAGGAACAAGCTCCTGCCAGCAAAGGCAGGCCCAACTAACACCAGAGATAACCTGATGGCAAAAGGCAAATGTGAGAATGTTTTCAACAGATATCAAGGCAATATGGCACCATCCTAAACCAATTCTCCCAGAACAGCAAGTCTTGGATGGAAACTGACCCCAAAACAACAGGAAAGTATGATTTGGATTTCAAATAACAGATCATGATGCTGATGAAGTGCATCACGGAGGGATTCAAAAAGGACATAAATAACTCCCTTAAAAAATACAAGGGAACACATGTAAACAGCAAGAAGCCATTGAAGAACTAAGGGAAAACACAACAAAACCAGTGCAGGAATTAAACAAAGCCATCCAGGATCTAAAGAAGAGGTAGAAAAAATAATGAAATCAAAATGCAGAAAACCTACAAAAGAAGTCAAGACTCATGGATCCAAACATCATGAACAGAATACAATTGCTGTAAGAGATAATCTGAAATGCAGAAGATGCCATAGAAAGCATCGATATAACAGTCAATGAAAATGAAAAATGCAAAATGCTCCTGACCCAAAGTATCCAGGAAATCCAGGAAAAAAGGAGAAGACCAAACCGAAAGATTATAGAATTGGAAGATAGAAGATCTCCAACTGAAAGGGCCTGTAATTGTCTTCAACAAAATTACAGAAGAAAACTTCTCCAACCTAAAGAAACTGATGCCCATGAACATACAAGAAGCCTACAGAACTCCAAATAGTTTCAACAAGAAAATAAATTCATCCTGTCATGTAATAATTAAAACACCAAATGTATTAAACAAAGAATGGATATTAAAAGCAGTAAGGGAAAAAGATCATGTAACATATAAAGGGAGCCCTATCAGAATTACACGGAATTTCCACCAGAGACTAGGTAACTCATAACTCACTCACACACACACACACACACACACACACACACACATACACACACACATATATATATATATATATTGGATGGAAAAAAACAAAGTTAAGTATGCTAGGGAGAAAACTTTTTTTCTTAGGTGTACCTTTAAAATTCTGAAACCTATGGTCTTGATAATTGTGTTAGCAGAGTCCCAGAACCTGGGAAGGGGGATCCCTCCCTCTGGAATAAGCAACAGGGGGGAAAGGTAAGCTGTTGATTGACAGGGGTGCTTATCAAGAAGGAATCCATTTGACCCATGAGATGCAAATCTGAGTATGTTTTCTGCAACTTACAAGAATCTTTTATGTTTACAAAATAGATAAATTATAGAAATGGTAATTGTAGTATGTTTTGAAATACACATTTTAGGTAAGGGTACTAAATACTATATTGTGTTATAGTAGAGGCTTGGTAAAGAGTATTTGTGAAAACCATGAGCCTTCTTTATGGTGAGCTCAGTGCAGACAAAAACCTTGCTTGGAGCAGAGCATTGAGAGGGTCTTTCCCCTTCTATTCAGAAGAATCAATATGTACATTTAGGACAATGACAAACATCTTTAAGTCTATAGATAAGAGAGAACCGAAAGATGCTTAACAACTTGAACTTATGAGTATGATAGTAGACAATATAGTGGTAAGTTTTACCAGAGTTAAGCGAATAATTCATTAGAACTCCATTGACTAATGTTAAAACTCTGAACTATTGAAGTCCTAATATAATGGTAGCATACAGAGGGGAATAAATCTGAAGACATTTTGTTCCTTTCATGGATGTCAAACCACTTTTCTATCACCATCAGAGTTATTCCACATCCTTCAACCTTCACAACTGGCATTTACCAAGGTCAAAACATTATCTTGGACCCTAAAAACATTTTTTTTAAATCCTCATAACTTAAGGTTTCATATCCTCACACCTTGCAGAAAGTTTACTTCTTTTTCCTATCCAATTATTTACTATGAGATAAGGGTGGTTATTCACTGGGAGCAGTCAATGTAAAGTGAAATCCTTTAGATAGGGGAATACCAAAAATCTACATCTGAATCCTGTTTATCTGTAACATGAAGCCTTCCAGCAAGTCAAACCTGATATCCTCTCTAATTACAGATCTGGTAAATTAATTAGCTAATGAAGCTAATGAATTGACTAATGAGCTCACACATTGGTTGATTACCTTGGGGTAAGGAGCTTTTTTCTTGTTGTCCTCTAGCTGTCAAGCTACAGTTAGCTTAGCTGTCAATGTGATCAGAGACCTGAGGAGGATAAATTATAATCCATATGCTGGATATTAATTAAAATGACAGATTAATTCACAGCTGCTACCTAAACAGCTCTCCCCCATTCCTGTGACCTCCATTGCATCATGGCAAATGCAGTCAGTCCATCAGGCCCAGAAGATGACAAGCTCTGTCATTTTCCCTGTGGAGGAGGAACATGGGAGAGGACAATCAACCCTACGGGTGGTCCCTGCTTGTCCATAGTTCAGGCCAGGCCCTGACAGAAGGCAACCATTGGGTCTGTCTTGCCTAATGATGGGGGTATTACAATCCAGTTTAGTTTTTTATTGCTGTGTCCAAAGTTCTTGGAGACCATGGGGGAGGTCACCATTAGCATTTGGGAGTGTATCTGTCATAGTAAGTTTAAACATTTAATGCCACATTCAGTAGATCTCTGGCAGATTTTAAGGCTAGTACTTATAAAGTATATCTGGGTTTAAAAAAAACTTATATCTGTTCCTAGTTATCAGCTCTAAACTGTACCTAGGTAAGGTAAAACAGGAGGTTAAAAAAGCTTATCGCAATTAAGTATATCAGTTCCTAGTATGACTTTTAATATAATTTTGAGCTCATTAAATGATATAGTCACTCATAAGGTTACTGACTATCAACTTGTATTTAATTATAGTAGTTTTATGAGACTTGGACTGTTAGAGTAGCTTTTGAGACTAGAACCTGTTAGGCTTAAGCTTTAAAAAAAATCATGATTTTTGAATTGAACCTCTTCTAGTATCAGTAAAAAATCTTTTAATCAATAAACATAGTCCATAAAGAGGCTGGAAATGTTTTGACTTTTATATAGTATATCACTATAAAAATCTATAGCTTATAGACATCTTAGGGCTATATGATAGCTTAATAACATAAGTAAAAAACAAGGCCAAACATATTTTTTATTCGATATATTTTTATTTACATTTCGAATGATTTCCCCTATTCTAGCCCCCCACTCCCCGAAAGTCCCATAAGCCCCCTTCCCTCCCCGTGTTCTCCCACCCTCCACTTCCCACTTCTTTGTTCTGGTTTTTCCCTATACTACTTCACTGAGTCTTTCCAGAACAAGGGGACACTCCTCCATTTTTCTTGTACCACATTTGATGTGTGGATTATGTTTTGGGTATTCCAGTTTTCTAGGTTAATATCCACTTATTAGTGAGTGCATACCATGATTCATCTTTTGAGTCTGGGTTATCTCACTTAGTATGATGTCCTCCAGCTCCATACATTTGCCTAAGAATTTCATGAATACATTGTTTCTAATGGCTGAATAGTACTCCATTGTGTATATATAACCACATTTTTTGCATCCACTCTTCTGTTGAGGGATACCTGGGTTCTTTCCAGCTTCTGGCAATTATAAATAGGGCTGCTATGAACATAGTGGAACATGTATCCTTATTACATGCTGGGGAATCCTCTAGGTATATGCCCAGGAGTGGTATAGCAGGATCTTCTGGAAATGAGGTGCCCAGTTTTCTGAGGAACCACCAGACTGATTTCCAGAGAGGTTGTACCAATTTGCAACCCCACCAGCAGTGGAGGAGTGTTCCTCTTTCTCCACATCCTCGCCAACACCTGCTGTCTCCTGAGTTTTTAATATTAGCCATTCTGACTTGGTGAAATCTCAAGGTTGTTTTGATTTGCATTTCCCTGATGACTAATGAAGTTGAGCATTTTTAAAGATGTTTCTCCACCATCCGAAGTTCTTCAGGTGAGAATTCTTTGTCTAACTCTGTACCTCATTTTTTAATAGGGTTATTTGGTTTTCTGTGGTCTAACATCTTGAGTTCTTTGTATATGTTGGATATTTTCCCTCTATCTGATGTAGGGTTGGTGAAGATCTTTTCCCAATTTGTTGCTTGCCAATTTGTCCTTTTGATGGTGTCCTTTGCCTTGCAGAAACTTTGTATTTTATGGGGTCCCATTTGTCAATTCTTCATCTTAGAACATACGCTATTGGTGATCTGTTCAGAAAGTTTCCCCCTGTACAGATGTCCTCAAGGGTCTTCCCCAGTTTCTTTTCTATTAGCTTCAAAGTATCTGCCTTTATGTGGAGGTCCTTGATCCATTTGGAGTTGACCTTAGTACAAGGAGACAAGGATGGATCAATTCGCATTCTTCTGCATGCTGACCTCCAGTTGAACCAGCACCATTTGTTGAAAAGGCTATCTTTTTTCCATTGGATGTTTTCAGCCCGTTTGTCGAGGATCAAGTGGCCATAGGTGTGTGGGTTCATTTCTGGATCTTCAATCCTGTTCCATTGATCCGCCTGCCTGTCACTGTACCAATACAATGCAGTTTTTAACACTATTGCTCAGTATTATTGCTTGAGGTCAGGGATACTAATTTCCCCAGAATTTCTTTTGTTGTTGAGAATAGTTTTAGCGATCCTAGGTTTTTTGTAATTCCAGATAAATTTGAGAATTGCTCTTTCTAACTCTATGAAGAACTGAGTTGAGATTTTTATGGGTATTGCATTGAATCTGTATATTGCTTTTGGCAAAATGGCCATTTTAACTATATTAATCCTGCCAATCCATGAGCATACAAGGTTTTTCCATTTTTTGAGGTCTTCTTCCATTTCCTTCTTTAGAGTCTTGAGGTTCTTGTCATACAGATCTTTCACTTGTTTGGGAAGAGTCACCCCAAGGTACTTTTTACTGTTTATGGCTATTGTGAAGGGTTTCATTTCCCTAATTTCTTTCTCAGCTGGCTGATACTTTGAGTATAGGTAGGCTACTGATTTGCTCAAGTTGATTTTATAACCTGCCATGTTGCTGAAGTTGTTTATCAGCTGTAGGAGTTCTCTAGTGGAGTTTTTTGGGTGACTTAGGTAGACTATCATATAATCTGTAAATAGTTTGACTTCTTCCTTTCCAATTTGTATCCCTTTGACCTCCTTATGTTGTCTAATTGCCTGAGCTAGTACCTCAAGTACAATATTGAAAAGATAAGGAAAAAGGGGGCAACCCTGTCTGGTCCCTAATTTTAGTGGGATTGCTTCAAGTTTCTCTCCATCTAGTTTGATGCTGGCTACCAGTTTGCTGTATATTGCTTTTACTATGTTTAGGTATGGGCCTTGAATTCATATTCTTTCCAAGACTGTAAATTTGAAAGAATGCTGAATTTTGTCAAATGATTTTTCAACATCCAATTAAATGACCATGTTGTTTTTTCTTTGAGTTTGTTTCTATAGTGGATTGGATTGATGGGTTTCCGTATATTGAACCAACCCTGCATCCCTGGAATAAAGCCTACATGACCATGGTGGATGATCATTTTTATGTGTTCTTGGATTCAGTTGGCAAGAATTTTATTGAGTGTTTTTGCATCGATATTCATAAGGGAAATTGGTCTGAAGTTCTCCTTCTTTGTTGGATCTTTGTGTGGTTTTTCTATCAGCATAATTGTGACTTCATAGAAGGAATTGGGTAGTGTTCCTTCTGTTTCTATTTTGTGGAATAGTTTGAAGAATATTGGTCTTAGGTCTTCTTTGAAGGTCTTAAGAATTCTGCACTGAAACCATCTGGACCTGTGCTTCTTGTTCTTCTTCTTCTACTTTTTTTTTGTTTGGAAGACTTTCTATGACCCCTTCTATTTCTTCATGGGTTATGGGACTGTTTAGATGATCTATTTGATACTGATTTAATTTTGGTATTTGGTATCTGTCTAGGAAATTGTCCATTTCCTCCAGATTCTCCAGTTGTGTTGAGGATATGATAAATTTGGATTTCCTCAGTTTCTGTTGTTATATCCCCTTTTCATTTCTAATTTTGTTAATTTGAATACTTTCTCTGTGTCCTTTGGACAGAATGGCTAAGGGTTTACTATCTGGTTGATTTTCACAAAGCACCAGCTCCTGGATTCATTGATTCTTTGTATGGTTCTCTTTGTTTCCACTTGATTGATTTCAGCCCTGTGTTTGATGATTTCCTGTCTTCTACTCCTCCTGGGTGAATTGGCTTCTTTTTGTTCCAGGGCTTTCGGTCTGTCATTAAGCTGCTCGTGTATGCTCTCTCCATTTTCTTTTTGGAGACACTCGGGGCTATTAGTTTTCATCTTAACACTGCTTTCATTGTGTCCCAAAGATTTGGGTATGTTGTGCCTTCATTTTCATTAAATTATCAAAAGTCTCAGATTTCTTTCTTTATTTCTTCTTTGGCCAAGGTGTCATTGAGTAGAGTATTCTTCAGCCTCCATGTGTATGTGGGCTTTCTGCTGTTTTTCTTGCTATTGAAAACCACTCTTACTCCATAGTGATCTGATAGGAGGCATGGGATATTTTGACATATGTCTTTGTCTTAGGATTTCCATTTCCATGACACAGGCAACTCTTGTACAGGACAACATTTAATTGGAGCTGGCTTACAGAAATTTAGTTCATTATCATCATGTCAGGAAACATGATGGCAGCATCGAGGCAGACATAGTGCTAGGGGAAATGAGAGTTCTAAATCTTGATCCAAATGCAGCCAGGAAAAGAGTCTTCTTAAGGCAGCCAGCAGGAGGTGCTCTTCAATACTGGATAGAGATTAAGCCTTGAAGCCCTCCAAAGTCTGCCTACACAGTGACTCACTTCTTCCAACAATGCCACACATATTCTAACAAGGCCACACCTCCTAACAGTGCCAGTTTCCATGGTCCAAGAATATGCACACCATCACATTCCACTCCCTGGCCCCCAGAGGCTTGTTCATACACAGGAGTCTATGGGGACTGTCCTAGTTTGGGTTTCATTGCTGTGAAGAGACACCATGAGCATATAAACTCTTATAAAAGGCAACATTTAATTGGGGCTGATTTTCAGGATCAGAATTTCAGTCCATTAACATCATGGCAGTAAGATCAAGGCATCAAGGCAGATATTGTGATGTAGGAGCCAAGTGTTCTGTATCTTGATCCAGCTGCACCAGGAGAGACTGGCTTCCAGGGGGCTAAGAGAAGTATCTCAAATCCCATCCCTATAGTAACACTCTTCCTCCAACAGATCACACCTCCTAATAGTGCCACTCCCTAGGCTAAGCATATTTAAACAAGCATAGGGACCATACCTGGCCACAACATAAAGCAAAAATACATTTAGTCCAACTTCAAAAGTCTCACTACTCTATCATAGCCTCAACAAGTTTAAAAGTCTAAAGTTCAAAGTCTGTTCTGAGATTCATTCAATCACTTAACTGTGATCCCCTATAAAATATTGCATTCTGGAATATACATTGCCTTCTTAGAATCAAGACACCTGCAGTTACTTGATATTTGACGAAGGAGCTAAAAACATCCAGTGGGAATAAAAGACAGAATTTTTAGCAAATGGTGCTGGATCAACTGGAGGTCGGCGAGCAGAAAAATGCAAATTGACCCATTCTTATCTCCTTGCTCAAAACTCAAGTCCAGTGGATCAAGGACCTCCACATGAAACCAGATACACTGAAACTTATAGAGTAGAAAGTGAGGAAGAAACTTGAACACATGAGCACAGGGGAAAATTTCCTGAATAGAATACCAATGGCTTATGCTCCAAGAACAAGAATCAACAGATGAGAATTTTCACCTGAAGAATTTTGAATGGCTGAGAAGCACCTCTAAAAAATGTTCAACATCATTAGTCATTAGGGAAATGCAAATCAAAACAACCTGGAAATTTCACCTCATACCAGTCAGAATGGCTAAGATGAAAAACTCAGGGGACAACAGTTTCTGGAGATGTGGTGAAGAAGGAAAACTCCTCTATTGCTGGTGGGATTGTAAGATGGTGCAACCACTCTGGAAATCAGTCTGGCAGTTCCTCAGAAAACTGGGCATGACATTTCAGGAAGACCCTGCTATACCATTCCTGGGCATATACCCAGAGGATTCTGTGGCATTTCCTTAGGTGCTTTAGAGCCATTCAAGTTTCCTCAGCTGTTTAACTCTGTACCCCCTTTTTTAATAGGGTTATTTGACTCTCTGGAGACAAAAGTCTTGAGTTCCTTATATACACTGGATATTAGCCCTCTATCATATGTAGGATTGTTAAATATTTTTTCCTAATTCATTGGTTTTCATTTTGTCCTATTTACCATGTCCTTTGCCTTACAGAAGCTTTGCAGTTTTATGAGGTCCCATTTTTCGATTCTTGTTCTTAGAGCAAAAGCCATTGGTGTTCTGTTCAGGAACTTTTCCCCTGTGGCTATGTGTTCAAGATTTGTCCCCACTTTCTCCTCTATAAACTTCAGTGTGTCTGGTTTTATATGTAGATCCTTGAACTGCTTTAATGTGAGCTTTGTACAAGGAGATAAGTATGGTTCAATTTGCATTTTTCTGCATGCTGACCTCCAGTTGATCCAGCACCATTTGTTAAAAATGCTTTTTTTCCCATTGGATGTTTTTAGCTCCTTTATCAAATATCAAGTGACCATATGTGTGTGGGTTCTTTTCTGGGTCTTCAATTCTGTTCCACTGATCTTTCTCCCTGTCTGCATACCAATGCCAAATAGTTTTTATCACAATTACTCTGTAGTAGAGCTTTAGGTCAGGGATGGTGATTCCCCGGAAGATCTTTTTTTGTGGAGAATAGTTTTTGCTATACTGGGTTTTTTTTATTACAGATGAAATTAAGACTTGCTCTCTCCAGATCTATGAAGAATTGATTTGGGATTTTAATGGGGATTACATTGAATCTGTAGATTGCTTTTGGCAAGAGGGCCATTTTTGCTATATTGATCCTGACAATCCATGAACATGGGAGATCTTTCCATCTTCTGAGACCTTCTTCCATTTCTTTCTTCAGAGGCTTGATGTTCTTTATCTTGATTTATTAGGGTCACACCAAGGTATGAAATATTATTTGGGACTATTGTGAAGGGTGTCATTTCGCTGATTTCTTTCTCATCTTGTTTATCCTTTGAGTAGAGGAAGGCTACTGATGTGCTTGAGTTAATTTTATAGCCATCCACCAGCTTCTCTGGGAGGTCCTTGTCTCAACTGCTCTAGCAGCTGGGTGGGTCACCTGCTTAATTCAGGAATTCCTAGACCTGGAGTAACAATGAGTTTAACCTTCACTGAGCTTCTCCACCCTAGGATAAAAATTCCTGCCTTAACCTACTTCCCTATTAAGTCCAAATGGCAGATTCCTGCCCAAACCTGGGATTGTCCTTGACCAATGTCAAATTCAAACCATGTGCATGACTGCCCCAATATGGCTCTGTACATTTTCTCCCTTTTTTATTAATTTAAAAATGTGGAGATAGAAAACAAGTGGATAAACATCCTTCATAAGAAGGTGGGCCTTAACCAGGAGGGGAAGCATTGACCTTAATTCCTCTTAAATGTTGTATAATGTCTTTTTCAGAGGAGGGGTAATAGGCTCCCTTATTATTTTAAGAACAGCCTCTTGACGTTAACTCCTATGCAATTAGGTGTACTTCCTGGGGACTCAGAAGCAACAATTCACCTCCCCATGCAGTGCCTTGCCTCGCACCTCTCATTGGTACTCATGTTTTCTCATAAACAAACACACATAGATCTGAGTTTTATGTGGCTCCCTTTTTGGAGATCTACTTGTGTACGTTTTGAAGCCAGGAGGTCTGCAAGTGTCTTTAACAAACATGCAATCCTTCCATCCAGGTGAACCTGGGTAGAGACAGCCAGTCTGCTTAACAAACAAGGTCAAGAGTTAAAGGTGGAACAATGGTGGAACAATGGTGGAACCTGTCCCTGAAATATCCAATTTAGCTGCAAATTAACAACTCAAAAGACACAAAGCTTGGCCTCTGGGGTATGAGAGGTAGCCTTGTGTATCAAGAGATAAGCTGTTACTTCTCAGAAAAAGTGGAGACTATATTTTAAATTAAGATTGTTAGCCATCTTCAAAATTGGAATCTCCAATATTGGATTTATTTCTAGATCAATCTATGGTTGAGTCAGCTGATCACATTAAAGAGAAGAGTCATTATAAACTCTTTTTAGATTATTTTTTCTAAGCTAGCTTAACAGTCTCTATATTCTGTCCCAAAAAGTCTAAAAGCTTGAAGCTAGACAACTTATCTAACCTGGGACATTTGACAATTAAAGTAAGTCAAGAACATATACCCAATATAGCTCTTATGTTACAATTGTCTGGGCATTTAGCAAGCACACAGTCAGCATATCTTCAGCATGCCACACCAATCACTCTGGTAGCTATCATGCTTCTGCAACTTTCTGTGGAAAAAACATAATATGGGACATGCCTTCTTCCCCAATATTAAATCAGGATCATGGCATGTGTCAATAAGTGAATTCCTTCATTTCACCTAGACATCAATGTGCCTAATTACAGGATGTAATATACACTCAGCAAGGAGTTCTTTGGCATCCAAATTTCAAATTTTCTTAAAAATATGCAAGCATTATTTAAATGATATGCATGGGAACACAATTTCCCCTCTCTTCTCTCTTCCAAGAAGATATTGTTTTATTAATGTAACTTAGAACACAAAGTGTATACCATAACATAGGCAATAACTATGTAGTTATAGAAAATAAACATAGCATTCCCAGTTGCTTTTTGCTAGAGCAGTTGCAACTAGAAAGCCTAAAAATGAATTAGTCACATGCACATATTTAATCTTCTAAATTAGAAATATGAGTATCATTTATCTGTAATAATTAATTAAGTCCTATAGGATTAACACCATTATGTGGTAGAGGTAGAAATTGAGGACATCAAGAACAAATATTTATAATTTGATGTGCACAAAAATACAAAATTACTTTTTAAGCCATTACCCTTTTGATGATATGAATAATATGCTTGTACATCCGATTGTTTCTATATAGCCTGTCTGGGATAAAAATTTTATGTGCCTTGCCTTAAGGGGTCTTGTCCAGGCACCTTTTTAAAGATTAATTATATAAGTATATTGTAGTTGTCTCTCTAGCCTTTGGGTTAGCTTTCAAATACCTAAAAGACAGTCATTTAGAGAACATATCCTTTGAAATTTGAATTATATTTGCATAAACTGTAAAAATTAAGAATTAGTAGTATTAAAAATAGAACAATTTTAAGCAATTATAAACCATGAGCTATATATATATTTATTATTATTGAAAGCTTGATTTTTAACATCTCAAAAATAGCTGTTATAGTATTTGTGCTGAAGCAGGGAAAAACTTAATGGAACATGTGATCTGATAGTAACAAATTATCTTTTGGATAACAATTATTAATTTTGCCTAAAAAGGGCTTGCCATGTAATAGAGCAATCATTAATAATTTGATTGCTGCTTGAAACAAGGAACAAACAAACGTTTTCTACCTTGCAAACAGAGGTTTAAGAACTCCCATGGCAAGCTTAAGATAAGATTAATATAAGATAAAGCCAATTAATACATCATAACAACCTTTGAAAATCGTTTTCCTAAAAATTCTAAAAGTCCATAGTTAGGAGCAAAGACCTGTAACAAACAATTCATGAACATTATACACTGAAAAATCTAAGATTGTATTGAAACAGAGACAAAACATTTTTTTCTCACATAAGGTAAGGCTATTAGCCATTCCTTGAGGCAAAAATCTTCTAATGAAATTGCTTTATTGTTTCTTTAAAGTTAGAAGCAAATGCTTTTATAATTATCAGAATGTAAAGCAAAAAACAACCCTTTAAATCTATAATAATTTTGTATGGAGTAGACAGGCCAAATGTTAATGCCTTTATAGCCTTGTTGACCTTTCAAAGATTTGAACTGCATTTTAAATCACACCGGGATAAGTCTGTCAAGAATGTTGTTTTAGCCAAACACTCCCTAGGTGAGGCCTGAAAGGCATAAACAGTTGTTCACAAGCTTCCTTACTAGCTTCCACTGAGGCAGCTCTAAGCTTTGCATTAATTCAAATGTAATTTTTTTTTTCTAATCTGCCCAAGGACCCACCTTGAGTCCTTGGCAAGGACGTTGTATGAGATTCCTCACTTGTAAATATCTTCTAATCTGAGCCTTTTATCTAAGACCAGACCCAAACCCACCTGTCCTGCAAGGACATTTTGAGGATTAAGTAACAAAAGAAACCTGTAATTTCATAGTCAAAGGAACCTGCTTGATATCAAATACATTTCCACTGAGATCTCCTTTTTAAACTTGGAGGGTTAAATTTTGCTTCTACCATTGTAGCCAATAAACTTGTGGGAAAGTGGCAATAGGCATATAATGTCCACAGTTGTATCACTCTTAAAATTATCTTAATTACAAAATATGTTAAGAATCATGAGCCTTTAACCAAGACTGCAAACTGAAAATTTCAGCCAATGACACACTGGCAATTTTTATTGTAACTCATATTGCTTTGCAATATTAGAGCTTTGGAAGCAAATCGTAATTTTAAACAATCTATTTCCTTTAAATTCAAAGGCAAACACATTGTTTTACAGCAAAAGGTTTGTCTGCCAGTTCTTTTTTTCCTTTTTTTAAAATATTTTTGTTTTCTATATTCTTTGTTTACATCCCAAATGATTTCCCCTTTCCCATATCTGACTCCCCATATGTCCCATAAATCTTCTTCTCTCCACCCATTCTCCAATCACCTCCCTCATTTCTCTCTGTCCCTATATTCCCCTCCAATGCTAGATCAATCCTTTCCAGGATCAGGACCCTATCCATACTTCTTCATGGGAGTCATTTGTTATGCAATTTGTGCTTTGGGTATTCAGAACTTCTGGGCTAATTAATATCCACTTATCAGAGATTTCATTCCATGTGTATTCTTTTGCGATTGGGTTACGTCACTTAGGATGATATTTCCTAGATCAAACCATTTGCCTAAAAATTTTGTGAATTCATTGTTTCTAATTGCTGAGTAGTATAACATTGTGTAAATATACCACGTTTTCTGTATCCATTCCTCCTTTGAGGGACATCTGGGTTCTTTCCAGCTTCTGGTTATTATAAATAAGGCTGCTATAACATAATGGACCATGTGTCTTTATTGCATGCCAGGGAATCCTTTGGGTTTATGCCCAGGAGAGGTATAGCAGGGTCCTCCGGAAGTATCATGTCCAGTTTTCTGAGGAACCGCCAGACTGATTTTCAAAGTGGTTGTACCATCTTACAGCCCCACCAGCAGTGGAGGAGTGTTCCTCTTTCTCCACATCCTTGCCAACACCTGCTGTCTCCTGAGTTTTTGACCATAACCATTCTGACTGGTGTAAGGTGAAATCTCAGGGTTGTTTTGATTTGCATTTCCCCAATGACCAATGATGTTGAGCACTTCTTAATGTGCTTCTCATCCATCTGAATTTCTTCAGGTGAAAATTCTTTGTTTAGATCTGCACCCCATTTTTAATAGGTTTATTTGGTTCCCTGGGTTCTAACTTCTTGATTTCTTTGTATATATTGGATATTAGCCCTCTATCAAATGTAGGGTTGGTGAATATCCTTTCCCAATTTGATGGTTACCGTTTTGTCCTTTTAACAGTGTCCTTTGCCTTACAGAAACTTTGTAATTTTATGAGGTCCCTTTTGTCAATTCTTGATCTTAGAGTATAAGCTATTGGTGATCTGTTCAGGAACTTTTCTCCTGTGCCCATGTCCTCAAGGGTCTTCCCCAGTTTCTTTTCTATTAGATTCAGTGTGTCTGGTTTTACATGGAGGTCTTTGACCCACTTGGCATGAAGTACATGGAGATAAGAATGGATCAATTTGCATTCTTCTGCACGCTGACCTCCTATTGAACCAGCACCATTTGTTGAAAAGGCTATCTTTTTTCCACTGGATGTTTTTGGCTCCTTTGTCGAAAATCAAGTGACCGTAGGTGTGTGGATTCATTTCTGGATCTTCAATTCTATTCCATTGGTCCACTTGTCTGTCACTGTACCAATACTATGCAGTTTTTAAGACTATTGCTCTGTAGTATTGCTTGAAATCAGGGATACTGATTCCCCCACAATTTCTTTTGTTGTTGAGAATAGTTTTAGCTATCCTGGGTTTTTTGCTTTCCTGATGAGTTTGAGAATTGCTTTTTCTAACTCTGTGAAGAACTGAGTTGGGATTTTGATGGGGATTGCATTGAATCCGTAGATTGCTTTTGGCAAGATGGCCATTTTAACTATATTAATCCTGCTAATCCAAGAGCATGGCAGATTTTTCCTTTTTTTGAGGTCTTCTTCTAATTTCCTTCTTCAGAGACCTGAAGTTCTTGTCGTATAGATGTTCGACTTGTTTGGTTAGAGTCACATCAAGATGCTTTATATTGTTTGTGGCTATTGTGAAGGGTGTCATTTCCCTAACTTCTTTCTTTGTATCCCCTTGACCTCCTTATGTTGTCTAATTGCTCTAACTAGGATTTCAAGTACTATATTGAAAAGATATGGAGAGAGAGGACAGCCTTGTCTAGTCCCTGATTTTACTGGGATTGCTTCAAGTTTCTCTCCATTTAGTTTGATGTTGTCTACCTGTTTGCTGTATATTGCTTTAATGATGTTTAGGTATGGGCCTTGATTCCTGTTCTTTCCAAGACTTTTAGCATGAAAGGATGCTGAGTTTTGTCAAATGTTTTTTCTGCATCTAATGAGATGATCATATGTTTTTTTTTTATTTGAGTTTGTTTATGTAGGGGATAGCATTGATGGATTTCCTTATATTGAACCATTCCTGCATGCCTGGGATGAAGCCTACTTAATCATGATGGATGATCATTTTGATGAGTTCTTGGACTTGGTTGTAAAGTATTTTATTGAGTATTTTTGCATCAATATTCATGAGGGAAATTGGCCTGAAGTTCTCTTTTTTTGTTGGATCTTTGTGTGGCTTTGGTATCAGCGTAATTGTGGCTTCATAGAACCTAGTTGGGTAGAGTTCCTTCTGTTTCTATTTTGTGGAATAGTTTGAAGAGTATTGGTGTTAGGTCTTCTATGAAGGTCTGATAGAATTCTGCACTGACACCATCTGGTCCTGTGCTTTTTTGTGGTTGGGAGACTTTCTATGACCCTTTTTATTTCTTCAGGTGTTATGGGACGGTTTAGATGAAAATCAACAAAATAGATAAACCCTTAGCCAGTCTAACCAAAAGGAACAGAGACAGTATACAGATTAACAAACTTAGAAATGAAAAGGGAGATATAACAAAAGAAACTGAAGAAATTCAAAAAATCATTAGATCCTATTACAAAAACCTATACTCAACACAACTGGAGAATCTGGAGGAAATGGATAGTTTCCTATACAGATATCCGACACCAAAACTAAATGTGGATCAAATAGATCACCTAAACTGTCTGCCAGTTCTTATTTTCAAGTGTATGACAGTGTAACTTATTAAAGAGATATTATTTTATATCTTAATCTTTATAAGTCTAATTTCTAGGTTAATATGCACACAAAACACCCTGCAAATTTAGAAGCATCTTAGAGGCCTGTATTTCCTGGGTTGCATCATGCCACATGTTGTTTAAAATGGCTAGTACCGTAAACTACCAGTTTTAATCTAATTTTGTTAATAATGTATACCTTTTAAATCATGCACAATGACTTATAAGCCAATACTCATATAGTCAAGACATGCAAAATATACTCATGCCTTTAAGAGCAATTATAAACAAGAATAAGGCATGAGTTGTGTTAGGCCACCAGTGAATCACCAGTTTTAAACTACCCTTTTCTTAATGCTATACCTTTTAAATCATAACCAATTAATTTATAACTCTTTAGTCAAGATATGTAAAACCTTACACTGTTAAGGCCAATTAAAAACAATAATAAAGCAATTACACAACTTTCATTAATTAAACCAAAGTTTTCCCAAATCTTGAGGCTTCTGGGCTTTTAAAAGTGGTTTTTGCCCCAGCCATGTTTGCCTCTTGGGTGAGTGAGCTACACTGCAGCGCGGCTTTAAATCAGTCCCCACAAAAACTGCGGCTGGCTCACAGTTTGTGGAAAAATATTGTGTAAATTTGCTTTTGTCATGGAATGTCTTGTTTTCTCTGTCTATGGTAATTGAAAGTTTTACTAAGTATAGTAATCTGGGCTGACATTTATGTTCTCTTTGGGTCTGTACAACATCTGCCCAGGCTCTCCTGGCTTTTATAGTCTCTGGTGAGAAGTCTGGTGTAATTCTGGTAGGTCTGCCTTTATATGTTGCTTGACCTTTCTCTCTCACAGCTTTTCATATTCTTTCTTTGCTTTATGCGCTTGGTGTTTTGTTTATTATGTGATGGGAGGAATTTCTGCTCTTGTCCAGTCTCTGGAGTTCTGTAAGCTTCTTGTATGTTCATGAGCATCTCTTTCTTTAGGTTAGGCAAGTTGTTGAATTTTGTTGAAGATATTTACTGGGCCTTTAAGATGTAAATCCTCACTTTCTTCTATACATATTATCCTTAGGTTTGGTCTTCTCATTGTGTCCTGGATTTTCTGGATGTTTAGGGATACAAGCTTTTTGCATTTAGCATTTACTTTGACTGTTGAGTCAATGTTTTCTATCTGAGATTATTCCTTCACTCTCTTGTATTCTATTGTTGATGCTTGCATCTATGACTCCTTAATTCTTTCCAAGGTTTTCTATCTTCAGAGATGTCTCCCTTTGCAATTCCTTTATTGTTTCTATTTCCAGTTTTAGATCGTGGATTGTTTTGTTCAATTCCTTCACTTTTGTTTTATCCTAGAATTCGCTAAGGAATTTTTGTGTTTCCACTTTGAGGGCCTCTAACTGTTGACCTATGTTTTCCTGTGTTTCATTTAGGGATTTTTGTGATTTCTATTTAAGGGCTTCTGCATGTTGACCCATGTTCTCCAATAATTACCTATTGGATTTTTTTATTGCCTCTTTAAGGGCTTCTACCTTTTGATCCATGTTCTCCCCTATTTCTTTAAGGGATTTTTGTATTGCCTCTTTTAGGGTTTCCACCTGTTGATCCATGTTCTCCCCTATTTCTTTAAGGAATTTTTGTGTTTCCTCCTTATGGGCTTCTACCTTTTGATCAATATTCTCTTGTATTTCTTTAAGGGATTTTTGTGCTTCTACCTGCTGACCCATGTTCTCCTGTATTTCTCTAAGGGAGTTATTTATGTCCTTCTTGATGTCCTCCATCAGCAATATGAGATGTGATTTTAAACCTAGCTCTTGCTTTTCTGATGTTATGGAGTATGCGGGATTGGCTATTGTGGGAGAACTGAGTTCTGATTGTGCCATGTAGCCTAGGTTTCTGTTGGTAATGATCTTGCCTTTGCCTTTGCCTTTGGCCATCTTGTTATCTCCAGTGTAAACTAGTCATGCTGTCTCTAACTTCTCTGTCCTACAGGCCTGTTTTTCTGCACTCCTTGGATTCCCTTTCTCTCCAATGCCCTGCAAAGAGTTGGTTCCTCAGGAAGTATCAGGTGATGGGGGTCTCCCCTGTGCCAGAATTGGCAAGGGATGAATACCCTGCAGGATGCTATTTCTCAAATGTTCTGCTGCTGGTGGTTCTCAAATGCCCTCTTGCTGCAAGTTCTCTAGAAAGTATCAGGATGTAGGATCTTCCCCGTGCCAGAAGTGGCACTGGTCTACCACATCTGAAGGAATGGTGTGGTGACAGGGCAGGGGGAGGATGGAAGAGGTAGAAGGGACAGAAGGGGAGTGGTGATGGCCGGTTTTGGTGTTTGCTGGGTAGTGAGACCCAGAGCAGCTCTGGGCCTCTAGAGGTGGAGGATGTTTCTTACCAAATGCCCATCTGCAGGTCGATATTTTTGTGAATCCCAGGGTAGCTGTCCTATTTATTTATTTATTTATCTATCTATCTATCTATCTATCTATCTATCTATCTATCTATCTATACTTTATTTTTTATTTATTTTCTATATTTGTTTACATTCTAAAAGTTTTCCCCTTTCCAAATTCCCCTCCCATATGTCCCATAAGTCCTCTTCTCTCCATTCATTCTCCTATCTTTTTCCCTCCCTTTTCTCTGTCCTAGTACTCCCCTACAATGCTAGATCAAGCCTTTCCAGGATTAGGGCCCTCTTCTTCCTTCTTCATGGGAATCATTTCATATGCTAATTGTATCTTTAGTATTCAGAGATTCAGGACTAATTAATATCCACTTTTCAATGACTGCATTCCATGTGAATTCTTTTGTGATTGTGTTACCTTGCTTGGGATGATGTTTTCCAGTTCCATCCATTTGCCTAAAAAATTCATGATTCCATTGTTTTTAATTGCTCAAAAGTACTCCATTGTGTATATATACCACATTTTCTGTATCCATTCCTCCATTGAGGGATATCTGGGTTCTTTCCAGCTTCTGGCTGTTATAAATAAGGCTGCAATGAACATAGTGGAGCATGTGTCCTTATTGCATGCTAGGGAATCCTCTGGGTATATGCCCAGGAGAGGTATAGCAGGGTCCTCCGAAAGTGTCATGTCCAGTTTTCTGAGGAACTGCCAGACTGATTTCCATAGTGGTTGTACCATCTTACATTGCCACCAACAGTGAAGGAGTGTTCCTCTTTCTCCACATCCTCGCCAACACCTGCTGTCTCCTGAGTTTTTGACCTTAGCCATTCTGATGGGTGTTAGATGAAATCTCAGGGTTGTTTTGATTTGCATTTTCCTAATGACTAATGATGTTGAGCATTTCTTAAGGTGCTTCTCGGCCATCCAAATTTCTTCAGGTGAAAATTCTTTGTTTAGGTCTGTACCCCATTTTTAATAGGGTTATTTGGTTCTCTTGGGTCTAACTTCTTGAGTTCTTTGTATATATTGGATATTAGCCCTCCATCGGATGTAGGGTTGGTGAGGATCTTTTCCCAATTTGTTGGTTGCCATTTTGTCCTTTTGATGGTGTCCTTTGCCATACAGAAATTTTATAATTTTATGAGATCCCGTTTGTCAATTCTTGATCTTAGAGCATAAGCTATTGGTTTTCTGTTGAACTTTTCCCCTGTGCCCATGTCCTCGCGGGTTTTCCCCAGTTTCTTTTCTATTAGTTTCAGTGTGTCTGGTTTTATGTGGAGGTCCTGGATCCACTTGGAGTTGACCTTAGTACAAGGACATAAGAATGGATCAATTAGCATTCTCCTGCATTCTGACCTCCAGTTGAACCAGCACCATTTGTGGAAAAGGCTATCTTTTTTCCACTGGATGTTTTCTGCTCCTTTGTCGAAGATCAAGCGACTATAGGTGTGTGGATTCATTTCTGGGTCTTCAATTCTATTCCATTGGTCCACTTGCCTGTCCCAGTGCCAATATCATGCAGTTTGTAACATTATTGCTCTGTAGTATTCCTTGAGGTCTGGGATACATAATTCCCCAGAAGTTCTTTTACTATTGAGAATAGTTTAAGCTATCCTGGTTTTTTTGTTATTGCAGATAAATTTGAGAATTGCTTTTTTCTAACTCTGTGAAGAACTGAGTTGGGATTTTGATGGGAATTGCATTGCATCTGTATATTGCTTTTGGCAAGATGGCCATTTTAACTATATTAATCCTGCCAATCCAAAAGCATGGCAGATTTTTCCTTTTTTGAGGTCTTCTTCTATTTCCTTCTTCAGAGACCTGAAGATCTTTTCATATAGATCATTCACTTGTTTGGTTAGAGTCACACCAAGATGCTTTATATTGTTTGTGGCTATTGTGAAGGGTGTCATTTCCCTAACTTCTTTCTTAGCCTTCTTATCCTTTGGATATAGGAAGGCAACTGATTTGCTTGAGTTGATTTTATAACCTGCCAGTTTGCTGAAGTTGCTTATCAGTTGTAGGAGTTCTCTGGTGGAGTTTTTTGGGACACTTAAGTATAATATCATGTCATCTGCAAATAGTGATAATTTGACTTCTTCCTTTCCAATTTGTATCCCATTGACCTCCGTATGTTGTCTAATTGCTCTAGGTAGAACTTCAAGTACTATATTGAAAAGATATGGAGAGAGAGGACAGCCTTGTCTAGTCCCTGATTTTACTGGGATTGCTTCAAGTTTCTCTCCATTTAGTTTGATATTGGCTACCGGTTTGCTGTATATTGCTTTAACTATGTTTCGATATGGGCCTTGAATTCCTATTCCTTCCAAGACTTTTAGCATGAAAGGATGCTGAATTTTGTCAAATGATTTTTCAGCATCTAATGAAATGATCGTATGTTTTTTTTTCTTTGAGTTTGTTTATGTAGTGGATTGCATTGATGGATGTCCTTATATTGAACCATCCCTGCATGCCTGGGATAAAGCCAACTTAATCGTGGAGAATGATCGGGTTGATGTGTTCTTGGATTTGGTTGGCAAGAATTTTATTGGGTACTTTTGCATTGATATTCATAAGGGAAATTGGCCTGAATTTCTCTTTCTTTGTTAAATCTTTGTGTGCTTTTGGTATCAGTGTAATTGTGGCTTTGTAGAACGAGTAGGGTAGGGTTCCTTCTGTTTATATTTTGTGGAACAGTTTGAAGAGTACTAGTGTTAGGTCTTCTTTGAAGGTCTGATAGAATTCTGTACTGAAGCCATCTGATCCCGTGCTTTTTTGGTTAGGAGACTTTCTATGACCCCTTTTATTTCTTTAGTGTCTATGGGATTGTTTAGATGATCTATTTGATCCTGATTCAATTTTGGTGTTTGGTATCTGTCTAGGAAATTGACCATTTCCTCCAGATTCTCCGGTTGTGTTGAGTATAGGCTTTGGTAGTACGATCTGATGACTTTTTTTTATAATTTCCTCAGTTTCTGTTGTTATATCTCCCATTTCATTTCTAAGTTTGTTAATCTGGATACTGTCTCTGTGCCCTTTGGTTGTCTGGCTAAGGGTTTATCTATCTTGTTGATTTTCTCAAAGAACCAACTCCTGGTTTTGTTGATTCTTTGCATGCTTCTCTTTGTTTCTACTTGATTGATTTTAGCCCTGGATTTGATGATTTCCTGTCTTCTACTCCTCCTGGGTGAATTCGCTTCTTTTTGCTGAAGGGATTTCAGGTGTGTCATTAAGCTGCTAGTATTTTCTCTCTCCATTTTCTTTTTGGAGGCATTCAGGGCTATGAGCTTTCCTCTTAGCACTGATTTCATTGTGTCCCATAGATTTGTATGTTGTGTCTTCATTTTTCATTGTGTTCTAAAAAGTCTTTAATTTCTTTCTTTATTTCTTCCTTGACCAAAGTATCATTGAGTAAAGTATTGTTCAGTTTCCTTGTGTATGTGGGCTTTCTGTTGTTTTTGTTGCTATTGAAGACCATTTTTACTCCATAGTGATCTGATAGGAGTCATGGGATTATTTCAATCTTCTTATATTTGTTGAGGTCTGTCTTGTGACCAACTATATGATCGATTTTGGAGAAGGTACCATGATGTGCTGAGAAAAAGTTATATTCTTTTGCTTTAGGGTAAAATGTTTTATATATATATATATATATATATATAAACTGTAATTGGTCCAAAGCTTCAATTAGTTTCACTGTCTCTCCATTTAGTTTCTATTTTCCTGATCGGTCCATTGAGGAAAGTGCATTGTTGAAGTCACCCACAATTATTATGTTAGGTGCAATGTGTGATTTGAGCTTTAGTAAAGTTTCTTTTATGAAAGAGGGTGCTTTTGCATTTGGAGCATAGATGTTCAGGATTCAGAATTCTTCTTGGTGTGTTTTTCCTTTGACCAGCAAGAAGTGTCCCTCAGTGTCTCTTTTGATGACTTTAGGTGGAAAGTCATTTTTATCTGATATTAGAATGGCTACTCTGGCTTGTTTCCTGAGACCATTTGCTTGTAAAATTGTCTTTCAGCCTTTTACTCAAAGGTAGTGTTTGTCTTTGACACTGAGGTGTGTTTCCTGTATGCAGCAAAATGTAGGATCCTGTTTACTTATCCAGTCTGTTAGTCTATGTCTTTTTATTGGGAAATTGAGTCCATTGATGTTAAGAGATATTAAGAATAGTGATTATTACTTTCTGTCATTTTTGATGTTCTCTTTTATATTTGATTGGTTATCTTCTTTTGGGTTTGATGAAAGAAGGTTACTATCTTGCAATTTCCAGGGTGACATTTCCCTCCTTGTATTGGTGTGTTCCTCCTATTATCCTTTGTAGGCCTGGGGTTCCTCCCTGGCCTGTGGGAAGATATTGGGTAAACTTGGTTTTGTCATGGAATATCTTGGTTTGTCCATCTATGTTGATTGAGAGTTTTGCTGGGTATAGTAGTTTTGGTTGGCATTTGTGTTCTCTTAGAGTCTGCATGAGATCTGCCCTGGATCTTCTAGCTTTCATAGTCTCTGGTGAGAAGTCAGGTGTGATTCTGATAGGTCTTGCTTTATACGTTACTTGGCCTCTTTCTCTTACTGCCTTTAATATTCTTTCTTTGTTTAGTACATTTGGGGTTTTGATTATTATGTGATGGGATGTATTTCTGTTCTGGTCCAGTCTGTTTGGAGTTCAGTAGGCTTCTTGTATATTCATGGGCATCTCTCTCTTTAGATTAGGGAAGTTTTCTTCCATAATTTTATTGTAGATATTTGCTGGCCCTTTACGTTGTAAATCTTCGCTCTCATCTATGCCTATAATCCTTAGGTTTGACCTTCTCATTGTGTCCTGGATTTCCTGGATGTTTTGGGTTACAACCTTTTTGCATTTTGCATTTTCTTTGACTGTTGAGTCCATGGTTTCTATGGTATCTTCGGCATCAGAGATTCTTTCTTCTATCTCTTGTATTCTGTTGTTGATATTTGCATCTATGGCCCCTGATTTATTCCTAAGGTTTTGTATCTCCAATGTTGTCTCCCTTTGCAATTTCTTAGTTGTTTCTACTTCTGTTTTTAGATCCTGGATATTTTTGCTCAGTTCCTTCACTTGCTTGTTTTTGTTTTCCTGTAATTCTTTGAGAGATTTTTGTGTTTCCTCTTTCATGACTTCTGTCTGTTGATCAAAGTTCTCCTGTATTTTTTAAGTGATTTGCGCATTTCTTCCTTATTGGCTACTATCTTTTGACCCATATTCTCCTGAATTTCTTTAAGTGATTTTTGTGTTTCCCTTGTAAGGGCTTCTAGCTTTTGATCATTTTTTTCCTGAATTTCTTTAAGAGATTTATTTATGTCCTTCAAGATGTCCTGTAACAGCATCATGACCATTGATTTTAAATCCAAATCTTGTTTTTCTGGTGTTTTAGGGTATCCAGTACTTGCTATAAATTGAGAATTGGTTTCAGATGCTGCCATATTGCCTTGATTTCTGTTAGGAATGATCCTACATTTGCCTTTTGCCATCTAGATCTCACTGGTGTTACTTGGTCTTGTTGTCGATACAGGACTCACCAGTGCAAGCTGCCTCCCTGCAGCCGGCCTCCGGATGCACTGCTGTCCCACTGCACTGCTTGGGGATGGGGCATGTGGCCGAGTCTGCTCCCGATCCAGAGGTGGCGGTGGCGACTGAAAGGCTCCCGCCAGAGGCCTCTGGACCGGATCTTCAGCTCTCCTGGGTCAGACAGACTCACCAGTGCAAGCTGCCTCCCTGCAGCCGGTCTCTGGATGCACAGCTGGCCTTCTGCACTGCTCCGGGATGGGGCCTGTGGTCCAGGCTGCTCCCGATCCAGAGGTGGCGACCAGAAGGCTCCTGACACTATCTATAATTTATTTGTTTCCATTCTAACTATTGCCGCCTTCACAATCCTCCCTCCAAGAGTTCTTCACCGCACCACCTTTGCCTTTGCCTCCCACATCTCCTCCCCACAATCTCTCCACATACCTCTTCCTTGGGGCATTAAGTCTTTACAGAATCAGGTGCATCCTCTCCCACTGTGGCCAAACAAGGCAGTCCTCTCTTACATATATGCCTGGGCTCATTGACCAGCCCATATTTACTTGGTGGCTTAGTCTCTGGGAGCTCCCAGGGGTTCATGTTAGTTGATACTTTTAGTCTTCCTACAGTGTTACCATCTTCTTCAGTTCCTTCATTCCTTCCCTTAACTCTTCCATAGGATCCCTGACTTCATTCCAATGGCAGTCTGTAAGTATCTGCGTCTGTCTTAGCTGGTGGTAGAGCTTCTCAGAGGACAGCCAAGCTAGGCTCCTATCTGCAAGTACAACACGGCATCAATAATAGGTAAGTTTTGCTTCCCACCCAAGGGATGCATCCCAAGGTGGGTTGGTCACTGGATGGCCTTTCCTTCCATCTCTGCTCCATTTTGTACCTACATTTATTTTAGACAGGAACAAGTTTGGAGCAAAAAAAAAAATGAAGATAGGTTGGTTACACCATCCCTGCACTGGGAACTCTTTCTATCTACGGGAGGTGGGCTCTTCAGGTTCCATCTCCCCACTGTTGGGCATTTTGAGTAAAGTCACCCCAGTGAATCCTACGAACCTCTCATATCCCAGGGCTCTGGGACTTTCTAGAGGTTCCCCTTACCCCACTCCACCACCACAGCTGCATATTTCCATTCATCCTTCTGGCCCTTTAGGCTTCTCTCCTGTATCCCCCCTTACCTGACCCTGCTCCTGTCCCCCCCTCTCCCACCCAGGTCCCCCCATTCTTCTAGCTCCTGGGATTAGTGTGTTCCCCCTTCTAAGTGGGGTTCAAGCATGCTCACTTGGGCCTTCAGTCTTGTTAAACTTCTTGTGGACTTGTATTATGAATATTCTGTGCATTTTAGCTAATATCAGTGAGTACATACCATGCAGGTCTTTTGGGTCTATATTATCTCAGTCAGGATGATATTTTCTTTATTTATTTTTCTTTTATTGAATATATTCTTCATTTACAGTTCACATGTTATAACATTTCCTGGTTTCCCCCTCCAAGAAAACCATCAACCTCCCCTCCCACCCCCTGCATCCATGAAGATACCCCTCCACTCAAGCCACTCCCACCTACCCCTCTAGATTTCCCCATGCTGGGGTATCTATCCAGCCTTCATAGAACCAAGGACCTCTCCCGCCACTGATGCCCTACAAGGCATTCCTCTGCCACACATGTGCCTAGAATTATGTGTGCCCTTGGTTGATGGCTTTGTCCCTGGGAGCCCTTGGGGGTCTGGCTGGCTGACATTGTGGTTCTTTCAAAGAGATTTCAAATCCTTTCAGCTTCTCCAGTCCTCCCTCCAACTCCTTCTTTGGGGTACCCATGCTCAGTCCAATGACTGGCTGCTACCATCTGCTGGTATCAATAAGGCTCTGGCAGGGCCCCTCAGGAGACAGCCATAACAGAGTTCTTTCGGCAAGCAATTTTAGCATTCACAGTAGTGTCAGGGTTTAGTGATTGTTTATAGAATGAATCCCCAGATAGGACAGTCTCTGGATGGCCTTCCCTTCAGTTTCTGCCCCACTGTTTGTCTCCATAATTGTTCCTGCAAGTATTTTGTTTCCTTTCTCAGAAAAACCGAAGCACCCATACTTTGCTCTTCCTTCTTCTTGGGCCTCATGTGCTCTGTGAAGTGTATCTTGTATATTTTGAGCTTTTGGCCTAATATCCACTTATCAGTGAGTGCATACTATGTGTGTTCTCTTGTGATTGGGTTACCTCACTCAGGATGACATTTTCTAGTTCCATCCATTTACCTAAGAATTTCATGAATTCATTGTTTTTAATAGCTGAGCAGTACTCCATTGAGTAAATATATCACATTTTCTGTATCCATTCTTCTGTTGAAGGACATCTAGGTTCTTTCCATCTTGTAACTATTATAAATAGGGCTGCTATGAACATAGTGGATCATGTGTCCTTATTATATGTAGGAGTGTCTTCTGGGTATATGCCCAGGGGTGGTATAGCTGGGACCTCAGGTGTACTATGTCTAATTTTCTGAAAAATCACCAAAATGATTTCCAGAGTTTACCTGCATGCAATCCCACCAACAATGGAGGAGTGTTTCTCTTTCTCTACATCCTCTCCAGCATCTTCTTTCCCCTGAGTTTTTTCATCATAGCCATTCTGACTGGTGTGAGATAGAATCTCCAACCAAGAGGTTGTTTTGATTTGCATTTTCCTAATGAATACGGTTGTTGAACATTCCTTTAGGTGCTTCACAGCAATTTGAGTTTCCTCAGTTGTGAATTCTGGTTAGTTCTGTACCCCATTTGTAACAAGGTTATTTGACTCTCTGGAGACAAACTTCTTGAGTTCTTTGAATACATTGGATATTAGCCTTCTATGGAATGCAGGATTGGTAAAGATCTTTTCCCAGTCTGTTGGCTTCCATTTTGTCCTATTGACAGTGTCCTTTGTCTTAAGAAGCTTTGCAATGTTATGAGGTCCCACTTGTTGATTCTTGTTTTCAGAGCATAAGCCATTGGTGTTCTCTTCAGGAAATTTTCCTCTGTGCACGTGTTCAAGGCTTTTCCCCACTTTCTCCTCTATAAGCTTCAGTGTATCTGGTTTTACGTGGAGTCCCTTGATCTATTTGGACTTGAGCTTCATAAAAGAAGATAAGAATATGTGGATTTGCATTTTTCTACAGTCTGAATGCTGGTTCATCCATCACTAGTTGTTTAAATGCTCTCTTTTTGCCACAACAGCTGTGGCAGGATCCCCAGGGCCTGATCAGCTCCCAGGTACTGGCCAGTGCCACAACCCTCTGTGTACCAATCATCCAGACAGATGATCATTTTGACGTGTTCTTGAATTCAGTTGGCAAGAATTTTATCGAATATTTTCACATTGATATCCACTAGTGAAATTGGTCTGAAGTTCTATTTCTTTGTTGGGTCTTTGTGTGCTTTAGGTATCAGACTGTGGCTTCATAAAATGAGTTGGGTAGTGTTCCTTATGTTTCTTTTTTTGGAATAGTTTGAAGACTATATGTTTTAAGTCTTCTTTGAAGGTCTGGTAGAACTCTGCACTGAACCCATTTGGTCCTGAACTTTTTTGGTTGGGAGACTACTAATGACTGCTTCTATTTCTTTAGGAGTTATGGGATTATTTAGATCATTTATCTCATCCTGATTTAACTTTGGTACCTGGTATCCACCTAGAAAATTGTCCAGTACATCTAGATTTTCCATGATTGTTGAGTATAGGCTTTTGTAGTATGATCTGATGATTTTTTTTGGATTTCCTCAGAATCTGTTGTTACGTCTCCCTTTTCATTTTTGATTTTGATGATTTGGATACTGACTCTATGTCTCTGGTTAGTTTGACTAAGGTTTATCTATCTTGTAGGTTTTTTCAAAGAACAACTCCTGGTTTGGTTGATTCTTTGTATAGTTCTTTTTGTTCCTATTTGGTTGATTTCAGCCCTGAGTTTAATTATTTCCTGTCATCGTCTACTCTTGGGTGTCTTTGCTTCTTTTTGTTCTAGAGCCTTCATCTGTGCTGTTAAGCAGTTAAGGTATGCTCTTTCCAGTTTCTTTTTTTAACATGTGCTCAGAAATTTACTAGAAATTATTAGAGTGGGAGACATACAACAGATACATAAGCATTAGATACATGAGCATTTCTTATTTTCAATAATTCAGAAAAGAGTCACTACAACAATTTGCTGTGATTTGTTGGAGGCACTCAGAGATATAATTTTTCCTCTTAGCACTGCTTTCATTGTGCCCCTTAAGTTTGGGTATATTGTACCTTTATTTTCACTAAGTTCTAAAAAGTCACTGATTTCTTTCTTTATATCTTCCCTGACCAAGTTATCGTTGAGTAGAGTGTTGCTCAGTTTCCATATGTATGTGAACTTTCTGTTGTTTTTGTTGTTATGGAAGACCATTCTTAATCCATGGTGATATGATAGGGTGTATGGAATTATATCAAACTTCTTATATCTGCTGAGGTCTCTTTTATGACTGACTATATGGTCAATTTTGGAAAAGGTACAGTGAGGTGCTGAGAAGAAGGTATGCTTTTGTTTTAGGGTAAAATGTTCTATAGACATCTGTTAAATCCATTTGGTTCATACCTTCTGTTACCTGCACTGTTTCTGTTTTGTTTGTTTTCCTGATCTAGCCATTGATGAGTGTGGGGTATTGAGTTTCCTACAACTATTTTGTGGGGGAAGAATGTGCGCTTTGAGCTTTAGTAGTTTCTTTTATGAATGTGGGTGCTCTTGTATTTGGAGAATATTATGTTCAGAATTTAGAGTTCATCTTGGTATATTTTTCCTTTGAAGAGTACGAAGAGTGCTTCCTATCTTTTTTTGATTACTTTACATTGAAATTTGATTTTATTAGATATTAGGATAGCTGCACCAGATTGTTTCTTGGGACCATTTACTTGGAAAATTGTTTTCTAGCCATTTACTCTGAAGTAGTGTCTGTCTTTGTGCATGATGTTGGTTTCCTGTATGCAGGAAAATGTTGGGTCCTGCTTATGTATCCAGTCTGTTAATCGGAGAATTGAGTCCATTGATATTAAGAAATATTAAAGAGAAGGGATTGTTGCTTCCTGTTATTTTTGTTATTAGAGGTGGAGTTATGTATGTGTGGCTCTCTACTTTTTGGTTTGTTAAAAGATCAATTTCTTGCTTTTTCTTTTTTTATTTGATATATTTTTTATTTACATTTCAAATGATTTCCCCTTTTCTGACACCCCTCTCCACAAAAGACCCATAAGCCCTCTTCCCTTGTTTTTTCTAGTGTGTAGTTTCTCTCCTTTTGTTTTCATTTTGTGTTTTCATTTCAATATCCTTTTAAGGTCTGGATTTGGGGACATATATTGTGTGAATTTGTTTTTGTCATGGAATACTTTGGTTTCTCCATCCATGGTAATTGAGACATTTGCTGGGTGTAGTAGCTTGGGTTGGCATTTGTTTTCCCTCAGGGTTTATATAACATCTGCCCAGGATCTTCTGGCTTTCATAGTGTCTGGCAAGGAGTCTGGTCTAATTCTGATAACTCTGCCTTTATATGTTACTTAAACTTTTTCCCTTACTGTGTTTAATATTCTTTTCTTATTTAGTGCATTTGATGTTTTAATTATTATGTAACAGGAGGAATTTCTTTTCTAGTCCAATCTATTTGGAGTTTTGTATGTTCATGGGCATCTCTTTCTTTAGGTTGGGGAAGTTTTCTTCTATAATTGTGTTAAAGACATTGACTGGCTCTTTACTTCATTCTCTTCTATACCTGTAATCCTTGGGATTGGTCTTCTCATTTTGTCCTGGATTTCCTGGATGTTTTGGGCTAGTTGCTTTTTGCATTTTGTATTTTCTTTGACTGTTGTGTCAATGCATTCTATGCTATCTTCTGCATCTGAGATTCTCTCTTTTATCTCTTGTATTCTGTTGTTGATGCTTTCATCCATGACTCCTGACTACTTTCCTAGGTTCTCTATGTTCAGAGTTGTTTCCCTTTGAGATTACTTTACTGTTTCTACCTCCATTTTTAGATCCTGGATGATTTTGTTGAAGTCCTTCTCCTGTTTGGTTTTGTTTTCCTGTAATTCTTTAAGGGCTTCTTCTACCTGTTTACCTTTGTTTTTCCGTATTTCTTTAAGGGAGTTATTTATGTCCTTCCTGAAGCCCTCCATCAGCCTCATGAGCTGTGATTTTTAAGTCCAAATCTTGCATTTTTGTTGTGTTGTGGACTTGTTGCTGTGGGAGTACTGGGTTCAGATGGTGACATGTTGGCTTGATTTCTCTTGGTAACATTACTGATATGCCTTTCTACATCTGGTTATCTCTGGTGTTATTTGATCCTGCTGTCTCTGTCTGGCACTTGTCCCTCCTGTAGGTCTGCAAGCCTGTCTCAGCACTCCTGGGTGACTGGCTCTCCCATGGCAAGAGTGCTGTGGCATATCCCAGATCCTGGGTGCAGGTGGAGCCTTGATGGACCCTGTCCCTGCTGCCCTGCCACTCCTGTGTTCCCTATTCTCCTGACCATACCTGCCTCCACATCTGCTGGAAAGAAAAAAATCAATGATGGTTCTTAAAATGCTTTAACATTCCTTGAAGCCCACCACCCACCAGAGGTAGTGAGAATGAAAGGATGTTAGGATACAGGGGAAGAGGACTTGTTTATAAAGGTTCTTTGGAGCAAATACCATCTGCATTGTCTGGAAATCAGCAGTTCAGTTCACAAGACAGCAGGCAGCAGAAGCTCAATCCAATTGAAAAGCCTTCATAGATATACCAAAAATGCAGTTCAGTAGAGTTGGGTTAGCAAAAGCAGTGACACGACCTAGCAGAGATATCCAGGCCTCTACCTTGGGACACATCAGCGGGAGGGACTAGGAGGAACACCAAGAGAAGATCTCAGCTGTGCCTCTCTCAGGAAAGCAAAGATCAGTAAAGACATGAGAGGCACAAGTATTGCACAGCTAGCTTTTTCTGCAAGCAAAGCTCTGTCTCTGTCACTCTGTGGAGTCCTATTTATACCCTCTATACATCAAGTGTCCTCCACAGGCCTTGCCTCAGCATGGCTATTGTGTCAGCAGTGCATCCAATCAGCCCAAGTCCACAGACTCCCAACAAAAGCAGCTCAGCTTCACAATGTAAGGTGGACCAATACATGAGTATCTTTACCAAAGAATCCTTCATTATGTGTCCTTCACATGCTTGCTTTAGCATAACTTCCTCTCTCCTGTGTGTGCTTCAGTGAAAGTTTCCTTCATGAGTCTGCCTTAGTCTTTCACCTATGTCCACTCCAGGAAATCATTATTTTCTGTGATTGCCATGCAACACAACTGACTCATCACTTAAGTTTCCACTTCAGTTGCCAAATCAAAACAAACACAAGTCAGGTACTGGAATGGTTGCATGCTGTAGCTCAGTGGTACATAGGGAATTTTTAATGCCTAGCACCTTAAACCAAAAAACAAGCGTTGTATTTGGTTGAGTCTCTGCTCACAACTTCTCAGTGCTTCAGTCTCTCAGCAATCCATTCTCCTTTGCCCCAATGCTGTCAATCACTCACCTATCTTCCTGTAAGTCACCCCAATACAGTCACTGGCTCATCATGCTAAACTTGGTGGAGCTGTTTATTTGGCCTGTTCCTGGGGCCCCTATATAGGGTGAACAGATGTGTGTATGTTCATAACTCCCTAGGAAAAGTCACACAGTAGACATATATCAGAGACAAAGAGAGACAGGGGGAGGTGAGAGAGATGGAGATGGTGGAAAAGACAGAGCTCAGAGGTGGAGCAAAAAGAGGGATGCATCAAAGGAAAGATCTGGCCAGCTCTAGATGAGACAATGAGAGTGAGGAGTAGGGAACAGGTCAGAGGCAGTTTCTGAGCAAGTGTTTGAGTCTGACTTAAGCAGGACACAGCAGTGCATACCTACAATCTCAGCACACTGGAGGTTTGGGCATTAGGGCTGTGAGTTGGAGACAAGCATGGGCTACAAACTAAGATCCTGTCTTAAAAATATATTAGACTCTAATAGTCTGTTTTATGCTGCCATACAGACTATCACAGACTGGGTAACATAATAGACTTTGCTTCTTGGTTGTTGGTGGGGAGTCCAGTAGCATAGGTTTAGCATCTGGTTATGATTTCGGTGCTGTGCTAAGAGTGGCATAGTATATGAGGTAGACAGTAATTGAGGAAGATACCTCACTGAGGAATTCCAGGCAGGGACTCTATCACTGAGCCACACCCACATCCCCTCACTGGGGGATTTTAGGCAGGAGTTCTACCACTGAG
This sequence comes from Apodemus sylvaticus, assembly GCF_947179515.1. Classification (NCBI taxonomy): domain Eukaryota; kingdom Metazoa; phylum Chordata; class Mammalia; order Rodentia; family Muridae; genus Apodemus; species Apodemus sylvaticus. The sequence goes on from NC_067472.1 coordinate 188,208,285, forward strand.
CCATGCCCCTAAACCTGGCTGGGTGATTCTAGGCAGGGACTCTACTACTGAGCCACACTCCAGCTCCTCACAGGGGGATTCTATGAAGGGGCTCTACAACTGAGTGATGCCCCTGGCCCCTCACTGAGGGATTCTAGGCAGGGATTCTACCACTAAGCCAAGCCCCCAACTCCTCACAGGGAATTCTAGGCAAATGTTTTCTCTCAGAGGTAAATTATTTGTTTTTGCCTATTTTTTTGAGATAGGATCTGGTTTTGTAGTCCTGACTGGTCTTAAACTTGCATCAGCTCTTCAGGTGCCCAAATCCTGGGATTACGGGTTTCACTACTCCTGCCTCTTGACTTAAAAATGTTATACATACATACATACATACATATACATATACATATACATATACATATACATATACATATATATATACATTTGAATGTTTACTTACATTTATGTTTGTGTACTTTCTACCTATACATATATATGGCTCTCCTTTGAAGGTCAGAAGAAAATATTGGATTTTTGAAACTGAAGTAACAAATAATTTTCAGCTGTTACATGGGCAATGTCAACCATTCCATGTTCTCTGGAAGAGTATCCAGTGCTCCTAAGGACTAAGCCATTTATCCAGCCACTGATTTCTTCCTTTTTTCTTTTCCATTCTTACAAGTGTTTGCATTTCACATACTAGTCAAGATTAAACTATTTCCCAATGTTTGCATTGCTGTGTAATTTTTGCATAACTCTAAAAAAGTAGTTATGAAAAACTATTTATTATTTTGAATTAGCTGCACTGTTAATTTGGAATTTTCAGTGTATACATGAATTTAGATTTTTAAATAAGCAAATGGGTATCTAACAACACCTTTGGATGCTTTCATTGCCTGGCACAATCTGGTTTTCCTGAATGAACTGGGCATGCTCAGGATTAAGTACAATTGGGGCAAATCTGGGCTTCTCTTTCTTCCATTCACCCGAGCCTACCTGCACCATCTATTGGAAGACAAGAACTGGCTCATATTAAAGAAGTAAAACAGAGAATTTTGACATTCTCCCCAGAGTCACACACCACAGTCACTGACCTGCAGAGAGGAGCAGCAAGGTAGGGGTTCCCTTAAAAGCTCCATTGGTATCATGAAACTGCTCAGGTGGGAAAGAATCTGGGTCCCGGAATTGGTCAGAGCTATGGAGGATGGAGTGGAGCAATGGGAGAACTGTGGTAGAAGGAGCTGGCACAGATGATCATGGCTTCTCACCCAGAGATGTCACCTGGCTATGACCCCCAAACTGTAGGGTCTACCCAGTCTTAAGGACAGAGGGTGTAACAGTGTGCCTATGAGGTCTGCTCTCTTTATGGGTTCCTATAACCTTCTCTCTTTTCAGCATGAGCATAATTGTGACTATCCAATAAGTCATTGAAATACAGATTGCCTTGTCTTATAATGGGGGCCACAAATGACCTATAACCACACTGGCAGTGAATAACGTACCAAATGGCCAAGCACAGAGATGTTTTTAGCACGATGATGTCCTGTAGTGTCATGATTGTGTAGTTGATGGGGCTCACCAGGGTTGTTTATGAGAGAGAGAGAGAGAGAGAGAGAGAGAGAGAGAGAGAGAGAGAGAGAGAACTGCATATAGCTGGTACAGAACATGATTACAGTTTAAAAACTCCAAAACAAGGAATATAGAGATAGCCTACTGCCTAAAAGCACTGGCTGCTCTTGCAGAGGTTACTGGTTTGATCCCCATGTTGGCTTATAGCCCTATGTAACTCCAGTTCCAGGGGTTACAATCCTTCTGGCCTTTGTGGAGACTACATAGTCACACACACACACACACACACACACACACACACACACACACTCCACAACACACACACACACACACACACACACACTCCACAACACACACACACACACACACACACACAGCACTCGGCACAGGCACAGGCACTCAGGATGACAGAACAACCTCAGACTGTGCCATCCCCTCACCCTGTCCCCAGCTCCTTAAATTTGCTGTGTTTCCCTCAAGCTATCTTTAGCTTCCCACATCTCTGTGCGCCCCTCTGTGGCACCAGGTACTCCCAGAGCACCTACAAAATGCCAGTTTCTGTGCTTTCCAGCACCCATTTTTACCTCACAATGCATCTCTGCCATTAGCATCTTTCCATTTTCCAGAGGAGGGAATTTAATTGAACTGAGATGAGGACTCAGGTTGTCAGAATTAAAAAATCAGTGCTTTCTTGTGACTTACAGGCATTTCTTGGAGTGAGTCCATTAAACAGCTATAGGGGATGTAGAGACGAATTCACCAGTGGAAGAAAAGTTTAGAAGCCGAATCTTGGAGCTACTGTTGGCCTCTTTCTGTCTCAGGAAGCCCGCCCTTCCTTCCTTCCTTCCTTCCTTCCTTCCTTCCTTCCTTCCTTCCTTCCTTCCTTCCTTCCTTTCTTTCTTTCTTTCTTTCTTTCTTTCCTTTCTTTCTTTCTTTCCTTCTTCAATCCTTCCTTACTTTATTTCTTTCTTATTTTATTTATTTACATTTGAAATGTTGTTTCTTTCCCTGTTTCACCTGTCCAAACTCCCATCCTATCCTACCCTCCCCTTCGCCTCTATGTGGCTGTTCTCCTACCAACGCTCCCATTCCTGCCTCACTGCTCTAGTGTCCTCTTATGCTGGGGCATCGAGCCTGCACAGGACCAAGGGCCTACCCTCCCATTCATGCCCAACGAAGCCATCCCCTGCTACATATACATCTGGAACCATGGGTCTCTCTATGTGTAGTCTTGGTTCGTGGTTTAGACCCTGGTAGCTCTAGGCAGTCCAGTTGGTTGATATTGTTGTTTTTCATATGGGGCTGCAATAACCTTGAGCTCCTTCAGTCCTTCCCCTAACTCTTTCATTGGGGTCCTTGGGCTCAGTCCGATGGTTGGCTGTGAGTATCTGCATCAGTAGTGGTTAGATGCTGGCAGAGCCTCTCAGAAGACAGCCATACCAAGCTTCAGGAAGCCATTTCTAATGCCCATTACCAGTGTTCATTCTGGGGTTAATAAGTCTGTTTTTACCAAATAACCCTATTAAAAAATGGAGTACAGAGTTAAACAAAGAATTTTCACCTGAACAACTTTGGATGGTGGAGAAACATCCTAAAAAATGCTCAACTTCATTAGTCATTAGGGAAATGCAAATCAAAACAACCCTGAAATTTCACCTTACACCAGTCAGAATGGCTAAGATTAAAAATTCAGGAGACAGCAGATGTTGGCGAGGATATGGAGAAAGAGAAACACTCCTCCACTGCTGGTGGGGTTGCAAATTGGTACAACCACTCTGGAACTCAGTCTGGTGGTTCCTCAGAAAACTGGGCACCTCACTTCCAGAAGATCCTGCTATACCACTCCTGGGCATAAACTCAGAAGATTCCCCAGCATGTAATAAGGATACATGTTCCACTATGTTCATAGCAGCCCTATTTATAATTGACAGAAGCTGGAAAGAACCCAGATATCCCTCAACAGAAGAGTGGATGCAAAAAATGTGGTATATATACACAATAGAGTACTACTCCACCATTAGAAACAATGAATTCATGAAATTCTTAGGCAAATGGATGGCGCTGGAGAACATAATACTAAGTGAGGTAACCCAGACTCAAAAGATGAATCATTGTATGCACTCACTAATAAGTGGGTGTTAACCTAGAAAACTGGAATACCCAAAACATAATCCACACATCAAATGAAGTACAAGAAGAACGGAGGAGTGGCTCCTTGTTCTGGAAAGACTCAGTGGAGCAGTATAGGGCAAAACCAGTACAGGGAAGTGGGAAGGGTTGGGTGGGAAAACAGGCAGAGGGAAGGGGACTGGTGAGACTTTCGGGGAGTGGGGGTCTAGAAAAGGGGAAATCATTTGAAATGTAAATAAAAAATATATCGAATAAAACAAAAATTAAAAAATATTAGCCCAGAAGAACTGAATACCAAAAAAAAAAGAAGAAGAAGAAGTCTGTTTCTTTTGAGATAGGGTGTCTATAGCTCAGGGTACCCCAGAATTCCCTACATAGGCACCGTGCCTGGGCTATGCTGTGCTGGTGATGGAACTCCATGCCTTCTGGAAAGCGTTGAACCTCATGCGTAGCCCAATATACCTATGTATTGTCAGTAGACATGTCTCATTGTTGCTTACCCATCCATGGAACCCCTAGAACACTCTCTCCTCACCTCTCAATGTCTTGTCTACCCTTCTGCTTCTCGCTTATTAGGTTTGTCTGTCTGTCTCACATTCTATATTATCAGGCTCTTACAACAGACTAGGTTTGACACTTGACTTCTAGACCATAGTGGGCTGAGAGGCAAAGTGTCAATCTCTCTGTGCTTCCCTATTTCCACCAACAAGATAGGGGAGCACAGTAGTAATTTATTTTTCCTCACTTAAAAGATTAGTTCTTTGAGAATTCCATACAAGGTAGTATTTTAATCATGTTCACACACCAGAGACAGTCCCTCCTAGAACAGAGGATTTCAACCAGTGGGTTGCAACACCTGTGTGTGTGTGTGTGTGTGTGTGTGTGTGTGTGTGTGTGTGTGTGTGTCTAAGTGACCCTCTCTGAGGGTCACATATCAGATATCCTGTGTATCAGATATTTACATTAAGATTTATAACAGTGGGCTTTAGAGATGGCTCAGCTGTTAAGAGCACTGACTACTATTCTAGAGGTCCTAAGTTCAATTCCCAACAATCACATGGTGGCTCACATCCATCTGCAGTGAGATCTGATGCCTTCTTTTGTGTGTGCCTGAAGACATTTACTAATAAATAAATCTTTAAAACAAGATTCATAGCAGCAGCAAACTTACAGCTATGAAGTAGCACCAAAATTAATTTTATGAATGGTCATTAGGAAACATGAGGACTGTATTAAAAGGTCGCAGCATCAAGAAGGTTGAGAGCCACTGTATTAGAAACACACTCCTCTAACCATTCAACTCTGTGTCTTCTTTTTCACTTCTTAAAAACCCTTCCAGTCCAATTTGGGAAGCAGCAGTCTTATGTCCAGGGAGAACTTGGTGGGTTATACTGTGTGAAAGGTGTCTTGCTTTCCCATCATGTTCCCCAAGCTGGAGTGAGGATCTGAGCTATCCAGTTAAAGATTAATGTTGTGGGTTCACAAAATCCAAGGGGGCATTTTGCCAAGTCCTTACATGGGCAAAGATCAGGTGTACTCTGCTGGTCCTCTCTCGTGGGGACAGAGGAGTATGTACTGTCTTTCTCTGACCTCCCGACCTCTGGTTCAGCCATCTCCACCCTGTCCAGCACTATCAGTAACAAGTGTGTTTGCCTCTGCAAGCTTATCACTTGCTTATATCCCCTTACTTGAACGATCCCCTTCTCCCACCTGGTTCCTTACCAGCTACTTAACCTCTGTGATGTTCTATGAGAAAAGCTCACATGTAAAGTGTAAAAGCCACACAGAACAGAAAACATGCAATGTTGGTCTTTCTGGGTCTGGGTAACCTCACCCCAGATGATCATTTCTAGTTTAACACAGTTACCTGAACATTTCACGGTTTAATTTTTTAACTGTGGGGTAATATCTTATTGTGTAAATGAAACACATTTCATTATCCATTCATCACCTGATGGGCATCTTGGTTTAGTTCGAATTTCTGGCTGTTATGAGGAGAGCAACGATGGACATGGATGAGCAAGTATCTGTAGTAAAATGGAGTCCTTCCGGTGCATGACCCCAGCCCCCCAAGAGTGGTGTAGCTGGAGTGCTGGAGTCTTGTGGAACTTGTTGAAAAACCACCACAGAGATTCCTACACTGGCTAGACCAGTTTGCACTCCCATCAGCCATTAATAACTTCCCCAGTATTCCTGAATCCTTAACAGCATCTGCTGTCATTCCCTTTATTAATCTTGGTCATCCTGGCTGGGATAAAACGAAATCTCACAATAGTTTCGTCTCCCTCTTCCTCTTCCCCCTCTTTGTACTTTTTCTTTTTTCAGTGAATATTGATTTTTTTTTAATATTTCACACTGTAGAATTTCACTTTATTCTTTTGTGTGTGTGTTTGTTTCTTTTCTTTTTTATATGATATATTATTTATCTACATTTCAAGTGATTTTCACTTTCCTGGATCCCCCCCTCCCCAGAAATCCCATAAGCCCTCTTCCCTCCCCCTGTTCCCCAATCCACCCCTTCCCACTTCCCTGTCCTGGTATTCCCCTACACTGCTGCACTGAGCTTTTCCAGGACTGGGGGCCACTCTTTTCTTCTTCTTGGGCACCATTTGTTATGTGCATTGTGTCTTGGGTATTCCAAGCTTCTAGGCTAATATCCATTTATCCATTTATGCATGGTGAGTGCATACCATGTGTGTTCTTTTGAAACTGGGATACCTCACTTAGGATGATGTATACTGCGGTCCTCTGGAAGTATCATTCCCAGTTTTCTGAGGAACTGTCAGACTGACTTCCAGAGTGTTACTACAAGCATGCAATCCCACCAGCAGTGGAGGGGTGTTCCTTTTTCTCCACATTCTCGCCAGCACTAGTTTTCTCCTTACTTTAACACAAGACACATTGAAACTAATAGAAAAGAACCTGGGGAAGACCCTTGAGGACATGGGCATAGGGGAAATTTTCCTCAAGAGAACACCAATAGCTTATGCTCTAAGATCAAGAATTGACAAATGGGACCTCATAAAACTACAGAGTTTCTGTAAGGCAAAGGACAAAATGGCAACCAAAAAATTGGGAAAAGATCTTTTATCAACACTACATCCGACAGAGGGCTTATATCCAAGATATAAAAAGAACTCAAGAAGGTAGAGTCCAGAGAGCCAAATATCCCCCTTAAAAGTGGGGTACAGAGCTAAACAAAGAATTTTCACCTGGGGAATATCCAATGACCGAGAAGGACCTAGAGAAATGTTCAACATCCTTAGTCATCAGGAAAATGCAAATCAAAACAACCCTGAGATTTCACCCTCTTTTCTTTAGAAGAGATTATCTTGAAGCAGCCTCTGGCTCTCACAATGTCCCTGTGATGTTCCTTGAGCCTGAAGAACAGAGATTATTTTTAAGTGTATTTATCGGGAATGCATGCACCACAGTTGATCTCTGCATTTGAGTAGCTGAATCTTTCTGTAAAGCACAAAGGAGCTTCTTTGATGAAGGGTCAGAGATGCACTTACCTGTGGAGATGTTTGATTTTTTTTAAAGTAACTTATGTGTTTGAATGTTTTGCCTGCATGTAGATATGTGCACCACTTGCATGCCTGGACCCTACAGAGGCCAGAAAAGGGTATTAGGTCCCCTGAGAGTGAAATTACAGTCAGTGGTGAGACACCATGTTGGTGCTAGGAAAAAAGCTCAGGGCCTTGGGAAGATCAGCCACTGTTCTTAACCTCTGAGCCATCTTTTCAGCCCTGTTCCCCACTCTGCATCAAGTTTATAATATGTATGAAAGGAAAATGTATGAAAAGGATAGCCCAAGGGTCCAGGGTGTTCTCTTCTACTGGAGGGTTGTCATGTGTCACATAAAGTGGCACAATGTCATCAAAAGTCATAAATCAAATGTGTAATCTATAAAGGGCAGACACTGTGAATCCTGAAGCAGTAATGAAAATGGCAAACAGCTAGTAATCACAGTGGAGCCATAAAGGCGCCTGATAAGTTGAGTATTTATACTTTTTTAAGCTTTATATTAGTATCAATGGCAACAGAACAGTTACCTGTGGCTAACAGGAAAGATTATAAAATGGAATCATAAACAATACTTAAGACAAAGAAGATAAGAAAAGAGAAAAAAGAAAGGGAGAGAACATATGGGACAAATAAATGGCATTTAGACTTACACACAATAATGTCTGTACTCATTGGATACAAATTAAATCTACTAAAAGCAGTTCCTGTGCATATAGTGTTCATTATAATTACACCTAAAGAGGCAGTAAGTTGTAAAGGGAGCACAGAATGAAGGAAACATATCAATGTGGTAGGTGGTGTCAATGCCAATGTACCATTGACATTGCCTACTGTTTGCTAGGGTGCAGCTTTGGAACTGTCCCCTTGGTTGTGAAATTTCTAGGGGAGTCATGAACAGATGTGTATTAACCCCACACAGGGGAGCACAGCAACAAAATTTTTAACTGTTTCTGCTTCATGAAACACTGAGTTTATTGGAGGTTACTCCCAGGAGCACAAGGAATTCAAAGACAGTTGTATTCCCACCACCCCTTCCCAAACCCAGCCTGGCACCAGCATGTTTCATCAAGGCTGCATCCTCAGTACCAAATGCAGGCAGTATCAGTGGAGCGATCCTCCATCCAGATCAGAAGCTGCCTATTGCTTACATAACTTCAGAGAGGGCTTTATGAGTTCTATAACTTTTTGAGTTTTCTGAGCCTCGTGCCTTTCCATAGCTCCTGTGTTTCTTTCTTCCCTCCTTCCAGGAGAGAATTTTTCAAGTCACAGGAAATAGCTATATAACATGTCTAAAGACTCTTGTGTTTAAGGCTTGGTCCCCAGGATGGTGCTATTGGAGGTGTGGGCATTTTGTGAAGAAGACTCAGTGGGAGGACTTCATGGTTGTTCTCACACTTAGTGAGCAGGGAGACTCCAGTCCCTTCTCTTCTTTTCTGGGTGTGGCTGTGTGGTGACTGGTTTTGATCTGCAACATGCTTTTAAGATGTGCTGAAAGCCCTGGATCCATCCTTGGGATCCTCAACTGAGTGAAAGGCACTGACCTTCACACATGTTAAACTGATTTAATACAGTTATAAAGACAATCTGGAGGAGAAATTACATTTCAGCAGACACTGCAGGAAGGTTGGGTATCCACACACCAAAGGAAGAATGTTAGTCCATGCTTGTTGTCATATGCAAATATTTCCTTGAATCACAAAGAGTAAGTGCATCACAACTGGAAATGGAACTCCAAACCATAAAACTTCTAGAAGTCTCTGACATTTGTCATTGGGTGTAGGGAAGACATTGGCCACATAATTCATGAAAATAAAGATAAATAGGACTTTACAGCTCTACAAATGATACTGTTGCTGGCCACTATGCTATAAATCTTCAATCCTGATATCTGGGAAGCAGAGGCAGGGATATCACCATAACTTTGGAGTCAGCCTGGTCTATATATCAAACTTAGGCTAGCCAGGGCTGCACACTGAAGGGAAATGTTTGTTGCAATTTGAGACTTGTCCTATAATCCGAAATGTTTGCTTCTGTGTCCATTTATCAACTTACTTATTATTCTAAAAAATGTTTAAGGAAGGGGCTGTGGCTCAGTTGATAGAGCGATTGCTTAGCACGCATGGATCTGCGACTCAGTCCCCATAGCCTCATAAACTTGGAGGGGTGCCCTCTTGCCTCCTAGCATGTGGAGTTTGAGGCAGGAGGATCAGTTCAAGATTGCTTTAGTCTACAAAGCAAATTTGAGGTGCCCTCTTGCCTCCTAGCATGAGATAAAGACAGCTCATATAACATAGTGATGTTAATATCTTCCTCAGTTTTTTTCCATTTAATCAGTTAATTAAATTAATTTGAGAAAGAGTCTTTCACTTCAACTGAAACTCATCAATTCAGCTAGGCTGGCTAACTGGCTAGTGAGATCCAGGTATTTTTCTCCCTCTGACTATTGCCTTCAAATCGTGGTCTTGCAGATATGAGCTCATATCGAATCAGTGCCTAGCTTTTATGTGGATACTGGGGACCCAAACTCAGGTCCTTGTTCTTTTGAGGGAGGTACACTTCTTACTGAGCTATTTTCCAATCTCTTCTTGAACTTTTCAGTAACTTTTAAAGACTACAAAGCAATGGATTTCATGTCGACATTTTCATACATATCACACTTGACTCCTCGACTACCCTTTCTCTCTCTGTAATGGGAACTGAAGCTATGGTCTCATGCATGCTACACTGGTGTTATACTACTGAGCCCCAAGTCTCTCACTGCAGTCAGAGTCTAGGTGACGAAGCTTGAATGAGAATGTTTAAATGCTTGACCCACACTTTCTGGAGTTATTAGTGAATGATTAGCAAATATGGCCTTTGGAGAGGTGTGTCACCAGGAATGGACTTTGAGGTTTCAAAAGCCCACACCATTCTCAGTTGTTGGTTCTCTCCCTCCCTATCTCTCTCCCTATCCCTCTCTCTCTCTCTCTCTCTCTCTCTCTCTCTCTCTCTCTCTCTCTCTCTCTCTCTCTCTCTCTCTCTCTCTTTCTCTCTCTCCTTATGCTTGTAGATAAAGATGCAAGCTCTTGACTATTGCTCAAGTGTCATGCCTGCCTGCTAACCATGCTCCTTGCCATTGTGGTCATGAACTGGAATTGCAAGAAATCCCCCAATAAAGTATAAGCTGCCTCTATAATGATGTCTCTTCACAGAAATAGAAAATAACTGAGATTCCAGGAAAATGATCCACCATTAGGGTATATCAAAAACTCAGCCTTCCTAATGCAGAAATGCTTGGGCTGCCCTGCCCATCTTTGGACTTCTCCTTTTTAACAACATTTCATTTCTCTTTAATGGAGAGAAAGGTGGAGGGAGAGGAAGCAGCACCCTTTTTGAGATGTTCAGCCAATGCCTGTCTGGATTCAGGACACAAGCTTGAAGAAGTGCACTCTGGTGACCTAGGACGAAGGTCAGAAAAATATGGTGATCTCAGGCACATAATCTGTACTTTCCTGACCTTGGAACAGTTCCACTATCAACTTGTCTGACACTAGGACCTTGCTCCTGCCAAGCTGGGTTATCTGGCACTGAACTTGGGCCATTATTCTAGCCAAGGACTTCCCATGGGAGCCATGAAGTACATTCCATGAAGTAACTGGCACAATGCTCACATTTTGGAGAAGTATGTTGCCTTCACTTTTAATAGACAGAAGTACAGAGAAGTTAAGAGACTTATCTAAGGTCACACTGTTGATTAGAACTACATTGTACACATTATAGCTACTTTCCAGAAATGACCATCAAGCACTTGAAATATTCCAGAAGTTGTAACACACATTTATAGACCCAGCATTAGAGAGACCAGAGGAGAACACTATGAGTTCAAAGCCAGCCTGGAATATATAGGGGGACATTGTCTAAGACACACAAATCAACCCATGGATTTAACATATGTGGTGGTTTGAACCTGTTTACTTCAGAAGTTGAGGCAAGTTGATCACTAGTAAAAGGCCAGTCTGAGCTATAAAGGGAGACAGAAAGCAGATGGCTGGATATGGTAGTACAAACCTGTAATCCTGACACTAAGGAAGCAGAGACAGAAGGACCAGGAGCCTGGGATGCACAGTAAGACTCTTTCTCCCAAATTCCTGCTACAAAGCAACTTAGAAGAAGGATTTATTTTCTCTTAGTTTTATTTCATGGGAGGTATGACATTTGGGGCTTAGGTCTAGATATGGGAGCTTATGGTTGTTCCTATATATTGCAGATGGAAGGAGGATGATAAGAAGCAGAAGGAGGAGGAGGAGGAGGAAGAGGAGGAGGAGAAAGAGGAGAGAAGAGACAGACAGAGAGGCAGAGAGACAGAGAGACAGAGAGATGCAGTAGAGTTGTGACTCATTAGGTTGCTTCCAAAAACCTACTTCTCTCTTGCAAGCTTTACCCCTAAGTGTCCTGCCACCTCCCAAATAATATCAGTTAGGCACATCATTCAAACATGAATATCTGAGGCAGATTTTACATTCAAAATAGAATACATTATGAATGGATCAATGCTATCACTGCAGTGGTGGGCTAGTTAAGAACTTTCAGTTTCCTTTTTAGTTTTCTATTTCCTTTTAACAGGAGGGAAGGTCAGAGAACTTCATGTGCTATGAACAGGATCGGGAGGATGAAAGGAACCATTTGTCATTAGACAGAGTGGTCACAGACTGTCTTAGTTAGGGTCTTTATTTCTGTGATAAAACACCATGGCAGAAAGCAACTTTGGAAGGAAAGGATTTATTTTGTTTGTAATTTACAGTTTATCATCCAAGGAAGTAAGTGTAGGAACACAACGCAGGAACCTGGAGGCAGGAGCTGATGCAGAGGCCATAGAGGCGGTACAGTGTCCATGGAGGGGTGCAGAAGCCATGGAGGTGGCAGCTTCTTACTGGTTTGCTGATCATGGCCTGCTCAGCTTGATATCTTATAGAACCCAGGACCACTAGCCCAAGGGTAGAATCTCCCACAGTGCATTAGGCCCTCCACCACCCAATCACTAATTAACAAAATGTTCTACAGATTTGCCTGCAGTGTGATTTTATGGATACATTTTCTCAATTGAAGTTCCCTCCTCTCAAATGGCTATAGCTTGTATCATGTTGACACAAAAGCCAGACAGCCCTGAGACCCAGGATCTCTACCCAGATCCTGAGCCACCTGCATCTCTACAAAGTTTCAGCCTCTCTCTGCCCCTGACTCCTGAGCCTCACTACTCCTGAATATCTTGCCTGGCCTTCCATCTCCTCCCCTTGTCTTGTGTGTGGCTATCATGGGCCAGAGAGTGAAATGGGGACTCTGGTGAAATTACATTTGCAGATTTTTCAAAGACCTGGGGCAGGGAATGAACAGATAGAGGCAAGCACAGGATCATTGGACACTATTCTTGTCAACTCAAACATAATCACATTTATATAGGACACAAAGGACATACATATTATAATTTAAGATTATACATGTTGTATACACCCCAGACATGTAAGAATAGACTAGCCAGCACATCTAGAAATACACATCTCTAAATTTATACCAGAAATGACCTTTCATGTATAAAAAGCATATAGCGCACACACAATCCTATGCCCTAGTAATTAAACAGACAAAGCTGAGCTGACAAGTGCACACCAAGCCCCATAAAAAAAGGCATTGCTCCCAGTGTCCTTTTGTCCTGTGTATCTGTTTCATGGTGTCCTTGCCAACATCAGTGCAGGTAAGGGAATAAGCAGGAAGATGTCATGGCTGTTCACACTTGGGACAATGAGAGACAGGAGGCAGGGACATCTGAAGTTACATAACTGAGTGGAGAGGCAGGTTCAGCATGAAAGATCCTGCTGCAGTGTGCACTGAAGTCAACATTGGTCAGACCAGGACCATGGAGCCGAGTGTCTTGCTCCTTCTTGTTCTCTTCATGGGCTTCTCGGTACTCTTAGTCAGGGGACACCCAAAGGCCTGTGGCAACTTCCCACCAGGACTGTGTGCCCTGCCTTTCTTGGGCAACCTCTTGCAGATGGACAGAGGAGGCCTCCTCAATTCCTTCATGCAGGTGAGATGCTATGCACAGGGCCCTGTGTCTCCTCTTGGAGATCACTCAGCTGGAAGAGCAAGGGACTCCTTCCATGAGGTAAGATCAGGTGGGAAGGTTGCTGACAGGTGGGTGAGATGCTGATTCATGGTGGATGGTGCTCAGATAGACAAGTAAGTCGTGCTATGTTGGAATTGTGTGGGATACTGTATTTGGAGTGCAAGAGGGTTTGAGGTGTAAGCATGTAGAATTTCTCTCCTTGGAACTTGTTTGTTACAGAAGAAAAGGAAAAACATCAGAAGCATCAACATCAAGGTTTGCTTCTGCCAGCAGGAGATTAGCCTGAGGTGTTCTAGGACAAAGGGGAAGGTAGGCAGGACAGGAGGCGGGGTGGGGAGGACTGCTTATCAGTTTATTCCAGCAGCTGGCTTGGCATTACCTACAAGTCTCTATATTGACACATCACATACAGGCTCTCATGATTAATTACTTACTAATAATCAGCATCCATGATCCAACTTTCAGGAGAGGTGAGGATGTGATTATAAGTTTTGTCCCTTTGTGTGAACAATGGCTATGAAGATCACACTCTTGAACCCTGTATTTGTTACCTGCTGGATTCCCCCCTCCCCAGCACCAATGGCAAAATCAGTTATGTTAATTTATTTTTTCGAGACAGGGTCTCCCTTTGTGTTGTTTTTAGTTTGGCTCTCAACTCATGATTCTCTTGTGTTATCCTCTGGAATGACAAATGTGTCATCACCCTGCCACAGGTGTTCAAACACATGCCACCCACACCTGAGAAAGGTCAAGCCAACATCCTATCTGATTTATTGCAAGAAATCCATTGACAATTCAATGTGCACATATACTGAATTTTTGTCATCTATGACCCCTCCTTGCCCTCTCTCTCCCACAGAAACCCTTCTTTTCCCCAACATATCCCTTCCTACTTTGATGTCCCTTTTTGTTTTTACCCACTGAGTTTAGTTAGGTTTCCTCAGAGTCAGTTGATGTGTGGTTTATTTCTTGGAGATCACTTAGTATGAAGAGAAAGAATGGATGCCTTCTGGACTCTAGGTTCACATGAGAGGGTTGGTGAGTGAAAGATGAGATGCTGACAATTTCATGACCATAATCAGTAGCTGTTTACAGGAACATGCACTCAGGAGTAACTATACCACGAAGGTTATCAACTCCCTTCCATTACCAGCACCACCACTGCCCACAGACCCACAGTGAGTGGTGGTAGCATCCACAATGCTGCACCTTTCCCTGCAGTGAAGGTGATCATTTTTCCCATTAATTAATTAACATAGTCAAAGGACACCCAAAGTCCCATGACAACTTCCAAGTAATTAATAAATCAATCAACAAATTAATTAACGTATTTGTTAATTAATTGAGTACAATTAATAACTTGGATATCTGTCACATCAAGTCTATGTTGGGCTAGGCACACGCTCTTCCTCTGCAGTCAGATAAAGCAGTCTAGCTAGAAGAACATATTCCACAGGCAGGCAATAACTTTTGGGATAGCCCCTGCTTCAGTTGTTCAGGACCCACATGAAGACTGAGTGGCACCTCTGCTACATATGTACAGGGAGGCCTAGGTCCAGCCTGGGCATGCTTTTTGGTTGGTGATTCAGTCTCTGAAAACCCCAAGGGTCTAGGTTAGTAGACTCTGTCTTCTTGCTGTGGAGTTTCTATCCCCTTTGGGATTCTCAATCCTTCCCCATCTTTTCTATAACCTTTTCTCAACCTCCATACAATGTTTGGCTGTGGGTCTCTGGGTCTGTTTTAGTGAAATGCTGGGTGGAGTCTCTCAGATTACAGTTAAGATAGTCTTTTCTCTGCAAGTATAACAGAATATCATTAATAGTGTTTTGGGATTGGTGTTTGCCCAAGTAGGGCAAGTTGGTGTCAAGTTGGGCCAGTTATTGGTTGGCCATACTTAGTCTCTGCTCCATTTAGTGACAGTGATATTAATGTTATAGAAACACGGGGCTCTTAGGGTCAAGGAAATGTGCAGTTGGCAGGAAATCAGAGCGTATACCAACTCTGATGTGATGGTCTGGTTTCCTTACTAACCATTTATTTTGAACAATAAAGAATCCCATGCTCAACTGCTTAGCAGTAATTGTGGCAAGATCAGAGAGTAGAGCTCCCTCCCTGACACCCAAGAGGTGACAATATGGTTATATACTTAGAATAAACATATAGAAGTTTTTAGACATGTTATCTGTTCACCTGGATGATACAGAATACAGGCATAAGAAGAGGATGTTTTCTCCTAAGTTTTATTCTTATTTTATGTGCATGCGTGTTGCCTACATGTGTACCATGTGCATTATTGGTGCTCAAAAAGAGTGTAGGATCCCCTGGAAATGAATTATAGGTTGTAAGCACCAAGTGGGTGCTGGAAATGGAACCCAGGACCTCTGAATGAATACCAAATGCTTTTAAACATCAAACTATCTTTCTAGTCCCCACCGTAATTGAGTTTTAACATCATCAGAGGGTCCGTAATGGTTTATATGAGACTCATTCACATTTCAAATAGTATCCCACTTACTGGTTACCCCCTTCACACATACCCCATTGTATGGTATTCCACTTCCCAGCTACCCCTTCATCAACTCTTACCCCAAATTTGCCCTCTCCCTCTCCCTTGCCTGTATGAGAATGCTCCCCACCCACCAACATTATCCTTCACCCTTCCAGCATCCCCCTACTCTGGGGCATCAAACCTCCCCAGGACCAAGGGTCTCCTCTCCCTCTGCTGTCAGGAAAGTCCATTCTCTGCTACATATGTATTTGGAGCCATGGATCCCTCCAGTATACTCCTTGGTTGCTGGTCTAGACTCCTGTATAACTGGGTGCTGAGGCCAGCCTATGCTGTTCTTCCAATGGAGTTGCAATTCCTCTCAGCTCCTCCAGAGCATTTGCCAGGTCCCTAACCAGGTTCCCTGATTCAGTCTGATGGTTGGCACCAAGCACCCACATCTTCACTGGTCAGTTGCTGTTCAGCCCTTTTCCCAAAACTGCCACACTATTTTCCTTTCAGCAAATGCCTCTGGACAATGGGAACAGTGTTGGGTTTGGTTTCTGCCGACATGATGGACCCCCAGTCCCTGGTTTGCCCTTCTTTCAGTCTTGGTTCCACGTTTTGTCCCTGTTCTTCCTTTGGACAGGAACATGTCTAGGTTAAAATCTTTGAGATGGGTGGGTGGCCCCATCCCTTGATCAGGGGCTGTGCCTATGGTTCTATCTTCCCTTCTCTGTGCATATCTCATCCCAGTTGTGTCCTGGGAGCCTCACATGTCCCTGGTGTCTGGGACCCTCTAGTGACTATCTCCAGTTCCTCATCAACCCCTGGTACATATTTTTGTCCAATTTCCAGACCCTCTGTACCTCTCTCACATCTCTTCCAGTTCCTGATACTGTCACCATTATTTCCTCCCTCTCCTTTGTCCTTCCCTGGTTCTCCTCTCCTTCCACCTCCCACAATCATGTAGTTTCCCCCTCAATGCCATTATTATTATTTATTATTATTATTGTTATTGTTGCTGTTGTTGTCTGTTTGAGTATATGTGTACGTTGTGTGTGGATGTCTGCACCCATTACATGGAGGTCAAATGGGGCCATTCTTCACCTCTATCACCCTCTGTCTATTCCTTTGACGCAGAGTCTTTCCCTGAACCTGGTCCTGGCATTCTCTCAGCTAGGTGGGAAACTGGCAATACCCACCTTCCTGTCTCCACTTCCATTTTTGACCTGGTCCTCAGGAAAGGAAGGGTGGCCAGGGCCAGCCTATTTACCAACCTGTATCTATGTGTTTTTTAACAATTTAACAATATCTGTGCTGGCTAACCCCAGTTCTGGTGCCTTTATGCTTGGCAGCTTCGAGAAAAATATGGAGATATGTTCACGGTGCACCTGGGACCAAGGCCTGTGGTCATGCTCTGTGGGACAGACATCATAAAGGAGGCCCTGGTGGGCCAAGCTGAGACTTTCTCTGGCCGAGGGACGATTGTTGTGGTTGAGCCAGTCTTCAAGGACTACGGTAAAATTCTCAGAGGTTGGGATGAGGTAGGGTGGAGAATGGGCACAGAGAGAGGTGATTCTGAAAGAGGGGATGGTAAAGTCTAGGGAAGGACCCAGGTTTGTTTGAATTTCCTATGTGGCCCGCCCACCCATGCTTCCCCTACGTTCTCAGATGTGATCTTTGCCAATGGGAAACGTTGGAAGACCCTTGGGAGATTCTCTCTGGCCACCATGAGAGACTTTGGGATGGGAAAGAGGAGTGTGGAGGAGCGGATTCAAGAGGAAGTCCCATGTTTGGTGGAGGAACTGCGGAAATCCCAGGGTGAGTCTGGGAGAATGGGCATGAAGGAAGATGGGAAAGCCAAGACACAAGTGCACAGCCAAAGAAAGAGAAGGATACATCCATGGGTAGACACACACACACACACACACACACACATATATACACATTCACATACATACACATAAACATATACATACACACATACTCACACATAAACACATACTCACACTTAAACATACACACACACAAACACACATACATTCATTCACACACATACACACACTTATACATAAATACACATGCACATGCACATACACATGTACACCCACACACAGACTCACATACACATATACACATATACATGAACACTCACATACACATAAACAAACACATAAACATATGATACACTCACACACATTCACACACACATTTACTCACACACACAAATATACACATAAACATACACATAAACATATACTCACACATAAACACTCACACATAAACTTAAACTCACACACACAAACACACACATATTCACTCACCCTCATTCACATGCATATGCACACTTTCACATAAATATACATGCACATACACATGCATACCCACACCCACACACACACAGACTCACACACCCATATATACACATACTCACATTCACACACACACATACTCATAAACACACACATAAACTTATGATAGTCACACACAGAGAAACACACACATCCACTCACACACATAAATTCACATACATACACATAAATACACATGCACATATGAATATACATGAACACACACAGAAACACACACAAAAGCATATACTCATTCACTCATACATGTAAACACACAAAAACATACACACAAACATACACACAAACATACACACACTGTGGGGAGAGAGAAATCCATAAAAACAGGGAAAGAGACATGAATTCCACAGTGTCCAAGAATAACTCAGAGAAATAGATTGTGTGATTAGCATGCTGGTTCTTCCATTCAAGGAAATGGATGCCTAGTTTAAGATTATATTTCAGTCAGGCATGGTAGCACAAGCCTGTCATTGCACTGTTCAGGGGGTTGAGAAAGAATAGTGAGAAATCCAAACCCAGTCTGGCTATTCCATCAACTCTTGTCTCCAAAAAGAAAAAGCTGATGCTGTGGATGTGCAGGCAGCTCAGTCTGATTCCCAACTCCACAACACTGGCAGAGTAATACACGTCATCATAGTGTACCTGATGTAGAGGCTGGAGCTTAGGGATTAGAGGACATCCTTGCCTTTATATGGTGTTCAAGGTCATCACGGTTACACAAAACAAGCCCAAGGCATTGTCTATGCCCAATGCATGTGTGTGAAGCAAGGAAATGAGTTTTCTCCTTGTGGATATACTGATTTGTGGGGAGTGAACAAAGAGGCCAGGTGGGGTGACTGACTTTGTGGTAATTGCAGGCTTTTCTGGGCACTTTTTAAAACTTCCTAACAGGGGCACACTGGTGGTGACATAGTGTTAGGTTCACACTGCTGTCTGTTATCTCTTAAGATTTCTCAGGAGACCTTGAGATGTCCCTGCAGAAGCTGGAAGGGAGAAGAAGGAATCAGGAGTCTAAGAAAAAAAGACAGGAGAAGGCAAGGTGACACAGAGACAAGGTGGTTGAGCTAGAACCAGAGGGACAAAAAAATGGAGCAGGAATAACCGAGGAGGGGCTACAGAATGGGAGGGAGTAGGTAATAGGTGAGGGGAGGGACAAAGAGAAAAAGATAGAAATACTGCAAGTCTTTTAGACTGGAACACACAGCCAGGTAAAGACGGATGAGCATCAGGGGAAAACCTGCAGAGCAGTCACAAGACAGACAGCTGAGACCCAGAGATAGTAGCAGCAGTGGCCCAAGGTTGCTGCACTGACAACATCTCATAAGGACCCATTACAGAGCCTGGAAATCAAAGGCAGCAGGCAACAGGTGCTGATAGTTCTTGAACACCACAGAGTGTTGGATCAGAGAAGGAATGGAGGAACACCCACAGGTGAGAGACTTGTCAGTTCACACAGGCAATGCCACGAACCTTTCTTTGCACAATTCCTGACTGTGGGGGTTGCCTATCAGCTTCAAGTCACTGTGGTGATGGAGGGAAAGAAACAGGAAGAAGAGGAATAGCACGAAGGAGAGGGAAGAAAGGGGGCAAGGGAGGGGGGAAGGATTATTTGTCCTAGGGACAAAGGACTGCCTCTGGATAGACAGGACACAGATGTTACACATGGGCCAAGTGGTGATCAATAAAGGTAAAGGGGAAAATGTCATGTTAGGATAATTAAAATTGGGCATGTTAATTAGGTGAACTGAGGGGTCTTTTGATTGCATTGGTAGTCAGCCTCAGGTGGAGGAAGCAGCCAAATAAGGGAACTGACCTTGGCAGAGTAGCTTTAGAAATGGAATTCAATGGTTTTAGCAAGGAAGAGGGAATGGCAGAGAAGGGTGAGGCCTGCCAGAGTTCAAGTGTGCTAGTGCCCCTTCATTGATAGGATTTTATCTTATGCATAACATTAAATACATTAAAACTAAATAAAATGTATGCATTACTGAATGCAGGTCCTGGTGCATCCTAAGGGAGGCTTAGCAGCTCCTGCTATGCTTTGAGTAGTGAGGGGAGGAAGCAGCTTTCCAGGGATAGAGCCAAAGGCAATGTCCTTCAATTCTTGACACCATGTTTCCTGTCCTACCTCCCCGCCATCCAGGAACCCCTCTGGACCCCACCTTCATCTTCCAGTGCATCACGGCCAACATCATCTGCTCCATTGTCTTTGGAGAGCGCTTTGACTACTCAGACCGCCAATTCCTGCGCCTGCTGGAGCTGTTCTATCGGACCTTTTCTCTCATAAGTTCATTGTCCAGTCAGGTCAGTGGGTGGGAAAAGAGGAGCATCCAGGGCAGAGGAAATAAGAAGCTGCTTTGTGGATGAAGGAGAGAGTGTCTGAAGGATGAAGAAAGGCAGAGATGACATGGAGAAACAAGGAGGCAGAGACCAGGAGGCAGAGGGAAGGATGGTGAGCAAGGAGGAGGGACCTGAATGTAGCAATAATCCAGACAGTCATAAAGATAATGATGCCCCAGGGTCATGGCTGTGGCTAAGATGGTACAGGACTTGTCTATCATGAATTAACCCCTAGGCTCATCCCTAGCATGACATAAGCCAGGCATGGTGATACCATACATATATGCAACCCCAGTACATGAGCGATCAGAAATCACAGAAGTCTTTGGATAAGTATTGTGTTTGACAACAGTCTGAAAAAAATATGAGATATGATTAAGACCAAACCAAACCAATCCAAACCAAACCAAACTGATGGTTTAGGAGAGAGAAGAGAGAAAAAGAGAATAGAGAGTACAAGGCATGAGCGTGTTGAATAAAGATTCCCAGATTGTCTGATAGGATGCTGTTTGTATGTGCATCAGAACTAAAATGAAGGAACATGAGAAGATGAGCAAAGGAGAAAGGGAAGGCTGGGGGAGGGAAAGGGAAGGAGAGAATTTTTCCTGGGAAACCTAGGAACACAGCCTGCTTCCTGAGTGCTGATAGCTCCAGGTCACCTCCTGGGCCCTTCTTCTTACAGGTCTTTGAGCTCTCCTCTGCTGTCCTGAAGTACTTTCCTGGTATCCATAGACAAATCTCCAAAAACCTGCAGGAAATCCTTGACTACATTGTTCAGAATGTGAATAAGCACAAGGCCACCTTGGACCCCAAAGCTCCATGGGACTTCATTGATACCTACCTTCTGCACATGGAAAAGGTTAGTCCTGCATGAATGAGATAGGGGGTGGGTGAGAGTGAAGGATGGGTATGTGGTCAGAGAAAAATATGGGACGGAACAGAGGATGGTGAGGAGAGGTAGAAACAGTGGAGGAGATGAAGAACATCTGGACAAAATAGACTAGGGAACGGAAAGAGAATATGCAAAAGTAGAAAAGACCAAAAAGGAACAAAGAGTCTAGGAGACAGAAAATTATAAACCACCAAAGAACAAAGAAGAGAGAGAAGACAGAAGAAACCAAGGGACATTCTCTAGGGCTGAGTAATGTCCAGAGGTCCAGACAGTATGAGACAGAAGGACAGTGCCTAGAGATGTGTGTGTGCATGTCTTGCAAAGGTTCATTTACCCTTGACCCATCCTTCTCTCTCCCATCTGGAACCAGGAGAAGTCCAAGCACCACACAGAGTTCCATCACCAGAACCTCCTGATGTCTGTGCTCTCTCTCTTCTGTACTGGAACTGAGACTACCAGCACCACTCTCTGCTATGGCTTCTTGCTCATGCTCAAGTACCCCCATGTTGCAGGTGCAGCACAGCTGGGCAGTAGGGGGATTTTCTAGCTACTTTTTGCCTGTGGAAGTTTGAGTGGATGAAAGAAACATGGACCACTTACATCTCGAACTCTAAATGCTTTGTTCTACTTGTAAACTAAGGCAGTGCTGTGGGTGATGGGTCAGTGTAATCTCCGCTCACCCGGTTTTCTCTTCTATTCCACTTAAAGGTTGATCCTTCCTTCCCCCCTTCCTTCCGTCCTTCCTTCCTGCCTTCCTTCAATCTTTACCTCCATCTATTACTCATCTTTCTATCTATCCACCTCTTTGTCCTTCTACTTATTCTGTTCATTTACCCACCATTATTTGTCTATTCATCAATGAACCTTTCATGGCCTCTCCCTTCAGTCATCCTCACACAATTAAGCATCAACCTATCTAAAGACCTATTTACTCATATATCCTCTTACCTTTACAATAAACTCTTACTGACACTCGAATGCATGTAAACACACACACACACACACACACACCTTGAAACTTCCCAGTCAGCCATTTACAAATAAACTGATTAAATATTTGTGTATTTATTGATTCTTCAAACACCAAAGTAGGCATTTCACTAATTTATTTCAAAGAATCAATTTAATCATTGCTCCTTTAATCAGCAGAGTTGAATAACCTATTGGCCATTGATTCATTCATACACTCATCCCCTCCTTCTATCCACAGGTTCCATTTTTTTAATCCTTTCACTAAGTAGCCTTTGAATTCTTCTTTTGTTTGTCTATCCATTTCCCCACTCATCCACCAATTTTACCATATGCTGACTTACAAGTTGAATACATCATCCTATGCTTAGTGTGTTTTTCATTAAATCATGAATCTGTCTTTATATTCATTTATCCGTTGATTTTCTTATGTATTCATTTCTACATGCATTTGTTGATTGTTTAATTTACTATTCTACCTACTTCTCTGTTACATTTCTGAGGACCCAGCTTCAAGCACTTAATATAAAGTTCCATGTAAAGCTCTGTGTGTGTGTGTGTGTGTGTGTGTGTGTGTGTGTGTGTAGTCAGTTCATTGCCAAGGTGAGGATGTTTTCTGCTTCTCTCCCTCCACTCTTGTCTCATCATGATTGCTCTCAAGTCACTCTGTGCAGTAGCCCTCTGCTGTCTATTTTTCTTTCTTTAGCAAAGTCCTGCTGAAATGTGGTCGGAGCTCATGGAGGAGAGATTTAATGTAGTTTTAAACATGGGCACATAGAGACAGGCACTTAAGGACAGGAGAGTTGTTCGTACACTAAAAATCTCTCTGTTCCTAAGCAGAGTCTCCTTACTGCACACTTGTCTTGGTGGTTGTCTGATAGAATATAAAATCATTTTTATAAAGCTGGTATAGCTGATCAATCTCCCCCTTTTCTGTGTAGAGAAAGTCCAAAAGGAGATTGATCAGGTGATCGGCTCACACCGGCTGCCAGCCCTTGATGACCGCACCAAAATGCCATACACTGATGCAGTCATCCACGAGATTCAGAGATTTTCAGATCTTGTCCCTATTGGAGTGCCACACAGAATCACCAAGGACACCATGCTTCGAGGGTACCTGCTCCCCAAGGTGAGACCAGCTGTGATTCCTCATCGTTACTCCATGAGAATTCTCCACACTCCTAATCCCCAACCACATCCTGTCTGTGATTTCCCAAAATTCTCTTTTACTTACAGACTGACTCTTTTGCCTATGGGAATCAGGATAAAATAACATCTTTGTATCTTGCAACTTCTCCTAGAACACTGAGGTGTACCCTATCCTGAGTTCAGCTCTCCATGACTCACGGTACTTTGAACAACCAGATGCCTTCAATCCTGAGCACTTCCTGGATGCCAATGGGGCACTGAAGAAAAATGAAGCTTTTATGCCCTTCTCCACAGGTGAGGCAGACCTGTGATTCCTTTCCCAGACACTAGAGGGCAGACCCACCCTCCGTAACACAAACAACAATAGGTCCATGTATACTGAGTCTCTCCCAGTTGCCCTGTTGAATGATCCCATCCACCCTGGCTAGAGCCCTATGAGGGGAGTCTTGAACCAAAGGAGCATCCAGGTCATGAGGACTTTTGGGAAGTGTTTAAAGGCAATGCTAAGAATATTAACACAGGGGCAGGAGGGGGGAAAGGGGGTACGTGGCAGGACCCTGCCAAGGATTCACCCTGGTAAATCACATCCTGTGACACATGTGATATAATGGAGGTTTATTTTGGGAAGAAAGGGAAGTGAGAATTTAGAGAAAGGGGACAGAGGAGGAAAGAAAGGACAGAAACAGAAGTTGGCCTGAACACCTGTGGAGGGCCAGGGTGGAGAAAGTGAGTGAGAAGGGGGATAGAGTAGAGGGAGAGGGGGAGGGGATCTGGAATAGCAAGCAGTCCTTTCTCTGTGCTCTCCCTGCTGCATCTGGCTTGCACCAATCAGGCAGTGGTGGCAGATGATGATGCAGGCTGTTGCTAGGTCCCTGGGAGAAGTCTAGAAGAATTTTAAGCCAACACTTCTCCCTTCTTGTTTAAATAAAAATGAGTGACAAGAAAGGGGTAGTGGAGGAGCAGCACTGTGGTTGTTCAGTCCTTTAAACTATGTTCTGCTAACTTTGAGGTGATGGTCTGTGTTTGGGAAACATAAGGAAATTGGGATGCTGGGCAAGTCCCAGGAAAGTTGGACTTTCACTGATTTCCAGGATCTGTGGCATTTTCTGTGGCCAGGAAAGTACAGGCCCAGTAGAAGAGCCTGTGAGGGTAGACAGGAGCACCTGTGGGTCCCTTCTCTGGAACTGTTCTGGATGCAGATTTTGAGTAAACATGTGGATTTGGCAGGATGCTGAAACACACACACACACACACACACACACACACACACACATATATATTGGATGGAATAAAACAAAGTTAAGTATGCTAGGGAGAAAACTTTTTTTTCTTAGGTGTACCTTTAAAATTCTGAAACCTATGGTCTTGATAATTGGGGAATGGGAATCCCAGAACCTGGGAAGGGGGATCCCTCCCTCTGGAATAAGCAACAGGTGGGAAAGGTAAGCTGTTGATTGGCAGGGGTGCTTATCAAGAAGGTATCCATTTGATCCATGAGATGCAAATCTGAGTATGTTTTCTGCAACTTACAAGAATCTTTTTAATTTTACAAAATAGAAATGGTAATTGTAGTCTGTTTTGAAATTCACATTTTAGATAAGGGTACTAAATACCATATTGTGTTGTAGTACAGGCTTGGTAAACAGTATTTGTGAAAACCATGAGTATTTGTGAGCTCTGTGCAGACAAAAACCTTCCTTGGAGCAGAGCATTGAGAGGGGCTTTCCCCTTCTATTCAGAAGAATCAATATGTACATTTAGGACAATGACAAACATATTTAAGTCTATAGCTAAAAGATAACCAAAGGATGCTTAACAACTTGAACTTATGAGTATGATAGTAGATCATATAGTGTTAAGTTTTACCAGAGTTAAGAGAATAAATTCATTAGAACTCCATTGACTAATGTTAAAACTCTGAACTATTGAAGTCCTAATATAATGGTAGCATACAGAGGGGAAGAAATCTGAAGACATTGTGTTCCTTTCATGGATGTCAAACCACTATTCTATCACCATCAGAGTTATTCCACATCCTTCAACCTTCACAACTGGCATTTACCAAGGTTATAACATTATCTTAGACCCTAAAAACAATTTTTTTAAATCCTCATAACTTAAGGTTTCATATCCTCACACCTTGCAGAAAGTTTACTTCTTTTTCCTATCCAATTATTTACTATGAGATAAGGGTGGTTGATCACTGGGAGCAGTCACTGTAAAGTGAAATCCTTTAGATAGGGGAATACCAAAAATCTACATCTGAAACCTGTTTATCTGTAACATGAAGCCTTCCAGCAAGTCAAACCTGATTGCCTCTCTAATTACACATCTGGAAGTTTTAAGTAGCTAATGACTGTAATGACTTGACTAATAAACTCACACGTTGGTTGATTACCTTGGGGTAAGAAGCTATTTTCTTGTTGTCCTCTAGCTGTCAAGCTACAGTTATCTTAGCTGTGATTGTGATCAGAGAACTGAGGAGGATAAATTATAACCTATATGCTGAATATTAATTAAAATGACAGATTAATTTCTTTTTTTTAATTTTTTATTCGATATAATTTATTTACATTTCAAATGATTTCCCCTTTTCTAGCCCCCCCCTCCCCGAAAGTCCCGTAAGCCCCCTTCTCTTCCCCTGTCCTCCCTCCCACCCCTTCCCACTTCCCCATTCTGGTTTTGCCGAATACTGTGCCATAGAGACAGATCATGAATTAACTGTTGTTGTAAATTTAGAGGAGATAGAAAATGATTGAGGTTTTACTTTGGAGTCATAGAAATATTTTGGAACTAGACAAGGGTGGTGGATATATACAATTGTAAATATACTAAATGCTGCTAAAGTTGTTTACTTGGATGGTTAATTTCACGTTATGTGAATTTTGTCTCAATAAATTACTTAAACTCTAAAAAAAAAAGTCATTTGACAGAATGAAAAAAAAAAAGACAGATTAATTCACAGATGCTACCTAGATAGATCTCCCCCATTCCTGTGACCTCCACTGCATCATGGCAAATGCAGTCAGTCCAATAGGCCCAGAAGATATCAAGTTCTGTCATTTCCCTGTGGAGGAGGAACATGGGAGAGGACTATCAACTCTCTGGGTGTTCCCTCTTTGTCCATAGTCCAGGCCAGGCCCTGATAGAAGGCAACCATTGGGACAGTCTTGCCTAATGGTTGGGGTATTACAATCCAGTTTAGTTTTTTATTGCTGTGTCCAAAGTTCTTGAAGACCATGGGGGAGGTCACCATTCGTATTTGGGAGTGTGTCTGTCATAGTAAGTTTAAACATTTAATGCCACATTCAGCAGATCACTGGCAGGTTTTAAGGCTAGTACTTATAAAGTATATCTGGATGTAAAAAAACTTATGTCTGTTCCTAGTTATCAGCTCTAAACTGTACCTAGGTAAGGTAAAACAGGAGGCTAAAAAAGCTTATCGCAATTAAGTATATCAGTTCCTAGTATGACTTTTAATATAATTTTGAGCTCACTAAATGATATAGTCACTCATAAGGTTACTTACTATCAACTTGTATTTAATTATAGTAGTTTTATGAGACTAGGACTGTTAGAGTAGCTTTTGAGACTAGAACTTGTTAGGTTTAAGCTTTAAAAAATCATGATTTTTGAATTGAACCTGTTCTAGTATCAGTAAAAAAAACCTTTTAATCAATAAATATAGTCCATAAAGAGACTGGAAATGTTCTGACCTTTATATGGTATATCACTATAAAAACTATAGCTTATAGACATCTTAAGGCTATATGATAGCTTAATAATGTGAGTAAAAAACAAGGCTAAACATATTTTTTATTCAATATATTTTTCTTTACATTTCAAATGATTTCCCCTTTTCTAGCCCCCCACTCCCTGAAAGTCCCATAAGTCCCCTTCCCTCCCCCTGTTCTCCCACCCTCCTGTTCCCACTTCTTTGTTATGGTTTTGCCCTATACTGCTTCACTGAGTCTTTCCAGAACAAGGGGCCACTCCTCCGTTCTCTTTGTACCTCATTTGATGTGTGGATTATGTTTTGGGTATTCCAGTTTTCTAGGTTAATATCCACTTATTAGTGAGTGCATACCATGATTCATCTCTTGAGTCTGGGTTACCTCATTTAGTATGATGTCCTCCAGCTCCATCCATTTGCCTAAGAATTTCATGAATTCGTTGTTTCTAATGGCTGAATAGTACTCTCCATTGTGTATATATACCACATCTTTTGCATCCACTCTTCTGTTGAGCGATACCTGGGTTCTTTCCAGCTTCTGGCAATTATAAATAGGGCTGCTATGAACATAGTAGAGCATGTATCCTTATTACATGGTGGGGAATCCTCTGGGCACATACCCAGGAGTGGTATAGCAGGATCTTCTGGAAGTGAGGTGCCCAGTTTTCTGAGGAACCGCCAGACTGATTTCCAGAGTGGTTGTACCAATTTGCAACCCCACCAGCAGTGGAGGAGTGTTCCTCTTTCTCCACATCCTCACCAACATCTGCTGTCTCCTGCATTTTTAATCTTAGCCATTCTGACTGGTGTAAGGTGAAATCTCAGGGTCGTTTTGATTTGCATTTCCCTAATGACTAATGAAGTTGAGCATTTTTTAAAGATGTTTCTCGACCATTCAAAGTTCTTCAGGTGAGAATATTTTGTTTAACTCTGTACCCAATTTTTTAATAGGTTTGTTTGGTTTTCTGTGGTCTAAGATCTTGAGTTCTTTGTATATATTGGATATTATTCCTCTATCTGATGTAGGGTTGGTGAAGATCTTTTCCCAATTTGTTGGTTGCCAATTTGTCCTTTTGATGGTGTCCTTTGCCTTGCAGAAACTTTGTAATTTTATGAGGTCCCATTTGTCAATTCTTGATCTTAGAGCATACGCTAATGGTGATCTGTTCAGAAACTTTCCCCCTGTACAGATGTCCTCAAGGCTCTTCCCCAGTTTCTTTTCTATTAGCTTCAGAGTGTCTGCCTTTATGTGTAGGTCCTCGAACCATTTGGAGTTGAGCTTAGTACAAGGAGACAAGGATGGATCAATTTTTCATTCTTCTGCATGCTGACCTCCAGTTGAACCAGCACCATTTGTTGAAAAGGCTATCTTTTTTCCATTGGATGTTTCCAGCCCCTTTGTCAAGGATCAAGGGGCCATAGGTGTGTGGGTTCATTTCTGGATCTTCAATCCTGTTCCATTTATATGCCTGCCGTCACTGTAGCAATACAATGAAGTTTTTAACACTATTGCTTGGTAGTATTGCTTGAGGTCAGGGATACTGATTTCCCCAAAATTTCTTTTGTTGTTGAGAATAGTTTTAACTATCCTATGTTTTTTGTAATTCCAGATGAATTTGAAAATTGCTCTTTCTAACTCTATGAAGAACTGAGTTGGGATTTTGATGGGTATTGCGTTGAATCTGTATATTGCTTTTGGCAAAATGGGATTTTAACTATATTAATCCTGTCAATCCATGAGCATGGGAGTTTTTTGCATTTTTTGAGGTCTTCTTCCATTTCCTTCTTCAGAGTCTTGAGGTTCTTGTCATACAGATCTTTCGCTTGTTTGGTAAGAGTCACCCCAAGGTACTTTTTACTGTTTGTGGCTATTGTGAAGGGGGTTATTTCCCTCATTTCTTTCTCAGCCTGCTTATACTTTGAGTATAGGAAGGTTACTGATTTGCTCAAGTTGATTTTATAACCTGCCACTTTGCTGAAGTTGTTTATCAGCTGTAGGAGTTCTCTAGTGGAGTTTTTTGGGTCACTTAGGTAGACTATCATATAATCAGCAAATAATTTGACTTCTTCCTTTCCAATTTGTATACCTTTGACCTCCTTATGTTGTCTAATTGCCTGAGCTAGTACCTCAAGTACAATATTGAATAGAAGGAAAAGGGGGGCAGCCCTGTCTAGTCCCTGATTTTAGTGGGATTGCTTCAAGTTTCTCTCCATCTAGTTTGATACTGACTATGAGTTTGCTGTATATTGCTTTTACTATGTTGAGATATGGGCTTTGAATTCCTGTTCTTTCCAAGACTTTAAACTTGAAAGGATGCTGAATTTTGTCAAATGCTTTTTCAGCCTCCAATGAAATGACCATGTTGTTTTTTCTTTGAGTGTGTTTATATAGTGGATTGGATTGACGGATTTCCGTATATTGAACCAACCGTGCATCCCTGGGATAAAGCCTACTTGATCGTAGTGGATGATCATTTTTATGTGTTCTTGGATTCAGTTGGCAAGAATTTTATTATTTTTGCATCGATGTTCATAAGGGAAACTAGTCTGAAGTTCTCTTTCTTTGTTGGATCTTTGTGTGGTTTTGGTATCAGCATAATTGTGACTTCGTAGAAGGAATTGGGGAGTGTTCCTTCTGTTTCTATTTTGTGGAATAGTTTGAAGAATATTGGTGTTAGGTCTTCTTTGAACTTCTAATAGAATTCTGCACTGAAACCACCTGGTCCTCTGCTTATTTTTTGGGAGGGGGGATTGGAAGACTTTCTATGACCCCTTCTATTACTTTATGGGTTATAGGACTGTTTAGATGATCTTTCTGATCCTGATTTAATTTTAGTATTTGGTAGCTGTCTAGGAAATTGTCCATTTCCTCCAGATTCTACAGTTGTGTTGAGTATAGGCTTTTGTAGGAGGATATGATGATTTTTTTAGATTTCCTCACTTTCTGTTGTTATTTCCCCCTTTTCATTTCTAATTTTGTTAATTTGAATACTTTCTCTGTGCCCTTTTGTGAGTCTGGCTAAGGGTTTACTATTTTATTGATTTTCTCAAAGAACCAGCTCCTGGATTCGGTGATTCTTTGTATGGTTCTCTTTGTTTACACTTGATTGATTTCAGCCCTGAGTTTGATGATTTTCTGTCTTCTACTCCTCCTGGGTGAATTGGCTTCTTTTTGGTCCAGGGCTTTCGGGTGTGTCGTTAAGCTACTAGTGTATGCTCTCTCCATTTTCTTTTTGGAGGCACTCAGGGCTATGAGTTTTCCTCTTAACACTACTTTCATTGTGTCCCAAAGATTTGGGTATGTTGTGCCTTCATTTTCATTAAATTATAAAAAGTCTCAGATTTCTTTCTTTATTTCTTCTTTGGCCAAGGTGTCATTGAGTAGAGTATTGTTCAGCCTCCATGTGTATGTGGGCTTTCTGCTGTTTTTGTTGCTATTGAAACCACTCTTACTCCATAGTGATCTGATAGGAGGCATGGGATATTTTTACATATGTCTTTGTCTTAGGATTTCCATTGTTGTGAAGAGACACCATGACACAGGCAACTCTTGTACAGGACAACATTTAATTGGAGCTGGCTTACAGAAATTTAGTTCATTATCATCATGTCAGGAAACATGGCAGCATCAAGGCAGATATAGTGCTTGGGGAACTGAGAGTTCTAAATCTTGATCCAAATGCAGCCAGCAGAAGAGTCTTCTTCAGGCAGCCAGCAGGAGGCTCTCTTCAATACTGGATAGAGCTTAAGCCTTGAAGCCCTCCAAAGTCTGCCTACACAGTGACTCACTTCTTCCAACAATGCCACACCTATTCCAACAAGGCCACACCTCTTAACAGTGCCAGTTTCCATGGTCCAAGAATATTCACATCATCACATTCCACTACCTGGCCCCCAGAGTCT
Source organism: Apodemus sylvaticus (assembly GCF_947179515.1). NCBI lineage: Eukaryota > Metazoa > Chordata > Mammalia > Rodentia > Muridae > Apodemus > Apodemus sylvaticus. Next base: position 188,239,431 of record NC_067472.1, read on the forward strand.
TGTTCAAACACAGGAGTCTATGGGAACTGTCCTAGTTTGGGTTTCATTGCTGTGAAGAGACACCATGAGCATATAAACTCTTATAAAAGGCAACATTTAATTGGGGCTGATTTTCAGGATCAGAATTTCAGTCTATTAACATCATGGCAGTAAGATGACAGCATCAAGGCAGATATGGTGATGTAGGAGCCAAGTGTTCTGCATCTTGATCCAGCTGCACCAGGAGAGACTGGCTTCTAGGGGGCTAAGAGGAGGATCTCAAATCCCATCCCCATAGTAACACTCTTCCTCCAACAGGCCACACCTCCTAATAGTGCCACTCCCTGGGCCAATCATATTTAAACAAGCATAGAGACCACACCTGGCCACAACATAAAGCAAAAATACATTTAGTCCAACTTCAAAAGACTCATGACTCTATCATAGCCTCAACAATGTTAAAAGTCCAAAGTTCAAAGTCTGTTCTGAGATTCATTCAATCACTCAACTGTGATCCCCTATAAAATATCGAATTCTGGAATATACATTACCTTCTTAGAATCAAGACACATGCAGTTACTTGATATTAGACGAAGGAGCTAAAAACATCCAGTGGGAATAAAAGACACAATTTTTAGCAAATGGTGCTGGATCAACTGGAGGTTGGCAAGCAGAAAAATGCAAAACGACCCATTCTTATCTCCTTGCTCAAAACTCAAGTACAGTGGATCAAGAACCTCCACATGAAACCAGATACACTGAAACTTATAGAGTAGAAAGTAAGGAAGAAACTAGAACACATGAGCACAGGGGAAAATTTCCTGAATAGAACACCAATGGCTTACGCTCCAAGAACAAGAATCAACAGATGGGAATTTTCACCTGAAGAATTTTGAATGGCTGAGGAGCACCTTAAAAAATGTTCAACATCATTAGTCATTAGGGAAATGCAAATCAAAACAACCCAGAAATTTCACCTCATGCCAGTCAGAATGTCTAAGATGAAAAACTCAGGGGACAACAGTTTCTGGAGAGGATGTGGCGAAGAATGAAAACTCCTCCACTGCTGGTGGGATTGTAAGATGGTACAACCACTCTGGAAATCAGTCTGGCGGTTCCTCAGAAAACTGGGAATGACATTTCAGGAGGACCCTGCTACACCATTCCTTGACATATACCCAGAGGATTCTGTAGCATTTCCTTAGTTGCTTTAGAGCCATTCAAGTTTCCTCAGCTGTTTAGCTCTGTACCCCATTTTCAATAGGGTTATTTGACTCTCTGGAGACAAACTTCTTGAGTTTCTTGTGTACACTAGATATTAGCCCTCTATCATATGTAGGATTGGTAAATATTTTTTCCTAATTCATTGGTTTTTGTTTTGTCCTATTGACAATGTCCTTTGCCTTACAGAAGCTTTGCAGTTTTATGAGGTCCCATTTGTTGATTCTTGTTCTTAGAGCAAAAGCCATTGGTGTTATGTTCAGGAACTTTTCCCCTGTTGCCATGTGTTCAAGATTTGTCCCCACTTTCTCCTCTATAAACTTCAGTGTGTCTGGTTTTATATGTAGAGCCTTGATCTGCTTGAACTTGAGCTTTGTACAAGGAGATAAATATGGGTCAATTTGCATTTTTCTGCATGCTGACCTCCAGTTGATCCAGCACCATTTGTTAAAAATGCTATCTATTTTCCATTGGATGTTTTTAGCTCCTTTATCAAATATCAAGTAACCATATGTGTGTGGGTTCTTTTCTGAGTCTTCAATTCTGTTCCACTGATCTTCCTGCCTGTCTGCATAACAATGCCAAACCGTTTTTATCACAATTACTGTAAAGTAGAGCTTTAGGTCAGGGATGGTGATTCTCCCAAAGATCTTTTGTTGTGGAGAATAGTTTTTGCTATACTGGGGTTTTTTTTACTACAGATGAAATTAAGAATTGCTCTCTCCAGATCTCTGAAGAATTGATTTGGGATTTTAATGGGGATTACATTTAATCTGTAGGTTGCTTTTGGTAAGAGGGCCATTTTTGCTATATTGATCCTGACAATCCATGAACATGGGAGATCTTTCCATCTTCTGAGACCATTTCTTTCTTCAGAAGCTTGATGTTCTTGTCCTACAGATCTTTCACTTGATTTATTAGGGTCACACCAAGGTAGGAAATATTATTTGAGACTATTGTGCAGGGTGTCATTTTACTAATGTCTTTCACATCTTGTTTATCCATTAAGTAAAGGAAGGCTACTGATGTGCTTGAGTTAATTTTATAGCCAGCCACTAGCTTCTCTTGGAGGTCCTTGTCTCGACTGCTCTGGCAGCTGGGTGGGTCACCTGCTTAATTCAGGAATTCTTAGACCTGGAGAAACAATGAACTTAACCTTCACTGAGCTTCTCCACCCTAGTATAAAAACTCCTGCTTTAACCTACTTCCCTATTATGTCCTAACACAGATTCCTGCCCAGAGCCTGGGATTGTCCTTGACCAATGTCAAATTCAAACCATGTGCATGACTGCCCCAATATGGCTCTGTACATTTCCTCCCTTTTTTATTAATTTAAAAATATGGAGATAGAAAACAAGTAGATAAATATCCTTCTTAAGAAGTCGGGCCTTAACCAGGAGGGGAAGCATTGACCTTGACCATAATTCTTCTTAAATATTGTATAATGTCTTTTTCAGAGGAGGGGTAATAGGCCCCCTTATTATTTTAAGAACAGCCTCTCAATGTTAACTCCTATGCAATTAGGTGTACTTCCTGGGGACTCAGAAGCAGAAATTCACCTCCGCATGCAGTGCCTTGCCTCGCACCTCTCACTGGTACCCATGTTTGCTCATAAACAAATACACATAGATCTGAGTTTTATGTGGCTCCCTTTTTGGAGAAGCCAGGGGTTCTGCAAGTGTCTTTAACAGGAGTATTCCATTGTGTAAATATGCCACATTTTCTGTATCCATTCCTCTTTTGAGGGACATCTGGGGTCTTTCGAGCTTCAGGCTATTATAAATAAGGCTGCTATGAACATAATTGTGCATGAGTCTTTACTGCATGCTAGGGAATCCTTTGGGTATATGCTCAGGAGAGGTATAGCAGGGTCCTCCGGAAGTATCATGTACAGTTTTCTGAGGAACCGCCAGACTGATTTCCAAAGTGGTTGTACCATCTTACAGCCCCACCAGCAGTGGAGGAGTGTTCCTCTTTCTCCACATCCTCGCCAACACCTGCTGTCTCCTAAGTTTTTGACCTTAGCCATTCTGACTGGTATAAGGTGAAATCTCAGGGTTGTTTTGATTTGCATTTCCCTAATGACTAATGATGTTGAGCACTTCTTAAGGTGTCTCTTGGCCATCTGAATTTCTTCAGGTGAAAATTCTTTGTTTAGATCTGTACCCCATTTTTTTAAGGGTTATGTGGTTCTCTGGGGTCTAACTTCTTGAGTTCTTTGTATATATTGGATATTAGCCCTCTATCAAATGTAGGTTTGGTGACTATCCTTTCCCAATATGTTGGTTGCCATTTTGTCCTTTTAACAGTGTCCTTTGCCTTACAGAAACTTTGTAATGTTATGAGGTCCCTTTTGTCAATTCTTGATCTTAGAGTATAAGCTGTTGGTGATCTATTCAGTAAATTTTCCACTTTGCCCATGTCCTCAAAGGTATTCCCCAGTTTCTTTTCTATTAGATTCAGTGTGTCTGGTTTTACATGGAGGTCCTTGATCCACTTGGAGTGAAGTTTAGTGCATAGAGATAAAAATGGATCAATTAGCATTCTTCTGCATGCTCACCACCAATTGAACCAGCACCATTTGTTGAAAAGGCTATCTTTTCTCCACTGGATGTTTTCTGGTCCTTTGTCGAAGATCAAGTGACCATAGGTGTGTGGATTCATTTCTGGGTCTTCAATTCTATTCCATTGGTCCACTTGTCTGTCACTATGCCAATACCATGCAGTTTTTAACACTATTTCTCTGTAGTATTGCTTGAAATCAGGGATACTGATTCCCCCAGAATTCCTTTTGTTGTTGAGAATAGTTTTAGTTATCCTGGATTTTTTGCTTTCCTGATGAATTTGAGAATTGCTTTTTCTAACTCTGTGAAGAACCGAGTTGGGATTTTGATGGGGATTGCGTTGAATCTGTAGATCGCTTTTGACAAGATGGCCATTTTAACTATATTAATCCTGCCGATCCACGAGCATGGCAGGTTTTTCTATTTTCTGAGGTCTTCTTCAATTTCCTTCTTCAGAGACCTGAAGTTCTTGTCGTATAGATCTTTTACTTGTTTGGTTAGAGTCACACCAAGATACTTTATATTGTTTGTGGCTATTGTGAAGGGTGTCATTTCCCTAACTTCTTTCTCAGCCTGCTTATCCTTTGAGTATAGGAAGGCAACTGATTTGCTTGAGTTGATTTTATAACCAGCCACTTTGCTGAAGTTGTTTATCAGCTGTAGGAGTTCTCTGGTGGAGGTTTTGGGGTCACTTAAATAGACTATCCTGTCATCTGCAAATAGTGATTATTTGACTTCTTCCTTTCCAATTTATATCCCCTTGACCTCCTTATGTTGTCTAATTGCTCTAGCTAGGACTTCAAGTACTATATTGAAAAGATATGTCTAGTCCCTGATTTTAGTGGGATTGCTTCAAGTTTCTCTCCATTTAGTTTGATGTTAGCTACTGGTTTGCTGTATATTGCTTTAACTATGTTTAGGTATGGGCCTTGAATTCCTTTTCTTTCCAAGACTTTTAGCATGAAAGGATGCTGAATTTTGTCAAATGCTTTTTCAGCATCTAATGAGATGATCACATGGTTTTGTTTTTTTTTTTTTAGTTTGTTTATGTAGTGGATAGCATTGATGGATTTCCTTATATTGAACCATCCCTGCATCCCTGGGATGAAGACTACATGATCATGGTGGATGATCATTTTGATGAGTTCTTGGATTCGGTTGTCAAGTATTTTATTAAGTATTTTTGCATCAATATTCATAAGGGAAATTAGCCTAAAGTTCTCTTTCTTTGTTGAATCTTTGTGTGGTTTTGGTATCAGTGTAATTGTGGCTTCAGAGAACAAGTTGGGTAGAGTTCCTTCTGTTTCTATTTTGTGGAATAGTTTGAAGAGTATTGATTTTAGGTCTTCTATGAAGGTCTGATAGAATTCTACACTGATGCCATCTGGTCCTGTGCTTTTTTGTGGTTGCGAGACTTTCTATGACCCTTTTTATTTCTTCAGGTGTTATGGGACTGTTTAGATGAAAATCAACAAGATAAATAAACACTTAGCCAGACTAACCAAAGGGCACAGAGACAGTATACAGATTAGCAAACTTAGAAATGAAAAGGGAGATATAACAACAGAAACTGAAGAAATTCAAAAAATCATTAGATCCTACTACAAAACCCTATACTCAACACAACTGGAGAATCTGGAGGAAATGGGCAGTTTCCTAGACAGATATCTGACACCAAAACTAAATCAGGATCAAATAGATCATCTAAACTGTCTGCCAGTTCTTATGTTCAATTGTATGACAGTGTAACTTATTAAAGAGATATTATTTTAAATCTTAATCTTTATAAGTCTAATTTCTAGGTTACGATTCACACAAAACACCATGCCAAGTTAGAAGCATCTTAGAGGCCTGTATTACCTGGGTTGCATCATGCCACATGTGGTTTAAAATGGCTAGTACCCTAAACTACCAGTTTTAACCTAACTTTTTGTTAATAATGTATACCTTTTAAATCATGTCCAATAACTTAGAAGCCAATACTCTATATAGTCAAGACATGCAAAATATACTCATGCCTTTAAGAGCAATTATAAACAAGAACAAGGCATGAGTTGCATTAGGCCACGTGGAGCTAGTTAAGATGGCACCAACACAGAATCACCAGTTTTAAACTAAACTTTTCTTAACGCTATGCCTTTTAAATCATAACCAATTAATTTATAACTCTTTAGGCAAGATATGTAAAACCTTATACTGTTAAGGCCAATTAGAAACAATAATAAAGCGATTACACAAATTTCATAAGTTAAACTAAAGTTTTCCCAAACTTGAGGCTTCTGGGCTTTTAAAAGCGTGTTTTCCCCAGCCATGTTTGCTTCTTGAGTGAGTGAGCTGCACTGCAGCGCGGCTTTAAATCAGTCCCTACACAAACTGCGGCTGGCTCAAGAGGTTGCCAGCAGATGAGATCCTTACCAATTTTTCTTTTTAACAAACAGTTATTCAAACAAAAACACAGAGAAACATAAACATACACATAGACAAACATTAGGTGCACCAGGACAAACAACACAGAAAGATACACAGAAAGAAAAGCGTGCTTGTTGTTAAGCAATTGCATCCATTTTCCTCTTAAAACAGCTCTTGGAGGCTGTGGATATATGCCTATTTTTAAAACCCTTTTCTTTTTCACCTGAATCAGCTCTTAAGAGCTGTGGACAAATGCCTACCAAGTTCCTACCCCATATTCCAATGTCTGCCCCCTAAGCAAGTTAAGCACTGGGTTAACACTTCCTCACTTAGTCCATATCCTCTAGTACCTATAGTTGCTCACCATGCAGGATACCATCTTTTTGTTGTTGTTTTCCGCGAAGCTTTGCCAAAACAGGGTCACCTCAGGAAGCCTTCTTGTATCCAGCCCTGCGTCCGGGTGCCACTCTGTTGTATTCCATAGCTGCCTGCAGCTATTACTAACTGGGTTGCTGGAACAGAAGCTGAGGGATAGATGGGGAAGGGGTGAAAAGAAAGAAGGGCCAGGACAATGTTTCACTGATCAAGGCCAAAACTTTAATGGCGGTCAGACCTTTTAACAGTTTGGGCAAACCCTTCCCCCCAGACTCCAGGCTGAGTTGCGGTGGAAGTTGTCTAGCTTCTCTTGGAGGTCCTTGTCTTGACTGCTCCAGCGTCTGGGTGGGTCACCTGCTTAATTCATGAATTCCTAGACCTGGAGGAACAATGAGCTTAACCTTTACTGAAATTCTCCACCCTAGAATAAAAATTCCTGCTTTAACCTTCTTCCCTATTATGTCCTAACAGCAGATTCCTGCCCGAAGCCAGGGATTGTCCTTGACCAATGTCAAATTCAAACCATGTGCATGACTGCCCCAATATGGCTCTGTACAGTAGACTTTTCCTTTGACCAGTAAGAAGTGTTCCACCTTACCTTTTTTGACAACTTTCAGTTGAAAGTCGATTTTATCCAATGTAAGAATCACCACTCCACCTTGTTTTTTGGGACCATTTGCTTGGAAAATAGTTTTCCAACCTTTGACTCTGAAATAGTGACTGTCTTTATCACTGAAGTGGGTGTCTTGTATGCAGCAAAATGTTGTGTTCTGTTTACGTATCCAGTCTGAGAGACTATGTCTTTTAATTGGGGAATTGAGACCATTGATATTAAGAGATAATAAGAAGTGATTTTGCTTACTGTTATCTTCTTAGTTAAAGGTGAAATTCTGGTTATGTATCTATCTTCTATTGGGTTTGTTCAAAGATTACCTTGTAGATTTTTCTATGGTATGGTTTTCTGCCTTGTGTTGGTATTTTCCACACATTATCCTTTGCAGAGCTGGATTTGTGGAAAGATATTGTGTAAATTTGTCTTTGTCATGGAATGTCTTGTTTTCTCCGTCTATGGTAATTGAAAGTTTTGCTGAGTATAGTAGTCTGGGCTGACATTTATGTTCTCTTAGGGTCTGTACAACATCTGCCCAGGCTCTCCTGGCTTTCATAGTCTCTGGGGAGAAGTTTGGTGTAATTCTGATAGGTCTGCCTTTATATGTCACTTGACCATTATCCCTCACAGCTTTTCATATTCTTTCTTTGTTTTGTGCACTTGGTGTTTTGATTATTATGTGATGGGAGGAATTTCTGCTCTGGTCCAGTCTCTTTGGAGTTCTGTAAGCTTCTTGTATGGTCATGAGCATCTCTTTCTTTAGGTTAGGGAAGTTTTCATCTATAATTTTGTTGAAGATATTTACTGGGCCTTTAAGAGGTAAATCCTCACTTTCTTCTATACATATTATCCTTAGGTTTGGTCTTCTCATTGTGTCCTGGATTTCCTGGATGTTTTGGAATACAAGCTTTTTGCATTTTGCATTTTCTTTGACTGTTGAGTCAATGTTTTCTATGGAATCTTCAGCATCTGAGATTATTCCTTCTCTCTCTTGTATTCTATTGTTGATGCTTGCATCTATGACTCCTTAATTCTTTCCAAGGTTTTCTATCTTCAGAGATGTCTCACTTTGCAATTTCTTTATTGTTTCTATTTAGAGTTCTATATCCTGGATTGTTTTGTTCAATTCCTTCACTTGTTGGTTTTATCCTAGAATTCGCTAAGGAATTTTTGTGTTTCCACTTTGAGGGCCTCTAACTTTTGACCTACGTTCTCCTCTGTTTCATTTAGGGATTTTTGTGATTTCACTTTAAGGGCTTCTGCATGTTGACCCATGTTCTCCAATAATTACATATGGGATTTTTGTATTGCCTCTTTAAGGGCTTCTACCTGTTGATCCATGTTCTCCCCTATTTCTTTAAGAGATTTGTGTGTTTCCTCTTTGAGGGCTTCTACCTTTTGATCAATATTCTCTTGTATTTCTTTAGGGGATTTTTTTTTGATTGCCTATCATTTTCTTTTTTTTTATTATTCGATATAATTTATTTACATTTCAAATGATTTCCCCTTTTCTAGTCCCCCAACTCCCCGAAAGTCCCGCAAACCCCCTTCTCTTCCCCTGTCCTCCCACCCACCCCTTCCCACTTCCCCGTTCTGGTTTTGCTGAATACTGTTTCACTGAGTCTTTCCAGAACCAGGGGCCACTCCTCCTTTCTTCTTGTACCTCATTTGATGTGTGGATTATGTTTTGGGTATTCCAGTTTTCTAGGTTAATATCCACTTATTAGTGAGTGCATACCATGATTCACCTTTTGAGTCTGGGTTACCTCACTTAGTATGATATTCTCTAGCTCCATCCATTTGCCTAAGAATTTCATGAATTCATTGATTCTAATGGCTGAATAGTACTCCATTGTGTAGATATACCACATTTTTTGCATCCACTCTTCTGTTGAGGGATACCTGGGTTCTTTCCAGCATCTGGCAATTACAAATAGGGCTGCTATGAACATAGTAGAACATGTATCCTTATTACATGGTGGGGAGTCTTCTGGGTATATGTCCAGGAGTGGTATAGCAGGATCTTCTGGAAGTAAGGTGCCCAGTTTTCGGAGGAACCGCCAGACTGATTTCCAGAGTGGTTGTACCAATTTGCAACCCCACCAGCAGTGGAGGAGTGTTCCGCTTTCTCCACACCCTCTCCAACACCTGCTGTCTCCTGAATTTTTAATCTTAGCCATTCTGACTGGTGTAAGATGAAATCTTAGGGTTGTTTTGATTTGCATTTCCCTAATGACTAATGAAGTTGAGCATTTTTAAAGATGCTTCTCCGCCATCCGAAGTTCTTCAGGTGAGAATTCTTTGTTTAACTCTGTACCCCATTTTTTAATAGGGTTGTTTGGTTTTCTGGAGTCTAACTTCTTGAGTTCTATATATATATTGGATATTAGCCCTCTATCTGATGTAGGATTGGTGAAGATCTTTTCCCAATTTGTTGGTTGCCGATTTGTCCTCTTGATGGTGTCCTTTGCCTTACAGAAACTTTGTAATTTTATGAGGTCCCATTTGTCAATTCTTGCTCTTAGAGCATACGCTATTGGTGTTCTGTTCAGAAACTTTCTCCCTGTACCGATGTCCTCAAGGGTCTTCCCCAGTTTCTTTTCTATTAGCTTCAGAGTGTCTGGCTTTATGTGGAGGTCCTTGATCCATTTGGATTTGAGCTTAGTACAAGGAGACAAGGATGGATCAATTCGCATTCTTCTGCATGCTGCCCTCCAGTTGAACCAGCACCATTTGTTGAAAAGGCTATCTTTTTTCCATTGGATGTTTTCAGCCTCTTTGTCGAGGATCAAGTGACCATAAGTGTGTGGGTTCATTTCTGGATCTTCAATCCTGTTCCATTGATCCTCCTGCCTGTCACTGTACCAATACCATGCAGTTTTTAACACTATTGCTCTGTAGTATTGCTTGAGGTCAGGGATACTGATTGCCCCAGATTTCCTTTTGTTGCTGAGAATAGTTTTAGCTATCCTGGGTTTTTTGTTGTTCCAGATGAATTTGATAATTGCTCTTTCTAACTCTGTGAAGAATTGAGTTGGGATTTTGATGGGTATTGCATTGAATCTATATAGTGCTTTAGGCAAAATGGCCATTTTAACTATATTGATTCTACCGATCCATGAGCATGGGAGGTTTTCCCATTTTTTGAGGTCTTCTTCCATTTCCTTCTTCAGAGTCTTGAAGTTCTTGTCATACAGATCTTTCACATGTTTGGTAAGAGTCACCCCAAGATACTTTATACTGTTTGTGGCTATTGTGAAGGGGGTCATTTCCCTAATTTCTTTCTCAGCCTGCTTATCCTTTGAGTATAGGAAGGCCACTGATTTGCTTGAGTTGATTTTATAACCTGCCACTTTGCTGAAGTTGTTTATCAGCTGTAGGAACTCTCTAGTGGAGTTTTTTGGGTCACTTAGGTAGACTATCATGTCGTCTGCAAATAATGATAGTTTGACTTCTTCCTTTCCAATTTGTATCCCTTTGACCTCTTTATGTTGTCGAATTGCCCGAGCTAGTACCTCAAGTACAATATTGAAAAGATAAGGAGAAAGGGGGCAGCCTTGTCTGGTCCCTGATTTCAGTGGGATTGCTTCAAGTTTCTCTCCGTTTAGTTTGATGCTGGCTACCGGTTTGCTGTATATTGCTTTTACTATGTTTAGGTATGGGCCTTGAATTCCTGTTCTCTCCAAGACTTTAAGCATGAGGGATGCTGAATTTTGTCAAATGCTTTTTCAGCATCCAATGAAATGACCATGTGGTTTTGTTCTTTGAGTTTGTTTATGTAGTGGATTGTATTGATGGATTTCCGTATATTGAACCAACCCTGCATTCCCGGGATAAAGCCTACTTGATCATGGTGGATGATCGTTTTGATGTGTTCTTGGATTCGGTTGGCAAGAATTTTATTGAGTATTTTTGCATCGATGTTCATAAGGGAAATTGGTCTGAAGTTCTCTTTCTTTGTTGGATCTTTGTGTGGCTTTGGTATCAGCGTAATTGTGGCTTCGTAGAAGGAATTGGGTAGTGTTCCTTCTGTTTCTATTTTGTGGAATAGTTTGAAGAGTATTGGTGTTAACTCTTCTTTGAAGGTCTGGTAGAATTCTGCACTGAAGCCATCTGGTCCTGTGCTTTTTTTGGTTGGAAGACTTTCTATGACTCCTTCTATTTCTTTAGGCATTATGGGACTGTTTAGATGGTCTAGTTGGTCCTGATTTAATTTTAGTATTTGGTATCTGTCAAGGAAATTGTCCATTTCCTCCAGATTCTCCAGTTGTTTTGAGTATAGGCTCTTGTAGTAGGATCTGATGATTTTTTGGATTTCCTCAGTTTCCGTTGTTATATCTCCCATTTCATTTCTAAGTTTGTTAATTTGGATACTTTCTCTGTGCCCTTTGGTCATTCTGGCTAAGGGTTTATCTATCTTGTTGATTTTCTCAAAGAACCAGCTCCTGGTATTGTTGATTTTTTGTATAGTTCTCTTTGTTTCTACTTGATTGATTTCGGCCCTGAGTTTGATGATTTCCTGCCTTCTACTCCTCCTGGGCGAAATAGCTTCTTTTTGTTCTAGGGCTTTCAGGTGTGTCATTAAGCTGGTAATGTATGCACTCTCCATTTTCTTTTTGGAGGCACTCAGGGCTATGAGTTTTCCTCTTAGCACTGCTTTCATTGTGTCCCATAGATTTGGGTATGTTTTGTCTTCATTTTCATTGTGTTCTAAAAAGTCTTTAATTTCTTTCTTTATTTCTTCCTTGACCAAGGTATCATTGAGTAGAGTATTGTTCAGTTTCCACGTGTATGTGGGCTTTCTGTTGTTTCTGTTGCTATTGAAGACCACTTTTACTCCATAGTGATCAGATAGGAGGCATGGGATTAGTTCTATCTTCTTATATTTGTTGAGGTCTGTCTTGTGACCAATTATATGGTCGATTTTGGAGAAGGTACCATGAGGTGCTGAGAAAAAGGTATATTCTTTTGTTTTAGGATAGAATGTTCTATATATATCTGTTAAATCTAATTGGTCCAAAGCTTCAATTAGTTTCATTGTGTCCCTGTTTAGTTTCTGTTTTCCTGATCGGTCCATTGAGGAAAGTGCAGTGTTGAAGTCACCCACAATTATTGTGTTAGGTGCAATGTGTGCTTTTAGTTTTAATAAAGTTTCTTTTACGAAAGAGTGTGCCCTTGCATTTGGGGCATAGATGTTCAGGATTGACAGTTCTTCTTGTTGTATTTTTTTCTTTGACCAGCAAGAAGTGTCCCTCAGGGTCTCTTTTGATGACTTTGGGTTGAAAGTCAATTTTATCTGATATTAAAATGGCTACTCCAGCTTGTTTCCTGAGACCATTTGCTTGTAAAATTGTCTTCCAGCCTTTTACTCTAAGGTAGTGTTTGTCTTTGACCCTGAGGTGTGTTTCCTGTAAGCAGCAAAATGTAGGGTCCTGTTTACGTATCCATTCAGTTAGTTTGTGTCTTTTTATTGGGGCATTAAGTCCATTGATGTTAAGAGATATTAAGGAATAGTGATTGTTACTTCCTATCATTTTTGACGTTATTTTTTAAATTTGAATGCTTAACTTCTTTTGGGTTTGATGAAAGGTTACTATCTTGTTTTTTCCAGGGTGAAGTTTCCCTCCTCGTATTGGTGTTGTCCTCCTATTATCCTTTTTAGGGCCGGGTTTGTGGATAGATATTGGGTAAACTTGGTTTTGTCATGAAATATCTTAGTTTCTCCATCTATGGTGATTGAGAGTTTTGCTGGATATAGTAGTTTTGGTTGGCATTTGTGTTCTCTTAGAGTCTGCATGAGATCTGCCCAGGACCTTCTAGCCTTCATAGTCTCAGGTGAAAAGTCTGCTGTGATTCTGATAGGTCTTCCTTTATATGTTACTTGGCCTTTTTCTCTTACTGCCTTTAGTATTCTTTCTTTGTTTAGAACATTTGGTGTTTTGATTATTATGTGGCGGGAAGTATTTCTGTTCTGGTCCAGTCTGTTTGGAGTTCTGTAGGCTTCTTGTATATTCATGGGCATCTCTCTCTTTAGGTTAGGGAAGTTTTCTTCCATAATTTTATTGAAGATGTTTGCTGGCCCTTTAAGTTGTAAATCTTCACTCTCATCTATGCCTATAATCCTTAGGTTTGGTCTTCTCATTGTGTCCTGGATTTCCTGGATATTTTGGGTTACAAGCTTTTTGCATTTTGCATTTTCTTTAACTGTTGAGTCCATGGTTTCTATGGAATCTTCAGCATCTGAGATTCTTTCTTCTATCTCTTGTATTCTGTTGTTGATATTTGCATCTCTGTCCCCTGATTTCTTCCCAAGGCTTTCTATCTCCAAAGTTGTCTCCCTTTGAGTTTTCTTAGTTGTTTCTAATTCTGATTTTAGATCCTGGATGGTTTTGCTTAGCTCCTTCACTTGCATGTTTGTGTTTTCCTGTAATTCTTTAAGAGATTTTTGTGTTTCGTCTTTCATGACCTCAGCCTGTTGACCAAAGTTCTCCTGTATTTCTTTAAGAGCTTTTTGTGTTTCGTCTTTCATGACCTCAGCCTGTTGACCAAAGTTCTCCTGTATTTCTTTAAGTGTTTTTTGCATTTCCTCCTTGTTGGCTTTTGTATTCTCCTGGATTTCTTTCAATGATTTTTGTGTTTCCCTTGCAAGGGCTTCTAACTTTTGATCCATTTTCTCCTGAATTTCTTTATGTATTTCCTTCATGTGTTCCTGTACCAGCATCATGACCAGTGATTTTAAATCCAAATCTTGTTTTACTGGTGTGATGGGGTATCCAGGACATGTTGGTAGAGGAGAATTGGGTTCAGATGTTGCCATATTGCCTTGATTTCTGTTAGTGACGTTCCTGCGTTTGCCTTTTGCCATCTAGTTCTCACTGGTGTTAGTTTATCTTGTCAGTGCTGGACTCACCAGTGCAAGCTGCCCCTTCCCAGTTGGCCTCTGGTGCACAGCTTACCTCCTGCACTGCTTGTAGACAGTGTGCTGCTGCCCAGGCTGTTCCGATCCCAAAGCAGGCACCCGAAGGCTCCCGCTGGGGCCCGCTGGATTCACTGGAGCACACTGACTTCTCCCAGCTGGCCGCCCGGAAGCCCGGCTAGCCACTTGCAGGACTTGGAGATGTAATGCTGCTGCCCAGACTGATCTGGATCCGGAAGCGGAGAGAGTAGAGCTAAGGGCTTCTGCCTGAGGCCTTGCCCCAGATTGTGTCTGTGGACCAGATGGAGCCCGTGTGCACCTCCAGGGAGTGCCGACGGTGTATGCTACTGTGACCTCCCCTGTGTTCCGCTCACTCCGCTGGGCAGCCGATCCGCCAACCGGGCTGTCGCACACAAGGTTAGCCTGGCCGCCCAGTCCCTGAGTCCAGGCAAAAGCCTGGGAGGCCAAGGTCCGAGCAAAGTTCCCCTAGGGCTATGACTGTTAATTGGGTCTGCCAGGTGACTAGGATGGCGGGCGTGCGCGCCCGCGCTCCCTGAAAGCGCCGGGAGAGTCTGCTTTGCTAACAATCACCTGGGCGGGTTGACTCACAGATGGCCCACCAAGCCGCCCAGTTCTTGGGGTCAGTCCTGTGCCTTTTGGGGCCTGGACCCCCGCTTTGTTAGCCTTAGGCTATGCCTGTTACAGGTCTGCCCGCCTGAGCTCTCTGTCGTCCTGCAGGCAAAATGGCGGCGGCGCGCTCGCAGGCCTGGGCAAAAAACCTCCTGGCTGGGTTGGCACCCCTATGGCCCCCCGACCCACCCAGGGCCTGGGTGCAGGCCAACGCCCGTCGGGCTCAGACCACCGGGGTGTTGGCCTCCGATTATGTTTGTGTACCTCAGTCTGTCCGATCCCTGGAGTACAGAACCAAGATGGATGCACCTCTCCTGACTGGTGGGAGGCCAAGTTCTTCTTTAGGGGATTTTTGTGCTTTTACCTGTTGACCCATGTTCTCCTGCATTTCTTTAAGGGAGTTATTTATGTCCTTCTTGAAGTCCTCCATCAGCAATATGATATGTGATTTTAAATCTAGCTCTTCTTTTCTGATGTGATGGAGAATGCGGGATTTGCTATTGTGTGAGAACTGGGTTCTGATGGTGCCATGTTGCCTAGGTTTCTGTTGATAATGATCTTGCCTTTCCCTTTGGCCATCTTGTTATCTCCAGTGTAAACTAGTCTTGCTGTCTCTAACTTCTCTGTCCTACAGGCTTGTTTTTCTGTACTCCTTGGATTCCCTTTCTCTCCAAGGCCTTGCAAATAGTTGGTTCCTCAGGAAGTATCAGGTGATGGGCATCTCCCCTGTGCCAGAATTGGCAAGGGTTGAATAGCCTGCAGGATGCTCTTTCTCAAATGTTCTGCTGCTGGTGTTTCTCAAATGCCCTCTTGCTGCCAGTTCTCTAGAAAGTATCAGGATGTAGGATCTTCCCCGTGCCAGAAGTGGCACTGGTCTACCACATCTGAATGAATTGTGCGTTGGCAGGGTGGGGGAAGGAGGGAAGGGGTAGAAGAGACTGAAGTGGAGTGGTAATGGCCAATTTTGGTGTTTGGTGGGTAGTGAGTCCCAGAGCATCTCTGGGCCTCTAGAGGAGGGGGATGTTTCTTACCAAATGCCCATCTGCAGGCCGATATTTTTGTGAATCCCAGGATAGCTGTCCTATTTTTATTTATTTAATTATTTATCTGTCTATAATTTATTTTTATTTATTTTCTATATTCTTTGTTTACATTCTAAAAGTTTTCCCCATTCCAGGTTCCCCTCCCATATGTCCCATAAGTCCTCTTCTCTCCATCCATTCTCCTATCTTTCCCCCTCCCTTTTCTCTGTCCTGGTAATCCCCTACAATGCTGGATCAAGCCTTTCCAGGATTGGGGGGTCCTTTTCTTCCTTCTTCATGGGAATCATTTGATATGCTAATTGTATCTTCAGTATTCAGAGCTTCAGGCCTAATTAATATCCACTTATCAATGATTGCATTCCATGTGAATACTTTTGTGATTGTGTTACCTCGCTTAGGATGATGTTTTCCAGTTCCATCCATTTGCCTAAAAATTCATGAATTCATTGTTTTTAATTGCTCAATAGTACTCCATTGTGTACATATACCACATTTTCTGTATCCAGTCCTCCATTGAGGGATATCTGGGTTCTTTCCAGCTTCAGGCTATTATAAATAAGGCTGCTATGAACATAGTGGAGCATGTGTGCTTATTGCATGCTAGGGAATCCTCTGGGTATATGCCCAGGAGAGGTATATCAGGGTCCTCCAGAGTGTCATGTTCAGTTTTCTTAGGAACCGCCAGACTGATTTCCATAGTGGTTGTACCATCTTATATTCCAACCAGCAGTGAAGGAGTGTTCCTCTTTCTCCACATCCTCGCCAACACCTGCTGTCTCCTGAGTATTTGACCTTAGCCATTCTGACTGGTGTGAGGTGAAATCTCAGGGTTGTTTTGATTTGCATTTTCCTAATGACTAATGATGTTGAGAATTTCTTAAGATGCTTCTCGGCCTTCCAAATTTCTTCAGGTTAAAATTCTTTGTTTATGTCTGTACCCCATTTTTAATAGGGTTATTTGGTTCTCTGGGGTCTAACTTCTTGAGTTCTTTGTATATATTGGATATTAGCCCACTATCGGATGTAGGGTTGGTGAAGATCTTTCCCCAATTTGTTGGTTGCCATTTTCTCCTTTTGATGGTGTCTTTTGCTTACAGAAATTTTATAATTTTATGAGATCCCATTTGTCAATTCTTGATCTTAGAGCATAAGCTATTGGTGTTCTGTTGAACTTTTCCCCTGTGCCCATGTCCTCAAAGGTTTTCCCCAGTTTCTTTTCTATTAGATTCAGTGTGTCTGGTATTATGTGGAGGCCCTTGATCCACTTGGAGTTGAGCTTAGTACAAGGACATAAGAATGGATTAATTAGCATTCTCCTGCATGCTAACCTCCAGTTGAACCAGCACCATTTGTTGAAAAGGCTATCTTTTTTCCACTGGATATTTTCTGGTCCTTTGTCAAAGATCAAGTGACCATAGGTGTGTGGATACATTTCTGGGTCTTCAATTCTATTCCATTGGTCCACTTGCCTGTCCCTGTGCCAATATCATGCAGTTTTTAACATTATTGCTCTGTAGTATTCCTTGAGGTCTGGGATACTAAATTCCCCAGTTCTTTTACTGTTGAGAATAGTTTTAGCTATCCTGGGTTTTTTGTTATTGCAGATAAATTTGAGAATTGCTTTTTTCTAACTCTGTGAAGAACTGAGTTGGGATATTGATGGGGATTGCATTGAATCTGTATATTGCTTTTGGCAAGATGGCCATTTTAACTATATTAATCCTGCCAATCCAAGAGCATGGCAGATTTTTCCATTTTTTGAGGTCTTCTTGGATTTCCTTCTTCAGAGACCTGAAGTTCTAGTCGTATAGATCTTTCACTTGCTTGGTTAGAGTCACACCAAGATACTTTATATTGTTTGTGGCTATTGTGAAGGGTGTCATTTCCCTAACTTCTTTCTCAGCCTGCTTATCCTTTGGATATAGGAAGGCAACTGATTTACTTGAGTTGATTTTATAACCTGTCAGTATGCTGAAGTTGCTCATCAGCTGTAGGAGTTCTCTGGTGGAGTTTTTTGGGTCACTTAAGTATACTATCATGTCATCTGCAAATAGTGATAATTTGACTTCTTCCTTTCCAATTTGTATCCCTTTGACCTCCTTATGTTGTCTAATTGCTCTACGTAGAACTTCAAGTACTATATTGAAAAGATATGGAGAGAGAGGACAGCCTTGTCTAGTCCCTGATTTTACTGAGATTGTTTCAAATTTCTCTCCATTTAGTTTGATATTGGCTACCGGTTTGCTGTATATTGCTTTAACTATGTTTATGTATGGGCCTTCCTGTACTTTCCAAGACTTTTAGCATGAAAGGATGCTGAATTTTGTCAAATGCTTTTTCATCATCTAATGAAATGATCATATGTTTTTTTTCCTTTGAGTTTGTTTATGTAGTGGATTGCATTGATGGATTTCCTTATATTGAACCATCCCTGCATCCCTGGGATTAAGCCACTTGATCTTGGTGGATGATCAGTTTGATGTGTTCTTGGATTTGGTTGGCAAGAATTTTTTGAGTATTTTTGCATCGATATTCATAAGGGAAATTGGCCTGAAGTTCTCTTTCTTTGTTAAATCTTTGTGTGGTTTTGGTATCAGTGTAATTGTGGCTTTGTAGAATGAGTTGGGTAGTGTTCCTTCTGTTTCTATTTTGTGGAACAGTTTGAAGAGTATTGGTTTAGGTCTTCTTTGAAGGTCTGATAGAATTCTGCACTGAAGCCATCTGGTCCCGTGCTTTTTTTGGTTGGGAGACTTTCTATGAGCCCTTTTATTTCTTTAGTGTTTATAGGGCTCTTTAGATGATCTATTTGATCTTGATTTAATTTTGGCATTTGGTATCTGTCTAGGAAATTGACAATTTCCTCCAGATTCTCCACTTGTGTTGCGTATAGGCTTTGGTAGTAAGATCTGATGATTTTTTGAATTTCCTCAGTTTCTGTTGTTATATCTCCCTTTTCATTTCTAATTTTGTTAATCTCGATACTGTCTCTGTGCCCTTTGGTTAGTCTGGCTAAGGGTTTATCTATCCTGTTGATTTTCTCAAAGAACCAGCTCCTGGTTTTGTTGATTCTTTGCATGGTTCTCTTTGTTTCTACTTGATTGAGTTTAGCCCTGAGTTTGATGATTTCCTGCCTTCTACTCCTCCTGGGTGAATTTGCTTCTTTTTGCTCCAGGGATTTCAGGTGTGTCATTAAGCTGCTAGTATATTCTCTATATATATTCTTTTTGGAGGAACTCAGGGCTATGAGTTTTCCTCTTAGCACTGCTTTCATTGTGTCCCATAGATTTGGGTATGTTGTGTCTTCATTTTCATTAAACTGTAAAAAGTCTTTAATATCTTTCTTTATTTCTTCCTTGACCAAAGTATCATTGAGTAGAGTATTGTTCAGTTTCCATGTGTATATGGGCTTTCTGTTGTTTTTGTTGCTATTGAAGACCACTTTTACTCCATAGTGATCTGATAGGAGGCATGGGATTAGTTCGATCTTCTTATATTTGTTGAGGTCTGTCTTGTGACCAGCTATATGATCGATTTTGGAGAAGGTACCATGAGGTGCTGAGAAAAAGGTCCAAAGCGTCAATTAGTTTCACTGTGTCCGTTTAGTTTCTGTTTTCCTGATCAGTCCATTGAGGAAAGTGCAGTGTTGAATTCACCCATAATTATTGTGTTAGGTGAAATGTGTGCTTTGAGCTTTAGTAAAGTTTCTTTTATGAATGAGGATGCCTTTGCATTTGGAGCAAAGATGTTCAGGATTGAGAGTTCTTCTTGGTGTGTTTTTCCTTTGACCAGCAAGAAGTGTCCCTCAGTGTCTTTTTGATGACTTTAGGTGGAAAGTCATTTTTATCTCATATTAGAATGGCTACTCTGGCTTGTTTCCTGAGACTATTTGCTTGTAAAATTGTCTTCCAGCCTTTTACTCTAAGGTAGTGTTTGTCTTTGACACTGAGGTGTGTTTCCTGTATGCAGCAAAATGTAGGATCCTGTTTACTTATCCAGTCTGTTAGTCTATGTCTTTTTATTGGGAAATTGAGTCCATTGATGTTAAGAGATATTAAGAATAGTGATTATTACTTCCTGTCATTTTTTTCTCTTTTATATTTGATTGGTTGTCTTCTTTTGGGTTTGATGAAAGAAGGTTTCTATCTTGCAATTTCCAAGGTGACATTTCCCTCCTTGTATTGGTGTTTTCCTCCTATTATCCTTTGTAGGCCTGGGTTTGTGGGAAGATATTGGGTAAACTTGGTTTTGTCATGGAATATCTTCTCCATCTATGTCCATTGAGAGTTTTGCTGGGTATAGTAGTTTTGGATGCCATTTGTGTTCTCTTAGAGTCTGCATGAGATCTGCCCAGGATTTTCTAGCTTTCATAGTCTCTGGTGAGAAGTCAGGTGTGATTCTGATAGGTATTCCTTTATATGTTACTTGGCCTCTTTCTCTTACTGCCTTTAATATTCTTTCTTTGTTTAGTACATTTGGGGTTTTGATTATTATGTGATGGGATGTATTTCTGTTCTGGTCCAGTCTGTTTGGAGCTCGGTAGGCTTCTTATATATTCATGGGCATCTCGCCCTTTAGATTAGAGATGTTTTCTTCCATAATTTTATTGTATTTGATATTCACTAGGGAAATTGGTCTGAAGTTCTATTTCTTTGTTGGGTCTTTGTGTGGTTTAGGTATCAGACTGTGGCTTCATAAAATGAGTTGGGTAGTGTTCCTTATGTTTCTTTTTTGTGGAATAGTTTGAAGACTATAGGTGTTAAGTCTTCTTTGAAGGTCTGGTAGAACTCTGCACTGAACCCATCTGGTCCTGAACTTTTTTGGTTGGGAGACTAGTAATGACTGCTTCTATTTCTTTAGGAGTTATGGGATTGTTTAGATCATTTAACTCTTCCTGATTTAACTTTGGTACCTGGTATCTGCCTAGAAAATTGTCCACTTCATCTAGATTTTACACTTTTGTTGAGTATAGGCGTTTGTGGTATGATCTGATGATATTTTGGGATTTCCTCAGAATCTGTTGTTATGTCTCCCTTTTCATTTTTGATTTTGCTGATTTGGATACTGACTCTGTGCTTTCTGGTTAGTTTAGCTAAGGTTTATCTATCTTGTTGATTTTTTTCAAAGAACAACTCCTGGTTTGGTTGACTCTTTGTATAGTTCTTTTTGTTTCTACTTGGTTGATTTCAGCCCTGAGTTTGACTATTTCCTGCCATCTTCTACTCTTGGGTGTATTTGCATCTTTCTGTTCTAGAGCCTTCAGCTGTGCTGTTAAGCAGTTAATGTATGATCTCTTCAGTTTCTTTTTTTTAATATGTGCTCAGAAATTTACTAGAAATTAATGGAGTGGGAGGCATACAGCAGATGCATAAGCATTAAATAAATGAGTATTTCTTATTTTCAATAGTTCAGAAAAGAGTCACTACAACAACTTGTTGTGACTTGTTGGAGGCACTCAGAGATATGATTTTTCCTCTTGGCATTGCTTTCATTGTGTCCCATGAGTTTGGGTATATTGTACCTTTATTTTCATTACGTTCTAAAACGTCATTGATATCTTTCTTTATATCTTCCTTGACCAAGTTAACGTTGAGTAGAGTGTTGTTCAGTTTCCATGTGTATGTGATATTTCTGTTGTTTTTGTTATTATGGAAGACCATTCTTAATCTGGGGTGATCTGATAGGGTGTATGGAATTATATCAAACTTCTTATATCTGCTGAGGTCTGTTTTATGACTGAGTATATGAGATTACTGTTGTGGGTTCACAAAAGTCCAAGGTGGTATTTTGCCAAGTCCTTACATGTGCAAAGGTCAGGTGTAGTCTGTTGGTCCAATCACGTGGGGTCAGAGGAGTATATGCTGTCTCTCTCTGACCTCCTGACCCCTGGTTCAGCCATCTCCACCCTGACCAGCACTATCAGTAACAGGTCTATTTGCCTCTGCATGCTTGTCACTTGCTTATATCCCCTTCCTTGAAGGATCCCCTTCTCCTGCCTGGTTCCTTACCAGATACTTAACCTCTGTGGTGTTCTACATTAAAAGCTCACATGTAAAGTGTAAAAGCCACACAGAACAGAAACATGCAATATTGGTCTTTCTGGGTCTGGGTAACCTCACCCCAGATGATCTTTTCTAGTTTAACACAGTTACCTGAACATTTCACGGTTTAATTTTTTAACTGTGGGATAATATCTCATTGTGTAAATGAAACACATTTCATTCTTTGTTCATCATCTGATGGGCATCTTGGTTTAGTTCCAATTTCTGGCTATTATGAGGAGAGCAACGATGGACATCGATGAGCAAGTATCTGTAGTAAAATGGAGTCCTTCCGGTGCATGACCCCAGACCCCCAAGAGTGGTGCAGCTGGAGTGCTGGAGTCTTGTGGTAGATCTACTTTCATCTTGTTGAAAACCCACCACAGAGATTCCAACACTAGCTAGACAAGTTTGCACTCCCATCAGTCATGAATAACTTCCCCCCATTTTCCTGAATCCTTAACAGCATCTGCTGTCATTCACTTTATTAATCTTGGTCATCCTGGCTGGGATAAGATAAAATCTCATAATACTTTCTTCATCCTCTTCCTCTTCCCCCTTTTCTTTCTTTTTCTTTTTTTAATGAATATTGATTTTTTTTAATATTTCACACTGTAGAGGTTCACTTTATTCTTTTGTGTGTGTGCGCGCTTTTCTATTTTTTTATTCGATATATTCTTTATTTACATCTCAAGTGATTTTCCCTTCCCAGGATCCCTCCCTCCCCGAAAGTCCCATAAGCCCTCTTCACTCCCCATGTTCCCCAATCTACCCCCTTCCCACTTCCCTGTCCTGGTATTCCCCTATACTGCTGCACTGAGTTTTTCCAGACCCAGGAGCCATTCCTTTCTTCTTCTTGGGCACCATTTGATATATGCATCTGTCTTCGGTATTCCAAGCTTCTAGGCGAATATCCATTTATCAGTGAGTGCATACCATGAGTGTTCTTTTGAAACTAGGTTACCTCTTTTAGGGTGATGTTCTCCAGTTCCATCCATTTGTTAAAGAATTTCATTATTTCATTGTTTCCAATGACTGAATAGTACTCCATTGTTTATATATACCACATTTTCTGTATCCATTCCTCCATTGAGGGACATCTGGGCCCTTTCCAGCTTCTGGCTATTATAAATAGGGCTGTATGAACATAGTGGAGCATGTATTCTTATTACATGCTGGGGAATCCTCTGGGTATATGTCCAGGAGTGCTATAGTTGGGTCCTCTGGAAGTATCATTCCAAGTTTTCTGAGGAACTGCCAGACTGACTTCCAGTATGTTAGTAGCAGCTTGCAACCCCACCAGCAGTGGAGGAGTGTTCCTCTTTCTCCACATCCTCGCCAGCACCAGTTTTCTCCTGACTTTAAGACAAGACACACTGAAACTAATAGAAAAGAAACTGGGGAAGACCCTTGAGGACATGATCACAGGGGAAAATTTCCTCAACAGAACACCAATACCTTATGCTCTAAGATCAAGAATTGACAAATGGGACCTCATAAAACTGCAAATTTTCTGTAAGTCAAAGGACAAAATGGCAACCAACAAATTGGGAAAAGGTCTTTTATCAACACTACATCTGACAGAGGGCTTATATCCAAGATAAAAAAAAAAGAACTCAAGAAAGTAGACTCCAGAGAGCCAAACAGCCCACTTAAAATGGGGTACAGAGCTAAACAAAGGTTTTCACCTGGGGAATATTGAATGGCTGAAAAGAACCTAGAGAAATGTTCAACATCCTTAGTCATCAGGGAAATGCAAATCAAAAGAACCCTGAGATTTCACCCCCTTTTCTTTAGAAGAGATTATCTTGAAGCAGCTGCTTGGCTCTCTGGCTCTCACAATGTCCCTGTGATGTTCCTTGAGCCTTAAGAAGAGAGATTATTTTTAAGTGTATTCATTGGGGACACATGCACCACAGTTGATCTCTGCATTTGAGTAGCTGAATTTTTCTGTAAAGCTCAAAGGAGCTTCTTTGATGAAGGGTCAGAGATGCACTTACCTGTGGAGAAGTTTGATTTTTTTTAAAAAAAGTACTTTATGTGTTTGAATGTTTTGCCTGTATGTAGATCTGTGTACCACTTGCATGCCTGGATCCTGGAGAAGCCAGAAGAGGGTACTAGGTCCCCTGAGAGTGAAATTACAGTCAGTGGTGAGACACCATGTTGGTGCTAGGAATCAAACTCAGGTCCTTGGGAAGATAAGCCACTGTTCTTAACCCCTGAGCCATCTTTTCAGCCCTGTCCCCCACTCTGCATCAAAGTTATGATATGTATGAAAGGAAAAAGTATGAAAAGGATAGGATAGCCCAAGGGTCCAGGGCTTTCTCTTCTACTACATGGTTGTCGTGTGTCACATGGAGAGGCACAATGTCATCAGAAGTCATAAATTAAAGATGTAATCTATAAAAGGCAGACACTGAACTCTGAAGCAATAATGAAAAGGGCAAACAGCTAGTAAGCAGTGTGGAGCCATAAATGCACCTGATAAATTGAGGATTTAAACTTTGTAGCTTTATATTAGTAGCAATGGTAACAGAACAGTGACCTGTGGTTAACAGGAAAGATTATAAAATGGAATCATGAAAAATACTTAAGACAAAGAAGATAAGAAAAAAGAAAAAAGAAAGGGAGAGAACATATGGGACAAATAATTGGCAGTTAGATTTATACCCAATAATGTCTGGGTATAAGTCAATATACTCATTAGATACAAATTAAAACTACCAAGATCAGTTCCTGGACATAAAGTGTTCATTATAATTACATCTAAAGAGGCAGTAAGTTGTAAAGGGAGCACCAAATGAAGGAAACATATCAATCTGGTAGGTGGTGTCAATGCCAGTGTACAGTTGACATTGCCTACTCCTTGCTAGAGTGCAGTTTTGGAACTGTCCCCTTGCTTGTGAAATTTCTAGGGGAGTCATTAACAGATGTATATTAACCCCACACAGGACAGCACAGCAACAATACTTTTACCCATTGCAGCTTTGTGAACAATTCAATTTATTGGAGGTAATTCCTGGGAGCACAAGGAATTCAAAGACAGTTGTATTCCAACCACCCCTTCCTAAACCCAGCCTGGCATGGGCATGGTGCTTCAAGGCTGCATCCTCAGTACCATACGCAGGCAGTTACACTGGAGAGATCCTCCATCCAGGTCAGAAGCTGCTTATTACTTAAATAACTTCAGAGAGGGCTTTATGAGTTCTATAACTTTTTGAGCTTTCCGAGCCTCCTGCCTTTCTGTAGCTCCTGTGTTTACTTCTTCCCTGCTTCAAGGAGAGAATGTTTCAAGTCACAGAAAATAGCTATATCACATGTCTAAAGACCATTGTGGTTAAAGGTTTGGTCCCCAGTCCGGTGCTATTGAAGGAGAGGGGGCCTTTCCGAGGAAGACTCAATGGGAGGACTTCATGGTTGTTCTCATTCTTAGTGAGCAGGAGACTCCAGTCCCTTCTCCTCTTTTCTGTGCGTGGCTGTGCAGTGATTAGTTTTGATCTGCAACATGCTTTTAAGATGTGCTGAATGCCCTGGATCCATCCTTGGGATTCTCACCTCAGTGAAAGACACTGACCTGCACACATGTTAAACTGATTTAATACAGTTATAAAAACAATCTGGAGGAGAAATTACATTTCAGCAGACACTGCAGGAAGGTTGGATACCCACACACCAAAGGAAGAATGTTAGTCCATGCTCGTTGTCATATGCAAATATTTCCTCGAATCACAAAGATTGAGTGCATCACAACTGGAAATGGAACTCCAAACGATAAAACTCGTAGAAGTCTCTGACATTTGTGGTTGGGTGTAGGGAAGACATTGGCCACATAATTCATGAAAATAGTGATAATTGGAACTTTACAGCTCTACAAATGATACTGTTGCTGGCTGCTATGCTATAAATCTTCAATCTTGACATTTGGGAAGCAGAGGCAGGGAAATCACCATAACTTTGGGGTCAGCCTGGTCTATATATCAAAATTAGGCTAGCCAGGGCTGCACAGTGAAGGGAAATGTTTGTTGCAATTTGAGACTTGTCCTGTAATTCTAAATGTTTGCTTCTGTGTCAATTTATCAACTTACTGATTATTCTAAAAAAATGTTTAAAGAAGGGGCTATGGCTCAGTTCATAGAGCGATTGCTTTGCACGCATGAATCTGGGACTTAGTCCCCATAACCTCATAAACTTGGTGGGGTGCCCTCTTGCTTCCTAGCATGTGGAGTTCAAAGCAGGAAGATCAGTTCAAGATCACTTTAGACTACAAAACAAATTCGAGGCTAGCATGAGATAAAAGACAGCTCATATAACAAAGTGATGTTAATATCTTCCTCAGTTGTTTTCCATTTAATCGATTAATTAAATTAATTTCAGACAGAGCCTTTCACTTCATCTGAAGCTCATCAATTCAGCTAGGCTGACTAACTGGCCAGTGAGATCCAGGTATTCATCTAGCTCTGCCTATTCCACCCTTCAAATGCTGGTCTTGCAGATATGTTCTCTGTATCGAATCCATGCCTAGCTTTTATGTGGATGCTGGGGACCCAAACTCAGGTCCTTGTGCTTTTGAGGCAGCTGCACTTCTGACTGAGCTATTTTACCATCTCTGCTTGAACATTTCATTAACTTTTAAAGACTACAAATCAATGAATTTCATGTCGACATTTTCATACATATCACACTTGACTCCTCTACTAACCTGTCTCTCTCTGTAATGGGAACTGAAGCTATGGTCTCATGCATGCTACACTAGTGTTATACTACTGAGCCCCAAGGCTCTAAATGCAGTCAGAGTCTAGGTGTGGAAGCTTGAATGAGAATGTTTGAATGCTTGACCCCAGTTTCTGGAGCTATTGGTGAAGGATTAGGAAATGTGGCCGTTAGAGAGGTGTGTCACCAGGAATGGACTTTGAGGATTCAAAATTCCACACCATTCTCAGTTGTTGGTTTTCTCTCTCTCTCTCTCTCTCTCTCTCTCTCTCTCTCTCTCTCTCTCTCTCTCTCTCCCTCTCCCTCTCCCTCTCCCTCTCCCTCTCCCTCTCCCTCTCTCTCTCCCTCTCCCTCTCCCTCTCCCTCTCCCTCTCCCTCTCCCTCTCCCTCTCCCTCTCCCTCTCCCTCTCCCTCTCCCATTCCTTCTTTCTCTCCCTCTCCCTTCCTCCCCTCTCTCTGCTTTATGCTTGTAGATAAAGATGCAAGTACTTGACGACTGCTCAAGTGTCATGCCTGCCTGCTACCATGCTCCATGCCATGGTAATCATGAACTGGAATTGCAAGAAATCCCCAATAAAGTATAAGTTACCTTTGTCATGATGTCTCTTCACAGAAATAGAAAATAAACTGAGATTCCAGGAAAATGATCCACCATTAGTGTACATCACCAACTCAGCCTTCGTAATGCAGAGATGAAATGCATGGGCTGCCCTGCCCATCCTTGGACCTCTCCTTCTTAACAACATTTCATTTCTCTTTAATGGAGAGAAAGATGGAGGGAGAGGAATCAGCACCCTTTTTGAGATTTCAGCCAATGCCTGTCTGGATTCAGGACACAAGCTTGAAGAAGTGCACTCTGGTGACCTAGGACAAAGGTCAGAAAACTATGGTGATCTCAGGCACAGAATCTGTACTTTCCTGGCCTTGGCACAGTGCCACCATCAACTTGTCTGACACCAGGACCTTGCTCCTACCAAGCTGGGTGATCTGGCACTGAACTTGGGCCATTATGCCAGCCCAGAACTTTCCGTGGGAGCCATGAAGTACATTCCATGAAGTAACTGGCACAATGCTCACATTTTGGAGAAGTATGTTGCCTTCACTTTTAATAGACAGAAGTACAGAGAGGTTAAGAGACTTATCTAAGGTCACACAGTAGATTAGAACTACATTATACACAGGATACCTGCTTTCCAGACATGACCATAAAGCACTTAAAACGTTTCAGAAGTGGTAACACACATTTGTAGTCCCAGCAGTAGAGAGGCAAGAGGTGAACACTATGAGTTCAAAGCCAGCCTGGGATATATAGGGGCACCTTGTCTAAGACAAACAAATCAACCCATGGATTTAACATATGTGGTGGTTTGAACCTGTTTACTTCAGAAGTTGAGGTAAGTTGATCACTAGTTAAAGGCCAGTCTGAGCTATAAAGTGAGACAGAAATCAGATGGCTGCAGATGGTAGCACAAACCTGTAATCCTGACACTCGGGAACCAGAGACAGAAGGACCAGAAGCCTGGGATGCACAGTGGAACTCTTTCTCCCAAATTCCTGCTACAAAGCAACTAAGAAGTATTTATTTTCTCTTAATTTCATTGAAGAGGAGGTATGACATTTGGTGCTTTGGTCTAGATATGGGAGCTTGTGGTTGTTCCTATATATTGCAGATGGAAGGAGGACTATAAGAAGGAAGAGGAAAAGGAAGAGGAGGAGGAGGAAGAGCAGAGAGAGACAGAGAGACAGAGAGATGCAGTAGAGTTGTGACTCATTAGGTTGCTTCCAACAACCTACTTCTCTCTTGTAAGCTTTACCCCTAAGTGTCCTGCAACCTCCCAAATAATATCAGTTAGATACATCGTTCAAACAAGAATATCAGAGACAGATTTTACATTCAAAATAGTATATATTATGAATGGATCAATGTTATCACTGCAGTGGTGGGCTAGATAAGAACTTTCAATTTCCTTTTTAGTTTACTATTTCCTTTTAACAGGAGGGAAGGTCAGAGAACTTAATGTGCTACAAACAGGATTGGGAGGATGAAGGGAACAATTTGTTATTAGGCACAGTGGTCAGAGACTATCTTAGTTAGGAACTCTATTTCTGTCATAAAACACCATGGCAGAAAGAAACTTGGGGAGGAAAGGATTTATTTTTCTTACAATTTACAGATTATCATCCAAGGATGTAAGGGTAGGAACACAAGGCAGGAACCTGGAGGCAGGAGCTGATTCACAGGCCATAGAGGCGGTGCAGAATCCATGGAGGGTTGCAGAGGCCATGGAGGTGGGTGCTTCCTACTGGGTTGCTGATCATGGCCTGCTCAGCCTGATTTCTTATAGAACCCAGGCCCAAGGGTGCAATCTCACACAGTGCATTAGGCCCTCTACCATCCAATCACTAATTAAGAAAATGTTCTACAGATTTGCCTGCAGTGTGATTTTATGGATACATTTTCTCAATTGAAGTTCCCTCCTCTCAAATGGCTATAGCTTGTATCATGTTGACACAAAAGCCAGACAGTCCCAAGACCCAGGGGCCCCAACTACATCTCTACCCGGTTTCAGCCTCTCTCTGCCCCTGACTCCTGAGCCTCACTACTCCTGAATCTTTTGCCTGGCCTTCCATCTCCTCCCCTTGCCCTGTCTGTGGCTATCATGGGCCAG
Organism: Apodemus sylvaticus; assembly: GCF_947179515.1. NCBI lineage: Eukaryota > Metazoa > Chordata > Mammalia > Rodentia > Muridae > Apodemus > Apodemus sylvaticus. Next base: position 188,268,595 of record NC_067472.1, read on the forward strand.
AGAGTAAAATGTGGACTCTGGTGAAATTACATTTGCAGATTTTTCAAAGATCTGGGCCAGGGAATGAACAGATAGGGACAAGCACAGGATCATGGGGCATTATTCTTGTCAACTCAAACATAATCACATTTATATAGGACACAAAGGACATACAGATTATAATTTAAGATTATACATATTGTATACACCCCAGACATGTAAGAATAGACTAGCCAGCACATCTAGACTCAGACACAGAAATACACATCTCTAAATTTATACCAGGAATGAACTTTTGTGTATAAAATCAAATAGGACACACACAGTCCTATGCCCTAGTAAGTAAACAAAGTTGAGCTGACAAGTGCACACCCACCCCCATAAAGCAAGAGGCATTGCTCTCAGTGTCCTTTTGTCCTGTGTATCTGTTTCATGGTGTCCTTGCCAACATCAGTGCAGGAAAGGGAATAAGCAGGAAGGTGTCATGGCTGTTCACACTTGGGACAAGGAGAGACAGGAGGCCAGGACATCTGAAGTTACATAACTGACTGGAGAGGCGGATTCAGCATAAATGATCCTGCTGGAGTGTGCACTGAAGTCAATATTGGTTATACCAGGTTCATGGAGCCCAGTGTCTTGCTCCTCCTTTTTCTTTTCATGGGCTTCTTGGTACTCTTACTCAGGGGACACCTAAAGTCCCATGGCAACCTCCCACCAGGACCCCATCCCATGCCATTCTTGGGGAACCCCTTGCAGATGGACAGAGGAGGCCTCCTCAATTCCATCATGCAGGTAAGATGTAATGCACAGGGCCCTGTGTCTCCTCTTGGAGATCACTCAGCTGGAAGAGCAAGGGACTCCTTTCATGAGGTAGGATCAGGTGGGAAGGTTGCTGAGGGGAGGGTGAGATGCTGATTCATGGTGGATGTTTCTCAGATAGACAAGTAAGTCATGCTATGTTGCAATTCTGTGGTATACTCTGCTTGGAGTGCAAGAGGGTTTGAGGTGTAAGTATGTAGAATTTCTCTCCTTGGAACTTGTCTGTTACAGAAGAAAAGGAAAAATATCAGAGGCATCAACATTAAGGTTTCTTTCTGCCAACAGGAGATTAGCCTGAGGTATTCTAGGACAAACGGGAAGGGGGGCAGGACAGGAGGCGGGATGGGGAGAATTGCTTACCAGTTTATTCCAGCAGCTGGCTTGGCATTTACCTACAAGTCTCTATATTGATGCATTGCAAACAGGCTCTCATGGTTAATTACTTACTAATAATCAGCATCCTTGATCCACCTGTCAGGAGATAGCTGAGGTAGTGATTATAAGTTTCGACCCTCTGTCTGCACAATGGCTGGGAAGATCACACTCTTGAACCCTGTATTTGTTACCTGCTGGATTTTAAAAGATTTCTCCTCCCCATCACCAATGGAAAAATCAGTTATGTTAATTTATTTTGTCAAGACAGGGTCTCCATGTGTGTGGTTTTTTTTTTTTTTTTTTTTTTTTTAGGTTGGCTCCCAACTCATGATTCTCCTGTCTTAGCTTCTGGAGTGAAAAATGTGTCATCACACCCTACCACCTACTGCACTTCTAAACACATGTTGCCCACACCTGAGAAAGGTCAAGCCAACATCCTATCGGATTTATTTCAAGAAATCCATTGACAATTCAATGTGCACATATACTGGATCTTTGTCATATGTGACCCCTGCTTGCCCTCTCTCTCCCACAGAAACCCTTCTTTTGGTCAACGTGTCCCTTTCTACCTTGATGTCCCTTTTTGTTTTTACCCACTGAGTTTAGTTAGGTTTCCTCAGAGTAGGTTGATGTGTGGTTTATTTCTTGGAGATCACTTAGTATGAAGGGAAAGGATGGATGCCTTCTGGGATGTAGGTTCAGGTGGGAGTGTTGGTGAGTGAAAGATGAGATGCTGACAATTTTATGACCATAATCAGGAACTGTTTACAGGAACATGAACTCAGGAGAAACTAAACCATGAAAGTAATCAACTCTCTTCCCCTGCCAGCACCACCATTGCCCACAGACCCACAGTGAGTGGTGGTAGCATCCACATGCTGCACCTTTCCCTGCAGTGAAGGTGATCATTTTTCCCATTAATTAATTAACATAGTCAAAATACACCCAAAGTCCCATGACAACGTCCCAGTAATTAATTATTCAGCAAATTAATGAACATATGTATTAATTAATAAATAAAACACAATTAATTACTTGGATGTCACTCACCCCCTTCCCTTCTTCCCTGAGAGGGTGGAGGCTCCCTTGCTATACCCCCATTCTGACACATCAAGTCAACGTGGGTCTAGGCACACCCTCTTCCACTGTGGTCAGATAAAGCAGTCTAGCTAGAAGAACATATTCCACAGGCAGGCAACAGCTTTTGGAAGAGCCCCTGCTCCAGTTGTTCAGGAACCACATGAAGACTGAGTGGCACCTCTGCTACATATGTGCAGCGAGGCCTAGGTCCAGCCTGGGCATGTTTTTTTGGTTGATGGTTCAGTCTCTGAGAACCCCAAGGGTCTAGGTTAGTAGAATCTGTCTTCATCCTGTGGAGTTTCTATCCCCTTTGGGACCCACAATCCTTCCCCCAATTTTTCTATAAGACTCTCAACCTCCATCCAATGTTTGGCTGTGGGTCTCTTTGTCTGTTTTAGTGAAATGCTGGGTGGAGTCTCACAGTTGACAGCTAAGATAGTCTCTTATCTGCAAGCATAACAGAGTATCACTAATAGTGTGTTAGGATTGGTATTTTCCCAAGGGATGGGTGTCAAGTTGGACTGGTTATTGGTTGGCCATACTTAGTCTATGCTCTACCTACTGACAGTGATCTTAATCTTATAAAAACACAGAGCTCTTAGGGTCTAGGAAATGTGCAATGGCCAGGAAATCGGAGCTTATACCAACTCTGATATGACGGTCTATATAACTTTCTAACCATATATTTTGAACAATAAAAATCCCTCACTCTGGGGCGGTGGTGCCGCACACCTTTAATCCCAGCACTTGCAAGGCAGGGGCAGGTAGATTTCAGAGTTCGAGGCAACTCAGATCTGCAGAGTGAGTTCCAGGACAGTCAGGGCTACACAGAGAAACCCTGTCTCAAAAAAAAAAAAAAAAAAAAAAAAGAATCCCATGCTCGACGGCTTAGCAGTAATAGTGGCAGGATCAGAGAGTGGGACTGCATCCCTAACACCCAATAGGTGACAATATGGTTAGAAATATAGAATAAGCACATAGAGGTTTTTAGACATTTACCTGTTCAACTGGATGATACAGAATACAGGCATAAGAAGAGGATGTTTCCCCCTAAGTTTTATTCTTATTTTATGTGCATGAGTGTTGTCTGCATGTGTACCATATGCGTTATTGGTGCTCAAAAAGAGTTTAGGATCCCTGGGAAATGAATTACATGTTGAGAGCACCAAGTGGGTGATGGAAATGGAAAACAAAACCTCTGAATGTTTACTAAATGCTTTTAAACATCAAGCTATCTTTCTAGTCCCCACCCTAATTGAGTTTTAACATCATCAGAGGGTCCGTAATGGTTTATATGAAACTCATTTACCTCTCAAATGGTATCCCACTTCCTGGTTATCCCCCTCACACACACACCATCTCATGATATTCCACTTCCCAGTTACCCCTTCTTTAACTTCCCAGCCCACATCTGCCCTCTCCCTCCCCCTTATCTGTATGAGAGTGCTCCCCACCAACCCACATTCTCCTCCACCCTTCCAGCATCCCCCTACTCTGGGGCATCAAACCTCCCCAGGACCAAGGGCGTCCTCTCCCATTGCTCTCAGGCAAGAGTATTCTCTGCTACATATGTATTTGGAGCCATGGATCCCTCCAGTACACTCCTTGGTTGCTGGTCTAGACTCCTGTAGAACTGGGTGCTGAGGCCAGCCTATGCTGTTCTTCCAATAGAGTTGCAATTCCTCTCAGCTCCTCCAGAGATTTGCCAGCTCCCTGACCAGGTTCCCTGAGTCAGTCTCTTGGTTGGCACCAAGCACCCACATCTTCACTGGTCAGTTGCTAGTTAGCCCTCCTCAGAACCCACCACACTAAGTTCCTGTCATCAAGTGCCTCTTGACCATGGCAACAGTGTTGGGTTTGAGGTCTGCAGGCATGATGGACCCTCAGTCCCTGGTTGGCCATTCCTTCAGTCTCTGTTCCATTTTATGTCCCTGTTCTTCCTTTGGACAGGAACATGTCTGGGTTAAAAACTTTGAGACGGGTGGGCGGCCCCATCCCTTAATCAGGGGCTGTGCCTATCTAGTGGAGGTGGTCTCCACAGGTTCTATCTCCCCCTTCTCTGTCCATTTTCACTAAACTCATCCCAGTTGGGTCCTGGAAGCCTCACATGTCCCTGGTGTCTGCGACCCTCTAGTGACTATCTCCAGTTCCTCATCACCCCCTGGTACATATTTGTGTTGAATTTCCAGACTCTCTGTACCTCTCTCACATCTCTTCCAGTTCCTGATACTGTTACCCTTATTTCCTCCCTCTACTTTGTCCTTTACTGCTTCCCCTCTCCTGCCAACTCCCACAATCGTCATGTTCCCTCATCAATGGCATTACTATTAATATTAATTATTATTATTATTATTATTATTATTATTATTGTCTGAATGTATGTGTACTTTGTGTGTGGATGTAGAACAAGTTGGGTAGTGTTCCTTCTGTTTCTATTTGGTGGAATAGTTTGAAGAGTATTGGTGTTAAGTCTTCTTTGAAGGTCTGATAGAATTCCACCCTAAAACCATCTGGTCCTGTGCTTTTTTTGGTTGGAAGTCTTTCTATGACCCCCTTCTATTTCTTTAGAGGTTATGGGTCTGTTTAAATGATCTATTTGATCCTGATTTAATTTTGGTATTTGGTATATGTCTAAGAAATTGTCCATTTCCTCCAGATTCTCCAGCTGTGTTGAGTACAGGCTTTTATAGAAGGATCTGATAATTTTTTTAATTTCCTCAGTTTCTGTTGTTATATCTCTCTTTTTATTTCTAATTTTGTTAATTTGGATACTGTCTCTGTGTGCTTTGGTTAGTCTGGCTAAGGGTTTATCTATCTTGTTGATTTTTTCAAAGAACCAGCTCCTGGTTTTGTTGATTCTTTATATGACTCTCTTAGTTTCTACTTGATTGATTTCAGCCCTGAATTTGATGATTTCCTGTCTTTTTCTCCTCGTGGGTGAATTAGTTTTGTTTTGTTCCAGGGCTTTCAGTTGTGCTGTTAAGCTTCTAGTGTATGCTCTCTCCAATTTCTTTTTGGAGGCACTCAAAGCTATGAGTTTTCCTCTTAGCACTGCTTGCATTGTGTTCCATAAATTTGGGAATGTTGTGCCTTCATTTTCATTAAATTCTAAAAAGTCTTTGATTTCTTCCTGTATTTTTCTTTGACCAAGGTGTCATTGAGTAGAGTATTGTTCAGTTTCCATGTGTATGTGGGCTTTCTGTTGTTTTTTTGTTATTAAAGTCCACTTTTACTCCATAGTGATCTGATAGGAGGCATGGGGTAATTTCGACCTTCTTATATTTGTTGAGGTCTGTCTTGTGATTAACTATGTGATCGATTTTGGAGAAGGTACCATGAGGTGCTGAGAAAAAGGTATATTCTTTTGCTTTGGGATGAAAAGTTATATATATATATATATATATATATATATATATATATATATATATGTAGATAGAGATAGAGATAGAGATAGAGATAGTGATAGAGATAGAGAGAGAGAGAGAGAGAGAGAGAGAGAGAGATAGAGATAGAGATAGAGATAGAGATAGAGATAGAGATAGAGATAGAGATAGAGATAGAGATCTGTTCAATCCAATTGGTCCAAAGTTTCAATTAGTTTCACTGTGTGCCTGTGTAGTTTCTGTTTTCCTGATCCGTAAATTGAGGGGTGTTGAAGACACCCACAATTATTGTTTGTTGCAATGTGTGCTTTGAGATTTAGTAAAGTTTCTTTTATGAATGAGGGTGCCCTTGCATTTGGAGCGTAGGTGTTCAGGTTTGATAGTTCTTCTTTGTGGATTTTTCCTTTGACCAGCAAGAAGTGTCTTTACATGTCTCTTTTGATGACATTAGGTTGAAAGTCAATTTTATCTGATATTAGAATGGCAACTCTGGTTTGTTTCCAGAGACCATTTGCTTGTAGAATTGTCTTCCAGTCTTTACTCTAAGGTAGTTTTTGTCTTTGACACTGAGGTGTGTTTCCTGTATGCAACAAGATGTAGGGTCCTGCTTACATATCCAGTCTGTTAGTCTATGTCTTTTTATTGGGGAATTGAGTCCATTGATGTTAAGAGATATTAAGGAGTAGTGATTATTGCTTCCTGACATTTTTGATGTTAATTTTATACTTGTGTGTTATCTTCTTTTGGTTTTGATGAAAGAAGGTTATTATCCTGCTTTTTCCAGGGTATAGTTTTTCTCCTTGTATTGGTGTTTTCCCCTATTACTCTTTGTAGGGCTGGGTTTGTGGAAAGATATTGTGTAAATTTGGTTTTTCTTTGGAATATCTTGGTTTCTCCATCTATAGTGATTGAGAGTATTGCTGGGTATAGTAGTCTTTTTTTTTCAGTTTTTTTTCAGTCAGCATTTTTTTATTCGATATATTTTTTATTTACATTTCAAATGATTTCCCCTTTTCTAGCCCCCCACTCCCCGAAAGTACAATAAGCCCCCTTCTCTCCCCCTGTCGTCCCACCCACCCCTTCCCACTTCCCCATTCTGGTTTTGCCAAATACTGCTTCACTGAGTTTTTCGAGAACAAGGGGCCACTCCTCCTTTCTTCTTGTACCTCATTTGATGTGTGGATTATGTTTTGGGTATTCCAGTTTTCTAGGTTAATATCCACTTATTAGTGATAGCTTGGTTACACCATACCTGCACTGGGAGCTTTGTTTATCTACTGGAGGTGGGCTCTTCAGGTTTCATCTCCCCACTGTTGGGCATTTTGGGTAAGGTCATCCCCAATGAATCCAACAAGCCTCTCATATCCCAGGGCTCTGGGACTCTCTAGAGTTTCCCCTTACTCCATCCCACCCTGCAGCTGCATATTTCCATTCATCCTCTGGCCCTCTGGGCTTCTCTCCTGTCTTACCTTGTCCTGCTCCCTTCCTACTCCCCTCTCCCACCCAAGTCCCTACATTCTTCTGACTACGGGGATTATTGTGTTCCCTCTTCTAAGTGGGGTTCAAGCATGCTCACTTGGGCCTTCAATCTTGTTAAACTTCTTGTGGATTTGTATCAGGTATATTCTGTACATTTTAGCTAATATCAGTGAGTACATACCATGCAGGTCCTTTTTGGTCTATGTTACCTCAGTCAGGATGATATTTCCTTTATTTATTTTTCGTTTATTGAATATATTCTTCATTTACATTTCACATGTTATAACCTTTCCTGGTTTCCCCTCCCCCAAAACCCTCAACCTATCCTCCCCCCCACTGCCTCCATGAAGACGCACTTCCACCCAACCCACACCCACCTACCCCCCTTGATTTCCCCACACTGGGGTATCTATCGAGCCTTCATAGAACCAAGGACCTCTCCTCCCACTGATGCCCTAAAAGGCAAAACTTCACCACAAGTGTGGCTAGAACCATGTGTACCCCTTGGTACACATGGCCTAGTCCCAGGGAGTCCTTGGGCATCTGGTTGGTCGAAATTGTCGGATTTTCCAGGAGGCTGAAAAACCCTTCAGCTCTTCTAGGCCTCCCTCCATCTCCTCCATCGGGGACACTGCACTCAGCCCAATGGTTGGCATCTGCCTCTATCTATAAGCCTCTGGCAAGGCCCCTCAGGAGACAGCCATAACAGGCTCCTTTCAGTAAGCACTTTTTGTCATCCACAGTAGTGTCAGGGTTTGGTGACTGTTTATAGGATGAATCCGCAGGTATGACAGTCTCTGGATGGCCTTTCCTTCAGTCTCTGCCCCACAATTTGTCTCCATAATTGTTCCTGTGAGTATTTTGTTCCCTTTCTCAGAAAAACCAAAGCACCAACACTTTGTTCTTCCTTCTTCTTGAGCTTCATGTGCTCTGTGAATTGTATATTGTTTATTTTGAGCTTTTGGGCTAATATCCACTTATTAGCGAGTGCATATCATGTGTGTTCTTTTGTGATTGGGTTACCTCACTCAGGATGACACTTTCTAGTTCCATCCATTTGCCTAAGTATTTCATGAATTCATTGTTTTTTATAGCTGAGTAGTACTCCATTGAGTAAATATATCACATTTTCTGTATCCATTCCTCTTTTGAAGGACATTTGGATTATTTCCAGCTTGTGACTATTATAAATAGGGCTACTGTGAACATAGTGGATCATGTGTCCTTATTATATGTAGGAGTATCTTCTGGGTATATGCCCAAGAGTAGTATAGCTGGGTCCTCAGGTAGTACTATGTCTAATTTTCTGAGGAATCACCAAAATGATTTCCAGAGTTGTTGTACCTACATGCAATCCCACCAACAATGGAGGAATGTTACTCTTTCTCTACATCCTCTCCAGAATCTTCTGTCCCCTGAGTTTTTCATCATAGCTATTCTGACTGAAGCAAGGTAAAATCTCAGGGCTGTTTTGATTTGCCTTTCCTTGATGACTAAGGATGTTGAACATTCCTTTAGGTGTTCCACAGCCATTTGAGTTTCCTCAGTTGAGAATTCTTGTTAGTTCTGTACCCCATTTTTAATAAGGTTATTTGACTCTCTGGAGACTAACTTCTTGAGATCTTTGAATATATTGGATATTAGCCCTCTATGGCATGTAGGATTGGTAAAGATTTCCCAGTCCGTTGGCTTCCATTTTGTCCTATTGACAGTGTCCTTTGCCTTAAGAAATTTGCAATTTTATGAGACCCTATTTGTTGATTCTTGTTTTTACAGCATAAGCCATTGGTGTTCTCTTCAGGATATTTTCCCATGTTCACATGTGTTCAAGGCTCTTCCCCACTTTCTCCTCTGTAAGCTTCAGTGTATCTGGTTTTATGTTGAATTCCTTGATCCACTTGGCCTTGAGCTTTGTACAAGGAGATAAGAATGTGTGGATTTGCATTTTTTCTACATTCCGACTTCTGGTTGATCCAGCACCATTTGTTTAAAATGCTCTCTTTTGCCCATAACAGCTGAGACAGGGTCCGCCAGGGCCCCACCTGTACCCAGGAGCTGGGCAGTGCCACAGCCATCTGTGTACCAATCATACAGGTAGATGATCATTTTGATGTGTGCTTGGATTCAGTTGGCAAGAATTTTTATTAAATATTTTTGCATTGATATGATTAGGGAAATTGGTCTGAAGTTCTATTTCTTTGTTGGATCTTTGTGTGGTTTAGGTGTCAGACTAACCGTGGCTTCATAAAATTAGTTGGATAGTGTTCCTTTTGTTCTTTTTTGTGGAATAGTCTCTCTAGATACTAACTTCTTGAGTTCTTTGAATATATTGGATATTAGCCCTCTATGGAATATAGGATTGGTAAAGATCTTTTCCCAATCGGTTGGCTTCCATTTTGTCCTAATAACAGTGTCCTTTACCTTAAGAAGCTTTGCAATTTTATAAGATCCCATTTGTTGATTCTTGTTTTTAGAGCATAAGCCATTGGTGTTCTTTTCAGGAAAATTTCCCCTGTGCACATGTGTTCAAGGCTCTTCTGCACTTTCTCCTCTATAAACTTCAGTGTATCTGGTTTGAAGATTATCGGTGTTAAGTCTTCTTTGAAGGTCTGGTAGAACTCTGCACTGAACCCATCTGGTCCTGAACTTTTTTGGTTGGGAAACAACTAATGACTGCTTCTATTTCTTTAGGAGTTATGAGATTGTTTAGATCATTTATCTAATCCTCATTTAACTTTGGTACCTGGTATCTGTTTATAAAATTGTCTATTTCATCTAGATTTTCCACATGTGTTGAGTATAGGCTTTTGTAGTAGAATCTGGTGATTTTTTGGATTTCCTCAGTATCTGTTATTATGTGTCTCTTTTCATTTCTGATTTTGCTGATTTGGATACTCTCTCTGTGCTCTCTGGTTAGTTTGGCTAAAGTTTATCAATCTTGTTGGGTTTTTTCCAAGAGCAACCCCTGGTTTGGTTGATTCTTTGTATAGTTTTGTTTCTACTTGATTGATTTCAGCCCTCAGTTTGATTATTTCCAGTAATCTTCAAATCTTGGGTGTATTTGATTTTTTTTGTTCTAGAGCCTTCAGCTGTGCTATGAAACAGCTCTTTCCAGTTTCTTTTCAGAGGCACCCAGAGCTACTTTCCCTCTTAGCACTACTTTCATTGTGTCCCATAAGTTTGGGTATGTTGTACCTTCATTTTCATTAAATTCAAAAAAGTCTTTCATTTCTTTCTTTATATCTTCCTTGACCAAGTTATCGTTAAGTAGAGTGTTGTTCAGTTTCCATGTGTATGTGTTCTTTCTGTTGTTTTTGTTGTTATGGAAGACCATTTTTAACCTGTGGTGATCTGATAGGGTGTATGGAATTATTTCAGTCTTCTTATATCTGCTGAGGTCTGTTTTGTGACTGAGTATATAGTCAGTTTTGAAGAAGGTACAGTGAGGTGCTGAGAAGAAGGTATATTCTTTTGTTGTAGGACAAAATGTTCTATAGATAATCTGTTAAAACCATTTGGTTCATAACTTCTGTTAGTTACACTGTTTCTCTATTTTGTTTGTTTCTTCGATCTATCTATTGATGAGAGTGGTGTATTGAAGTCTCCTATGATTATTGTATGAGGTGGAATGTGTGTTTTGAGCTTTAGAAAGTTTCTTTTATGAATGTGGGTGCTTTTGTATTTGGAGAATATATGTTCAGAATTGAGAAATCATCTTGGTAGGTTTCTCCTTTGATGAGTATGTAGTGCCCTTCCTTAACTTTTTTGATTACTTTGTGTTGAAGGTCGATTTTATTAGATATTAGGATAGAAAATTGTTTTCCAGCCTTTTACTCCCAGGTAGTGTCTGTCTTTGTGCCTGAGATTGGTTTCCTGTATGAAGGAAAATGTTGGATCCTGCTTATGTATCCAGTCTGCTACTCTTTGTGTTTTTATTAGAGAATTGAGTCCATTTATATTAAGAGATATTAAGAAGAAGCGATTGTTGCTTCCTGTTATTTTTGTTATTAGAGGTGGAGTTATATTTGTGTGGCTCTCTTCTTTTTGATTTGTTAAAAGATTATTTCTTTGCTTTTTCTAGTGTGTAGCTTCTCTCCTTTTGCTTTCATTTTGTGTTTTGACTTAAATATCCTTTAAAGTCTGGATCTGTGGAAATATATTGTATAAATTTGTTTTTGTCATGGAATACCTTGGTTTCTCCATCTTTGGTAATTGAGACATTTCCTGGATGCAGTAGCCTGGGTTGGCATTTGTGTTCCCTCAGGGTCTGTATGACACCTGCCCAGGATCTTCTGACTTTCATAGTGTCTGGCAAGAAGTCTGGTGTAATTCTGATAAGTCTGCCTTTATATGTTACTTGACCTTTCCCCCTTACTGCTCTTAATATTCTTTCCTTGTTTAGTGCGTTTGGTGTTTTAATTATTATGTAACAGGAAGAAATTTATTTCTGGTTCATTCTATTTGGAATTCTGTAGTCTTCTTGTATGCTCAGGGGTATGTTTTTCTTTAGATTAGGGAAGTTTTCTTCTATAATTGTGTTAAAGACATTTACTGGCCCTTTAAGCTAAAAATCTTCATTCTCTTCTACACCTATAATCCTTAGGTTTGGTCTTCTCATTTTTCCTGGATTTCTTGGATGTTTTGGCTTAGGACCTTTTTGCATCTTGTAATTTCTTTGACTGTTGTGTCAATGATTCCTATGGTATCTTCTGCATCTGCGAGTCTCTCTTCTATCTCTTGCATTCTGTTGTTGATGCTTGCATCTATGACTCCTGAATTCTTCCCTAGGTTCTCTATGACCAGAGTTGTTTCCTCTTGTGATTTCTTTATTGGTTCTATCTCCATTTTTAGATCCTGGATGGTTTTGTTCAATTCCTTTACCTGTTTGGTTGTGCTTTCCTGTAATTCTTTAAGGGCTTCTACCTGTTTGCCTGTATTCTCCTGTATTTCTTTAAGGGGATTATTTATGTCCTTCCTGAAGCCCTCTATCAGCCTCATGAGCTGTGATTATAAGTCCAAATCTTGCTTTTCTTTTGTGTTATGTACTTGTTGTTGTGGGAGAACTGGGTTCGGATGGTGCCATGTTGCCTTCATTTATATTGGTAACATTCCTGAGTTTGCTTTTCTACATCTGCTTATCTCTGGTGTTATCTGATCTTGCTGTCTCTGGCTGGAACTTGTCCCTCCTATAGGTCTACAAGCCTGTCTCAGCACCCCTGGATGACTGGATCTCCCATGGCACAGAGTGCTGTGGCTTAGCCTAGTTCCCGGGTGCAGATGGAGCCCAGAAGAACATTGTCCCAGGTTCTCTGCCACTCCTGTGTTCCCTGCGCTCTTGGATGTACCCAATTGTTCAGTTGCCAGAGAGAAAATGGCAGACTCGCCTCAAAACCCGAGAGTTAAAGCACGCCCTGCAGGCCAGTTCTTACCTGGCAGGACTGGTGCACAGATGGCTATGGCATAGCCCACCTCCTGGGTGGATGTAGAGCCTGGATGGACCCTGTCCCAGATCCCCTGCTACTTCTGTGTTCCCTGTGCTCCTGGCCATATCCACCTGCACAATTGCTGGAGAGAAAAAAATCAATAATGGTTCTTAATATGTTTTAACATCCCTTGAAGCCCACCACCCACCAGAGGTAGTGAAAAAGAAAGGATATTAGGAGACATTGGAAGTGGACCTGTTTATAAAGGTTCTTTGGAGCAAACCCCATCTGCAGTGTCTGGAAATCAGCAGTTCAGTTTACAGGTCAGCATGCAGCAGCAGTTCAATCCAATTGAAAACACTTCAGAGATACACCAAGAATGCAGTTTGGTAGAGTTGGGTTAGCAAAAGCAGTGAAGTAACCTAGCAGAGAGAGACAGGCCTCAGCCTTGGGTTGCATCAGCAGGAGGGACTAGGAGGAACACCTAGAGAAGTTCTCAGCTGTGCCTCTCTCAGGGAAGTGAAGATCAGTAAAGACGAGACGCACAAGTGTTGCACAGCTAGCTGTACCTGCAAGGCAAGCTCTGTCATGGTCACACTGTGGAGTCCTATTTATACCCTCCACACATCACGTGTCCTCCACAGGCCTCGCCTCAGCATGGCTCTTGCCTCAGCAGTGCATACAGCCCAAGTCCACAAAGTCCCAAAAATGCAGCTCAACTTTGCAATGTAAGGTTGACCAATACATGCACATCTTTAGCAAAGAATCCTTCATCATGTGTCCTTCACATGTTTGCTTTAGCAGAACATCCTCTCTCCTGTGTGTTCTTCAGTGAAATGTTCCTTCATGAGTCTGCCTTAGTCTTTCACCTGTGTCCACTTCAGGAAAACATTCTTCTATGTGATTGCCCCAGCAAAACACCATCCAGCACAACTGACTCTCCACTTAAAATTCCACTTCAGTCCCAAAATCAAAACAAGCACAAGTCAGGTACTGGAGTGTTGTAGATAACTGGTACATAGGGAAGTTTTAATGCCTAGCACCTTAAACTTAAAAACAAGCATCCTATTTGTTTGAGTCTCTGCTCATAATTTCTCAGTGCTTCAATGTCTCAGCAATCCATTCTCCTTTCCCCGAGTGCTGTCAATCAGGCTGTTGTCAATCACTCATCTCTCCTCCCATAAGTCACTCCAATACAGTCACTGGCTCACCACCCTAAATTGGGTGGAGCTGTTCTTTGGCCTGTTCCTGGTGGCACTATCTAGGGTGAACAGATGTATGTATGTTCAAAATTTCCTAGGAAAGATCACACAGCATACATAAATCAGAGAAAAAGAGAGACAGTGAGAGGTGTGAAAGATGGAGATGGTGGGAAAGACAAAGCTTAGAGGTGGAGAGAGAGAGAGAGAGAGAGAGATGCATCAAGGGAAACATCTGGCCAGCTCTAGATGAGATGATAATGAATGTGGAGTAGGGAACAGGTCATAGGTGGTTTCTGAGCCAGTGTTTGAGCCTGGCTTAAGCAGGACACAGCAATGCATACCTACAATCTCAGCACCTTGGAGGCTTAGGTAACAAGACTGTGAGTTGGAGTCAAGCCTGGGCTACATAGTGAGGTCCTGCCTTTAAAAACATTAGACTCTCATAGTCTGTTTTATGTTGCCATTACAGAATGTCACAGACTGGATAACACAATAGACATTGTTTCTTGGTTGGTGGCAGGGGATCCAGTAGCATTGTGTCAGCATCTGGTTATTACTTCTGTGCTGTGCCAAGCATGGCATAGTATATGAGGTGGAGAGTAATTGAGGAAGATACCTTGCTGGGGAACTCTAGGCAGGGGCTCTAACACTAAGCCAGGCCCCCAGCCCCTCACTGGGGGATTCTAGGCAGGGACTCTTAACACTGAGCCACTCCCCCAACCCCTCACAGGGGATTCTAGGCAGGGTCTCTACCACTGAGCCACGCCCCCAGCCTCTCACAGGGGATTCTAGGCAAATGTTTTACCACAGAGCTACATTATTTGTTTTTCAATTTTTTTTGATATAGGTTCTTGTTCTGTAGTCCAGGCTAGTCTTAAACTTGCACCAGTTCTTCAGGTGCCCAAATGCTGGGATTACAGGTGTCAATACTCCTGCATCTTGACCTAAAATGTTTTATATATATATATATATTTGAATGTTTACTCACATTTATGCTTGTGTACTTTGTCCATGTATATGGCTATCCTTTGAAGGTCAGAAGAGAGTATTGGATCACTTGAAACTAAAGTAACAGATAATTTTCAGCAGTTATATGGGCGATGTCAACCAAACCCATGTTCTCTGGAACAGTATCCAGTGCTCCTAACCACTAAGTCATTTATCCAGGCCCTGATTTATTGCTTTTTTCTTTCTATTTTTACAAGTATATGCATTTTACATACTAGTCAAGATTATTTCCCAATGTTTGTATTGCTGTGTAATTTTTACATAACTCTAACAAAAGTGGTTATGAACAAACTATTATTTTGAATTAGATTCACTGTCAGTTCAGTATTCCCAGTGTATACATGAATTTAGATTTTTAAAGAAACAAATGGGTATCTAACAACACCTTTGGATGATTTCATTGCCTGGAACAATCTGGATTTACTGAATGAACTGGGCATGCTCAGGATTAAGAATGATTGGGACAGATCTGGGATTCTCTTTCTTCCATTCACCCGAGCCTAGCTGCACCATCTATTGGAAGACAGGAACTATCTCATATTAAAGAAGGAAAAACAGAGAAGTTTGACATTCTCCCCAGAGTCACACAGCGCAGTCACTGACGTGCAGAGAAGGGCAGCAAGGCAGGGTTTCTCTTAAAAGTTCCATTGGCATCACAAAACTGCTGGAGTGAAGCTGAGTCCTGGAATTGGTTAGAGCTATGGAGGATGGAGTGGAGCAATGGGAGAACTGTGGTACCCTGTAGGAAGAACTGGCACAGATGATTGTGGCTTCTCACCTTGAGATGGCCTCCTAGCTATGCCCCCCAAACTCTAGGGTCTACCCAGTCCTAGGGACAGAAGGTGTGAGGGTGTGCCTATGAGGTCTGCTTTCTTTCTGGGTTCCTGAAACCATTTTCCTTTTTAGTATGAGCATAATTGTGTCTATCCAATACAGGCATTGAAATAGAGATTGCCTTGTCTTATCATGTGGCCACCAATGGACTATAACCTCACTGCAGTTGAATGACATACAAAATGGCCAAAGACACCATGATGTCCTATAGTGTCATGATTGTATAGTTGATGGTGCTCACCCCGGTTTTTGAGGAGAGAGACAAACAGACAGACAGAACTACATATAGCTGGTACAGAACCAGATCACAGTTAAAAACCTTCCACACCAAGGAGTAAGAAATGGCCCACTGATTAAAAGCACTGGCTGTGATTCCCAGTACCCTCATTTTGGCTCATAACACTATGTAACTCCAGTTCCGGGGCTTACATTTCTTCTGTCCTTTGTGGAGACTACACACACACACACACACACACACCACCACCGCCACCACCACCACCACCACCACCACCACCACTACCACCATCACCACCACTACCACCACACACCACACACACACACACCATGGCACAGGCATTCATGCTGACATAACAGACTCAGACTGTGCAGCCCCATCACCCTGTCCCCAGCTCCCTCAGCTTGCTATTTCTCCCTCAGGCTATCTTTAGCTTCCACATCTCCGTGTGTCCCTCTGTGGCACCAGGTACTCCCAGAGCACCTACAAAATGCCAGGTCCTGTGCGTCCTGTGTTTCTACCTCACGATGCATCTGTGCCATTAGCATCTTTTGGTTTTTCAGATGAGGGAATTTAATTGAACTGAGATGCGGGCTCAGGTTGTCAAAATTGAAAAATCAGTGCTTCGTTGTGACTTACAGGCATTTCCTGAAATGAGTCCATTAAACAGGTACAGGGAATGTAGAGATGAATTCACCAGTGGAAGAAAAGCTTAGAAGCCAAATCTTAGAGCTGCTGTTGGCCTTTTTCTGTCTCAGGAAGCCCTTCCTTTCTTTTTGTCTATCATTCCTTCTTCCTTTCTTCCTTCCTTCCTTTCTTTCTTATTTTATTTACTTACATGTCAAACGTTGCCCTCTTCCCTGTTTCATCTCTCCCAAACTCCCATCCCATCCTCCATTCCCTTTGCCTCTATGAGGCTGCTCTCCTACCAACCCCCCCCCCATTCGTCCCTCACTGCTCTAGTGTCCTCTTATGCTGGGGCATCAACCCTCCACAGGACCAAAGACCTCCCCTCCCATTGATGCCCAACAAGGCCATCCCCTGCTACATATATATCTGGAGCCATGGATCCCTCCATGTGTACTCTTGGTTGGTGGTTTAGTCCTTGGTGACTCTAGGCAGTCCACTTGGTTGTTACTATTGTTCTTCTTATGGGGCTGCAATAACCTTGAGCTCTTTCTGTCCTTCCCCTAACTCTTCCACTGGGGTCCTCAGGCTCAGTCCGATGGTTGGCTGTGAGTATCTGCATCAGTAGTGGATGGATGCTGGCAGAGCCTCTCAGAAGACAGCCTTACTAGGCTTCAGGAAGCCATTTCTAATTCCCACTACTAGTGTTCATTCTGGGGTTAAGAAGACTGTTTCTTTTGAGATAGGGTATCTATAGCTCAGGGTACCCCAAGACTCCCTACATAGGTACCATGCCTGAGCTATGCTGTGCTAGTGATGGAACTCCATGCATTCAGGGCACTCACCCTCTCTATTGAGCCTCGTGCTTGGCCCAAGATACGTATGATATGTATTGTCAGTAAATATGTCTCATTGTTACTTACCCATCCATGAAACCCCTAGAACTCTCTCTCTCCTCACCTCTCACGGTCTTTTGTCTACCCATCTGCTTCTCTATTATTAGGTTGTCTGTCTGTCTCGCATTGTGTATTATCAGATTCTCATAATAGACTGGGTTTGATACCTGACTTCTAGACCATAGTGGGCAGAGTGGCAATGTGTCAACCTCTCTGTACTTCCCTGTTTACACCAACAAGATGGGGAGAACACCCGTAATTTATTTTTCCTCACTTAAAAGATTAGTTTTCAACCTGGGGGTTGCAACCACTCTGTGTGTGTTTGTGTGTGTGTGTGTGTGTGTGTGTGTGTGTGTGTGTCTCTGTGTGTGTTTGTGTGTGTGTGTGTGTGTGTGTGTGTTTGAGTGACTCTCTCTCAGGGTTGTACATCCGATATCCTGTGTATCAGATATTTACATTAAGATTCATAACAGTGGGCTGGAGAGATGGCTCAATGGTTAAGAGCACTGACAGCTATTTTAGAGGTTCTGAGTTCAATTCCAAGCAACCCCATGGTGGCTCACAACCATCTTCAAAGAGATCTGATAAATTCTTCTGGTGTGTCTGAAGACAGTTACTAATAAATAAATCTTTAATAAAAGATTCATAACAGCAGAAAACTTACAACTATGAAGTAACAACAAAATTAATTTTATGACTGGGGATTAGCACACATGATGATGGTATTAAAGGGTTGCAGCATCAGGAAGATTGAGAGCCACTGTATTAGAAACACACTCCTCTAACCATTCCACTCTGTGTCTTCTATTTTGCTTCTTAAAAACCCTTCCAGCCCAATTTGGGCAGCAGCAGTCTTATGTCCAGGGAGGACTCAGTGGGTTAAGCTGTGTGAAAGGTGTCTTGCTTTCCCATCATGTTCCCCAAGCTGGAGTGAGGATCTGAGCTGACCAGTTAAAGATCAATGTTGTGGGTTCACAAAAGTCCAAGGTGGCATCTTGCCAAGTCCTCACATGTGCAAAGGTCAGGTGTACTCTGTTGGTCCTCTCTAGTGGGGTCAGAGGAGTCTGTGCTGTCTTTCTCTGACCTCCCAACCTCTGGTACAGTCATCTCCACCCAGACCCGCACTATTAGTAACAGGTCTGTTTGCCTCTGCAAGCTTGTCACTTGCTTATATCCCCTTCCTTGAATGATCCCCTTCCCCCGCCTGGTTCCTTACCAGATACTTAACCTCTGTGGTGTTCTACGTGAAAAGCTCACATGTACAGTGTAAAAGCCACACAGAACAGAAACATGCAATATAGGTCTTTCTGGGTCTGCGTAACCTCACCTCAGATGATCATTTCTAGTTTAACACAGTTACCTGAACATTTCACAATTTAATTTTTTAACAGGGGATAATATCTCATTGTGTAAATGAAACACATTTCATTATCCATTCATCACTCAATGGGCATCTTGGCTTTGTTCCAATTTCTGGCTGTTACGGGGAGAGCAACGATGGACATGGATGAGCAAGTATCTGTAGTAAAATGGAGTCCTTCCAGTGCATGACCCCAGCCCCCCAAGAGTGATATGGCTGGAGTGCTGGGGTCTTGTGGGAGCTCTACTTTCAGCGTGTTGATGAACCCCCACAGTGACCTGCTTCCTCCTCCCCCTTTCCTTTAGAAGAGATTATCTTGAAGCAGCTGTCTTGGCCCTCTAGTTCTCACAATTTCCCTGTGATGCTCCTTGAGCCTTAACAACAGAGGTTATTTTTTAAGTGTATTTACTGAGGACACACACACCACAGTCAGTTGATCTCTGCATTTGAGTAGTTGAATCTTTCTGTAATGATCTCAAAGCAGCTTCTTTGATGAAGGGTCAGAGATGCACTTACCTGTGGGGAAGTTTGATTTAAAATAAAAAAAGTACTTATGTCTGTAAATATTTTGCCTGCATGTAGGTTGGTGCACCACTTGCCTGCCTGGACCCTACAGAGGCCAGAAGACAGTATTAGGTCCCCTGAGAGTGAAGTTGCAGTCAATTGTGACACACCATATTGGTGCTGGGTATCAAACTCAGGTCCTTTTAAAGATCAGTTAGTGTTCTAACCTCTGAGTCATCTTTGCCATCCCCGACTCTGCATCAAGTTTATAATATGTATGAAAGGAAAATGTATGAAAAGAATAGCCCAAGGGTACAGGGTGTTCTCTTCTACTGCAGGGTTGTCATGTGTAACATGGAGTGGCACAATGTCATCAGAAGTCATAAATTAAAGATATAATCTATAAAAGACATACACTGAACTCTGAAGCAATAATGAAAAGAGCAAACATCTAGTAAGCAGTGTGGACCCATAAATGTGGACCCTGATAAATTGAGGATTTAAACTTTCTACCTTTCTAGTAGTAACAATGACTACAGAACAGGGACCTGTGTTTAAGAGGCAAGACTATGAAACAGAATCATGAAAAATATTTAAGACAAAGGAGAACTGTCCCCTTGGTTGTGAGATTTCTAGGGGAGTCATGTACAGATGTGTATTAACCCCACACAGGGCAGCACAGCAACAATGTTTTTAAACGTTGCAGCTTCGTGAACCAGTGAGTTTATTGGAGGTTACTCCCAGGAGCACACGTAATTCAAAGGCAGCTATGTCCCCACCACCACGTCCCAAACCCAGCCTGGCACCAGCATGGTTCATCAAGGCTGCATGCTTGGCACCACTTGCAGGTTCTCACTGGGGAGAACCTCCATCCAGATCAGAAGCTGCTTATTATTTACATAAATTCAGAGAGGGCTTTGTGAGTTCTATAACTTTTTGAGTTTTCTGAGCCTCATGCCTTTCCATAGCTCCTGTGTTTCATTCTTCCCTTCTTCCAGGAGAGAATGTTTCAAGTCACAGGAAATAGCTATATAACATGTCTAAAGACCCTTGTGTTTAAAGGCTTGGTCACCAGGCTGGTGCTATTGGAGGTGATGGGGCCTTTAAGAGGAAGACTCAGTGGGAGGACTTCATGGTTGTTCTCACTCTTATTGAGTAGTGAGACCCCAGTCCCTTCTCCTCTTTTCTGGGCATGGCTGTGCAGTGACTGGTTTTGATCTGCAACTTGCTTTTAAGATGTGCTGAATGCCCTGGCTCTGTCCTTGGGATCCTCACCTCAGTGAAAGACACTGACCTGCACACATGTTAAACTGATTTTATACAGATACAAAACAATCTGGAGGAGAAATTACATTTCAGCAGACACTGCAGGAAGATTGGATATCTACACACCAAAGGAAGAATGTTGGTCCATGCTCATTGCCATATGCAAAGATTGCCTCGAATCACAATGATTGAGTGCATCACAACTGGAAATGGAACTCCAAAACTATAAAACTCATAGAAGTGTCTGACATTTGTGGGTGGGTGTAGGGAAGACATTGGCCACATAATTCATGAAAATAATGATAAATGGGACTTTACAGCTCTACAAATGATACTGTTGCTGGGTACTATGCTATAAATCTTCAATCCTAGCATCTGGGAAGCTGAGGCAGGGGAATCACCATAACGTTGGGGGTCAGCCTGGTCTATATGTCAAACTTAGACCAGCCAGGGATGCACAGGTGAAGGGAAATGTTTGGTGAAATTTGAGACTTGTCCAGTAATTCAAAATGTTTGCTTCCATGTCCATTTATCAACTTACTGATTATTCTTTAAAAAATGTTTAAGGAAAGGGCTGTGGGTCAGTTGATAGAGTGATTGCTTAGCATGCATGAAGCTGGGACTCAGTCCCCAGAACCCCATAAACTTGGTGGGGTGCCCTCTTCCCTCCTAGCATGTGCAGGTTGAGGCAGAAGGATAAGCATGAGATAAAAGACCTCTCATCTCAAAAAGTAACAAAACCCAACATTGCTCATGTTGGAAAGTGTCCACCTCTTCCTTGTAATATACAAATGACACCAAAAACAGTGATAATAGAGTTGTTTAGAGTAGGCTACTAACTTCTATGCTTTGATAAAGTTATGCCTTCAAAACTCCTTGTTTAAAATTAGAAGTTTTTGTTTTGTTTTGTTTTGTTTTGTTTTGTTTTGTTTTGTTTTGGTAGGGTTTTTTTCTCACTTTTGCCTTTCCCCATTCTCTATGAATGCAGGGAGCAGACAGTGAAGAGCAGCAAAAATCTTTATTTACCTCATGGGAAGAACTAGTTAAACAAGAAAGCAAACATTCTGAGACCCCATGGTGGTGGACGGATGGGGACCAGGAGACATGGTGGGCATCGCAGCTCTGTGCTCCTGGTCTTCTGTCTTTGGTAGGTCTCTAGGGCTTGAGTCAGTTGCAGGAATGAATTCCTATCTTGAGCCAAGGGATGGGGTCTTAGAGGCAGAGGCAGGAATGAGCACGGCTGCCTGTGGCCTCATGTCAAGTCCCACAGCCTGGAGAGGTGGCTTCCCAGGCAAGCCCATGTTTGAGAGCGAAGCCTCCTCTGTGGATCAGGGACTGTTGTGCTTCTCTGTAGAGTGCCTGGCAACTCAGCCCCTAGCCAGGAGCCAGGAGCCTGCACAAGAGCTAGACTCTGGCCAGATGTGGGACTGGGAACCTTCCTTCTCTGAAAATTTGAGGATTGTATTGTTCCAGAGCTTGCACAACCCAAATTTCTAGGGCCATCTGGAGGCTCTGATTGGCTGAGTTTATGCTTATGCAAATAAGGTGAAAATGGAGCCAATCAGAGAACAGTTGCCAAATCTGTTGGGAGAGCGCAGGAAACTACTTCACAATCAGGTCTGTACTTAACCCTCCGTGGTAACAGTAGAGAAGTTGACATTTAACTGTCCAAAGGGCTTCCGTCAGTTCTGGCTCACCTTTTCCAGGGAGCTGCTCGAACTGGGGGTTCTTCATTCATTCCAGCCTTCTGGGTGCTGCTGCCACTGTGGCCTCACATTGGCCGTCCATCATTGCCTGCCACCATCTACTTCCCCACTCAATTCACATGGCAGCTCTGCTAGTCAGTTGCATTCTGCCTGGGTTTGCATTTCTTTCCCAGTTGCCTCCTTTGACAGGTTAGGTTGCTTCTCAGCAAGTTGTCAAATGGCAATCCAGAGCAGCTGAAGTTCTACCTCTTTTCTCTTCCACAATGCCTTAAGTGCAGGGATTGTGCTGTTGTTTGCAGTCACTTCGTTATGGTCTCTCCAGGATGTAGCTGTGCTCACACCTCTGGCTTCAGGGCATTAAGAGAAAATTTGGAAGCTAGTAGCCATACCCTGGCAACAATCTTCTGACTTTTTAGGTTTGTCATCTTATGAAGCTAATGCCACAGCAAGAGAATTGGACAAACTTATCCTTTTTTTAAAAAAAAAAGATTTATTTATATATATATATTTATATATATATATATATATATATATTTATATATATATATATATATTATATGTAAGTACACTGTAGCTGTTTTCAGACACTCCAGGAGAAGGTGTCAGATCACTTTACAGATGGTTGTGAGCTACCATGTGGTTGCTGAGATTTGAACTCAGGACCTTCAGAAGAGCAGTCAGTGCTCTTAACCACTGAATCATCTCTCCTGCCCCAAACTTATTCCCCACCTTTTTTAGATTGATTTTTTTCTATGAATTTCACATGGTGTACACCATTTCTTTTTTTTTTTATTCGATATAATTTATTTACATTTCAAATGATTTCCCCTTTTCTAGCCCCCCACTCCCCGAAAGTCCCTTAAGTCCCCTTCTCTTTCCCTGTCCTCCCACCCACCCCTTCCCACTTCCCTGTTCTGGTTTTGCCGAATACTGTTTCACTGAGTCTCTCCAAAACCAGGGGCCAGTCCTCCTTTCTCCTTGTACCTCATTTGATGTGTGGATTATGTTTTGGGTATTCCAGTTTTCTAGGTTAATAACCACTTATTAGTGAGTGCATACCATGATTCACCTTTTGAGTCTGGGTTACCTCACTTAGTATGATGTTCTCTAGCTCCATCCATTTGCCTAAGAATTTCATGAATTCATTGTTTCTAATGGCTGAATAGTACTCCATTGTGTAGATATACCACATTTTTTGTATCCACTCTTCTGTTGAGGGATACCTGGGTTCTTTCCAGCATCTGGCAATTATAAATAGGGCTGCTATGAACATAGTAGAGCATGTATCCTTATTACATGGTGGGGAATCCTCTGGATATATGCCCAGGAGTGGTATAGCAGGATCTTCTGGAAGTGAGGTGCCCAGTTTTCGGAGGAACCGCCAGACTGATTTCCAGAGTGGTTGTACCAATTTGCAGCCCCACCAGCAGTGGAGGAGTGTTCCTCTTTCTCCACACCCTCTCCAACACCTGCTGTCTTCTGAATTTTTAATCTTAGCCATTCTGACTGGTGTAAGATGAAATCTCAGGGTTGTTTTGATTTGCATTTCCCTAATGACTAAGCTGGTTCAACTGGAGGGCAGCATGCAGAAGAATGCGAATTGATCCATCCTTGTCTCCTTGTACTAAGCTCAAATCCAAATGGATCAAGGACCTCCACATAAAGCCAGACACTCTGAAGCTAATAGAAAAGAAACTGGGGAAGACCCTTGAGGACATCGGTAAAGGGAGAAAGTTTCTGAACAGAACACCAATAGCGTATGCTCTAAGAGCAAGAATTGACAAATGGGACCTCATAAAATTACAAAGTTTCTGTAAGGCAAAGGACACCATCAAGAGGACAAATCGGCAACCAACAAATTGGGAAAAGATCTTCACCAATCCTACATCAGATAAAGGGCTAATATCCAATATATATGTACTTCTGTCTATTAAAAGTGAAGGCAACATACATCTCCAAAATGTGAACACTGTGCCAGTTACTTCATGGAATGTACTTCGTGGCTCCCACGGGAAGTTCTGGGCTGGAATAATGGTCCAAGTTCAGTGCCACGTCACCCAGCTTGGCAGGAGCAAGGTCCTGGTGTCAGACAAGTTGATGGTGGCACAGTGCCAAGGCCAGGAAAGTACAGATTATGTGCCTGAGATCACCATAGTTTTCTAACCTTCGACCTAGGTCACCAGAGTGCACTTCTTCAAACTTGTGTCCTGAATCCAGGCAGGCAATGGCTGAACATCTCAAAAAGGGTGCTGCTTCCTCTTCCTTCATCTTTCTCTCCATTAAAGAGAAATGAAGTGTTATTGAGAAGGAGAGGTCCAAAGATGGGCAACCGATGCATTTCATCTCTGCATTAGGAAGGCTGAGTTGGTGATAAACCCTAACAGTGGATCATTTTCCTGGAATCTCAGTTTATTTTCTATTTCTGTGAAGAGACATCATGACAAAGGCAACTTATACTTTATTGGGGATTTCTTGCAATTCCAGTTCATGACCACCATGGCAAGGAGCCCAGAACTTCCTGTGGGAGTCATGAAGTACATTCCATGAAGTAACTGGCACAATGCTCACATTTTGGAGAGGTATGTTGCCTTCACTTTTAATAGACAGAAGTACAGAGAGATTAAGAGACTTATCTAAGGTCACACAGTGGATTAGAACTACATTGTACACATGATAGCCGCTTTCCAGACATGATCATAAAGCACTTGAAATGTTTCAGAAGTGGTAACACAAATTTGTAGTCCCAGCAGTAGAGAGGCCGGAGGAGAACACTATGAGTTCAAAGCCAGCCTGGAATATATAGGGGGACATTGTCTAAGACACACAAATCAACCCATGGATTTAACATATGTGGTGGTTTGAACCTGTTTACTTCAGAAGTTGAGGCAAGTTGATCACTAGTGAAAGGCCAGTCTGAGCTATAAATGGAGACAGAAAACAGATGGATGGATATGGTAACACAAACCTGTAATCCTGACACTCAGGAAGCAGAGACAGAAGGACCAGAAGCCTGGGATGCACAGTGAGACTCTTACTCCGAAATTCCTGCTACAAAGCAACTAAGAAGAAGCATTTATTTTCTATTAGTTTCATTCCAGAGGAGGTATGACATTTGGGGCTTTGGTCTAGATACGGGAGCTTATGGTTGTTTCTATATATTGCAGATGGAAGGAGGACAATAAGAAGGAAGAAGAGAAGGAGGAGGAGGAAAAGGAGGAGGAGGAAGAGGAGAGAGAGACAGAGAGAGACAGAGAGACAGAGTCAGAGAGAGAGAGAGAGATGCAGTAGAGTTGTGACTCATTAGGTTGCTTCCAACAACTTACTTCTCTCTTACAAGCTTTACCCCTAAGTGTCCTGCCACCTCCCAAATAATATCAGTTAGATACATCGTTCAAACATGAATATCAGAGACAGATTTTACATTCAAAATAGAATATATTATGAATGGATCAATGTTATCACTGCAGTGGTGGGCTAGTTAAGAACTTTCTGTTTCATTTTTAGTTTTCTATTTCTTTTTAACAGGGGGGAAGGTCAGAGAACTTCATGTGCTATGAACAGGATTGGGAGGATGAAGGGAACCATTTGTCATTATACACAGTGGTCAGAGACTATCTTCGTTAGGAACTCTATTTCTGTCATAAAACACCATGGCAGAAAGCAACTTGGGGAGAAAAGGATTTTTTTTTTTTTTTTTGCAATTGACAGATTATCATCACAGGATGTAAGGGTAGGAACACAAGGGAGGAACCTGGAGGCAGGAGGTGATTCTGAGGCCATCAAGGATGTTGCAGAGTCCATGGAGGGTTGCAGAGGCCATGGAGGTGGGTGCTTCTTACTGGCTTGCTGATCATGGTCTGCTCAGCCTGATTTCTTATAGAACCCAAGACCACTAGCCCAAGGGTGGAATCTCCCACAGTGCATTAGGCCCTCCACCACCCAATCACAAGTTAAGAAAATGTTCTACAGATTTGCCTGCAGTGTGATTTTATGGATACATTTTCTCAATTGAAGTTCCCTCCTCTGAAATGGATATAGCTTGTATCTTGTTGACACAAAAGCCAAACAGCCCCGAGACCCAGGGGCCCTAACTACATCTCTACCAGGTTTCAGCCTCTCTCTGCCCCTGACTCCTGAGCCTCACTATTCCTGAATCTCTTGCCTGGCCTTCCATATCCTCCCCTTGCCCTGTCAGTGGCTATCATGGGCCAGAGAGTGAAATGCGGACTCTGGTGAAATTACATCTGCAGATTTTTCAAAGACCTGGTTCAGGGAATGAACAGATAGAGACAAGTATAGGATCATGGGACATTATTCTTGTCGACTCAAACATAATCACATTTATATAGGACACAAAGGTCATACAGATTATAATTTAAGATTATACATGTTGTATACACCCCAGACATGTAAGAATAGACTAGCCAGCACATCTAGACTCAGACACAGAAATACACATCTCTAAATTTATACCAGAAATGACCTTTCATGTATAAAAAGCAAATAGCACACACATAATCCTATGCCCTAGTAAATAAACAGACAAAGTTGAGATGAGAAGTGCACATCCACCCCCATAAAACAAGAGGCATTGCTCTCAGTGTCCTTTTGTCCTGTGTATCTGTTTCCTTGCCAACATCAGTGCAAGTAAGGGAAAAAGCAGGAAGTTGTCATGGCTGTTCACACTTGGGACAATGAGAGACAGGAGGCGGGGACATCTGAAGTTGCATAACTGAGTGGAGAGGCGGGTTCACCATAAAAGTCCTGCTGGAGTTTGCACTGAAGTAAACATTGGTCAGACCAGGACCATGGAGCCCAGTGTCTTGCTCCTCCTTGTTCTCTTCATGGGCTTCTTGGTACTCTTAGTCAGGGGACACCAAAAGTCCCGTGGCAACCTCCCACCAGGACCCCGTCCCCTGCCATTCTTGGGGAACCTCTTACAGATGGACAGAGGAGGCCTCCTCAATTCCATCATGCAGGTGAGATGCTATGCACAGGGCCCTGTGTCTCCTCTTGGAGATCACTCAGCTGGAAGAGCAAGGGACTCCTTCCATGAGGTAGGATCAGGTGGGAAGGTTGCTGAGGGGAGGGTGAGATGCTGATTCATGGTAGATGTTTCTCAGATATACAAGTAAGTCGTGCTATGTTGGAATTGTGTGGGATACTGTGCTTGGAGTGCAAGAGGGTTTGAGGTGTAAGCATGTAGAATTTCTCTCATTGGAACTTGTCTGTTACATAATAAAAGGAAAAATATCAGAGGCATCAACATCAAGGTTTGTTTCTGCCAGCAGAATATTAGCCTGAGGTGTTCTAGGACAAAGGGGAAGAGGGTGCAGGACAGGAGGCGGGATGTGGAAGTTTGCTTATCAGTTTATTCCAGCAGCTGGCTTGGCATTTACCTACAAGTCTCTATATTGACACATCACACACAGGCTCTCATGGTTAATTACTTACTAATAATCAGCATCCGTGATCCACCTGTCAGGATAAAGCTGAAGTAATGATGATAAGTTTTGACCCTCTGTCTGCACAATGGCTGGGAAGATCACACTCTTGAACCCTGTATTTGTTACCTGCTGGATTTTAAAAGATTTCTCCCTCCCCAGCACCAATGGCAAAGTCAGTTATGTTAATTTATTTTTTCAAGACAGGGTCTCCCTGTGTGTGGTTTTTTTTTTTTTTTTTAGGTTTGCTCCCAACTCATGATTCTCCTGTCTTAGCCTCTGGAATGACAAGTGTGTCATCACACCCTACCACAGGTGTTCTAAACACAAGCTGCCCACACCTGAGAAAGGTCAAGCCAACATCCTATCTGATTTATTTCAAGAAATCCATTGACAATTCAATGTACACATATACTGGATCTTTGTCATCTGTGACTCCTCCTTGCCCTGTTTCTCCCGCAGAAACCCTTCTTTTGGCCAACATGTCCCTTCCTACCTTGATGTCCCTTTTAGTTTTTACCCACTGAGTTTAGTTAGGTTTCCTCAGAGTAGGTTGATGTGTGGTTTTTTTCTTGGAGATCATTTAGTATGAAGAGAAAGGATGGATGCCTTCTGGGCTTTAGGTTCAGGTGGGAGGGTTGGTGAGTGAATTATGAGATGCTGACAATTTCATGACCATAATCAGGAACTGTTTACTGGAACATGAACTCAGGAGTAACTATACCACAATAGTAATCAACTCCCTTCCCCTGCCAGCACCAACACTGCCCACAGACCCAGAGTGAGTGGTGGTAGTATCCACAATGCTGCACCTTTCCCTGCAGTGAACTGATCATTTTTCCTATAAATTAATTAACATAGTCAAAAGACACCCAAAGTCCCATGACAACTTCCCAGTAATTAATTATTCAACAAATTAATTAACATATTTGTTAATTAATTAATTAATCACAATTAATTACTTAGATGTCACTCACCCCCTTTCCTTCTTCCCTGAGAGTATGGAGGCTCCCTTGGTATCCCCCCATTCTGACACATTAAGTCTATGTGTGTCTATGTACACCCTCTTCCACTGTGGTCAGATAAAGCAGTCTAACTAGAAGAACATATTCCACAGGCAGGCAACACCTTTTGGGATAGCCCCTGCTCCAGTTGTTCAGGAACCACATGAAGACTGAGGGGCACCTCTGCTACATATGTGCAGGGAGGCCTAGGTCCAGCATGTTTTTTGGTTGGTGGTTCAGTCTCTGAGACCCCCAAGGGTCTAGGTTAGTAGAATCTGTCTTCTTCCTGTGGAGTTTCTATCCCTTTTGGGAACCTCAGTCCTTCCCCCAATTTTTCTATAAGACTCTCAACCTCCATCCAGTGTTTGGCTGTGGGTCTCTGTGTCTGTTTTAGTGAACTGCTGGGTGGAGTCTCACAGTTGACAGCTAAGATAGTCTCTTATCTGCAAGCATAACAGAGTGTCACTAATAGTGTTTTATGATTGGTGTTTGCCCAAGGGATGGGTGTCAAGTTGGGCTGGTTAATGGTTGGCCATACTTAGTCTGTGCTCCACCTACTGACAGTGATATTAACCTTATAAAAACACAGAGCTCTTAGGGCCTAGGAAATGTGCAATGGGCATGAAATCAGATCTTGTCTTAACATAGTCAAAAGACACCCAAAGTCCCATGACATGTCCCAATGGGCATGAAACCAACTCTAATATGACAGTCTATATGATTTTCTAACCATATATTTTGAACAATAAAGAATACCTCGCTCTGGGGCGGTGGTGGCACACACCTTTAATCCCAGCACTTGCAAGGCAGAGGCAGGTGGATTTCTGAGTTCGAGGCAACTCGGGTCTGCAGAGTGAGTTCTAGGACAGCCAGCGCTACACAGAGAAACCCTGTCTCAAAAAAAAAAAAAAAAAGAATCCCATGCTCGACTGCTTAGCAGTAATAGTGGCAGAATCAGAGAGTGGGACTGCATCCCTAACACCCAATAGGTGACAATATGGTTAGAAATATAGAATAAGCACATAGAGGTTTTTAGACATGTTACCTGTTCACCTGGATGATACAGAATACAGGCATAAGAAGAGGATGTTTTCCCCTAAGTTTTATTCTTATTTTATGTGCACGAGTGTTGTCTGCATGTGTACCATGTGCATTATTGGTGTTCAAAAAGAGTTTAGGATCCTTGGGAAATGAATTATAGGTTGGAAGCACCAGTGGGTGATGGAAATGGAACCCAAAACCTCTGAATGTTTACCAAATGCTTTTAAACATCAAGCTATCTTTCTAGTCCCCACACTAACATCATTGGAGGGTCTGTAATGGTTTATATGAAACTCATTTACCTCTCAAATGGTATCCCACTTTCTGGTTACCCCATTCACACACACACCATCTCATGATATTCCACTTCCCAGTTACCCCTCCATTAACTCCCCAGCCCACATCTGCCCTCTCCCTCCCTCTTGCCTGTATGAGGGTGCTCCCCACCTACCCACATTCTCCTCCACCCTTCCAGCATCCCCCTACTCTGGGGCATCAAACCTCCCCAGGAACAAGGGCGTCCTCTCCCATTGCCATCAGGCAAGTCCATTCTCTGCTACATATGTATTTGGAACCATGGATCCCTCCAGTACACTCCTTGGTTGCTGGTCTAGACTCCTGTAGAACTGGGTGCTGAGGCCAGCCTATGCTGTTCTTCCAATAGAGTTGCAATTCCTCTCAGCTCCTCCAGAGATTTTGCCAGCTCCCTGACCAGGTTCCCTGAGTCTGTCTGTTGGTTGGCACCAAGCACCCACATCTTTACTGGTCAGTTGCTGGTCAGCCCTCCTCAGAACCCACCACACTAGGATCCTGTCATCAAGCGCCACTTGACCATGGCAACAGTGTTGGGCTTGATTTCTGCAGACATGATGGACCCTCAGTCCCTGGTTGGCCATTCCTTCAGTCTCTGTTCCATTTTATGTCCCTGTTCTTCCTTTGGACAGGAACATGTCTGGGTTAAAAACTTTGAAATGGGTGGGTGGCCCCATCCCTTAATCAGGGTCTGTGCCTATCTAGTGGAGGTGGTCTCCATAGGTTCTATCTCCCCCTTCTCTGTGCATTTCCACTAAACTCATCCCAGTTGGGTCCTGGGAGCTTCACATATCCCTGGTGTCTGGGACCCTCTAGTGACTCTCTCCAGTTCCTCATCACACCCTGGTACATATTTGTGTTGAATTTCCATACCCTCTGTACCTCTCTCACATTTCTTCCAGTTCCTGATACTGTCACCCTTATTTCCTCCCTCTCCTTTGTCCTTCCCTGCTTCCCCTCTCCCGCCAACTCCCTCAATCATCATGTTCCCTCATCAATGGCATTACTATTATTATTAATTATTATTATTATTGTCAGTGTATGTGGATTGTCAGTCTTTGTGTGTGGATGTATGTACCCATTACATGGAGGTCAAATGGGGCCATTCTTCACCTCTATCACTCTCTGTCTATTCCTTTGAGGCAGAGTCTCTCCCTGAACCTGGTCCTGGCATTCTCTCAGCTAGGCTGGAAACTTGCAATACCCATCATCCTGTCCCCACTTCCACTTTTGAGCTGGGATTATAGGCGTGCATGGGACAGCCAGTTTATAACTGGGTCCTGGAATGCAAAGCCCAGTCATTATGATGGGGTAGCAAGTGCTCCAGGCCCCTGAACTTTAACTGTACCTTCAAAATTATTTCCTTTAGATTTACTTTTATTTTGTGTACAAGAGTGTTGTGCCTGCATGCATATCTGTGTACCACATACCTGGTGCGTACAGAAGACACCAAAGAAGACACTGGATCTCCTGGAACTGGAGTTGAAGATAGTTGTGAGCCATGGTGCGGGTGCAGGGAGCCAAACCCAGGTCCTCTGCATGAGATCTTTCCTTATGCACCATCACTCCAGCCACTCCAGTTACAACTTTGAGCTATGGATTTTTAAAGTTGATCATTGCTCTAGAGTAGAAGTTCTCAGCCTTCCTTATGTTGCGACCCTTTAATACAGTTCCTCAGGTCATGGTGTTCCCCAATCATAAGATTGTTGTTCATAAATGTAATTTTGATCCTGTTATGTGTCTATGGTCTGAGTTACATGGGAGAAAGAGAAACACTTCAGGATGTAACAGGCTTAGTAAAAGCAGCAGCGGAATTGGCCTCTAAGAAGCTGACTGCAGCTTTGCAGAGGGGCTTAGCTTCATTGTTACATAAAAGGCCTTTGAGCAAGTCCATTCCCACATACCCAGATCTCTTATCTGATCTAGGAGTTGTCCCAGGGAACCATTACCTAAGCAAACACAGTCATTATAAGAATTCCAGGTTTTTTCACCTAACACCAGTCAGAATGGCTAAGGTTAAAAACTCAGGAGACAGCAGGTGCTAGCTCGGATGCAGAGAAAGAGTAACAATCTTCCACTGCTGGTAGGATTGTAAGATGGTACAACCACTTTGGAAATCAGTCTGGCAGTTCCTCAGAAACAGTTACTTGCACTGTTTCTCGTTTTGTTTGTGTTTCCCTGAGCTATCCATTGATGAGAGTGGGGTATTGAAGTCTTCTACGATTATTGTGTGGGGTGGAATGTGCACTTGGAGCTTTAGTAGTTTCTTTTATGAATGTGGTTGCTCTTGTATTTGGAGAATATTATGTTCAGAATTTAGAGTTTATCTTAGTATATCTTTCCTTTGATGAGTATGAAGAGTGCTTCCTTATCTTTTTTTGATTACTTTACATTGAAAGTCGATTTTATTAGATGGAAATGGGAAGGGGTGGGTGGGAGAACAGGGGGAGGGAAGGGGGCTTATATGACTTTTGGGGAGTGGGGGACCAGAAAAGGGGAAATCATTTGAAATGTAAATAAAAAATATATTGAATAAGATAAAAATACATCGAAAAAAAGATATAAGGATAGCTGCACCTGATTGTTTCTTGGGACCATTTGCTTGGAAAATTGTTTTCCAGCCTTTTACTCTGAAGTAGTTAGTGTCTGTCTTCATGCAGCTCACTTAACACTAAAGTTGGTCCCTGTCTTATTACCTCTACTCACTACCGTCTCACTATTCTGACAGAGTGGGTTGAATTTACCTGTGTTTAAACTTCATTTAGAACACCAAACATAAGCAGAATTTACTTTTCTGCCAATATAAAACTCGTGATCATTTCTATCATCAGTCTGATGGATAGGTTATTTCACTGTGGCATGATATATCATTGTGTGGACTTGGTGGTGTTTGTTCGTGTAAAATTTTAAGAAGGCTTCTAGAAATAATCTGGTTTATTCATTTGGCCAACACGCACATGCTCTTTTTGTTCTTGTACAGGCATTTGGAGGTGAAGTTTCTCTGCATGTTTAGGTTCAGCTTCAATAGTTGTATCTGATTCTCCATAAAGGCAGATTCTCCACTCAAAGATTCAACCAGCTATGGATTGAAAAATACAACAAATATATTCAGGAATAAGTGTGTCTCACATCTGCAACCCTAGCATGTTAGAGAAGAAGGAAGGAGAATGATGGATTCAGAAAACTTAATTGACATAGTGAGTTCCAGGTCCACCTGGGCAACATAGTGAGATCCTGTCTCAAAACATAAATATAAATCAAACACACATAGTTTCTTTCTTAGCACTATTTTAGAAATAACACGGGGCATTGACCATTAGCATTTAATTTCTGTTAGGTGCATGGCATTCTGGAGTGAACTAAAGGTTACAAGAGTGTAGTGGTGAGTTTAGCTACTGCACTTTATGCTCTGGTTGGTGGCACTTCCAGACACCCACCCAGAAGCTCTTTGGATTTGTGAATGAAAGACACATTGGTTTATTTTTGAAATGACTTGGCTACTCAAAGACTTGGCAGGTCTATGCCTCCCACTGCTAGCATGCTTGTCCATCTGGTACTCCTGGATGGATACCTCCTAAATCTACTGTTACCTTTGCTGCCCTGTTACCCATTGTGAGACCCATTGGCCTTTTCTGTCCAAGAAACTTCTGGGCAGCCCTTATGGCGCTGCTTTCTCTTTACACCTACATCTTGGATGATCTTCCCTCTGCAGCTCTAAATCTCATCTGTCTCTCTCCCTTGAGTCATGGTAATCCTCTCTCTCCTCCCTTGCATCCTAGCCCATGCAAATCTAAGGGTCCCGCTCCATCTCCCTTTGCCCAACCATTGGCCACTGGTATCTTTATTGGTGCATCAAAAGCTAGTTATGGATGAGGACTTCAGTGTTTGGTCATGCAGATTCCTCATTGAATCAAAACATTAGAACCAATCTCCAACACAAGAGGATGAGGGTGGATCATTTGCAAACACACAGTTCTATTCAAGGGCCCTCAGCATTGGAAGGCTTTGAGATTTTTGGAACCAATTCCCTGGAGATGCCCAGAGATGGTTGTACTGCCAGGTAGTTTCCCACATGTCTGGACTGTAGACATGATTGACAGTCAGGACCACCAACAGTCAATTTCCCCTCCAATGTAACTCAGTGGCAGGGCTAGGGTCATTCTCTCTGAAAGTCATCAGTAGGCATTGATCAGGTTGAAGCTGGGTCACAGGAAGGATGGTTCTTGGTTGAGATTCCAGAGCTGGCCAGAATAAAGGGTATAGGAAAGAATCTTTATCTGAATTTAAGGGTATAGACAAGGACCTTTATCTGTATTTACATCTGTGTCATATCCATATCTATGTATATATTTGTATCTATCCATTTCTATATCTCAAGAAGCAGGTTAAGCCCTCTCTCTTCACCAATGAGAGTTTACTCCAAATACTTGAGAAATAAAGAGAAAGCTCTTTAATACTGCACATCTGTCTCTGGCTACCACCATAGAGAAACTAACCTCATACAGAAATGTTTAACAACTTTTATAGAATTTGGGCATTAGCGACCCACAAATGCTGTCACCTGTAAATCTCTTTTAGGTCCCATTCCCACTTTAGACTTTGATTAATTTGACATAGTTTACAGAGCCATGAATTTTAAGTCTGCATGTTTCAGATAAATGGTAGATATACAGCAGAGAAATAGTCATCATCAAATTTTTGAGTAGAACAGTGCTGTCCCCTTGAGTGGTTGTCACTCAGGGCTTTTGTGACTCAAGTCTTTGGTCTTGATACTGTGATGTGACACCAGAGCCCAGGGTGACACCAGGATTAAGACATCTCTTGGGAGAAAGCATTCATCACAGCAAGAGCATGACAACAGGTGTGGCCAGAGCTGGAGCAGTAGCTGAGAGCTACATCTTGATCTGTAGACAGACATAGTAACTCTGGGCTTGGTGTGCAGGCTTTTAAAGTCTCAAAGCCTCCCCCAATGACACATTTCCTCCCACAAGGCCACACTTCCTAGTCCTTCTAATCTTTCAAATAGTCTCATTTCTTGATGACTAATCATTCAAATAAATAAGCCTATGTAGGCCATTCTTATTCAGTCCACCACACCCAGGGTCATCCTGCCCTTTTTGAAGAATTTTATTCTTAATATAAGATAATAAGGACTTAATGGTGGTTGTTACCAAGTGCTATCCCCTTTGAACTGCCCAGTAGAGTCATGTTCTTTCATATGCAATTTGAGTCTAGCTGACAGTCTTAACAAATAAATCTTAACCGATATATATTCTGAGGAAGCCCAAGCCTCAATTATGTTTAAGGCACAAATCTCTCTCTTTTTTTTTGAGTGCATACTGTTCTTTAATCATGACAGTTTCATTGATTTGATGAATTCTGTTTCAGACACAGTTGGCAAATAACCCATACATCACAGTACTGCTGTGAATTTTAGTCATTACCTATTTAAGGACCCAAAATATATTGTGTTCACAAATAACACTTGCTATCTATTCATCAGCTTTTATTTCTACTCCTTCAAAAACACTCCATACAGATCCCTCACACTAACCTCCATTATTAGGGTTAACTAAAGACAAATAACTCAGCACAACTCTTAGAAAGAAGTTGTATTTGACTCGAAGATCAGAAGCCTGCCTCCTTTATGCATCTTCAAGTTCTCAACTCTTAAAACCAAACCCACATATTCTACTGAAGTCACTGTAGCCAGGAGTTTGACCTTTCTTTTTATAGTCAAGTTTGAGCATAGACACAGATCTACAATGCAGTAAGCTAACTCCCAAATCTACGATAAAATAAAAAGCAAATATGAGGACATTTTGCAATTGTAGTCACAGTCAGAAACTTCACACTTCAGACATCTTCAAGAGGTCATTGTCATACCAGACTCGAGGCTAAGCCACTATTCTTTTCCTGTAGATTTTAACCCACCTGGTTAGTTTGTTTCTTATCTCCAAGTCATATTAGAAGTGGCATTTAACCAAACCATACCTTATGCAATGCAGTATTTTCTAAGAAAATTGGTTGGTGAATCCTTTGTAACATCAATTCAATTTTATTGAATTGTTTCATTATCTTTTTTTTTCTTTTGCAAACCAGCTCCGTTTTAAAAAATCATTTATTTATGATATGTGAGTATATTGTGGTGGTCATCATACACACCAGGAGAGGGCATCAGATCCCAGTACTGATGGTTGTGAGCCACCATGTGGTTGTTGGGAATTGGACTCAGGGCCTCTTGAAGAGCAGTCAGTGTTCTTAATTGCTGAGCCATCTCTCCAGCCCTTTATTATCAATTTTATTGAAGTGTTTTATTATAAGTTTTTCTATATCATATCTATAACCTATTTATTTTTGAGACAAGGTTTTATGTTGCCCAGGATAGTCCCCAGTTCAACAGCAGCCAGAAATTCCCTTGAATACCTGAGCATCTTTCTTTACTTCCTGGTGCTGAGTATATGGCCCTGGCCCAGCACTCTCAGTCACACGGTAGCTCAGGACTGCTTAAAACATCCAAACTGTCACAGGATACCTTCCTGGTGGTGGATTCACTGTGAAATGTCTAGATCCTCAGGAAAGGAATGGTGGCCAGGGACAGCCTGTTTACCAACCTGTATTTATGTGTTTTTTAACAATTTAACAACAATAGTGCTGGCTAACCACAGTCCTGATGCCTTTATGCTTGGCAGCTTCGAGAAAAATATGGAGATGTGTTCACAGTGTACCTGGGACCAAGGCCCGTGGTCATGCTCTGTGGGACAGACATCATAAGGGAGGCCCTGGTGGGCCAAGCTGAGACTTTCTCTGGCCGGGGGACGGTTGCTGTGATCGAGCCTGTCTTGAAGGACTATGGTAAGACTCTCAGAGGTTGGGATGTGGTAGGGAGGAGAATGAGCACAGAGAGAAGTGATTCTGAGAGAGGGGAAGCTAAGGGCTAAGGGAGGACCCAAGTTTATTTGTACTTCCTGTGTGACCCACCCACCCATGCTTTCCCTACTTCCCTACTTTCTCAGGTGTGATCTTTTCCAATGGAGAACGTTGGAAGACTCTTCGGAGATTCTCTCTGGCCACCATGAGAGACTTTGGGATGGGAAAGAGGAGTGTGGAGGAGCGGATTCAGGAGGAAGCCCAGTGTTTGGTGGAGGAACTGCGGAAATCCAAGGGTGAGTCTGGGAGAATGGGCATGAAGGAAGATGGTAAAGCCAAGACATGAGTGTACAGCCAAAGAAAGAGAGAGGGAGACATCCATGGGGAGAGAGAGAGAGAGAGAGAAAGACATTCATACACAAGCAAACACTCACACATAAACATATGCACATTCACACACATATACACATAAACATACACATACGCACATACTCACACATAAACACATACTCACATATAAACACATACACTTAAACATACATACACTCACACAGAGAAACACAAACACACACGAGCACACACATATTCACTCACACAGTCACATACATACACACACTTATAAATAAATACATATCTACATGCACATGCACACCCACACATAGACTCACACACAAATATACACATACTCACATGCACATACTCACATACACATAAATACACACATAAACATATGATATTCACTCATACACAGAAACACACATATACATCCATTCACACATATACACACAAATACATATGCACATACACACACATGAACACAAACAAAAACATATACTCATTCACTCATACACATAAACACACACACACACACACACACATACACACTGTGGGAAGAGAGAAAAATCCATAAAAACAGGGAAAGAGACATGAAGTTCACAGTGTCCAGGAATAACTCAGAGAAACAGATTGTGTGATTAGCATGCTGGTTCTTACATTCAAAGAAATGGATGCCTATGTTTTTTTTTCTTTTTTTTTTATACGATATAATTTATTTACATTTCAAATGATTTCCCCTTTTATAGCCCCCCCACTCCCCGAAAGTCCCGTAAGCCCCCTTCTCTTCCCCTGTCCTCCCTCCCACCCCTCCCCACTTCCCCGTTCTGGTTTTGCCAAATACTGTTTCACTGAGTCTTTCCAGAACCAGGGACCACTCCTCCTTTCTTCTTGTATCTCATTTGATGTGTGGATTATGTTTTGGCTATTCCAGTTTTCTAGGTTAATAACCACCTATCAGTGAGTGCATACCATGATTCACCTTTTGAGTCTGGGTTACCTCACTCAGTATGATGTTCTCTAGCTCCATCCATTTGCCTAAGAATTTCATGAATTCATTGTTTCTAACGGCTGAATAGTACACCATTGTGTAGATATACCACATTTTTTGCATCCACTCTTCTGTTGAGGGATACCTGGGTTCTTTCCAGCATCTGGCAATTATAAATAGGGCTGCTATGAACATAGTAGAGCATGTATCCTTATTACATGGTGGGGAATCCTCTGGATATATGCCCAGGAGTGGTATAGCAGGATCTTCTGGAAGTGAGGTGCCCAGTTTTCGGAGGAACCGCCAGACTGATTTCCAGAGTGGTTGTACCAATTTGCAACCCCACCAGCAGTGGAGGAGTGTTCCTCTTTCTCCACATCCTCTCCAACACCTGCTGTCTCCTGAATTTTTAATCTTAGCCATTCTGACTGGTGTAAGATGAAATCTTAGGGTTGTTTTGATTTGCATTTCCCTAATGACTAATGAAGTTGAGCATTTTTTAAGATGCTTCTCTGCCATCCGAAGTTCTTCAGGTGAGAATTCTTTGTTTAACTCTGTACCCCATTTTTAATAGGGTTGTTCGGTTTTCTGGAGTCTAACTTCTTGAGTTCTTTATATATATTGGATATTAGCCCTCTATCTGATGTAGGATTGGTGAAGATCTTTTCCCAATTTGTTGGTTGCCGATCTGTCCTCTTGATGGTGTCCTTTGCCTTACAGAAACTCTGTAACCTTATGAGGTCCCATTTGTCAATTCTTGCTCTTAGAGCATACGCTATTGGTGTTCTGTTCAGAAACTTTCTCCCTGTACCGATGTCCTCAAGGGTCTTCCCCAGTTTCTTTTCTATTAGCTTCAGAGTGTCTGGCTTTATGTGGAGGTCCTTGATCCATTTGGATTTGAGCTTAGTACAAGGAGACAAGGATGGATCAATTCGCATTCTTCTGCATGCTGGCCTCCAGTTGAACCAGCACCATTTGTTGAAAAGGCTATCTTTTTTCCATTGGATGTTTTCAGCCTCTTTGTCGAGGATCAAGTGGCCATAGGTGTGTGGGTTCATTTCTGGATCTTCAATCCTGTTCCATTGATCCTCCTGCCTGTCACTGTACCAATACCATGCAGTTTTTAACACTATTGCTCTGTAGTATTGCTTGAGGTCAGGGATACTGATTCCCCCAGATTTTCTTTTGTTGCTGAGAATAGTTTTAGCTATCCTGGGTTTTTTGTTGTTCCAGATGAATTTGATAATTGCTCTTTCTAACTCTGTGAAGAATTGAGTTGGGATTTTGATGGGTATTGCATTGAATCTGTATAGTGCTTTAGGCAAAATGGCCATTTTAACTATATTGATTCTACCGATCCATGAGCATGGGAGGTTTTCCCATTTTTTGAGGTCTTCTTCCATTTCCTTCTTCAGAGTCTTGAAGTTCTTGTCATACAGATCTTTCACATGTTTGGTAAGAGTCACCCCAAGATACTTTATACTGTTTGCGGCTATTGTGAAGGGGGTCATTTCCCTAATTTCTTTCTCAGCCTGCTTATCCTTTGAGTATAGGAAGGCCACTGATTTGCTGGAGTTGATTTTATAACCTGCCACTTTGCTGAAGTTGTTTATCAGCTGTAGGAGCTCTCTAGTGGAGTTCTTTGGGTCACTTAGGTAGACGATGATGTCGTCTGCAAATAATGATAGTTTGACTTCTTCCTTTCCAATTTGTATCCCTTTGACCTCCTTATGTTGTCAAATTGCCCGAGCTAGTACCTCAAGTACAATATTGAAAAGATAAGGAGAAAGGGGGCAGCCTTGTCTGGTCCCTGATTTCAGTGGGATTGCTTCAAGTTTCTCTCCATTTAGTTTGATGCTGGGATGCCTATGTTAAGATTATATTTCAGTCAGGCATGGTAGAACAAGCCTGTCATTGCACTAGTCCGGGGGTTGAGAAAGAAGGGCCAGAAATTCAAAGCCAGTCTGGCTATACCATCAACTCTTGTCTCCAAAAAGAAAAAGTCGATGCTGTCGGTGCACACACAGCTCGGAGTTTGATCCCCAACTCCACAACACTGGCAAGGTGTTGCGCATCATCATAGTGTACCTGAATTGGAGGCAGGAGCTTAGTGATTTGAGGTCATTCTTGACTTTAAATGATGTTCAAGGTCATCATGGTTACACAAAACAGGCTCAAAACATGATCTAAGTCCAGTGCATGTGTGGGAAGCAAGGAACTGTATTTTCTCCTTGTGGCACAAATACTGATTTGTGGGGCAGTGAACAAAGAGACCCAGAGCACTGATTTACTTTGTGGTAGTTGCATGATTTTCTGGGCCCTTTTTTGAAACTTCCTAACAGGGGCACACTGGTAGTGACACAGTGTGTTGTTAGGTTCATGCTGCTGTCTGTCATCTCTTAAGATTTCTCAGGAGACCTATAGATGTCCCTGCAGAAGCTGGAAGGGAGAAGAAGGAATCGGGAGTCTAAGAAAAAAGACAGAAGAAAGCAGGGTGACACAGAGACAAAGGAGCTGAGCTAGAACCAGAGGGACAAAAAAATTGAGCAGGAATAACCAGGGAGGGGCTACAGAGTGGGAGAGAGTAGGAAATAGGTAAGGGGAGGGTCAAAGAGAAAAAGATGGAAATACTGCAAGTCTTTTAGACTGGAACCCACAGCCAGGTAAAGACTGATGAGCATCAGGGGAATACCTGCAGAGCAGTCACAAGCT
Source organism: Apodemus sylvaticus (assembly GCF_947179515.1). NCBI lineage: Eukaryota > Metazoa > Chordata > Mammalia > Rodentia > Muridae > Apodemus > Apodemus sylvaticus. The sequence continues at coordinate 188,309,478 of NC_067472.1, forward strand.
GAGACCCAGAGAGAGCAGCAGTGGCCCAAGGTTGCTGCACTGACAACATCTCTTGAGGATCCATTACAGAGCCTGGAAATCAAAGGCAGCAGGCAACAGGTGCTGATAGTTCTTGAACACCACAGAGTCTAGGATAAGAGAAGGAATGGAGGAACACCCACAGATGAGACTTGGAAATCCACACAGGCAATGCCATGAACCTTTCTCTGCACCATTCCTGACTGTGGGAGTTGCCTATCAGCTTCAAGTCAGTGTGGTGGTGGAGGGAGGTGCAGGATGGAGACTAACTCCCCATGCTGCCCCTCTCAGGTCTCTGGGTCTGAATCCTGGTCCCAGACATTAGTCACTGTGTTTGCTGTTTTACTTTGGTGAAGTTAGCTACCCTCTCTGTATAAACAAAGTAAAAAGAAAAAGTATTGACCCAGGACACCTGGAGTCCAAGTTCTGAGCACAAAGGAGAGCTATTTGTCCCAGAAGAGCAGAGGCAGAGATGAGGAACAAAGACAGGAGACAGAGGAACAAGGAGAAGAGGAAGAAAACAAAGGAGAGGGAAGAAAGGGGCCAAGGGAAGGATTATTTTTCCTAGGGGGACAAAGGACTGCCTCTGGATAGACAGTAAACAGATGTTGCACATGGGCTAAATGGTGATATGTAAAGTTAAAGGGGGAAATCCCATGCTAGGATGTTTACTTATAGTTGGGCATCTTAATTAGGTGAGCCAAGGGGCCTTTTGATTGCTGGTATTCAATGTTTCAATAGCTGGACATTGGTAGTCAGCCTCAGGAGAAAGAAGTGGCCAAATAAGAAAACTGACATTGGGGAGTAGCTTTAGAAATGGAATCCAATGGTTTTAGAAAGGAAGGGGGAATGGGAGACAAGGGTGAGGCCTGTGAGAGCCCAAGTGGGCTAGTGCCCCTTCATTGATAGCATTTTATCTTATGTATAACATTAAATACATTAAAATTAAATAAAATGTATGCAATACTGAATGCAGGACCTAGTGCATCCTATGTGCAGGCTTAGCAGCTGTTGCTACGCTTTGAGTAGTGAATGGAGGAAATAGCTTTCCAAGGATGGAGCCAAAGCAAAAAGTCCTACACTTCTTGATACCATGTCTCCTGTCCTGCCTCCCAATCCTCCAGGAGTCCCCTGGACCCCACCTTCCTCTTCCAGTGCATCACGGCCAACATCATCTGCTCCATTGTCTTTGGAGAGCGCTTTGACTACTCAGACCGCCAATTCCTGCGCCTGCTGGAGCTGTTCTATCAGACCTTTTCTCTCATAAGCTCATTTTCCAGCCAGGTCAGTGGGTGGGAAAAGAGGAGCATCCAGGGCAGAGGAAACAAGAGGCTGCTTTCTGGGTGAAGGAGAGAGTGTCTGGAGGCTGGAAGAAAGGCAGAGATGACATGGAGAGACAAGGAGGCTGAGACCTGGAGGCAGAGGGAGGGAGGGGGAGCAAGCAGGGGAGACCTGAATGCAGCAATAAGGAGCCATTCAGAGAGTCATAAAGATAATGATGCCCCAGGGTCATGGCTGTGGCTAAGAGGGTACAGGACTTGTCTATCATGTATTAATCCCTAGGTTCATCCCTTGTGTGATATAAGCCAGGCATGGTGATATGATACATATATGCAATCCCAGTACATGAACGATCAGAGATCACAGACTTCTTTGGATAAGTATTGAGTTTGACAACAGTCTGAAATAAATATGAGATCTGATTAAGGCCAAACCAAACCAACCCAAACCAAACCAAACCAAACTGATTTAGGAGAGAAAAGAGAGAAAAGGAGAATATAGAATATAAAGCAAAGGCATGATGAATAAAGATTCTGAGATTGTCTGATAGGATTCTGTGTGTATGTGCATCAGAACTAAAATGAAGGAACAAGAGAAGATGAGCAAGGGAGAAAGGGAAGACTTGGGGAGGGGAGGGGAGCGGAGGGAAGGGGACGGGAAGGGAGGGGAGGGGAGGGGAGTGAGAGAATTGTTCCTGGGGAACCTAGGAACACAGTCTGCTTCTTGAGTGCTGATAGCTTCAGGTGACCTCCTGGGCCCTTTTTCTTGCAGATGTTTGAGCTCTTCTCTGCTGTCCTGAAGTACTTTCCTGGCACCCACAGACAAATCTCCAAAAACTTGCAGGAAATCCTTGACTACATTGGTCAGAATGTGGAGACGCACAGGGCCACCTTGGACCCCAATGCTCCACGGGACTTCATTGATACCTACCTTCTGCGCATGGAGAAGGTTGGTCCTGCATGGATGAGAGATGGGGTGTGTGAGAGTGAAGGATGTGGATGTGGTCAGAGAAAAAGATGGGACAGAACAGAGGATGGCAAGGAGATCTAGAAACAGTGTAGTAGATGCTGAACATCTGAAAAAAGTAAAGAATAGAGACAGGAAAGAGAAAATGCAAAAGTAGAAAAGACCAGAGAGGAACAAAGAGTCTAGGAGACAGAACATGATAAACCACCAAAAAACAAAGAAGAGAGAAAAGACAGAAGAAACCAAGGGACATTGTCTGGGACTGAGTAATGTCCAGAGGTCCAGACAGTATGAGACAGAAGGACAGTGCCCAGAGATGTGTGTGCGTGTCCTTGCAAAGGTTCATTTACCCCTGACCCACCCTTCTCTCTCCCATCTGGAACCAGGAGAAGTCCAACCACCACACAGAGTTCCATCACCAGAACCTCATGATGTCTGTGCTCTCTCTCTTCTTTGCTGGAACTGAGACTACCAGCACCACGCTCCGCTATGGCTTCCTGCTCCTGCTCAAGTACCCCCATGTTGCAGGTGTGCCACGGGTGGGCTGTTGGGGGATTTTCTAGCTACTTTTTGCCTGTGGAAGTTTGAGTGGATGAGAGGATCACAGACCACTTACATCTGGAACACTAAATGCTTTGTTCTACTTGTAAACTATGGACGTGCTGTGGGTGGTGGGTCAACGAACACTCAGCTGACCCGTTTTCTGTTCTATTGCACTTAAAGGTTCATCCTTCCTTCCCTCCCTCCCTTCCCTCTTTCCTTCCTGCCGTCCTTCAATCTTTACATTCATCTATTATTCATCTTTCTATCCATCCACCCCTTCATCCCTCTACTTATTCTGTTCATTTTCCCACCATTATTTGTCCACCCATCAATGAACCTGTCATTGGTCTTTCCCTTCAGTCATTCTCACACAACTAAGCATCAGTCTATCTAAAGACCTATTTACTCATTCATCCTTCTATCTTCATAATAAACTCTTACTCACAAAGACATGCACGCAAGCATCTGTGCACACTCACATACTCCCGCGCGCGCGCGCGCGCGCGCGCGCACACACACACACTTTGTGTTTGTCTGTGTGTGTGTGTGTCTGTGTGTGTGTCTGTGTAGTCAATTCATTACCAACATGAGAATGTCTCCTGTTTTGTTCCCCACCTCTTACCTCATCACAATTGCTCTCAAGTCACCCTTTACAGAAGGCATATGCTGTCTATTCTACTTTCTTTAGTAAATCCCTGCTCTAATGCAATCATAGCTCATGGAGGAGTGATTTAATATTGTTTTAAACTTGACACATAGAGACAGGCACTTAAGAAGAAGACTGTTGTTTGTACCCTCAAAGTCTCTCAGTTCCTCAGCAGAGTCTCCTTACTGAATACTTGTCCTGGTGGTTGGCTGATAGAAGATGATATCATTGCTACAAAGCCAGTATATCGGGTCCACTTTCCCCCTTTTCTGTGCAGAAAAAGTCCAAAAGGAGATTGATCAGGTGATCGGCTCACACCGTCTGCCAGCCCTTGATGACCGCACCAAAATGCCATACACTGATGCAGTCATCCACGAGATTCAGAGATTTTCAGATCTCGCACCGATTGGTCTATCACACAAAGTCACCAAGGACACCATGCTCCGAGGGTACCTACTCCCCAAGGTGAGACCAGCTGCGATTCCTCATCACTACTCCATGAGCATACCCCACATGCCCAATCACCAACCTAATCCTGCTGTGTTTTCCCTGCATTCTCTTTTACTTAGGGACTGACTGTTTTGCCTATGGGAATCAGGGTAAAATAACATGTTTGTATCTTGTAACTTCCCTTAGAACACTGAGGTGTATCCCATCCTGAGTTCAGCTCTCCATGACCCACGGTACTTTGAACAACCAGACACCTTCAATCCTGAGCACTTCCTGGATGCCAATGGGGCACTGAAGAAAAGTGAAGCTTTTATGCCCTTCTCCACAGGTGAGACAGACAGATTCCTTTCCCAGACACTAGAGGGCAGACCCACCCTCCGGGACACAAACAGCAATAGGTCCTTGTTTCCTGAGTCTCTCCCAGCTGCCCTGTTGAATGATCCCATCCACCCTGGCTAGAGCCCTATGAGGGGACTCTTGAACCAAAGGAGCATCCAGGTCAGGAGGACTTTTGGGAAGTGTTTAAAGGCAATGCTAACAATATTAACACAGCGGCAGGCGATGGTAAGGGGGTACTTGGCAGGCCCATGCCAAGGATTCACCCTGATAAATCACAACCTGTGACAGATGTGGTATACTAGAGGTTTATTTTGGGAAGAAAGTGAGTGAGAGGGGGGATAGAGTAGAGGGAGAGGGGGAGGGGATCTGGAATAGCAAGCAGTCCTTTCTCTGTGCTCTCCCTACTGCATCTAACTTGCACCAATCAGGCAATGGTGTCAGATGATGATGCAGTCTGTTGCTAGGTCCCTGGGAGAAGTCTAGAGGAATTGTCTGTGAGCCAACACCTGTCCCTTCTTGTTTAAATAAAAATGAGGTACTAGGAATGGGTAGTGGTGGAGCATCAGTGTGGTTTTCCTGTTCTTTAAACTATGTTCTGCTAACTTTGGTGTGATGGTCTCTCTTTGGGGAATATACGGAAATTGGGATGCTGGACAAGTCTCAGGAAAGTTGGATGTTTCACTGCTTTCCATGATCTCTGGGACCTTTTGTGGCCAGGAAAATGCAGGCCCAGTAGAAGAGCCTGTGAGGGTAGACAGGAGCACCTGTGGGTCCCTTCTCTGGAACTGTTCTGGATGCAGATTTTGAGTAAACATGTTGATTTGGCAGGATGCTGAAACACATATACATATTAGATGGAAAAACAAAGTATGCTAGGGAGAAAACTTTTTTCCTTAGGTGTATCTTTAAAATTCCTAGGCCAGTGGCCTTGAGAGTTGGTGGAGGGGAGTTTCAGAACCTGAGAAGGGAGGATCCCTCTGTGTGGAATAGGCAACAGGTGAGAAATTGAGGCTGTTGATTGGCAGGTGTACTTATCCAGAAGGAATTCATTTGACCCATGAGAGTCGAATCCAAGTATGATTTCTGAAGCTTACAAGAATCTTTTTAAGTTTACAAAATGCATACATTATAGAAATGGTAATTGTAGTCTGTTTTGAAATTCACATTGTAAAAGAAAAGGTAGTAAATACAATATTATGTTATAGTAGAGACTGGTAAACAGTGTTTGTGAAAAGCATGAGCCTTCTTTAAGGTGAGCTCAGGGCAGGAAGAAACCTTCCATGGAGAGAGGGTAGAGAGGGGCTTCTCCCTTCTATTCAGAGGAATGAATATGTGCATTTAGCACAATAAGAAACATCTTTAAGTCTATAGCAAAAAGACCACCGAAGGAAGCTTAACATCTTGAACTTGTTAGTATGATAGTGGATCATATAGTGGTAAGTTTTACCAGAGTTAGCCTAATAATTTATTAGAACTCCATTGACTACCATTACAACTCTGAACTTTTGAATTCCTAAAATAATAGTAGCATAGTGAGGGGAAGAAATCTGAAGACATTTTGTTCCTTTCATGTGTATTAAACCTCTTTCCTATCACCATCCCAGTTTCTCACTCCCTTCAACCATAAAAACATTTTTTAAGATTCTCATAACTTAAGGTTTCATATCCGCACACCTTGCAGAAAGTTTACTTCTTTTTCCTATCCAGTTATATGGGTGTTTGATCATTGGGATCAGACACTGCAAAGTGAGATCCTTTAGATAGGGGAATACTAAAAATCTACATCTGAAACCTGTTTATTTTTTAACATAGGCAAGCCAAACCTGTTTGCCTTTCTAATTACAGATATGGTAGTTTTAACTAGCTAATGAAGCTAATGAATTGACTTAATGACCTCACACATTGGTTGATTACCTTGGGGTAAGGAGCTATTTTCTTGACCTCTAGCTGTCAAGCTACAGTTAGCTTAGCTGTCAATGTGATCAGAGACCTGAGGATGATAAATTATAATTTAGAAGCTGGATATTAATTAAACTGACAGATTAATTTTCACCTGCTACCTAGACAGCTCTCTCCCATCCCCATGACCTCCATTGTGTCATGAAAGGCAGTAAGCCCATCAGGCCCATAAGATGAAAGGCTCTGTCATTTTCATTGTGGAGGAGGAACATGGGAGAGGACTATCAACTCTTTGGGTGGTCCCTCTTTGTCCATGATTCAGGCCAGGCGCTGACCGTAGGCAACCACTGGGGCAGTCTTGCCTAATGGTTGGGGTATTACAATCCAGTTTAGTTTTTTATTGCTGTGCCCAAACTTCTTGGAGACCATGGGGGATGTCGCCATTAGCATTTGGGAGTGTGTCTGTCATAGTAAGTTTAAGCATTTAATGCCACATTCAGCAGATCTCTGGCAGGTTTTAAGGCTAGTACTTATAAAGTATTTCTGGGTTTAAAAAACTTATCTGTTCCTAGTTATCAGCTCTAAATTGTACCTAGGTAAGGTAAAACAGGAGGCTAAAAAAGCTTATCGCAATTAAGTATATCAGTTCCTGCTATGCCTTTTAATATAATTTTGAGCTCATTAAATGATATAGTCATACATAAGTTACTGACTATAAACTTGTATTTAATTATAGTAGTTTTATGAGACTATGACTTTTAGAGTAGCTTTTGAAACTAAAACCTGTTAAGTTTAAGCTTTTAAAAAAAATCATGATTTTTGAATTTAAGCTCTTCCAGTATTAGAACAAAACCTTATAATCAATAAACATAGTCCATAAAGAGATTGGAAATGTTTTGACCTTTATATGGTATATCACTATAAAAATCTATAGCTTATGGAAATCTTAAGGCTGTATTATAGCTTAATAATATAAGCAAAAAAACAAGGCCAAACATATTTTAAGGCAGTAATCTATAACCATTTTGATGATGTAAAACCTCCTAAATAATATTAAAATACACTACCATTTAAAGAGTAAAAACATAGAGCAATATTGTAAGCCATTTGTCAATACAGTAAAGAAAACATTCAAACATCATATTGCAATTCAAACATACAATTGGAGACTTGCTTCCCTGGTCTGCTGAAGGCACATGTGGCTGCTATATTCAAGATGGCAGTGAAGCCATGACTTACCATAACAGAGATGGCTGCCAGGCATGTGACTGCCCTTAATTAAGATGGTGGTCAAGCCATGGCTCCACCTGCTCCAGCCCTTAGTAAAGATGACAACTAGCCATGTGTTGGTTATATACCAGAATGGAATCATATCATGTGATTGAAAATTAGCATAAACTTTCAACTACAAACCCCAAAGTATGAGTTTTAACCACTTCTAATAATAAGTCAATAATCCTGTGGGAGCAAGGCAGACACAATGTAGGTCAGAGGCTGCTAGTTTGTGCAAGAGAGAGCTGTTTTGGGGCTTTGGAGAGGCAGAGCCAGCTTTGATCCAACAAGGAAAAAATGCATTCACCACCAATGTGTCCAGCTGAGAACAGACTGAGATGACCTCTGAGAGGGTGGAGGACCCCTGTGGGTATCCCCCAACCCTAGCACATCAAGTCTCTGCAGGCTTAGGCTCATGCTCTCTCACTGAGGCCAGACAAGGTGGCCCAGCTAGAAGATCATATCCCACAGAAGCAATAACTTTAGGGATAGCACCTGCTCCAGTTGTTCAGTGCTGCATGAAGACTGAGCTGCACATATATGTGTGGGATAGTTTAGCCTATGCATGCTCTGTGGTTGGTGGTTCAGTCTCTGAGAGGCCCCAAGGGTCCAGGTTAGTTGACTCTGTTGGTCTTCTTGTGGCATTCTTATCCCCATTGGAGCCCTCAACTCTTCAATAAGAGTTCCTGAATTCTGTCCAGTGTTTGTGTGTGAATATCTGCATCTATTTTAGTCAGCTGCTGGGTGGAGCCTCTCAGAGGACAGCTGTGCTAGGCTGCTGTTTGCAAGCATAACTGATTATTATTAATAGAGTTGGGGATTGATGTTTTCCCATGGGATGGTGAGGCTGGTTATTGCTTGACTGTTCCCTCAGTCTAGGCTCTATCTTTGTCCCTACAGTTCTTTTAGACAGGCCAAATTTTTTAACAAAAGTCTGTGATAGGTTGGTGTCCATAAGCATCCACCGGGGTCCTGCCTGGCTATAGGAGGTGGGCTCTTTAGATTCCATATCCCCATAGCTATGAATCTCAGCTTACGTCACCCCCAGAAACTCAGAGAGCCATCCCCATCCCATGTCTCTGGGATTTCCTAGAGGTTATCTCTCCTGCTGCAAATTTCTATTCATTCTCTGGCCCTTTCTCCTGTCTCACTTCACCCATGATCCTGACCCTCCCATTACTCTTCTCATGCCCTCTCCCACCCAGTTCCCTCCTCTCTCTGCCTCCTATGACTATTTTATTCCCCCTTCAAGTGAGGTTCAAGCATCCTTGCTTGGCCCTCTTCTTGCTGAGCTTCTTTGGGTATTTGGTATATCCTCCTGTACTTTTTGGCTAATATCCACTAATCAGTGAGCACATGCTCTGATGATATCTTTAGTTCCATTTGCGTGCAAGATTCTCTTAACATTCATTCTTGAATTTGAGGTTGATGGTCGAAATCCTTGTTGTTTAGTGCCATGGGCTGGGATGTCCAAGTGGTTTTAAGGATGTGACAGTCCAAATGCTATTCACTGTGTGGTGGCTCACATGATCACTTTCTGTGCCCACAGGAAAGCGCATTTGTCTTGGTGAAGGCATTGCCCGCAATGAGTTGTTCATTTTCTTCACCTCCATCCTCCAGAATTTCTCTGTGTCAAGCCACGTGGCCCCCAAGGACATTGACCTCACTCCCAAGGAGAGTGGTATTGGAAGAGTACCCCCAACATACCAGATCTCCTTCTTGGCCCGCTGATTTGGCTGAAGCAGCCAGGTGTCCCACTTCTGTTGAGAATGGCTCTATCTCTGTGTCTCTGGGGGAGCTGCTGGAAACCAGGTCACAGGTTGCTGCTCACATCTTTCCTCCTGTTGCTGTTCTCCTCAGCTGGAAGGTGTGGTCTTCTTCCTTGTGAATGGAACTAGAAAAATCAATCAACTGTGTTTCTGGACATGTGAACAGAGACTTCTGAAGTCCACTTCTCACACTGAGTCATTTCCATCTTCCTCCCAACAGCCCCAGTCCCCACTTATTACCTATCCACACTGTGATCTGTGCTAATGGACTCTGTACAAGGTCTGAATTCTGTGTCTACAGACTTGCCTAGGGTTCAGGTAAATAGAATTGCATAATGTTTGATCTTTGTTGTCTCATACTTTTGCTTCACACAATAATATCTAGGTTTCTGTGTTCTACAGGCCACTGTCACACAGCTTCATGGATCTTTCTCGTGCTCTTTCTTAGCATCCTCTTCATGCATCTTCTGTCTAGGCTGAAAGCTCTTCAGCCCGTGACCCCTGAGCTGCATGTTTCTGAACAGGAAAAGTGCATTTGTCTTGATGACAAACCTTAGGTTTCCTTATTTTCCTCCTTAAACCTCCCAAGGATCACACCAATGCCTACATTGGTAAGGGTTCTCTAAAGGAATAGTACTGATAGAATCAATTATTTTGTCTGTCTGGTCTGTCTGTCTGTATATCTGCCCATCTCTTGTTCTCTCTCTCTCTCCCTCCTCTCTCTCTCACCTTTGTATATGTTTATATGTATGTATTGTCTATATATGTGTTCATTGTGTATTTATTTATAATGTATGTATCATATATTTAAGAATCTACATGTATATATGTATGTGTGTATGTATGTACTTATGTATGTATCTATGTATCATCCAGCTCTCTATGTGATTTATTGAACTGGCTAATAGTCTATGTCTGAATAGTACAACAATGATTGTCCCATAATGGAAAGGCTGAGGACTGGGTAGTCATTGATCCATGAGGTTGTTATGTTTCCTGTTCCATGCAGGGCTGCAGTCCTGAAAGGTGCCTGGAGACTTGCTGGTATTTCCATCCCTGGTGCAATCCTGAAGAAGTTGGATTTATTACCATCCATAGAACAGATTAGATGAGCTTGCAATGTAGAGGGAAGGCAAGCAGAAAAAAAGGGACAATTTCTTTCTTTCCTGTGTCTGTCAACAGGAGGTGTGACCTATGTTTAGGAAGAGTTTTCCTGCTTCAAATAATCTGATCCAGAGACTTCCTCACAAGAGTGCCCAGCAGCTTGAGTTTTAGTTGATACCAGATATAGTCAAGGAAAAACACACACCACTAGAGTAGCCACCACAATACTCAGAGCCCTGAACTACCTGATATTTTTACATATGTCTTTGTCTTAGAGTTTCCATTGCTGTGAAGAGACACCATGACCCAGGCAACTCTTATACAATCTTTAATTGGAGCTGGCTTACAGGTTCAGAAATTTAGTCCAGTATCATCATGTCAGGAAGCATGGAAGCTTCCAGGCTGACATAGTGCTGGAGGAGCTGAGAGTTCTAAATCTTTATTCAAATGCAGCCAGGAGAAGAGTCTTCTTCAGGAAGCCAGCAGGAGGTTCTCTTCAATACTGGACAGAGCCTAAGCATTAAAGCCCTCCAAAGTCTGCCTACACAGTGACTGACTTCTTTCAACAAGGCCACACCTATTCCAACAAGGCCACACCTCCTAACAGTACCAGGTTCCATGGTCCAAGAATATTCACACCATCACATTCCACTCCCTGGACCCCAGAGACTTGTTCATACACATGAGTCTATGGGGACTGTCTTAGTTTTGGTTTTATTGCTGTGAAGAGACACCATGACGATATCAACTCTTATAAAAGACAATATGTAATTGGGGCTGGTTTACAGTCCATTAACATCATGGAAGTAAGATGGCAGCCTCCAGGCAGATATGGTGCTGTAGGAGCTGAGAGTTTTGCATCTTGATCCAGCTGCACCAGGAGAGACTGGCTTCCAGGGGGCTAAGAAGAGGATCTCAAATCCCATCCCCACAATGACACTCTTCCTCCAACAGGCCACACTTTCTAATAGTGCCACTCCCTGGACCAACCATATGTAAACCAGCATACCTGGCCACAGCATAAAGAAAAAAATACATTTAGTTCAATGTCAAAACTCCCCCTACTCTATCACAGTCTCAACAATGTTAAAAGTCCAAAGTTCAAAGTCTGTTCTGAGATTCATTCCATCACTTAACTGTGATCCCCTATAAAATATAGCATCATGGGATATACATTGCCTTCCCAGAATGTCATACTGAGGAAATACTGGACCCATGCAAGACAGAAAACCAGCTGGGCAAACTCCAAACTCAGCATCTCCATGTCTGATATCAAAGTCCTCCAACTCATTTAATCTTTGTTGACTGCTACAAACGTTTTTCTCTTGGGCTGGTTCCACTCCCTGTTAGCAGTTTCCCTCAGCAGGTATCCCACAGCTCTGCTTTCTCTAACATCTTGGGGTTTCCAAGGCAACTTCAACTTCATAGCAAGCATGCTATGAAACGTTGTCATCAAAACAAGTACCACTTGGGTGATTCTTACATATGACCCAGTGCAGCTACCAGCATGAAATTTATCTCTGGAACAAAATATTTCTATGGTCTCAGAAAGACTTCTAAGAAAACTTCACTTCTGTGATGCCCATCTCTTCTTAATCACCACTAATTTCTTAGCCAGCTAGCTAGCATTCTAGTAATCAGTAACCCAGTAACTCAGTAACCCTGTCTATTCTTGTTCGTTTGTTTTGGATGATAAAGTAGTTTTAAAAAATACAGTTTGCATCCTAGTCACAGCCCTTTTTATTATTATTATTTTACTTATTAACTTTACATCCCACTCATCTAGAAAGTCTTTTATTTCCTTTTTTATATCTTCTTTTTTTCGATATATTTTTATTTACATTTCAAAGGATTCCCCCTTTCCTGGCCCCCCACTCCCCAAATATCACATAAGCCACCTTCCCTCCTCCTGTTCTCCCACCCACCCCTTCCCACCTCCCTGTTCTGTTTTTGCCTTATATTGCTACACTGAGTCTTTCCAGAACCAGGGGCCACTCCTCCATTCTTTTTGTACCTCATTGGACGTGTAGATTATGTTTTGGGTATTCCAGTTTTCCAGGCTAATATCCACTTATTAGTGAATGCATACCATGATTGATCGTTTTAGACTGGGTTACCTCACTTAGTATGATCTTCTCCAGCTCCATCCATTTGCCTAAGAATTTCATGAATTCATTGTTTCTAATGGCTGAATAGTACTCCATTGCGTATATATGCCATATTCTTGCATCCATTCTTCTGTTGAGAGATACCTGGGTTCTTTCCAGCTTCTGGCTATTATAAATAGGGCTGCTATGAACATAATGGAGCATGTATCCTTATTACATGCTGGGGAATCCTCTGGGTATATGCCCAGGAGTGGTATAGCAGGATCTTTCGGAAGTGAGGTGCCCAATTTTCTGAGGAACCGCCAGACTGATTTCCAGAGTGGTTGTATCAATTTGCAACCCCACCAGCAGTGGAGGAGTGTTTCTCTTTCCCCACATCCTCGCCAACACCTGCTATCTCCTGAGTTTTTAATCTTAGCCATTTTGACTGGTGTAAGGTGAAATCTCAGGGTTGTTTTGATTTCCATTTCCCTGATGACTAATGAAGTTGAGCATTTTTTAAGATGTTTTTCCGCCAACCAAAGTTCTTCAGGTGAGAATCCTTTGTTTAACTCTGTACCCCATTTTTAATAGGGTTGTATGGTTTTCAGGGGTCTAACTTCTTGACTTCTTTGTATATATTGGATATTAGCCCTCTATCTGATAATAGGGTTAGTGAAGATCTTTTCCCAATTTGTTGGTTGCTGATTTGTCCTTTTGATGATGTGTTTTGCTTTACAGAAACTTTGTAATTTTATGAGGTCCCATTTACATACCATGATCTTAGAGCATAAGCTATTGGTGTTCTGTTCAGGAACTTTCCCCCTGTACTGTTGTCCTCAAGGGTCTTCCCCAGTTTCTTTTATATTAGCTTCAGAGTGACTGGCTTTATGTGGAGGTCCTTGATCCATTTGGAGTTGAGCTTAGTACAAGGAGAAAGGGATGGATTAATTCACATTCTCCTGCATGCTGACCTCCAGTTGAACCAGCACCATTTGTTGAAAAGGCTATCTTTTTTTCATTGGAGGTTTTCAGCCCCTTTGTCGAGGATCAAGTGGCCAGAAGATCTAACACCAATACTCTTCAAACTCTTCCACAAAATAGAAACAGAAGGAACACTACCCAATTCCTTCTACAAAGCCACAATTATGCTGATTCCAAAACCACACAAAGATCTAACAAAGAAAGAGAACTTCAGACCAATTTCCCTTATGAACATCGATGCAAAAATACTCAATAAAAATCTTGCCAACCAAATTCAAGAACACATAAAAACAATCATCTACCATGATCAAGTAGGCTTTATCCCAGGGATGCAGGGTTGGTTCAATATACGGAAATCCTTCAATGCAATCCACTACATAAACAAACTCAAAGAAAAAAACACATGGTCATTTCATTGGATGCTGAAAAAGCATTTGACAAAATTCAGCATCCTTTCATGCTCAAAGTCTTGAAAAGAACAGGAATTCAAGGCCCATACCTAAACATAGTAAAAGCAATATACAGTAAACAAGTAGCCTGGTGTAAGGTGAAATCTCAGGGTTGTTTTGATTTCCATTTCCCTGATGACTAATGAAGTTGAGCATTTTTTAAGATGTTTCTCCGCCAACCAAACTCTTGAAAAGAACAGGAATTCAAGGCCCATACCTAAACATAGTAAAAGCAATATACAGTAAACAAGTAGCCATCATCAAACTAAATGGAGAGAAACTTGAAGCAATCCCACTAAAATCAGGGACTAGACAGGGCTGCCCCTTTCTTTTTATCTTTTCAATATTGTACTTGAGGTACTAGCTCCGGCAATTAGACAACATTAGGAGGTCAAAGGGCTACAAATTATAAAGGAATTAGTCAAACTATCATTATTTGCAGATGACATGATAGTCTACCTAAGTGACCCAAAAAACTCCACTAGAGAACTCCTACAGCTGATAAACAACTTTAGCAAAGTGGCTGGTTATAAAATCAACTCAAGCAAATCAGTAGCCTTCCTATATTCGAAGGATAAGCAGGCTGAGAAAGAAATTAGGGAAATGACACCCTTCACAATAGCCACAAACAGTATAAAGTGCCTTAGGGTGACACTTTTTTATATCTTCTATGACCCAGAGATCGTTGAGTAGATTGAGTGGTTTATTTTTCATGAGTTTGTTGGCTTTCTGTTGTTTTTCTTGCTGTTAAAGATCAGCTTTAATCCATGGTGGTTGGATAAGATATGAGGCATTATTTGAATTTTCTTGTATGTGTAGAGGCTTGCTTTGTGACTCACTGAATTGTCAGTTTTGGAGATATGTTCTGTGATGTGCTCAAAAGAGATCATTCTCTTATGTTTGGGTGAAGTGCTTCATAGATATCTGTTAGGTGCATTTGATTCATATTGTCAATGAATTTCATTCTTTTTTGCTAATTTTTTCTGGATGACCCATCAATTGGTGAGAGTTGTGTACTGAAGCCTCTTACTACTAATGATTGGTGTTAATGTACAGCATAAGGTTTAGAAATATTTCTTTTACAAATTTGGATGTCCTTGCATTTGGGGCACAGGTGTTCAGAACTGAGATATCATCTTGGTATACTTTTTCTTTGATGAGAATGAAGTGTTCTTCCACATATATTTTGTATATTTTTTGTTGAACATCTATTTAATTAGATATCACAATGACTTCTGCAGCATGCTTCTTGGTTTCTTTTTCTTTGTTTGAATTTTTTTCATTACTTTACTCTGAGGTAATGTTTATCTTCATTGCTGAGGTGTGTTTCTTGCATGCAGTGGAATGATAGATCCTGTTTTCACATCAATTCTGTTAACCTATATATTTTTATTGTTGAATTGAGTACATTGATATAAAGAGACAGTAATGACCAGTGATTGTTAATTCCTATTGTTGGTGGTATTAATGTGTGTGTGTGTATGTGTGTGTGTGTGTGTGTGTGTGTGCTTGTGCATGAGAGAATGAGAGTTCTGTGTGTGCTAGAGATGGCAGAGAGAGAGGGGAAGAGAGAGAGACAGAGAGAGAGAGAGAGAGATCCCAACCCTACTCCCAAGTATGATATTTTGTCAGTGGAAAGCCTTGGAATAATCTCAACTGATGCCTTCTAACTACCATGAAGGACTTTGAATGGAATACTTAAAGCATGGATAATCTAATCAAGGTGGAAGCTCGGGATCTGGTGGTAGAACACTGGAACCAGGGTGAGCCTAGAGGTCTGTACAGGAGCTCACTATGATGGAGACACAGAGACAGAGAGTTGTTTACTAAATATTTAGACAGAGTGATCCAGAGTTAGGTTCATGGACAGCTCAGAGGAGTTAGGATGGAAAGCTAAAGATCTAAGGATGCATTAAAAATCACTATTTAACTTTATTTTTTCATGAATTTCACATAATGCACCCAATTCCATTCTCCTCCTCCTTTCATACCCACCTTCCAACATTGCAACCTACCCCAAACCTTGTTGTGCAAGCTGTATAGTGTCACAGTGTGTCCCATAGTTTGCCCTTTCATCCTCATATTTAATTCAAATATTCTTGCAATGACTGGGTGGTCTGGTGTGAGACCTCTGACTTCAGATACTCTATCATTATTGGAACCTCACTGGAGCACTTCACAGATATCCCTTTTTTTGTTCTTTGAGGCTAAGATCATGAAGTTTTTTATCTGTTAGACCAGCCTCTTCAAGCACTCTAGCAGGTCATCAGTGCGTTTGGCCAATTCTAAGCCTTAGCTGGGCTGAGAAGTATCTGAGTCTGTCCACCTGTCAGCTCTCCCACTCTTATGTCCTCGGTACTGCCTCAGCAGCAAGGCCTGTTACCAGAGCCAGCTCTGCGATGCTGCACAGGGAAGGTGCAGGGCTTGCTCTCCCAAGTGCTGCTCTTGGTGAGCAATATGGCCAGTTCTCCCAGGCTCATGACACTGGATGCAGCTCTCCTGCCTGCCATAGATGGTGACAGATGAGGAAAGGGACTCTTTCTCCTTCATGTGTGCCACTGCCAACACACAGGAGGCAGGACCAGCTCTACTTCGCTGCCTAGGAAAATTTCAGGGCTCTCCTGATTGATGAAACCACTGATGGACAGAGGCAGTTCTCTTGCTTTCAAGTCCCCACGGCCAGTTTCCCTGCCTCTCAGAGATGCCGAAGAGTGTGGTTTGAGGAGAGTCTATCTCCCACACTGCCCCACAGCAATCCAGCTCCGGTGCCAGTTTTCCCACAATCTTGTCATCAGGCTCAGATTGACTTTGCTGCCCAGGTGAGGTACAGAGATTTGTCTCCTGAGTGATGTAGCAGTGAAATGGTAGGTCCAGCTTTCCTGCTGTGAAGACCCCATCAGAACCATCTCCCCATCTTGCTGACAGTAGTGAGGACAAAATGGAGGGTATATCTCCCTCACTACTCACATTCATACCTCCACACAACAGACAAGCAACAGGGCAGGCTCTCCCATGTTCATGTCCATGGGGATAGCTCACCTGTGATTCCCATATCCAGGGTCATCTCTATTCTGTTGCCCAGGTAAGGTGTAGAGTATGCTCTTCCGCACACTGTAGCAGGTGAGGGGCAAGACCAGCTCTCCTGCTTGCTGTAGATGGCAATATTAGTGGTGGGCATATCTCCATTGCCTGTGTTCCCATAAGGCAGAGAAGTTAATCCTCCCATGCTCATATTCCTGGTATATGCCAGCTTACATGTGACCTTGATATCAAGGTCAGCTCTACTGGGATTCCCAGCTGAGGGGCAGAGTCCACTCTCCTGAGTGCTGCGGTTGGTGAAAGGCAGGCCCCATTCTGCTCTAATGACCCCGGGGTTAGGTCTCTTGCCTTCATAGGTGTGAGAGGAAAGGTGGGAGGAGTGTACCACCTCACTGGAGATGAGTGGTCAGACCAGGAAGCAGGCGCTGATGCAGAGGCCATGGAAGGATGTTTCTTACTGGCTTGCTTGAGTTCCAGTCCTGACTTCCTTTAGAGATGAACAGCAATGTGGAAATGTAAGCTGAATAAACCCTTTCCTCCCCAACTTGCTTCTTGTTCATGATTTTGTGCAGGAATAGAAACCCTGACTAAGACAAATTGGTACCAGGAGTGGGGAATTCCTGTGACAACCTGACCATGTTGTGGGGAGGACTGTGGAAGGACCTTGATATAGAAGAGCCATTGGCTCCTCATCTCTGCTTCTCTCCAGCCATTCCTCCCAGTCTCTGCACATTTCTTCCTCTCCTGCCTCTGAAGTGACATCATCCCAGCTCTCCTGAGAAATTTAATAATAATAAATGTGTGCTGTAAAGTCATGGAGCTACAAATCACTGTCTGTGTCTCCAAGATGCCCTTGTTACAAGGAATCATGAAGGATCTAGTACTGCCTCAGAGTTGTACCAAACTACAACTCCCATCAATCTCTGTTCTCTCTTAAGCTGATCAGCATAATCACAGCTTTCTCTGTTCTAAGATGGCAAGAATGTACCAATCATGCCTTCCTGACAAATAAAAATAATTCAAAAATTGATGTTCCTGAACAGAAGTGACCCCCCATGGTCAGCCTGTATTTTGAGTTTATTTTGCACACAACAGACCTCATAATTCTTTCCCTGAAATGGTAATTTTTCTCACTTTTGCCACCTTCATCCATATCTCATGTTCGCCACACTCAATGTGTGTGTGTGTGTATACATATATACGTATATATATACATATATATATATACGTATATATGTGTATGTGTGTGTGTGTATATATATGCTTCTCTGTGTGTGTGTGTGTGTTCATGTGCATGTGTCTCTCTCTGTATGTGTGTCTCAGTTAGGGTTTTACTGCTGTGAACAGACACCAGGACCAAAGCAACTCCTATAAATAACAACATTCAATTGGGGCTGGCTTACAGGTTCAGAGGTTCAGTTCATTATCATCAAGGCAGGAACATGGCAGCATCCAAGCAGGCTTGATTCAGGAGGAGCTGAAAGTTCTTCACCGTCATCTGAAGGCTGCTAGTAGAATACTGGCTTCCAGGAAGCTAGGATGAGGATTTTATAGCCTACACACACAGTGACACACCTACTCCAACATGACCACTTCTAATAGTGCCACTCCCTTGGCCAAGCATATACACAGTGTGTGTGTCTGTATGTGTTTGTGTGCATCATGTGCATGCATGTGTGTGTGTGCATGTATGTGTGTGTGTGTTTTTCTACCTTTGAGTGTGTGTCTCTCTGTCTTTGGCTGTGCATTCATCAGTTTATCTACCAAACATTGGGCCTCCTCCTTCATCCTTTCTTCCACACTCTGCTTCCCCATCACCAAGTCTCTCATGGTGAAAAGAGAGAATTGCTCAGGGTCCATCCAGTGTTCCCCATTGGCAAAGAGCACACCTAAGAAGGAAGGAGAAGTATAGATGTGTAGCTTACATTGCAAGTTCAAAGAATCCTCAGTGTTCCCCAGAGTTTGAACCTCACATTTCAAGCTCACATTTCTGTCTGACTCCTTCCACTCCACACTTGCCCAATATCTCACCATACTTCTGCATAATTTTCTGAGACCCAGCAATTGTTCCTCAGCCAGAGAAAGCCTCATTGTGGTCCACCAGGTGTACTATGAACACATCTCCATGTTGTTCTTGAAGCTGCCAAGCATAAGGGTAACAGGGTTGTTATTAGCCAGCACAAAAGTTGTTGTTAAACCACTTAGTAAGAAATTGGTAAATAGCCAACATCTGCCCTGGCCATGCTTCCCCTTCTGAGGACCTAAGAGTTGATGAGTTATTTCACCACTGAGTCTGAATTGATTGATAGGATGTCCTAATAAGGGCACCAGTATTTAAGAGTCTGGGAGCAAGGGCACTGGGGAGGTAGAGGCCAGAGAATCAGTAATCATTTTTAGCTACACATCTAGTTGGAGGACAGCCTGGGCCACATATGACCCCATCTCAGAAAAATTGATATGGATATATAAATATAGATGTAATGATGTAGATATAGATGTAGATATAGATATGAGCGTGTACGTACACATATAAATCCATGCCCATGCCCTTCAGTCTGGCCAGGAGTTCCTGGCATCTCATCTAGAAACCATCCTTCCTGTGACCCAGCTTCAACTTGATCAGTGCCTCCTGACAACTGTGAGAGAGAATGACCCGGAACTACCCATTGGGTTACTTGGGTGGGGAAATGGATGATCTCTGGTGGTGGTCCTGGCTGTCAATCATTTCTATCATACTGACGGGTAGGAAACTACCTGGCAGTACAACCATCTCTGAGCATCTCCAGGGAATTGGTCCCAGGAACATCAAAACCTTCCAGCCCTGAAAGCCCTTGAATAGAATGGTGCATGTTTACAAATAACCCTCCCTCATCCTCCTGTGACCTTTAGCTCAGTCTATATTTCCATGAAGCTAATATAAATTAGATGCTGTGGAAACGGTCAGCAGCCATGTTGTTAAGGGAATAATTCTATGAAAAAACAAAAATTCTACACATGTTTGATTTAGATGTATTTATGGTTTCAGATGTTGGTCATTCCATCAAATCTTATGCAACAATGTACTAACAATCCACAGCTCAGATCAATGATTTGGATGAAACTTGCTGACTAAATATTAACACAGAAGCAGGTTTTGTTTATGGCTGTTGATCACAGTGACTTTCAAACACAGGTACAGTTGATGCACTGTCAGAATGGTGGGAATTTAGTGACTACAAGGGTGTAAGACAGGAATTCTTTCTGATGACAACTGAGCTGCACCTGAATAAGTGTGTGTTCATTCTGAAGATTCACTAAACTGTAATTTTTTTGGGCGTGATGACCCACTTCAACAATGTCTTCTCTCAAAACTTATAGATGGGCCTGCAAAGGTGGCTCAGTGGCTATGGGCACTGTTGGTAGTGCAGGGCACCTGATCTTAGTTTCCTCTGTCACATAGCTAATGCCTGCCTGTAATGACAACCTTAGTAGGATTTGATGTTTTCTTTTGGCTTCCTTAGAAACAAGGTTTGCATGTGTGCACTCAAACACACATACACACACACACACATACACACACATGCACACATGCAATGATGATGAGAGATGATATATACATACACACACATAGGTACATAGGTAGATAACTAGAGAGATACATAGATGAGAGATGGATGGATAGGTGGAAGGATGATGGATGGATGGGATAAATACATAGATGAGATAGAGAGGAAAATAAAAAATGAAATTCCTAGATATGTAGATAGAGGGAAATGGTAGATACATAGACAATAGATGATATACAGACAGACAGATAGATGGTAGATAGATAATTAACAAATAGATAGATGAGATCGGCGGCGGCGGCAGCGGCAGCAGTGGCTGCTCCAGCTGAAGGGCCATCAGCAGTGGAACCAAGGCGTCACAGGGACCAGTTAGGCCCTGCGCCCACGACCACTGACCTTCGCTGACCAGCCGGGCAGCAAGCAGCTGCAGTTGTGCGGCGCCTTTCCTGCACGGAGGCCACTTCAGAACTCGGCCTCCCACCAGTCAGGAGAGGAGCATCCATCTTGGTTCCGTACTCCAGGAATCGGACAGACGGAGGTACACAAACATAATCCGAGGCCAACACCGCGGTGGTCTGAGCCCGACGGGCGTTGGCCTGCACCCAGGCCCTGGGCGGGTCGGGGGGCCATCGGGGTGCCAACCCAACCAGGAGGTTTTTTGCCCAGGCCTGCGAGCACGCCGCCGCCATTTTGCCTGCAGGACGACAGAGAGCTCAGGCGGGCAGACCTGTAACAGGCATAGCCTAAGGCTAACAAAGCGGGGGTCCAGGCCCCAAAAGGCACAGGACTGACCCCAAGAACTGGGCGGCTTGGTGGGCCATCTGTGAGTCAACCCGCCCAGGTGATTGTTAGCAAAGCAGACTCTCCCGGAGCTTTCAGGGAGCGCGGGCGCGCACACCCGCCATCCTAGTCACCTGGCAAACCCAATTAACAGTCATAGCCCTAGGGGAACTTTGCTCGGACCTTGGCCTCCCAGGCTTTTGCCTGGACTCAGGGACTGGGCGGCCAGGCTAACCTTGTGTGCGACAGCCCGGTTGGCAGATCGGCTGACTAGCGGAGTGAGCGGAACACAGGGGAGGTCACAGTAGCATACACCGTCGGCACTCCCTGGGAGTGCACACGGGCTCCATCTGCTCCACAGACACAATCTGGGGCAAGGCCTAGGGCAGAAGCCCTTAGCTCTACTCTCTCCGCTTCCGGATCCAGATCAGTCTGGGCGGCAGCATTACATCTCCAAGTCCTGCAAGTGGCTAGCTGGGCTTCCGGGCAGCCAGCTGGGAGAAGTCAGTGTGCTCCAGTGAATCCAGCGGGCCCCAGCGGGAGCCTTCGGGTGCCTGCTTTGGGATCGGAACAGCCTGGGCAGCAGCACACTGTCTACAAGCAGTGCAGGAGGTAAGCTGTGCACCAGAGGCCAACTGGGAAGGGGCAGCTTGCACTGGTGAGTCCAGCACTGACAAGATAAACTAACACCAGTGAGATCTAGATGGCAAAAGGCAAACGCAGGAACGTCACTAACAGAAATCAAGGCAATATGGCAACATCTGAACCCAATTCTCCTCTACCAACATGTCCTGGATACCCCATCACACCAGTAAAACAAGATTTGGATTTAAAATCACTGGTCATGATGCTGGTACAGGAACACATGAAGGTCATACATAAAGAAATTCAGGAGAAAATGGATCAAAAGTTAGAAGCCCTTGCAAGGGAAACACAAAAATCATTGAAAGAAATCCAGGAGAATACAAAAGCCAACAAGGAGGAAATGCAAAAAACACTTAAAGAAATACAGGAGAACTTTGCTCAACAGGCTGAGGTCATGAAAGACGAAACACAAAAATCTCTTAAAGAAATACAGGAGAACTTTGGTCAACAGGCTGAACTCATGAAAGAGGAAACACAAAAATCTCTTAAAGAATTACAGGAAAACACAAACATGCAAGTGAAGGAGCTAAGCAAAACCATCCAGGATCTAAAATCAGAAGTAGAAACAACTAAGAAAACTCAAAGGGAGACAACTTTGGAGATAGAAAGCCTTGGGAAGAAATCAGGGGACAGAGATACAAATATCAACAACAGAATACAAGAGATAGAAGAAAGAATCTCAGATGCTGAAGATTCCATAGAAACCATGGACTCAACAGTTAAAGAAAATGCAAAATGCAAAAAGCTTGTAACCCAAAATATCCAGGAAATCCAGGACACAATGAGAAGACCAAACCTAAGGATTATAGGCATAGATGAGAGTGAAGATTTACAACTTAAAGGGCCAGCAAATATCTTCAATAAAATTATGGAAGAAAACTTCCCTAACCTAAAGAGAGAGATGCCCATGAATATACAAGAAGCCTACAGAACTCCAAACAGACTGGACCAGAACAGAAATACTTCCCGTCACATAATAATCAAAACACCAAATGTTCTAAACAAAGAAAGAATACTAAAGGCAGTAAGAGAAAAAGGCCAAGTAACATATAAAGGAAGACCTATCAGAATCACAGCAGGCTTTTCACCTGAGACTATGAAGGCTAGAAGGTCCTGGGCAGATCTCATGCAGACTCTAAGAGAACACAAATGCCAACCAAAACTACTATATCCAGCAAAACTCTCAATCACCATAGATGGAGAAACTAAGATATTTCATGACAAAACCAAGTTTACCCAATATCTATCCACAAACCCGGCCCTACAAAGGATAATAGGAGGACAACACCAATACAAGGAGGGAAACTTCACCCTGGAAAAAGCAAGATAGTAACCTTTCATCAAACCCAAAAGAAGTTAAGCATTCAAATTTAAAAAATAACGTCAAAAATGATAGGAAGTAACAATCACTATTCCTTAATATCTCTTAACATCAATGGACTTAATGCCCCAATAAAAAGACACAGACTAACTGAATGGATACATAAACAGGACCCTACATTTTGCTGCTTACAGGAAACACACCTCAGGGTCAAAGACAAACACTACCTTAGAGTAAAAGGCTGGAAGACAATTTTACAAGCAAATGGTCTCAGGAAACAAGCTGGAGTAGCCATTTTAATATCAGATAAAATTGGCTTTCAACCCAAAGTCATCAAAAGAGACCCTGAGGGACACTTCTTGCTGGTCAAAGGAAAAATACAAAAAGAAGAACTGTCAATCCTGAACATCTATGCCCCAAATGCAAGGGCACCCTCTTTCGTAAAAGAAACTTTATTAAAACTAAAAGCACCTAACACAATAATTGTGGGTGACTTCAACACTGCACTTTCCTCAATGGACCGATCAGGAAAACAGAAACTAAACAGGGACACAATTAAACTAATTGAAGCTTTGGACCAATTAGATTTAAAAGATATATATAGAACATTCTATCCTAAAACAAAAGAATATACCTTTTTCTCAGCACCTCATGGTACCTTCTCCAAAATCGACCATATAATTGGTCACAAGACAGACCTCAACAAATATAAGAAGATCGAACTAATCCCATGCCTCCTATCTGATCACTATGGAGTAAAAGTGGTCTTCAATAGCAACAGAAACAACAGAAAGCCCACATACACGTGGAAACTGAACAATACTCTACTCAATGATACCTTGGTCAAGGAAGAAATAAAGAAAGAAATTAAAGACTTTTTAGAACACAATGAAAATGAAAACACAACATACCCAAATCTATGGGACACAATGAAAGCAGTGCTAAGAGGAAAACTCATAGCCCTGAGTGCCTCCAAAAAGAAAATGGAGAGAGCATACATTACCAGCTTAATGACACACCTGAAAGCCCTGGAACAAAAAGAAGCTATTTCGCCCAGGAGGAGTAGAAGGCAGGAAATCATCAAACTCAGGGCCGAAATCAATCAAGTAGAAACAAAGAGAACCATACAAAAAATCAACAATACCAGGAGCTGGTTCTTTGAGAAAATCAACAAGATAGATAAACCCTTAGCCAGAATGACCAAAGGGCACAGAGAAAGTATCCAAATTAACAAACTTAGAAAGGAAAAGGGAGATATAACAACGGAAACTGAGGAAATCCAAAAAATCATCAGATCCTACTACAAGAGCCTATACTCAACACAACTGGAGAATCTGGAGGAAATGGACAATTTCCTTGACAGATACCAAATACCAAAATTAAATCAGGACCAACTAGACCATCTAAACAGTCCCATAATGCCTAAAGAAATAGAAGGAGTCATAGAAAGTCTTCCAACCAAAAAAAGCACAGGACCAGATGGCTTCAGTGCAGAATTCTACCAGACCTTCAAAGAAGAGTTAACACCAATACTCTTCAAACTATTCCACAAAATAGAAACAGAAGGAACACTACCCAATTCCTTCTACGAAGCCACAATTACGCTGATACCAAAGCCACACAAAGATCCAACAAAGAAAGAGAACTTCAGACCAATTTCCCTTATGAACATCGATGCAAAAATACTCAATAAAATTCTTGCCAACCGAATCCAAGAACACATCAAAACGATCATCCACCATGATCAAGTAGGCTTTATCCCGGGAATGCGGGGTTGGTTCAATATACGGAAATCCATCAATACAATCCACTACATAAACAAACTCAAAGAACAAAACCACATGGTCATTTCATTAGATGCTGAAAAAGCATTTGACAAAATTCAGCATCCCTTCATGCTTAAAGTCTTGGAGAGAACAGGAATTCAAGGCCCATACCTAAACATAGTAAAAGCAATATACAGCAAACCGGTAGCCAGCATCAAATTAAACGGAGAGAAACTTGAAGCAATCCCACTGAAATCAGGGACCAGACAAGGCTGCCCCCTTTCTCCTTATCTTTACAATATTGTACTTGAGGTACTAGCTCGGGCAATTCGACAACATAAGGAGGTCAAAGGGATACAAATTGGAAAGGAAGAAGTCAAACTATCATTATTTGCAGACGACATGATCGTCTACCTAAGTGACCCAAAGAACTCCACTAGAGAGCTCCTACAGCTGATAAACAACTTCAGCAAAGTGGCAGGTTATAAAGTCAACTCAAGCAAATCAGTGGCCTTCCTATACTCAAAGGATAAGCAGGCTGAGAAAGAAATTAGGGAAATGACCCCCTTCACAATAGCCACAAACAGTATAAAGTATCTTGGGGTGACTCTTACCAAACATGTGAAAGATCTGTATGACAAGAACTTCAAGACTCTGAAGAAGGAAATGGAAGAAGACCTCAAAAAATGGGAAAACCTCCCATGCTCATGGATCGGTAGAATCAATATAGTTAAAATGGCCATTTTGCCTAAAGCACTATACAGATTCAATGCAATACCCATCAAAATCCAAACTCAATTCTTCACAGAGTTAGAAAGAGCAATTATCAAATTCATCTGGAACAACAAAAAACCCAGGATAGCTAAAACAACAAAAGGAAATCTGGGGGAATCAGTATCCCTGACCTCAAGCAATACTACAGAGCAATAGTGTTAAAAACTGCATGGTATTGGTACAGTGACAGGCAGGAGGATCAATGGAACAGGATTGAAGATCCAGAAATGAACCCACACACCTATGGCCACTTGATCCTCGACAAAGAGGCTGAAAACATCCAATGGAAAAAAGATAGCCTTTTCAACAAATGGTGCTGGTTCAACTGGAGGTCAGCATGCAGAAGAATGCGAATTGATCCATCCTTGTCTCCTTGTACTAAGCTCAAATCCAAATGGATCAAGGACCTCCACATAAAGCCAGACACTCTGAAGCTAATAGAAAAAAAACTGGGGAAGACCCTTGAGGACATCGGTACAGGGAGAAAGTTTCTGAACAGAACACCAATAGCGTATGCTCTAAGAGCAAGAATTGACAAATGGGACCTCATAAAATTACGAAGTTTCTGTAAGGCAAAGGACACCATCAAGAGGACAAATCGGCAACCAACAAATTGGGAAAAGATCTTCACCAATCCTACATCAGATAGAGGGCTAATATCCAATATATATAAAGAACTCAAGAAGTTAGACTCCAGAAAACCAAACAACCCTATTAAAAAATGGGGGTACAGAGTTAAACAAAGAATTCTCACCTGAAGAACTTCGGATGGTGGAGAAGCATCTTAAAAAATGCTCAACTTCATTAGTCATTAGGGAAATGCAAATCAAAACAACCCTAAGATTTCATCTTACACCAGTCAGAATGGCTAAGATTAAAAAATCAGGAGACAGCAGGTGTTAGAGAGGGTGTGGAGAAAGAGGAACACTCCTCCACTGCTGGTGGGGTTGCAAATTGGTACAACCACTCTGGAAATCAGTCTGGCGGTTCCTCCGAAAACTGGGCACCTTACTTCCAGAAGATCCTGCTATACCACTCCTGGGCATATACCCAGAAGACTCCCCACCATGTAATAAGGATACATGTTCTACTATGTTCATAGCAGCCCTATTTGTAATTGCCAGATGCTGGAAAGAACCCAGGTATCCCTCAACAGAAGAGTGGATGCAAAAAATGTGGTATATCTACACAATGGAGTACTATTCAGCCATTAGAAACAATGAATTCATGAAATTCTTAGGCAAATGGATGGAGCTAGAGAATATCATACTAAGTGAGGTAACCCAGACTCAAAAGGTGAATCATGGTATGCACTCACTAATAAGTGGATATTAACCTAGAAAACTGGAATACCCAAAACATAATCCACACATCAAATGAGGTACAAGGAGAAATGAGGAGTGGCCCCTGGTTCTGGAAAGACTCAGTGAAACAGTATTCAGCAAAACCAGAACGGGGAAGTGCGAAGGGGTGGGTGGGAGGACAGGGGAAGAGAAGGGAGCTTGCGGGACTTTCGGGGAGTGGGGGGGCTAGAAAAGGGAAATCATTTGAAATGTAAATAAATTATATCGAATAATAAAAAAAAAGAAATGTTAAACACCTTTATTCAGGAGTGAAATGCAAATAAAAAAAAACCGTGGAGATTCCACCTCAAAAAAAAAAAAAACAAATAGATAGATAAATGATAGTAGATAGATCAATTAATCCATCAATAGATAGATGAAAGCTAGATCAGTAGATGGCTGCTAGGTGACAGGCAAGTAGACAAAGGTATAGATAGATGAAAGATGGGTGAATGGATAGAGAAATATATAGGTGATAGATAAGGAGAAATAGAGAGATAATTGATAGCTAACTGATGGTTGATAGAGAGATAGCATATAGAATGATAAAAGATAGAGATGATACATAGATATAGATATATACATCCATAGATAAATAGATAAATATAATTATTATAGTAGGGGCTCAGCCATTAATAGTACTTCCAACCCAGTCATGAAGACCAAAGTTTGGATCCCAGCACTAATGTAACAAGTCAGGGGCTTCATATGTGCTTATGACATGAGAGTAAAGTGCTGGAGGATGAAGACAGGAGGATTTCTGGGACTTGCTTACTTCTAGATCAGTCTCAGGAAGGAGCCTTCCTTACCTCTGTTCTCTTCCCCATGAACAGGTGGGTGAACACAATTTGAAATATATTCATAGATACACAATAAGTACATGCATTCTCATAAATAAGCATGCTTTAAAAGTTATACTTAAGATTACTTTAAAATGGTAGGAACATTTCTTCGCAAGCCCCTTGCTGTTTTTCCTACTTCTCTTCTAACATCTATAAGAACAGTTTCACCACAACCCACATCAGAGCATCCACTAAAACATATATTACATCATGCCACAGGGGTTTTGGAAGAAGGAAATCCATAATCAGAATAAGTATCTACTCCAGTAAGAACAGAATATTGTCCTGCCCATGGAGAAAGTGGTCCAACATAATTAACCTGCCACCAGGTTGCTGGCAGGTCACAACAGGGAATGGAGCCATATCTGACTCAGTGTTGGTCTCTGCTGTTGGAAGAGCAGTCTTGGTGAGTAGAAGTCCATGTGGCTGAGCCAAAGCAGTCTTCATCTCTGCCAGCATGGTCCCTTTGCTCATGATCCCATTGTGCAAAGACACGGATGGCAGGGGAGAGAGGCTGACTGTCCACAGAACGAGTCATCTTATCTACTTTTTTTTATTGTTATTTTTTTTATTCGATATAATTTATTTACATTTCAAATGATTTCCCCTTTTCTAGCCCCCCCCCACTCCCCGAAAGTCCCGTAAGCCCCCTTCTCTTCCCCTGTCCTCCCTCCCACCCCCTTCCCAGTTCCCCATTCTGGTTTTGCCAAATACTGTTTCACTGAGTCTTTCCAGAACCAGGGACTACTCCTGCTTTCTTCTTGTATCTCATTTGATGTGTGGATTATGTTTTGGGTATTCCAGCTTTCTAGGTTAATAACCACTTATTAGTGAGTACATACCATGATTCACTTTTTGAGTCTGGGTTACCTCACTTAGTATGATGCTCTCTAGCTCCATCCATTTGCCTAAGAATTTCATGAATTCATTGTTTCTAATGGCTGAATAGTACTCCATTGTGTAGATATACCACATTTTTGCATCCACTCTTCTGTTGAGGGATACCTGGGTTCTTTCCAGCATCTGGCAATTATAAATAGGGCTGCTATGAACATAGTAGAGCATGTATCCTTATTACATGGTGGGGAATCCTCTGGGTATATGCCCAGGAGTGGTATAGCAGGATCTTCTGGAAGAGAGGTGCCCAGTTTTTGGAGGAACCGCCAGACTGCTTTCCAGAGTGGTTGTACCAATTTGCAACCCCACCAGCAGTGGAGGAGTGTTCCTCTTTCTCTGCACCCTCTCCAACACCTGCTGTCTCCTGAATTTTTAATCTTAGCCATTCTGACTGGTGTAAGATGAAATCTTAGGGTTGTTTTGATTTGCATTTCCCTAATGACTAATGAAGTTGAGCATTTTTTAAGATGCTTCTCCGCCATCCGAAGTTCTTCAGGTGAGAATTCTTTGTTTAACTCTGTACCCCATTTTTTAATAGGGTTGTTTGGTTTTCTGGAGTCTAACTTCTTGAGTTCTTTATATATATTGGATATTAGCCATCTATCTGATGTAGGATTGGTGAAGATCTTTTCCCAATTTGTTGGTTGCCGATCTGTCCTCTTGATGGTGTCCTTTGCCTTACAGAAACTCTGTAACCTTATGAGGTCCCATTTGTCAATTCTTGCTCTTAGAGCATACGCTATTGGTGTTCTGTTCAGAAACTTTCTCCCTGTACCGATGTCCTCAAGGGTCTTCCCCAGTTTCTTTTCTATTAGCTTCAGAGTGTCTGGCTTTATGTGGAGGTCCTTGATCCATTTGGATTTGAGCTTAGTACAAGGAGACAAGGATGGATCAATTCGCATTCTTCTGCATGCTGACCTCCAGTTGAACCAGCACCATTTGTTGAAAAGGCTATCTTTTTTCCATTGGATGTTTTCAGCCTCTTTGTCGAGGATCAAGTGGCCATAGGTGTGTGGGTTCATTTCTGGATCTTCAATCCTGTTCCATTGATCCTCCTGCCTGTCACTGTACCAATACCATGCAGTTTTTAACACTATTGCTCTGTAGTATTGCTTGAGGTCAGGGATACTGATTCCCCCAGATTTTCTTTTGTTGCTGAGAATAGTTTTAGCTATCCTGGGTTTTTTGTTGTTCCAGATGAATTTGATAATTGCTCTTTCTAACTCTGTGAAGAATTGAGTTGGGATTTTGATGGGTATTGCATTGAATCTGTATAGTGCTTTAGGCAAAATGGCCATTTTAACTATATTGATTCTACCGATCCATGAGCATGGGAGGTTTTCCCATTTTTTGAGGTCTTCTTCCATTTCCTTCTTCAGAGTCTTGAAGTTCTTGTCATACAGATCTTTCACATGTTTGGTAAGAGTCACCCCAAGATACTTTATACTGTTTGTGGCTATTGTGAAGGGGGTCATTTCCCTAATTTCTTTCTCAGCCTGCTTATCCTTTGAGTATAGGAAGGCCACTGATTTGCTTGAGTTGATTTTATAACCTGCCACTTTGCTGAAGTTGTTTATCAGCTGTAGGAGCTCTCTAGTGGAGTTTTTTGGGTCACTTAGGTAGACGATCATGTCGTCTGCAAATAATGATAGTTTGACTTCCTCCTTTCCAATTTGTATCCCTTTGACCTCCTTATGTTGTCGAATTGCCCGAGCTAGTACCTCAAGTACAATATTGAAAAGATAAGGAGAAAGGGGGCAGCCTTGTCTGGTCCCTGATTTCAGTGGGATTGCTTCAAGTTTCTCTCCATTTAGTTTGATGCTGGCTACCGGTTTGCTGTATATTGCTTTTACTATGTTTAGGTATGGGCCTTGAATTCCTGTTCTCTCCAAGACTTTAAGCATGAAAGGATGCTGAATTTTGTCAAATGCTTTTTCAGCATCCAATGAAATGACCATGTGGTTTTGTTCTTTGAGTTTGTTTATGTAGTGGATTGTATTGATGGATTTCCGTATATTAAACCAACCCTGCATTCCCGGGATAAAGCCTACTTGATCATGGTGGATGATCGTTTTGATGTGTTCTTGGATTCGGTTGGCAAGAATTTTATTGAGTATTTTTGCATCGATGTTCATAAGGGAAATTGGTCTGAAGTTCTCTTTCTTTGTTGGATCTTTGTGTGGCTTTGGTATCAGCGTAATTGTGGCTCGTAGAAGGAATTGGGTAGTGTTCCTTCTGTTTCTATTTTGTGGAATAGTTTGAAGAGTATTGGTGTTAACTCTTCTTTGAAGGTCTGGTAGAATTCTGCACTGAAACCATCTGGTCCTGTGCTTTTTTTGGTTGGAAGACGTTCTATGACTCCTTCTATTTCTTTAGGCTTTATGGGACTGTTCAGATGGTCTAGTTGGTCCTGATTTAATTTTGGTATTTGGTATCTGTCAAGGAAATTGTCCATTTCCTCCAGATTCTCCAGTTGTGTTGAGTACAGGCTCTTGTAGTAGGATCTGATGATTTTTTGGATTTCCTCAGTTTCCGTTGTTATGTCTCCCTTTTCATTTCTAAGTTTGTTAATTTGGATACTTTCTCTGTGCCCTTTGATCAGTCTGGCTAAGGGTTTATCTATCTTGTTGATTTTCTCAAAGAACCAGCTCCTGGTTTTGTTGATTTTTTTGTATGGTTCTCTTTGTTTCTACTTGATTGATTTCGGCCCTGAGTTTGATGATTTCCTGCCTTCTACTCCTCCTGGGTGAAATAGCTTCTTTTTGTTCTAGGGCTTTCAGGTGTGTCATTAAGTTAGTAATGTATGCTCTCTCCATTTTCTTTTTGGAGGCCCTCAGGGCTATGAGTTTTCCTCTTAGCACTGCTTTCATTGTGTCCCATAGATTTGGGTATGTTGTGTTTTCATTTTCATTGTGTTCTAAAAAGTCTTTAATTTCTTTCTTTATTTCTTCCTTGACCAAGGTATCATTGAGTAGAGTATTGTTCAATTTCCACGTGTATGTGGGTTTTCTGTTGTTTCTGTTGCTATTGAAGACCACTTTTATTCCATAGTGATCAGATAGGAGGCATGGGATTAGTTCTATCTTCTTATATTTGTTGAGGTCTGTCTTGTGACCAATTATATGGTCGATTTTGGAGAAGGTACCATGAGGTGCTGAAAAAAAGGTATATTCTTTTGTTTTAGGATAGAATGTTCTATAAATATCAGTTAAATCTAATTGGTCCAAAGCTTCAATTAGTTTCATTGTGTCCTTGTTTAGTTTCTGTTTTCCTGATCGGTCCATTGAGGAAAGTGCAGTGTTGAAGTCACCCACAATTATTGTGTTAGGTGCAATGTGTGCTTTGAGTTTTAATAAAGTTTCTTTTATGAAAGAGGGTGCCCTTGCATTTGGAGCATAGATGTTCAGGATTGAGAGTTCTTCTTGTTGTATTTTTCCTTTGACCAGCAAGAAGTGTCCCTCAGAGTCTCTTTTGATGACTTTGGGTTGAAAGTCAATTTTATCTGATATTAAAATGGCTACTCCAGCTTGTTTCCTGAGACCATTTGCTTGTAAAATTGTCTTCCAGCCTTTTACTCTAAGGTAGTGTTTGTCTTTGACCCTGAGGTGTGTTTCCTGTAAGCAGCAAAATGTAGGGTCCTGTTTACGTATCCAGTCAGTTAGTCTGTGTCTTTTTATTGGGGCATTGAGTCCATTGATGTTAAGAGATATTAAGGAATAGTGATTGTTACTTCCTATCATTTTTGACGTTATTTTTTAAATTTGATTGCTTAACTTCTTTTGGGTTTGATGAAAGGTTACTATCTTGCTTTTTTCAGGGTGAAGTTTCCCTCCTTGTATTGGTGTTGTCCTCCTATTATCCTTTTTAGGGCTGGGTTTGTGGATAGATATTGGGTAAACTTGGTTTTGTCGTGAAATATCTTAGTTTCTCCATCTATGGTGATTGAGCGTTTTGCTGGATATAGTAGTTTTGGTTGGCATTTGTGTTCTCTTAGAGTCTGCATGAGATCTTCCCAGGACCTTCTAGCCTTCATAGTCTCAGGTGAAAAGTCTGCTGTGATTCTGATAGGTCTTCCTTTATATGTTACTTGGCCTTTTTCTCTTACTGCCTTTAATATTCTTTCTTTGTTTAGAACATTTGGTGTTTTGATTATTATGTGACGGGAAGTATTTCTGTTCTGGTCCAGTCTGTTTGGAGTTCTGTAGGCTTCTTGTATATTCATGGGCATCTCTCTCTTTAGGTTAGGGAAGTTTTCTTCCATAATTTTATTGAAGATATTTGCTGGCCCTTTAAGTTGTAAATCTTCACTCTCATCTATGCCTATAATCCTTAGGTTTGGTCTTCTCATTGTGTCCTGGATTTCCTGGATATTTTGGGTTACAAGCTTTTCGCATTTTGCATTTTCTTTAACTGTTGAGTCCATGGGTTCTATGGAATCTTCAGCATCTGAGATTCTTTCTTCTATTTCTTGTATTCTGTTGTTGATATTTGCATCTCTGTCCCCTGATTTCTTCCCAAGGCTTTCTATCTCCAAAGTTGTCTCCTTTTGAGTTTTCTTAGTTGTTTCTACTTCTGATTTTAGATCCTGGATGGTTTTGCTTAGCTCCTTCACTTGCTTGTTTGTGCTTTCCTGTAATTCTTTAAGAGATTTTTGTGTTTTTTCTTTCATGACCTCAGCTTGTTGACCAAAGTTCTCCTGTATTTCTTTAAGAGATTTTTGTGTTTCGTCTTTCATGACCTCAGCCTGTTGACCAAAGTTCTCCTGTATTTCGTTAAGTGTTTTTTGCATTTCCTCCTTGTTGGCTTTTGTATTCTCCTGGATTTCTTTCAATGATTTTTGTGTTTCCCTTGCAAGGGCTTCTAATTTTGATCCATTTTCTCCTGAATGTCCTTCATGTGTTCCTGTACCAGCATCATGACCAGTGATTTTAAATCCAAATCTTGTTTTACTGGTGTGATGGGGTATCCAGGACTTGCTGGTAGAGGAGAATTGGGTTCAGATGTTGCCATATTGCCTTGATTTCTGTTAGTGACGTTCCTGCGTTGCCTTTTGCCATCTAGCTCTCACTGGTGTTACTTGGTCTTGTCAGTGCTGGACTCACCAGTGCAAGCTGCCCCTTCCCCGTTGGCCTCTGGTGCACAGCTTACACCCTGCACTGCCTGTAGACAGGGTGCTGTTGTCCAGGCTGTTCAGATCCCGAAGCAGGCACCTGAAGGCTCCCGCTGGGGCCCGCAGGATTTATTGGAGCACACCGACTTCTCCCAGCTGGCCGCCCGGAAGCCCCCACTAGCCTCTTGAGGGACCTGGAGATGTGGTACGGCCACCCAGGCTGATCTGAAGCGGAGAGAGTTGATTTTTAGCCTGGGAAAAATAGAGTGATTCTGTCTCAAAAACAAAATTTAAAAAGTGAATACACCATTGATCCACACATATGATCTATTACAAAGCAAAGGATAGCAGGAAGTTGGAATTGTTGCCACTATATACTCTCCTAATGGGAACTAGGGCCATGGATATTAATTGATTATTATAAACAAGTGTTAATTAAATATGTAATCCCACTTGCAAAGACTAGTAAAGATGGTAAGAGGATCAGATGTGTGGGTGGGACATAGTTTAGAACTGATTAGCTCTACCCACCTACCTACCCACCTCACCTCCGGCCCTGCCTCTCCCCCCCTTTATTCTGGCACACCTCAGGCTAATCTCTTTTCTTGGAAGAAGCAGAACCTAATGTTGTTGCCTATGATATGTTTTTCCTCTTCTGGAATTTAAAAGTCACAATCCTTAAAGTTCTACATGCTTACACCTCAATACCTCTATAGCTGTCACACTCAAAGAATAGTGCTCTACACAATTCCACCATAGCAAGGCATGCCTGTCCATCTGAGTACCATCCACCATGAGTCAGCATGTCACCTTCCCACTCAGCAACCTTCCCACCTGAGCATACTACCTGGAATCCTGGAATGAGTTCCTTGTTCTTCCCACTGAGTGACCTCCAAAGACAAAAGCAGGGGAAACCCACACCAAGGTCCCATAGAGGTCTCACCTGCATGATAGACTTGAGGATGTCTCATCTGTCCATCTGCAAGAAGTTCCCCTAGAGGGTCAGGGGCCGGGGTCCTGGTAGAAGATGGCTACAGGCCTTTGGATGACTCCTCACCACAATTATCATGAAGCCTATGAGGAGTGCAAAGATGAACATTTGTCCCCATGGTCCTGGTCTAACCACTGTCTACTTTACTCCAAACTCCAGCAGAACCTTTAATGCTGAACCCCAACCTGTCTCTCCACTCACTTATGAAATTCAGGCTGCTGCCACTTCCTGTATCTCAGTGTCCAGGAGTGTGCACACCCACAGTTCCTGCTTGGGCAGCTAGTTACCTGTTCTCTATCTTTTTTTTTATTACCTTCATCCTAGATGTTGGCAAGTACGCCATGGAATCATTCTACAGAACAAGGGGGCATTGGAGAAAATGTCTGTTAATTTCTGGGGCTGTGTGTGCACTGATCCGGTCAGTTTCCTCTTTTTATTTACTCAGGTACGGACTCAGGGGTGCTGCATATTTGAAGGACATTTCTTATGTGAATGTTCATGTGTGTGCTTCTGAGTTCCTGTAGTTGTGTGTGTGTATGTATGTTTGTGTGTGTGTGTGTGTGTGTGTGTGTGTGTGTGTGCGCGCGCGCGCCTGTGCAAGTGTCTCTGTGTGGAATTGTTTGTTGGTTTTTCAAGATAGAGTCTCTCTGTGTACTTAAGGCTGTAATGTAACTCACTCAGGCTGGCCTTGAATTCTGAGACCCTCCTGTTCGTGCCACCCGAATGTTCAGATTAAAGTTGTATGTGTGGCTCACACGTATATTCTTACAGCATGTAACTACTCTGTTCTTACATTTATGTATGACTTCTAGAACAGGAGTACAATTGCATGTTACAGAATGTGGATCTCTGGCTTTGTACAAATTCAGCCCTAATAAAGATGTGATTTCTCCAGAGTCTTCATTTTGCTCTCTAGGCAATGACAGGCACAGACGGAAGCTGTGATAGATTGAATAGGTATGTTCTCCATATATTCACTTGTTTGAGTGCTCCATAAGGAGTGGCATTATTAGGAGGAGGTCTGACCTTATGTGATGAGTGGTCTTGTTAAAATAACTGTGTCACTGTGGAGGCAGGACTTTGAGGTGAGATATGCACAAGTCCTGCCCAACGTGGGAGACAGTCTCCTATTACCATCATGTCAATTTGTAGACATCTCAGTGACTTCTCCAGCACCGTGTCTGCCTGGACGCTGGCATGCTTTGCCACCATGATAATGGACTAAACCTCTGAAACTGTAAGCCTTCCACAATTCAAAGTTTTCTTCATAATAGTTGCTTTGGTCATGGTGTCTCTTCACAGCAATGGAAACCCTGCCAAAGACAGGAGAAAAAGCAGAAGTGAGGGCAGACAAGAGATATAGGTATGGTGAGGCTCAGCAGTCAGGTGGAGAGAGGCGTCAATATGACAGAGGAGCAGTTGGAGCCTCTAGGTCTCTGATCACTGTGACTGGTGATTTCTTCTTCCTGGCTATCTTAGGGCACACTAAGCTCTCTGGCTTTCCCTCATGCAATCTCTCTTTCTGACTATGCCTGTTCCCCTGTAATTCTTCTAACTGGGAAGTATTAAATGTCTTAGTCTGTTTTCTATTTAAGCAAATTACCAGATACTAAATAAATATGGTTAGCAGACATTTTAGAGGCTGTTATTTCCAGGCTCCTAGTGCTGGAATTACAGATTATGCCAACATGTCTGTCATGTTTCATGTGCTTAATAGCATGTTTGGAAAGCACCTATCATATTGCACAATATAGTTCTAATCCACTGTGTGACTTGAGTTAATTTTTCTCAACTCCTCTATGCTTCCTCTGTATACCAGTTGGGGAAGACAACAGAGCTCCCCAAAGTGTGAATATTATGTCTATTACTGCGTGGAGTGCACCTCATGGCTCCCACCACATGGCTTCACCAATCCTGGGCTGAAATGATAACCCATGTTCAAAGTCAGTTCACCCAGATTGGCAGGAGCAAGAACCTGGTATTAGTTAAGTCCAGGGCAGTACTGTGCCAAGGTCAAGAAAATACAGGTTGTGAGTCTGAAAATCATCATGTCTTCCTTCCATTTCTCCTTGGTGACCAGAATATAATCCTGATGAGATAATGTGCTCAATAAGTCAGGCACTGGCTGAATATCTCAAGAAGGATGCTGCCTCTTTTTCTTCACACCATCTTTCCTTCTATTAAAGAGATGTGAAGTCTTGCTAAGAAAGAGCCTCCAAAGATGTGCATGGAAGCTTGCATTTCTCATCTCAGCATTCAAGAGGCTGAGATTAGGCAGAGACCCTTGCCTGGGTAGATTACCAAGACCCATCTCAAAATTAAAACTACTAAAAAGGCTAGTGATGTACACTGTGGTAGAGTAGTTGCTTTTCTTCCACCAGACACAGGTGAAACATCCTGGGTTTGTCTTTGTGTTAGGGCACTTTACTAGCATGTTTGATGTCTGAGATTCAATCTTCTGAAGAAAGATTAAGATAAGGTGAGGAGAGATGGGGACTTATGGCATATAATTGAAGAAGTAGAGACAAATAGAGAGATTAATCCCTGAGATTCATTATATATGGCCTGGAACAAATTTACAGTTCTGTGTTAGGAATGAAGTCACTAATGAAGTCGGTAATAAAAGGCCATAAACTGCAAACGGGTACTTACTGATTGTGAAAGGACCGAAAATAAATGATCGACTAGTTTATCTATACAAGACTTCAAAATAATAAGACACAAGACAGATGATTTGTCTCTTGATAATTCAGAAAATTAAGTGTAAATCCATTGCTTTACACTTAAAATGAACTTGTGAGAATAAACAGACAAGGAATATTTGGTCAGATATGACTATTTTTTATTGGATATATTTTTTATTTACATTCCAAATGATTTCCCCTTGTCTAGCCCCCCACTCCCCAAAAGTCCCTTAAGTCCCCTTCTCTTCCCCTGTCCTCCCACCCACCCCTTCCCAATTCCCCAGTCTGTTTTTGCCGAATACTGCTTCACTGAGTCTTCCCAGAACAAGGGGCCACTCCTCCTTTCTTCTTGTACCTCATTTGATGTGTGGATTATGTTTTGGGTATTCCAGTTTTCTAGGTTAATATCCACTTATTAGTGAGTGCATGTCATGATTCACCTTTTGAGTCTGGGTTACCTCATTTAGTATGATGTTCTCTAGCTCCATCCATTTGCCTAAGAATTTCATGAATTCATTGTTTCTAATGGCTGAATAGTACTCCATTGTGTAGATATACCACATTTTTTTGCATCCACTCTTCTGTTGAGGGATACCTGGGTTCTTTCCAACATCTGGCAATTATAAATAGGGCTGCTATGAACATAGTAGAGCATGTATCCTTATTACATGGTGGGGAATGCTCTGGGTATATGCCCAGGAGTGGTATAGCAGAAACTTCCGGAAGTGAGGTGTCCAGTTTTCAGAGGAACCGCCAGACTGATTTCCAGAGTGGTTGTACCAATTTGCAACCCCACCAGCAGTGGAGGAGTGTTCCTCTTTCTCCACACCCTCTCCAACACCTGCTGTCTCCTGAATTTTTAACGTTAGCCATTCTGACTGGTGTAAGGTGAAATCTCAGGGTTGTTTTGATTTGCATTTCCCTAATGACTAATGAAGTTGAGCATTTTTTAAGATGCTTCTTTGCCATCTGAAGTTTTTCAGGTGAGAATTCTTTAACTCTGTACCCCATTTTTTAATAGTGATGTTTGGTTTTCTGGAGTCTAACTTCTTGAGTTCTTTATATATATTGGATATTAGCCCTCTATCTGATGTAGGATTGGTGAAGAACTTTTCCCAATTTGTTGGTCGCCGATTTGGCCTCTTGATGGTGTCCTTTGCCTTACAGAAACTTTGTAATTTTATGAGGTCCCATTTGTCAATTCTTGATCTTAGAAAATACGCTATTGGTGTTCTGTTCAGAAACTTTCTCCCTGTACCGATGTCCTCAAGGGTCTTCCCCAGTTTCTTTTCTATTAGCTTCAGAGTGTCTGGCTTTATGTGGAGGTCCTTGATCCATTTGGATTTGAGCTTAGTACAAGGAGACAAGGATGGATCAATTCGCATTCTTCTGCATGCTGACCTCCAGTTGAACCAGCACCATTTGTTGAAAAGGCTATCTTTTTTCCATTGGATGTTTTCAGCCTCTTTGTCGAGGATCAAGTGGCCATAGATGTGTGGGTTCATTTCTGGATCTTCAATCCTGTTCCATTGATCCTCCTGCCTGTCACTGTACCAATACCATGCAGTTTTTAACACTATTGCTCTGTAGTATTGCTTGAAGTCAGGGATAGTGATTCCCCCAGACTTTTTTTTTGTTGCTGAGAATAGTTTTAGCTATCCTGGGTTTTTTGTTGTTCCAGATGAATTGCTCTTTCTAACTCTGTGAAGAATTGAGTTGGGATTTTGATGGGTATTGCATTGAATCTGTATAGTGCTTTAGGCAAAATGGCCATTTTAACTATATTGATTCTACCGATCCATGAGCGTGGGAGGTTTTCCCATTTTTTGAGGTCTTCTTCCATTTCCTTCTTCAGAGTCTTGAAGTTCTTGTCATACAGATCTTTCACATGTTTGGTAAGAGTCACCCCAAGATACTTTATACTGTTTGTGGCTATTGTGAAGGGGGTCATTTCCCTAATTTCTTTCTCAGCCTGCTTATCCTTTGAGTATAGGCAGGCCACTGATTTGCTTGAGTTGATTTTATAACCTGCCACTTTGCTGAAGTTGTTTATCAGCTGTAGGAGCTCTCTAGTGGGGTTTTTTGGGTCACTTAGGTAGACTATCATGTCATCTGCAAATAATGATAGTTTGACTTCTTCCTTTCCAATTTGTATCCCTTTGACCTCCTTATGTTGTCGAATTGCCCGAGCTAGTACCTCAAGTACAATATTGAAAAGATAAGGAGAATGGTGGCAGCCCTGTCTAGTCCCTGATTTTAGTGGGATTGCTTCAAGTTTCTCTCCATTTAGTTTGATGCTGGCTACCGGTTTGCTGTATATTGCTTTTACTATGTTTAGGTATGGGCCTTGAATTCCTGTTCTTTCCAAGACTTTAAACATGAAAGGATGCTGAATTTTGTCAAATGCTTTTTCAGCATCCAATGAAATGACCATGTGGTTTTTTTCTGTGAGTTTGTTTATATAGTAGATTGCATTGATGGATTTCCGGATATTGAACCAACCCTGCATCCCTAGGATAAAGCCTACTTGATCATGGTGGATGATCGTTTTGATGTGTTCTTGGATTCTGTAGGCAAGAATTTTATTGAGTATGTTTGCATCGATGTTCATAAGGGAAATTGGTCTGAAGTTCTCTTTCTTTGTTGGATCTTTGTGTGGTTTTGGTCTCAGTGTAATTGTGGCTTCGTAGAAGGAATTGGGTAGTGTTCCTTCTGTTTCTATTTTGTGGAATAGTTTGAAGAGTATTGGTGTTAACTCTTCTTTGAAGGTCTGATAGAATTCTGCACTGAAACCATCTGGTCCTGTGATTTTTTTGGTTGGAAGACGTTCTATGACTCCTTCTATTTCTTTAGGCATTATGGGACTGTTTAGATGGTCTAGTTGGTCCTGATTTAATTTTGGTATTTGGTATCTGTCAAGTAAATTGTCCATTTCCTACAGATTCTCCAGTTGTGTTGAGTACAGGCTCTTGTAGTAGGATCTGATGATTTTTTGGATTTCCTCAGTTTCTGTTGTTATATCTCCTTTTTCATTTCTAAGTTTGTTAATTTGGATACTTTCTCTGTGCCCTTTGGTCAGTCTGGCTAAGGGTTTAGCTATCTTGTTGATTTTCTCAAAGAACCAGCTCCTGGTTTTGTTGATTCTTTGTATGGTTCTTTGTTTCTACTTGATTGATTATAGCCCTGAGTTTGATGATTTCCTACCTTCTACTCCTCCTGGGTGAAATAGCTTCTTTTTGTTCCAGGGCTTTCAGGTGTGTCATTAAGCTGGTAATGTATGCTCTCTCCATTTTCTTTTTGGAGGCACTCAGGGCTATGAGTTTTCCTCTTAGCACTGCTTTCATTGTGTCCCATAGATTTGGGTATGTTGTGTCTTCATTTTCATTGTGTTCTAAAAAGTCTTTAATTTCTTTCTTTATTTCTTCCTTGACCAAGGTATCATTGAGTAGAATATTGTTCAGTTTCCACGTGTATGTGGGTTTTCTGTTGTTTTGTTGCTATTGAAGACCACTTTTACTCCATAGTGATCTGATAGGAGGCATGGGATTAGTTCGATCTTCTTATATTTGTTGAGGTCTGTCTTGTGACCAATTATATGGTTGATATTGGAGAAGGTACCATGAGGTGCTGAGAAAAAGGTATATTCT
Organism: Apodemus sylvaticus; assembly: GCF_947179515.1. Taxonomy (NCBI): domain Eukaryota; kingdom Metazoa; phylum Chordata; class Mammalia; order Rodentia; family Muridae; genus Apodemus; species Apodemus sylvaticus. The sequence continues at coordinate 188,350,669 of NC_067472.1, forward strand.
TTTGCTTTAGGATAGAATGTTCTATATATATATATGTTAAATTTAATTGGTCCAAAGCTTCAATTAGTTTCATTTTGTCCCTGTTTAGTTTCTGTTTTCCTGATCAGTCCATTGAGGAAAGTGCAGTGTTGAAGTCACCCACAATTATTGTGTTAGGTGCAATGTGTGCTTTGAGCTTTAATAAAGTTTCTTTTATGAAAGAGGGTGCCCTTGTATTTGGAGCATAGATGTTCAGGATTGAGAGTTCTTCTTGTTGTATTTTTCCTTTGACCAGCAAGAAGTGTCCCTCAGAGTCTCTTTTGATGACTTTAGGTTGAAAGTCAATTTTATATGATATTAAAATGGCTACTCCAGCTTGTTTTCTGAGACCATTTGCTTGTAAAATTGTCTTCCAGCCTTTTACTCTAAGGTAGTGTTTGTCTTTGACCCTGAGGTGTGATTCCTGTAAGTAGCAAAATGTAGGGTCCTGTTTATGTATCCAGTCAGTTAGTCTATGTCTTTTTATTGGGTCATTAAGTCCATTGATGTTAAGAGATATTAAGGAATAGTGATTGTTCCTTCCTGTCATTTTTTCGTTATTTTTTAAATTTGATTGGTTAACTTCTTTTGGGTTTGATGAAAGGTTACTATCTTGCTTTTTCCAGGGTGATGTTTCCCTCCTTGTATTGGTGTTTTCCTCCTATTATCCTTTGTAGGGCTGGGTTTGTGGATAGATATTGGGTAAACTTGGTTTTGTCATGGAATATCTTAGTTTCTCCATCTACGGTGATTAAGAGTTTTGCTGGATATAGTAGTTTTGGCTGGCATTTGTGTTCTCTTAGAGTCTGCATGAGATCTGCCCAGGATCTTCTAGCCTTCATAGTCTCAGGTGAAAAGTCTGCTGTGATTCTGATAGGTCTTCCTTTATATGTTACTTGGCCTTTTTCTCTTACTCCCTTTAATATTCTTTCTTTGTTGAGTACTTTGGTGTTTTGATTATTATGTGAAGGGAAGTATTTCTGTTCTGGTCCAGTCTGTTTGGAGTTCTATAGGCTTCTTGTATATTCATGGGCATCTCTCTCTTTAGGTTAGGGAAGTTTTCTTCCATAATTTTATTGAAGATATTTGCTGGCCCTTTAAGTTGTAAATCTTCACTCTCATCTATGCCTATAATCCTTAGGTTTGGTCTTCTCATTGTGTCCTGCATTTCCTGGATATTTTGGGTTACAAGCTTTTTGCAATTTGCATTTTCTTTGACTGTTGAGTCAATGGTTTCTATGGTATCTTCAGCATCTGAGATTCTTTTTTCTATCTCTTGTATTCTGTTGTTGATATTTGCATCTATATCCCCTGATTTCTTCCCAAGGCTTTCTTTTTTTTTTTTATTCGATATAATTTATTTACATTTCAAATGATTTCCCCTTTTCTAGCCCCCCCACTCCCCGAAAGTCCCGTAAGCCCCCTTCTCTTCCCCTGTCCTCCCACCCATCCCTTCCCAGTTCCCCGTTCTGGTTTTGCCAAATACTGTTTCACTGAGTCTTTCCAGAACCAGGGACCACTCCTGCTTTCTTCTTGTATCTCATTTGGTGTGTGGATTATGTTTTGGGTATTCCAGTTTTCTAGGTTAATATCCACTTATTAGTGAGTGCATACCATGATTCACCTTTTGAGTCTGGGTTACCTCACTTAGTATGATGTTCTCTAGCTCCATCCATTTGCCTAAGAATTTCATGAATTCATTGTTTCTAATGGCTAAATAGTACTCCATTGTGTAGATATACCACATTTTTTGTATCCACTCTTCTGTTGAGGGATACCTGGGTTCTTTCCAGCATCTGGCAATTATAAATAGGGCTGCTATGAACATAGTAGAGCATGTATCCTTATTACATGGTGGGGAATCCTCTGGGTATATGCCCAGGAGTGGTATAGCAGGATCTTCTGGAAGAGAGGTGCCCAGTTTTTGGAGGAACCGCCAGACTGCTTTCCAGAGTGGTTGTACCAATTTGCAACCCCACCAGCAGTGGAGGAGTGTTCCTCTTTCTCCGCACCCTCTCCAACACCTGCTGTCTCCTGAATTTTTAATCTTAGCCATTCTGACTGGTGTAAGATGAAATCTTAGGGTTGTTTTGATTTGCATTTCCCTAATGACTAATGAAGTGGAGCATTTTTTAAGATGCTTCTCCGCCATCCGAAGTTCTTCAGGTGAGAATTCTTTGTTTAACTCTGTACCCCATTTTTTAATAGGGTTGTTCGGTTTTCTGGAGTCTAACTTCTTGAGTTCTTTATATATATTGGATATTAGCCCTCTATCTGATGTAGGATTGGTGAAGATCTTTTCCCAATTTGTTGGTTGCCGATCTGTCCTCTTGATGGTGTCCTTTGCCTTACAGAAACTCTGTAACCTTATGAGGTCCCATTTGTCAATTCTTGCTCTTAGAGCATACGCTATTGGTGTTCTGTTCAGAAACTTTCTCCCTGTACCGATGTCCTCAAGGGTCTTCCCCAGTTTCTTTTCTATTAGCTTCAGAGTGTCTGGCTTTATGTGGAGGTCCTTGATCCATTTGGATTTGAGCTTAGTACAAGGAGACAAGGATGGATCAATTCGCATTCTTCTGCATGCTGACCTCCAGTTGAACCAGCACCATTTGTTGAAAAGGCTATCTTTTTTCCATTGGATGTTTTCAGCCTCTTTGTCGAGGATCAAGTGGCCATAGGTGTGTGGGTTCATTTCTGGATCTTCAATCCTGTTCCATTGATCCTCCTGCCTGTCACTGTACCAATACCATGCAGTTTTTAACACTATTGCTCTGTAGTATTGCTTGAGGTCAGGGATACTGATTCCCCCAGATTTTCTTTTGTTGCTGAGAATAGTTTTAGCTATCCTGGGTTTTTTGTTGTTCCAGATGAATTTGATAATTGCTCTTTCTAACTCTGTGAAGAATTGAGTTGGGATTTTGATGGGTATTGCATTGAATCTGTATAGTGCTTTAGGCAAAATGGCCATTTTAACTATATTGATTCTACCGATCCATGAGCATGGGAGGTTTTCCCATTTTTTGAGGTCTTCTTCCATTTCCTTCTTCAGAGTCTTGAAGTTCTTGTCATACAGATCTTTCACATGTTTGGTAAGAGTCACCCCAAGATACTTTATACTGTTTGTGGCTATTGTGAAGGGGGTCATTTCCCTAATTTCTTTCTCAGCCTGCTTATCCTTTGAGTATAGGAAGGCCACTGATTTGCTTGAGTTGATTTTGTAACCTGCCACTTTTCCCAAGGCTTTCTATCTCCAAAGTTGTCTCCCTTTGAGTTTTCTTAGTTGTTTCTACTTCTGATTTTAGATCCTGGATGGTTTTGCTTAGCTCCTTCACTTGCTTGTTTGTGCTTTCCTGTAATTCTTTAAGAGATTTTTGTGTTTCCTCTTTCATTACCTCAGCCTGTTGACCAAAGTTCTCCTGTATTTCTTTAAGTGTTTTTTCTGTTTCCTCATTATTGGCTTTTGTATTCTCCTGATTTCTTTCAATGATTTTTGTGTTTCCCTTGCAAGGGCTTCTAACTTTTGATCCATTTTCTCCTGAATTTCTTTAAGTATATCCTTCATATGTTCCTGTGCCAGCATCATGACCAGTGATTTTAAATCCAAATCTTGTTTTACTGGTTTGATGGGGTATCCAGGACATGCTGGTAAAGGAGAATTGGGTTCAGATGTTGCCATATTGCCTTGATTTCTGCTAGTGACGTTCCTGCATTTGCCTTTTGCCATCTAGTTCTCACTGGTGTTAGTTGGTCTTGTCAATGCTGGACTCACCAGTGCAAGCTGCCCTTTCCCAGGTCGCCTCTGGTGCACAGCTTACCTCCTGCACTGCCTGGAGACAGGGTACTGTTGCCCAGGCTGTTCAGATCCTGAAGCAGACACCTGAAGGCTCCCACTGGGGCCTGCTGGATTCACCGGAGCACTCCGACTTCTCCCCACTGGCCGCCAGGAAGCCCCTCTTGCCTCTTGCAGGGCCTGGAGATGTGGTGTTGCTGCCCAGGCTGATCTCCTGCAGGACCTGGAGATGTGGTGTTGCCACCCAGGCTGATCTGGATCCGGAAGCGGAGAGATCTGAGTGCTCCTGCCAGAGGTCTCAGGACTAGAACCCAAGGTCTGCGCCACCGAGCAAGCCGCTCTGCGAGCTCCCAGACTGCCTCCCAGAGTGCCTCTGGGTGCACACCGGTTCTCCCGCACTTCCTGGAGACTGAGCGCTGTGCCCCAGGCCATTCAGATCCCAAAGCAAGCACCTGAAGGCTCCTACTGGGGCCTGCTGGATTCACCGGAGCATGCCGACTTCTTCCCGCTGGCCCCCCGGAAGTCCCCAAGATATGAATTTTAATGGAAAGACATGTAAACAATTCTGCTTTAACCTTATGGACCCATGACATGAACTATTGCTCTAAAATGACTATGAGCTTATGGAATGCAAGTTTGTTTAGAAAATCATGTAATCAGTTGTTGTGCTGTAATGATTCTCCCTGATAAATGCTTGTGTGGCTGCGAGGTAATTTTTATCTGAGAAGGTTTAAAAAGCCTAAAGGAAAAAATGAAGAGAGCTGAAGCTTTTTCACTTCATCCATGGAATGTGTGTGTAAGGGTGTGATATTTTCTTATTTTTATGATAAAATTGAAAATTTACATGGAAAATATTGCTGATAAAATTGATGAAATATACTGAAAATCATGTCAAAATTAAAGATTATCCTGGAAGAGTATACGCATAAAATATTAGGCATAAAATACTACTAAATTATTTGAAAGTAGAGCTATAAACATTTTCTGATAAAACTGAAGATCTACACAGAAAATATTTCTGACAATATTGAATAATTTTCTGAATAATTCTCCTTGAAAATCTTCAATTTTAACACTTTTTTCTATATAGTCCTTCAATTTTATCAGAAATAATTTCCATGTAAATCTTTAATTTCATCAGTAAATGTCTACAATTCATTTTCCAATTAATTTAGAAATGTAATTTATGACAACCAACGTAGGGTATCATTTCCATGAAATTCCTCAATTTCATAATGTTTCTTTATATATTGCTTCAATTATATTCAAAATATTTTCCATGTAAGTTTCTTTTTTCATTCAATATATTCTTTATTTACATTTCAAATGATTTCCCCTTTCCTGGTCCCCACAGAAAGTCCCATAAGCCATCTCCCCTCCCTCATTCTTTAATAAACCCCTCCAGCTTCTTTGTCCTGGTAATCCCTTACACTGCTGCATCAAGCCTTTCCAGGACCAGGGGCCTCTCCTCCTCTTGATGTCCAACAAGGATATTTCCTTTTTATTTTTCCTTTTCCTTTCTTTTTGACTCACAAAGAGTTAATGAGCCCCCATACTCTTGCCAACCCACAGAGGTTCCTGAGCTAAAAAGTAAAGAGCCTCAGTAGTTAAGTTCCTTTTCCTAATTCCCTGATGCTACCAGCAGAAATCAGTCACCAGAAGCCATCAGCTCTGGTCCCAGAATTGCAAAAGAGTTTTAATTGCCTTAAGTCTTCATCTTTTGATTGTCCAACACTGCATCCCACCTCAGTTTACATAGATGTTAAGGCCGGTCCTTCACATACATCTACTGGTAAATGTGTTGGGGACAATGAATTTTCATTCAACTATTAATTAGAAGCAAAGTGGTTGAATGTGTTGCCATGGAGGTAACCCTTGAGACCAGTGTATTCAGTGTAAAACCAAACATAACAGTCAAATGATTGTGTTTTCATTACACTTTCAAAACACAACAATCATGAGGATAGAAATGTACAAGTGGTACTGGAAATCAGAGAAAAGGGAGAATTCACACTGACCCTTTGGGGTGGATGCTGTAGTTCCCAGCCTCCTGGGGACTGCAGAGACTTAGGAATTGGGATCCACAGGACTGTGCTTCCCTGTTCAACAGGCAAGACAGGGATATCTTGAGCCCAGATCAGGGGTGGAATCTGGTTTGCCTGCTCCCCAACCCATGTAGATCCTTGATGAAGATGGACCTTGCTTATCCACATGGCTTTATTTGATATCATGAGAATGAAAACATGTTACTTTGGGTGAATCAGGAATTAAATACCATTTGTAGGAATGTGTGCCCAGGAAGGGAACACAGTGGTTAAATCCTCAGGACCTATCTAGATACCTCATTAACATGGAGAACTCCAAGATACAGATTGTCATGGTTCTCTCAGTGGGATGTCATGGTTATGTGTTCCAGATTCTGTAGAGATTGGCAAGGGAGCTGTCCCGATATCTACTCTTGTCGATTCTGAGATTCACCAGGGTTTGGACTGGCTCTACCTTACCAGTTCTGTCTAGTGTCATTGTCTACTTGTCCCACAGTATATAGAGTTTTTTGAAGGTATAAACATTGCTTTGCTATGCACATCCTCCCAAGTTTAGTCATCCTTAGGCCCTAGCAAGAAGACTTACCTGTTGTTGAAGGGACCTCCAGCTGTTGTCTGTGGATGTCATTATCTGAACAAGTCTCCATCATCTGGTGTGTCTGAACAAAGGCAGTGTGGCCCCAGCAGGACCAATGGAAATGGCAGATGGGTCTCCCTTGACCTGCAACAGCTATGATGTCTTCCCTTCCAGTACAGATCATTAAGAAATGATTGCTACAGGGGGTGCAGATCCCGGCAGGAGGGTGTCTGCATTGGATACACACACACTCACACATACATATATATGGTACATATATATGGTACATATATATTGGGTACATATATATTGGGTATATATATATATATATTGGGTATATATATATTAGGTATATATATATATAGGGTATGTATATATATATAGGGTATATATATATTGGGTATATATATATTGGATATATATATATTGGGTATATATATATTGGATATATATATATTGGGTATATATATATATTGGGTATATATATATTGCGTATATATATATTGGGTATATATATATTGGGTATATACACATTGGGTATATATACATTGGGTATATATATACATTGGGTATATATATATTGGGTATATATATATTGGGTATATATATACACACACACACACTCCCCGAAAGTCCCTTAAGCTCCCTTTTCTTCCCCTGTCCTCCCACCCACCCCTTCCCACTTCCCTGTTCTGGTTTTGACAAATACTGTTTCACTGAGTCTTTCCAGAACCAGGGGCCACTCCTCCTTTCTTCTTGTACCTCATTTGATGTGTGGATTATGTTTTGGGTATTCCAGTTTTCTAGGTTAATAACCACTTATTAGTGAGTGCATACCATGATTCACCTTTTGAGTCTGGGTTACTTCACTTAGTATGATGTTCTCTAACTCCATCCATTTGCCTAAGAATTTCATGAATTCATTGTTTCTAATGGCTGAATAGTACTCCATTGTGTAGATATACCACATTTTTTGCATCCACTCTTCTGTTGAGGGATACCTGGGTTCTTTCCAGCATCTGGCAATTATGAATAGGGCTGCTATGAACATAGTAGAGCATGTATCCTTATTACATGGTGGGGAATCCTCTGGGTATATGCCCAGGAGTGGTATTGCAGGATCTTCTGGAAGTGAGGTGCCCAGTTTTCGGAGGAACCGCCAGAATGATTTCCAGAGTGGTTGTACCAATTTGCAACCCCACCAGCAGTGGAGGAGTGTTCCTCTTTCTCCACACCCTCTCCAACACCTGCTGTCTCCTGATTTTTTAATCTTAGCCATTCTGACTGGTGTAAGATGAAATCTTAGGGTTGTTTTGATTTGCATTTCCCTAATGATTAATGAAGTTGAGCATTTTTTAAGATGCTTCTCCGCCATCCGAATTTCTTCAGGTGGGAATTCCTTGTTTAACGATGTACCCCATTTTTTAATAGGGTTGTTCGGTTTTCTGGAGAGTCTAACTTCTTGAGTTCTTTATATATATTGGATATTAGCCCTCTATCTGATGTAGGATTGGTGAAGATCTTTTCCCAATTTGTTGGTCGCCGATTTGGCCTCTTGATGATGTCCTTTGCCTTACAGAAACTTTGTAATTTTATGAGGTCCCATTTGTCAATTCTTGCTCTTAGAGCATATGCTATTGGTGTTTTCTGTTCAGAAACTTTCTCCCTGTACCGATGTCCTCAAGGGTCTTCCCCAGTTTCTTTTCTATTAGCTTCAGAGTGTCTGGCTTTATGTGGAGGTCCTTGATCCATTTGGATTTGAGCTTAGTACAAGGAGACAAGGATGGATCAATTCGCATTCTTCTGCATGCTGACCTCCAGTTGAACCAGCACCATTTGTTGAAAAGGCTATCTTTTTTCCATTGGATGTTTTCAGCCTCTTTGTCGAGGATCAAGTGGCCATAGGTGTGTGGGTTCATTTCTGGATCTTCAATCCTGTTCCATTGATCCTCCTGCCTGTCACTGTACCAATACCATGCTGTTTTTAACCCTGTTGCTCTGTAGTATTGCTTGAGGTCAGGGATACTGATTCCCCCAGATTTTCTTTTGTTGCTGAGAATTGTTTTAGCTATCCTGGGTTTTTTGTTGTTCCAGATGAATTTGATAATTGCTCTTTCTAACTCTGTGAAGAATTGAGTTGGGATTTTGATGGGTATTGCATTGAATCTGTATAGTGCTTTTGGCAAAATGGCCATTTTAACTATATTGATTCTACCGATCCATGAGCATGGGAGGTTTTCCCATTTTTTGAGGTCTTCTTCCATTTCCTTCTTCAGAGTCTTGAAGTTCTTGTCATAAAGATCTTTCACATGTTTGGTAAGAGTCACCCCAAGATACTTTATACTGTTTGTGGCTATTGTCAAGGGGGTCATTTCCCTAATTTCTTTCTCAGCCTGCTTATCCTTTGAGTATAGGAAGGCCACTGATTTGCTTGAGTTGATTTTATAACCTGCCACTTTGCTGAAGTTGTTTACAGCTGTAGGAGCTCTCTAGTGGAGTTTTTTGGGTCATTTAGGTAGACTATCATGTCGTCTGCAAATAATGATAGTTTGACTTCTTCCTTTCCAATTTGTATCCCTTTGACCTCCTTATGTTGTCAAATTGCCGGAGCTAGTACCACAAGTACAATATTGAAAAGATAAGGAGAAAGGGGGCAGCCTTGTCTGGTCCCTGATTTCAGTGGGATTGCTTCAAGTTTCTCTCCATTTAGTTTGATGCTGGCTACCGGTTTGCTGGATATTGCTTTTACTATGTTTAGGTATGGGCCTGGAATTCCTGTTTTCTCCAAGACTTTAAGCATGAAAGGATGCTGAATTTTGTCAAATGCTTTTTCAGCATCCAATGAAATGACCATGTTCAGGGTCTGGGCACTGTGGCAGCTGCTCTTGGGTGTTACCTAGACTGCATCTGACTTCAACTATAACCCAAGCTGCTGGGCACTTTTGTGAGAGAGTCTCTTGAACAGATTATTTGAAGCAGAATGAACCTTCCTAAACTAAACCTGTGTCACACCTCCTGGCAGAACACATGAAAGTAGGAAATTGGGCTTTTTGCCTGCTTGCCTCCAGGTAAGTTCATCTAAAATGTTGCTGTTGCTCGTATTAAATCCAACTTCTTGTGGATTGCAACAGAGACTGAAACACCCGCCCATCTCAAGGCATCTTCCAGGAATGCAGCACTTCATGGTACAGAAGAGACTGACAGCCTCATGGCTGGACAGCAACCAAATTCTAAGTGTTTCCATTGTGGAGCATTCATTGTTGCAGTACTCAACCATAGCCTGTAAGCCAGTTTAATAAATCACATAGATAAATGATGATGGTGATATATATATACACACACATATATTATAGATGACAGATGATCATACATACATACATACCTGACAGATAGATGGATTGATAGATAGATAGACAGACAAATATATAGATACATAGATGACAGACTGATGGATAGATGATTAGATGGATGGATAGATAGATAATAGTAGTTTGGTAGACTGATGGATTGTGTCAGTCCTGTTTCTTTAGAGAATACTTGCTAATTCAGGCATACTTGTGATTCCTGGAATATTTAGAGGAAAACATAAGGGAAACTCAGGTCAGTGTTTAGAAACACACAGCTCAGGAGCCATGGTCTTAGGAGGCTTCTGCCTAGACAGAAGATGCAGGAACAGGATGCTAAATAAAAGCAGGAGAAAACCCAATGAAGATGTGTGACTGTTTCCTGCAGAATATAGGAATCTAGATAATATTATGTGAAGAAAAATATACCAGACACCAAAGATCACACACTATTTTGATTCCATTTACCTGAAGCATACATATTAGGCACATCTACAGACATAGAATTTGGACCATATATAAGGTTTATTAGAGCACAGATCATGACACATGGAGAGTTGATAAGCAGAGACTGGGGCTATTGGGAGGAAGAGGGAAGTGACTCGGCATGAGATGTGGCTTCCAGAAGTCTTGTTCACAGGTCAAGAAAGCCAGTTAATTGATTTCTCCAGACCATTCACAGGGGAGAAGAACGTGCCTTGGGGCTTTGGAGAAACCATAACAGGAGGAAGGACATGGACAGTGATCTTGGGCCTGGTTTCCAGCACCTCTCTCAGAGGCATAAACATGGGGCCATTCTCAACAGACATGTGGCTACCTGGCTGCCTCAGCCCAGCCAGTGGGCCAAGAAGCAGATCTCGTACACTGGGGTTATTTCCCCAGTACCATTCTCCTTGGGAGTGAGGTCACTATCCTTGGGAGCCACATGGCTTGCCATAGAACTTCTGAAGGATGGCAGTGAAATTCGTTGTGGGTAATGTTTACACCAAAACAAAATTGCTTTTCTGTCAGCAAAGAAGGTGAGCTCTGACGCACTGTTTGGTAAAGTATTCAAATGCTAAGTACTGTACCCCATTATCTGGTTGCTTCTGAAGAGCAGATCCTCATTGCCACACAAGTGATGCTATGTAAATATTGCTTCATAATTTAAAACTATTGATTGCACAAATATGCCTACAGCCTATGAACATAGTGGAGCATGTGTCCTTATAACATCTGGGGGAATCCTCTGGAAATATGCCCAGGAGTGGTATAGCTCGGTCATCTGGTAGTATCATGACTGTTTTTCTGAGGAACCACCCGACTAATTTACAGAGTGGTTGTACCAGCTTGCAACCCCACCTGCAGTAGAGTTCTTTCTCAACGTTCTTGTCAGTACCTGCTGTCTTCTGAGTTTTTGATCTTAACCATTCTGACTGGTGTGTGGTGAAATCTCAGGGTTGTTTTGATTAGCATTTTCCTGATTACTAAGGATGTTGAGCATTTCTTTAGGCGCTTCTCAGTCATTCAGTATTCCTCAGGGGAAAATTCTTTGTTTAGCTCTGTACCCCATTTTTAATAGGATTATTTGGCTCTCTGGAGTCTATCTTCTTGAGTTCATTGTATATATCAGATATTAGCCCTCTGTAGGGTTGGTAAATATCTTTTCTCAATTTGTTGGTTGCTGTTTTGTCCTTTTGACAGCGTTCTTTGCCTTAGAGAAACTTTGTAATTTTATGAGGTCCCATTTGTCAGTTCTTGATCTTAGAGCATAAGCTATTGATTTTCTGTTCAGGAAAATTTCCCCTGTGCCCATGTCCTCAAGGGTCCTTCCCAGTTTCTTTTCTATTAGTTTCAGTGTGTCTGGTTTTATGTGGAGGTCTTGATCCACTTGGACTTGAGCTTAGTACAAGGAGATAAGAATAGATCAATTTCCATTCTTCTGCATGCTAGCCATCAGTTGAACCAGCACCATTTGTTGAAAAGGCCATCTTTTTTTCCACTGGATGGTTGTAGCTCCTTTGTCAAAGATCAAGTGACCATAGGTGTGTGAGTTCATTTCTGGGTCTTCAGTTCTATTCCACTGATCTACCTGTCTGTTACTGTACCAATACTATGCAGTTTTTAACACTATTGCTCTGCAGTACTGCTTGAGGTCAGGGATCTGATTCCCCCAGAAGTTCTTTTACTGTTGAGAATAGTTTTAGCTATCCTGTTTTTTTTTTTCTTTTTTTTTTTTTTTTTTTTGTTATTCCAGATGAATTTGAGAATTGCTCTTTTTAACTCTTTGAAAAATTGATTTGGAATTTTGATGGGGATTGCATTGAATCTGTATATTGCTTTTGGCAAGATGGCCATTTTTACTATATTAATCCTGCCAATCCGTGAGCATGGGAGATCTTTCCATCTTCTGAGGTCTTCTTCTATTTCTTTCTTCAGAGACTTGAAGTTCTTTTCATACAGATCTTTCACTTGTTTGGTTAGAGTCACACCAAGATACTTTATATACCTTATATTGTTTGTGACCATTGTGGAAGTTGTCATTTCCCTAATTTCTTTCTCAGCCTGTTTATCCTTTGAGCATAGGAAGGCTATTGATTTGTTTGAGTCAATTTTATATCTGGCCACTTTGCTAAAGTTGTTTATCAGTTTTAGGAGTTCTCTGGTGGAGTTTTTTGGATTGCTGAAGTATACTATTATATCATCTTCAAATAGTATCCATTTGATCTCCCTTTTGTTGTCTAATTGTTCTAGCTAGAACTTCAACTACTATATTGAATAAAATATTGTCTAGTTCCTGATTTTAGTGGGATTGCTTCAAGTTTCTCTCCATTTAGTTTGATGTTGGCTACTGGTTTTCTGTATATTGCTTTTACTATGTTTAGGTATGGGCCTTGAATTCCTGATCTTTCAAAGATTAAAGTTAAAAGTAACATGAAAGGATGCTGAATTTTGTCGAATGATTTTTCAGCATCTAATGAGATGACCATATGGTTTCTTTCTTTGAGTTTGTTTATGTAGTGGATTACATTGATGGATTCCCATGTATTAAACCAATCCTGCAGCCCTGGGATAAAGCCTACTTAATTGTAATGAATGATGGTTTTGATGTGTTCTTGGATTTGGTTGGCAAGAATTTTATTGAGTAATTTTGCGTCAATATTCATAAGGGAAATTGTTCTTAAGTTCTCTTTCTTTGTTGGATCTTTGTGTGGTTTTGGTGTCAGCATAATTGTGGCTTCATAGAGTAAGTTTGTTGTTCCTTCTGTTTCTATTTTGTGGAATAGTTTGAAGTGTATTGGTGTTAGGTCTTCTTTGAAGGTCTGATAGAATTCTGCACTAGAACCTGTACTTTTTTTGGGGGGGAGGGGGTTGGGAGACTTTGAATGACCAGTTCTATTTCTTTAGGGGTTATGGGACCATTTAGATGGTTTATCTGATCCTGATTTAACTTTGGTATTTGTTATCTGTCTATGAAATTCTTCATTTCATTCAGATTTTCCAGTTGTGTTGAGTATAGGTTTTTGTAGTAGGATCTAATGATTCTTTGAAATTCCTCAGTTTCTGTTGTTATATCTACCTTTTCATTTCTGATTTTGTTAATTTGGATACAGTCTCTGTGCCCTCTGGTTATTCTGGATAATGGTTTATTCATTTATTTATCTTCTTGATTTTCTCAAAGAATCAGCTTCTGGTTTTGTTGATTCTTTGTATAGTTCTTTCTGTTTCTATTTGATTGATTTCAGCCCTGAGTTTGATGATTTCCTGCCTTATACCTCTCATGGGTGTATTAGCTTCTTTCTCTTTTAAAGCTTTCAGGTGTGCTGTTAAGCTGCTAGTGTATGCTCTCTCCAGCTTCTTCTTGGAGGCACTCATAGCTATGAGTTTTCCTCTTAGCACAGCTTTCATTGTGTCCCATAAATTTGCGTATGTTGTACCTTCATTTTCATTAAACTCTAAAATGTCTTTGATTTCTTTCCTTATTTCTTCCTTGACCAAGGTATCGAATAGAGCATTGTTCATCTTCCATGTGTATGTGTGTTTCTGTTGTTTTTGTTGCTATTGATGACCACCCTTACTCCATAGTGATTGGATAGGAGGCATGGGATTAGTTAGATCTTATATCTGTTGAGGTCTGTTTTGTGACAATTATATGTTCGATTTTGGAGAAGGTACCATGAGGTGCTGAGAAGAAGTTATATTCTTTTGATTTAGGATGAAATGTTCTACAGATGTCTATTAAATCCATTTGGTCCAAAACTTCTGTTAGTTTCACTGTGTTTCTATTTAGTTTGTGTTTCCCTGATCTGTCCATTGAGGAGAGTGGGGTTTTGAAGGCATCCACAATTATTGTGTGAGGTGCAATATGTGCTTTAAGCTTTAGTAAAGTTTCTTTTACAAATGAGGGTGCCCTTGTATTTGGAGCATAGATAATCAGAATTGAGAGTTCTTGGTAGCTTTTTCCTTTGATGAATATGAAGTGTCCTTCCTTATCTTTTTTGATTACTTTAGGTTGAAAGTCATTTTTATTAGCTTTTAGGATAGCTGCACTAGATAATTTCACAGGACAATTTGCTTGGAAAATTGTTTTCCAGCCTTTTACTCTGAGGTAGTGTCTGTCTTTGTGCCTGAGGTTGGTTTCCTGTATGCAGGAAAATATTGGGTCCTGGTTTAGTATCTAGTCTGTTAGTCTATGTCTTTTTATTGGAGAATTGAGTCCATTGATGTTAAGGAATAGTGATTGTTGCTTCCTGCTAGTTTTGATGTTATTTTTACGCTTGTGTGGTTATCTTCTTTTGGGTTTGTTGAAAGAAGATTAACTTCTTGCTTTTTCTAGTATATAGCTTCCCTCCTTTTGTTGGTGTTTTCCATTTATTAGCCTTTGAAGGGCTGTATTTGTGAAAAGATATTTTGTAAATTTGTTTTTGTCATGGAATGCCTTGGTTTCTTCATCTATGGTAATTGAGAGATTTGCTGGTATAGCATCCTGGGTTGGCATTTGTGTTCCCTTAGGGTCTGCATGACATCTGCTCAGGATCTTCTGGCTTTCATAGACTTTGGTGTGAAGTCTGGTGTAATTCTGATAGGTTTACATTTATATTTTCCTTCACCTTTCCCCCTTACTCCTTTTAATATTCTTTCTTTGTTTAGTGCATTTGGTGTTTTAATTATTACATGATGGGAGGAATTTCTTTTCTGATCAAATCTATTTGGAGTTCTGTAGGCTTCTTGTATGTTCATTGGCATTTCTTTCTTTAGGTTAGGGAAGTTTTCTTCTATAATTTTGTTGAAGACATTAACTGGACCTTTAAGTTGGAAATCTTCACTCTCTTCTATACCTATTATCCTTATGTTTGGTCTTCTCATTTTGTTTCTGATATCCCAGGTGTTTTGGGTCAGGAGATCTTTGCATTTTTCATTTTCTTTGACTGTTATGTCAATGCTTTCTATGGTATCTTCTGCATCTGAGATTCTCTCTTCTGTCTCTTGTATTCTGCTGTTGATCCTTGCATCCATGTCTCCTGACTTCTTTCCTAGGTTTTCTATGTCTGGAGTTGTTTCCCTTTGTGATTTCTTTATTGTTTCTACATCCATTTTTAGATCCTGGATGGTTTTGTTCAATTCCTTCACCTGTTTTGTTGTGTTTTCCTGTAGTTCTTTAAGTGCTTCTCCCCGTTTATGTGTGTTATCCTGTATTTCTTTAATTATTTATGTTCTTCTTCAAGCCCTCTATCAGCATCATGAGCTGTGATTTTAATTCCAAATCTTTCTTTTCTGGTGTGTTGGCATATCCAGGGCTTGCTGTTGTGGGTGAATTGGGTTCAGATATTGCCATATTGCCTTGATTTCTGTTAGTAACATTCCTTCATTTACCTTTTGTCATCTGGTTATCTCTGTTTGATACTGCTGTCAATGGCTGGTGCTTGTCCCTCATGTCTGCCTGCAAGCCTGTTTCAGCACCCCTGGGTGTCTGTCTGTCCCCTGGCACAGAGTGCTGTGGATGCCCAGCTCCTAGATGCAGATGGGGCCATGGTGGACTGAGTCCCAAGTGATCTTACACTAGCTGTTCCCTGTGTTCCTGGCTGTAACAGCCTGCTCAGTCCTAGGAGTGAAAATAGTGGCCAAACTCATGCCTTTCATCACAAGACTTGGGAATCAAAACAGAGGCAGATAGGTTCCTTGTGAGTTGAAGACCATGCTGTTCTACAGAGAAAACCAAGTCAGGCCTGGCTACACAGAGAATTTGGATTCCAAACAATTTTACTTTGATGTATCAAAATGAAAATGGCTATATGTTCATGGTAATGGTGATATCATACATCCTTTTTGAGAGAAGTTAAAATGGAGTAGACATGAATAAAAACAGGGACACTATATTGGATCAGTCTATACTTTTGATGGCTTGAAACTGCTGTATACATGATATGCTACTTTGGATATGCTACCACTGAGCCACACCCCAACACTTCACAGGGGATTCTAGGCAAATGCTTTACTTCAGAGCTACATTGTTTTTCTCTATTTCTTTTTTTTTAGATAGGTTCATGTTCTGTAGTCCAGGCTTGTTTTAAACTTGCATCATTTCTTCAGGTTCCCAAATGCTGGGATTACAGGTGTCACTACTCCTGCGTCTTGACTTAAAAATGTTTTTTATGTACATTTGAATGTTTACTCAGGTTTATGCTTGTGTGCTTTGTACCTGTGCATGCATATGGCTGTCTTTTGAAGGTCAGAGGAGAGTACTGGATCGCTTGAAACTAAAGTAACAGATAATTTTCAGCAGTTATATGGGCAATGTTTGCATTGCTGTGTAATTTTTACATAACTCTAACAAAAGTGGTTATGAAAAAACTGTTATTTTGGATTAATGTGCTGTTAATTTGGAATTTTCAGTATATACTTGAATTTCAATTTTTAAATAAGCAAATGGGCATCTAACAACACCTTTGGATGTTTTCATCGCCTGGCACAATCTGGTTTTCCTGAATGAACTGGGCATGCTCAGGATTAAGAATGATTGGGGCAGATCTGGGCTTCTCTTTCTTCCATTCACCTGAGCCTAGCTGCGCTGTCTATTGGAAGACAGGAAGTGGCTCATATTAAAGAAGGAAAAACAGAGAAGTTTGACATTCTCCCCAGAGTCACACAGCACAGTCACTGACCTGCAGAGAAGGGCAGAAAGGCAGGGTTTCTCTTAACAGCTCCATTGGTATCATGAAACTGCTCAGGTGGGAAGGAAGCTGGGTCCTGGAATTGGTCAGAGCTATGGAGGATGGAGTGGAGCAATGGGAGAACTATGGACCCTGTAGGAGGAGCTGGCACAGATGATCATGGCTTCTCACCTAGATATGGCCTCCTAGCTATGCCCCCCCAAACTCTAGGGTCTACCCAGTCTTAAGGACAGAAGGTGTAAGGGTGTGCCTATGAGGTCTGCTCTCTTTCTGGGTTCCTATAACCTTCTCCCTTTGCAGCATGAGGATAATTGTGTTTATCCAATAAGTCTTTGAAATACAGAATGCCTTGTCTTATCATGGTGGCCACCAATGACCTATAACCTCACTGGAGGTGAATAACATACCAAATGGCCAAGCACAGAAATGGTTTTAGCACCATGGTATCCTGTAGTGTCATGATTGTGTAGGTGATGGGGCTCACCAGGGTTGTTGAGGAGAGAGAGAGAGAGACAGAGAGAGAGAGAGAGAGAGAGAGAGAGAAACTGCATAAGGTTGGTACAGAACATGACCACAATTAAAAACTACCAAGCCAAGCAGTAACAAGATGGCCTACTGCTTAAAACACTGGCTGCTCTTGCACAGGGTGCTGGTTTGATTCCCAGCACCCTCATGTTGGCTCAAAACCGTATGTAACTCTAGTTACAGGGCTTACATCACACACACACACACACACACACACACACCACCACACACACACACACCACCACACACACATATCACACACCACACACACACACACACACACTCACACACACACCACACCACACCACACACACACACACATATCACACACCACACACACACCACACACCACACCACACACACACACCACACACCACACACCACACACCACATACACATATCACACACCACACACACACACACACACACACCACACCACACACACACACACACACACAGCACGGCACAGGCATTCATGCTGACAGAACAACCTCAGACTGTGCAGCCCCTTCACCCTGTCCCCAGCTCCCTCAGTTTGCTGTTTCTCCCTCAAGCTATCTTTAGCTTCCACATCTCCGTGTGTCCCTCTGTGGCACCAGGTACTCCCAGAGCACCTACAAAATGCCAGCTCCTGTGCGTCCTGTGTTTCTACCTCACAATGCATCTGTACCATTAGCATCCTTCAGTTTTCCAGATGAGGGCATTTAATTGAACTGAGATGGGGACTCAGGTTGTCAGAATTGAAAAATCAGTGCTTCGTTGTGACTTACAGGCATTTCCTGGAGAGAGTCCATTAAACAGCTGTAGTGGATGTAGAGACGAATTCACCAGTGGAAGAAAAGGTTAGAAGCCGAATCTTGGAGCTGCTGTTGGCCTCTTTCTGTCTCAGGAAGCCTTTTCTTTCTTTCTTTCTTTCTTTCTTTCTTTCTTTCTTTCTTTCTTTCTTTCTTTCTTTCTTTCTTCCTTCCTTCCTTCCTTTCTTTCTTTCTTTCTTCCTTCCTTCCTTCCTTTCTTTCTCCCTTTCTTTCTTTCTTTCTCTCTTCCTTCCTTCCTTTCTCTCTTTCTTCTTCCTTCCTTCCTTCCTTTTTTCCTTCCTTCCTTCCTTCCTCTCTCTCTCTCATTCTTCCTTCCTTCTTTCTTTCTCTTTCTTTCTTTCTTTCCTTCTTATTTTATTTATTTACATTTCAAATGTTGTTCCCTTCCCTGTTTCCCCTCTGCAAACTCCCATCCCATCCTCCATCCCCTTTGCCTCTATGAGGCTGCTCTCCTACCAACCCCCCCATTCCTGCCTCACTGCTCTAGTGTCCTCTTATGCTGGGGGATCGAGCCTGCACAGGACCAAGGACCTCCCCTCCTATTGATGACCAACGAGGCCATCCCCTGCCACATATACATCTGGAACCATGGGTCTCTCTGTGTATACTCTTGGTTCGTGGTTTAGACCCTGGTAGCTCTAGGCAGTCCAGTTGGTTGGTATTGTTGTTTTTCCTATGGGGCTGCAATAACCTTGAGCTCCTTCAGCCCTTCCCCTAACTCTTCCACTGGGGTCCTCAGGCTCAGTCTGATGGTTGGCTGTGAGTATCGGCATCAGTAGTGATTAGATGCTGGCAGAGCCTATCAGAAGACAGCCATACCAGGCTTCAGGAAGCCATTTCTAATTCCCACTACGAGTGTCCATTCTGGGGCTAAGAAGTCTGTTTCTTTTGTGATAGGCTGTCATTAGCTCAGGGTACACCAGGACTCCCTACATAGGCACCGTGGCTGGGCTATGCTGTGCTGGTGATGGAACTCCATGCATTCTGGAAAGCACTGAACCTCGTGCCTAGCCCAAGATACCTATTTATTGTCAGTAGACATGTCTCATTGTTGCTTACCCATCCATGGTACCCCTAGAACTCTCTCTCCTCACCTCTCAATGTCTTTTGTCTACCCGTCTGCTTCTCTCTTATTAGGTTTGTCTGTCTGTCTCACATTCTATATTATCAGGCTCTTGCAACAGACTGGGTTTGACACCTGACTTCTAGACCACAGTGGGCTGAGAGGCAAGGTGTCAATCTCTCTGTGCTTCCCTATTTCCACCAACAAGATAGGGGAGCACAGCAGCCATTTATTTTTCCTCACTTAAAGATTAGTTCTTTGAGAATTCCATACAAGGTGGTATTTTAATCATGTTTACATCCCAGAGCCAGTCTCTCCTAGAACAGAGAATTTCAACCTGTGGGTTGCAACACCTGTGTGTGTGTGTTTGAATGACCCTCTCTGAGGGTCACATATCAGATATTTACATTAAGATTCATAACCGGGGGCTGGAGAGATGGCTCAGTGGTTAAGAGCACTGACTGATATTCTAGAGGTCCTGAGTTCAATTCCAAGCAACCCCATGGTGGCTCACAACCATCTTCAATGAGATCTGATAACTTCTTCTGGTGTGTCTGAAGACAGTTACTAATAAATAAATCTCTAATGAAAGATTCATAACAGCAGCAAACTTACAACTATGAAGTAGCAACAAAATTAATTTTATGACTGGGGATTAGCACACATGATGATGGTATTAAAGGGTTGCAGCATCATGAAGGTTGAGAGCCACTGTATTAGAAACACACTCCTCTAACCATTCCACTCTGTGTCTTCTTTTTTGAATCTTAAAAACCCTTCCAGCCCAATTTGGGCAGCAGCAGTCTTATGTCCAGGGAGGACTCGGTGGGTTAAGCTGTGTGAAAGGTATCGTGCTTTCCCATCATGTTCCCCAAGCTGGAGTGAGGAGCTGAGCTGACCAGTTAAAGATCAATGCTGTGGGTTCACAAAAGTCCAAGGTGGCATCTTGCCAAGTCCTTACATGTGCAAAGGTCAGGTGTACTCTGTTGGTCTTCTCTCGTGGGGTCAGAGGAGTCTGTGCTGTCTTTCTTTGACCTCCCAACCTCTGGTTCAGCCATCTCCACCCAGACCCGCGCTATCAGTAACAGGTCTGTTTGCCTCTGCAAGCTTGTCACTTGCTTATATCCCCTTCCTTGAAGGATCCCCTTCTCCCACCTGGTTCCTTACCAGCTACCTCTATGGTGTTCTACGTGAAAAGCTCACATGTACAGTGTAAAAGCCACACAGAACAGAAAACATGCAATGTTGGTCTTTCTGGGTCTGGGTAACCTCACCCCACATGATCATTTCTAGTTTACCACAGTTACCTGAACATTTCAAGGTTTAATTTTTTAACTGTGGGATGATATCTTATTGTGTAAATGAAACACATTTCATTATCCATTCATCACCTGATGGGCATCTTGGCTTAGTTCCAATTTCTGGCTGTTATGAGGAGAGCAACGATGGACATGGATGAGCAAGTATCTGTAGTAAAATGGAGTCCTTCCGGTGCATGACCCCAGCCCCCCAAGAGTGGTGTAGCTGGAGTGCTGGAGTCTTGTGGAACTTGTTGAAAAACCACCACAGAGATTCCCACACTGGCTAGACCAGTTTGCACTCCCATCAGCCATGAATAACTTCCCCCCATTTTCCTGAATCCTTACCAGCATCTGCCATCATTCACTTTATTAATCGTGGACATCTTGGCTGGGGTAAGATGAAGTCTCACAGCAGTTTCTTCTCCCTCTTCTTTCTCCTCCTTTTCTTTAGAAGAGATTATCTTGAAGCAGCTGTCTTGGACCTCTGGCTCTCACAATGTCCCTGTGATGTTCCTTGAGCCTAAAGAACAGAGGTTATTTTTTAAGTGCATTTACTGGGCACACATGCACCACAGATAGTCGGGCTCTGCATTTGAGTAGTTGAATCTTTCTGTAATGATCTCAAAGGAACTTTTTTGATGAAGGGTCAGAGATGCACTTACCTGTGGAGAAGTTTGATTTATTTTTATATTCTTTGTTTACATACCAAATGATTACCCCTTTCCCAGTTCCCCCCTCCCCATATGTCCCATAAGCCTTCTTCTCTCCATCCATTCTCCAATCACCTCCCTCCTTTTTCTCTGTCCTGGTACTCCCCTACAATGCTAGATCAGGCCTTTCCAGGACGAGGACCCTCTCCATACTTCTTCATGGGAGTCATTTGTTATGCTAACTGTGTCTTGGGTATTCAGAGCTTCTGGGCTAATTAATATCCATTTATCAGTGATTGCATTCCATGGAAGTTTGATTCTTTTTTTAAAGTACTTTATGTGTGTGAATGTTTTGCCTGCATGTAGGTCTGTGCACCACTTGCATGCCTGGACTCTGCAGAGGCCAGAAGACAGTATTAGGTCCCCTGAGAGTGAAGTTACAGTCAGTTGTGAGGCACCATGTTGGTGCTGGGAATCAAACTCAGGTCCTTGGGAAGAGCAGCAAGTGTTCTTAACCTCTGAGCCATCTTTCCAGCCCCAGCCCCCACTCTGCATCAAGTTTATAATATGTATGAAAGGAAAATGTATGAAAAGAATAGACCAAGGGTCCAGGGTGTTCTCTTCTACTGCAGGGTTGTCATGTGCCTCATGGAGTGGCACAATGTCATCAGAAGTCATAAATTAAAGATGTAATCTATAAAAGGCAGACACTGTGAACCCTAAAGCAATAATGAAAAGGGCAAACAGCTAGTAAGCAGTGTGTAGCCATAAATGCACCTGATAAGTTGAGCATTTATACTTTGTCCCTTTCTAGTAGTAACAATGACAACAGAACAGGGACCTGTGGTTAACAGGCAAGATTATAAAATGGAAACATGAAAATTACTTAAGAAAAAGAAGATAAGAAAAGAGAGAAAAGAGAAGGGGAGAGAACATATGGGACAAATAAATGGCATTTAGACTTACACCCAATAATGTCTGTACTCATTAGATACAAATTAAAACCGCTAAAAGCAGTTCCTGTGCATATAGTGTTCATTATAATTACAACCAGAGAGTCAGTAAGTTATACAGGGAGCACAGAATGAAGGAAACATATTGATCTGGTGAGTGTGGCAATGCCAATGTACAGTTGACATTGCTTACTGCTTGCTAAGGTGTGGTTTTGGAACTGTCCCCTTGGTTGTGAGATTTCTAGGGGAGTCATGTACAGATGTGTGTTAACCCCACACAGGGCAGCACAGCAACAATATTTTTAAACATTGCAGCTTGGTGCACCAGTGAGTTTATTGGAGGTTACTCCCAGGAGTACACGGAATTCAAAGGCAGCTGTGTCCCTACCACCCCTTCCCAAACCCAGCCTGGCATGGGCATGGTTCATCAAGGCTGCATCCTCAGCACCACTCGCAGGCAGTTACACTGAAGAGATCCTCCATCCAGATCAGAAGCTGCTTATTCTATACATAACTTCAGAGAACTTGTGAGTTCTATAACTTCTTGAGTTTTCCGAGCCTCATGCCTTTCCATAGCTCCTGTGTTTCCTTCTTCCCTCCTTCCAGGAGAGAATTTTTCAAGTCACAGGAAATAGCTATATAACATGTCTAAAGACCTTTGTGTTTAAAGGCTTGGTCGCCAGGCTGGTGCTATTGGAGGTGATGGGGCCTTTAAGAGGAAGACTCAGTGGGAGGACTTCATGGTTGTTCTCACTCTTATTGAGTAGTGAGACCCCAGTCCCTTCTCCTCTTTTCTGGGCGTGGCTGTGCAGTGACTGGTTTTGATCTGCAACTTGCTTTTAAGATGTGCTGAATGCCCTGGCTCTGTCCTTGGGATCCTCACCTCAGTGAAAGACACTGACCTGCACACATGTCAAACTGATTTTATACAGATACAAAAACAATCTGGAGGAGAAATTACATTTCAGCAGACACTGCAGGAAGATTGGATATCTACATGCCAAAGAAGGAATGTTGGTCCATGCTCATTGCCATATACAAAGATTGCCTCAGTCACAAAGATTGAGTTCATCACAACTGGAAATGGAACTCCAAACTATAAAACTCAAAGAAGTGTCTGACATTTGTGGGTAAGTGTAGGGAAGACATTGGCCACATAATTAATGAAAATAATGATAAATGGGACTTTACAGCTCTACAATGATATTGTTGCTGGGTGCTATGCTATAAATCTTCGATCGTAGCATCTGGGAAGCAGAGGCAGGGGAATCACCATAACTTTGGGGTCAGCCTGGTCTATATATCTAACTTAGGCTAGCCAGGGCTGCAGAGGTGAAGGGAAATGTTTGTTGTAATTTGAGACTTGTCCTGTAATTCGAAATGTTTGCTTCTGTGTCCGTTTATCAACTTACCGATTATTCTAAAAAAACTGTTTAAGGAAGGGGCTGTGGCTCAGTTGATAGAGTGATAGTACGTATGAAGCTGGGCCTCAGTCCCCAGAACCCCATAAACTTGGTGGTGGTACCCTCTTTCCTCCTATCATGTGCAGGTTGAGGCAGGAGGATCAGTTCAAGATTGCTTAAGACTACAAAACAAATTTGACACCAGCATGAGATAAAAGATCTCTCATCTCAAAAGTAACAAAACCCAACATTGCTCATGTTGGAAAGTTTCCACCTCTTCCTTGTATTATCCAAATGGCACCAAAATCAGTGATAATAAAGTTGCTTAGAGTGGGCTACTAACTTCTATGCTTTGGTAAAGTTATGCCTTCAAAATTCCTTGTTTAAAATGAGAAGTTTTTTGGGTTTTTTTGTTTGTTTTGTTTTTTTGGTAGGGTTTTTTCTCTCTCACCTTTGCCTTTCCCCCATTCTCTATGAATGCAGTGAGCAGACAGTGAAGAGCAATAAAAATCTTTATTTACCTCATGGGAATAACTAGTTAAACAAGA
Organism: Apodemus sylvaticus; assembly: GCF_947179515.1. Lineage (NCBI taxonomy): Eukaryota > Metazoa > Chordata > Mammalia > Rodentia > Muridae > Apodemus > Apodemus sylvaticus. The sequence continues at coordinate 188,374,852 of NC_067472.1, forward strand.
AAGCAAACATTCTGAAACCCCACGGTGGTGGACGGATGCGGACTAGGAGACATGGTGGATATCACAGCTCTGTGCTCCTGGTGTTCTGTCCTTGGTAGGTCTCTAGGGCTTGAGTAAGCTGCAGGAATGAATTCTCATCTTCAGCCAAGGGATGGGGTCTTAGAGGCAGAGACAGGAATGAGCACAGCTGCCTGTGGCCTCATGTCAAGTCCTACAGCTTGGAGAGGTGGCTTCCCAAGCAAGCTTGCGTTTGAGAGTGAAGCCTCCTCTGTGGATCAGAGACTGTTGTGCTTCTCTGTAGAGTGCCTGGCAACTCAGCCACCAGCCAGGAGCCAGGAGCCTGCACAAGAGCTAGACTCTGGCCAGATGTGGGACTGGGAACCTTCCTTCTCTGAAAATTTGAGGATTGTATTGTTCCAGAGCTTGCACAACCCAAATTTCTAGGGCCATCTGGAGGCTCTGATTGGTTGAGTTTATGCTTATGCAAATAAGGAGAAAATGGACCCAATCAGAGAACAGTTGCCAAATCTGGTGGGAGAGGGCAGGAAACTACTTCACAATCAGGTCTGTACTTAACCCTCCATGGCAACAGTAGAGAAGTTGACATTTAACTGTCCAAAGGACTTCAGTCAGTTCTGGCTCACCTTTTCCAGGGAGCTGCTCGAACTGGGGGTTCTTCATTCATTCCAGCCTTCTGGGTGCTGCTGCCACTGTGGCCTCACATTGGCCATCCATCATTGCCTGCCACCATCTACTTCCCCACTCAATTCACATGGCAGCTCTGCTAGTCAGTTGCATTCTGCCTGGGTTTGCATTTCTTTCCCAGTTGCCTCCTTTGACAGGTTGGGTTGCTTCTCAGCAGGTTGTCAAATGATATGGATAGATGTTTAATCTCAGCCTTCCTAATGCGGAGATGAAATGCATGGACTGCCCTGCACATCCTTGGACCTCTCCTTCTTAACAACATTTCATTTCTCTTTAATGGAGAGAAAGATGGAGGGAGAGGAAGTCGCATCCTTTTTGAGATGTTCAGCAAATGACTGTCTGCATTCAGGATACAAGCTTGAAGAAGTGCTCTCAGGTGACCTAGGACGAAGGTCAGAAAACTATGGTGATCTCAGGCACAGAATCTGTACTTTCCTGACCTTGGCACAGTGCCACCATCAACTTCTCTGACACCAGGTCCTTGCTCCTGCCAAGCTGGGTGATCTGGCACTGAACTTGGGCCATTATGCCAGCCCAGGATTCCCAGTGGGAGCCATGAAGTACATTCCATGAAGTAACTGGCACAATGCTCACATTTAGGAGAACTATGTTGGCTTCACTTTTAATAGACAGAAGTACAGAGATGTTAAGAGACTTATCTAAGGTCACAGAGTGGATTAAAACTACATTGTACACATGATAGCTGCTTTCCAGACATGGCCATCAAGCACTTGAAATGTTCCACATGTGGAAGCACACATCTGTAGACCCAGCAGTAGAGGAGAGCTAGAGGAGAACATTATGAGTTCAAAGGCAGCCTGGGATATATAGGGGGACCTTGTCTAAGACAAACAAATCAACCCATGGATTTAACATATGTGGTGGTTTGAACCTGTTTACTTCAGAAGGTGAGATAATTTGATCACTAGTTAAAGGCCAGTCTGAGCTATAAAAGGAGACAGAAAACAGATGGCTGTATATGGTACCACAAACCTGTATTCCTGACACTTGGGAAGCAGAGACAGAAGGCCCAGGAGCCTGGGATGCACAGTGAGATTCTTTCTCCCAAATTCCTGCTACAAAGCAATTGAGAAGAAGGACTTATTTTCTCTTAGTTTCATTGCAGTGGAAGTATGACATTTGAGGCTTTGGTCTATATATGGGAGCTTATGGTTGTTACTATATATTGCAGATGGAAGGAGGACGAGGAGAAGGAAGAGGAGAGGGAGGGAGGGAGGGAGGGAGAGAGAGACAGAGAGAGACAGAGAGAGACAGAGAGACAGAGAGACAGAGACAGACAGAGAGACAGAGACAGAGAAAGACAGAGAGATGCATAGAGTTGTGACTCATTAGGTTGCTTCCAACAACCTACTTCTCTCTTGTAAACTTTATCCCTAAGTATCCTGCCACCTTTCAACTAGTATCAGTTAGGCACATCATTCAAACATGAATATCTGAGACAGATTTTGCATTCAAAATAGAATATGTTATGAATGGATCAATGTTATCAGTGCAGTGGTGGGCTAGTTAAGAACTTTCAATTTCCTTTTTAGTTTTCTATTTCCTTTAACAGGAGTGAAGGTCTGAGAACTCCATGTGCTATGAACAGGATCGGGAGGGAACCATTTGTCATTAAACACAGTGGTCAGAGACTATCTTAGTTAAGATCTCTATTTCTGTGATAAAACACCATGGCAGAAAGCAACTTTGGAAGGAAAGGATTTATTTTGCTTGGAATTTACAGATTATCATACAAGGAAATAAGGGTAGGAATACAAGGCAGGAACCTGGAGGCAGGAGCTGATGCAGAGGCCATGCAGGGGGTGCAGAGCCCATGGAGGGGTGCAGAGGCCATGGAGGGGTGCAGAGCCCATGGAGGGGTGCAGAGCCCATGGAGGGGTGCAGAGCCCATGGAGTGGGGGGTGCTTCTTACTGGCTTGCTCATCATGGCCTGCTCAGCCTGATTTCTTATAGAACCCAGTACCACTAGCCCAAGGGTGGAATTTCCCACAGTGTATTAGGCCCTCCACCACCCAATCACTAATTAAGAAAATGTTCTACAGATTTGCCTGCATTGTGATTTTATGGATACATTTTCTCAATTGAAGTTTCCTCCTATCAAATGGCTATAGCTTGTATCACGTTGACACAAAAGCCAGCCATCCCAGAGACCCAGGGTCCCCAAGTGCATCTCTGCCAGGTTTCAGCCTCTCTCTCTCCCTGACTCCTGAGCCTCACTACTACTCAATCTCTTTCCTTGCCTTCCTTCTCCTCCCCTTTCTCCCATCTGTGGCTCTCATGGGCCAGAGAGTGAAATGGGAACTCTGGTGAAATTACATCTGCAGATTTTTCAAAGACCTGGTCCGAGGAATGAACAGACAGAGAAAAGTACAGGATCATGGGACACTATTCTTGTCAACTCAAACATAATCACATTTATATAGGACACAAAGGACATACAGATTATAATTTAAGATTATACATGTTGTATACACCCTAGACATGTAAGAATAGACTAGCCAGCACATCTAGACTCAGACACAGAAATACACATCCGTAAATTTATACCAGAAATGACCTTTCATGTACAAAAAGCATATAGCACACACACAATTCCATGCTCTAGTAAGTAAGTGGACAAAGCTGAGCTGACAAGTGCACACCCACCCCCATAAAACAAGAGGCATTGCTCCCAGTGTCCTTTTGTCCTGTGTATCTGTTTCATGGTGTCCTTGCCAACATCAGTGCAGGTAAGGGAATAAGCAGGAAGTTGTCATGGTTGTTCACACTCGGGACAATGAGAGACAGGAGGCGGGAACATCTGAAGTTACATAACTGAGTGGAGAGGCGAGTTCAGTATAAAAGATCCTGCTGGAGTGTGCACTGAAGTCAACATTGGTCAGACCAGGACCATGGAGCCCAGTGTCTTGCTCCTCCTTGCTGTCCTCGTGGGCTTTTTGGTACTCTTAGTCAGGGGACACGCAAAGTCCCGTGGCAACCTCCCACCAGGACCCCGTCCCCTGCCCCTCTTGGGGAACCTCTTGCAGATGAACAGAGGAGGCCTCCTCAATTCCTTTATGCAGGTGAGATGCTATGCACAGGGCCCTGTGTCTCCTCTTGGAGATCACTCAGCGGGAAGAGTGAGGGACTCATTCCATAAGGTAGGATCATGTGGGAAAGTTGCTGCGGGGAGGGTGAGATGCTGATTCGTGGTGGATGGTGCTCAGATAGACAGGTAAGTCATGCTATGTTGGAATTGTGTGGGACACCGTGCTTGGAGCGCAAGAGAGGTTGAGGTATAAGCATGTAGAATTTCTCTCCTTGGAACTTGTCCATTACAGAAGAAAAAGAAAAATATCAGAGGCATCAACATCAAGGTTTGCTTCTGCCAGCGCGAGATTAGCCTGAGGTGTTCTAGGACAAAGGGGAAGGTAGGCAGGACAGGAGGCAGGGTGGGGAGGACTGCTTATCAGTTTATTACAGCAGTTGGCTTGGCATTTACCTACAAGTCTCTATACTGGCACCTCACACACAGGGTCTCTTGCTTAATTACCACTCGCTTATTAATAATCAGCATCCGTGACCTTACCGTTCATGAGAGCGCTGAGGTAGTGACTATAAGTTTCATCCCTCTGTCGACACCATGGCTGTGAAGATCACAGTCTTGAACCCTGTATTAGTTACTCACTGGTTTTTAAAAGATTCCCCCTCCCTATCACCAATGGTAAATCCAGTTATGTTAATTTATTTTTTGAGACAGGGTCTCCCTGTGATTTTTTTTTTAGGTTGACTCCCAACTCTTAGCCTCTGGAATGACAAATGTGTCATCACACCCTGCCACACGTGTTCTAAACACATGTCTCCCACACCTGAGAAAGGTCAAGCCAACATCTTATCTGATTTATTTCAAGAAATCCATTGACAATTCAATGTGCACATATACTGGGTCTTTGTCATATGTGACCCCTCCTTGTCTTCTCTCTCCCGCAGAAATCCTTCTTTTGGCCAACATGTCCCTTCCTACCTTGATGTCCCTTTTTGTTTTTACCCACTGAGTTTAGTTAGGTTTCCTCAGAGTAGGTTGATGTGTGGTTTATTTTTTGGAAATCACTTAGTATGAAGGGAAAGGATGGATGCCTCCTGGGCTGTAGGTTCACGTGAGAGGGTTGGTGAGTGAAAGATGAGATGCTGACAGTTTCATGACCGTAATCAGGAACTGTTTACAGGAACATGCACTCAGGAGTAACTATACCATGAAAGTAATCAACTCCCTCCCCCTGCCAGCACCACCACTGTCCACAGACCCACAGTGAGTGGTGGTAGCATCCACAATGCTGCACCTTTCCCTGCAGTGAAGGTGATCATTTTCCCCATTAACTAATTACCTTAGTCAAGGGACACCCAAAGTCCCATGCCAACTTCCCAGTAATTAATTAATCAACCAACAAATTAATTAACATACTTGTTAATTAATTAACCAGAATTAATTAATTGGATGTCCCTCATCTACTTCCCTTCTCTGAGAGGGTGGAGGCTCCCTGGGTATCCCCGCACCTTGACACATCAAGTCTTTAGACATGTTACCTGTTCACCTGGATGATACAGAATACAGGCATAAGAAGAGGATATTTTCCCCTAAGTTTTATTCTTATTTTATGTGCATGAGTGTTGCCTGCATGTGTACCATGTGCATTATTGGTGCTCAAAAAGATTGTAGGATCCCCTGGAAATGAATTATATGTTGTAAGTACCAAGTGGGTGCTGGAAATGGAACCCAGGACCTCTGAATGGATACCAAATGCTTTTAAACATCAAGCTATCTTTCTAGCCCCCACGCTAATTGAGTTTTAAGATCATCAGAGTATCTGTAATGGTTTATTTAAGAGGGAGAATCTGCTTTGATCCCCAACGACTCTCTGGAAAGACAATAAATGGAGAAAAGAAGCCGTTTCTTGGGAGCATTGAGGGAGAGGTGAGGAAGGAGCAGGCTCAGGTGAACGAGAGCAGTTGTAACGGAGGAGTGGTAAATGTTGGATTTCTGTGTCATAGGGAGGATACTGGTCTGAGAGAAACCAAGAATAGTAAGAAGAGAAATGGTCCACCTAAACCAGAAAGACAGAGTTTCCTGGTGCTTTTGTCTGCTTTCTGTCTGTTGTTATGACAATAAGCAAGAGGTCTTTTTTTTTTTTTTTTTGAATTTGATTTTTTTGAGACAGGGTTTCTCTGTGTAGCCCTGGCTGTCCTGGAACTCACTCTGTAGACCAGGCTGGCCTCGAACTCAGAAATTTGCCTGCCTTTGCCTCCTAGAGTGCTGGGATTACAGGCGTATGCCACCATCACCTGGCTGCAAGAGGTTTTTTATAAAGTAAGAAGGTGTATGGGCCTAGAATAATGGCTCAGTTGTTAAGAATGTTTGCCGCTCTTCCAGAGGATCCAGATTGATTCTCTGCATCCATATTTAACAGCCCACACATGTGACACACACACACACACAGAGAGAGAGAGAGATACCACATAGTTATAAATATACACACACACACACACAATTAAAAGGTAGGAGGTTTATTCAACTTATAATAACAGTCATCTACAGTCTAAGATCAAGCACTCGTTTTGTCCAGCCTCTGGTGAGTAACCCTCTGCAGGTGTCACAACATAGTGGAGGGGAGAGAAGGGCATCTGCCACATGCAGAAGGGGCTAACTATGTGGGGCAGCCTTGTTCTGTAGTAATCAATTCTCCAAGCATCCAGCCCTCTCTGCTTGACCAGTATCAAGCAAGGTATTCTGTGGATCTGCCCTGAAGACACAATGCCCCTTACTAGGCTCCAGCCCTTGAAGGCTCAACCATCTCTCAACCCAACCACTTTGGGGACCAAGCCTCCAGCATGTGAACCCATGGAAGGCACTTAAGCCATGTTCAAGGCATAGTGCATAGAACAGGCAAGAAGAAAGGGGCAGCTGGTCCAGACAGGTGGCTCTGGACGCCAAGGTGGTGATGTCCCAGGAGCCCTAGGAGACACTAGCTTGGCTGTCTCAAGCCTGTTGTGGTTGGTGCAGGAGCCTGATTCATGTACAGCTGTTAACGGCCATGTCAGCTCCATGAGTTCTAGCTCAGTTCCAAATTGCTTGTTTTGGCTTCTGTGCTGACGGGCCTGGGTTTTCCGATATGCAATCTGGAATGTTCTCTGGAAGTTTTAGCTGTGGCTCAAGACACAGAGGCTACTCTTCCAGGAGGCTTGTTGCTGAAAGTGGTCACATGGGCTTTTATCAAGTATGCATTACCAAGAACGATTTTTTAAGCATGATGAAATTCTGTTGGCTGAGAGTAGGCAAACAAACCTAAGCTTTGGCTTCTAGCCACTGCCAACATTTGCACCGAAAACATTCAACTAAAAACATTTGCCTTTCTTAGTCTTTAAGTACTCTTGAAGCTCAAGTATGATTTTATTAGGATTTGAGAGGAAAACACCAAGGCAGACAAGTTGTGAATCTTGGCAGCTGCCAGAGGAGGAGGTCGGAGAAGAGGAGGAGGGGGCACCATGCTGTTTGTAGGCAGCCACATGGTGAAAGAGTGCAAGTAGGAGACATAGCTTCCAAGAGCAAGCAGACAATGTCAAGGAAAGCAGATCCAGCGCTTTGGAGAAATGATCCAGAAGGAAAAGATGAAAAAGGAAGAGAAGGAAGAGTGGTGACTTTTCTGAGGGAGGCTAGAAAAGTTGCCAATGGAAGTTCTGTAGGTGGCCACAGCAAACGCAGGACTTCTGGGAAAGATAAACACACCCTCTCATCAAGGGAATGATTATTCCTCCCATCTCCTTATGCTTTAGGTGAGCCAGTCTTCCCAGGGCTTGTCTCATGGCTAGGATCGATAGGTCCAGCTTAATTAACTCTTAAGGGAGGAGACAAACCTTTGGAACAGGCAAGAATATCATGTCTCTACTCATGATTAGAGGGAGGAGGGAGGAGAGAGGAGGAGGGAGAAAGAAGGAGGGAGGAGGGAGGAGGGGGGAGGACAAAGGAGGGAGGAGTGAGGAGGGGGGAGGGGGGAGGACAAAGGACGGAGGCGGGAGGAGGGAGGAGGAGGAAGGAAGAAGGAGGGAGGAGTGATGAGGAAGGAGGAAAAAGGATGGAGGAGGGAGGAGGAGGGAGGAAGAAGGAGGGAGGAGGGAGGAGGGAGGAGGAGGGAGGAAGAAGGAGGGAGGAGGGAGGAGGATGGAGGAGGAGTGCGGAGGAGGGAGGAGGAGGGAGGAGGGAGGAGTCTATTCTAAACTGCTTTTAAGGCTCCTTAATATTATCTTCTTAAGAATGGGAACTCTAATGTAATTTCGGAAACGGGCTGCAGTTTGGTGATAGATCATTTGCAAAGCTGTTCAGTGGGGACCTGTGTCTGGACTGAGGTTTCAATCACACGTAGTCCCAGACAGAAGTGCTCCATTAGAAGACATAAGAGGAAACTGTGTGGTTGTGGTGGAGAGCTGGCTCAGTATTTAAGAGCACTGGTTGTTCCTTTGAGGACCTGGTTTTGATTCCCAGCACCCATATAAACTGCTCATAACCACCTGCAACACCAGTTGCACGGTATTTGATGCCCTCATTTGGCCTCTGTGAGTACTGCATGTTTGCCGTTCACAGAGACACCCGTAGACAAAGCACCCACAAATGTAAAATAAGCAAAATCAAAGAATAAGGAGGAGGAGGAGGAGGAGGAGGAGGAGGAGGAGGAGGAGGAGGAGGAGGAGGAGGAACTAAGAACTAGAACATTGTCTGGCATTCCTGACTTCCAGAGAAGATACACCTGAAACTCTTGCATTCAGGGTTCTTGCCCCAGGGTACCTGCTTTCTTTGTCCTGTCTCATCATCTCTTATTAAGAGATCACTCAGTCATTAAGGAATGTGAGTGGCCACTTACCTGGCATTTTCCTGCTGGATGGAGTCATTACGTGTGACAGGGGCCCTGAAAATGAACCACTGGTTTTAACAATCAAGTGCAGGGAGGAAAAGGTCTTGACTGGAGTCTGGTTAGAGACATGACAGGAGAGGAGGTAAAAGAGGAGAGGGGAGAAGAGAAATTGGAGACCTTAGAGAAGAGACAGTGATCCCATGCTGTTGGGAGCAGGCGTGAGTATACACATGCATTACAAGCAGTACAAGCCCTAGGCAGAGAACCAGAAAAACCCAGAACGAACGGCATTTTAAAATGTACACATTAGGTGCTGGAGACATGGTCTGTTAGGACCACTGGCTCTTCTAGAGGACCTGAGTTCAATTCCCAGCACGCGCGTGCGAGCGCACACACACACACGGGCTCAAAACTCTCTAATTACAGTCTCAGAGGACTCTGGCTCCTTCTGGTCTCTGAGGATATGGAATATATGCTGGCACAATACTCATACACATAACGTGCGTTACACTCCCATGGTAGGCTCACAAGAACATGCATCCCTGTCAGCTCATTGGATGCCTCACCAGGCTTTTAAGTCTGGTTCCTGAGGTGTGACTCAAGAGCATGTGAGCCTGGGATTTGTTTTCAGGCACTCTGATAACTGTTGGAATGGCTAACGTCGGAGCCTGGGGTTGGTTCCTCGCAGTTGGCTCCTAAGGTCTCACAGTGTAGTCCCCCCTCCCCCTTTTAAATCCTCAGAGGATTTTCTTTAGAGTTTTATTAGGGGAAACCCACTGCTACCATGGAAACTGGTGTTAGAAACAAACGCAGAAGGAGCCCAAGGGCAATCTTACTGGAGTTAGAGGTAAAAACACTAGAGTAGGCCAGTGGTAGCTGCTGCAGTGGAGAAAGAGAGGGATCCACGCTATTTGCACGTAGCTGCATGTCAAAAAACAAGTGGGGGAGCTTCGGAAAAACAGGAAAAACTCAGTGTTGGGAAACACATGCCCAGCCTTTGGTTGGCACCTTTGGTTGGCGCCTTTGGTTGGCGCCTTTGGTTGGCACTTTTGGTTGGCGCCTTTGGTTGGCGTCTGAAAGAACAGGTGATAGAAAGGGAGGTTTAGAGGCAGTTCCCGTGGGTAGAGGCACAATTGCACTGCCCGATGGAAGTCTGCAGGTGCTTCCTAGAATGTGAATGGAATTGCAATTAGTTATTGATATGTTATTTCTCCACTGGTGAAATGAGTCAATTTAAGCCAGATTAGGTTATAGTAAAGGCAGGTTTATTGGAAGCTGCACTGGGGGTGAAGTCACTAGGCCCAAGGACTGAGGCTGGGGAGGTGGCTATGGGGAGGGAGGGGAGGGGAGGGGAGAGGAGGAGAGGGGAGGGGAGAGGAGAAGAGAAAGAAAGAAAGGAAGTGCTGAGAGAGGAGAAAGAGGGAGAGGGAGAGAAGGGAGAGAGGGAAGGAAGGAGAGAGAGAGAGAGAGAGAGAGAGAGAGAATATGTCTGGATTATATAAGGAGGAGCTTCTTTTGGGGGAATGGTAGCCCAGATGCAGGGCTTAAAAATTTAGGGTTGGGGGCAGGGTATACCAGGGAGGGACTGAGGGATGCTGGGAGAACCTGGAGTCTAGGTCTGCTTTGATGTATAAAATATGTATCTCAGTACTTTATTACTGGGTCTGAAACAAAACTACTACTACTATTACTATTATTACTACTACTACTACTACTACTACTACTACTACTACTACTACTATAATCATTCCACTCATTCACATCTCAAATGGTATCCCACTTCCTGGTTACCCCCTTCACACACACACCATCTCATGATATTCCACTTCCCAGTTACCCCTCCATTAACTCCCACCCCACATCTGCCCTCTCCTTCCCCCTTGCCTGTATGAGAGTGCTCCCCACCCACCCACATTCTCCTCCACCCTTCCAGCATCCCCCTACTCTGGGGCATCAAACCTCCCCAGGACCAAGGGTCTTCTCTCCTGTTGCTGTCAGGCAAGAGTACTCTCTGCTACATATGTATTTGGAGCCATGGATCCCACCAGTACACTCCTTGGTTGCTGGTCTAGACTCCTGTAGAACTGGGTGCTGAGGTCAGCCTACGCTGTTCTTCCAATAGAGTTGCAATTCCCCTCAGCTCTTCCAGAGCATTTGCCAGCTCCCTAACCAGGTTCCCTGAGTCAGTCTGATGGTTTGCACCAAGCACCCACATCTTCACTGGTCAGTTGCTGGTCAGCCCTCCTCAAAAACTGCCACACTAGGCTCCTGTCAGCAAATGCCTCTTGACCATAGCAATAGTGTTGGGTTTGGTGTCTGCAGACATGATGGACCCCCAGTCCCTGGTTGGCCCTTCCTTCAGTCTCTGTTCCATTTTTTGTTCCTGTCCTTCCTTTGGACAGGGACATGTCTGGGTTAAAAGCTTTGAGATGGGTGGGTGGCCCCATCCCTTGATCAGGGGCTGTGCCTATCTACTGGAGGTGGTCTGCATAGGTTCTATCTTTCCTTCTCTGTGCATTTCCACTAAACTCATCCCAGTTGGGTCCTGGGAGCCTCATATGTCCCTGGTGTCTGGGACCCTCTAGTGACTATCTCCAGTTCCTCATCAGCCCCTGCTACATATATTTTTGTTCAATTTCCAGACCCTCTCTCACATCTCTTCCAGTTATTGATACTGTCACCCTTATTTCCTCCCTCTCTTTTGTCCTTCCCTGGTTTTCCTCTCCCTCCACCTCCCACAATCACACAGTTTCCCCCCTCAATGCCATTATTATTATTATTGTTGTTGTTGTTGTTGTTGTTGTCTGTTTGAGTCTATGTGTACGTTGTGTGTGGATGCCTGCACCCATTACATGGAGGTCAAATGGGGCCATTCTTCACCTCTATCACTCTCTATTCCTTTCAGGCAGAGTCTCTCCCTGAACCTGGTCCTGGCATTCTCTCAGCTAGGCTGGAAACTGGAAATCCCCACCATCCTGTCTCCACTTCCACTTTTGAGCTGGGATTATAGGTGTGCATGGGACAGCCAGTTTATAACTGGGTCCTGGAATGCAAAGCCCAGTCACTATGATGGGGTAGCAAGTGCTCCAGGGAACTGAGCTTTAACTGTACCTTCAAAATTATTTCCTTTACATTTACTTTTATTTTGTGTACAAGAGTGTTGTGCCTGCATGCATATCTGTGTACCACATACCTGGTGCGTACAGAAGACACCAAAGAAGACACTGGATCTCCTGGAACTGGAGTTGAAGATAGTTGTGAGCCACAGTGTGGGTGCAGGGAACCAAACCCAGGTCCTCTGCATGAGATCTTTCCTTATGCACCATCACTCCAGCCACTCCAGTTACAACTTTTGAGCTATGGTTTTTTTAAAGTTGATCATTGCTCTAGAGTAGAAGTTCTCAGCCTTCCTTATGTTGCGACCCTTTAATACAGTTCCTCAGGTTGTGGTGTTCCCCAATCATAAGATTGTTGTCCATAAATGTAAATTTGATCCTGTTATGTGTCTGTGGTCTGAGTTACATGGGAGAAAGAGAAACACTTCAGGATGTAACAGGCTTAGTAAAAGCAGCAGGGGAATCGGCCTCTAATAAACTGACTGCAGCTTTGCAGGGGCTAAGCTTCATTGTTACACAAAAGGCCTTTGAGCAAGTCCATTCCCACATACCCAGATCTCTTATCTGATCTAGGAGTTGTCCCAGGGAACCATTATCTAAGCAAACACAGTCCTTAAAAGAATTCCAGGTTTGTCAGGAATGTCTATGACTGAGATCACTCTAAGGGCCTGAAATTCCCAAGAAAAAGCAACCCCACAAATCTCAGATAACAACTACTGATTATTTACAAGAGATTACTTCAGAGTTAAGTGACTGTCACTCCAGGAGTGACAGCTCTTCTAAGATTCCTTTATGGTTATGAATTGCAATGTAAATATCTATGATTTGTCTTAGAGGACTCCTGTGAGAGGACATGATGGAGGGGTCATGACCCACAGGTTGAGAAACACTGTGCTAAAATCAGCACAGGTCAATGAACTTTCAAACTGAACACATTTTTATCATGTTATGCAGCTCAGTTAACGCTAAGATTGGTCCCTGTCTTATTACCTCTACTTACTACCATCTCACTATTCTGACACAGTGGGTTGAATTTACCTGTGTTTAAACTTCATTTAGAACACCAAATATAAGCAGAATTTACATTTCTGCCAATATTAAGCTGGTGATCATTTCTATCATCAGTCTGATGGATAGGTTATTTCCTTGTGGTATGACATTCCATTGTGTGGGCTTGGCGGTGTTTGTTCTTAATTTTAAGAAGGCTTCTAGGAATAATCTGGTTTATTCATTTGGCCACCACGCACATGCTTTTTTTGTTCTTGTACAGGCATTTGGAGGTGAAGTTTCTCTGCATGTTTAGGTTCAGCTTCAAAAGCTGTAGCTGATTCTCCATAAAGGCAGATTCTCCACTCAAAGATTCAACCAGCTATGGATTGAAAAATACAACAAATACCTTCAGGGATAAGTGCGTCTTATATCTGCAACCCTAGCATGTTAGAGAAGAAGGCAGGAGAATGAGAGATTGAGAGTACTTAATCGACATAGTGAGTCTCAGGTCAACCTGGGCAACATAGTGAGATCCTGTCTCAAACCATAAACATAAATCAAACACTCATAGTTTCTTTCTTAGCACTATTTCAGAAACAACATGGGGCACTGACCATTATTAGCATTTAATTTCTGTTAGGTGCATGGCATTCTGGAGTGAGCTAAAGGTTACACGAGTTTAGCTACTCCACTTTATGCTCTGGCTGGTGTCACTTCCAGACACCCATCCAGAAGCTCTTTGGATTTGTGAATGAAAGACTTATACACATAAGTTTATTTTTAAAATGACGTGGCTACTAAAAGCTTGGCAGGTCTAAGCCTCCCGCGGCTAGCGTGCTTGTCCCTCTGGTACTCCTGGGTCGATACCTCCTAAATCTACTGTTAACTTTCCTGCCCTGTTACCTACTGTGAGGCCCATTGGTCTTTGCTGCCCAAGATGCTTCTGGGCAGCCCTTCAGGGGCCGCTTTCATTTACACCTATATTTTGGATGATCTTCCCTCTGCAGCTCTAAATCTCATCTGTCTCTCTCCCCTAAGTCATGGTAATTCTCTTTCTTCTTCCTTGCATTCTAGTCCATGCAAATCTAAGGGTCCCGCCCCATTTCCTTTTGCCCAGCCATTGGCCACTGGCATCTTTATTGGTGGATCAAAAACCAATTGGGGAAGAGGACCTTCCGTGTTTGGTCATGCAGATTCCTGATGGAATCAAAGCGTTAGAACCAATCTCCAACACAAGAGGATGAGGGTGGATCATTTGCAAACACACAGTTCTATTAAATGGCCTTCAGCACTGGAAGGCTTTGATATTCCTGGGGCCAATTCCTGGGAGATGCCCAGAGATGGTTGTACTACCAGGTAGTTTCCCACAAGTCTGAACTGTAGACATGATTGACAGTCAGGACTACCAACAGTCCATTCCCCTTCCCATGTATCTCAGTGGGTGGGCCAGGGTCATTCTCTCTGAAAGTCATCAGGAGGCATTGATCAGGTTGAAGCTGGGTCACAGGAAGAATGGTTCTTGGTTGAGATTCCAGAGATGGCCAGATTGAAGGGTAGAGGCAAGGAACTTTTTCTGTATTTATATCCTCATCCACATCCATGTCATATCCATATCTATGTATATATTTGTATCTATCCATTTCTATATCTCAAGAAGCAGGTTAAGCCCTCTCTCTTCACCAGTGAGAGTTTACTCCAAATACTTGAGAAATAAAGAGAAAGCTCTTTAATACTGCACATCTGTCTCTGGCTACCACCGTAGAGAAACTAACCTCATACAGAAATGTTTAACAACTTTTATAGAATTTGGGCATTAGCGACCCACAAATGCTGTCACCTGTGAATCTCTTTTAGGTCCCATTCCCACTTTAGACTTTGATTAATTTATCATATTTTACAGAGCCATGAATTTTAAGTCTGCCTGTTTCAGATAAATGGTAGATTTACAACAGAGATATTGTCATCATCAAACTTTTGAGTAGACCAGTGCTGTCCCCTTGAGTGGTTGTCACCAAGGGCCTCTGTTACTGTTTTGTACTGTGCTGTGACACCAGAGCTGGGGATGACACCAGGACCAAGCCAGCTCTTAGAAGAAAGCATTCATCACAGCAGGAGCATGATGACAGGAGTTGTCAGAGCTGGAGCAGTAGCTGAGAGCTACATCTTGATCTGTAGACAGACATAGTAACTCTGGGCTAGGGGTGCAGGCTTTTAAAGTCTTGAAGCCTCCCCCAGTGACACATTTCCTCCCACAAGGCCACACTTCCTAGTCCTTCTAATCTTTTCAAATAGTATCATTTCTTGATGACTAATCGTTCAAATATATAAGCCTATGAAGGCCATTCTTATTCAGTCCACCACACCCAGGGTCATCCTGCCCTTTTGGAAGAATTTTACTCTTAATATAAGATAATCAGGACTTAATGGTGGTTGTTCCCAAGTGCTATCCCCTTTGAACTGCCCAGTAGAGTCATGTTCTTTCATATGCAAATTGAGTCTAGTTGACAGTCTTAACAAATACAAAAATTTTTTTTTTGGTGTTTTGGATTTGGGTTTTTTTTTTTTTCCGAGACAGGGTTTCTCTGTAGCCCTGGCTCTCCTGGAACTCACTCTGTAGATCAGGCTGGCCTCGAACTCAGAAATCCGCCTGCCTCTACTTAACAAATAAATCTTAACAGATACATATTCTCAGGAAGCCCAAGCCTCAGTTGTGTTGGCATAATTCTCTTTAGTTTTTGAGTGCATACTGTACTTTAATCATGACAGTTCCATTGATTTGATGAATTCTGTTTCAGACACAGTTGGCAAATAACCCATACATAATAGTACTGGTGTGAGTTTTAGTCCTTATCTAATTAAGGACCCAAAATACATTATGTTCACAAAATAACTTTTGGTATCTTTTAATCAGATTTTATTTCTACTCCTTCAAAAGCACTCCGTACAGGTCACTCACACTAGCCTCCATTATTATGGTTAACTAAAGACAAATAACCCAGCACGACTCTTACAAAGAAGTTGTATTTGACTCAGAGATCAGAAGCCTGCCTGCTCTACACATCTTCTCAACTCCTAAAACCAAAATCCATTCTTTTGAAGCCACTGCAGCCAGGAGTTTGACCTTTCTGTTTATAGTCACATTTGAGCAAAGACACAGACCGACGGTGCAGTAAGCTAACTCCCAAATCTAAGATAAAATGCAAAGTGAATGTGAGGACATTTTGCACTTCTAGTCATAGACAGAAACTTCTCCATTCAGACATCTTCAAGAGGTCATTGTCACACCAGGCTCGAGGCTAAGGCACAATTCTTTTCCTATAGTTTTTTTTTTAATATTTTTATTTTCTATATTCTTTGTTTACATTCCAAATGATTTCCCCTTTCCCAGATCCCCCCTCCCCATATGTCCCATAAACCTTCTTCTCTCCATCCATTCTCCAATCACCTCCCTCCTTTTTCTCTGTCCTTATCTTCCCCTCCAATGCTAGATCAATCCTTTCCAGGATCAGGACCCTCTCCATACTTCTTCATGGGAGTCATTTGTTATGCGATTTGTGCCTTGGGTATTAAGGGCTTCTGGGCTAATTAATATCCACTTATCAGAGATTGCATTTCATATGTATTCTTTTGTGATTGTGTTACCTCACTTAGGATGATATTTTCCAGATCCTATAGTTTTTAACAAGCCAGGTTAGTTTGTTACTTATCTCCAAGTCATATTAGAGGTGGCACTTAACCAAACCCTACCTTGTGCAATGCAGTATTTTCTAAGCAAATTGGTTGGTGAATCAATTTGTAAATCAATTTTATTGAATTGATTTATTATTTTGTTTTCAAATCAGCTCCATTAAAAAAATCATTTATTTATTGTATGTGAGTATATTGTAGCTGTCTTCAGACACACCAAGAGAGAGTATCAGATCTCAGTAGTGATGGTTGTGAGCCACCGTGTGGTTGTTGAGAATTGGACTCAGGGCCTCTGGAAGAGTAGTCAGAGCTCTTAACCACTGAGCCATCTCTCCAGTCCTTTATTATCAATTTTATTGAAGTGTTTTATTATCAGTTTTTCTATATCATATCTATAACCTGTTCATTTTTGAAACAAGGTTTCATATTGCCCAGGCTATCCCCTAGCTCAACAGAATCCAGAGATCCCCTTGAACCCCTGAGCATCCTTCTTTACTTCCTGGTGCTGAGCATACAGCACTGGCCCAGCACACTCAGTCACACTGTAGTTCAGCACTGCTTAGAACTTCCAACCTGTCTCGGGACACCTTCCTGGTGGTGGATTCACCCTGAAATGTCTAGGTCCTCAGGAAAGGAAGGGTGGCCAGGGCCAGCCTATTTACCAACCTGTATCTATGTGTTTTTTTTTTTAACAATTTAACAACAATATCTGTGCTGGCTAACCCCAGTCCTGGTGCCTTTATGCTTGGCAGCTTCGAGAAAAATATGGAGATGTGTTCACAGTGCACCTGGGACCAAGGCCCGTGGTCATGCTTTGTGGGACAGACATCATAAGGGAGGCCCTAGTGGGCCAAGCTGAAACTTTCTCTGGCCGGGGGACCATTGCTGTGGTTGAGCCGGTCTTCAAGGAATATGGTAAGATTCTCAGAGGTTGGGATGAGGTAGGGTGGAGAATGGGAACAGAGAGAAATGATTCTGAGAGAGGGGAAGGTAAGGGCTAGGGAAGGACCCAGGTTTGTTTGAACTTCCTGTGTGACCCGCACACCCATGTTTCCCCTACATTCTCAGGTGTGATCTTTGCCAATGGAGAACGTTGGAAGACCCTTCGGAGATTCTCTCTGGCCACCATGAGAGACTTTGGGATGGGAAAGAGGAGTGTGGAGGAGCGGATTCAAGAGGAAGCCCAGTGTTTGGTGGAGGAACTGCGGAAATCCCAGGGTAAGTCTGGGAGAATGGGCATGAAGGAAGATGGGAAAGCCAAGACACAAGTGCACAGCCAAAGAAAGAGAAGGAGACATCCATGGGTAGACACACACATACACACAAACATATACACATTCACACACATACACATAAACATACACATACACACATGCTCACACATAAACACACACTCACACATAAACATATATACACTCACACACATATACACATAAACATACACATACACATACTTACACATAAACACATACTCACATATAAACACATACACATAAACACTCTCTCTCTCTCTCTCTCTCTCTCTCTCTCTCTCTCTCTCTCTCTCTCTCTCTCTCTCTCTGTGGGGGGGAGAGAGAGAAATCCATAAAAATATGGAAAGAGTTGTGAAGTCCACAGTATCCAAGAATAACTCAGAGAAATAGATTGTGTGATTAGCATGCTGGTTCTTCCATTCAAGGAAATGGATGCCTATGTTAAGATTATATTTCAGTCAGGCATGGTAGCACAAGCCTGTCATCCCAGTAGTCACCGGGCTGAGAAAGAAGGGCCAGAAATTCAAAGCCAGTTTGGCTATACCATCAACTCTTGTCTCCAGAAGAAAAAGCTGATGCTGTGGATGTGCACACAGCTCACAGTCTGATAGCCAACTCCACAACACTGGCAGGGTAGTACACGTCATCATAGTGCACCTGAGGTGGAGGCAGGAGCTTAGGGATTGGAGGTCATCGTTGACTTTATATGGTGTTCAAGGTCGTCACGGTTATAAAAAACAGTCTCAAGGCATGGTCTATGTCCAATGCATGTGGGAAGCAAGGAACTGTGTTTTCTCCTTGTGGATATACTGATTTGTGGGCAGTGAACAAAGAAGCCAGGTGGGGTGACTGACTTTCTGGTAATTGCAGGATTTTCTGGGCACTTTTTTGAAACTTCCTAACAGGGGCAGACAGGTGGTGACATAGTGTCAGGTTCACACTGCTGTCTGTTATCTCTTAAGATTTCTCAGGAGACCTTGAGATGTCCCTGCAGAAGCTGGAAGGGAGAAGAAGGAATTGGGAGTCTAAGTAAAAAAGACAGAAAAAAGCAGGGTGACACAGAGACAAGGGAGCTGAGCTAGAACCAGAGGGACAAAAAAATGGAGCAGGAATAACCACGGAGGGGCTACAGAGTGGGAGGGAGTAGGAAATAGGTGAGGGAAGGGGCAAAGAGAAAAAGATGGAAATACTGCAAGTCTTTTAGACTGGAACCCACAGCCAGGTAAAGACGGATGAGCATCAGGGGAAAAACTACAGAGCAGTCACAAGACAGACAGCTGAGACCCAGAGAGAGCAGCAGCAGTGGCCCAAGGTTGCTGCACTGACAACATCTCATGAGGACACATCACAGAGCCTGGAAATCAAAGGCAGCAGGCAACAGGTGCTGATAGTTCTTGAACACCAGAGAGTGTAGGATCAGAGAAGGAATAGAGGAATACCCACAGATGAAACTTGTCAATCCACACAGGCAATGCCATGAACCTTTCTCTGCACCATTCCAGACTGTGGGAGTTGCCTATCAGCTTCAAGTCAGTGTGGTGATGGAGGGAGGTGCAGGGTGGAGACTAACTCCCCATGCTGCCCCTCTCAGGTCTCTGGGTCTGAATCCTGGTCCCAGTCATTAGTCACTGTGTTCGCTGTGTTACTCTGGTGAAGTTAGCTACCCTCTCTGTATAAACAAAGTGAAAAGAAAAAGTATTGACCCAGGACACCTGGAGCCCAACTTCTGAGCACAAAGGAGAGCTATTTGTCCCAGAGGAGCAGAGGCAGGGATGAGGAACAAAGACAGGAGACAGAGGAACAGGGAGAAGAGAAAGAGAACAAAGGAGAGGGAAGAAAGGGGCAAGGGAGAGGGGGAAGGATTATTTTTCCTAGGGGGACAAATGGCTGCCTCTGGATAGACAGTAAACAGATGTTGCACATGGGCCAAGTGGTGATATGTAAAGTTAAAGGGGGAAATCCCATGCTAGGATGTTTACTTATAGTTGGGCAGCTTAATTGGGTGAGCCAAGGGGCCTTTTGATTGCTGGTCTTCAATGTTTCAATAGTTGGACATTGGTAGTCAGCCTCAGGAGAAGGAAGTGGGCAAATAGGGGAACTGACCTTGGCAGCTTTAGAAATGGAATTCAATGGTTTTAGCAAGGAAGAGGGAATGGGAGAGAAGGGTGAGGCCTGCCAGAGTTCAAGTGGGCTAGTGCCCCTTCATTGATAGCATTTTATCTTATGTATAACATTAAATACATTAAAACTAAATAAAATGTATGCATTACTGAATGCAGGACCTAGTGCATCCTGTGTGCAGGCTTAGCAGCTGTTGCTACGCTTTGAGTAATGAATGGAGGAAATAGCTTTCCAAGGATGGAGCCAAAGCAAAATGTCCTACACTTCTTGATACCATGTCTCCTGTCCTGCCTTCCCATCCTCCAGGAGCCGCCCTGGACCCCACCTTCCTCTTCCAGTGCATCACGGCCAACATCATCTGCTCCATTGTGTTTGGTGAGCGCTTTGACTACACAGACCGCCAATTCCTGCGCCTGCTGGAGCTGTTCTATCGGACCTTTTCTCTCATAAGTTCATTGTCCAGCCAGGTCAGTGGGTGGGAAAAGAGGAGCATCCATGGCAGAGGAAACAAGAGGCTGCTTTGTGGATGAAGGAGAGAGTGTCTGAAGATGAAGAAAGGCAGAGATGACATGGAGAGACAAGGAGGCTGAGACCTGGAGGCAGAGGGAGGGATGGGGAGCAGGGAGGAGAGACCTGAATGTAGCAATAATCCAGACAGTCATAAAGATAATGATGCCCCAGGGTCATGACTGTGGTAAGAGGGTACAGGACTTGTCTATCATGTATTAACTTCTAGGTTCATCCCTAGCATGACCTAAGCCAGCCATGGTGATATGATTCATATATGCAATCCCAGTACATGAGCGATCAGAGATCACAGACGTCTTTGGATAAGTATTGAGTTTGACAACAGTCTGAAAAAAAATATGAGATCTGATTAAGACCAAACCAAACCAAAAGGCTGGGGGAGGGAAAAGGAGGGAGAGAATTGTTCCTAGGGAACCTAGGAAGACAGCCTGCTTCCTGAGTGCTGATAGCTCCAGTGACCTCCTGGGCCATTCTTCTTACAGGTCTTTGAGCTCTTCTCTGCTGTCCTGAAGTACTTTCCTGGCACCCACAGACAAATCTCCAAAAACCTGCAGGAAATCCTTGACTACATTGGTCAGAATGTGGAGAAGCACAGGGCCACCTTGGACCCCAATGCTCCACGGGACTTCATTGATACCTACCTTCTGCGCATGGAGAAGGTTAGTCCTGCATGGATGAGAGAGGGAGTGGGTGAGAGTGAAGGATGGGTATGCGGTCAGAGAAAAAGATGGGAGGGAACAGAGGATGGTGAGGAGAGGTAGAAACAGTGGAGGAGATGCAGAACATCTGAAAAATAACGAATAGAGAAAAGAAAGAGAAAATGATAGGGAAAGAGAAGAGGTGTGACTGGGAAAGACACACAGGGCCAGGGACAAAAGTGGAAAAGACATGAGAGTCTAGGAGACAGAACATGATAAACCACCAAAGAACAAAGAGAGAGAAGACAGAAGAAACCAAGGGACATTGTCTGGGGCTGAGTAATGTCCAGAGGTCCAGACAGTATGAGACAGAAGGACAGTGCCCAGAGATGTGTGTGCATGTCCTTGCAAAGGTTCATTCACCCCTGACCCACCCTTCTCTCTCCCATCTGGAACCAGGAGAAGTCCAACCACCACACAGAGTTCGATCACCAGAACCTCATGATATCTGTGCTCTCTCTCTTCTTTGCTGGAACTGAGACCAGCAGCACCACGCTCCGCTATGGCTTCCTGCTCATGCTCAAGTACCCCCATGTTGCAGGTGTGCCACGGGTGGGCTGTTGGGTGATTTCCTAGCTACTTTTTGCCTGTGGAAGTTTGAGTGGATGAGAGGACCACGGACCACTTACATCTGCAACTCTAAATGCTTTGTTCTACTTGTAAACTATGGAAGTGCAGTGGGTGGTGGGTCAACGAACACTCACCTGACCCGTTTTCTGTTCTATTCCACTTAAACGTTGATCCTTCCTTCCCTCCTTCCCTTCCCTCTTTCCTTCCTGCCGTCCTTCAATCTTTACATTCATCTATTATTCATCTTTCTATCCATCCACCCCTTCATCCCTCTACTTATTCTGTTCATTTACCCACCATTATTTCTCCACCCATCAGTGACCCTGTCATTGGTCATTCCCTTCAGTCATTCTCACACAACTAAGCATCAGTCTATCTAAAGACCTATTTACTCATTCATCCTTCTATCTTTATAATAAACTCTTACTCACAAACACATGCACACAAACATGTGTGCACACTCACACATGTACACACACACACCTTGAATCCTCCAAGTCAACCACTTATAAATCAACTTATTAATTATTTGTGTATTTATTGGTTCTTTAACCACTGAAGTAGGCATTTCACTTATTTATTTCAATGAATCAACTTAAGTGTTGCTCCTTTGATTAGCAGAGTTGAATAAACTATTGGCCATGAATGCACTCATCCCCTCCTTCTATTCACAGGTTCCATTTTTTAGCCCTTGAATTCTTCTTTTTTTTTTTGTCTATCCATTCCCCCATTCATCCACCCAGTTACCATATGCTGACTTACAAGTTGAATACATCATCCTATACTTAGTGTGTTTTTCATTAAATCATGAATCTGTCTTTATATTCATTTATCCATTGATTTTCTTATGTATTCATTTCTACATGCATTTGGTGATGGTTTAATTTACTATTCTCCCTCCTTCTCTATTACGTTTCTGAGGACATAGGTTCGAGTTCTTAATATAAAGTCCCATGTAAAGTTGTGGTGTGTGTGTGTGTGTGTGTGTGTGTGTGTGGTCAGTTCATTGCCAAGGTTAGGATGTTTTCTCCTTCTCTCCCCCCACTCTTGTCTCATCATGATAGCTCTCAAGTCACACTGTGCAGTAACCCTCTGCTGTCTATTCTACTTTCTTTAGCAAAGCCCTGCTGAAATGAGGTCGGAGCTCATGGAGGAGAGATTTAATGTTGTTTTAAACATGGGCACATAGAGACAGGCACTTAAGAACAGGACAGTTGTTCGTACCCCCGAAATCTCTCCGTTCCTCAGCAGAGTCTCCTTACTGCACACTTGTCCTGGTGGTTGGCTGATAGAATACAAAATCATTTTTATAAAGCTGGTATAGCTGATCAATCTCCCCCTTTTCTGTGTAGAGAAAGTCCAAAAGGAGATTGATCAGGTGATCGGCTCACACCGGCTGCCAGCCCTTGATGACCGCACCAAAATGCCATACACTGATGCTGTCATCCACGAGATTCAGAGATTTTCAGACCTTATCCCTATTGGAGTGCCACACAGAGTCACCAAGGACACCACGCTCCGAGGGTACCTGCTCCCCAAGGTGAGACCAGCCGCGATTCCTCATCGCTGCGCCTTTATCATATGCCACGCTCCTAATCACCAACCATTCCCTTTTACTGAGGGACTGACTGTTTTGCGTATGGGAATCAGGGTGAAATAACATCTTTGTATCTTGTAACTTCTCCTAGAACACTGAGGTGTACCCCATCCTGAGTTCAGCTCTCCATGACCCACGGTACTTTGAACAACCAGATGTCTTCAATCCTGAGCACTTCCTGGATGCCAATGGGGCACTGAAGAAAAATGAAGCTTTTATGCCCTTCTCCACAGGTGAGGCAGACCTGTGATTCCTATCCCAGACACTAGAGGGCAGACCCACCCTCCGTAACACAAACAACAATAGGTCCCTGTTTACTGAGTCTCTCCCAGTTGCCCTGTTGAATGATCCCATCCACCCTGGCTATAGCCCCATGAGAGGAGTCTTGAACCAAAGGAGCATCCAGGTCATGAGGACTTTTGGGAAGTGTTTAAAGGCAATGCTAACAATATTAACACAGAGGCAGGAGGGGGAAAGGGGGTACGTGGCAGGCCCATGCCAAGGATTCACCCTGGTAAATCACATCCTGTGACAAATGTGATATAATGGAGGTTCATTTTGGGAAGAAAGGGGAGTGAGAACTTAGAGAAGGGGGACAGAGGGGGAAAGAAAGGACAGAAAGAGAAGCTGGCCTGAACACCTGTGTGTGTGTTGGGGGGACGGGGGAGAAAGTGAGTGAGAGGGGGGATAGAGTAGAGGGAGAGGGGGAGGGGATCTGGAATTGCAAGCAGTCCTTTCTCTGTGCTCTCCCTGCTGCATCTGGCTTGCACCAATCAGGCAGTGGTGGCAGATGATGATGCAGGCTGTTGCTAGGTCCCTGGGAGAAGTCTAGAGAAATTGTAAGCCAACTCTTCTCCCTTCTTGTTTAAATAAAAATGAGGGACTAGGAATGGGTAGTGGTGGAGCAGCAGTGTGGTTGTCCTGTCCTTTAAACTATGTTCTGCTAACTTTGAGGTGATGGTCTGTCTTTAGGGAACCTAAGGAAATTGGGGTGCTGGACAAGTCTCAGGAAAGTTGGATGTTTCCCTGCTTTCCAGGATCTGTGGGATCCTCTGTGGCCAGGGAAGTGCAGGCCCAGTAGAAGAGTCTGTGAGGGTAGACAGGAGCACCCGTGGGTCCCTTCTCTGGAACTGTTCTGGATGCAGATTTTGAGTAAACATGTGAATTTGTCAGGATGCTGAAACACATATATATATTAGATGGAAAAACAAAGTTAAGTATGCTAGGGAGAAAAATTTTTTTCTTAGGCATATCTTTAAAATTCCTAGACCCATAGCCCTGATAGATTGGGGAGGGGAGTCCCAGAACCTGGGAAGGGGGGAATCCCTCCCTCTGGAATAGGCAACAGGTAGGAAAGTTAGGCTGTTGATTGGCAGTGGTGCTTATGGAGAAGGAATCCATCTGACCCATGAGAGGTGAATCTGAGTATGTTTTCTGAAGCTTACAAGAATCTTTTTAAGTTTACAAAATAGATACATTATAGAAATGGTAATTGTAGTCTGTTTTGAAATTCACATTGTAGAAAAAGGTAGTAAATACCATATTGTGTTATAGTGGAGGCTTGGTAAACAGTGTTTGTGAAAAGCATGAGCCTTCTTTAAGGTGAGTTCAGGGCAGACAGAACCCTTCCATGGAGCAGAGGGACAGAGGGGCTTTCCCCTTCTATTCAGAAGAATGAATATGTACATTTAGGACAATGAGAAACATCTTTAAGTCTATAGTTAAAAGACAACCGAAAGAAGCTTAGCATCTTGAACTTGTGAGAGTGGTAGTGGATCATATAGTGGTAAGTTTTACTAGAGTTAGGCTAATTATTTATTAGAACTCCATTGAGTAATGTTACGACTCTGAACTTTTGAAGTCCTAATATAATAGTAGCATAGTGAAGGGAAGAAATCTGAAGATATTTTGCTCCTTTCTTTTTTTTTATAAATATTTTTATTTTCTATATTCTTTGTTTACATTCCAAATGATTTCCCCTTTCCCAGATCCCCCTCCCCATATGTCCCATAAACCTTCTTCTCTCCATCCATTCTCAAATCACCTCCTTCCTTTCATGTATGTTAAACTACTTTCCTATCACCATCCAAGTTTTCACACCCTTCAATCTTCACTACTTGCATTTACCAAGATCAAAACATTTTCTTAGGTGCTAAAAACAATTTTTTTAGGTACTCATAAGTTAAGGTTTCATATCCTAACACCTTGCAGAAAGTTTTCTTTTTTTTCCTTTGCAATTATTTACCATGAGATTGGTTGATCATTAGGAACAGTCACTGCAAAGTGAGTTCCTTTAGATAGGGGAATACCAAAAATCTACATCTGAAACCTTTTAACATGAAGCTGTGAGCAAGCCAAACCTGTTTGCCTTTCTAATAATATATCTGGTAGATTAATTAGCTAATGAAGTTTTGATGTTGTAAAACCTCTGAAATAGTATTAAAATGCACTACCATTTAAAGAGTAAAAACATAGAGGAATATTGTAAGCCATTTGTCAATACAGTAGAGAAATCATTCAAACATCCGATTGCAATTCAAACATACAATTGGAGACCTGCTTCCCTGGTCTGCTGAAGGCACATGTGGCTGCTATATTCAAGATGGCAGTGAAACCATGGCTTCCCATAACAGAGATGACTGCCAGGCATGTGACTGCCCTTAGATGGTGGTCAAGCCATGGCTCCACCTGCTCCAGGCCTTAGTAAAGATGGCAGCTAGCCTTGTGTTGGTTATATTCCAGATTGGAATAATATTCAATCCGTGATTGAGGATTATCTTAACATAGTCTTTCAACGACTAATCCCAAAGTATGAGTTTTAACCACATCTAATAAGTCTATAATCCTGTGGGAGCAAGGCAGACACAATGTAGGCCAGAGGCTGTTAGTTTGGGGAGGAGAGAGCTGTTTTGGGGGCTCCGGAGAGGCAGAGCCAGCTTTGATCCAACAGGTTTTGGCCAAAGGAAAAAATGCAGTCTTGGCCCATGTGTCTGGCTGAGAACAGACTGAGATGACCTCTGAGAGGGTGGAGGACCCCTGTGGGTATCCCCCAACCCTAGCACATCAAGTCTCTGCAGGCTTAGGCTCATGCTCTCTCACTGAGGCCAGACAAGGTGACCCAGCTAGAAGATCATATCCCACAGAAACAATACCTTTAGGGGTAGCACCTGCTCCAGTTGTTCAGTGCTGCATGAAGACTGAGCTGCACATATATGTGTGGGATAGTTTAGCCTATGCATGCTCTGTGGTTGGTGGTTCACTCTCTGAGTGGCCCCAAGGGTCCAGGTTAGTTGACTCCGTTGGTCTTCTTGTGGCATTCTTATCCCCTTTGGAGCCCTCAACTCTTCAATATGAGTTCCTGAATTCTGTCCAGTGTTTGTGTGTGAACATCTGCATCTATTTTAGTCAGCTGCTGGGTGGAGCCTCTCAGAGGACAGCTGTGCTAGGCTGATGTTTGCAAGCATAACTGAATATTATTAATAGAGTTGGGGATTGATGTTTTCCCATGGGATGGTGAGGCTGGTTATTGCTTGACTGTTTCCTCAGTCTAGGCTCTATCTTTGTCCCTACAGTTCTTTTAGACAGGCCAAATTTTTGAACAAAAGTCTGTGATAGGTTGGTGTCCATAAGCATCCACCGGGGTCCTGCCTGGCTATAGGAGGTGGGCTCTTTAGATTCCATATCCCCATAGCTATGAATCTCAGCTTACGTCACCCCCAGAAACTCAGAGAGCCATCCCCATCCCATGTCTCTGGGATTTCCTAGAGGTTATCTCTCCTGCTGCAAATTTCTATTCATTCTCTGGCCCTTTCTCCTGTCTCACTTCACCCATGATCCTGACCCTCCCATTACTCTTCTCATGCCCTCTCCCACCCAGTTCCCTCCTCTCTCTGCCTATGACTATTTTATTCCCCCTTCAAGTGAGGTTCAAGCATCCTTGCTTGGCCCTCTTCTTGCTGAGCTTCTTTGGGTATTTGGTATATCTTCCTGGACTTTTTGGCTAATATCCACTAATCAGTGAGCACATGCTCTGATGATATCTTTAGTTCCATTTGCGTGCAAGATTCTCTTAACATTCATTCTTGAATTTGAGGTTGATGGTCGAAATCCTTGTTGTTTAGTGCCATGGGCTGGGATGTCCAAGTGGTTTTAAGGATGTGACAGTCCAAATGCTATTCACGGTGTGGTGGCTCACATGATCACTTTCTGTGCCCACAGGAAAGCGCATTTGTCTTGGTGAAGGCATTGCCCGCAACGAGTTGTTCATTTTCTTCACCTCCATGCTCCAGAATTTCTCTGTGTCAAGCCACGTGGCTCCCAAGGACATTGACCTCACTCCCAAGGAGAGTGGTATTGGAAGAGTACCCCCAACATACCAGATCTCCTTCTTGGCCCGCTGATTTGGCTGAAGCAGCCAGGTGTCCCACTTCTGTTGAGAATGGCTCTATCTCTGTGTCTCTGGGGGAGCTGCTGGAAACCAGGTCACAGGTTGCTGCTCACATCTTTCCTCCTGTTGCTGTTCTCCTCAGCTGGAAGGTGTGGTCTTCTTCCTTGTGAATGGAACTAGAAAAATCAATCAACTGTGTTTCTGGACATGTGAACAGAGACTTCTGAAGTCCACTTCTCACACTGAGTCACTTCCATCTTCCTCCCAACAGCCCCAGTCCCCACTTATTACCTATCCACACTGTGATCTGTGCTAATGGACTCTGTACAAGGTCTGAATTCTGTGTCTACAGACTTGCCTAGGGTTCAGGTAAATAGAATTGCATAATGTTTGATCTTTGGTGTCTCATACTTTTGCTTCACACAATAATATCTAGGTTTCTGTGTTCTACAGGCCACTGTCACACAGCTTCATGGATCTTTCTCGTGCTCTTTCTTAGCATCCTCTTCATGCATCTTCTGTCTAGGCTGAAAGCTCTTCAGCCTGTGACCCCTGAGCTGCGTGTTTCTGAACAGGAAAAGCGCATTTGTCTTGATGACAAACCTTAGGTTTCCTTATTTTCCTCCTTAAACCTCCCAAGGATCACACCAATGCCTACATTGGTAAGGGTTCTCTAAAGGAACAGTACTGACAGAATCAATTATTTTGTCTGTCTGGTCTGTCTGTCTGTATATCTGCCCATCTCTTGTTCTCTCTCTCTCTCCCTCCTCTCTCTCTCACCTTTGTATATGTTTATATGTATGTATTGTCTATATATGTGTTCATTGTGTATTTATTTATAATGTATGTATCATATATTTAAGAATCTACATGTATATATGTATGTGTGTATGTATGTACTTATGTATGTATCTATGTATCATCCAGCTCTCTATGTGATTTATTGAACTGGCTAATAGTCTATGTCTGAATAGCACAACAATGATTGTCCCATAATGGAAAGGCTGAGGACTGGGTAGTCGTTGATCCATGAGGTTGTTATGTTTCCTGTTCCATGCAGTGCTGCAGTCCTGAAAGGTGCCTGGAGACTTGCTGGTATTTCCATCCCTGGTGCAATCCTGAAGAAGTTGGATTTATTACCATCCATAGAACAGATTAGATGAGCTTGCAATGTAGAGGGAAGGCAAGCAGAAAAAAGGGGACAATTTCTTTCTTTCCTGTGTCTGTCAACAGGAGGTGTGACCTAGGTTTAGGAAGAGTTTTCCTGCTTCAAATAATCTGATCCAGAGACTTCCTCACAAGAGTGCCCAGCAGCTTGAGTTTTAGTTGATACCAGATATAGTCAAGGAAAAACACACACCACTAGAGTAGCCACCACAATACTCAGAGCCCTGAACTACCTGATATTTTTACATATGTCTTTGTCTTAGAGTTTCCATTGCTGTGAAGAGACACCATGACCCAGGCAACTCTTATACAATCTTTAATTGGAGCTGGCTTACAGGTTCAGAAATTTAGTCCAGTATCATCATGTCAGGAAGCATGGAAGCTTCCAGGCTGACATAGTGCTGGAGGAGCTGAGAGTTCTTAATCTTTATTCAAATGCAGCCAGGAGAAGAGTCTTCTTCAGGAAGCCAGCAGGAGGCTCTCTTCAATACTGGACAGAGCCTAAGCATTAAAGCCCTCCAAAGTCTGCCTACACAGTGACTCACTTCTTCCAACAAGGCCACACCTATTCCAACAAGGCCACACCTCCTAACAGTGCCAGGTTCCATGGTCCAAGAATATTCACACCATCACATTCCACTCCCTGGACCCCAGAGACTTGTTCATACACATGAGTCTATGGGGACTGTCTTAGTTTTGGTTTTATTGCTGTGAAGAGACACCATGACTATATCAACTCTTATAAAAGACAATATGTAATTGGGGCTGGTTTACAGTCCATTAACATCATGGAAGTAAGATGGCAGCCTCCAGGCAGATATGGTGCTGTAGGAGCTGAGAGTTTTGCATCTTGATCCAACTGCACCAGGAGAGACTGGCTTCCAGGGGGCTAAGAAGAGGATCTCAAATCCCACAATGACACTCTTCCTCCAACAGGCCACACTTCCTAATAGTGCCAATCCCTGGACCAACCATATGTAAACCAGCATACCTGGCCACAGCATAAGGAAAAAAATACATTTAGTCCAACGTCAAAACTCCCCCTACTCTATCACAGTCTCAACAATGTTAAAAGTCCGAAGTTCAAAGTCTGTTCTGAGATTCATTCCATCACTTAACTGTGATCCCCTATAAAATATAGCATCATGGGATATACATTGCCTTCCCAGAATGTCATACTGAGGAAATACTGGACCCATGCAAGACAGAAAACCAGCTGGGCAAACTCCAAACTCAGCATCTCCATGTCTGATATCAAAGTCCTCCAACTCATTTAATCTTTGTTGACTGCTACAAACCTTTTTCTCTTGGGCTGGTTCCACTCCCTGTTAGCAGTTTCCCTCAGCAGGTATCCCACAGCTCTGCTTTCTCTAACATCTTGGGGTTTCCAAGGCAACTTCAACTTCATAGCAAGCATGCTATGAAACGTTGTCATCAAAACAAGTACCACTTGGGTGATTCTTACATATGACCCAGTGCAGCTACCAGCATGAAGTTTATCTCTGGAACAAAATATTTCTATGGTCTCAGAAAGACTTCTAAGAAAACTTCACTTCTGTGATGCCCATCTCTTCTTAATCACCACTAATTTCTTAGCCAGCTAGCTAGCATTCTAGTAATCAGTAACCCAGTAACTCAGTAACCCTGTCTATTCTTGTTCGTTTGTTTTGGATGATAAAGTAGTTTTAAAAAATACAGTTTGCATCCTAGTCACAGCCCTTTTTATTATTATTATTTTACTTATTCACTTTACATCCAACTCATCTAGAAAGTCTTTTATTTCCTTTTTTATATCTTCTTTTTTTCGATATATTTTTTATTTACATTTCAAAGGATTTCCCCTTTCCTGGCCCCCCACTCCCCAAATATCACATAAGCCACCTTCCCTCCTCCTGTTCTCCCACCCACCCCTTCCCACCTCCCTGTTCTGTTTTTGCCTTATATTGCTACACTGAGTCTTTCCAGAACCAGGGGCCACTCCTCCATTCTTTTTGTACCTCATTGGATGTGTAGATTATGTTTTGGGTATTCCAGTTTTCCAGGCTAATATCCACTTATTAGTGAATGCATACCATGATTGATCGTTTTAGACTGGGTTACCTCACTTAGTATGATGTTCTCCAGCTCCATCCATTTGCCTAAGAATTTCATGAATTCATTGTTTCTAATGGCTGAATAGTACTCCATTGCGTATATATGCCATATTCTTGCATCCATTCTTCTGTTGAGAGATACCTGGGTTCTTTCCAACTTCTCGCTATTATAAATAGGGCTGCTATGAACATAGTGGAGCATGTATCCTTATTACATGCTGGGGAATCCTCTGGGTATATGACCAGGAGTGGTATAGCAGGATCTTTCGGAAGTGAGGTGCCCAATTTTCTGAGGAACCGCCAGACTGATTTCCAGAGTGGTTGTATCAATTTGCAACCCCACCAGCAGTGGAGGAGTGTTTCTCTTTCTCCACATCCTCGCCAACACCTGCTGTCTCCTGAGTTTTTAATCTTAGCCATTTTGACTGGTGTAAGGTGAAATCTCAGGGTTGTTTTGATTTCCATTTCCCTGATGACTAATGAAGTTGAGCATTTTTTAAGATGTTTCTCCGCCAACCAAAGTTCTTCAGGTGAGAATCCTTTGTTTAACTCTGTACCCCATTTTTAATAGGGTTGTATGGTTTTCAGGGGTCTAACTTCTTGACTTCTTTGTATATATTGGATATTAGCCCTCTATCTGATATAGGGTTAGTGAAGATCTTTTCCCAATTTGTTAGTTGCTGATTTGTCCTTTTGATGATGTGTTTTGCTTTACAGAAACTTTGTAATTTCATGAGGTCCCATTTACATACCATGATCTTAGAGCATACGCTATTGGTGTTCTGTTCAGGAACTTTCCCCCTGTACTGTTGTCCTCAAGGGTCTTCCCCAGTTTCTTTTTATTAGCTTCAGAGTGACTGGCTTTATGTGGAAGTCCTAGATCCATTTGGAGTTGAGCTTAGTACAAGGAGAAAGGGATGGATTAATTCACATTCTCCTGCATGCTGACCTCCAGTTGAACCAGCACCATTTGTTGAAAAGGCTATCTTTTTTTCATTGGAGGTTTTCAGCCCCTTTGTCGAGGATCAAGTGGCCAGAAGATCTAACACCAATACTCTTCAAACTCTTCCACAAAATAGAAACAGAAGGAACACTACCCAATTCCTTCTACAAAGCCACAATTATGCTGATTCCAAAACCACACAAAGATCTAACAAAGAAAGAGAACTTCAGACCAATTTCCCTTATGAACATCGATGCAAAAATACTCAATAAAATTCTTGCCAACCGAATCCAAGAACACATCAAAACGATCATCCACCATGATCAAGTAGGCTTTATCCTAGGGATGCAGGGTTGGTTCAATATACGGAAATCCATCAATGCAATCTACTATATAAACAAACTCACAGAAAAAAACCACATGGTCATTTCATTGGATGCTGAAAAAGCATTTGACAGAATTCAGCATCCTTTCATGCTCAAAGTCTTGAAAAGAACAGGAATTCAAGG
Source organism: Apodemus sylvaticus (assembly GCF_947179515.1). Classification (NCBI taxonomy): domain Eukaryota; kingdom Metazoa; phylum Chordata; class Mammalia; order Rodentia; family Muridae; genus Apodemus; species Apodemus sylvaticus. The sequence continues at coordinate 188,407,117 of NC_067472.1, forward strand.
CCCATACCTAAACATAGTAAAAGCAATATACAGTAAACAAGTAGCCATCATCAAACTAAATGGAGAGAAACTTGAAGCAATCCCACTAAAATCAGGGACTAGACAGGGCTGCCCCTTTCTTTTTATCTTTTCAATATTGTACTTGAGGTACTAGCTCCGGCAATTAGACAACATAAGGAGGTCAAAGGGCTACAAATTATAAAGGAATTAGTCAAACTATCATTATTTGCAGATGACATGATAGTCTACCTAAGTGACCCAAAAAGCTCCACTAGAGAACTCCTACAGCTGATAAACAACTTCAGCAAAGTGGCTGGTTATAAAATCAACTCAAGCAAATCAGTAGCCTTCCTATATTCGAAGGATAAGCAGGCTGAGAAAGAAATTAGGGAAATGACACCCTTCACAATAGCCACAAACAGTATAAAGTGCCTTAGGGTGACTCTTTTTTATATCTTCTATGACCCAGAGATCGTTGAGTAGATTGAGTGGGTTATTTTTCATGACTTTGTTGGCTTTCTGTTGTTTTTCTTGCTGTTGAAGATCAGCTTTAATCCATGGTGGTCGGATAAGATATGAGGCATTATTTGAATTTTCTTGTATGTGTAGAGGCTTGCTTTGTGACTCACTGAATTGTCAGTTTTGGAGATATGTTCTGTGATGTGCTCAAAAGAGATCATTCTCTTATGTTTGGGTGAAGTGCTTCATAGATATCTGTTAGGTGCATTTGATTCATATTGTCAATGAATTTCATTCTTTTTTGCTAATTTTTTCTGGATGACCCATCAATTGGTGAGAGTTGTGTATTGAAGCCTCTTACTACTAATGATTGGTGTTAATGTACATCATAAGGTTTAGAAATATTTCTTTTACAAATTTGGATGTCCTTGCATTTGGGGCACAGGTGTTCATAACTGAGATATCATCTTGGTATACTTTTTCTTTGATGAGAATGAAGTGTTCTTCCACATATATTTTGTATATTTTTTGCTGAACATCTATTTAATTAGATATCACAATGACTTCTGCAGCATGCTTCTTGGTTTCTTTTTCTTTGTTTGAATTTTTTTCATTACTTTACTCTGAGGTAATGTTTATCTTCATTGCTGAGGTGTGTTTCTTGCATGCAGTGGAATGATAGATCCTGTTTTCACATCAATTCTGTTAACCTATATATTTTTATTGTTGAATTGAGTACATTGATATAAAGAGACAGTAATGACCAGTGATTGTTAATTCCTATTGTTGGTGGTATTAATGTGTGTGTGTGTGTGTGTGTGTGTGTGTGTGTGTGTGTGTGTGTGCTTGTGCATGAGAGAATGAGAGTTCTGTGTGTGCTAGAGATGGCAGAGAGAGAGGGGAAGAGAGAGAGACAGAGAGAGAGAGAGAGAGAGAGAGAGAGAGAGAGAGAGAGAGAGAGAGAGAGAGATCCCAACCCTACTCCCAAGTATGATATTTTGTCAGTGGAAAGCCTTGGAATAGGAATAATCTCAACTGATGCCTTCTAACTACCATGAAGGACTTTGAATGGGATACTTAAAGCATGGATAATCTAATCAAGGTGGAAGCTCGGGATCTGGTGGTAGAACACTGGAACCAGGGTGAGCCTAGAGGTCTGTACAGGAGCTCACTATGATGGAGACACAGAGACAGAGAGTTGTTTACTAAATATTTAGACAGAGTGATCCAGAGTTAGGTTCATGGACAGCTCAGAGGAGTTAGGATGGAAAGCTAAAGATCTAAGGATGCACTAAAAATCACTATTTAACTTTATTTTTTCATGAATTTCACATAATGCACCCAATTCCATTCTCCTTCTCCTTTCATACCCACCTTCCAACATTGCAACCTACCCCAAACCTTGTTGTGCAAGCTGTATAGTGTCACAGTGTGTCCCATAGTTTACCCTTTCATCCTCATATTTAATTCAAATATTCTTGTAATGACTGGGTGGTCTGGTGTGATACCTCTGACTTCAGCTACTCTATCATTATTGGAACATCACTGGAGCACTTCACAGATATCCTTTTTTTGTCCTTTGAGGCTGAGATCATGAAGTTTTTTATCTGTTAGACCAGCCTCTTCAAGCACTCTAGCAGGTCATCAGTGCGGTTGGCCAATTCAAAGCCTTAGCTGGGCTGAGAAGTATCTGAGTCTGTCCACCTGTCAGCTCTCCCACTCTTATGTCCTCAGTACTGCCTCAGCAGCAAGGCCTGTTACCAGAGCCAGCTCTGCGATGCTGCACAGGGAAGGTGCAGGGCTTGCTCTCCCAAGTGCTGCTCTTGGTGAGGAACATGGCCAGTTCTCCCAGGCTCATGACCCTGGATGCAGCTCTCCTGCCTGCCATAGATGGTGACAGATGAGGAAAGGGACTCTTTCTCCTTCATGTGTGCCACTGCCAACACACAGGGGGCAGGACCAGCTCTACTTCGCTGCCTAGGAAAATTTCAGGGCTCTCCTGATTGATGAAACCACTGATGGACAGAGGCAGTTCTCTTGCTTTCAAGTCCCCACAGCCAGTTTCCCTGCCTCTCAGAGATGCCGAAGAGTGTGATTTGGGGAGAGTCTATCTCCCACACTGCCCCACAGCAATCCAGCTCCGGTGCCAGTTTTCCCACAATCTTGTCATCAGGCTCAGATTGACTTTGCTGCCCAGGTAAGGTACAGAGATTTGTCTCCTGAGTGATGTAGCAGTGAAATGGTATGTCCAGCTTTCCTGCTCTGAAGACCCCATCAGAAGCATCTCCCCATCTTGTTGACAGTAGTGAGGACAAAATGGAGGGTATATCTCCCTCACTACTCACATTCATACCTCCACACAACAGACAAGCAACAGGGCAGGCTCTCCCATGTTCATGTCCATGGGGATAGCTCACCTGTGATTCCCACATCCAGAGTCATCTCTATTCTGTTGCCCAGGTAAGGTGTAGAGTATGCTCTTCCACACACTGTAGCAGGTGAGGGGCAGGACCAGCTCTCCTGCTTGCTGTAGATGGCAATATTAGTGGTGGGCATATCTCCATTGCCTGTGTTCCCATAAGGCAGAGAAGTTAATCCTCCCATGCTCATATTCCTGGTATATGCCAGCTTACATGTGACCTTGATATCAAGGTCAGCTCTACTGGGATTCCCAGCTGAGGGGCAGAGTCCACTCTCCTGAGTGCTGCGGTTGGTGAAAGGCAGGCCCCATTCTGCTCTAATGACCCCAGGGTTAGGTCTCTTGCCTTCATAGGTGTGAGAGGAAAGGTGGGAGGAGTGTACCACCTCACTGGAGATGAGTGGTCAGACCAGGAAGCAGGAGCTGATGCAGAGGCCATGGAAGGATGTTTCTTACTGGCTTCCTTGAGTTCCAGTCCTGACTTCCTTTAGAGATGAACAGCAATGTGGAAATGTAAGCTGAATAAACCCTTTCCTCCCCAACTTGCTTCTTGTTCATGATTTTGTGCAGGAATAGAAACCCTGACTAAGACAAATTGGTACCAGGAGTGGGGAATTCCTGTGACAACCTGACCATGTTGTGGGGAGGACTGTGGAAGGACCTTGATATAGAAGAGCCATTGGCTCCTCATCTCTGCTTCTCTCCAGCCATTCCTCCCAGTCTCTGCACATTTCTTCCTCTCCTGCCTCTGAAGTGACATCATCCCAGCTCTCCTGAGAAATTTAATAATAATAAATGTGTGCTGTAAAGTCATGGAGCTACAAATCACTGTCTGTGTCTCCAAGATGCCCTTGTTACAAGGAATCATGAAGGATCTAGTACTGCCTCAGAGGTGTACCAAACTACAACTCCCATCAATCTCTGTTCTCTCTTAAGCTGATCAGCATAATCACAGCTTTCTCTGTTCTAAGATGGCAAGAATATAACAATCATGCCTTCCTGACAAATAAAATTAATTCAAAAATTGATGTTCCTGAACAGAAGTGACCCCCCCCATGGTCAGCCTATATTTTGAGTTTATTTTGCACACAACAGACCTCATATTTCTTTCCCTGAATTGGTATTTTTTCTCACTCTTGCCGCCTTCACCCATATCTCATGTTCGCCACACTCAATGTGTGTGTGTGTGTATACATATATATGTATATGTGTGTGTGTGTGCTTCTGTGTGTGTGCTTCTCTCTGTGTGTGTGTTCATGTGCATGTGTCTCGCTCTGTTTGTGTGTCTCAGTTAGGGTTTTACTGCTGTGAACAGACACCAGGACCAAAGCAACTCCTATAAATAACAACATTCGATTGGGGCTGGCTTACAGGTTCAGAGGTTCAGTTCATTATCATCAAGTCAGGAACATGGCAGCATCCAGGCAGGCTTGATTCAGGAGGAGCTGAAAGTTCTTCACCGTCATCTGAAGGCTGCTAGTAGAATACTGGCTTCCAGGAAGCTAGGATGAGGATTTTATAGCCTACACTCACAGTGACACACCTACTCCAACAGGACCACTTCTAATAGTGCCACTCCCTTGGCCAAGCATATACACAGTGTGTGTGTCTGTATGTGTTTGTGTGCATCATGTGCATGCATGTGTGTGTGTGCATGTATGTGTGTGTGTGATTTTCTACCTTTGAGTGTGTGTCTCTCTGTCTTTGGCTGTGCATTCATCAGTTTATCTACCAAACATTGGGCCTCCTCCTTCATCCTTTCTTCCACACTCTGCTTCCCCATCACAAAGTCTCTCATGGTGACCAGAGAGAATTGCTCAGGGTACATCCAGTGTTCCCCATTGGCAAAGAGCACACCTAAGAAGGAAGGAGAAGTGTAGGTGTGTAGCTTACATTGGAAGTTCAAAGAATCCTCAGTGTTCCCCAGAGTTTGAACCTCACCTTTCAAGCTCACATTTCTGTCTGACTCCTTCCACTCCACACTTGTCCAATATCTCACCATACTTCTGCATAATTTTCTGAGACCCAGCAATTGTTCCTCAGCCAGAGAAAGCCTCATTGTGGTCCACCAGGTGTATATGAACACATCTCCATGTTGTTCTTGAAGCTGCCAAGCATAAGGGTAACAGGGTTGTTATTAGCCAGCACAAAAGTTGTTGTTAAACCACTTAGTAAGAAATTGGTAAATAGCCAACATCTGCCCTGGCCATGCTTCCCCTTCTGAGGACCTAAGAGTTGATGAGTTATTTCACCACTGAGTCTGAATTGATTGATAGGATGTCCTAATAAGGGCACCAGTATTTTAGAGTATGGGAGCAAGGGCACTGGGGAGGTAGAGGCCAGAGAATCAGTAATCATTTTTAGCTACACATCTAGTTGGAGGACAGCCTGGGCCACATATGACCCCATCTCAGAAAAATTGATATGGATATATAAATATAGATGTAATGATATAGATATAGATGTAGCTATAGATATGAGCGTGTACGTACACATATAAATCCATGCCCATGCCCTTCAGTCTGGCCAGGAGTTCCTGGCATCTCATCTAGAAACCATCCTTCCTGTGACCCAGCTTCAACTTGATCAGTGCCTCCTGACAACTGTGAGAGAGAATGACCCTGAACTACCCATTGGGTTACTTGGGTGGGGAAATGGATGATCTCTGGAGGTGGTCCTGACTGTCAATCATTTCTATCATACTGACAGGTAGGAAACTACCTGGCAGTACAACCATCTCTGAGCATCTCCAGGGAATTGGTCCCAGGAACATCAAAACCCTCCAGCCCTGAAAGCCCTTGAATAGAATGGTGCATGTTTACAAATAACCCTCCCTCATCCTCCTGTGACCTTTAGCTCAGTCTATATTTCCATGAAGCTAATATAAATTAGATGCTGTGGAGACGGTCAGCAGCCATGTTGTTAAGGGAATAATTCTATGAAAAAACAAAAATTCTACACATGTTTGATTTAGATGTATTTATGGTTTCAGATGTTGGTCATTCCATCAAATCTTATGCAACAATGTACTAACAATCCACAGCTCAGATCAATGATTTGGATGAAACTTGCTGACTAAATGTTAACACAGAAGCAGGTTTTGTTTATGGCTGTTGATCACAGTGACTTTCAAACACAGGTACAGTTGATGCACTGTCAGAATGGTGGGAATTTAGTGACTACAAGGGTGTAAGACAGGAATTCTTTCTGATGACAACTGAGCTGCACCTGAATAAGTGTGTGTTCATTCTGAAGATTCATTAAACTGTAATTTTTTTGGGCATGATGACCCACTTCAACAATGTCTTCTCTCAAAACTTATAGTTGGGCCTGCAAAGGTGGCTCAGTGGCTATGGGCACTGTTGGTAGTGCAGGGCACCTGATCTTTGTTTCCTCTGTCACATAGCTAATGCCTGCCTGTAATGACAACCTTAATAGGATTTGATGTTTTCTTTTGGCTTCCTTAGAAACAAGGTTTGCATGTGTGCACTCACACACACATACACACACACACACACATACACACATATGCACACATGCAATGATGATGATAGATGATATATACATACACACACATAGGGACATAGGTAGATAACTAGAGAGATACATAGATGAGAGATGGATGGATGGGTGGAAGGATGATGGATGGATGGGATAAATACATAGATGAGATAGAGAGGAAAATAAAGAATGAAATTCCCAGATATGTAGATAGAGGGAAATGGTAGATACATAGACAATAGATGATATACAGACAGACAGATAGATGGTAGATAGATAATTAACACATAGATAAATGATAGTAGATAGATCAATTGCTCTATCAATAGATAGATGATAGCTAGATCAGTAGATGGCTGCTAGGTGACAGGCAAGTAGACAAAGGTATAGATAGTTGAAAGATGGGTGAATGGATAGAGAAATATATAGGTGATAGATAAAGAGAAATAGAGAGATAATTGATAGCTAATTGATGGTTGATAGAGAGATAGCATATAGAATGATAAAAGATAGCGATGATACATAGATATAGATATATACATCCATAGATAAATAGATACATTTAATTATTATAGTAGGGGCTCAGCCATTAATAGTACTTCCAACCCAGTCATGAAGACCAAGGTTTGGATCCCAGCACTAATGTAACAAGTCAGGGGCTTCATATGTGCTTAAGACATGAGATTAAGGTGTTGGAGGATGAAGACAGGAGGATTTCTGGGCCTTGCTTACTTCTAGATCCAGCCTCAGGAAGGATCCTTCCTTACCTCTGTTCTCTTCCCCCATGAACAGGTGGGTGAACACAATTTGAAATATATTCATAGATACACAATAAGTACATGCATTCTCATAAATAAGCATGCTTTAAAAGTTATACTTAAGGTTACTTTAAAATGGTAGGAACATTTCTTCGCAAGCCCCTTGCTGTTTTTCCTGCTTCTCTTCTAACATCTATAAGAACAGTTTCACCACAACCCACGTCAGAGCATCCACTAAAACATATATTACATCATGCCACAGGGGTTTTGGAAGAAGGAAATCCATAATCAGAATAAGTATCTACTCCAGTAAGAACAGAATATTGTCCTGCCCATGGAGAAAGTGGTCCAACGTAATTAACCAGCCACCAGGTTGCTGGCAGGTCACAACAGGGAATGGAGCCATATCTGGACTCAGTGTTGGTCTCTGCTGTTGGAAGACCAGTCTTGGTGAGTAGAAGTCCATGTGGCTGAGCCAAAGCAGTCTTCATCTCTGCCAGCATGGTCCCTTTGCTCATGTTCCCATTGTGCAAAGACAGGGATGGCAGGGGAGAGAGGCTGACTGTCCACAGAACGAGTCATCTTATCTACTTGATTATTGAATTCCTCCTTGCCTAAAGTCACCATTTGATGAACATTTACATAGGACACAAATATTTTTCCCATTTGGGACAGATTTATCCCCATACTTCTTCCCCGGGTGCCTTTTTTGGCAATTGTCTGAATGTGCTCTCTTCAAGTCCCTGACAATCCAGCCAATCCATTGGCTACAGCCCAAGCTCAGTAAAGAATTGGACATCTGGCCATCTTTTCTTCTAAACAAATTGTAATAGCATGTGTACTGCCTGAAGTTCTGCCCACTGTGAAGATTTATCTTTACTAGTATCTTTCAGGCTTGTCCCAGAAAGAGGTTGTAACGCTGCAGCTGTCCACTTCTGGGTGGTGCCCGAATAATGTGAAGAATCAGCATCAAAACAGGCCATAGTCTTCCTCTGTCAACCAATGAAAAGGACTACCACACAAGGTTATACAGCAGAAGCTATTTTAACAGGAGTAGAACACAGGCATTTGGACATCTTTGTCATGTAACTTGCTGCACCTTCAGGCCCTGCTTGGCCCAATGTGTAAATACTAATTCCATTTGATGATGGATTGTGGTGCATGTCCTACTTTATGAACTGGTGAGTTTGATAACATCCAGATCATGATGGGCAGTTTAAATCTCATGGTAACTTGATGTCCTGTTGTCAAAGTTTACTTTCAACTAAGGCCCAGTAGCAGGCCAAGAGCTGGTTTTCAAAGGAAGAATAGTTGTCTGCAGATGATGGTAGTGTTTTGCTCCAAAATCCTGAGGGTCTCTTCTGCCACTGACAACTCAAATACCATCTAGTCTGCTAGATCATGTGGTCCAAGTGGTACAGCACCCTGTACAATGATCTGGGCCTGGTGAAGAGCCTTCTCCCGTTCCAGTCCTCATACAGATAGCAGCTTTCTGAGTCACTTGGTATATGGGCCTGAGTAACAGTTCCAAGTGAGAAATGTGCTGTCTCCAGATTCCGAACAGATTCATTAAATGTTGTGCTTCTTTCTTTGTGGAAGGAGGGGCCAGGTGCAATACCTCATCTTTCACCTTAGAAGAAATATCTCTGCATGCCCCCAGACCATTACATTCCTAAGAATTTCACTGAGATAGATGATCCTTGAAATTTGGTTGAATTTATTTCCCATCCTATGAAAGGCATATATGTTTGCCATGAGTCCCAAGTGATTGGTACTTATTGGTCACTTGGTCCAAACAGCATAATGTCATCAATACAGTGTACCAATGTGATGTTTTGTGGATGAGACAGATGATTAAAATCCCTTCTAATTAAGGTATGACACAAGACCTTGAGGCAAACTGTAAAAGTATACTGCTAGCCTTGTCAACTAAAAGCAAATTGTTTCTGGTGGTCCTAGTGGACAGGTACCAAGAAGAAGGCATTTGATAAATCAGTAGCTGCATGCCAGGTACTATCTGATATGTTAATTTGTCAAGTACGTACACCACTATATCTGGCACAGCAGCTGCAATCAGAGTTACTACCTGATTTAGTTTCTGATAGTCAACTGTAATTCTCCATGATCCATCTGTGTTCTGCACCACCAGATAGGAGAGTTAAAGGGAGCTGTGCCGCAGGCCATTATTCTCAGGGCAGAGAGCATAGCAGCATCCAGGCAGGTGTGCTGCTGGAGAAGCAGTCAAGACTTCTGCATATTGATCCAAAGGCAGCCAGGAGAAGACTATCTTCCTGGCACCTAGGAGGAGGGTCATAAAACCCACACCCACAGTGACACACTTCCTCCAGTGAGGCCGCACCTACCCCAGCAAGGCCATACCTCCTAATAGTGCCACTCCCTGGGTTGAACATATTCAAGTCTCCACAACACCTAAGGATCTCAAGCTATGCTGTATACTCATGTTGCTAAAAATAAGACCAAAGTCTACCATGGTCCACACAGCCCTACCTGACCTGATACTATCTTTCCTCCAGTTGCTCCGTTCCTCCAGTGTTCTTCATTGTCAGGAGCCCTGTGTTGCTCCCTGACCCTGCTCCTCTGAAGGTTCTTTCAGCAGCACTGCCTCTCTTTAACCACACCCATCTCTCACAGTCTCTGATCACAAACAAATCAAGATACCCTTTCCCCAATTCCCTCCACTTTCTAAAGTAGCTCGCTGATTAGTTTATTCACTACCCCTTTTTATCTGTTTGCATCTGTTTGCCATGCCTAGGTTAATGTTCCAATGTCATGGCAACTTACATGCCTTTGAGATGCCACACTTCGAGTGTTCTCCAGGACATGGGAGACAAATAACTTATCAGTGAGTTGGAGTATAAGTGGATGTGTGGATCAAGTCAGGTGTCATTTAGTAAACACCAATTGTCACATCCTTAGGAGCCAGGCATACTAGTTGTCACCAGAAGAGGAAAGCAATCTCAAGAAGACTTGAAACTCAGCATAATCCTCCATCTCTCTGACATTGAAAGTACAGAGAAATATTGCTATCAACACTCTTCCCCATTGTCAGGATATGAACTTGTTTAAAATATTGTGGCTAGATGTAACACATCTATCATTCCATGACATGAAACATTAAGTTAGGTGGATTGTTATAGCCAGATGTATGACTCATCTGTCATTCCAGCACAGGAGATGTTAAGTCAGGTGGATTTTTAGCCTGGGAAAAGTAGAGTGATTCTGTCTCAAAAACAAAATTTAAAAAGTGAATACACCATTGATCCAGACATATGATCTATTACAAAGCAAAGGATAGCAGGAAGTTGGAATTGTTGCCAATATATACTCTCCTAATGGGAACTAGGGCCATGGATATTAATTGATTATTATAAACAAGTGTTAATTAAATATGGAATCCCACTTGCAGAGACTAGTAAAGATGGTAAGAGGATCAGATGTGTGGGTAGGACATAGTTTAGAACTGATTAGCTCTACCCACCTACCTACCCACCTCACCTCCGGCCCTGCCTCTCCCCCGCTTTATTCTGGCACACCTCAGGCTAATCTCTTTTCTTGGCAGAAGCAGAACCTAATGTTGTTGCCTATGATATGTTTTTCCTCTTCTGGAATTTAAAAGTCACAATCCTTAAAGTTCTACATGCTTACACCTCAATACCTCTATAGCTGTCACACTCAAAGAATAGTGCTCTACACAATTCCACCATAGCAAGGCGTGCCTGTCCATCTGAGTACCATCCACCATGAGTCAGCATGTCACCTTCCACTCAGCAACCTTCCCACCTGAGCATACTACCTGGAATCCTGGAATGAGTTCCTTGTTCTTCCCACTGAGTGACCTCCAAAGACAAAAGCAGGGGAAACCCACACCAAGGTCCCATAGAGGTCTCACCTGCATGATAGAGTTGAGGATGTCTCATCTGTCCATCTGCAAGAAGTTCCCCTAGAGGGTCAGGGGCCGGGGTCCTGGTAGAAGATGGCTACAGGCCTTTGGATGACTCCTCACCACAATTAGCATGAAGCCTATGAGGAGTGCAAAGATGAACATTTGTCCCCATGGTCCTGGTCTAACCACCGTCTACTTTACTCCAAACTCCAGCAGAACCTTTAATGCTGAACCCCAACCTGTCTCTCCACTCACTTATGTAATTCAGGCTGTTGCCACTTCCTGTATCTCAGTGTCCAGGAGTGTGCGCACCCACAGTTCCTGCTTGGGCAGCTAGTTACCTGTTCTCTATCTTTTTTTTTTATTACCTTCATCCTAGACGTTGGCAAGTACGCCATGGAATCATTCTACAGAACAAGGGGGCATTGGAGAAAATGTCTGTTAATTTCTGGGGCTGTGTGTGCACTGATCCGGTCAGTTTCCTCTTTTTATTTACTCAGGCACGGACTCAGGGGTGCTGCATATTTGAAGGACATTTCTTATGTGAATGTTCATGTGTGTGCTTCTGAGTTCCTGTAGTTGTGTGTGTGTATGTATGTTTGTGTGTGTGTGTGTGTGTGTGTGTGTGTGTGTGTGCGCGCCTGTGCAAGTGTCTCTGTGTGGAATTGTTTGTTGGTTTTTCAATATAGAGTCTCTCTGTGTACTTAAGGCTGTAATGTAACTCACTCAGGCTGGCCTTGAATTCTGAGACCCTCCTGTTCTTGCCACCCGAATGTTCAGATTAAAGTTGTATGTGTGGCTCACACGTATATTCTTACAGCATGTAACTACTCTGTTCTTACATTTATGTATGACTTCTAGAACAGGAGTACAATTGCATGTTACAGAATGTGGATCTCTGGCTTTGTACAAATCCAGCCCTAATAAAGATGTGATTTCTCCAGAGTCTTCATTTTGCTCTCTAGGCAGTGACAGGCACAGACGGAAGCTGTGGTAGATTGGATAGTTTTGTGTTCCATATATTCACTTGTTTGAGTGCTCCATAAGGAGTGGCATTATTAGGAGGAGGTCTGACCTTATGTGATGAGTGGTCTTGTTAAAATAACTGTGTCACTGTGGAGGCAGGACTTTGAGGTGAGATATGCACAAGTCCTGCCCAACGTTGGAGACAGTCTCCTATTACCATCATGTCAATTTGTAGACATCTCAGTGACTTCTCCAGCACCGTGTCTGCCTGGATGCTGGCATGCTTTCCCACCATGATAATGGACTAAACCTCTGAAACTGTAAGCCTTCCACAATTCAATGTTTTCTTCATAAGAGTTGCTTTGGTCATGGTGTCTCTTCACAGCAATGGAAACCCTGCCAAAGACAGGAGAAAAAGCAGAAGTGAGGGCAGACAAGAGATACAGGTATGGTGAGGCTCAGCAGTCAGGTGGAGAGAGGCTTCAATATGACAGAGGAGCAGTTGGAGCCTCTAGGTCTCTGATCACTGTGACTGGCGATTACTTCTTCCTGGCTATCTTAGGGCACACTAAGCTCTCTGGCTTTCCCTCATGCAATCTCTCTTTCTGACTGTGCCTGTTCCCCTGTAATTCTTCTAACTGGGAAGTATTAAATGTCTTAGTCTGTTTTCTATTTAAGCAAATTACCAGATACTAGATAAATATGGTTAGCAGACATTTTAGAGGCTGTTATTTCCAGGCTCCTAGTGCTGGAATTACAGATTACGCTAACATGTCTGTCATGTTTCATGTGCTTAATAGCATGTTTGGAAAGCACCTATCATATTGCACAATATAGTTCTAATCCACTGTGTGACTTGAGTTAATTTTTCTCAACTCCTCTATGCTTCCTCTGTATACCAGTTGGGGAAGACAACAGAGCTCCCCAAAGTGTGAATATTATGTCTATTACTGCGTGGAGTGCACCTCATGGCTCCCACCACATGGCTTCACCAATCCTGGGCTGAAATGATAACCCATGTTCAAAGTCAGTTCACCCAGCTTGGCAGGAGCAAGAACCTGGTATTAGTTAAGTCCAGGGCAGTACTGTGCCAAGGTCAAGAAAATACAGGTTGTGAGTCAGAAAATCATCATGTCTTCCTTCCATTTCTCCTTGGTAACCAGAATATAATCCTGATGAGATAATGTGCTCAATAAGTCAGGCACTGGCTGAATATCTCAAGAAGGATGCTGCCTCTTTTTCTTCACACCATCTTTCCTTCTATTAAAGAGATGTGAAGTCTTGCTAAGAAAGAGCGCATCCAAAGATGTGCATGGAAGCTTGCATTTCTCATCTCAGCATTCAAGAGGCTGAGATTAGGCAGAGACCCTTGCCTGGGTAGATTACCAAGACCCATCTCAAAATCAAAACTACTAAAAAGGCTAGTGATGTACACTGTGGTAGAGTAGTTGCTTTTCTTCCACCAGACACAGGTGAAACATCCTGGGTTTGTCTTTGTGTTAGGGCACTTTACTAGCATGTTTGATGTCTGAGATTCAATCTTCTGAAGAAAGATTAAGATAAGGTGAGGAGAGATGGGGACTTATGGCATATAATTGAAGAAGTAGACAAATAGAGAGATTAATCCCTGAGATTCATTATATATGGCCTGGAACAAATTTACAGTCCTGTGTTAGGAATGAAGTCACTAATGAAGTCGGCAATAAAAGGCCATAAACTGCAAACGGGTACTTACTGATTGTGAAAGGACAGAAAATAAATGATCGACTAGTTTATCTATACAAGACTTCAAAATAATAAGACACAAGACAGATGATTTGTCTCTTGATAATTCAGAAAATTAAGTGTAAATCCATTGCTTTACACTTAAAATGAACTTGTGAGAATAAACAGACAAGGAATATTTGGTCAGATATGACTTTTTTTATTTGATATATTTTTTATTTACATTCCAAATGATTTCCCCTTTTCTAGCCCCCCACTCCCCGAAAGTCCCATAAGCCCCCTTCTCTCCCCCTGTCCTTCCACCTACCCCTTCCCACTTCCCCAGTCTGTTTTTGCCGAATACTGCTTCACTGAGTCTTTCCAGAACAAGGGGCCACTCCTCCTTTCTTCTTGTACCTCATTTGATGTGTGGATTATGTTTTGGGTATTCCAGTTTTCTAGGTTAATATCCACTTATTAGTGAGTGCATACCATGATTCACCTTTTGAGTCTGGGTTACCTCACTTAGTATGATGTACTCTAGCTCCATCCATTTGCCTAAGAATTTCATGAATTCATTGTTTCTAATGGCTGAATAGTACTCCATTGTGTAGATATACCACATTTTTTGCATCCACTCTTCTGTTGAGGGATACCTGGGTTCTTTCCAGCATCTGGCAATTATAAATAGGGCTGCTATGAACATAGTAGAGCATGTATCCTTATTACATGGTGGGGAATCCTCTGGCTATATGCCCAGGAGTGGTATAGCAGGATCTTCCGGAAGTGAGGTGCCCAGTTTTCAGAGGAACCGCCAGAATGATTTCCAGAGTGGTTGTACCAATTTGCAACCCCACCAGCAGTGGAGGAGTGTTCCTCTTTCTCCACACCCTCTCCAACACCTGCTGTCTCCTGAATTTTTAATCTTAGCCATTCTGACTGGTGTAAGATGAAATCTTAGGGTTGTTTTGATTTGCAATTCCCTAATGACTAATGAAGTTGAGCATTTTTTAAGATGCTTCTCTGCCATTTGAAGTTTTTCAGGTGAGAATTCTTTAACTCTGTACCCCATTTTTTAATAGGGATGTTTGGTTTTCTGGAGTCTAACTTCTTGAGTTCTTTATATATATTGGATATTAGCCCTCTATCTGATGTAGGATTGGTGAAGATCTTTTCCCAATTTGTTGGTCGCCGATTTGGCCTCTTGATGGTGTCCTTTGCCTTACAGAAACTTTGTAATTTTATGAGGTCGCATTTGTCAATTCTTGATCTTAGAGCATATTCTATTGGTGTTCTGTTCAGAAACTATCTCCCTGTACCGATGTCCTCAAGGGTCTTCCCCAGTTTCTTTTCTATTAGCTTCAGAGTGTCTGGCTTTATGTGGAGGTCCTTGATCCATTTGGATTTGAGCTTAGTACAAGGAGACAAGGATGGATCAATTCGCATTCTTCTGCATGCTGACCTCCAGTTGAACCAGCACCATTTGTTGAAAAGGCTATCTTTTTTCCATTGGATGTTTTCAGCCTCTTTGTCGAGGATCAAGTGGCCATAGATGTGTGGGTTCATTTCTGGATCTTCAATCCTGTTCCATTGATCCTCCTGCCTGTCACTGTACCAATACCATGCAGTTTTTAACACTATTGCTCTGTAGTATTGCTTGAAGTCAAGGATAGTGATTCCCCCAGACTTTCTTTTGTTGCTGAGAATAGTTTTAGCTATCCTGGGTTTTTTGTTATTCCAGATGAATTGTTCTTTCTAACTCTGTGAAGAATTGAGTTGGGATTTTGATGTGTATTGCATTGAATCTGTATATTGCTTTTGGCAAAATGGCCATTTTAACTATATTGATTCTACCGATCCATGAGCATGGGAGGTTTTCCCATTTTTTGAGGTCTTCTTCCATTTCCTTCCTCAGAGTCTTGAAGTTCTTGTCATACAGATCTTTCACATGTTTGGTAAGAGTCACCCCAAGATACTTTATACTGTTTGTGGCTATTGTGAAGGGGGTCATTTCCCTAATATCTTTCTCAGCCTGCTTATCCTTTGAGTATAGGAAGGCCACTGATTTGCTTGAGTTGATTTTATAACCTGCCACTTTGCTGAAGTTGTTTATTAGTTGTAGGAGTTCTCTAGTGGAGTTTTTTGGGTCACTTAGGTAGACTATCATGTCATCTGCAAATAATGATAGTTTGACTTCTTCTTTTCCAATTTGTATCCCTTTGACCTCCTTATGTTGTCGAATTGCCCGAGCTAGTACCTCAAGTACAATATTGAAAAGATAAGGAGAATGGTGGCAGCCCTGTCTAGTCCCTGATTTTAGTGGGATTGCTTCAAGTTTCTCTCCATTTAGTTTGATGCTGGCTTCCGGTTTGCTGTATATTGCTTTTACTATGTTTAGGTATGGGCCTTGAATTCCTGTTCTTTCCAAGACTTTAAACATGAAAGGATGCTGAATTTTGTCAAATGCTTTTTCAGCATCCAATGAAATGACCATGTGGTTTTTTTCTGTGAGTTTGTTTATATAGTAGATTGCATTGATGGATTTCCGTATATTGAACCAACCCTGCATCCCTAGGATAAAGCCTACTTGATCATGGTGGATGATCGTTTTGATGTGTTCTTGGATTCTGTTGGCAAGAATTTTATTGAGTATTTTTGCATTGATGTTCATAAGGGAAATTGGTCTGAAGTTCTCTTTCTTTGTTGGATCTTTGTGTGGTTTTGGTATCAGCGTAATTGTGGCTTCGTAGAAGGAATTGGGTAGTGTTCCTTCTGTTTCTATTTTGTGGAATAGTTTGAAGAGTATTGGTGTTATCTCTTCTTTGAAGGTCTGATAGAATTCTGCACTGAAACCATCTGGTCCTGTGATTTTTTTGGTTGGAAGACGTTCTATGACTCCTATTTCTTTAGGCATTATGGGACTGTTTAGATGATCTATTTGGTCCTGATTTAATTTTGGTATTTGGTATCTGTCAAGGAAATTGTCCATTTCCTACAGATTCTCCAGTTGTTTTGAGTACAGGCTCTTGTAGTAGGATCTGATGATTTTTTGGATTTCCTCAGTTTCCGTTGTTATATCTCCCTTTTCATTTCTAAGTTTGTTAATTTGGATACTTTCTCTGTGCCCTTTGGTCAGTCTGGCTAAGGGTTTATCTATCTTGTTGATTTTCTCAAAGAACCAGCTCCTGGTTTTGTTGATTCTTTGTATGGTTCTTTGTTTCTACTTGATTGATTTCAGCCCTGAGTTTGATGATTTCCTGCCTTCTACTCCTCCTGGGTGAAATAGCTTCTTTTTGTTCCAGGGCTTTCAGGTGTGTCATTAAGCTGGTAATGTATGCTCTCTCCATTTTCTTTTTGGAGGCACTCAGGGCTATGAGTTTTCCTCTTAGCACTGCTTTCATTGTGTCCCATAGATTTGGGTATGTTGTGTCTTCATTTTCATTGTGTTCTAAAAAGTCTTTAATTTCTTTCTTTATTTCTTCCTTGACCAAGGTATCATTGAGTAGAATATTGTTCAGTTTCCATGTGTATGTGGGTTTTCTGTTGTTTCTGTTGCTATTGAAGACCACTTTTACTCCATAGTGATCTGATAGGAGGCATGGGATTAGTTCGATCTTCTTATATTATATGGTTGATATTGGAGAAGGTACCATGAGGTGCTGAGAAAAAGGTATATTCTTTTGCTTTAGGATAGAATGTTCTATATATATATATCTGTTAAATCTAATTGGTCCAAAGCTTCAATTAGTTTCATTGTGTCCCTGTTTAGTTTCTGTTTTCCTGATCAGTCCATTGAGGAAAGTGCAGTGTTGAAGTCACCCACAATTATTGTGTTAGGTGCAATGTGTGCTTTGAGCTTTAATAAAGTTTATTTTATGAAAGAGGGTGCCCTTGCATTTGGAGCATAGATGTTCAGGATTGAGAGTTCTTGTTGTATTTTTCCTTTGACCAGCAAGAAGTGTCCCTCAGAGTCTCTTTTGATGACTTTAGGTTGAAAGTCAATTTTATCTGATATTAAAATGGCTACTCCAGCTTGTTTCCTGAGACCATTTGCTTGTAAAATTGTCTTCCAGCCTTTTACTCTAAGGTAGTGTTTGTCTTTGACCCTGAGGTGTGTTTCCTGTAAGTAGCAAAATGTAGGGTCCTGTTTATGTATCCAGTCAGTTAGTCTATGTCTTTTTATTGGGTCATTAAGTCCATTGATGTTAAGAGATATTAAGGAATAGTGATTGTTCCTTCCTATCATTTTTGACGTTATTTTTTAAATTTGATTGGTTAACTTCTTTTGGGTTTGATGAAAGGTTACTATCTTGCTTTTTCCAGGGTGATGTTTCCCTCCTTGTATTGGTGTTTTCCTCCTATTATCCTTTGTAGGGCTGGGTTTGTGGATAGATATTGGGTAAACTTGGTTTTGTCATGGAATATCTTAGTTTCTCCATCTACAGTGATTAAGAATTTTGCTGGATATAGTAGTTTTGGCTGTCATTTGTGTTCTCTTAGAGTCTGCATGAGATCTGCCCAGGACCTTCTAGCCTTCATAGTCTCAGGTGAAAAGTCTGCTGTGATTCTGATAGGTCTTCCTTTATATGTTACTTGGCCTTTTTCTCTTACTCCCTTTAATATTCTTTCTTTGTTTAGTACATTTGGTGTTTTGATTATTATGTGAAGGGAAGTATTTCAGTTCTGGTCCAGTCTGTTTGGAGTTCTATAGGCTTCTTGTATATTCATGGGCATCTCTCTCTTTAGGTTAGGGAAGTTTTCTTCCATAATTTTATTGAAGATATTTGCTGGC
This sequence comes from Apodemus sylvaticus, assembly GCF_947179515.1. NCBI lineage: Eukaryota > Metazoa > Chordata > Mammalia > Rodentia > Muridae > Apodemus > Apodemus sylvaticus. The sequence goes on from NC_067472.1 coordinate 188,425,620, forward strand.
CCTTTAAGTTGTAAATCTTCACTCTCATCTATGCCTATAATCCTTAGGTTTGGTCTTCTCATTGTGTCCTGCATTTCCTGGATATTTTGGGTTACAATCTTCTTGCATTTTGCATTTTCTTTAACGTTTGAGTCCATGGTTTCTATGGAATTTTCAGCATCTGAGATTCTTTCTTCTATCTCTTGTATTCTGTTGTTGATATTTGCATCTCTGTCCCCTGATTTTTTCCCAAGGCTTTCTATCTCCAAAGTTGTCTCCCTTTGAGTTTTCTTAGTTGTTTCTACTTCTGATTTTAGATCCTGGATGGTTTTGCTTAGCTCCTTCACTTGCTTGTTTGTGCTTTCCTGTAATTCTTTAAGAGATTTTTGTGTTTCCTCTTTCATTACCTCAGCCTGTTGACCAAAGTTCTCCTGTATTTCTTTAAGTGTTTTTTGTGTTTCCTCATTATTGGCTTTTGTATTCTCCTGATTTCTTTCAATGATTTTTGTGTTTCCCTTGCAAGGGCTTCTAACTTTTGATCCATTTTCTCCTGAATTTCTTTAAGTATGTCCTTCATGTGTTCCTGTACCAGCATCATGACCAGTGATTTTAAATCCGAATCTTGTTTTACTGGTGTGATGGGGTATCCAGGACATGCTGGTAAAGGAGAATTGGGTTCAGATGTTGCCATATTGCCTTGATTTCTGTTAGTGATGTTCCTGCGTTTGCCTTTTGCCATCTAGTTCTCACTGGTGTTAGTTGGTCTTTTCAATGCTGGACTCACCAGTGCAAGCTGCCCCTTCCCAGGGGGCCTCTGGTGCACAGCTTACCTCCTGCACTGCCTGGAGACAGGGTCCTGTTGCCCAGGCTGTTCAGATCCTGAAGCAGACACCTGAAGGCTCCCACTGGGGCCTGCTGGATTCACTGGAGCACTCCAACTTCTCCCCACTGGCCGCCAGGAAGCCCCTCTTGCCTCTTGCAGAGCCTGGAGATGTGGTGTTGCTGCCCAGGCTGATCTCCTGCAAGACCTGGAGATGTAGTGTTGCCACCCAGGCTGATCTGGATCCGGAAGTGGAGAGATCTGAGTGGTCCTGCCAGAGGTCTCAGGACTGGGACCCAAGGTCTGCGCCACCGAGCAAGCCGCGCTGCGAGCTCCCAGACTGCCTCTGGGTGCACACCGGTTCTCCCGCACTTCCTGGAGACCAAGCTCTGTGCCCCAGGCCATTCAGATCCCAAAGCAAGCACCTGAAGGCTCCTACTGGGGCCTGCTGGATTCACCGGAGCACACCGACTTCTTCCCGCTGGCCCCCCGGAAGCCCCCCAGATATGAATTTTAATGGAAAGACATGTAAACAATTCTGCTTTAACCTTATGGACCTATGACATGAACTATTGCTCTAAAATGACTATGAGCTTATGGAATGCAAGTTTGTTTAGAAAATCATGTAATCAGTTGTTGTGCTGTAATGATTCTCCCTGATAAATGCTTGTGTGGCTGCGAGGTAATTTTTATCTGAGAAGGTTTAAAAAGCCTAAAGGAAAAAATGAAGAGAGCTGAAGCTTTTTCACTTCATCCATGGAATGTGTGTGTGAGGGTGTGATATTTTCTTATTTTTATGATAAAATTGAAAATTTACATGGAAAATATTGCTGATAAAATTGATGAAATATACTGAAAATCATGTCAAAATTAAAGATTATCCTGGAAGAGTATACACATAAAATATTAGGCATAAAATACTACTAAATTATTTGAAAGTAGAGCTATAAACATTTTCTGATAAAATTGAAGATCTACACAGATAATATTTCTGACAATATTGAATAATTTCCTGAATAATTCTCCTTGAAAATCTTCAATTTTAACACCTTTTTCTATATAGTCCTTCAATTTTATCAGAAATAATTTCCATGTAAATCTTTAATTTCATCAGTAAATGTCTACAATTCATTTTCCAATTAATTTAGAAATGTAATTTATGACAACCAACGTAGGGTATCATTTCCATGAAATTCCTCAATTTCATAATGTTTCTTTATATATTGCTTCAATTATATTCAAAATATTTTCCATGTAAGTTTCTTTTTTCATTCAATATATTCTTTATTTACATTTCAAATGATTTCCCCTTTCCTGGTCCCCACAGAAAGTCCCATAAGCCATCTCCCCTCCCTCATTCTTTAATAAACCCCTCCAGCTTCTTTGTCCTGGTAATCCCTTACACTGCTGCATCAAGCCTTTCCAGGACCAGGGGCCTCTCCTCCTCTTGATGTCCAACAAGGATATTTCCTTTTTATTTTTCCTTTTCCTTTCTTTTTGACTCACAAAGAGTTAATGAGCCCCCATACTCTTGCCAACCCACAGAGGTTCCTGAGCAAAAAAGTAAAGAGCCTCAGTAGTTAAGTTCCTTTTCCTAATTCCCTGATGCTACCAGCAGAAATCAGTCACCAGAAGCCATCAGCTCTGGTCCCAGAATTGCAAAAGAGTTTTAATTGCCTTAAGTCTTCATCTTTTGATTGTCCAACACTGCATCCCACCTCAGTTTACATAGATGTTAAGGCCGGTCCTTAACATACATCTACTGGTAAATGTGTTGGGGACAATGAATTTTCATTCAACTATTAATTAGAAGCAAAGTGGTTGAATGTGTTGCCATGGAGGTAACCCTTGAGACCAGTGTATTCAGTGTAAAACCAAACATAACAGTCAAATGATTGTGTTTTCATTACACTTTCAAAACACAACAATCATGAGGATAGAAATGTACAAGTGGTACTGGAAATCAGAGAAAGGGGAGAATTCACACTGACCCTTTGGGGTGGATGCTGTAGTTCCCAGCCTCCTGGGGACTGCAGAGACTTAGGAATTGGGATCCACAGGACTGTGCTTCCCTGTTCAACAGGCAAGACAGGGATATCTTGAGCCCAGATCAGGGGTGGAATCTGGTTTGCCTGCTCCCCAACCCATGTAGATCCTTGATGAAGATGGGCCTTGCTTATCCACATGGCTTTATTTGATATCATGAGAATGAAAACATGTTACTTTGGGTGAATCAGGAATTAAATACCATTTGTAGGAATGTGTGCCCAGGAAGGGAACACAGTGGTTAAATCCTCAGGACCTATCTAGATACCTCATTAACATGGAGATCTCCAAGATACAGATTGTCATGGTTCTCTCAGTGGGATGTCATGGTTATGTGTTCCAGATTCTGTAGAGATTGGCAAGGGAGCTGTCCCGATATCTACTCTTGTCGATTCTGAGATTCACCAGGGTTTGGACTGGCTCTACCTTACCAGTTCTGTCTAGTGTCATTGTCTACTTGCCCCACAGTATATAGAGTTTTTTGAAGGTATAAACATTGCTTTGCTATGCACATCCTCCCAAGTTTAGTCATCCTTAGGCCCTAGCAAGAAGACTTACCTGTTGTTGAAGGGACCTCCAGCTGTTGTCTGTGGATGTCATTGTCTGAACAAGTCTCCATCATCTGGTGTGTCTGAACAAAGGCAGTGTGGCCCCAGCAGGACCAATGGAGATGGCAGATGGGTCTCCCTTGACCTGCAACAGCTATGATGTCTTCCCTTCCAGTACAGATCATTAAGAAATGATTGCTACAGGGGGTGCAGATCCCTGGCAGGAGGGTGTCTGCATTGGATACACACACACTCACACATACATATATATGGTACATATATATGGTACATATATATTGGGTACATATATATTGGGTACATATATATTGGGTATATATATATATATTGGGTATATATATATTGGGTATATATATATAGGGTATGTGTGTATATATATATATATATATATATATATATATATATATATATATATATGGTATATATATATATTGGGTATATATATATTGGATATATATATATATTGGGTATATATATATTGGGTATATATATATTGGGTATATATACATTGGGTATATATACATTGGGTATATATATATTGGGTGTATATACATTGGGTATATATGCAATGGGTATATATATATTGGGTATATATATACATTGGGTATATATATATTGGGTATATATATATTGGGTATATATATACACACACACACACACACACTCGCCGAAAGTCCCGTAAGCCCCCTTTTCTTCCCCTGTCCTCCCACCCACCCCTTCCCACTTCCCTGTTCTGGTTTTGACAAATACTGTTTCACTGAGTCTTTCCAGAACCAGGGGCCACTCCTCCTTTCTTCTTGTACCTCATTTGATGTGTGGATTATGTTTTGGGTATTCCAGTTTTCTAGGTTAATAACCACTTATTAGTGAGTGCATACCATGATTCACCTTTTGAGTCTGGGTTACTTCACTTAGTATGATGTTCTCTAGCTCCATCCATTTGCCTAAGAATTTCATGAATTCATTGTTTCTAATGGCTGAATAGTACTCCATTGTGTAGATATACCACATTTTTTGCATCCACTCTTCTGTTGAGGGATACCTGGGTTCTTTCCAGCATCTGGCAATTATGAATAGGGCTGCTATGAACATAGTAGAGCATGTATCCTTATTACATGGTGGGGAATCCTCTGGCTATATGCCCAGGAGTGGTATAGCAGGATCTTCTGGAAGTGAGGTGCCCAGTTTTCGGAGGAACCGCCAGAATGATTTCCAGAGTGGTTGTACCAATTTGCAACCCCACCAGCAGTGGAGGAGTGTTCCTCTTTCTCCACACCCTCTCCAACACCTGCTGTCTCCTGATTTTTTAATCTTAGCCATTCTGACTGGTGTAAGATGAAATCTTAGGGTTGTTTTGATTTGCATTTCCCTAATGATTAATGAAGTTGAGCATTTTTTAAGATGCTTCTCCACCATCCGAATTTCTTCAGGTGGGAATTCCTTGTTTAACTCTGTACCCCATTTTTTAATAGGGTTGTTCGGTTTTCTGGAGAGTCTAACTTCTTGAGTTCTTTATATATATTGGATATTAGCCCTCTATCTGATGTAGGATTGGTGAAGATCTTTTCCCAATTTGTTGGTCGCCGATTTGGCCTCTTGATGGTGTCCTTTGCCTTACAGAAACTTTGTAATTTTATGAGGTCCCATTTGTCAATTCTTGCTCTTAGAGCATATGCTATTGGTGTTCTGTTCAGAAACTTTCTCCATGTACTGATGTCCTCAAGGGTCTTCCCCAGTTTCTTTTCTATTAGCTTCAGAGTGTCTGGATTTATGTGGAGGTCCTTGATCCATTTGGATTTGAGCTTAGTACAAGGAGACAAGGATGGATCAATTCGCATTCTTCTGCATGCTGACCTCCAGTTGAACCAGCACCATTTGTTGAAAAGGCTATCTTTTTTCCATTGGATGTTTTCAGCCTCTTTGTCGAGTATCAAGTGGCCATAGGTGTGTGGGTTCATTTCTGGATCTTCAATCCTGTTCTATTGATCCTCCTGCCTGTCACTGTACCAATACCATGCTGTTTTTAACACTGTTGCTCTGTAGTATTGCTTGAGGTCAGGGATACTGATTCCCCCAGATTTTCTTTTGTTGCTGAGAATAGTTTTAGCTATCCTGGGTTTTTTGTTGTTCCAGATGAATTTGATAATTGCTCTTTCTAACTCTGTGAAGAATTGAGTTGGGATTTTGATGGGTATTGCATTGAATCTGTAGATTGCTTTTGGCAAAATGGCCATTTAAACTATATTGATTCTACCGATCCAGGAGCATGGGAGGTTTTCCCTTTTTTTGAGGTCTTCTTCCATTTCCTTCTTCAGAGTCTTGAAGTTCTTGTCATAAAGATCTTTCACATGTTTGGTAAGAGTCACCCCAAGATACTTTATACTGTTTGTGGCTATTGTGAAGGGGGTCATTTCCCTAATTTCTTTCTCAGCCTGCTTATCCTTTGAGTATAGGAAGGCCACTGATTTGCTTGAGTTGATTTTATAACCTGCCACTTTGATGAAGTTGTTTATCAGCTGTAGGAGCTCTCTAGTGGAGTTTTTTGGGTCACTTAGGTAGACTATCATGTCGTCTGCAAATAATGATAGTTTGACTTCTTCCTTTCCAATTTGTATCCCTTTGACCTCCTTATGTTGTCGAATTGCCGGAGCTAGTACCACAAGTACAATATTGAAAAGATAAGGAGAAAGGGGGCAGCCTTGTCTGGTCCCTGATTTCAGTGGGATTGCTTCAAGTTTCTCTCCATTTAGTTTGATGCTGGCTACCGGTTTGCTGGATATTGCTTTTACTATGGTTAGGTATGGGCCTGGAATTCCTGTTCTCTCCAAGACTTTAAGCATGAAAGGATGCTGAATTTTGTCAAATGCTTTTTCAGCATCCAATGAAATGACCATGTTCAGGGTCTGGGCACTGTGTCAGCTGCTCTTGGGTGTTACCTAGACTGCATCTGACTTCAACTATAACCCAAGCTGCTGGGCACTTTTGTGAGAGAGTCTCTTGAACAGATTATTTGAAGCAGAATGAACCTTCCTAAACTAAACCTGTGTCACACCTCCTGGCAGAACACATGAAAGTAGGAAATTGGGCTTTTTGCCTGCTTGCCTCCAGGTAAGTTCATCTAAAATGTTGCTGTTGCTCGTATTAAATCCAACTTCTTGTGGATTGCAACAGAGACTGAAACACCCGCCCATCTCAAGGCATCTTCCAGGAATGCAGCACTTCATGGTACAGAAGAGACTGACAGCCTCATGGCTGGACAACAACCAAATTCTAAGTGTTTCCATTGTGGAGCATTCATTGTTGCAGTACTCAACCATAGCCTGTAAGCCAGTTTAATAAATCACATAGATAAATGATGATGGTGATATATATATATATATATATATACACACACACATATTATAGATGACAGATGATCATACATACATACATACCTGACAGATAGATGGATTGATAGATAGATAGACAGACAAATATATAGATACATAGATGACAGACTGATGGATAGATGATTAGATGGATGGATAGATAGATAATAATAGTTTGGTAGACTGATGGATTGTGTCAGTCCTGTTTCTTTAGAGAACACTTGCTAATTCAGGCATACTTGTGATTCCTGGAATATTTAGAGGAAAACATAAGGGAAACTCAGGTCAGTGTTTAGAAACACACATCTCAGGAGCCATGGTCTTAGGAGGCTTCTGCCTAGACAGAAGATGCAGGAATAGGATGCTAAGAAAAAGCAGGAGAAAACCCGATGAAGATGTGTGACTGTTTCCTGCAGAATATAAGAATCTAGATAATATTATGTGAAGAAAAATATACCAGACACCAAAGATCACACACTATTTTGATTCCATTTACCTGAAGCATACATATTAGGCACATCTACAGACATAGAATTTGGACCATATATAAGGTTTATTAGAGCACAGATCATGACACATGGAGAGTTGATAAGCAGAGACTGGGGCTATTGGAAGGAAGAGGGAAGTGACTCGGCATGAGATGTGGCTTCCAGAAGTCTTGTTCACAGGTCAAGAAAGCCAGTTAATTGATTTCTCCATACCATTCACAGGGGAGAAGAACGTGCCTTGGGGCTTTGGAGAAACCATAACAGGAGGAAGGACATGGACAGTGATCTTGGGCCTGGTTTCCAGCACCTCTCTCAGAGGCATAAACATGGGGCCATTCTCAACAGACATGTGGCTACCTGGCTGCCTCAGCCCAGCCAGTGGGCCAAGAAGCAGATCTCGTACACTGGGGTTATTTCCCCAGTACCATTCTCCTTGGGAGTGAGGTCACTATCCTTGGGAGCCACATGGCTTGCCATAGAACTTCTGAAGGATGGCAGTGAAATTCGTTGTGGGTAATGTTTACACCAAGACAAAATTGCTTTCCTGTCAGCAAAGAAGGTGAGCTCTGACGCACTGTTTGGTAAAGTATTCAAATGCTAAGTACTGTACCCCATTATCTGGTTGCTTCTGAAGAGCAGATCCTCATTGCCACACAAGTGATGCTATGTAAATATTGCTTCATAATTTAAAACTATTGATTGCACAAATATGCCTACAGCCTATGAACATAGTGGAGCATGTGTCCTTATAACATCTGGGGGAATCCTCTGGAAATATGCCCAGGAGTGGTATAGCTCGGTCATCTGGTAGTATCATGACCGTTTTTCTGAGGAACCACCCGACTAATTTACAGAATGGTTGTACCAGCTTGCAACCCCACCTGCAGTAGAGTTCTTTCTCAACGTTCTTGTCAGTACCTGCTGTCTTCTGAGTTTTTGATCTTAACCATTCTGACTGGTGTGTGGTGAAATCTCAGGGTTGTTTTGATTAGCATTTTCCTGATTACTAAGGATGTTGAGCATTTCTTTAGGCACTTCTCAGTCATTCAGTATTCCTCAGGAGAAAATTCTTTGTTTAGCTCTGTACCCCATTTTTAATAGGATTATTTGGCTCTCTGGAGTCTATCTTCTTGAGTTCATTGTATATATCAGATATTAGCCCTCTGTAGGGTTGGTAAATATCTTTTCCCAATTTGTTGGTTGCTGTTTTGTCCTTTTGACAGCGTTCTTTGCCTTAGAGAAACTTTGTAATTTTATGAGGTCCCATTTGTCAGTTCTTGATCTTAGAGCATAAGCTATTGATTTTCTGTTCAGGAAAATTTCCCCTGTGCCCATGTCCTCAAGGGTCCTTCCCAGTTTCTTTTCTACTAGTTTCAGTGTGTCTGGTTTTATGTGGAGGTCTTGATCCACTTGGACTTGAGCTTAGTACAAGGAGATAAGAATAGATCAATTTCCATTCTTCTGCATGCTAGCCATCAGTTGAACCAGCACCATTTGTTGAAAAGGCCATCTTTTTTTCCACTGGATGGTTGTAGCTCCTTTGTCAAAGATCAAGTGACCATAGGTGTGTGAGTTCATTTCTGGGTCTTCAGTTCTATTCCACTGATCTACCTGTCTGTTACTGTACCAATACTATGCAGTTTTTAACACTATTGCTCTGCAGTACTGCTTGAGGTCAGGGATCTGATTCCCCCAGAAGTTCTTTTACTGTTGAGAATAGTTTTAGCTATCCTGTTTTTTTTTTGTTTTTTTTTTTTTTTTTTTGTTATTCCAGATGAATTTGAGAATTGCTCTTTTTAACTCTTTGAAAAATTGATTTGGAATTTTGATGGGGATTGCATTGAATCTGTATATTGCTTTTGGCAAGATGGCCATTTTTACTATATTAATCCTGCCAATCCGTGAGCATGGGAGATCTTTCCATCTTCTGAGGTCTTCTTCTATTTCTTTCTTCAGAGACTTGAAGTTCTTTTCATACAGATCTTTCACTTGTTTGGTTAGAGTCACACCAAGATACTTTATATACCTTATATTGTTTGTGACCATTGTGGAAGTTGTCATTTCCCTAATTTCTTTCTCAGCCTGTTTATCCTTTGAGCATAGGAAGGCTATTGATTTATTTGAGTCAATTTTATATCTGGCCACTTTGCTAAAGTTGTTTATCAGTTTTAGGAGTTCTCTGGTGGAGTTTTTTGGATTGCTGAAGTATACTATTATATCATCTTCAAATAGTATCCATTTGATCTCCCTTTTGTTGTCTAATTGTTCTAGCTAGAACTTCAACTACTATATTGAATAAAATATTGTCTAGTTCCTGATTTTAGTGGGATTGCTTCAAGTTTCTCTCCATTTAGTTTGATGTTGGCTACTGGTTTTCTGTATATTGCTTTTTCTATGTTTAGGTATGGGCCTTGAATTCCTGATCTTTCAAAGATTAAAGTTAAAAGTAACATGAAAGGATGCTGAATTTTGTCGAATGATTTTTCAGCATCTAATGAGATGACCATATGGTTTCTTTCTTTGAGTGTGTTTATGTAGTGGATTACATTGATGGATTCCCATGTATTAAACCAATCCTGCAGCCCTGGGATAAAGCCTACTTAATTGTAATGAATGATGGTTTTGATGTGTTCTTGGATTTGGTTGGCAAGAATTTTATTGAGTAATTTTGCGTCAATATTCATAAGGGAAATTGGTCTTAAGTTCTCTTTCTTTGTTGGATCTTTGTGTGGTTTTGGTGTCAGCATAACTGTGGCTTCATAGAATAAGTTTGTTGTTCCTTCTGTTTCTATTTTGTGGAATAGTTTGAAGTGTATTGGTGTTAGGTCTTCTTTGAAGGTCTGATAGAATTCTGCACTAGAACCTGTACTTTTTTTTGGGGGGGGGGGTGGGAGACTTTGAATGACCAGTTCTATTTCTTTAGGGGTTATGGGACCATTTAGATGGTTTATCTGATCCTGATTTAACTTTGGTATTTGTTATCTGTCTATGAAATTCTTCATTTCATTCAGATTTTCCAGTTGTGTTGAGTATAGGTTTTTGTAGTAGGATCTAATGATTCTTTGAAATTCCTCAGTTTCTGTTGTTATATCTACCTTTTCATTTCTGATTTTGTTAATTTGGATACGGTCTCTGTGCCCTCTGGTTATTCTGGATAATGGTTTATTCATTTATTTATCTTCTTGATTTTCTCAAAGAATCAGCTTCTGGTTTTGTTGATTCTTTGTATAGTTCTTTCTGTTTCTATTTAATTGATTTCAGCCCTGAGTTTGATGATTTCCTGCCTTATACCTCTCATGGGTGTATTAGCTTCTTTCTGTTTTAAAGCTTTCAGGTGTGCTGTTAAGCTGCTAGTGTATGCTCTCTCCAGCTTCTTCTTGGAGGCACTCATAGCTATGAGTTTTCCTCTTAGCACAGCTTTCATTGTGTCCCATAAATTTGCGTATGTTGTACCTTCATTTTCATTAAATTCTAAAATGTCTTTGATTTCTTTCCTTATTTCTTCCTTGACCAAGGTATCGAATAGAGCATTGTTCATCTTCCATGTGTATGTGTGTTTCTGTTGTTTTTGTTGCTATTGATGACCACCCTTACTCCATAGTGATTGGATAGGAGGCATGGGATTAGTTAGATCTTATATCTGTTGAGGTCTGTTTTGTGACAATTATATGTTCGATTTTGGAGAAGGTACCATGAGGTGCTGAGAAGAAGTTATATTCTTTTGATTTAGGATGAAATGTTCTACAGATGTCTATTAAATCCATTTGGTCCAAAACTTCTGTTAGTTTCACTGTGTTTCTATTTAGTTTGTGTTTCCCTGATCTGTCCATTGAGGAGAGTGGGGTTTTGAAGGCATCCACAATTATTGTGTGAGGTGCAATATGTGCTTTAAGCTTTAGTAAAGTTTCTTTTACAAATGAGGGTGCCCTTGTATTTGGAGCATAGATAATCAGAATTGAGAGTTCTTGGTAGCTTTTTCCTTTGATGAATATGAAGTGTCCTTCCTTATTTTTTTTGATTATTTTAGGTTGAAAGTCAATTTTATTAGCTTTTAGGATAGCTGCACTAGATAATTTCACAGGACAATTTGCTTGGAAAATTGTTTTCCAGCCTTTTACTCTGAGGTAGTGTCTGTCTTTGTGCCTGAGGTTGGTTTCCTGTATGCAGGAAAATATTGGGTCCTGGTTTAGTATCTAGTCTGTTAGTCTATGTCTTTTTATTGGAGAATTGAGTCCATTGATGTTAAGGAATAGTGATTGTTGCTTCCTGCTAGTTTTGATGTTATTTTTACGCTTGTGTGGTTATCTTCTTTTGGGTTTATTGAAAGAAGATTAACTTCTTGCTTTTTCTAGTATATAGCTTCCCTCCTTTTGTTGGTGTTTTCCATTTATTAGCCTTTGAAGGGCTGTATTTGTGAAAAGATATTTTGTAAATTTGTTTTTGTCATGGAATGCCTTGGTTTCTTCATCTATGGTAATTGAGAGATTTGCTGGTATAGCATCCTGGGTTGGCATTTGTGTTCCCTTAGGGTCTGCATGACATCTGCTCAGGATCTTCTGGCTTTCATAGACTTTGGTGTGAAGTCTGGTGTAATTCTGATAGGTTTACATTTATATTTTCCTTCACCTTTCCCCCTTACTCCTTTTAATATTCTTTCTTTGTTTAGTGCATTTGGTGTTTTAATTATTACATGTTGGGAGGAATTTCTTTTCTGATCAAATCTATTTGGAGTTCTGTAGGCTTCTTGTATGTTCATTGGCATTTCTTTCTTTAGGTTAGGGAAGTTTTCTTCTATAATTTTGTTGAAGACATTAACTGGACCTTTAAGTTGGAAATCTTCACTCTCTTCTATACCTATTATCCTTATGTTTGGTCTTCTCATTTTGTTTCTGATATCCCAGGTGTTTTGGGTCAGGAGATCTTTGCATTTTTCATTTTCTTTGACTGTTATGTCAATGCTTTCTATGGTATCTTCTGCATCTGAGATTCTCTCTTCTGTCTCTTGTATTCTGCTGTTGATCCTTGCATCCATGTCTCCTGACTTCTTTCCTAGGTTTTCTATGTCTGGAGTTGTTTCCCTTTGTGATTTCTTTATTGTTTCTACATCCATTTTTAGATCCTGGATGGTTTTGTTCAATTCCTTCACCTGTTTTGTTGTGTTTTCCTGTAGTTCTTTAAGTGCTTCTCCCTGTTTATGTGTGTTATCCTGTATTTCTTTAATTATTTATGTTCTTCTTCAAGCCCTCTATCAGCATCATGAGCTGTGATTTTAATTCCAAATCTTTCTTTTCTGGTGTGTTGGCATATCCAGGGCTTGCTGTTGTGGGTGAATTGGGTTCAGATATTGCCATATTGCCTTGATTTCTGTTAGTAACATTCCTTCATTTACCTTTTGTCATCTGGTTATCTCTGATACTGCTGTCAATGGCTGGTGCTTGTCCCTCATGTCTGCCTGCAAGCCTGTTTCAGCACCCCTGGGTGTCTGTCTGTCCCCTGGCACAGAGTGCTGTGGATGCCCAGCTCCTGGATGCAGATGGGGCCATGGTGGACTGAGTCCCAAGTGATCTTACACTAGCTGTTCCCTGTGTTCCTGGCTGTAACAGCCTGCTCAGTCCTAGGAGTGAAAATAGTGGCCAAACTCATGCCTTTCATCACAAGACTTGGGAATCTAAACAGAGGCAGATAGGTTCCTTGTGAGTTGAAGACCATGCTGTTCTACAGAGAAAACCAAGTCAGGCCTGGCTACACAGAGAATTTGGATTCCAAACAATTTTACTTTGATGTATCAAAATGAAAATGGCTATATGTTCATGGTAATGGTGATATCATACATCCTTTTTGAGAGAAGTTAAAATGGAGTAGACATGAATAAAAACAGGGACACTATATTGGATCAGTCTATACTTTTGATGGCTTGAAACTGCTGTATACATGATATGCTACTTTGGATATGCTACCACTGAGCCACACCCCAACCCTTCACAGGGGATTCTAGGCAAATGCTTTACTTCAGAGCTACATTGTTTTTCTCTATTTCTTTTTTTTTAGATAGGTTCATGTTCTGTAGTCCAGGCTTGTTTTAAACTTGCATCAGTTCTTCAGGTTCCCAAATGCTGGGATTACAGGTGTCACTACTCCTGCGTCTTGACTTAAAAATGTTTTTTATGTACATTTGAATGTTTACTCAGGTTTATGCTTGTGTGCTTTGTACCTGTGCATGCATATGGCTGTCTTTTGAAGGTCAGAGGAGAGTACTGGATCGCTTGAAACTAAAGTAACAGATAATTTTCAGCAGTTATATGGGCAATGTTTGCATTGCTGTGTAATTTTTACATAACTCTAACAAAAGTGGTTATGAAAAAACTGTTATTTTGGATTAATGTGCTGTTAATTTGGAATTTTCAGTATATACTTGAATTTCAATTTTTAAATAAGCAAATGGGCATCTAACAACACCTTTGGATGTTTTCATCGCCTGGCACAATCTGGTTTTCCTGAATGAACTGGGCATGCTCAGGATTAAGAATGATTGGGGCAGATCTGGGCTTCTCTTTCTTCCATTCACCTGAGCCTAGCTGCGCTGTCTATTGGAAGACAGGAAGTGGCTCATATTAAAGAAGGAAAAACAGAGAAGTTTGACATTCTCCCCAGAGTCACACAGCACAGTCACTGACCTGCAGAGAGGGGCGGCAAGGCAGGGTTTCTCTTAACAGCTCCATTGGTATCATGAAACTGCTCAGGTGGGAATGAAACTGGGTCCTGGAATTGGTCAGAGCTATGGAGGATGGAGTGGAGCAATGGGAGAACTATGGACCCTGTAGGAGGAGCTGGCACAGATGATCATGGCTTCTCACCTAGATATGGCCTCCTAGCTATGCCCCCCCAAACTCTAGGGTCTACCCAGTCTTAAGGACAGAAGGTGTAAGGGTGTGCCTATGAGGTCTGCTCTCTTTCTGGGTTTCTATAACCTTCTCCCTTTGCAGCATGAGGATAATTGTGTTTATCCAATAAGTCTTTGAAATACAGAATGCCTTGTCTTATCATGGTGGCCACCAATGACCTATAACCACACTGGAGGTGAATAACATACCAAATGGCCAAGCACAGAGATGGTTTTAGCACCATGGTGTCCTGTAGTGTCATGATTGTGTAGGTGATGGGGCTCACCAGGGTTGTTGAGGAGAGAGAGAGAGAGAGAGAGAGAGAGAGAGAGAGAGAGAGAGAGAGAGAACTGCATAAGGTTGGTACAGAACATGACCACAATTAAAAACTACCAAGCCAAGCAGTAACAAGATGGCCTACTGCTTAAAAGCACTGACTGCTCTTGCACAGGGTGCTGGTTTGATTCCCAGCACCCTCATGTTGGCTCAAAACCGTATGTAACTCCAGTTACAGGGCTTACATCTCACACACACACACACACCACCACACACACATATCACACACCACACACACACACCACACCACACACACACACACACACACACATATCACACACCACACACACACACACACACCACACACACACACACACACACACACATATCACATACCACACACACACACCACACACCACACCACACACACACACCACACACCACATACACATATCACACCACACAAACACAGCACGGCACAGGCATTCATGCTGACAGAACAACCTCAGACTGTGCAGCCCCTTCACCCTGTCCCCAGCTCCCTCAGTTTGCTGTTTCTCCCTCAAGCTATCTTTAGCTTCCACATCTCCGTATGTCCCTCTGTGGCACCAGGTACTCCCAGAGCACCTACAAAATGCCAGCTCCTGTGCGTCCTGTGTTTCTACCTCACGATGCATCTGTACCATTAGCATCCTTCGGTTTTCCAGATGAGGGCATTTAATTGAACTGAGATGGGGACTCAGGTTGTCAGAATTGAAAAATCAGTGCTTCGTTGTGACTTACAGGCACTTCCTGGAGAGAGTCCATTAAACAGCTGTAGTGGATGTAGAGACGAATTCACCAGTGGAAGAAAAGGTTAGAAGCCGAATCTTGGAGCTGCTGTTGGCCTCTTTCTGTCTCAGGAAGCCCTTCCTTTCTTTCTTTGCTTCTTTCTTTCTTTCTTTCTTTCTTCCTTCCTTTGTTTCTTCCTTCCTTTCTTTCTCCCTTTCTTTCTTTCTTTCTCTCTTCCTTCCTTCCTTTCTCTCTTTCTTCTTCCTTCCTTCCTTCCTTTCTTCCTTCCTTCCTTCCTTCCTCTCTCTCTCTCATTCTTCCTTCCTTCTTTCTTTCTCTTTCTTTCTTTCTTTCTTTCCTTCTTATTTTATTTATTTACATTTCAAATGTTGTTCCCTTCCCTGTTTCCCCTCTGCAAACTCCCATCCCATCCTCCATGCCCTTTGCCTCTATGAGGCTGCTCTCCTACCAACGCCCCCATTCCTGCCTCACTGCTCTAGTGTCCTCATATGCTGGGTCATTGAGCCTACACAGGACCAAGGACCTCCCCTCCCATTGATGCCCAACGAGGCCATCCCCTGCCACATATACATCTGGAACCATGGGTCTCTCTGTGTATACTCTTGGTTCATGGTTTAGACGCTAGTAACTCTAGGCAGTCCAGTTGGTTGATATTGTTGTTTTTCCTATGGGACTGCAATAACCTTGAGCTCCTTCAGCCCTTCCCCTAACTCTTCCACTGGGGTCCTCAGGCTCAGTCTGATGGTTGGCTGTGAGTATCGGCATCAGTAGTGGTCAGATGCTGGCAGAGCCTCTCAGAAGACAGCCATACCAGGCTTCAGGAAACCATTTCTAATTTCCACTACGAGTGTCCATTCTGGGGCTAAGAAGTCTGTTTCTTTTGTGATAGGCTGTCATTAGTTCAGGGTACACCAGGACTCCCTACATAGGCACGGTGGCTAGGCTATGCTGTGCTGGTGATGGAACTCCATGCATTCTGGAAAGCATTGAACCTCGTGCCTAGCCCAAGATACCTATGTATTGTCAGTAGACATGTCTCATTGTTGCTTACCCATCCATGGAACCCCTAGAACTCTCTCTCCTCACTTCTCAATGTCTTTTGTCTACCCGTCTGCTTCTCTCTTATTAGGTTTGTCTGTCTGTCTCACATTCTATATTATCAGGCTCTTGCAACAGACTGGGTTTGACACCTGACTTCTAGACCACAGTGGGCTGAGAGGCAAGGTGTCAATATCTCTGTGCTTCCCTATTTCCACCAACAAGATGGGGAAGCACAGTAGTAATTTATTTTTCCTCACTTAAAAGATTAGTTCTTTGAGAATTCCATACAAGGTGGTATTTTAATCATGTTCACATCCCAGAGCCAGTCTCTCATAGAACAGGGGATTTCAACCTGTGGGTTGCAACACCTGTGTGTGTGTGTGTTTGAATGACCCTCTCTGAGGGTCACATATCAGATATTTACATTAAGATTCATAACAGTGGGCTGGAGAAATGGCTCAGTGGTTAAGAGCACTGACTGATATTCTAGAGGTCCTGAGTTCAATTCCAAGCAACCCCATGGAGGCTCACAACCATCTTCAATGAGATCTGATAACTTCTTCTGGTGTGTCTGAAGACAGTTACTAATAAATAAATCTTTAATGAAAGATTCATAACAGCAGCAAACTTACAACTATGAAGTAGCAACAAAATTAATTTTATGACTGGGGATTAGGACACATGAGGATGGTATTAAAGGGTTGCAGCATCAGGAAGATTGAGAGCCACTGTATTAGAAACACACTCCTCTAACCATTCCACTCTGTGTCTTCTTTTTTGCTTCTTAAAAACCCTTCCAGCCCAATTTGGGCAGCAGCAGTCTTATGTCCAGGGAGGACTCGGTGGGTTAAGCTGTGTGAAAGGTATCGTGCTTTCCCATCATGTTCCCCAAGCTGGAGTGAGGATCTGAGCTGACCAGTTAAAGATTAATGTTGTGGGTTCACAAAAGTCCAAGGTGGCATCTTGCCAAGTCCTTACATGTGTAAAGGTCAGGTGTACTCTGTTGGTCTTCTCTAGTGGGGTCAGAGGAGTCTGTGCTGTCTTTCTCTGACCTCCCAACCTCTGGTTCAGCCGTCTCCACCCAGACCCGCGCTATCAGTAACAGGTCTGTTTGCCTCTGCAAGCTTGTCACTTGCTTATATCCCTTTCCTTGAAGGATCTCCTTCTCCCGCCTGGTTCCTTACCAGATACTTAACCTCTGTGGTGTTCTACATGAAAAGCTCACATGTAAAGTGTAAAATCCACACATAACCGAAAACATGCAATGTTGGTCTTTCTGGGTCTGGGTAACCTCACCCCACATGATCATTTCTAGTTTGCCACAGTTACCTGAACATTTCACGGTTTAATTTTTTAACTGTGGGATAATATCTCATTGTGTAAATGAAACACATTTCATTATCCATTCATCACCTGATGGGCATCTTGGTTTAGTTCCAATTTCTGACTGTTATGAGGAGAGCAACGATGGACATGGATGAGTAAGTATCTGTAGTAAAATGGAGTCCTTCCGGTGCATGACCCCAGCCCCCAAGAGTGGTGTAGCTGGAGTGCTGGAGTCTTGTGATAGATCTACTTTCAGCTTGTTGAAAAACCACCACAGAGATTCCTACACTGGCTGGACCAGTTTGCACTCCCATCAGCCATGAATAACTTCCCCCTATTTTCCTGAGTCCTTACCAGCATCTGCCATCATTCACTTTATTAATCATGGACATCTTGGCTGGGGTAAGATGAAGTCTCACAGCAGTTTCTTCTCCCTCTTCCTCCTCCCCCTTTTCTTTAGAAAATATTATCTTGAAGCAGCTGTCTTGGACCTCTGGCTCTCACAATGTCCCTGTGATGTTCCTTGAGCCTAAAGAACAGAGGTTATTTTTTACGTGCATTTACTGGGGATACATGCACCACAGATAGTTGGGCTCTGCATTTGAGTAGTTGAATCTTTCTGTAATGATCTCAAAGGAACTTTTTTGATGAAGGGTCAGAGATGCACTTACCTGTGGAGAAGTTTGATTTTTTTTTATATTCTTTGTTTACATACCAAATGATTTCCCCTTTCCCAGTTCCCCCCTCCCCATATGTCCCATAAACCTTCTCCTCTCCATCCATTCTCCAATCACCTCCCTCCTTTTTCTCTGTCCTGGTACTCCCCTACAATGCTAGATCAGGCCTTTCCAGGACCAGGACCCTCTCCATACTTCTTCATGGGAGTCATTTGTTGTGCTAACTGTGTCTTGGGTATTCAGAGCTTCTGGGCTAATTAATATCCATTTATCAGTGATTGCATTCCATGGAAGTTTGATTCTTTTTTAAAGTACTTTATGTGTGTGAATGTTTTGCCTGAATGTAGGTCTGTGCACCACATGCATGCCTGGACTCTGCAGAGGACAGAAGACAGTATTAGGTCCCCTGAGAGTGAAGTTACAGTCAGTTGTGAGGCACCATGTTGGTGCTGGGAATCAAACTCAGGTCCTTGGGAAGAGCAGCAAGTGTTCTTAACCTCTGAGCCATCTTTCCAGCCCCATCCCCCACTCTGCATCAAGTTTATAATATGTATGAAAGGAAAATGTATGAAAAGAATAGACCAAGGGTCCAGGGTGTTCTCTTCTACTGCAGGGTTGTCATGTGTCTCATGGAGTGGCACAATGTCATCAGAAGTCATAAATTAAAGATGTAATCTATAAAAGGCAGACACTGTGAACCCTAAAGCAATAATGAAAAGGGCAAACAGCTAGTAAGCAGTGTGTAGCCATAAATGCACCTGATAAGTTGAGCATTTATACTTTGTCCCTTTCTAGTAGTAACAATGACAACAGAACAGGGACCTGTGGTTAACAGGCAAGATTATAAAATGGAATCATGAAAAATACTTAAGAAAAAGAAGATAAGAAAAGAGAGAAAAGAGAAGGGGAGAGAACATATGGGACAAATAAATGGCATTTAGACTTATACCCAATAATGTCTGTACTCATTAGATACAAATGAAAACCACTAAAAGCAGTTCCTGTGCATATAGTGTTCATTATAATTACAACCAGAGAGTCAGTAAGTTATACAGGGAGCACAGAATGAAGGAAACATATTGATCTGGTGAGTGTGGCAATGCCAATGTACAGTTGACATTCCTTACTGCTTGCTAAGGTGTGGTTTTGGAACTGTCCCCTTGGTTGTGAGATTTCTAGGGGAGTCATGTACAGATGTGTGTTAACCCCACACAGGGCAGCACACCAACAATATTTTTAAACATTGCAGCTTCGTGAACCAGTGAGTTTATTGGAGGTTACTCCCAGGAGCACACAGAATTCAAAGGCAGCTGTGTCCCCACCACCCCTTCACAAACCCAGCCTGGCACCGGCATGGTTCATCAAGGCTGCATCCTCAGCACCACTCGCAGGCAGTTACACTGAAGAGATCCTCCATCCAGATCAGAAGCTGCTTATTATTTACATAACTTCAGAGAACTTGTGAGTTCTATAACTTTTTGAGTCTTCCGAGCCTCATGCCTTTCCATAGCTCCTGTGTTTCCTTCTTCCCTCCTTCCAGGAGAGAATTTTTCAAGTCACAGGAAATAGCTATATAACATGTCTAAAGACCTTTGTGTTTAAAGGCTTGGTCGCCAGGCTGGTGCTATTGGAGGTGATGGGGCCTTTAAGAGGAAGACTCAGTGGGAGGACTTCATGGTTGTTCTCACTCTTATTGAGTGGTGAGACCCCAGTCCCTTCTCCTCTTTTCTGGGCGTGGCTGTGCAGTGACTGGTTTTGATCTGCAACTTGCTTTTAAGATGTGCTGAATGCCCTGGCTCTGTCCTTGGGATCCTCACCTCAGTGAAAGACACTGACCTGCACACATGTTAAACTGATTTTATACAGATACAAAAACAATCTGGAGGATAAATTACATTTCAGCAGACACTGCAGGAAGATTGGATATCCACACGCCAAAGAAGGAATGTTGGTCCATGCTCATTGCCATATACAAAGATTGCCTCAGTCACAAAGATTGAGTTCATCACAACTGGAAATGGAACTCCAAAACTATAAAACTCAAAGAAGTGTCTGACATTTGTGGGTAGGTGTAGGGAAGACATTGGCCACATAATTAATGAAAATAATGATAAATGGGACTTTACAGCTCTACAATGATATTGTTGCTGGGTGCTATGCTATAAATCTTCGATCGTAGCATCTGGGAAGCAGAGGCAGGGGAATCACCATAACTTTGGGGTCAGCCTGGTCTATATATCTAACTTAGGCTAGCCAGGGCTGCAGAGGTGAAGGGAAATGTTTGTTGTAATTTGAGACTTGTCCTGTAATTCGAAATGTTTGCTTCTGTGTCCGTTTATCAACTTACCGATTATTCTAAAAAAAACTGTTTAAGGAAGGGGCTATGGCTCAGTTGATAGAGTGATAGTATGTATGAAGCTGGGACTCAGTCCCCAGAACCCCATAAACTTGGTGGTGGTACCCTCTTTCCTCCTATCATGTGCAGGTTGAGGCAGGAGGATCAGTTCAAGATTGCTTAAGACTACAAAACAAATTTGACACCAGCATGAGATAAAAGATCTCTCATCTCAAAAGTAACAAAACCCAACATTGCTCATGTTGGAAAGTTTCCACCTCTTCCTTGTTTTATCCAAATGGCACCAAAATCAGTGATAATAAAGTTTCTTAGAGTGGGCTACTAACTTCTATGCTTTGGTAAAGTTATGCCTTCAAAATTCCTTGTTTAAAATAAGAAGTATTTTGGGTTTTTTTGTTTGTTTGTTTTGTTTTTTTGGTAGGGTTTTTTCTCTCTCACCTTTGCCTTTCCCCATTCTCTATGAATGCAGTGAGCAGATAGTGAAGAGCAACAAAAATCTTTATTTACCTCATGGGAAGAACTAGTTAAACAAGAAAGCAAACATTCTGAAACCCCACGGTGGTGGACGGATGCGGACTAGGAGACATGGTGGGTATCACAGCTCTGTGCTCCTGGTCTTCTATCCTTGGTAGGTCTCTAGGGCTTGAGTAAGCTGCAGGAATGAATTCTCATCTTCAGCCAAGGGACAGGGTCTTAGAGGCAGAGACAGGAATGAGCACGGCTGCCTGTGGCCTCATGTCAAGTCCTACAGCCTGGAGAGGTGGCTTCCCAAGCAAGCTTGCGTTTGAGAGTGAAGCCTCCTCTGTGGATCAGGGACTGTTGTGCTTCTCTGTAGAGTGCCTGGCAACTCAGCCCCTAGCCAGGAGCCAGGAGCCTGCACAAGAGCTAGACTCTGGCCAGATGTGGGACTGGGAACCTTCCTTCTCTGAAAATTTGAGGATTATATTGTTCCAGAGCTTGCACAACCCAAATTTCTAGGGCCATCTGGAGGTTCTGATTGGTTGAGTTTATGCTTATGCAAATAAGTGAAAATGGACCCAATCAGAGAACAGTTGCCAAATCTGGTGGGAGAGGACAGGAAACTACTTTACAATCAGGTCTGTACTTAACGCTCCGTGGCAACAGTAGAGAAGTTGACATTTAACTGTCCAAAGGACTTCAGTCAGTTCTGGCTCACCTTTTCCAGGGAGCTGCTCGAACTGGGGATTCTTCATTCATTCCAGCCTTCTGGGTGCTGCTGCCACTGTGGCCTCACATTGGCCATCCATCATTGCCTGCCACCATCTACTTCCCCACTCAATTCACATGGCAGCTCTGCTAGTCAGGTGCATTCTGCCTGGGTTTGCATTTCTTTCCCAGTTGCCTCCTTTGACAGGTTGGGTTGCTTCTCAGCAGGTTGTCAAATGATATGGATAGATGTTTAATCTCAGCCTTCCTAATGCAGAGATGAAATGCATGGGCTGCCCTGCACATCCTTGGACCTCTCCTTCTTAACAACATTTCATTTCTCTTTAATGGAGAGAAAGATGGAGGGAGAGGAAGTCGCATCCTTTTTGAGATGTTCAGTCAATGACTGTCTGCATTCAGGATACAAGCTTGAAGAAGTGCTCTCAGGTGACCTAGGGCGAAGGTCAGAAAACTATGGTGATCTCAGGCACAGAATC
This sequence comes from Apodemus sylvaticus, assembly GCF_947179515.1. NCBI lineage: Eukaryota > Metazoa > Chordata > Mammalia > Rodentia > Muridae > Apodemus > Apodemus sylvaticus. The sequence continues at coordinate 188,447,900 of NC_067472.1, forward strand.
TGTACTTTCCTGACCTTGGCACAGTGCCACCATCAACTTGTCTGACACCAGGACCTTGCTCCTGCCAAGCTGGGTGATCTGGTACTGAACTTGGGCCATTATGCCAGCCCAGGATTCCCAGTGGGAGCCATGAAATACATTCCATGAAGTAACTGGCACAATGCTCACATTTAGGAGAACTATGTTGGCTTCACTTTTAATAGACAGAAGTACAGAGATGTTAAGAGACTTATCTAAGGTCACAGAGTGGATTAAAACTACATTGTACACATGATAGCTGCTTTCCAGACATGGCCATCAAGCACTTGAAATGTTCCACATGTGGAAGCACACATCTGTAGACCCAGCAGTAGAGGAGAGCTAGAGGAGAACACTATGAGTTCAAAGCCAGCCTGGGATATATAGGGGGACCTTGTCTAAGACAAACAAATCAACACATGGATTTAACATATGTGGTGGTTTGAACCTGTTTACTTCAGAAGGTGAGATAATTTGATCACTAGTTAAAGGCCAGTCTGAGCTATAAAAGGAGACAGAAAACAGATGGCTGTATATGGTACCACAAACCTGTATTCCTGACACTTGGGAAGCAGAGACAGAAGGCCCAGGAGCCTGGGATGCACAGTGAGATTCTTTCTCCCAAATTCCTGCTACAAAGCAACTGAGAAGAAGGATTTATTTTCTCTTAGTTTCATTGCAGGGGAGGTATGACATTTGAGGCTTTGGTCTATATATGGGAGCTTATGGTTGTTACTATATATTGCAGATGGAAGGAGGACGAGGAGAAGGAAGAGGAGGAGGGAGGGAGGGAGGGAGAGAGAGACAGAGAGAGACAGAGAGAGACAGAGAGACAGAGACAGACAGAGAGACAGAGACAGAGACAGAGAAAGACAGAGAGATGCATAGAGTTGTGACTCATTAGGTTGCTTCCAACAACCTACTTCTCTCTTGTAAAATTTACCCTTAAGTATCCTGCCACCTTTCAACTAATATCAGTTAGGCACATCATTCAGACATGAATATCTGAGACAGATTTTGCATTCAAAATAGAATATGTTATGAATGGATCAATGTTATCACTGCAGTAGTGGGCTAGTTAAGAACTTTCAATTTCCTTTTTAGTTTTCTATTTCCTTTAACAGGAGTGAAGGTCTGAGAACTCCATGTGCTATGAACAGGATCGGGAGGGAACCATTTGTCATTAGACACAGTGGTCAGAGACTCTTAGTTAGGATCTCTATTTCTGTGATAAAACACCATGGCAGAAAGCAACTTTGGAAGGAAAGGATTTATTTTGCTTGGAATTTACAGATTATCATATAAGGAAATAAGGGTAGGAACACAAGGGAGGAACCTGGAGGCAGGAGCTGATGCAGAGGCCATGCAGGGGGTGCAGAGCCCATGGAGGGGTGCAGAGCCCATGGAGTTGGGTGCTTCTTACTGGCTTGCTCATCATGGCCTGCTCAGCCTGATTTCTTATAGAACCCAGGACCACTTGCCCAAGTGTGGAATTTCCCACAGTGCATTAGGCCCCCCACCACCCAATCACTAATTAAGGAAATGTTCTACAGATTTGCCTGCATTGTGATTTTATGGATACATTTTCTCAATTGAAGTTTCCTCCTATCAAATGGCTATAGCTTGTATCACGTTGACACAAAAGCCAGCCATCCCAGAGACCCAGGGTCCCCAAGTGCATCTCTGCCAGGTTTCAGCCTCTCTCTCTCCCTGACTCCTGAGCCTCACTACTACTCAATCTCTTTCCTTGCCTTCCTTCTCCTCCCCTTTCTCCCATCTGTGGCTCTCATGGGCCAGAGAGTGAAATGGGAACTCTGGTGAAATTACATCTGCAGATTTTTCAAAGACCTGGTCCGAGGAATGAACAGACAGAGAAAAGTACAGGATCATGGGACACTATTCTTGTCAACTCAAACATAATCACATTTATATAGGACACAAAGGACATACAGATTATAATTTAAGATTATACATGTTGTATACACCCCAGACATGTAAGAATAGACTAGCCAGCACATCTAGACTCAGACACAGAAATACACATCCGTAAATTTATACCAGAAATGACCTTTCATGTACAAAAAAGCATATAGCACACACACAATCCTATGCCCTAGTAAGTAAGTGGACAAAGCTGAGCTGACAAGTGCACACCCACCCCCATAAAACAAGAGGCATTGCTCCCAGTGTCCTTTTGTCCCGTGTATCTGTTTCATGGTGTCCTTGCCAACATCAGTGCAGGTAAGGGAATAAGCAGGAAGTTGTCATGGTTGTTCACACTCGGGACAATGAGAGACAGGAGGCAGGAACATCTGAAGTTACATAACTGAGTGGAGAGGCGAGTTCAGTATAAAAGATCCTGCTGGAGTGTGCACTGAAGTCAACATTGGTCAGACCAGGACCATGGAGCCCAGTGTCTTGCTCCTCCTTGCTGTCCTCGTGGGCGTTTTGGTACTCTTAGTCATGGGACACGCAAAGTCCCGTGGCAACCTCCCACCAGGACCCCGTCCCCTGCCCCTCTTGGGGAACCTCTTGCAGATGGACAGAGGAGGCCTCCTCAATTCCTTTATGCAGGTGAGATGCTATGCACAGGGCCCTGTGTCTCCTCTTGGAGATCACTCAGCGGGAAGAGTGAGGGACTCATTCCATGAGGTAGGATCATGTGGGAAAGTTGCTGCGGGGAGGGTGAGATGCTGATTCGTGGTGGATGGTGTTCAGATAGACAGGTAAGTCATGCTATGTTGGAATTGTGTGGGACACCGTGCTTGGAGCGCAAGAGAGGTTGAGGTATAAGCATGTAGAATTTCTCTCCTTGGAACTTGTCCATTACAGAAGAAAAAGAAAAATATCAGAGGCATCAATATCAAGGTTTGCTTCTGCCAGCGCGAGATTAGCCTGAGGTGTTCTAGGACAAAGGGGAAGGGGGGCAGGACAGGAGGCAGGGTGGGGAGGACTGCTTATCAGTTTATTACAGCAGTTGGCTTGGCATTACCTACAAGTCTCTATACTGGCACCTCACACACAGGGTCTCTTGCTTAATTACCACTCGCTTATTAATAATCAGCATCCGTGATTCTACTGTTCATGAGATCGCTGAGGTAGTGACTATAAGTTTCATCCCTCTGTTGACACCATGGCTGTGAAGATCACAGTCTTGAACCCTGTATTAGTTACTCACTGGTTTTTAAAAGATTCCCCCTCCCTATCACCAATGGTAGATCCAGTTATGTTAATTTATTTTTTGAGACAGGGTCTCCCTGTGATTTTTTTTTTTAGGTTGACTCCCAACTCTTAGCCTCTGGAATGACAAATGTGTCATCACACCCTGCCACACGTGTTCTAAACACATGTCTCCCACACCTGAGAAAGGTCAAGCCAACATCTTATCTGATTTATTTCAAGAAATCCATTGACAATTCAATGTGCACATATACTGGGTCTTTGTCATATGTGACCCCTCCTTGTCTTCTCTCTCCCGCAGAAATCCTTCTTTTGGCCAACATGTCCCTTCCTACCTTGATGTCCCTTTTTGTTTTTACCCACTGAGTTTAGTTAGGTTTCCTCAGAGTAGGTTGATGTGTGGTTTATTTTTTGGAAATCACTTAGTATGAAGGGAAAGGATGGATGCCTCCTGGGCTGTAGGTTCACGTGAGAGGGTTGGTGAGTGAAAGATGAGATGCTGACAGTTTCATGACTGTAATCAGGAACTGTTTACAGGATCATGAACTCAGGAGTAACTATACCATGAAAGTAATCAACTCCCTCCCCCTGCCAGCACCACCACTGTCCACAGACCCACAGTGAGTGGTGGTAGCATCCACAATGCTGCACCTTTCCCTGCAGTGAAGGTGATCATTTTCCCCATTAACTAATTACCTTAGTCAAGGGACACCCAAAGTCCCATGCCAACTTCCCAGTAATTAATTAATCAACCAACAAATTAATTAACATACTTGTTAATTAATTAACCAGAATTAATTAATTGGATGTCCCTCATCTACTTCCCTTCTCTGAGAGGGTGGAGGCTCCCTGGGTATCCCCGCACCTTGACACATCAAGTCTTTAGACATGTTACCTGTTCACCTGGATGATACAGAATACAGGCATAAGAAGAGGATATTTTCCCCTAAGTTTTATTCTTATTTTATGTGCATGAGTGTTGCCTGCATGTGTACCATGTGCATTATTGGTGCTCAAAAAGATTGTAGGATCCCCTGGAAATGAATTATATGTTGTAAGTACCAAGTGGGTGCTGGAAATGGAACCCAGGACCTCTGAATGGATACCAAATGCTTTTAAACATCAAGCTATCTTTCTAGCCCCCACGCTAATTGAGTTTTAAGATCATCAGAGTATCTGTAATGGTTTATTTAAGAGGGAGAATCTGCTTTGATCCCCAACGACTCTCTGGAAAGACAATAAATGGAGAAAAGAAGCCGTTTCTTGGGAGCATTGAGGGAGAGGTGAGGAAGGAGCAGGCTCAGGTGAACGAGAGCAGTTGTAATGGAGGAGTGGTAAATGTTGGATTTCTGTGTCATAGGGAGGATACTGGTCTGAGAGAAACCAAGAATAGTAAGAAGAGAAATGGTCCACCTAAACCAGAAAGACAGAGTTTCCTGGTGCTTTTGTCTGCTTTCTGTCTGTTGTTATGACAATAAGCAAGAGGTCTTTTTTTTTTTTTTTGAATTTGATTTTTTTGAGACAGGGTTTCTCTGTGTAGCCCTGGCTGTCCTGGAACTCACTCTGTAGACCAGGCTGGCCTCGAACTCAGAAATTTGCCTGCCTTTGCCTCCTAGAGTGCTGGGATTACAGGCGTATGCCACCATCACCTGGCTGCAAGAGGTTTTTTATAAAGTAAGAAGGTGTATGGGCCTAGAATAATGGCTCAGTTGTTAAGAATGTTTGCCGCTCTTCCAGAGGATCCAGATTGATTCTCTGCATCCATATTTAACAGCCCACACATGTGACACACACACACACACACACACACACAGAGAGAGAGATACCACATAGTTATAAATATACACACACACACACACACAATTAAAAGGTAGGAGGTTTATTCAACTTATAATAACAGTCATCTACAGTCTAAGATCAAGCACTCGTTTTGTCCAGCCTCTGGTGAGTAACCCTCTGCAGGTGTCACAACTTAGTGGAGAGGAAAGAAGGGCATCTGCCACATGCAGAAGGAGCTAACTATGTGGGGCAGCCTTGTTCTGTAGTAATCAATTCTCCAAGCATCCAGCCCTCTCTGCTTGACCAGTATTAAGCAAGGTGTTCTGTGGATCTGCCCTGAAGACACAACGCCCCTTACTAGGCTCCAGCCCTTGAAGGCTCAACCATCTCTCAACCCAACCACTTTGGGGACCAAGCCTCCAGCATGTGAACCCACGGAAGGCACTTAAGCCATGTTCAAGGCATAGTGCATAGAACAGGCAAGAAGAAAGGGTCAGCTGGTCCAGACAGGTGGCTCTGGACGCCAAGGTGGTGATGTCCCAGGAGCCCTAGGAGACACTAGCTTGGCTGTCTCAAGCCTGTTGTGGTTGGTGCAGGAGCCTGATTCATGTACAGCTGTTAACGGCCATGTCAGCTCCATGAGTTCTAGCTCAGTTCCAAATTGCTTGTTTTGGCTTCTGTGCTGACCGGCCTGGGTTTTCCGATATGCAATCTGGAATGTTCTCTGGAAGTTTTAGCTGTGGCTCAAGACACAGAGGCTACTCTTCCAGGAGGCTTGTTGCTGAAAGTGGTCACATGGGCTTTTATCAAGTATGCATTACCAAGAACGATTTTTTAAGCATGATGAAATTCTGTTGGCTGAGAGTAGGCAAACAAACCTAAGCTTTGGCTTCTAGCCACTGCCAACATTTGCACCGAAAACATTCAACTAAAAACATTTGCCTTTCTTAGTCTTTAAGTCCTCTTGAAGCTCAAGTATGATTTTATTAGGATTTGAGAGGAAAACACCAAGGCAGACAAGTTGTGAATCTTGGCAGCTGCCAGAGGAGGAGGTCGGAGAAGAGGAGGAGGGGGCACCATGCTGTTTGTAGGCAGTCACATGGTGAAAGAGTGCAAGCAGGAGACATAGCTTCCGAGAGCAAGCAGACAATGTCAAGGAAAGCAGATCCAGCGCTTTGGAGAAATGATCCAGAAGGAAAAGATGAAAAAGGAAGAGAAGGAAGAGTGGTGACTTTTCTGAGGGAGGCTAGAAAAGTTGCCAATGGAAGTTCTGTAGGTGGCCACAGCAAACGCAGGACTTCTGGGAAAGATAAACACACCCTCTCATCAAGGGAATGATTATTCCTCCCATCTCCTTATGCTTTAGGTGAGCCAGTCTTCCCAGGGCTTGTCTCATGGCTAGGATCGATAGGTCCAGCTTAATTAACTCTTAAGGGAGGAGACAAACCTTTGGAACAGGCAAGAATATCATGTCTCTACTCATGATTAGAGGGAGGAGGGAGGAGGGAGGAGAGAGGAGGAGGGAGAAAGAAGGAGGGAGGAGGGAGGAGGGGGGAGGACAAAGGAGGGAGGAGGGAGGAGGGGGAGGGGGGAGGACAAAGGACGGAGGCGGGAGGAGGGAGGAGGAGGAAGGAAGAAGGAGGGAGGAGTGATGAGGAAGGAGGAAAAAGGATGGAGGAGGGAGGAGGAGGGAGGAAGAAGGAGGGAGGAGGGAGGAGGGAGGAGGAGGGAGGAAGAAGGAGGGAGGAGGGAGGAGGATGGAGGAGGAGTGCGGAGGAGGGAGGAGGAGGGAGGAGGGAGGAGTCTATTCTAAACTGCTTTTAAGGCTCCTTAATATTATCTTCTTAAGAATGGGAACTCTAATGTAATTTCAGAAACGGGCTGCAGTTTGGTGATAGATCATTTGCAAAGCTGTTCAGTGGGGACCTGTGTCTGGACTGAGGTTTCAATCACACGTAGTCCCAGACAGAAGTGCTCCATTAGAAGACATAAGAGGAAACTGTGTGGTTGTGGTGGAGAGCTGGCTCAGTATTTAAGAGCACTGGTTGTTCCTTTGAGGACCTGGTTTTGATTCCCAGCACCCATATAAACTGCTCATAACCACCTGCAACGCCAGTTGCACGGTATTTGATGCCCTCATTTGGCCTCTGTGAGTACTGCATGTTTGCTGTTCACAGAGACACCCGTAGACAAAGCACCCACAAATGTAAAATAAGCAAAATCAAAGAATTAGGAGGAGGAGGAGGAGGAGGAGGAGGAGGAGGAGGAGGAGGAGGAGGAGGAGGAGGAGGAGGAGGAACTAAGAACTAGAACATTGTCTGGCATTCCTGACTTCCAGAGAAGATACACCTGAAACTCTTGCATTCAGGGTTCTTGCCCCAGGGTACCTGCTTTCTTTGTCCTGTCTCATCATCTCTTCTTAAGAGATCACTCAGTCATTAAGGAATGTGAGTGGCCACTTACCTGGCATTTTCCTGCTGGATGGAGTCATTAAGTGTGACAGGGGCCCTGAAAATGAACCACTGGTTTTAACAATCAAGTGCAGGGAGGAAAAAGTCTTGACTGGAGTCTGGTTAGAGACATAACGGAGAGGAGGTAAAAGAGGAGTGGGGAGAAGAGAAATTGGAGACCTTAGAGAAGAGACAGTGACCCCATGCTGTTGGGAGCAGGCGTGAGTATACACATGCATTACAAGCAGTACAAGCCCTAGGCAGAGAACCAGAGAAAGCCAGAACGAACGGCATTTTAAAATGTACACATTAGGTGCTGGAGACATGGTCTGTTAGGACCACTGGCTCTTCTAGAGGACCTGAGTTCAATTCCCAGCACACACACACACACACACACACACACACGGGCTCAAAACTCTCTAATTACAGTCTCAGAGGACTCTGGCTCCTTCTGGTCTCTGAGGATATGGAATATAGGCTGGCACAATACTCATACACATAACGTGCGTTACACTCCCATGGTAGGCTCACAAGAACATGCATCCCTGTCAGCTCATTGGATGCCTCACCAGGCTTTTAAGTCTGGTTCCTGAGGTGTGACTCAAGAGCATGTGAGCCTGGGATTTGTTTTCAGGCACTCTGATAACTGTTGGAATGGCTAGCCCAGTCGGAGCCTGGGGTTGGTTCCTCGCAGTTGGCTCCTAAGGTCTCACAGTGTAGTCCCCCCTCCCCCTTTTAAATCCTCAGAGGATTTTCTTTAGAGTTTTATTAGGGGAAACCCACTGCTACCATGGAAACTGGTGTTAGAAACAAGCACAGAAGGAGCCCAAGGGCAATCTTACTAGAGTTAGAGGTAAAAACACTAGAGTAGGCCAGTGGTAGCTGCTGCAGTGGAGAAAGAGAGGGATCTACGCTATTTGCAAGTAGCTGCATGTCAAAAAACAAGTGGGGGAGCTTCGGAAAAACAGGAAAAACTCAGTGTTGGGAAACACATGCCCAGCCTTTGGTTGGCACCTTTGGTTGGCGCCTTTGGTTGGCGTCTGAAAGAACAGGTGATAGAAAGGGAGGTTTAGAGGCAGTTCCCGTGGGTAGAGGCACAATTGCACTGCCTGATGGAAGTCTGCAGGTGCTTCCTAGAATTTGAATGGAATTGCAATTAGTTATTGATATGTTATTTCTCCACTGGTGAAATGAGTCAATTTAAGCCAGATTAGGTTATAGTAAAGGCAGGTTTATTGGAAGCTGCACTGGGGGTGAAGTCACTGGGCCCAAGGACTGAGGCTGGGGAGGTGGCTATGGGGAGGGGAGGGGAGGGGAGGGGAGGACAGGGGACGGGAGGGGAGGGGAGAAGAGAAAGAAAGAAAGGAAGTGCTGAGAGAGGAGAGAGAGGGAGAGGGAGAGAAGGGAGAGAGGGAAGGAAGGAGAGAGAGAGAGAGAGAGAGAGAGAGAGAGAGAAAGAGAGAGAGAGAGAATATGTCTGGATTATATAAGGAGGAGCTTCTTTTGGGGGAATGGTAGCCCAGATGCAGGGCTTAAAAATTTAGGGTTGGGGGCAGGGTATGCCAGGGAGGGACTGAGGGATGCTGGGAGAACATGGAGTCTAGGTCTGCTTTGATGTATAAAATACGTATCTCAGTACTTTATTCCTGGGTCTGAAACAAAACTACTACTACTACTACTACTATTACTACTACTACTACTACTACTACTACTACTACTACTACTACTACTACTATAATCATTCCACTCATTCACATCTCAAATGGTATCCCACTTCCTGGTTACCCCCTTCACACACACACCATCTCATGATATTCCACTTCCCAGTTACCCCTCCATTAACTCCCACCCCACATCTGCCCTCTCCTTCCCCCTTGCCTGTATGAGAGTGCTCCCCACCCACCCACATTCTCCTCCACCCTTCCAGCATCCCCCTACTCTGGGGCATCAAACCTCCCCAGGACCAAGGGCCTTCTCTCCCGTTGCTGTCAGGCAAGTCCATTCTCTGCTACATATGTATTTGGAGCCATGGATCCCTCCAGTGTACTCCTTGGTTGCTGGTCTAGACTCCTGTAGAACTGGGTGCTGAGGCCAGCCTATGCTGTTCTTCCAACAGAGTTGCAATTCCCATCAGGTCCTCCAGAGCATTTGCCAGCTCCCTAATCAGGTTCCCTGAGTCAGTCTGATGGTTGGCACCAAGCACCCACATCTTCACTGGTCAGTTGCTGGTCAGTCCTCCTCAGAAACCACCACACTAGGCTCCTGTCAGCAAATGCCTCTTGACCATAGCAACAGTGTTGGGTTTGGTGTCAGCAGACATTATGGACCCCCAGTCCCTGGTTGGCCCTTCCTTCAGTCTTGGTTCCATTTTTTGTTCCTGTTCTTCCTTTGGACAGGAACATGTCTGGGTTAAAAGCTTTGAGATGGGTGGGTGGTCCCATCCCTTGATCAGTGGCTGTGCCTATGGTTCTATCTTTCCTTCTCTGTGCATTTCCACTAAACTCATCCCAGTTGGGTCCTGGGAGCCTCACATGTCCCTGGTGTCTGGGACCCTCTAGTGACTATCTCCAGTTCCTCATCAGCCCCTGCTACATATATTTTTGTTCAATTTCCAGACCCTCTCTCACATCTCTTCCAGTTACTGATACTGTCACCCTTATTTCCTCCCTCTCTTTTGTCCTTCCCTGGTTTTCCTCTCCCTCCACCTCCCACAATCATACAGTTTCCCCCCTCAATGCCATTATTATTATTGTTGTTGTTGTTGTTGTTGTTGTTGTTGTTGTCTGTTTGAGTCTATGTGTACGTTGTGTGTGGATGCCTGCACCCATTACATGGAGGTCAAATGGGGCCATTCTTCACCTCTATCACTCTCTGTCTATTCCTTTGAGGCAGAGTCTTTCCCTGAACCTGATCCTGGAATTCTCTCAGCTAGGCTGGAAACTGGAAATCCCCACCATCCTGTCTCCACTTCCACTTTATAGGCGTGCATGGGAGAGCCGGTTTATAACTGGGTCCTGGAATGCAAAGCCCAGTCACTATGATGGGGTAGCAAGTGCTCCAGGCCCCTGAGCTTTAATTGGACCTTCAAAATTATTTCCTTTACATTTACTTTTATTTTGTGTACAAGAGTGTTGTGCCTGCATGCATATCTGTGTACCACGTCCCTGGTGCCTGCAGAAGTCACCAAAGAGGACACTGGATCTCCTGGAACTGGATTGAAGATAGTTGTGAGCCACAGTGTGGGTGCAGGGAACCAAACCCAGGTCCTCTGCATGAGATCTTACCTTCTGTACCATCACTCCAGCCACTCCAGTTACAACTTTTGAGCTATGGTATTTTTAAAGTTGATCATTGCTCTAGAGTAGAAGCCTTCCTTATGTTGCGACCCTTTAATACAGTTCCTCAGGTTGTGGTGCTCCCCAATCATAAGATTATTGTTCATAAATGTAATTTTGATCCTGTTATGTGTCTGTGGTTAGAGTTATGTGGGAGAAAGAGAAACACTTCAGGATGTAACAGGCTTAGTAAAAGCAGCAGGGGAATTGGCCTCTAAGAAGCTGACTGCAGCTTTGCAGGGGGCTAAGCTTCGTTGTTACACAAAAGGCCTTTGAGCAAGTCCATTCCCACATACCCAGATCTCTTATCTGATCTAGGAGTTGTCTCAGGGAACCATTAGCTAAGCAAACACAGTCCTTAAAAGAATTCCAGGTTTGTCAGGAATGGCTATGACTGAGATCACTCTAAGGGCCTGAAATTCCCAAGAAAAAGCAACCCCACAAATCTCAGATAACAACTACTGATTATTTACAAGAGATTACTTCAGAGCTAAGTGACTGTCACTCCAGGAGTGACAGCTCTTCTAAGATTCCTTTATGGTTATGAATTGCAATGTAAATATCTATGATTTGTCTTAGAGGACTCCTGTGAGAGGACATGATGGAGGGGTCATGACCCACAGGTTGAGAAACACTGTGCTAAAATCAGCACAGGTCAATGAACTTTCAAACTGAACACATTTTTATCATGTTATGCAGCTCAGTTAACGCTAAGATTGGTCCCTGTCTTATTACCTCTACTTACTACCGTCTCACTATTCTGACACAGTGGGTTGACTTTACCTGTGTTTAAACTTCATTTAGAACACCAAATATAAGCAGAATTTACTTTTCTGCCAATATTAAGCTGGTGATCATTTCTATCATCAGTTTGATGGATAGGTTATTTCCTTGTGGTATGACATTCCATTGTGTGGGCTTGGCGGTGTTTGTTCTTAATTTTAAGCAGGCTTCTAGGAATAATCTGGTTTATTCATTTGGCCACCACGCACATGCTTTTTTTGTTCTTGTACAGGCATTTGGAGGTGAAGTTTCTCTGCATGTTTAGGTTCAGCTTCAAAAGTTGTAGCTGATTCTCCATAAAGGCAGATTCTCCACTCAAAGATTCAACCAGCTATGGATTGAAAAATACAACAAATACCTTCAGGGATAAGTGCATCTTATATCTGCAACCCTAGCATGTTAGAGAAGAAGGCAGGAGAATGAGAGATTGAGAGTACTTAATCGACATAGTGAGTCTCAGGTCAACCTGGGCAACATAGTGAGATCCTGTCTCAAACCATAAACATAAATCAAACACTCATAGTTTCTTTCTTAGCACTATTTCAGAAACAACATGGGGCACTGACCATTATTAGCATTTAATTTCTGTTAGGTGCATGGCATTCTGGAGTGAGCTAAAGGTTACACGAGTTTAGCTACTCCACTTTATGCTCTGGCTGGTGTCACTTCCAGACACCCATCCAGAAGCTCTTTGGATTTGTGAATGAAAGACTTATACACATTAGTTTATTTTTAAAATGACGTGGCTACTAAAAGCTTGGCAGGTCTAAGCCTCCCGCGGCTAGCGTGCTTGTCCCTCTGGTACTCCTGGGTCAATACCTCCTAAATCTACTGTTAACTTTCCTGCCCTGTTACCTACTGTGAGGCCCATTGGTCTTTGCTGCCCAAGATGCTTCTGGGCAGCCCTTCAGGGGCCGCTTTCATTTACACCTATATTTTGGATGATCTTCCCTCTGTAGCTCTAAATCTCATCTGTCTCTCTCCCCTGAGTCATGGTAATTCTCTTTCTTCTTCCTTGCATCCTAGTCCATGCAAATCTAAGGGTCCCGCCCCATTTCCTTTTGCCCAGCCATTGGCCACTGGCATCTTTATTGGTGGATCAAAAACCAATTGGGGAAGAGGACCTTCCGTGTTTGGTCATGCAGATTCCTGATGGAATCAAAGCATTAGAACCAATCTCCAACACAAGAGGATGAGGGTGGATCATTTGCAAACACACAGTTCTATTAAATGGCCTTCAGCACTGGAAGGCTTTGATATTCCTGGGGCCAATTCCTGGGAGATGCCCAGAGATGGTTGTACTACCAGGTAGTTTCCCACAAGTCTGAACTGTAGACATGATTGACAGTCAGGACTACCAACAGTCCATTCCCCTTCCCATGTATCTCAGTAGGTGGGCCAGGGTCATTCTCTCTGAAAGTCATCAGGAGGCATTGATCAGGTTGAAGCTGGGTCACAGGAAGAATGGTTCTTGGTTGAGATTCCAGAGATGGCCAGATTGAAGGGTAGAGGCAAGGAACTTTTTCTGTATTTACATCCTCATCCACATCCATGTCATATCCATATCTATGTATATATTTGTATCTATCCATTTCTATATCTCAAGAAGCAGGTTAAGCCCTCTCTCTTCACCAGTGAGAGTTTACTCCAAATACTTGAGAAATAAAGAGAAAGCTCTTTAATACTGCACATCTGTCTCTGGCTACCACCGTAGAGAAACTAACCTCATACAGAAATGTTTAACAACTTTTATAGAATTTGGGCATTAGCGACCCACAAATGCTGTCACCTGTGAATCTCTTTTAGGTCCCATTCCCACTTTAGACTTTGATTAATTTATTATATTTTACAGAGAAATGAATTTTAAGTCTGCCTGTTTCAGATAAATGGTAGATTTACAACAGAGATATTGTCATCATCAAACTTTTGAGTAGGCCAGTGCTGTGCCCTTGAGTGGTTGTCACCCAGGGCCTCTGTCACTGTTTTGTACTGTGCTGTGACACCAGAGCTGGGGATGACACCAGGACCAAGCCAGCTCTTAGAAGAAAGCATTCATCACAGCAGGAGCATGATGACAGGAGTTGTCAGAGCTGGAGCAGTAGCTGAGAGCTACATCTTGATCTGTAGACAGACATAGTAACTCTGGGCTAGGGGTGCAGGCTTTTAAAGTCTTAAAGCCTCCCCCAGTGACACATTTCCTCCCACAAGGCCACACTTCCTAGTCCTTCTAATCTTTTCAAATAGTATCATTTCTTGATGACTAATCGTTCAAATATATAAGCCTATGAAGGCCATTCTTATTCAGTCCACCACACCCAGGGTCATCCTGCCCTTTTGGAAGAATTTTACTCTTAATATAAGATAATCAGGACTTAATGGTGGTTGTTCCCAAGTGCTATCCCCTTTGAACTGCCCAGTAGAGTCATGTTCTTTCATATGCAAATTGAGTCTAGTTGACAGTCTTAACAAATACAAAAATTTTTTTTTGGTGTTTTGGATTTGGTTTTTTTTTTTTCCAAGACAGGGTTTCTCTGTGTAGCCCTGGCTCTCCTGGAACTCACTCTGTAGACCAGGCTGGCCTCGAACTCAGAAATCCGCCTGCCTCTACTTAACAAATAAATCTTAACAGATACATATTCTCAGGAAGCCCAAGCCTCAGTTGTGTTGGCATAATTCTCTTTAGTTTTTGAGTGCATACTGTACTTTAATCATGACAGTTCCATTGATTTGATGAATTCTGTTTCAGACACAGTTGGCAAATAACCCATACATAATAGTACTGGTGTGAGTTTTAGTCCTTATCTAATTAAGGACCCAAAATACATTATGTTCACAAAATAACTTTTGGTATCTTTTAATCAGATTTTATTTCTACTCCTTCAAAAGCACTCCGTACAGGTCACTCACACTAGCCTCCATTATTATGGTTAACTAAAGACAAATAACCCAGCACGACTCTTACAAAGAAGTTGTATTTGACTCAGAGATCAGAAGCCTGCCTGCTCTACACATCTTCTCAACTCCTAAAACCAAAATCCATTCTTTTGAAGCCACTGCAGCCAGGGGTTTGACCTTTCTGTTTATAGTCACATTTGAGCAAAGACACAGACCGACGGTGCAGTAAGCTAACTCCCAAATCTAAGATAAAATGCAAAGCGAATGTGAGGACATTTTGCACTTCTAGTCATAGACAGAAACTTCTCCATTCAGACATCTTCAAGAGGTCATTGTCACACCAGGCTCGAGGCTAAGGCACAATTCTTTTCCTATAGTTTTTTTTTTAATATTTTTATTTTCTATATTCTTTGTTTACATTCCAAATGATTTCCCCTTTCCCAGATCCCCCCTCCCCATATGTCCCATAAACCTTCTTCTCTCCATCCATTCTCCAATCACCTCCCTCCTTTTTCTCTGTCCTTATCTTCCCCTCCAATGCTAGATCAATCCTTTCCAGGATCAGGACCCTCTCCATACTTCTTCATGGAAGTCATTTGTTTTGCGATTTGTGCCTTGGGTATTAAGGGCTTCTGGGCTAATTAATATCCACTTATCAGAGATTGCATTTCATGTGTATTCTTTTGTGATTGTGTTACCTCACTTAGGATGATATTTTCCAGATCCTATAGTTTTTAACAAGCCAGGTTAGTTTGTTACTTATCTCCAAGTCATATTAGAGGTGGCACTTAACCAAACCCTACCTTGTGCAATGCAGTATTTTCTAAGCAAATTGGTTGGTGAATCAATTTGTAAATCAATTTTATTGAATTGATTTATTATTTTTTTTCAAATCAGCTCCATTAAAAAAATCATTTATTTATTGTATGTGAGTATATTGTAGCTGTCTTCAGACACACCAAGAGAGAGTATCAGATCTCAGTAGTGATGGTTGTGAGCCACCGTGTGGTTGTTGAGAATTGGACTCAGGGCCTCTGGAAGAGTAGTCAGAGCTCTTAACCACTGAGCCATCTCTCCAGTCCTTTATTATCAATTTTATTGAAGTGTTTTATTATCAGTTTTTCAATATCATATCTATAACCTGTTCATTTTTGAAACAAGGTTTCATATTGCCCAGGCTATCCCCTAGCTCAACAGCATCCAGAGATCCCCTTGAACCCCTGAGCATCATTCTTTACTTCCTGGTGCTGAGCATACAGCACTGGCCCAGCACACTCAGTCACACTGTAGTTCAGCACTGCTTAGAACTTCCAACCTGTCTCGGAACACCTTCCTGGTGGTGGATTCACCCTGAAATGTCTAGGTCCTCAGGAAAGGAAGGGTGGCCAGGGCCAGCCTATTTACCAACCTGTATCTATGTGTTTTTTTTTTAACAATTTAACAACAATATCTGTGCTGGCTAACCCCAGTCCTGGTGCCTTTATGCTTGGCAGCTTCGAGAAAAATATGGAGACGTGTTCACAGTGCACCTGGGACCAAGGCCCGTGGTCATGCTTTGTGGGACAGACATCATAAGGGAGGCCCTAGTGGGCCAAGCTGAAACTTTCTCTGGCCGGGGGACCATTGCTGTGGTTGAGCCGGTCTTCAAGGAATATGGTAAGATTCTCAGAGGTTGGGATGAGGTAGGGTGGAGAATGGGAACAGAGAGAAATGATTCTGAGAGAGGGGAAGGTAAGGGCTAGGGAAGGACCCAGGTTTGTTTGAACTTCCTGTGTGACCCGCACACCCATGCTTCCCCTACATTCTCAGGTGTGATCTTTGCCAATGGAGAACGTTGGAAGACCCTTCGGAGATTCTCTCTGGCCACCATGAGAGACTTTGGGATGGGAAAGAGGAGTGTGGAGGAGCGGATTCAGGAGGAAGCACAGTGTTTGGTAGAGGAACTGCGGAAATCCCAGGGTAAGTCTGGGAGAATGGGCATGAAGGAAGATGGGAAAGCCAAGACACAAGTGCACAGCCAAAGAAAGAGAAGGAGACATCCATGGGTAGACACACACACACACATACACACAAACATATACACATTCACACACATACACATAAACATACACATACACACATGCTCACACATAAACACACACTCACACATAAACATATATACACTCACACACATATACACATAAACATACACATACACATACTTACACATAAACACATACTCACATATAAACACATACACATAAACACACACACTCTCTCTCTCTTTCTCTCTCTCTCTCTCTCTCTCTCTCTCTCTCTCTGGGGGGGGGGAGAGAGAGAAATCCATAAAAATATGGAAAGAGTTGTGAAGTCCACAGTATCCAAGAATAACTCAGAGAAATAGATTGTGTGATTAGCATGCTAGTTCTTCCATTCAAGGAAATGGATGCCTATGTTAAGATTATATTTCAGTCAGGCATGGTAGCACAAGCCTGTCATCCCAGTAGTCACTGGGCTGAGAAAGAAGGGCCAGAAATTCAAAGCCAGTTTGGCTATACCATCAACTCTTGTCTCCAGAAGAAAAAGCTGATGCTGTGGATGTGCACACAGCTCACAGTCTGATAGCCAACTCCACAACACTGGCAGGGTAGTACACGTCATCATAGTGCACCTGAGGTGGAGGCAGGAGCTTAGGGATTGGAGGTTATCCTTGACTTTATATGGTGTTCAAGGTCGTCACGGTTATAAAAAACAGTCTCAAGGCATGGTCTATGTCCAATGCATGTGTGAAGCAAGGAACTGTGTTTTCTCCTTGTGGATATACTGATTTGTGGGCAGTGAACAAAGAAGCCAGGTGGGGTGACTGACTTTCTGGTAATTGCAGGATTTTCTGGGCACTTTTTTGAAACTTCCTAACAGGGGCAGACAGGTGGTGACATAGTGTCAGGTTCACACTGCTGTCTGTTATCTCTTAAGATTTCCCAGGAGACCTTGAGATGTCCCTGCAGAAGCTGGAAGGGAGAAGAAGGAATTGGGAGTCTAAGTAAAAAAGACAGAAGAAAGCAGGGTGACACAGAGACAAGGGAGCTGAGCTAGAACCAGAGGGACAAAAAAATGGAGCAGGAATAACCGGGGAGGGGCTACAGAGTGGGAGGGAGTAGGAAATAGGTGAGGGAAGGGGCAAAGAGAAAAAGATGGAAATACTGCAAGTCTTTTAGACTGGAACCCACAGCCAGGTAAAGACGGATGAGCATCAGGGGAAAAACCACAGAGCAGTCACAAGACAGACAGCTGAGACCCAGAGAGAGCAGCAGCAGTGGCCCAAGGTTGCTGCACTGACAACATCTCATGAGGACACATCACAGAGCCTGGGAATCAAAGGCAGCAGGCAACAGGTGCTGATAGTTCTTGAACACCAGAGAGTGTAGGATCAGAGAAGGAATAGAGGAACACCCACAGATGAGACTTGTCAATCCACACAGGCAATGCCATGAACCTTTCTCTGCACCATTCCAGACTGTGGGAGTTGCCTATCAGCTTCAAGTCAGTGTGGTGATGGAGGGAGGTGCAGGGTGGAGACTAACTCCCCATGCTGCCCCTCTCAGGTCTCTGGGTCTGAATCCTGGTCCCAGTCATTAGTCACTGTGTTCGCTGTGTTACTCTGGTGAAGTTAGCTACCCTCTCTGTATAAACAAAGTGAAAAGAAAAAGTATTGACCCAGGACACCTGGAGCCCAACTTCTGAGCACAAAGGAGAGCTATTTGTCCCAGAGGAGCAGAGGCAGAGATGAGGAACAAAGACAGGAGACAGAGGAACAGGGAGAAGAGAAAGAGAACAAAGGAGAGGGAAGAAAGGGGCAAGGGAGAGGGGGAAGGATTATTTTTCCTAGGGGGACAAAGGACTGCCTCTGGATAGATAGTAAACAGATGTTGCACATGGGCCAAGTGGTGATATGTAAAGTTAAAGGGGGAAATCCCATGCTAGGATGTTTACTTATAGTTGGGCAGCTTAATTGGGTGAGCCAAGGGGCCTTTTGATTGCTGGTCTTCAATGTTTCAATAGTTGGACATTGGTAGTCAGCCTCAGGAGAAGGAAGTGGGCAAATAGGGGAACTGACCTTGGCAGCTTTAGAAATGGAATTCAATGGTTTTAGCAAGGAAGAGGGAATGGGAGAGAAGGGTGAGGCCTGCCAGAGTTCAAGTGGGCTAGTGCCCCTTCATTGATAGCATTTTATCTTATGTATAACATTAAATACATTAAAACTAAATAAAATGTATGCATTACTGAATGCAGGACCTAGTGCATCCTGTGTGCAGGCTTAGCAGCTGTTGCTACGCTTTGAGTAGTGAGTGGAGGAAATAGCTTTCCAAGGATGGAGCCAAAGCAAAGAGTCCTACACTTCTTGATACCATGTCTCCTGTCCTGCCTCCCAATCCTCCAGGAGCCGCCCTGGACCCCACCTTCCTCTTCCAGTGCATCACGGCCAACATCATCTGCTCCATTGTGTTTGGCGAGCGCTTTGACTACTCAGACCGCCAATTCCTGCGCCTGCTGGAGCTGTTCTATCGGACCTTTTCTCTCATAAGTTCATTGTCCAGTCAGGTCAGTGGGTGGGAAAAAAGGAGGATCCATGGCAGAGGAAACAAGAGGCTGCTTTGTGGATGAAGGAGAGAGTGTCTGAAGGCGTAGAAAGGCAGAGATGACATGGAGAGACAAGGAGGCTGAGACCTGGAGGCAGAGGGAGGGATGGGGAGCAGGGAGGGGAGACCTGAATGTAGCAATAATCCAGACAGTCATAAAGATAATGATGCCCCAGGGTCATGACTGTGGTAAAAGGTTACAGGACTTGTCTATCATGTATTAACCCCTAGGTTCATCCCTAGCATGACCTAAGCCAGGCATGGTGATATGATTCATATATGCAATCCCAGTACATGAGTGATTAGAGATCACAGACGTCTTTGGATAAGTATTGAGTTTGACAACAGTCTGAAAAAAATATGAGATCTGATTAAGACCAAACCAAACCAAAAGGCTGGGGGAGAGAAAGGGAGGGAGAGAATTGTTCCTAGGGAACCTAGGAACACAGCCTTCTTCTTGAGAGCTGATAGCTCCAGGTGACCTCCTGGGCCGTTCTTCTTACAGGTCTTTGAGCTCTTCTCTGCTGTCCTGAAGTACTTTCCTGGCACCCACAGACAAATCTCCAAAAACCTGCAGGAAATCCTTGACTACATTGGTCAGAATGTGGAGAAGCACAGGGCCACCTTGGACCCCAACGCTCCACGGGACTTCATTGATACCTACCTTCTGCGCATGGAGAAGGTTAGTCCTGCATGGATGACAGAGCGGGTGGGTGAGAGTGAAGGATGGGTATGTGGTCAGAGAAAAAGATGGGATGGAACAGAGGATGGTGAGGAGAGGTAGGAACAGTGGAGGAGATGCAGAACATCTGAAAAATAACGAATAGAGAAAAGAAAGAGAAAATGATAGGGAAAGAGAAGAGGTGTGACTGGGAAAGACACACAGGGCCAGGGACAAAAGTGGAAAAGACATGAGAGTCTAGGAGACAGAACATGATAAACCACCAAAGAACAAAGAAGAGAGAGAAGACAGAAGAAACCAAGGGACATTGTCTGGGGCTGAGTAATGTCCAGAGGTCCAGACAGTATGAGACAGAAGGACAGTGCCCAGAGATGTGTGTGTGCATGTCCTTGCAAAGGTTCATTCACCCCTGACCCATCCTTCTCTCTCCCATCTGGAACCAGGAGAAGTCCAACCACCACACAGAGTTCGATCACCAGAACCTCATGATATCTGTGCTCTCTCTCTTCTTTGCTGGAACTGAGACCAGCAGCACCACGCTCCGCTATGGCTTCCTGCTCATGCTCAAGTACCCCCATGTTGCAGGTGTGCCACGGGTGGGCAGTTGGGGGATTTCCTAGCTACTTTTTGCCTGTGGAAGTTTGAGTGGATGAGAGGACCACGGACCACTTACATCTGGAACTCTAAATGGTCTACTTGTAAACTATGGAAGTGCTGTGGGTGGTGAGTCAACGAACACTCAGCTGACCCGTTTTCTGTTCTATTCCACTTAAACGTTGATCCTTCCTTCCCTCCCTCCCTTCCCTCTTTCCTTCCTGCTGTCCTTCAATCTTTACATTCATCTATTACTCATCTTTCTATCCATCCACCCCTTCATCCCTCTACTTATTCTGTTCATTTACCCACCATTATTTCTCCACCCATCAGTGACCCTGTCATTGGACTTTCCCTTCAGTCATTCTCACACATCAGCATCAGTCTATCTAAAGACCTGTTTACTCATTCATCCTTCTATCTTCATAATAAACTCTTACTCACAAACGCATGCACACAAGCATGTGCGCACACTCACACATGTACACACACACACCTTGAATCCTCCAAGTCAACCACTTATAAATCAACTTATTAATTATTTGTGTATTTACTGGTTCTTTAACCACTGAAGTAGGCATTTCACTTATTTATTTCAATGAATCAACTTAAGTGTTGCTCCTTTGATTAGCAGAGTTGAATAAACTATTGGCCATGAATGCACTCATCCCCTCCTTCTATTCACAGGTTCCATTTTTTGGCCCCTGAATTCTTTTTTTTGTCTATCCATTCCCCCATTCATCCACCAATTGAACCATATGCTGACTTACAATTTGAATACATCATCCTATGCTTAGTGTGTTTTTCATTAAATCATGAATCTGTCTTTATATTCATTTATCCATTGATTTTCTTATGTATTCATTTCTGCATGCATTTGGTGATGGTTTAATTTACTATTCTCCCTCCTTCTCTGTTACGTTTCTGAGGACATAGGTTCGAGTTCTTAATGTAAAGTTGTGGTGTGTGTGTGTGTGTGTGTGTGTGTGTGTGTGTGTGTGGTCAGTTCATTGCCAAGGTGAGGATGTTTTCTGCTTCTCTCCCCCCACTCTTGTCTCATCATGATAGTTCTCAAGTCACCCTGTGCAGTATCCCTTTGTTTTCTATTTTTCTTTCTTTAGCAAAGCCCTGCTGAAATGAGGTCGGAGCTCATGGAGGAGAGATTTAATGTTGTTTTAAACATGGGCACATAGAGACAGGCACTTAAGAACAGGACAGTTGTTCGTACCCCCGAAATCTCTCAGTTCCTCAGCAGAGCCTCCTTACTGCACACTTGTCCTGGTGGTTGGCTGATAGAATACAAAATCATTGCTATAAAGCTGGTATAGCTGATCAATCTCCCCCTTTTCTGTGTAGAGAAAGTCCAAAAGGAGATTGATCAGGTGATCGGCTCACACCGGCTGCCAGCCCTTGATGACCGCACCAAAATGCCATACACTGATGCAGTCATCCACGAGATTCAGAGATTTTCAGATCTTGTCCCTATTGGAGTGCCACACAGAGTCACCAAGGACACCACGCTCCGAGGGTACCTGCTCCCCAAGGTGAGACCAGCCGCGATTCCTCATCGCTGCGCCTTTATCAAATGCCACGCTCCTAATCACCAACCATTCCCTTTTACTGAGGGACTGACTGTTTTCCGTATGGGAATCAGGGTGAAATAACATCTTTGTATCTTGTAACATCTCCTAGAACACTGAGGTGTACCCCATCCTGAGTTCAGCTCTCCATGACCCACGGTACTTTGAACAACCAGACACCTTCAATCCCGAGCACTTCCTGGATGCCAATGGGGCACTGAAGAAAAATGAAGCTTTTATGCCCTTCTCCACAGGTGAGGCAGACCTGTGATTCCTATCCCAGACACTAGAGGGCAGACCCACCCTCCGTAACACAAACAACAATAGGTCCATGTATACTGAGTCTCTCCCAGTTGCCCTGTTGAATGATCCCATCCACCCTGGCTATAGCACCATGAGAGGAGTCTTGTACCAAAGGAGCATCCAGGTCATGAGGACTTTTGGGAAGTGTTTAAAGGCAATGCTAAGAATATTAACACAGGGACAGGAGGGGGAAAAGGGGTACGTGGCAGGCCCATGCCAAGGATTCACCCTGGTAAATCACATCCTGTGACAAATGTGATATAATGGAGGTTCATTTTGGGAAAAAGGGGGAGTGAGAACTTAGAGAAGGGGGACAGAGGGGGAAAGAAAGGACAGAGAGAGAAGCTGGCCTGAACACCTGTGTGTGTGTTGGGGGGACGGGGGAGAAAGTGAGTGAAAGGGGGGATAGAGTAGAGGGAGAGGGGGAGGGGATCTGGAATTGCAAGCAGTCCTTTCTCTGTGCTCTCCCTGCTGCATCTGGCTTGCACCAATCAGGCAGTGGTGGCAGATGATGATGCAGGCTGTTGCTAGGTCCCTGGGAGAAGTCTAGAAGAATTGTAAGCCAACACTTCTCCCTTCTTGTTTCAATAAAAATGAGGGACTAGGAAGGGATAGTGGTGGAGCAGCAGTGTGCTGGTCCTGTCTTTTAAACTATGTTCTGCTAACTTTGAGGTGATGGTCTGCTTTAGGGAACCTAAGGAAATTGGGGTGCTGGACAAGTCTCAGGAAAGTTGGATGTTTCCCTGCTTTCCAGGATCTGTGGGATCTTCTGTGGCCAGGGAAGTGCAGGCCCAGTAGAAGAGTCTGTGAGGGTAGACAGGAGCACCTGTGGGTCCCTTCTCTGGAACTGTTCTGGATGCAGATTTTGAGTAAACATGTGAATTTGGCAGGATGCTGAAACACATATACATATTAGATGGAAAAACAAAGTTAAGTATGCTAGGGAGAAAAATTTTTTCTTAGGCATATCTTTAAAATTCCTAGGCCCATAGCCCTGATAGTTTGGGGACGGGAGTCCCAGAACCTGGGAAGGGGGGAATCCCTCCCTCTGGAATAGGCAACAGGTAGGAAAGTTATGCTGTTGATTGGCAGTGGTGCTTATGGAGAAGGAATCCATCTGACCCATGAGAGGCGAATCTGAGTATGTTTTCTGAAGCTTACAAGAATCTTTTTAAGTTTACAAAATAGATACATTATAGAAATGGTAATTGTAGTCTGTTTTGAAATTCACATTGTAGAAAAAGGTAGTAAATACCATATTGTGTTATAGTGGAGGCTTGGTAAACAGTGTTTGTGAAAAGCATGAGCCTTCTTTAAGGTGAGTTCAGGGCAGACAGAAATCTTCCATGGAGCAGAGGGACAGAGGGTCTTTCCCCTTCTATTCAGAAGAATGAATGTGTACATTTAGGACAGTGAGAAACATCTTTAAGTCTATAGTTAAAAGACAACCGAAAGAAGCTTAGCATCTTGAACTTGTGAGAGTGGTAGTGGATCATATAGTGGTAAGTTTTACTAGAGTTAGGCTAATTATTTATTAGAACTCCATTGAGTAATGTTACGACTCTGAACTTTTGAAGTCCTAATATAATAGTAGCATAGTGAAGGGAAGAAATCTGAAGATATTTTGCTCCTTTCTTTTTTTTTATAAATATTTTTATTTTCTATATTCTTTGTTTACATTCCAAATGATTTCCCCTTTCCCAGATCCCCCTCCCCATATGTCCCATAAACCTTCTTCTCTCCATCCATTCTCCAATCACCTCCTTCCTTTCATGTATGTTAAATTACTTTCCTATCACCATCCAAGTTTTCACACCCTTCAATCTTCACTACTTGCATTTACCAAGATCAAAACATTTTCTTAGGTGCTAAAAACAATTTTTTTAGGTACTCATAAGTTAAGGTTTCATATCCTAACACCTTGCAGAAAGTTTTCTTTTTTTTTCCTTTGCAATTATTTACCATGAGATTGGTTGATCATTAGGAACAGTCACTGCAAAGTGAGTTCCTTTAGATAGGGGAATACCAAAAATCTACATCTGAAACCTTTTAACATGAAGCTGTGAGCAAGCCAAACCTGTTTGCCTTTCTAATAATACATCTGGTAGATTAATTAGCTAATGAAGTTTTGATGTTGTAAAACCTCTGAAATAATATTAAAATGCACTACCATTTAAAGAGTAAAAACATAGAGGAATATTGTAAGCCATTTGTCAATACAGTAGAGAAAACATTCAAACATCATATTGCAATTCAAACATACAATTTGAGACCTGCTTCCCTGGTCTGCTGAAGGCACATGTGGCTGCTATATTCAAGATGGCAGTGAAACCATGGCTTCCCATAACAGAGATGACTGCCAGGCATGTGACTGCCCTTAGATGGTGGTCAAGCCATGGCTCCACCTGCTCCAGCCCTTAGTAAAGATGGCAGCTAGTCTTGTGTTGGTTATATTCCAGATTGGAATCATGTCATGTGATTGAGGATTATCTTAACATAGTCTTTCAACGACTAATCCCAAAGTATGAGTTTTAACCACATCTAATAAGTCAATAATCCTGTGGGAGCAAGGCAGACACAATGTAGGCCAGAGGCCGTTGGTTTGGGGAGGAGAGAGCTGTTTTGGGGGCTCTGGAGAGGCAGAGCCAGCTTTGATCCAACAGGTTTTGGCCAAAGGAAAAAATGCAGTCTTGGCCTATGTGTCTGGCTGAGAACAGACTGAGATGACCTCTGAGAGGGTGGAGGACCCCTGTGGGTATCCCCCAACCCTAGCACATCAAGTCTCTGCAGGCTTAGGCTCATGCTCTCTCACTGAGGCCAGACAAGGTGGCCCAGCTAGAAGACCATATCCCACAGAAATAATACCTTTAGGGATAGCACCTGCTCCAGTTGTTCAGTGCTGTATGAAGACTGAGCTGCACATATATGTGTGGTATAGTTTAGCCTATGCATGCTCTGTGGTTGGTGGTTCAGTCTCTGAGAGGCCCCAAGGGTCCAGGTTAGTTGACTCTGTTGGTCTTCTTGTGGCATTCTTATCCCCATTGGAGCCCTCAACTCTTCAGTAAGAGTTCCTGAATTCTGTCCAGTGTTTGTGTGTGAACATCTGCATCTATTTTAGTCAGCTGCTGGGTGGAGCCTCTCAGAGGACAGCTGTGCTAGGCTGCTGTTTGCAAGCATAACTGATTATTATTAATAGTGTTGGGGATTGATGTTTGCCCATGGGATGGTGAGGCTGGTTATTGCTTGACTGTTTCCTCAGTCTAGGCTCTATCTTTGTCCCTACAGTTCTTTTAGACAGGACAAATTTTTGATCAAAAGTCTGTGATTGGGTTGGTGTCCTTATCCATCCACTGGAGTCCTGCCTGGCTATAGGAGGTGGGTTCTTCATATTCCATATCCCCATAACTATGAGTCTCAGCTTGAGTCACCCCCAGAGCCTCAGAGAGCCTTCCCCATCCCATGTCTCTGGGATTTCCTAGAGGTTATCTCTCCTGCTGCAAATTTCTATTCATTCTCTGGCCCTTTCTCCTGTCTCACTTCACCCATTATCCTGACCCTCCTATTACTCTTCTCATGCATTCTCCCACCCAGTTCCCTCCTCTATCTGCCTCCTATGACTATTTTATTCCCCCTTCAAGTGAGGTTCAAGCATCCTTGCTTGGGCCTTCCTTCTTGTTTAGCTTCTTTGGTTATTTGGGGTGTATGATGGTATCCTCCTGTACTTTTTGACTAATATTCACTAATTAGTGAGTACATGCTGCACATGTGCTTTTGGCTCTGGGTTACCTTACTCAGATGATGTTTTTTTTGTTTTGTTTTGTTTTTTTTTTTAGTTCCATTCGCTTACAAAATTCTCTTAACACTCCTTCTTGAATTTCAGGTTGATGGTCAAAATCCTTGTTGTTTAGTGCAGTGGGCTTGGATGTCGAAGTGGGTTTAGGGATGTGACAGTCCAAATGCTATTCACTGTATGGTGGCTTACATGATCACTTTCTGTGCCCACAGGAAAGCGCATTTGTCTTGGTGAAGGCATTGCCCGCAACGAGTTGTTCATTTTCTTCACCTCAATCCTCCAGAATTTCTCTGTGACAAGCCACGTGGCTCCCAAGGACATTGACCTCACTCCCAAGGAGAGTGGTATTGGAAGAGTACCCCCAACATACCAGATCTGCTTCTTGGCCCGCTGATTTGGCTGAAGCAGCCAGGTGTCCCACTTCTGTTGAGAATTGCTCTATCTCTGTGTCTCTGAGGGAGCTGCTGGAAACCAGGCCACAGGTTGCTGCTTGCATCTTTTTTCCTGTTGCTGTTCTCCTCAGCTGGATGGTGTGGTCTTCCTCCTCGTGAATGGAACTGAAGAAATCAATCAACTGTCTTTCTGGTCATGTGAACAGAGACTTCTGGAGTCCACTTCTCACACTGAGTCACTTCCATCTTCCTCCCAACAGCCCCAGCCCCCAGGCCCCAGAATGTCATCAGCTCTCCACACTGTGTTTTGTGCTAATGGACTCTGTACAAGGTCCGAATTCTGTGTCTACAGACTTGCCTAGTATGTAGGGTTCAGGTAAATAGAATTACATAATGTTTGATCTTTGGTGTCTCATACCTTTACTTCACATAATATTATCTAGGTTTCTGTGTTCTACAGGCCACTGTCATACAGCTTCATGGGTCCATGAGCACGGGAACTTTCTGTCTTCTGATCTCTTGAATTCATTCATAGAGACTTGAAGTTCTTGTCATGTAGGTCTTTCACTTGCTTGCTTGTAGTTGCATCAAGAGATTTTATATTACTTGTGGCTATTGTGAAGGGTGTTCTTTCCCTAATTTCTTTCTCAGCCCATTTATTATATGTATAAATGTTGGCAACTGATTTTTTAAATTCAATTTGTATCTAGCTGCTTTACTAAAAGGTGGTTACCAGCTGTCAAAGTTCTCTAGAATGTTTGGGATCACTTATGTATACTATTGCATATCTGCAAATAGCAACACTTTAATTTTTTCCTTTCCATTTTGTATGCTCTTGATCTCCTTCAGTTGTCTTGATCTGGCTAGAACTTCAAATACTGTATTGAATACACACACACACACACACACATATAAACACACAGGGGGAGAGAAAGAGATAGGGAGAGAAAGAGAGAGAGAGAGAGAGAGAGAGAGAGAGAGAGAGAGAGAGAGAGAGAGAGAGAGAGAACAGACTTGTCCCTGACTTTTGTGAAAATGCTCTAAATTTCTGTCCATTTAACTTGATGTTGGCTATTGGCCTACTGTACATTGCTTTTATTATTTTTAGGTATTTCCGTTGTATTCCTGATCTCTCTGAGACTTTCAACATGAAGGGGTGTTAGATTATGTCAAAAGCTTTTTCAGCATCTGATGAGATGAACTTGTGATTTTTTTCTTTCAGTTTTTTATATGGTGGATTATGGGTTAGATGTTCATATATTCAATCATCCTTTCAATTCTATGATGAAGTCTACTTGATCATGCTGGTTGATGTCTTTGGTGTGTTTGTGGATTCAGTTTGCAAGTATTTTATTGAATATTTCCCCATCAATGTTCATAAGAGAAATTGGTCTGAAATTCTCTTTGTTGAGTATTTGTGTGGTTTAGGTAGCAACATGACCATGGCCTCATAGAATGAGTTTGGCAGTGCTCCTTCTGTTTCTATTTTGTGGAAGAGTTTGAGGAGTACTGGTAATAGCTCTTCTTTGAAAGTCTGGTAGAACTGTGTGCTAAAACCATTTGGCCCTGGACATTTTATTTTGATGGGCGATTTTTAATGACTGCTTTTATTTCCTTAGGGGTTATAGGACTATTGAGATAGAGTACCTGATCTTGATTCAGTTTTGATAACTGGCATCTGTCTAGAAAATCATCTATTTCACTTAGATTTTCCAATTTTGTGGAGTACAGGAGTTTGAAGTAAGAACTAAGGTTTCTTTGAATTTCTCCAATATGTGTTGTAATATCTTCCTTTTTGTCTCTGATTTTGTTAATTTGGGTACTTTCTCTCTGCCTTTTAGTTAATTTGGCCAAGGGTTTGTTCATCTTCTTGATTTTCTCAAAGAATGAGCTCTTGGTTTTGTTGATTCTTTGTATTGTTCTCTTTGTTTCTAATTGAGTGATTTCAGCCCTGATTTTCATTATTTCTTCCCATCTATTCTTCTTGGGTGTGTTTAATTTTTACCTAGAAATTTCAGATGTAATTTTAAATTCTTGGTATGAGAACTCCCTAATTTATTTATGAAGGCACTCCTATACTTCTTTAACGGATTTTTGTGTTTCCTCCTTAATGACTTCTGTTTACCTGTGTTCTGTATTTATTTAAGGGAGTTATTTACGTCCTTCTTAAAGTCCTCTGTTAGCACTGTCAGATGCAGTTTTAAATCCAACTCTTGCTTTTCTGGTGTGTTGGGGTATGGTGGACTCTCTGTGGTGGGAGAATTGGGTTCTGATGCTGCCAAATAGCCTTGGTTTATGTTGGTAGCGTTCTTGCACTTGCCTTAAGCCATCTGATCATCTCTGGTGTTAGTTGGTATTGCTGTCTTTGGCTGGAGCTTGTCCTTCTTGTGGGCCTGTAAGCCTGTGTCAGCACTCCTGGGTGCCCAGCTCTCTTCTGGCAGGATCTGTGTGTAGAGGGCTGTGAATCCAACACAGTTCCTAGGTGCAGATGGCGACTGGAAAGATCCTGTCCCAGCTGCTCTACTTTTCCTATGCTCTGTGTGCTCCTAGCCATTCCCCTCCTGACAGTTATTGGAGAGAAAGTGGAGATTTCACCTCCGGGCCCAAAAGTGAAAGAACTCCTGGGAGCCCAGCTTTCTCCTGGTGCACAGAGGGCTGTGGAACTGCCCCTATGAAGTCACTCAGTGCTATGAACTTTCCTCTTAGCTCTGCTTTCATTGTGTCCCATAAGTTTGGGTAGGTTGTGCCTACATTTTGTTGAATTCTACTAGTTTTTTTATTGGATATTTTATTTATTTACATTTCAAATGTTATCTCCTTTCCTGGGTTCTCCCTGGAAACCTCCTATCCCATACCCCCTCTCCCTGCTTCTATTAGGGTCTTTCCTGACCCACTCTTCCATTCCTGCCTCACTACCCTCACATTCCCCTACACTGGGGCATCAAGCCTTCACAGGACCAAGGGTCTCTTCTCCCATTGATGCCTGAGAGGGCTATCCTCTGTTACATATGAGGCTAGAGCCTAGCCAGAACAAATAGACAACAAAAGGAGGTCAAAAGGATACAGATTGGAAAGGAAGAAGTCAAAATATCACTATTTGCAGATGATATGATACTATACTTCAGTGACCCCAAAAATTCTACCAGAGAACTCCTAACCCTGATAAATAACTTCATCAAAATGCCTGGATATAAAATTAACTCAAGCAAATCAGTAGCCTTTCTATACTCAAAGGAGAAAGAAATTAGGGAAACAACACCCTTCATAATAGTCACAGATAATATAAAATACCTTGGTATGACTTCTAGGTCTTTGAAAAAATTATTATTATTATTTGAGTTATTCACTTTCCATCCTACTCATCTAGAAAGCCTTTATTTCTTTTTTTTAATATCTTCTGTGACCCATAGATCATTGAGTAGATTGAGTGGTTTATTTTCCATGAGTTTGTAGGCTTTCTGTTGTTTTTGTTGCTGTTAAAGTCCAGCTTTAATCCATGGTGGTCTGATGAGATACTAGGCATTATTTGAATTTTGTTATATGGATTGAAGCTTTGTAACTCACTATATGGTAAGTTTTGGAGAAATGTTCTGTGATGTGCTGCGAAGAAGAGATAATTCTTTTGTGGTTGGGAAAAATGCTCTGTAGATATCTGTTAGGTGCATTTGATTCATAATGTCAGTTAATTTCATTATTTTTGTTAATATTTTCTGGATGACCTGTCAATTTGTAAGTGTTGGGTATTGAAGCCCCCTACTACTAATGAGTGGGTTTAGCAATGTTTCTTTTACAAATTTAGGTGCCCTTGCATTTGGGCCATAGATGTTCAGAACTGAGATATCATCTTGGTGGACTTTTCCTTTGATGAGAATGAAGTGTTCTTCCACATATATTTTGTATATTTTTTGTTGAACATGTATTTAATTAGATGTTATTTAATCTAATTAAATGGCTTCTGCAGCATGCCTCTTGGTTACTTTTTTTGTTGGAAAATTTTTCTTAGCACTTTCCTCTGAGGTAATGTTTATCTTTATTGCTGAGTGTTTCTTGCATGCAGTGGGATGATAGATCCTGTTTTCACATCAATTTTGTTAACCTATATATTTTTAGTGTTGAATTGAATACACTGATGTTAAGAGATAGTAGTGACCAGTGATTGTTAGCTCCCATTATTTTGATGTTGGTGGTTTAATGTGTGTGTGTGTGTGTGTGTGTGTGTGTGTGTGTGTGTGTGTATGTGTGTGTGCTTCCCCTCCTGTTTTTGCTGATACAGAATTATTTATTTCCTGGGTTTTCTTGGGTGTAATTATCCTCCTTGGGTTGGAGTTTTCATTGTAGTATTTTCTGTAGCACTGGATTTGTGGATAGATATTGTTTAAATTTGGTTGTGCATTGAAATGTCTTGTTTTCTCCATCTGTTTCAGTTGAGAGTTTTCCTGAGTATCATAGTCTTTCTGGGCATTTGTCTTTTTTTTTTTGACACAGCTAGACATCTGTACAGGTCCTTCTAGATTTTAGAGTTCCTGTTGAGAAGTTGAGTCTTGTTTTACCTTTCCCCTCTTATAACTTTTAATATTTTTCTTTGATTTCTAGATTTTATGTTTTGATTACTATGTGGTAGGAGAATTTTCTTTTCTGTTCCAAGCTAATTGGCTTCTTTGAGCTTCTTGTATGGCTATAGGCATCTTGTTCTTTAGGTTGCAAAAGTTTTTCTTCTATGATTTTGTTGAAAATATTTTTCTGGTCATTAGAGCTGGGACTCTTCACCTTCTTCTGTTCCTATTATTTTTAGGTTAGATCTTTTTATAGTATCCCAGATTTCCTGGATGTTTTGTGTCAGGAATTTTATTAGATTTATGATTTTCTTTGACTGATGTATCAATTTCTTCTACTGTATCTTCTACATCTGAGATTCTCTCTTCTATCTCTTTTGTTCTGCTGGTGATGCCTCTGTCTCTTCTTCCTATTTTCTTCCCTAGGGTTTCCATTTCTAGGGTTGCCTCAGGTTTTGTTTTCTTGTCAGCTTTTATTTCCCTTTTCAGGTCTTAAACACATTTTAAATTTTCCTTTACCTGTTTATGTGTATTTTTCTGTATTTCATTAAAGGATTTATTTGTTTCTTCTTTAAATGGGTCTTCCTGCTCGATTGTATTTCCCTGTATTTTTAAGAGATTTATTCATTTTTCTTTAAGGGTCACTATTATCTTTATAAGATTTATGGTCATTTCCCATGCTTTCATTGTGTTAGCATATCCAGGCCTTGCTGTAGTAGGATAGTTGTGCTTTGAAGGCGTCATATTGGCCTTGCTTTTATTGTTTGTGTTTTTACTGTAGCTCTTAGCCATTTGGTTGTCAGTGGATGTACCTGGCATAGCAGTTATTGGGAGGGGGATAACCTCAATTTTTCTGGTATAATAGTCCTCTGGTAGGTAGCCTTGGGGCAGGGAAAATGGAACTTAGGTGTCAGTGCAAGTCTCCTAGCAGTGGGATATGTCCCTGGAAACTTACCGAGTAGAGGATTGGGGTGAGGTTGGGAGGAGTTTGAATAGTGGAGATCCAGGTGGCTGCTCTGTAAAGATGGACATGCTCTAGAGGACTCAGAAGGCAGGAAAAGGGATACAGGGAAGAAATTTGACCTGTATCCTTCTGGATCAGCATGTCTAATTATGGTGGTTTGAATAAGCATGGTTCAGGGAGTGGCACTATTAGGATGTGTGGCCTTGTTGGAGTAGGTGTGGCCTTGTTGGAATAGGTGAGGTCTTGCTGGGATAAGTGTGGCCTTGTTGGAAGTGTGTCACTGTGTAGGTGGGCTCTGAGACCCTCCTCCTAGCTGCCTGGAAGCCGGACTTTTGTTGCCTTAGGTACAAGTTATAGTACTCTCAGGTCCTTCAGCATATTCCTCGCCTGGATGCTGCCATGCTTCCTGCCATGATGATAATGGATTGAATCTTAGAACCTGTAAGCCAGCCCCAATTAGATGTTGTTCTTTATAAGTGTTGTCTTCATCATGGCGACTCTTCTCAGCCATGATGAAGTCTTAGGAAACCCTAAGACACTGATGAAGGTGGGTGGTGAGGTGTCTGGACAGTGGAGGTCTAGGGGGACGGTTGACTGCTCCAGTAAGCTGGTTGTGCCCCAGAGGTCTTTAAAGATGTGTGTTCTTTCTGAATCTGCTGAGTTCTGCTGCTTTCTGAGGCTGGACTATGGCTCCCTTGTTCTATTACATCATATGAGCTTTCTGTTTTCCAAGTCTTTCACTGGTTATGTTTGGCTGTCCTGGAACTTGGTCTGTAGACTGACCTTAAACTCAGAGACTAGCCTGCCTTTGTCTCCCGAGTGCTGGGACCTGGCTCCTGCCTTTACTGGAGACCACGATGTAAACAAATTCACAGTGCCATAGTCCACACTCCAAGAGGTGTGCAGGAGGACAGGGTGAGGAGGACAAAGGTGGTAGGAAAGGAAGTGATGGTCACAGGTTGCAAAGGGTTTTGAGTCAATATTTGACTGGAGTCTCTAGAGTAGATTAGAATTTCTCTCCTTCCAACTGTGGTGTGTTGCTAGAGAAGCTTCTGGAATTCTCATGAAAACAAACATGGGAAGCAGGTAGTGTATATAGAATCTGGTGGACATACTGTGGAGAGCAGTGATTAGGGAAATGCAAATCAAAACAACCCTGAGATTTCATCTGACACCAGTCAGAATGGCTAAGATTAAAAATTCAGGAGACAGCAGGTGTTGGAGAGGGTGTGGAGAAAGAGGAACACTCCTCCACTGCTGGTGGGGTTGCAAATTGGTACAACCACTCTGGAAATCAGTCTGGCGGTTCCTCCGAAAACTGGGCACCTCACTTCCAGAAGATCCTGCTATACCACTCCTGGGCATATACCCAGAGGATTCCCCACCATGTAATAAGGATACATGCTCTACTATGTTCATAGCAGCCCTATTTATAATTGCCAGATGCTGGAAAGAACCCAGGTATCCCTCAACAGAAGAATGGATGCAAAAAATGTGGTATATCTACACAATGGAGTACTATTCAGCCATTAGAAACAATGAATTCATGAAATTCTTAGGCAAATGGATGGAGCAAGAGAACATCATACTAAGTGAGGTAACCCAGACTCAAAAGGTGAATCATGGTATGCACTCACTAATAAGTGGATATTAACCTAGAAAACTGGAATACCCAAAACATAATCCACACATCAAATGAGGTACAAGAAGAAAGGAGGAGTGGCCCCTGGTTCTCAGAAAGACTCAGTGAAGCAGTATTCAGCAAAACCAGAACAGGGAAGTGGGAAGGGGTGGGTGGGAGGACAGGGGAAGAGAAGGGGGCTTACAGAACTTTCGGGGAGTGGGGGGGCTAGAAAAGGGGAAATCATTTGAAATGTAAATAAATTATATCGAATAAAAAAATTTTAAAAAAAAATTACAAAGTTTCTGTAAGGCAAAGGACACCATCAAGAGGACAAATCGGCAACAAATTGGGAAAAGATCTTCACCAATCCTACATCAGATAGAGGGCTAATATCCAATATATATAAAGAACTCAAGAAGTTAGACTCCAGAAAACCAAACAACCCTATTAAAAAATGGGGTACAGAGTTAAACAAAGAATTCTCACCTGAAAAACTTCAGATGGCAGAGAAGCATCTTAAAAAATGCTCAACTTCATTAGTCATTAGGGAAATGCAAATCAAAACAACCCTGAGATTTCACCTTACACCAGTCAGAATGGCTAAGATTAAAAATTCAGGAGACAGCAGGTGTTGGAGAGGGTGTGGAGAAAGAGGAACACTCCTCCACTGCTGGTGGGGTTGCAAATTGGTACAACCACTCTGGAAATCAGTCTGGCGGTTCCTCCGAAAACTGAGCACCTCACTTCCAGAAGATCCTGCTATACTACTCCTGGGCATATACCCAGAGGATTCCCCACCATGTAATAAGGATACATGCTCTACTATGTTCATAGCAGCCCTATTTATAATTGCCAGATGCTGGAAAGAACCCAGGTATCCCTCAACAGAAGAGTGGATGCAAAAAATGTGGTATATCTACACAATGGAGTACTATTCAGCCATTAGAAACAATGAATTCATGAAATTCTTAGGCAAATGGATGGAGCTAGAGTACATCATACTAAGTGAGGTAACCCAGACTCAAAAGGTGAATCATGGTATGCACTCACTAATAAGTGGATATTAACCTAGAAAACTGGAATACCCAAAACATAATCCACACATCAAATGAGGTACAAGAAGAAAGGAGGAGTGGCCCCTTGTTCTGGAAAGACTCAGTGAAGCAGTATTCGGCAAAAACAGACCGGGGAAGTGGGAAGGGGTGGGTGGGAGGACAGGGGGAGAGAAGGGGGCTTACGGGACTTTCGGGGAGTGGGGGCTAGAAAAGGGGAAATCATTTGGAATGTAAATAAAAAATATATCGAATAAAAAAAAAGTCATATCTGACCAAATATTCCTTGTCTGTTTATTCTCACAAGTTCATTTTAAGTGTAAAGCAATGGATTTACACTTAATTTTCTGAATTATCAAGAGACAAATCATCTGTCTTGTGTCTTATTATTTTGAAGTCTTGTATAGATAAACTAGTCGATCATTTATTTTCTGTCCTTTCACAATCAGTAAGTACCCATTTGCAGTTTATGGCCTTTTATTGCCGACTTCATTAGTGACTTCATTCCTAACACAAAACTGTAAATTTGTTCCAGGCCATATATAATGAATCTCAGGGATTAATCTCTCTATTTGTCTCTACTTCTTCAATTATATGCCATAAGTCCCCATCTCTCCTCACCTTATGTCAATCTTTCTTCAGAAGATTGAATCTCAGACATCAAACATGCTAGTAAAGTGCCCTAACACAAAGACAAACCCAGGATGTTTCACCTGTGTCTGGTGGAAGAAAAGCAACTACTCTACCACAGTGTACATCACTAGCCTTTTTAGTAGTTTTGATTTTGAGATGGGTCTTGGTAATCTACCCAGGCAAGGGTCTCTGCCTAATCTCAGCCTCTTGAATGCTGAGATGAGAAATGCAAGCTTCCATGCACATCTTTGGAGGCTCTTTCTTAGCAAGACTTCACATCTCTTTAATAGAAGGAGAGATGGTGTGAAGAAAAGGAGGCAGCATCCTTCTTGAGATATTCAGCCAGTGCCTGACTTATTGAGCACATTACCTCATCAGGATTATATTCTGGTTACCAAGGAGAAATGGAAGGAAGACATGGTGATTTTCTGACTCACAACCTGTATTTTCTTGACCTTGGCACAGTACTGCCCTGGACTTAACTAATACCAGGTTCTTGCTCCTGCCAAGCTGGGTGAACTGACTTTGAACATGGGTTATCA
Organism: Apodemus sylvaticus; assembly: GCF_947179515.1. Lineage (NCBI taxonomy): Eukaryota > Metazoa > Chordata > Mammalia > Rodentia > Muridae > Apodemus > Apodemus sylvaticus. Next base: position 188,483,671 of record NC_067472.1, read on the forward strand.
TTTCAGCCCAGGATTGGTGAAGCCATGTGGTGGGAGCCATGAGGTGCATTCCCTGCAGTAACAGACATAATATTCACACTTTGGGGAGCTCTGTTGTCTTCCCCAACTGGTATACAGAGGAAGCATAGAGGAGTTGAGAAAAATTAACTCAAGTCACACAGTGGATTAGAACTATATTGTGCAATATGATAGGTCCTTCCAAACATGCTATTAAGCACATGAAACATGACAGACATGTTGGCATAATCTGTAATTCCAGCACTAGGAGCCTGGAAATAACAGCCTCTAAAATGTCTGCTAACCATATTTATCTAGTATCTGGTAATTTGCTTAAATAGAAAACAGACTAAGACATTTAATACTTCCCATTTAGAAGAATTACAGGGGAACAGGCATAGTCAGAAAGAGAGATTGCATGAGGGAAAGCCAGAGAGCTTAGTGTGCCCTAAGATAGCCAGGAAGAAGTAATCGCCAGTCACAGTGATCAGAGACCTAGAGGCTCCAACTGCTCCTCTGTCATATTGACTCCTCTCTCCACCTGACTGCTGAGCCTCACCATACCTATATCTCTTGTCTGCCCTCACTTCTGCTTTTTCTCCTGTCTTTGGCAGGGTTTCCATTGCTGTGAAGAGACACCATGACCAAAGCAACTCTTATGAAGAAAACATTGAATTGTGTAAGGCTTACAGTTTCAGAGGTTTAGTCTATTATCATCATGGTGGGAAAGCATGCCAGCGTCCAGGCAGACACGGTGCTGGAGAAGTCACTGAGATGTCTAAAAATTGACGTGATGGTAATAAGAGACTGCCTTCCATGTTGGGCAGGACTTGTGCATATCTCACCTCAAAGTCCTGCCTCCACAGTGACACAGTTATTTTAACAAGACCACTCGTCACATAAGGTCAGACCTCCTCCTAATAATGCCACTCCTTATGGAGCACTCAAACAAGTGAATATATGGAGAACATACCTATTCAATCTATCACAGCTTCCGTCTGTGCCTGTCACTGCCTAGAGAGCAAAATGAAGACTCTGGAGAAATCACATCTTTACTAGGGCTGGATTTGTACAAAGCCAGAGATCCACATTCTGTAACATGCAATTGTACTCCTGTTCTAGAAGTCATACATGAAAGTAAGAACAGAGTAGTTACATGCTGTAAGAATACACGTGTGAGCTACACATACAACTTTAATCTGAACATTCGGGTGGCAAGAACAGGAGGGTCTCAGAATTCAAGGCCAGCCTGAGTGAGTTGCATTACAGCTGTAAGTACACAGAGAGGCTCTATCTTGAAAAACCAACAAACAATTCCACACAGAGACACTTGCACAGGCACGCACACACACACACAAACAAACATATACACACACACACACACAACTACAGGAACTCAGAAGCACACACATGAACATTCACATAAGAAATGTCCTTCACATATGCATCACCCTTGCGTCCATGCCTGAGTAAATAAAAAGAGGAAACTGACTGGATCAGTGCACACACAGCCCCAGAAATTAACAGACATTTTCTCCAATGTCCCCTTGTCCTGTAGAATGATTCCATGGTGTACTTGCCAACATCTAGGATGAAGGTAATAAAATAAAAGATAGAGAACAGGTAATTAGCTGCCCAAGCAGGAACTGTGGGTGCATACACTCCTGGACACTGAGATACAGGAAGTGGCAACAGCCTGAATTGCATAAGTGAGTGGAGAGACAGGTTGGGGTTCAGCATTAAAGGTTCTGCTGGAGTTTGCAGTAATGTAGACGGTGGTTAGACCAGGACCATGGGGACAAATGTTCATCTTTGCACTCCTCATAGGCTTCATGCTAATTGTGGTGAGGAGTCATCCAAAGGCCTGTAGCCATCTTCTACCAGGACCCCGGCCCCTGACCCTCTAGGGGAACTTCTTGCAGATGGACAGATGAGACATCCTCAAGTCTATCATGCAGGTGAGACCTCTATGGGACCTCGGTGTGGGTTTCCACTGCTTTTGTCTTTGGAGGTCACTCAGTGGGAAGAACAAGGAACTCATTCCAGGATTACAGGCAGTATGCTCAGGTGGGAAGGTTGCTGAGTGGAAGGTGACATGCTGACTCATGGTGGATGGTACTCAGATGGACAGGCACGCCTTGCTAAGGTGGAATTGTGTAGAGCACTATTCTTTGAGTGTGACAGCTATAGAGGTATTGAGGTGTAAGCATGTAGAACTTTAAGGATTGTGACTTTTAAATTCCAGAAGAGGAAAAACATATCATAGGCAACAACATTAGGTTCTGCTTCTGCCAAGAAAAGAGATTAGCCTGAGGTGTGCCAGAATAAAGCGGGGGAGAGGCAGGGCCGGAGGTGAGGTGGGTAGGTAGGTGGGTAGAGCTAATCAGTTCTAAACTATGTCCTACCCACACATCTGATCCTCTTACCATCTTTACTAGTCTTTGCAAGTGGGATTCCATATTTAATTAACACTTGTTTATAATAATCAATTAATATCCATGGCCCTAGTTCCCATTAGGAGAGTAATATAGTGGCAACAATTCCAACTTCCTTCTATCCTTTGCTTTGTAATAGATCATATGTCTGGATCAATGGTGTATTCACTTTTTTTTTTTTGTCTTTTTTTTTATTTGATATAATTTATTTACATTTCAAATGATTTCCCCTTTTCTAGCCCCCCCCCCACTCCCCGAAAGTCCCGTAAGCCCCCTTCTCTTCCCCTGTCCTCCCTCCCACCCCTTCCCAGTTCCCCGTTCTGGTTTTGCCAAATACTGTTTCACTGAGTCTTTCCAGAACCAGGGACCACTCCTGCTTTCTTCTTGTATCTCATTTGATGTGTGGATTATGTTTTGGGTATTCCAGTTTTCTAGGTTAATAACCACTTATTAGTGAGTGCATACCATGATTCACCTTTTGAGTCTGGGTTACCTCACTTAGTATGATGTTCTCTAGCTCCATCCATTTGCCTAAGAATTTCATGAATTCATTGTTTCTAATGGCTGAATAGTACTCCATTGTGTAGATATACCACATTTTTTGTATCCACTCTTCTGTTGAGGGATACCTGGGTTCTTTCCAGCATCTGGCAATTATAAATAGGGCTGCTATGAACATAGTAGAGCATGTATCCTTATTACATGGTGGGGAATCCTCTGGGTATATGCCCAGGAGTGGTATAGCAGGATCTTCTGGAAGTGAGGTGCCCAGTTTTCGGAGGAACCGCCAGACTGCTTTCCAGAGTGGTTGTACCAATTTGCAACCCCACCAGCAGTGGAGGAGTGTTCCTCTTTCTCCGCACCCTCTCCAACACCTGCTGTCTCCTGAATTTTTAATCTTAGCCATTCTGACTGGTGTAAGATGAAATCTTAGGGTTGTTTTGATTTGCATTTCCCTAATGACTAATGAAGTGGAGCATTTTTTAAGATGCTTCTCCGCCATCCGAAGTTCTTCAGGTGAGAATTCTTTGTTTAACTCTGTACCCCATTTTTTAATAGGGTTGTTCGGTTTTCTGGAGTCTAACTTCTTGAGTTCTTTATATATATTGGATATTAGCCCTCTATCTGATGTAGGATTGGTGAAGATCTTTTCCCAATTTGTTGGTTGCCGATCTGTCCTCTTGATGGTGTCCTTTGCCTTACAGAAACTCTGTAACCTTATGAGGTCCCATTTGTCAATTCTTGCTCTTAGAGCATACGCTATTGGTGTTCTGTTCAGAAACTTTCTCCCTGTACCGATGTCCTCAAGGGTCTTCCCCAGTTTCTTTTCTATTAGCTTCAGAGTGTCTGGCTTTATGTGGAGGTCCTTGATCCATTTGGATTTGAGCTTAGTACAAGGAGACAAGGATGGATCAATTCGCATTCTTCTGCATGCTGACCTCCAGTTGAACCAGCACCATTTGTTGAAAAGGCTATCTTTTTTCCATTGGATGTTTTCAGCCTCTTTGTCGAGGATCAAGTGGCCATAGGTGTGTGGGTTCATTTCTGGATCTTCAATCCTGTTCCATTGATCCTCCTGCCTGTCACTGTACCAATACCATGCAGTTTTTAACACTATTGCTCTGTAGTATTGCTTGAGGTCAGGGATACTGATTCCCCCAGATTTTCTTTTGTTGCTGAGAATAGTTTTAGCTATCCTGGGTTTTTTGTTGTTCCAGATGAATTTGATAATTGCTCTTTCTAACTCTGTGAAGAATTGAGTTGGGATTTTGATGGGTATTGCATTGAATCTGTATAGTGCTTTAGGCAAAATGGCCATTTTAACTATATTGATTCTACCGATCCATGAGCATGGGAGGTTTTCCCATTTTTTTGAGGTCTTCTTCCATTTCCTTCTTCAGAGTCTTGAAGTTCTTGCCATACAGATCTTTCGCATGTTTGGTAAGAGTCACCCCAAGATACTTTATACTGTTTGTGGCTATTGTGAAGGGGGTCATTTCCCTAATTTCTTTCTCAGCCTGCTTATCCTTTGAGTATAGGAAGGCCACTGATTTGCTTGAGTTGATTTTGTAACCTGCCACTTTGCTGAAGTTGTTTATCAGCTGTAGGAGCTCTCTAGTGGAGTTCTTTGGGTCACTTAGGTAGACGATCATGTCGTCTGCAAATAATGATAGTTTGACTTCCTCCTTTCCAATTTGTATCCCTTTGACCTCCTTATGTTGTCGAATTGCCCGAGCTAGTACCTCAAGTACAATATTGAAAAGATAAGGAGAAAGGGGGCAGCCTTGTCTGGTCCCTGATTTCAGTGGGATTGCTTCAAGTTTCTCTCCGTTTAGTTTGATGCTGGCTACCGGTTTGCTGTATATTGCTTTTACTATGTTTAGGTATGGGCCTTGAATTCCTGTTCTCTCCAAGACTTTAAGCATGAAAGGATGCTGAATTTTGTCAAATGCTTTTTCAGCATCCAATGAAATGACCATGTGGTTTTGTTCTTTGAGTTTGTTTATGTAGTGGATTGTATTGATGGATTTCCGTATATTGAACCAACCCTGCATTCCCGGGATAAAGCCTACTTGATCATGGTGGATGATCGTTTTGATGTGTTCTTGGATTCGGTTGGCAAGAATTTTGTTGAGTATTTTTGCATCGATGTTCATAAGGGAAATTGGTCTGAAGTTCTCTTTCTTTGTTGGATCTTTGTGTGGCTTTGGTATCAGCGTAATTGTGGCTTCGTAGAAGGAATTGGGTAGTGTTCCTTCTGTTTCTATTTTGTGGAATAGTTTGAAGAGTATTGGTGTTAACTCTTCTTTGAAGGTCTGGTAGAATTCTGCACTGAAACCATCTGGTCCTGTGCTTTTTTTGGTTGGAAGACTTTCTATGACTCCTTCTATTTCTTTAGGCTTTATGGGACTGTTTAGATGGTCTAGTTGGTCCTGATTTAATTTTGGTATTTGGTATCTGTCAAGGAAATTGTCCATTTCCTCCAGATTCTCCAGTTGTGTTGAGTACAGGCTCTTGTAGTAGGATCTGATGATTTTTTGGATTTCCTCAGTTTCCGTTGTTATGTCTCCCTTTTCATTTCTAAGTTTGTTAATTTGGATACTTTCTCTGTGCCCTTTGGTCAGTCTGGCTAAGGGTTTATCTATCTTGTTGATTTTCTCAAAGAACCAGCTCCTAGTTTTGTTGATTTTTTGTATGGTTCTCTTTGTTTCTACTTGATTGATTTCGGCCCTGAGTTTGATGATTTCCTGCCTTCTACTCCTCCTGGGTGAAATAGCTTCTTTTTGTTCTAGGGCTTTCAGGTGTGTCATTAAGTTGGTAATGTATGCTCTCTCCATTTTCTTTTTGGAGGCACTCAGGGCTATGAGTTTTCCTCTTAGCACTGCTTTCATTGTGTCCCATAGATTTGGGTATGTTGTGTTTTCATTTTCATTGTGTTCTAAAAAGTCTTTAATTTCTTTCTTTATTTCTTCCTTGACCAAGGTGTCATTGAGTAGAGTATTGTTCAATCTCCACGTGTTTGTGGGTTTTCTGTTGTTTCTGTTGCTATTGAAGACCACTTTTATTCCATAGTGATCAGATAGGAGGCATGGGATTAGTTCTATCTTTTTATATTTGTTGAGGTCTGTCTTGTGACCAATTATATGGTCGATTTTGGAGAAGGTACCATGAGGTGCTGAAAAAAAGGTATATTCTTTTGTTTTAGGATAGAATGTTCTATATATATCAGTTAAATCTAATTGGTCCAAAGCTTCAATTAGTTTCATTGTGTCCTTGTTTAGTTTCTGTTTTCCTGATCGGTCCATTGAGGAAAGTGCAGTGTTGAAGTCACCCACAATTATTGTGTTAGGTGCAATGTGTGCTTTGAGTTTTAATAAAGTTTCTTTTATGAAAGAGGGTGCCCTTGCATTTGGAGCATAGATGTTCAGGATTGAGAGTTCTTCTTGTTGTATTTTTCCTTTGACCAGCAAGAAGTGTCCCTCAGAGTCTCTTTTGATGACTTTGGGTTGAAAGTCAATTTTATCTGATATTAAAATGGCTACTCCAGCTTGTTTCCTGAGACCATTTGCTTGTAAAATTGTCTTCCAGCCTTTTACTCTAAGGTAGTGTTTGTCTTTGACCCTGAGGTGTGTTTCCTGTAAGCAGCAAAATGTAGGGTCCTGTTTACGTATCCAGTCAGTTAGTCTGTGTCTTTTTATTGGGGCATTGAGTCCATTGATGTTAAGAGATATTAAGGAATAGTGATTGTTACTTCCTATCATTTTTGACGTTATTTTTTAAATTTGATTGCTTAACTTATTTGGGTTTGATGAAAGGTTACTATCTTGCTTTTTTCAGGGTGGAGTTTCCCTCCTTGTATTGGTGTTGTCCTCCTATTATCCTTTTTAGGGCTGGGTTTGTGGATAGATATTGGGTGAACTTGGTTTTGTCGTGAAATATCTTAGTTTCTCCATCTATGGTGATTGAGAGTTTTGCTGGATATAGTAGTTTTGGTTGGCATTTGTGTTCTCTTAGAGTCTGCATGAGATCTGCCCAGGACCTTCTAGCCTTCATAGTCTCAGGTGAAAAGTCTGCTGTGATTCTGATAGGTCTTCCTTTATATGTTACTTGGCCTTTTTCTCTTACTGCCTTTAGTATTCTTTCTTTGTTTAGAACATTTGGTGTTTTGATTATTATGTGACGGGAAGTATTTCTGTTCTGGTCCAGTCTGTTTGGAGTTCTGTAGGCTTCTTGTATATTCATGGGCATCTCTCTCTTTAGGTTAGGGAAGTTTTCTTCCATAATTTTATTGAAGATATTTGCTGGCCCTTTAAGTTGTAAATCTTCACTCTCATCTATGCCTATAATCCTTAGGTTTGGTCTTCTCATTGTGTCCTGGATTTCCTGGATATTTTGGGTTACAAGCTTTTTGCACTTTGCATTTTCTTTAACTGTTGAGTCCATGGTTTCTATGGAATCTTCAGCATCTGAGATTCTTTCTTCTATCTCTTGTATTCTGTTGTTGATATTTGCATCTCTGTCCCCTGATTTCTTCCCAAGGCTTTCTATCTCCAAAGTTGTCTCCCTTTGAGTTTTCTTAGTTGTTTCTACTTCTGATTTTAGATCCTGGATGGTTTTGCTTAGCTCCTTCCCTTGCATGTTTGTGTTTTCCTGTAATTCTTTAAGAGATTTTTGTGTTTCCTCTTTCATGAGCTCAGCCTGTTGACCAAAGTTCTCCTGTATTTCTTTAAAAGATTTTTGTGTTTCGTCTTTCATGACCTCAGCCTGTTGGGCAAAGTTCTCCTGTATTTCTTTAAGTGTTTTTTGCATTTCCTCCTTGTTGGCTTTTGTATTCTCCTGGATTTCTTTCAATGATTTTTGTGTTTCCCTTGCAAGGGCTTCTAACTTTTGATCCATTTTCTCCTCAATGTCCTTCATGTGTTCCTGTACCAGCATCATGACCAGTGATTTTAAATCCAAATCTTGTTTTACTGGTGTGATGGGGTATCCAGGACTTGCTGGTAGAGGAGAATTTGGTTCAGATGTTGCCATATTGCCTTGATTTCTGTTAGTGACGTTTCTGCGTTTGCCTTTTGCCATCTAGCTCTCACTGGTGTTACTTGGTCTTGTCAGTGCTGGACTCACCAGTGCAAGCTGCCCCTTCCCCGTTGGCCTCTGGTGCACAGCTTACACTCTGCACTGCCTATAGACAGGGTGCTGTTGTCCAGGCTGTTCAGATCCCGAAGCAGGCACCTGAAGGCTCCCGCTGGGGCCCGCAGGATTTATTGGAGCACACCGACTTCTCCCAGCTGGCCGCCCGGAAGCCCCCACTAGCCTCTTGAGGGACCTGGAGATGTGGCGGCCACCCAGGCTGATCTGAAGCGGAGAGAGTTGAGCTGGGGGCTTCTGCCTGAGGCCTTGCCCCAGATTGTGTCTGTGGACCAGGTGGAACCCGTGTGCACCCCCAGGGAGCTCCGAAGGTGAATGTTGCTGTGACCTCCCCTGTGCTCCGCTCACTCCGCTGGGCAGCCGATTTCCCCAACCGGGCTGGCGCACCCTAGGTTAGCCTTGTCGCCTGGGCCCTGAGTCCAGGCAAACGCCTGGGAGGCCAAGGTCCGAGCAAAGTTCCCCTAGGGCTATGTCTGTTATTTGGGTCCGCCAGGTGACCCGGATGGCGGGCGTGCGCGTCTGCGCTCCGCGAAAGCACCGGGAGAGTCTGTTGTGCTAATAACCTCCTGGGCGGGTTGACACACAGATGGCCCACCAAGCCGCCCAGTTCTTGGGGTCAGTCCTGTGCCTTTTGGGGCCTAGACCCCCGTTTTGTTAGCCTCAGGCTACGCTTGTTAGCAGTCTCTGCCCTCCCGAGCACTCTGGCTCCTGTAGGCAAAATGGCGGCGCGTGCACCGGCCGGGGCAAAAAAAAAAAAACTCCTGGCTGGGTTGGCGCCCCGATGGCCACTCGAACAGCCCAGGGCCTGGGTGCAGGCCAACGCCCGTCTGGCTCAGACCCCTGCGGTGTTGGGCCTAGGATTATGTTTGTGTACCTCAGTCTGACCGATCTCTGGAGCCCGGGATCAAGATGGCGGTGAGTCTCTCCTGACTGGCGGGCAGCCGAGTTCTGAAGTGGCTTCCGTGCAGCGAAAGGCTCCGCAGAGCCGCAGTTGCTTGCCGCCCGGCTGGTCAGCGAAGGTCAGTGGTCGTGGGCGCAGGGCCTAACTGGACCCTGTGTCGCCTTGGTTCCACTGCTGATGGCCCTTCAGCTGGAGCAGCCACTGCTCGGTGTATTCACTTTTTAAATTTTGTTTTTGAGACAGAATCACTCTACTTTTCCCAGGCTAAAAATCCACCTGACTTAACATCTCCTGTGCTGGAATGACAGATGAATCGTACATCTGGCTATAATAATCCACCTAACTTAATGTTTCATGTCATGGAATGATAGATGTGTTACATCTAGCCACAATATTTTAAACAAGTTCATATCCTGACAATGGGGAAGAGTGTTGATAGCAATATTTCTCTGTACTTTCAATGTCAGAGAGATGGAGGATTATTCTGAGTTTCAAGTCTTCTTGAGATTGCTTTCCTCTTCTGATGACAACTAGTATGCCTGGCTCCTAAGGATGTGACAATTGGTGTTTACTAAATGACACCTGACTTGATCCACACATCCACTTATACTCCAACTCACTGATAAGTTATTTGTCTCCCATGTCCTGGAGAACACTCAAAGTGTGGCATCTCAAAGGCATGTAAGTTGCCATGCCATTGGAACATTAACCTAGGCATGACAAGCAGATGCAAACAGATAAACAGGGGTAGTGAATAAACTAATCAGCGAGCTACTTTAGAAAGTGGAGGGAATTGGGGAAAGGGTATCTTGATTTGTTTGTGATCAGAGACTCTGTGAGAGATGGGTGTGGTTAAAGAGAGGCAGTGCTGCTGAAAGAACCTTTAGAGGAGCAGAGTCAGGGAGCAACACAGGGCTCCTGACAATGAAGAACACTGGAGGAATGGAGCAACTGGAGGAAAGATAGGATCAGGTCAGGTAGGGCTGTGTGGACCATGGTAGACTTTGGTCTTATTTTTAGAAACATGAGTACACAGCAGATCTTGAGATCCTTAGGTGTTGTGGAGACTTGAATATGTTCAGCCCAGGGAGTGGCACTATTAGGAGGTATGGCCTTGCTGGCGTAGGTGCGGCCTCACTGGAGGAAGTGTGTCACTGTGGGTGTGGGTTTTATGACCCTCCTCCTAGGTGCCAGGAAGATAGTCTTCTCCTGGCTACCTTTGGATCAATATGCAGAAGTCTTGACTGCTTCTCCAGCAGCACGCCTGCCTGGATGCTGCTATGCTTTCTGCCCTGAGAATAATGGCCTGCGGCACAGCTCCCTTTATCTCTCCTATTTGGTGGTGCAGAACACAGATGGATCATGGAGAATTACAGTTGACTATCAGAAACTAAATCAGGTAGTAACTCTGATTGCAGCTGCTGTGCCAGATATAGTAGTGTACATACTTGACAAATTAACATATCAGATAGTACCTGGCATGCAGCTACTGATTTATCAAATGCCTTCTTCTTGGTACCTGTCCACTAGGACCACCAGAAACAATTTGCTTTTAGTTGACAAGGCTAGCAGTATACTTTTACAGTTTGCCTCAAGGTCTTGTGTCATAACTTAATTAGAAGGGATTTTAATCATCTGTCTCATCCACAAAACATCACATTGGTACACTGTATTGATGACATTACGCTGTTTGGACCAAGTGACCAATAAGTAGCAATCACTTGGGACTCATGGCAAACATATATGCCTATCATAGGATGGGAAATAAATTCAACCAAATTTCAAGGACCATCTGTCTCAGTGAAATTCTTAGGAATGTAATGGTCTGGGGGCATGCAGAGATATTCCTTCTAAGGTGAAAGATGAGGTATTGCACCTGGCCCCTCCTTCCACAAAGAAAGAAGCACAACATTTAATGAATCTGTTCGGAATCTGGAGACAGCACATTTCTCACTTGGAACTGTTACTCAGGCCCATATACCAAGTGACTCAGAAAGCTGCTATCTGTATGAGGCCTGGAACAGGAGAAGGCTCTTCACCAGGCCCAGATCATTGTACAGGGTGCTGTACCACTTGGACCACATGATCTAGCAGACTAGATGGTATTTGAGTTGTCAGTGGCAGAAGAGACCCTTAGGATTTTGGAGCAAAGCACTACCATCATCTGCAGACAACTATTCTTTCTTTGAAAACCAGCTCTTGGCCTGCTACTGGGCCTTAGTTGAAAGTAAACTTTGACAACAGGACATCAAGTTACCATGAGATATAAACTGCCCCTCATGATCTGGATGTTATCAAACTCACCAGTTCATAAAGTAGGACATGCACCACAATCCATCATCAAATGGAATTAGTATTTACACATTGGGCCAAGCAGGGCCTGAAGGTGCAGCAAGTTACATGACAAAGATGTCCAAATGCCTGTGTTCTACTCCTGTTAAAATAGCTTCTGCTGTATAACCTTGTGTGGTAGTCCTTTTCATTGGTTGACAGAGGAAGACTATGGCCTGTTTTGATGCTGATTCTTCACGTTATTCAGGCACCACCCAGAAGTGGACAGCTGCAGCTTTACAACCTCTTTCTGGGACAACCCTGAAAGATACTAGTAAAGATAAATCTTCACAGTGGGCAGAACGTCAGGCAGTACACATGCTATTACAATTTGTTTAGAAGAAAAGATGGCCAGATGTCCAATTCTTTACTGAGCATGGGCTGTAGCCAATGGATTGGCTGGATTGTCAGGGACTTGAAGAGAGCACATTCAGACAATTGCCAAGAAAGGCATCTGGGGAAGAAGTATGGGGATAAATCTGTCCCAAATGGGAAAAATATTTGTGTCCTATGTAAATGTTCATCAAATGGTTTCTTTAGGCAAGGAGGAATTCAATAATCAAGTAGATAAGATGACTCGTTCTGTGGACAGTCAGCCTCTCTCCCCTGCCATCCCTGTCTTTGCACAATGGGAACATGAGCAAAGGGACCATGCTGGCAGAGATGAAGACAATGCTTTGGCTCAGCCACATGGACTTCTACTCACCAAGACTGCTCTTCCAACAGCAGAGACCAACACTGAGTCCAGATATGGCTCCATTCCCTGTTGTGACCTGCCAGCAACCTGGTGGCAGGTTAATTACGTTGGACCACTTTCTCCATGGGCAGGACAATATTCTGTTCTTACTGGAGTAGATACTTATTCTGATTATGGATTTCCTTCTTCCAAAACCCCTGTGGCATGATGTAATATATGTTTTAGTGGATGCTCTGACGTGGGTTGTGGTGAAACTGTTCTTATAGATGTTAGAAGAGAAGTAGGAAAAACAGCAAGGGGCTTGTGAAGAAATGTTCCTACCATTTTAAAGTAACCTTAAGTATAACTTTTAAAGCATGCTTATTTGTGAGAATGCATGTACTTATTGTGTATCTATGAATATATTTCAAATTGTGTTCACCCACCTGTTCATGGGGGAAGAGAACAGAGGTAAGGAAGGCTCCTTCCTGAGGCTGGATCTAGAAGTAAGCAAGTCCCAGAAATCCTCCTGTCTTCATCCTCCAGCACTTTAATCTCATGTCATAAGCACATGTGAAGCCCCTGACTTGTTACATTAGTGCTGGGATCCAAACCTTGGTCTTCATGACTGGGTTGGAAGTACTATTAATGGCTGAGCCCCTACTATAATAATTAAATGTATCTATTTATCTATGGATGTATATATCTATATCTATGTATCATTGCTATCTTTTATCATTCTATATGCTATCTCTCTATCAACCATCAATTAGCTATCAATTATCTCTCTATTTCTCTTTATCTATCACCTATATATTTCTCTATCCATTCACCCATCTTTCAACTATCTATACCTTTGTCTACTTGCCTGTCACCTAGCAGCCATCTACTGATCTAGCTATCATCTATCTATTGATAGAGCAATTGATCTATCTACTATCATTTATCTATCTATGTGTTAATTATCTATCTACCATCTATCTGTCTGTCTGTATATCATCTATTTGTCTATGTATCTACCATTTCCCTCTATCTACATATCTAGGAATTTCATTCTTTATTTTCCTCTCTATCTCATCTATGTATTTGTCCCATCCATCCATCATCCTTCCACCCATCCATCCATCTCTCATCTATGTATCTCTCTAGTTATCTACCTATGTACCTATGTGTGTGTATGTATATATCACCTATCATCATCATTGCATGTGTGCATGTGTGTGTATGTGTGTGTGTGTGTGTGTATGTGTGTGTGAGTGCACATATGCAAACCTTGTTTCTAAGGAAGCCAAAAGAAAACATCAAATCCTATTAAGGTTGTCATTACAGGCAGGCATTAGCTATGTGACAGAGGAAACTAAGATCAGGTGCCCTGCACTACCAACAGTGCCCATAGCCACTGAGCCACCTTTGCAGGCCCAACTATAAGTTTTTAGAGAAGACATTGTTGAAGTGGGTCATCGTGCCCAAAAAAAATTACAGTTTAGTGAATCTTCAGAATGAACACACACTTATTCAGGTGCAGCTCAGTTGTCATCAGAAATAATTCCTGTCTTACACCCTTGTAGTCACTAAATTCCCACCATTCTGACAGTGCATCAACTGTACCTGTGTTTGAAAGTCACTGTGATCAACAGCCATAAACAAAACCTGCTTCTGTGTTAACATTTAGTCAGCAAGTTTCATCCAAATCATTGATCTGAGCTGTGGATTGTTAGTACATTGTTGCATAAGATTTGATGGAATGACCAACATCTGAAACCATAAATACATCTAAATCAGACATGTGTAGAATTTTTGTTTTTTCATAGAATTATTCCCTTAACAACATGGCTGCTGACCATTTCCACAGCATCTAATTTATATTAGCTTCATGGAAATATAGACTGAGCTAAAGGTCACAGGAGGATGAGGGAGGGTTATTTGTAAACATGCACCATTCTATTCAAGGGCTTTCAGGGCTGGAAGGTTTTGATGTTCCTGGGACCAATTCCCTGGAGATGCTCAGAGATGGTTGTACTGCCAGGTAGTTTCCTACCTGTAAGTATGATAGAAATGATTGACAGTCAGGACCACCACCAGAGATCATCCATTTCCCCACCCAAGTAACCCAATGGGTAGTTCCGGGTCATTCTCTCTCACACTTGTCAGGAGGCACTGATCAAGTTGAAGCTGGGTCACAGGAAGGATGGTTTCTAGATGAGATGCCAGGAACTCCTGGCCAGACTGAAGGGCATGGGCATGGATTTATATGTGTATGTACACGCTCATATCTATAGCTACATCTATATCTACATCATTACATCTATATTTATATATCCATATCAATTTTTCTGAGATGGGGTCATATATGGCCCAGGCTGTCCTCCAACTAGGTGTGTAGCTAAAAATGATTACTGATTCTCTGGCCTCTACCTCCCCAGTGCCTTTGCTCCCATACTCTAAAATACTGGTGCCCTTATTAGGACATCCTATCAATCAATTCAGACTCAGTGGTGAAATAACTCATCAACTCTTAGGTCCTCAGAAGGGGAAGCATGGCCAGGGCAGATGTTGGCTATTTACCAATTTCTTACTAAGTGGTTTAACAACAACTTTTGTGCTGGCTAATAACAACCCTGTTACCCTTATGCTTGGAAGCTTCAAGAACAACATGGAGATGTGTTCATATACACCTGGTGGACCACAATGAGGCTTTCTCTGGCTGAGGAACAATTGCTGGGTCTCAGAAAATTATGCAGAAGTATGGTGAGATATTGGACAAGTGTGGAGTGGAAGGAGTCAGACAGAAATGTGAGCTTGAAATGTGAGGTTCAAACTCTGGGGAACACTGAGGATTCTTTGAACTTCCAATGTAAGCTACACACCTACACTTCTCCTTCCTTCTTAGGTGTGCTCTTTGCCAATGGGGAACACTGGATGGACCCTGAGCAATTCTCTCTGGTCACCATGAGAGACTTTGTTATGGGGAAGCAGAGTGTGGAAGAAAGGATGAAGGAGGAGGCCCAATGTTTGGTAGATAAACTGATGAATGCACAGCCAAAGACAGAGAGACACACACTCAAAGGTAGAAAAACACACACACATACATGCACACACACACATGCATGCACATGATGCACACAAACACATACAGACACACACACTGTGTTTATGCTTGGCCAAGGGCGTGGCACTATTAGAAGTGGTCCTGTTGGAGTAGGTGTGTCACTGTGAGTGTAGGCTATAAAATCCTCATCCTAGCTTCCTGGAAGCCAGTATTCTACTAGCAGCCTTCAGATGAAGATGAAGAGCTTCAGCTCCTCCTGAATCAAGCCTGCCTGGATGCTGCCATGTTCCTGCCTTGATGATAATGAACTGAACCTCTGAACCTGTAAGCCAGCCCCAATTGAATGTTGTTATTTATAGGAGTTGCTGGTCCTGGTGTCTGTTCACAGCAGTAAAACCCTAACTGAGACACACAAACAGAGAGAGACACATGCACATGAACACACACAGAGAGAGAAGCACACACACAGAAGCACACACACACACACACATATATATATATATATATATATAGGCACACATTCAGTGTGGGGAACATGAGATATGGATGAATGTGGTGAGAGTGAGAAAAATTCCAATGCAGGGAAAGAAATATGAGGTCTGTTGTGTGCAAAGTAAACTCAAAATATAGGCTGACCATGTGCCCGTGGGTCACTTTTGTTCAAGAACATCAATTTTTGAATTAATTTTATTTGTCAGGAAGGCATGATTGGTACATTCTTGTCATCTTAAAACACAGAAAGCTGTGATTATGCTGATGAGCTTAGGAGAGCACAGAGACTGATGGGAGCTGTAGTTTGGTACAACTTTGAGGCAGTACTGGATCCTTCATGATTCCTTATAACAAGGGCATCTTGTAGACACAGACAGTGATTTACAGCTCCATGACTTTACACCATGCATTTGCTGTCTCTTATTTACATTTCTCAGGAGAGCTGGGATGGTGTCAATGCAGGGGCAGAAGAGGAAGAAAGGTGCAGAGACTGGGAATAATGGCTGGAGAGAGTCATAGAGATGGGGGACCCAAAGGAAGACAAGCTATAAGTCTGAGAGTGAAACTGTCTAGCATCAGGGAATGGTCTACAGGTAATCAGAGACTCTAGAAAAGACAGCTCCAGGGCAACAAGGGTCAATACTATTGGACAGAAAACAGCCCATCAAGCACCAGGGTACATGACTGAACCTGAAATACAAAGGCAACAGGCAGCAGTACAAGATGGCTTCTGGAATACCACAAGGACAAGAAGTCTGGGAAGGAATGTAGGAAGTCTAACAGATGGGAGTGAAGTGTGCAGGGCTTGTGAATCCACACAGGCAATACCTGAAACTTCCTCTGCCCTTTCCTGCCACTGGGAGTTAACTATCAGTGCAGAGTCAGAATGGTGACCTGGGAGGAGATGCAAAATAAGGATTAACTAACCATACACACTCTCCTTTTGGGTCCCAGAATCCTCGTCCAAGTCATGATTAGTTAAGTTCTTTAGTGAAGTTGGGCTCCCTACCTGTATATATGAATAGCATCACATCTTCTGTACAGCAGTGAGGGAAGTTAAATAAGATGGCACATGCATCATTGAGTGCAGGGACTAGTGAATCAAATGTGTCAATAGGAGAGCAGGTGGTTCTATTTTTTGAGTAATGAAATGGGCAGCCTCGCTGAGATGGTGCTGATGTCAAATGTCTTAGTCAGGGTTTCTATTCCTGCACAAACATCATGACCAAGAAGCAAGTTGGGGAGGAAAGGGATTATTGAGCTTACATTTCCACATTGCCGTTCATCTCTAAAGGAAATCAGGACTGGAACTCAAGCAAGCCAGTAGGAAACATCCCTCCATGGCTTCTGCTTCTGCTTCAGCTCCTGCTTCCTGGTCTGACCACTCATCTCCACTGAGGTGGCATCAATGAGAGAGATACACTCCTCCCACCTTACCTCTCACACCTATGAAGGCAAGAGACCTAACCCTGGGATCATTGGAGCAGAACTGGGCCTGCCCCTCATCATCTACAGCACTCAGAAGAGTGGGCCTGTCCCCCAGCTAGGAATCCCAGTAGAGCTGACCTTGATGTCAAGGTCACAGGTAAGCTGGCATATACCAGGAATATTAGCATGGAAGGATTGACTTCTCTGCCTTATGGGAGCATAGGCAATGGTGCAGATGCCCACCGCACACATCTTACCATCTAGAGCAAGCAGGACAGCTGGTCCTGCCCCTCACCTGCTGCAGCATGCGGGACAGCATCTCCTACACCTTACCTGCTGGTCCTGCCCCTCACCTGCTGCAGCATGCGGGACAGCATCTCCTACACCTTACCTGCTGGTCCCGCCCCTCACCTGCTGCAGCATGCGGGACAGCATCTCCTACACCTTACCTGCTGGTCCCGCCCCTCACCTGCTGCAGCATGCGGGACAGCATCTCCTACACCTTACCTGAGCATCAAAGTCGAGCTGACCCTGGATGTGGGAATGGCAGGTGAGCTAGCCCCAAGAATATGAACATGGGAGAGCCTGCCCTGTTGCCTGTCTTCTGTGTGGAGGTGTGAAGGTGGGTAGTGAGGGAGATAGACCCTCCATTTTGTCCTCACTACTGTCAACAAGATGGGGAGATGGTTCTGATGGGGTCTTCAGAGCAGGAAAGTTGGACCTGCCCCTTCCCTGCTATAGCACTCAGGAGACAAATCCGTGTACCTCACCTGGGCAGCAAAGTCGAGCTGACCCTGATGACAGGATTGTAGGCAAATTGGTACCAGAGCTGGATTGCTGTGCGACAGTGTGGGAGATGGGGAGGCCTTCCCCAAACTACACTCTTCAGCATCTCTGAGAGGCAGGAAAACTAGCTTTGGGGACTTGAAAGCAAGAGAACTGCCTCTGCCCCTCACTGGCTGCATCAATCAGGAGAGCCCTGACATTTGCCTAGGCAGCAGAGTAGAGCTGGTCTTGGCTCTTGTGTGCTTGGCAGTGGCACACATGAGGGAGAATCTGCCCTCCCTTCCCTCATCTGTCACCATCTATGGCAGGCAGGAGAGCTGAGACCAAGGTCATGAGACTGGGAGAACAGGGAGCACTTGGGAGAGCAAGCCCTGCACCTTCCCTGTGCAGCAGGGTTGAGCTGGCTCTGGTAACAGGCCTTGCTGCTGAGGCAGCTGAGGACATAAGAGTGGGAGACCTGACAGGTGGACAGACTCAGATATTTCTCAGCCAAGATCCAAGGCTTTGAACTGGCCAACCCCATTAATGAACTGCTAGAGTGCTTGAAGAGGCTGGTCTGACAGATGGAAAACTTCACAATCGCAGTGACAAAGGACCAAAAAAAAAAGGATATCTGCCAACTAGTCATTGCAAGAACATTTAAATTAAATATGAGAGCAAAAGAGTATGCTATGGGACACACTGTGACACTGTATAGCTTACACACAATCTTTTTTATTTGCTTTGCGGTAGGAAAAGTTGCAATGTTGGAAGGTGAGGATGAGAGGAGGAGGAGAAGAATGGGATTGGGGTGCAGTATGTGAAATTCATGAAAAAATATAAAGTTAAATAATCATTTTTAATGCATCCTTAGATCTTTAGCTTTTCACCCCACCTCCTCTGAGCTCTCCGTGAACCAGTCTCTGCATCACTCTGTCTAAATCTTTAGCAAACAAACTCTCCATCTCTGTGTCCCCATCATAGTGAGCTCCTGTACAGACCCCTAGGTTCATCCTGATGTTCCAAAGGTCTACCACCAGATCCAGAGCCTCCACCTTGATTAGATTATCCATGCTCCATTTTTCCATTCAAAGTCCTTCATTGTAGTCAGAAGGAATCAACTGAGACTATTCCAAGGCTTTCCAATGACAAAAAAATTTTACCTGGGAGGGATATTCTCTCTCTCTCTCTCTCTCTCTCTCTCTCTCTCTCTCTCTCTCTCTCTCTCTCTCTCTCTCTCTCTCTCCTCTCTCCTCTCTCTCTCCCCTCTCTCTCATCTCTCCCCTCTCTCTCTCTCCTCTCTCTCTCTCTCCTCTCTCTCTCTCAAGCACACATACAACTCTCTCTCATTCTATCATGCACAAGCACACACACACACACACACACACACATACACACACACTCATTAAAGAAACTACACAGCCCACCAATGATGGCCATGTCTCAGTACACCAAGAAAGCCTCACTCTGGTCTAATAGGGCCTCCCACTATACCTCACACCCACACAGGACGGGAAGAGGCTGAACCCCCATGTGGACTATGTTAGTACCACAAATCCCCCCTCCAGGTGCAAGACCCAGACCTTACAAACTGACCCTACTGGTGGGATCTTCCTCTTACACCTGGATACCGCATACCAGCTTTACCTGGGTCTCATCAAGAAAGAACCCAGACTTAACATCTTTGGCTTCACTTGGCCCTCTATCTCATGCCCTTACTGATGTCCCAGCTTTTGACTTCATGGGTGTCACAGACTCCACAGTGTTGCTGCTCTCCACACTATGTCCACCAGATTCTATATACACTACCTGCTTCCCATGTTTGTTTTCATGAGAATTTCAGAAGCTTCTCCAGCAACACACCACAGTTGGAAGGAGAGAAATCCTAATCTAATCTAGAGACTTCAGTCAAATATTGACTCAAAACCCTTTACAACCCGTGACCATCACTTCCTTTCCTACCTCCTCTGTCCCCCTCACCCTGTCCTCCTGCACACCTCTTGGAGTGTGGACTATGGCACTGTGAATTTGTTTACAATGTGGTCTCCAGTAAAGGAAGGAGTCAGGTCCCAGCACTCGGGAGACAAAGGGAAGCTAGTTAGTCTCTGAGTTTAAGGTCAGTCTACAGAGCAAGTTGCAGGACAGCCAAACATAACCAGTGAAAGACTTGGAAAACAGAAAGCTCATATGATGTAATAGAACAAGGGAGCCATAGTCCAGCCTCAGAAAGCAGCAGAACTCAGCAGATTCAGAAAGAACACACATCTTCAAAGACCTCTGGGGCACAACCAGCTTAGTGGAACGGTCAACCGTCCCCCTAGACCTCCACTGTCCAGACACCTCACCACCCACCTTCATCAGTGTCTTAGGGTTTCCATTGCTGTGAAGAGTCGCCATGATGAAGACAACACTTATAAAGAACAACATTTAATTGGGGCTGGCTTACAGGTTCTGAGATTCAATCCATTATCATCATGGCAGGAAGCATGGCAGCATCCAGGCGAGGAATATGCTGAAGGACCTGAGAGTACTATAACTTGTACTTAAGGCAACAAAAGTCTGGCTTCCAGGCAGCTAGGAGGAGGGTCTCAGAGCCCACCTACACAGTGACACACTTCCAACAAGGCCACACCTACTCCAACAAGGCCACACATCCTAATAGTGCCACTCCTTGACCACGCTTATTCAAACCACCATAATTAGACATGCTGATCCAGAAGGATACAGGTCAAATTTCTTCCCTGTATCCCTTTTCCTGCCTTCTGAGTCCTCTAAAGCATGTCCATCTTTATAGAGCAGCATGCTATCCCACTGGACCTCCACTATTCAAACTCCTTCCAACCCCACCCCAATCCTCTACTCGGTAAGTTTCCAGGGACATATCCCACTGCTAGGAGACTTGCACTGACACCTAAGTTCCATTTTCCCTGCCCCAAGGCTACCTACCAGAGGACTATTATACCAGAAAAATTGAGGTTATCCCCCTCCCAATAACTGCTATGCCAGGTACATCCACTGACAACCAAATGGCTAAGAGCTACAGTAAAAACACAAACAATAAAAGCAAGGCCAATATGATGCCTTCAAAGCACAACTATCCTACTACAGCAAGGCCTGGATATGCTAACACAATGAAAGCATGGGAAATGACCATAAATCTTATAAAGATAATAGAGGCCTTTAAAGAAAAATGAATAAATCTCTTTAAAAATACAGGAAAATACAATCGAGCAGGAAGACCCATTTAAAGAAGAAACAAATAAATCCTTTAATGAAATACAGAAAAATACACATAAACAGGTAAAGGAAATTTTAAAATGTGTTTAAGACCTGAAAAGGGAAATAAAAGCTGACAAGAAAACAAAACCTGAGGCAACCCTAGAAATGGAAACCCTAGGGAAGAAAATAGGAAGAAGAGACAGAGGCATCACCAGCAGAACAAAAGAGATAGAAGAGAGAATCTCAGATGTAAAAGATACAATAGAAGAAATTGATACATCAGTCAAAGAAAATCATAAATCTAATAAAATTCCTGACACAAAACATCCAGGAAATCTGGGATACTATAAAAAGATCTAACCTAAAAATAATAGGAACAGAAGAAGGTGAAGAGTCCCAGCTCTAATGACCAGAAAAATATTTTCAACAAAATCATAGAAGAAAAACTTTTGCAACCTAAAGAACAAGATGCCTATAGCCATACAAGAAGCTCAAAGAAGCCAATTAGCTTGGAACAGAAAAGAAAATTCTCCTACCACATAGTAATCAAAACTTAAAATCTAGAAATCAAAGAAAAATATTAAAAGTTATAAGAGGGGAAAGGTAAAACAAGACTCAACTTCTCAACAGGAGCCCTAAAATCTAGAAGGACCTGTACAGATGTCTAGCTGTGTCAAAAAAAAAAAGACAAATGCCCAGAAAGACTATGATACTCAGGAAAACTCTCAACTGAAATAGATGGAGAAAACAAGACATTTCAATACACAACCAAATTTAAACAATATCTATCCACAAATCCAGCCCTACAGAAAATACTACAATGAAAACTCCAACCCAAGGAGGATAATTACACCCAAGAAAATCCAGGAAATAAATAATTCTGTATCAGCAAAAACAGGAGGGGAAGCACACACACACACACACACACACACACACACACAACACACACACACACACACACATATTAAACCACCAACATCAAAATAATGGGAACTAACAATCACTGGTCATTACTATCTCTTAACATCAATGTATTCAATTCAACACTTAAAAATATATAGGTTAACAAAATGGATGTGAAAACAGGATCTATCATCCCACTGCATGCAAGAAACACACCTCAGCAAAAAAGATAAACATTACCTCAGAGTAAAGTGCTAAGAAAAATTTTCCAACAAAAAAAGTAACTAAGAGGCATGTTGCAGAAGCCATTTAATTAGATTAAATAACATCTAATTAAATACATGTTCAACAAAAAATATACAAAATATATGTGGAAGAACACTTCATTCTCATCAAAGGAAAAGTCCACCAAGATGATATCTCAGTTCTGAACATCTATGGCCCAAATGCAAGGGCACCTAAATTTGTAAAAGAAACATTGCTAAAGCTAATATAGTACATTAAACCCACTCATTAGTAGTAGGGGGCTTCAATACCCAACACTCACAAATTGACAGGTCATCCAGAAAATATTAACAAAAATAATGAAATTAACTGACATTATGAATCAAATGCACCTAACAGATATCTACAGAGCATTTTGCCCAAACACAAAAGAATTATCTCTTCTTCGCAGCACATCACAGAACATTTCTCCAAAACTTACCATACAGTGAGTTACAAAGCCTCAATCCATATAAGAAAATTTGAATAATGCCTAGTATCTCATCAGACCACCATGGATTAAAGCTGGACTTTAACAGCAACAAAAATAACAGAAAGCCTACAAACTCATGGAAAATAAACCACTCAATCTACTCAATGATCTATGGGTCACAGAAGATATTAAAAAAAGAAATAAAAGACTTTCTAGATGAGTAGGATGGAAAGTGAATAAGTCAAATAATAATAATTTTTTCAAAGACCTAGAAGTCATACCAAGGTATTTTATATTATCTGTGACTATTGTGAAGGGTGTTGTTTCCCTAATTTCTTTCTCCTTTAAGTATAGAAAGGCTACTGATTTGTTTGAGTTAATTTTATATCCAGCCATTTTGAAGAAGTTGTTTATCAGGGTTAGGAGTTCTCTGGTAGAATTTTTGGGGTCACTGAAGTATACTATCATATCATCTGCAAATAGTGATATTTTGACTTCTTCCTTTCCAATTTGTATCCTTTTGACCTCCTTTTGTTGTCTATTTGCTCTGGCTAGGCTCTAGCCTCATATGTAACAGAGGATAGCCCTCTCAGGCATCAATGGGAGAAGAGACCCTTGGTCCTGTGAAGGCTTGATGCCCCAGTGTAGGGGAATGTGAGGGTAGTGAGGCAGGAATGGGAGAGTGGGTCAGGAAAGACCCTAATAGAAGCAGGGAGAGGGGGTATGGGATAGGAGGTTTCCAGGGAGAACCTGGG
This sequence comes from Apodemus sylvaticus, assembly GCF_947179515.1. NCBI lineage: Eukaryota > Metazoa > Chordata > Mammalia > Rodentia > Muridae > Apodemus > Apodemus sylvaticus. Next base: position 188,506,968 of record NC_067472.1, read on the forward strand.
AAAGGAGATAACATTTGAAATGTAAATAAATAAAATATCCAATAAAAAAAACTAGTAGAATTCAACAAAATGTAGGCACAACCTACCCAAACTTATGGGGCACAATGAAAGCAGAGCTAAGAGGAAAGTTCATAGCACTGAGTGCCTTCATAGGGGTGCTTCCACAGCCCTCTGTGCACCAGGAGAAAGCTGAGCTCCCAGGAGTTCTTTCACTTTGGGGCCTGGAGGTGAGATCTCCACTTTCTCTCCAATAACTGTCAGGAGGGGAATGGCTAGGAGCACACAGAGCATAGGAAAAGTAGAGCAGCTGGGGCAGGATCTTTCCAGTCGCCATCTGCACCTAGGAGCTGTGTTGGATTCACAGCCCTCTACACACAGATCCTGCCAGAAGAGAGCTGGGCACCCAGGAGTGCTGACACAGGCTTACAGGCCCACAAGAAGGACAAGCTCCAGCCAAAGACAGCAATACCAACTAACAGCAGAGATGACCAGATGGCTTAAGGCAAGTGCAAGAATGCTACCAACATAAACCAAGGCTACTTAGCAGCATCAGAACCCAATTCTCCCACCACAGCGAGTCCACCATACCCCAACACACCAGAAAAGCAAGAGTTGGATTTAAAACTGCATCTGACAGTGCTAACAGAAGACTTTAAGAAGGACATAAATAACTCCCTTAAATAAATACGGAACACAGGTAAACAGATAGAAGTCATTAAGGAGGAAACACAAAAATCCGTTAAAGAAGTATAGGAGTGCCTTCATAAATAAATTAGGGAGTCCTCATACCAAGAATTTAAAATTACATCTGAAATCTCTAGGTAAAAAATTAAACACACCCAAGAAGAATAGATGGGAAGAAATAATGAAAATCAGGGCTGAAATCACTCAGTTAGAAACAAAAAGAACAATACAAAGAATCAATAAAACCAAGAGCTCATTCTTTGAGAAAATCAAGAAGATGAACAAACCCTTGGCCAAATTAAGTAAAAGGCAGAGAGAAAGTACCCAAATTAACAAAATCAGAGACAAAAAGGAAGATATTACAACACATATTGGAGAAATTCAAAGAAACCTTAGTTCTTACTTCAAACTCCTGTACTCCACAAAATTGGAAAATCTAAGTGAAATAGATGATTTTCTAGACAGATGCCAGTTATCAAAACTGAATCAAGATCAGGTACTCTATCTCAATAGTCCTATAACCCCTAAGGAAATAAAAGCAGTCATTAAAAATCACCCATCAAAATAAAATGTCCAGGGCCAAATGGTTTTAGCACACAATTCTACCAGACTTTCAAAGAAGAGCTATTACCAATACTCCTCAAACTCTTCCACAAAATAGAAACAGAAGGAGCACTGCCAAACTCATTCTATGAGGCCATGGTCATGTTGCTACCTAAACCACACAAATACTCAACAAAGAGAATTTCAGACCAATTTCTCTTATGAACATTGATGGGGAAATACTCAATAAAATACTTGCAAACTGAATCCACAAACACACCAAAGACATCAACCAGCATGATCAAGTAGACTTCATCATAGTATTGAAAGGATTATTGAATATATGAACATCTAACCCATAATCCACCATATAAATAAACTGAAAGAAAAAAATCACAAGTTCATCTCATCAGATGCTGAAAAACTTTTGACATAATCTAACACCCCTTCATGTTGAAAGTCTCAGAGAGATCAGGAATACAACGGAAATACCTAAAACATAATAAAAGCAATGTACAGTAGGCCAATAGCCAACATCAAGTTAAATGGACAGAAATTTAGAGCATTTTCACAAAAGTCAGGAACAAGACAAGTCTGTTATCTCTCTCTCTCTCTCTCTCTCTCTCTCTCTCTCTCTCTCTCTCTCTCTCTCTCTCTCTCTCTCCCTATCTCTCTCTCCCCCTGTGTATGTATATGTGTGTGTGTGTGTGTATATTCAATATAGTATTTGAAGTTCTAGCCAGAGCAAGACAACTGAAGGAGATCAAGAGCATACAAAATGGAAAGGAAAAAATTAAAGTGTTGCTATTTGCAGATATGCAATAGTATACATAAGTGATCCCAAAAATTCTAGAGAACTTTGACAGCTAGTAAATACCTTTTAGCAAAGCAGCTAGATACAAATTGAATTTAAAAAATCAGTTGCCAACATTTATACATATAATAAATGGGCTGAGAAAGAAATTAGGGAAAGAACACCCTTCACAATAGCCACAAGTAATACAAAATCTCTTGATGCAACTACAAGCAAGCAAGTGAAAGACCTACATGACAAGAACTTCAAGTCTCTATGAATGAATTCAAGAGATCAGAAGACAGAAAGTTCCCGTGCTCATGGACTCATGAAGCTGTGTGACCGTGGCCTGTAGAACACAGAAACCTAGATAATATTGTGTGAAGTAAAGGTATGAGACACCAAAGATCAAACATTATGTAATTCTATTTACCTGAACCCTACATACTAGGCAAGTCTGTAGACACAGAATTCGGACCTTGTACAGAGTCCATTAGCACAAAACACAGTGTGGAGAGCTGATGAGGTTCCAGGGCCTGGGGGCTGGGGCTGTTGGGAGGAAGATGGAAGTGACTCAGTGTGAGAAGTGGACTCCAGAAGTCTCTGTTCACATATCCAGAAAGACAGTTGATTGATTTCTTCAGTTCCATTCACGAGGAGGAAGACCACACCATCCAGCTGAGGAGAACAGCAACAGGAGGAAAGATGCAAGCAGCAACCTGTGGCCTGGTTTCCAGCAGCTCCCCCAGAGACACAGAGATAGAGCCATTCTCAACAGAAGTGGGACACCTGGCTGCTTCAGCCAAATCAGCGGGCCAAGAAGCAGATCTGGTATGATGGGGCTATTCTTCCAATACCACTCTCCTTGGGAGTGAGGTCAATGTCCTTGGGAGCCACGTGGCTTGACACAGAGAAATTCTGGAGGATGGAGGTGAAGAAAATGAACAACTCGTTGCGAGCAATGCCTTCACCAAGACAAATGCGCTTTCCTGTGGGCACAGAAAGTGATCATGTGAGCCACCATACAGTCAATAGCATTTGGACTGTCACATCCTTAAAACCACTTGGACATCCCAGCCCTTGGCACTAAACAACAAGGATTTTGACCATCAACCTGAAATTCAAGAAGGAGTGTTAAGAGAATTTTACAAGCGAATGGAACTAAAAAAAAAAAAAAACATCATCTGAGTAAGGTAACCCAGAGCCAAAAGTGCATGTGCAGCATGTACTCACTCATTAGTGAATATTAGTCAAAAAGTACAGGAGGATACCATCATACACCCCAAATACCCAATGAAGCTAAACAAGAAGCAGGGCCAAGCAAGGATACTCAAATCTCACTGGAAGGGGGAATAAAATAGTCATAGGAGACAGAGAGAGGAGGGAACTGGGTGGGAGAGGGCATGAGAAGAGTAATAGGAGGGTCAGGATAATGGGTGAAGTGAGACAGGAGAAAGGGCCAGAGAATGAATAGAAATTTGCAGCAGGAGAGATAACCTCTAGGAAATCCCAGAGACATGGGATGGGGAAGGCTCTCTGAGGCTCTGGGGGTGACTCAAGCTGAGACTCATAGCTATGGGGATATGGAATCTGAAGAACCCACCTCCTATAGCCAGGCAGGACCCCAGTGGATGGATAAGGACACCAACCTATCACAGACTTTTGATCAAAAATTTGGCCTGTCTAAAAGAACTCTAGGAACAAAGATAGAGCCTAGACTGAGGAAAAAGTCAAGCAATAACCAGCCTCACCATCCCATGGGCAAACATCAATCCCCAACACTATTAATAATAATCAGTTATGCTTGCAAACAGAAGCCTAGCACAGCTGTCCTCTGAGAGGCTCCACCCAGCAGCTGACTAAAATAGATGCAGATGTTCACACACAAACACTGGACAGAATTCAGGAACTCTTACTGAAGAGTTGAGGGCTCCAATGAGGGTAAGAATGCCACAAGAAGACCAACAGAGTCAACTAACCTGGACCCTTGGGGCCTCTCAGAGACTAAACCACCAACCACAGAGCATGCATAGGCTGAACTATACCACACATATATGTGCAGCTCAGTCTTCATGCAGCACTGAACAACTGGAGCAGGTGCTATTCCTAAAGTTATTGCTTCTGTGGGATATGATCTTCTAGCTGGGCCACCTTGTCTGGCCTCAGTGAGAGAGCATGAGCCTAAGCCTGCAGAGACTTGATGTGCTAGGGTTGGGGGATACTCACAGGGGTCCTCCACCCTCTCAGAGGTCATCTCAGTCTGTTCTCATCCAGACACATAGGCCAAGACTGCATTTTTTCCTTTGGCCAAAACCTGTTGGATCAAAGCTGGCTCTGCCTCTCCAGAGCCCCCAAAACAGCTCTCTCCTCCCCAAACTAACAGCCTCTGGCCTACATTGTGTCTGCCTTGCTCCCACAGGATTATTGACTTATTAGATGTGGTTAAAACTCATACTTTGGGATTAGTCGTTGAAAGACTATGTTAAGATAATCCTCAATCACATGACATGATTCCAATCTGGAATATAACCAACACAAGGCTAGCTGCCATCTTTACTAAGGGCTGGAGCAGGTGGAGCCATGGCTTGACCACCATCTAAGGGCAGTCACATGCCTGGCAGTCATCTCTGTTATGGGAAGCCATGGTTTCACTGCCATCTTGAATATAGCAGCCACATGTGCCTTCAGCAGACCAGTGAAGCAGGTGTCAAATTATATGATTGAATTGCAATAAGATATTTGAATGATTTCTCTACTGTATTGACAAATGGCTTACAATATTGCTCTATGTTTTTACTCTTTAAATAGTAGTGTATTTTAATATTATTTCAGAGGTTTTACAACATCAAAAAGGTTATAGATTACTGCCTTAAAATATGTTTGGCCTTGTTTTTGCTTATGATATTAAGCTATAATACAGCCTTAAGATTTCTATAAACTATAGGTTTTTATAATGATATACCATATAAAGGTCAAAACATTTCCAGTCTCTTTATGGACTATGTTTATTGATTAAAGGTTTTGTACTGATACTAGAAAAGATTCAATTCAAAAATCATGATTTTTTTAAAGCTGAAACCTAACAGGTTCTAGTCTCAAAAGCTACTCTAACAGTCCTAGTCTCATAAGACTACTATAATTAAATACAAGTTGATAGTCAGTAACCTTATGAGTGACTATATCATTTAATGAGCTCAAAATTATATTAAAAGGCATACCAGGAACTGATGTACTTAATTGCAATAAGCTTTTTTAGCCTCCTGTTTTACCTTACCTAGGTACAGTTTAGAGCTGATAACTAGGAACAGACATAAGTTTTTTAAACCCAGATATACTTTATAAGTACTAGCTTTAAAACCTGCCAGAGATCTGCTGAATGTGGCATTAAATGTTTAAACTTACTATGACAGACACACTCCCAAATGCTAATGGTGACCTCCCTCATGGTCTCCAAGAACTTTGGACACAGCAATAAATAAATAAACTGAATTGTAATACCCCAATCATTAGGCGAGACTGCCCATCAGGGCCTGGCCTGAACTATGGACAAACAGGGACAACCCAGAGAGTTGACAGTCCTCTCCCATGTTCCTCCTCCACACGGAAAATGACAGAGCTTGTCATCTTCTGGGCCTGATGGACTGACTGCATTTGCCATGATGCAATGGAGGTTACAGGAATGGGGGAGAGCTGTCTAGGTAGCAGCTGTGAATTAATCTGTCATTTTAATTAATATCCAGCATCTAGATTATAATTTATCCTCCTCAGGTCTCTGATCACATTGACAGCTAAGATAACTGTAGCTTCACAGCTAGAGGACAACAAGAAAAAGTTCCTTACCCCAAGGTAATCAACCAATGTGTGAGCTCATTAGTCAATTCATTAGCTTCATTAGCTAATTAATCTACCAGATGTATTATTAGAAAGGCAAACAGGTTTGGCTTGCTCACAGCTTCATGTTAAAAGCTTTCAGATGTAGATTTTTGGTATTCCCCTATCTAAAGGAACTCACTTTGCAGTGACTGTTCCTAATGATCAACCACCCATATCTCATGGTAAAAAATTACATAGGAAAAAAAAGAAAACTTTCTGCAAGGTGTTAGGATATGAAACCTTAAGTTATGAGTACCTAAAAAAATTGTTTTTAGCACCTAAGAAAATGTTTTGATCTTGGTAAATGCAAGTAGTGAAGATTGAAGGGTGTGAAAACTTGGACAGTGATAGGAAAGTGGTTTAACGTACATGAAAGGAAGGAGGTGATTGGAGAATGGATGGAGAGAAGAAGGTTTATGGGACATATGGGGAGGGGAATCTGGGAAAGGGGAAATCATTTGAAATGCAAACAAAGAATATAGAAAATAAAAATATTTATTTAAAAAAAGGAGCAAAATATCTTCAGATTTCTTCCCTTCACTATGCTACTATTATATTAGGACTTCAAAAGTTCAGAGTCGTAACATTACTCAATGGAGTTCTAATAAACAATTAGCCTAACTCTAGTAAAACTTACCACTATATGATCCACTACCACTCTCACAAGTTCAAGATGCTAAGCTTCTTTCGGTTGTCTTTTAACTATAGACTTAAAGATGTTTCTCACTGTCCTAAATGTACATATTCATTCTTCTGAATAGAAGGGGAAAGACCCTCTGTCCCTCTGCTCCATGGAAGGGTTCTGTCTGCCCTGAACTCACCTTAAAGAAGGCTCATGCTTTTCACAAACACTGTTTACCAAGCCTCCACTATAACACAATATGGTATTTACTACCTTTTTCTACAATGTGAATTTCAAAACAGACTACAATTACCATTTCTATAATGTATCTATTTTGTAAACTTAAAAAGATTCTTGTAAGCTTCAGAAAACATACTCATATTCACCTCTCATGGGTCAGATGGATTCCTTCTCCATAAGCACCACTGCCAATCAACAGCCTAACTTTCCTACCTGTTGCCTATTCCAGAGGGAGGGATCCCCCCTTCCCAGGTTCTGGGACTCCCGTCCCCAAACTATCAGGGCTATGGGCCTAGGAATTTTAAAGATACCCCACAAAAAAATTTTTCTCCCTAGCATACTTAACTTTGTTTTTCCATCTAATATGTATATGTGTTTCAGCATCCTGCCAAATCCACATGTTTACTCAAAATCTGCATCCAGAACAGTTCCAGAGAAGGGACCCACGGGTGCTCCTGTCTACCCTCACAGGCTCTTCTACTGGGCCTGCACTTCCCTGGCCACAGAAGATCCCACAGATCCTGGAAAGCAGGGAAGCATCCAACTTTCCTGAGACTTGTCCAGCACCCCAATTTCCTTAGGTTCCCTAAAGACAGACCATCACCTCAAAGTTAACAGAACATAGTTTAAAAGACAGGACCAGCACACTGCTGCTCCACCACTACCCCTTCCTAGTCCCTCATTTTTATTTAAACAAGAAGGGAGAAGTGTTGGCTTACAATTTCTCTAGACTTCTCCCAGGGACCTAGCAACAGCCTGCATCATCATCTGCCACCACTGCCTGATTGGTGCAACCCAGATGCAGTAGGGAGAGCACAGAGAAAGGACTGCTTGCAATTCCAGATCCCCTCCCCCTCTCCCTCTACTCTATCCCCCCTTTCACTCACTTTCTCCCCGATCCCCCCAACACACACACAGGTGTTCAGGCCAGCTTCTCTTTCTGTCCTTTTTCCCCCTCTGTCCCCCTTCTCTAAGTTCTCACTCCCCTTTCTTCCCAAAATAAACCTCTTTATACCACTTCTGTCACAGGATGTGATTTACTAGGGTAAATCCTTGGCATGGGCCTGCCACGTACCCCCTTTCCCCCTCCTGCCGCTGTGTTAATATTGTTAGCATTGCCTTTAAACACTTCCCAAAAGTCCTCATGACCTGGATGCTCCTTTGGTTCAAGGCTCCTCTCATGGGGCTATAGCCAGGGTGGATGGGATCATTCAACAGGGCAGCTGGGAGAGACTCAGTAAACAGGGACCTATTGTTGTTTGTGTTGCGGAGGGTGGGTCTGCCCTCTAGTGTCTGGGAAAGGAATCACAGGTCTGCCTCACCTGTGGAGAAGGGCAGAAAAGCTTCATTTTTCTTCAGTGCCCCATTGGCATCCAGGAAGTGCTCAGGATTGAAGGCATCTGGTTGTTCAAAGTACCGTGGGTCATGGAGAGCTGAACTCAGGATGGGGTACACCTCAGTGTTCTAGGAGAAGTTACAAGATACAAACATGTTCTTTCACCCTGATTCCCATACACAAAACAGTCAGTCCCTCAGTAAAAGGGAACGGTTGGTGATTAGGAGCGTGGCATATGATCATGGCGCAGCGATGAGGAATCGCGGCTGGTCTCACCTTGGGGAGCAGGTACCCTCGGAGCGTGGTGTCCTTGGTGACTCTGTGTGGCACTCCAATAGGGACAAGATCTGAAAATCTCTGAATCTCGTGGATGACTGCATCAGTGTATGGCATTTTGGTGCGGTCATCAAGGGCTGGCAGCCGGTGTGAGCCGATCACCTGATCAATCTCCTTTTGGACTTTCTCTACACAGAAAAGGGGGAGGTTGATCAGCTATACCAGCTTTATAGCAATGATTTTGTATTCTATCAGCCAACCACCAGGACAAGTGTGCAGTAAGGAGACTCTGCTGAGGAACTGAGAGATTTCGGGGGTACGAACAACTGTCCTGTTCTTAAGTGCCTGTCTCTATGTGCCCATGTTTAAAACAACATTAAATCTCTCCTCCATGAGCTCCGACCTCATTTCAGCAGGGCTTTGCTAAAGAAAGTAGAATAGAAAACAAAGGAATACTGCACAGTGTGACTTGAGAACTATCATGATGAGACAAGAGTGGGGGGAGAGAAGCAGAAAACATCCTCACCTTGGCAATGAACTGACCACACACACACACACACACACACACACACCACAACTTTACATGGGACTTTATATTAAGAACTTGAACCTATGTCCTCAGAAACGTAGCAGAGAAGGAGGGAGAATAGTAAATTAAACCATCACCAAATGCATGCAGAAATGAATACATAAGAAAATCAATGGATAAATGAATATAAAGACAGATTCATGATTTAATGAAAAACACACTAAGCATAGGATGATGTATTCAACTTGTAAGTCAGCATATGGTAAAGTTGGTGGATGAGTGGGGGAATGGATAGACAAAAAAAAGAAGAATTCAGGGGCCAAAAAATGGAACCTGTGAATAGAAGGAGGGGATGAGTGCATTCATGGCCAATAGTTTATTCAACTCTGCTAATCAAAGGAGCAACACTTAAGTTGATTCATTGAAATAAATAAGTGAAATGCCTACTTCAGTGGTTAAAGAACCAATAAATACACAAATAATAAATTGATTTATAAGTGGTTGACTTGGAGGATTCAAGGTGTGTGTATGTGTACGTGTGTGAGTGTGCGCACATGCTTGTGTGCATGTGTTTGTAAGAGTTTATTATGAAGATAGAAGGATGAATGAGGAAATAGGTCTTTAGATAGACTGATGCTTAGTTGTGTGAAATGACTGAAGGGAAAGACCAATGACAGGGTCACTGATGGGTGGACAAATAATGGTGGGAAAATGAACAGAATAAGTAGAGGAATGAAGAGGTGGATGGATAGAAAGATGAATAACAGATGAATGTAAAGATTGAAGGACGGCAGGAAGGAAAGAGGGAAGGGAGGGAGGGAAGGAAGGATCAACGTTTAAGTGGAATAGAACAGAAAATGGGTCAGCTGAGTGTTCGTTGACCCACCACCCACAGCACGTCCATAGTTTACAAGTAGAACAAAGCATTTAGAGTTCTAGATGTAAGTGGTCCATGGTCCTCTCATCCACTCAAACTTCCACAGGCAAAAAGTAGCTAGGAAATCCCCCAACTGCCCACCCGTGGCACACCTGCAACATGGGGGTACTTGAGCATGAGCAGGAAGCCATAGCGGAGCGTGGTGCTGCTGGTCTCAGTTCCAGCAAAGAAGAGAGAGAGCACAGACATCATGAGGTTCTGGTGATCGAACTCCGTGTGGTGGTTGGACTTCTCCTGGTTCCAGATGGGAGAGAGAAGGGTGGGTCAGGGGTGAATGAACCTTTGCTAGGACACGCACACACATCTCTGGGCACTGTCCTTCTGTCTCATACTGCCTGGACCTCTGGACATTACTCAGCCCCAGACAATGTCCCTTGGTTTCTTCTGTCTTCTCTCTCTTCTTTGTTCTTTGGTGGTTTATCATGTTCTGTCTCCTAGACTCTCCTGTCTTTTCCACTTTTGTCCCTGGCCCTGTGTGTCTTTCCCAGTCACACCTCTTCTCTTTCCCTATCATTTTCTCTTTCTTTTCTCTATTCATTATTTTTCAGATGTTCTGCATCTCCTCCACTGTTTCTACCTCTCCTCACCATCCTCTGTTCCATCCCATCTTTTTCTCTGACCACATACCCGTCCTTCACTCTCACCCACCCCCTCTCTCATCCATGCAGGACTAACCTTCTCCATGCGCAGAAGGTAGGTATCAATGAAGTCCCGTGGAGCGTTGGGGTCCAAGGTGGCCCTGTGCTTCTCCACATTTTGACCAATGTAGTCAAGGATTTCCTGCAGGTTTTTGGAGATTTGTCTGTGGGTGCCAGGAAAGTACTTCAGGACAGCAGAGAAGAGCTCAAAGACCTGTAAGAAGAAGGGCCCAGGAGGTCACCTGGAGCTATCAGCTCTCAAGAAGAAGGCTGTCTTCCTAGGTTCCCTAGGAACAATTCTCTCTCTCCCTTTCTCTCCCCCAGCCTTTTGGTTTGGTTTGGTCTTAATCAGATCTCATATTTTTTTCAGACTGTTGTCAAACTCAATACTTATCCAAAGACGTCTGTGATCTCTAATCACTCATGTACTGGGATTGCATATATGAATCATATCACCATGCCTGGCTTAGGTCATGCTAGGGATGAACCTAGGGGTTAATACATGATAGACAAGTCCTGTACCCTCTTACCACAGTCATGACCCTGGGGCATCATTATCTTTATGACTGTCTGGATTATTGCTACATTCAGGTCTCTCCTCCCTGCTCCCCATCCCTCCCTCTGCCTCCAGGTCTCAGCCTCCTTGTTTCTCCATGTCATCTCTGCCTTTCTTCGTCTTCAGACACTCTCTCCTTCATCCACAAAGCAGCCTCTTGTTTCCTCTGCCCTGGATGCTCCTCTTTTCCCATCCACTGACCTGGCTGGACAATGAGCTCATGAGAGAAAAGGTCCGATAGAACAGCTCCAGCAGGCGCAGGAATTGGCGGTCTGTGTAGTCAAAGCGCTCGCCAAACACAATGGAGCAGATGATGTTGGCCGTGATGCACTGGAAGAGGAAGGTGGGGTCCAGGGCGGCTCCTGGAGAATTGGGAGGCAGGACAGGAGACATCATATGAAGAAGTGTAGGACATTTGGCTTTGGCTCCATCCTTGGAAAGCTATTTCCTCCATTCACTACTCAAAGCGTAGCAACAGCTGCTAAGCCTTCCCTTAGGATGCACCAGGACCTGCATTCAGTAATGCATACATTTTATTTAATTTTAATGTATTTAATGTTATGCATAAGATAAAATCCTATCAATGAAGGGGCACTAGCCCACTTGAACTCTGGCAGGCCTCACCCTTCTCTCCCATTCCCTCTTCCTTGCTAAAACCATTGGATTCCATTTCTAAAGCTACTCCCCAATGTCAGTTTTCTTATTTGCCCACTTCCTTCTCCTGAGGCTGACTACCAATGTCCAACTATTGAATCATTGAAGACCAGCAATCAAAAGGCCCCTTGGCTCACCTAATTAAGCTGCCCAACTATAAGTAAACATCCTAGCATGGGATTTCCCCCTTTAACTTTACATATCACCATTTAGCCCATGTGCAACATCTGTTTACTGTCTATCCAGAGGCAGCCCTTTGTCCCCTTAGGAAAAATAATCCTTCCCCCTCTCCCTTGCCCCTTTCTTCCCTCTCCTTTGTTCTCTTTCTCTTCTCCCTGTTCCTTTGTCTCCTGTCTTTGTTCCTCATCCCTGCCTCTGCTCCTCTGGGACAAATAGCTCTCCTTTGTGCTCAGAAGTTGGGCTCCAGGTGTCCTGGGTCAATACTTTTTCTTTTCACATTGTTTATACAGAGAGGGTAGCTAACTTCACCAAAATAACACAGCAAACACAGTGACTAATGACTGGGACCAGGATTCAGACCCAGAGAGTTGAGAGGGGCAGCATGGAGAGTTAGCCTCCACCCTGCACCTCCCTCCATCACCACACTGACTTGAAGCTGATAGGCAACTCCCACAGTCAGGAATGGTGCAGAGAAAGGTTCATGGCATTGCCTGTGTGGATTTTCAAGTCTCTCACCTGTAGTTGTTCCTCCATTCCTTCTCTGATCCTACACTCTGTGGTGTTCAAGAACTATCAGCACCTGTTGCCTGCTGCCTTTGATTCCCAGGCTCTGTGATGTGTCCTCATGAGATGTTGTCAGTGCAGCAACCTTGGGCCACTGCTGCTGCTCTCTCTGGGTCTCAGTTGTCTGTCTTGTGACTGCTCTGCAGTCTCCCCCTGATGCTCATCTGTCTTTACCTGGCTGTGTGTTCCAGTCTAAAAGACTTGCAGTATTTCCATCTTTTTCTCTTTGTCCCTCCCCTTACCTATTACCTACTCCCTCCCACTCTGTAGCCCCTGCCCGGTTAATCCTGCTCCATTTTTTTGTCCCTCTGGTTCTAGCTCAGCTCCCTTGTCTCTGTGTCACCCTGCTTTCTCCTGTCTTTTTTCTTAGACTGCCGATTCCTTCTTCTCCCTTCCAGGGACATCTTCTGCAGGGACATCTCAAGGTCTCCTGAGAAATCTTAAGAGATAACAGACAGCAGTGTGAACCTAACACTATGTCACCACCAGTGTGCCCCTGTTGGGAAGTTTTAGAAAGTGCCCAGAAAAGCCTGCAATTACCACAAAGTCAGTCACCCCACCTGGCCTCTTTGTTCACTGCCCCACAAATCAGTATATCCACAAGGAGAAAACTCAGTTCCTTGCTTCACATATGCATTGGACATAGACCATGCCTTGAGACTGTTTTTTGTAACCGTGATGACCTTGAATACCATATAAAGTCAACAATGACCTCCAATCACTAAGCTCCTGCCTCCACCTCAGGTGCACTATGATGACGTGTACTACCCTGCCAGTGTTGTGGAGTTGGCTATCAGACTGTGAGCTGTGTGCACATCCACAGCATCAGCTTTTTCTTCTGGAGATAAGAGTTGATGGTATAGCCAAACTGGCTTTGAATTTCTGGCCCTTCTTTCTCAGCCCGGTGACTACTGGGATGACAGGCTTGTGCTACCATGCCTGACTGAAATATAATCTTAACATAGGCATCCATTTCCTTGAATGGAAGAACCAGCATGCTAATCACACAATCTATTTCTCTGAGTTATTCTTGGATACTGTGGACTTCACAACTCTTTCCATATTTTTATGGATTTCTCTCTCTCCCCCCACAGAGAGAGAGAGAGTGTGTGTGTGTTTATGTGTATGTGTTTATATGTGAGTATGTGTTTATGTGTAAGTATGTGTATGTGTATATTTACATGTATATGTGTGTGAGTGTATATATGTTTATGTGTGAGTGTGTGTTTATGTGTGAGCATGTGTGTATGTGTAAGTTTATGTGTATGTGTGTGAATGTGTATATGTTTGTATGTGTGTGTGTGTGTGTGTGTGTGTATGTGTGTGTGTGTGTGTGTGTCTACCCATGGATGTCTCCTTCTCTTTCTTTGGCTGTACACTCATGTCTTGGCTTTCCCATCTTCCTTCATGCCCATTCTCCCAGACTCACCCTGGGATTTCCGCAGTTCCTCCACCAAACACTGTGCTTCCTCCTGAATCCGCTCCTCCACACTCCTCTTTCCCATCCCAAAGTCTCTCATGGTGGCCAGAGAGAATCTCCGAAGGGTCTTCCAACGTTCTCCATTGGCAAAGATCACACCTGAGAATGTAGGGGAAGCATGGGTGGGCGGGTCACACAGGAAGTTCAAACAAACCTGGGTCCTTCCCTAGCCCTTACCTTCCCCTCTCTCAGAATCACTTCTCTCTGTGCCCATTCTCCACCCTACCTCATCCCAACCTCTGAGAATCTTACCATATTCCTTGAAGACAGGCTCAACCACAGCAACGGTCCCCCGGCCAGAGAAAGTCTCAGCTTGGCCCACCAGGGCCTCCTTTATGATGTCTGTCCCACAAAGCATGACCACGGGCCTTGGTCCCAGGTGCACTGTGAACACATCTCCATATTTTTCTCGAAGCTGTCAAGCATAAAGGCACCAGGACTGGGGTTAGCCAGCACAGATATTGTTGTTAAATTGTTAAAAAAAAAAAAAAACAAAAACACATAGATACAGGTTGGTAAATAGGCTGGCCCTGGCCACCCTTCCTTTCCTGAGGACCTAGACATTTCAGGGTGAATCCGCCACCAGGAAGGTGTCCCGAGACAGGTTGGAAGTTCTAAGCAGTCCTGAACTACAGTGTGACTGAGTGTGCTGGGCCAGTGCTGTATGCTCAGCACCAGGAAGTAAAGAAGGATGCTCAGGGGTTCAAGGGCATCTCTGCCTGCTGTTGAGCTAGGGAGTAGCCTGGGCAACATGAAACCTTGTTTCAAAAATAAACAGATTATAGATATGATATAGAAAAACTGATAAGAAAACACTTCAATAAAATTGATAATAAAGGACTGGAGAGATGGCTCAGTGGTTAAGAGCACTGACTGCTCTTCCAGAGGCCCTGAGTCCAATTCTCAACAACCACACGGTGGCTCACAACCATCACTACTGAGATCTGATACTCTCTCTTGGTATGTCTGAAGACAGCTACAATATACTCACATACAACAAATAAATGATTTTTTTAATGGAGCTGATTTGAAAAAATGATAATAAAGCAATTCAATAAAATTGAATTGATTTACAAATTGATTCACCAACCAATTTGCTTAGAAAATACTGCATTGAACAAGGTAGGGTTTGGTTAAGTGCCACCTCTAATATGACTTGGAGATAAGTAACAAACTAACCTGGCTTGTTAAAAACTATAGGATCTGGAAAATATCATCCTAAGTGAGGTAACCCAATCACAAAAGAATACAAATGGAATGCAATCTCTGATAAGTGGATATTAATTAGCCCAGAAGCACTGAATACCCAAGGCACAAATCGCATAACAAATGACTCCCATGAAGAAGTATGGAGAGGGTCCTGATCCTGGAAAGGATTGATCTAGCATTGGAGGGGAATATAAGGACAGAGAAAAAGGAGGGAGGTGATTGGAGAAGGGATGGAGAGAAAAAGGTTTATGGGGCATATGGGGAGGGGGGATCTGGGAAAGGGGAAATCATTTGGAATGTAAACAAAGAATATAGAAAATAAAAATATTAAAAAAAAAAACTATAGGAAAAGAATTGCGCCTTAGCCTCGAGCCTGGTGTGACAATGACCTCTTGAAGATGTCTGAATGGTTAAGTTTCTGTCTATGACTAGAACTGCAAAATGTCCTCACACTTGCTTTGCATTTTATCTTAGATTTGGGAGTTAGCCTTTATAAAGATCAAACTCCTGGCTACAGTGGCTTCAAAAGAATGTTTGTTTGGTTTTAGGAGTTGAGAAGATGTGTAGAGCAGGCAGGCTTCTGATCTCTGAGTCAAATACAACTTCTTTGTAAGAGTCGTGCTGGGTTATTTGTCTTTAGTTAACCATAATAATGGAGGCTAGTGTGAGCGACCTGTACAGAGTGCTTTTGAAGGAGTAGAAATAAAATCTGATTAAAAGATACCAAGAGTTAATTTGTGAACATAATGTATTTTGGGTCCTTAAATAGCTAAGGACTAAAACTCACACCAGTACTATTATGTATGGGTTATTTGCCAACTGTGTCTGAAACAGAATTCATCAAATCAATGGAACTGTCATGATTAAAGTACAGTATGCACTCAAAAAATAGAATTGTGCCTCAAACACAACTGAGGCTTGGGCTTCCTGAGAATATGTATCTGTTAAGATATATTTGTTAAGCAGAGGCAGGCGGATTTCTGAGTTCGAGGCCAGCCTGGTCTACAGAGTGAGTTCCAGGACAGCCAGGGCTACACAGAGAAACCCTGTCTCTAAAAAACCAAATCCAAAAACCAAAAAAAAAAAAAAAAAATTATTTGTTAAGACTGTCAACTAGACTCAATTTGCATATGAAAGAACATGACTCTACTGGGCAGTTCAAAGGGGATAGCACTTGGGAACAACCACCATTAAGTCCTGATTATCTTATATTAAGAGTAAAATTCTTCCAAAAGGGCAGGATGACCCTGGGTGTGGTGGACTGAATAAGAATGGCCTTCATAGGCTTATATATTTGAACGATTAGTCATCAAGAAATGATACTATTTGAAAAGATTAGAAGGACTATGAAGTGTGGCCTTGTGGGAGGAAATGTGTCATTGGGGGAGGCTTTGAGACTTTAAAAGCCTGCACACCAAGCCCAGAGTTACTATGTCTGTCTACAGATCAAGATGTAGCTCTCAGCTACTGCTCCAGCTCTGACAACTCCTGTCATCATGCTCCTGCTGTGATGAATGCTTTCTTCTAAGAGCTGGCTTGGTCCTGGTGTCATCCCCAGCTCTGGTGTCACAGCACAGTACAAAACAGTGACAGAGGCCCCTCAAGGGGACAGCACTGGTCTACTCAAAAGTTTGATGATGACAATATCTCTGTTGTAAATCTACCATTTATCTGAAACAGGCAGACTTAAAATTCATGGCTCTGTAAAATATGATAAATTGATCAAAGTCTAAAGTGGGAGTGGGACCTAAAAGAGATTCACAGGTGACAGCATTTGTGGGTCGCTAATGCCCAAATTCTATAAAAGTTGTTAAACATTTCTGTATGAGGTTAGTTTCTCTACGGTGGTAGCCAGAGACAGATGTGCAGTATTAAAGAGCTTTCTCTTTATTTTTCAAGTATTGGAGTAAACTCTCATTGGTGAAGAGAGAGGGCTTAACCTGCTTCTTGAGATATAGAAATGGATAGATACAAATATATACATAGATATGGATATGACACGGATGTAAATACAGATAAAGATCCTTGCCTCTACCCTTCAATCTGGCCAGCTCTGGAATCTCAACCAAGAACCATCCTTCCTGTGACCCAGCTTCAACCTGATCAATGCCTCCTGATGACTTTCAGAGAGAATGACCCTGGCCCACCCACTGAGATACATGGGAAGGGGAATGGACTGTTGGTGGTCCTGACTGTCAGTCATGTCTACAGTTCAGACTTGTGGGAAACTACCTGGTAGTGCAACCATCTCTGGGCATCTCCCAGGAATTGGCCCCAGGAATATCAAAGCCTTCCAGTGCTGAGGGCCCTTTAATAGAACTGTATGTTTGCAAATGGTCCACCCTCATCCTCTTGTGTTGGAGATTGGTTCTAATGCTTTGATTCCATCAGGAATCTGCATGACCAAACACGGAAGGTCCTCTTCCCCAACTAGTTTTTGATCCACCAATAAAGATGCCAGTGGCCAATGGCTGGGCAAAAGGAAATGGGGCGGGACCCTTAGATTTGCATGGACTAGGATGCAAGGAAGAAGAAAGAGAATTACCATGACTCAAGGGAGAGAGACAGATGAAATTTAGAGCTGCAGAGGGAAAATCATCCAAAATATAGGTGTAAATAAAAGCGGCCCCTGAAGGGCTGCCCAGAAGCATCTTGGGCAGCAAAGACCAATGGGCCTCACAGTAGGTAACAGGGCAGGAAAGTTAACAGTAGATTTATGAGGTATCGATCCAGGAGTACCAGAGGGACAAGCATGCTAGCCACGGGAGGTTTAGACCTGCCAAACTTTGAGTAGCCACGTCATTTTAAAAATAAACTAATGTGTATAAGTCTTTCATTCACAAATCCAAAGAGCTTCTGGGTGGGTGTCTGGAAGTGACACCAGCCAGAGCATAAAGTGGAGTAGCTAAACTCGTGTAACCTTTAGCTCACTCCAGAATGCCATGCACCTAACAGAAATTAAATGCTAATAATGGTCAGTGCCCCATGTTGTTTCTGAAATAGTGCTAAGAAGAAACTATGAGTGTTTGATTTATGTTTATGGTTTGAGATAGGATCTCACTATGTTGCCCAGGTTGACCTGAGACTCACTATGTCGATTAAGTTTTCTCAATCTCTCATTCTCCTGCCTTCTTCTCTAACATGCTAGGGTTGCAGATATAAGACGCACTTATCCCTGAATGTATTTGCTGTATTTTTCAATCCATAGCTGGTTGAATCTTTGAGTGGAGAATCTGCCTTTATGGAGAATCAGCTACAACTTTTGAAGCTGAACTTAAACATGCAGAGAAACTTCACCTCCAAATGCCTGTACAAGAACAAAAAAAGCATGTGTGTTGTGGCCAAATGAATAAACCAGATTATTCCTAGAAGCCTTCTTAAAATTTTATAAGAACAAACACCGCCAAGCCCACACAATGGAATATCATACCACAAGGAAATAACCTATACATCAGACTGATGATAGAAATGATCACCAGCTTAATATTGGCAGAAAAGTAAATTCTGCTTATATTTGGTGTTCTAAATGAAGTTTAAACACAGGTAAATTCAACCCATGGTGTCAGAATAGTGAGACGGTAGTGAGTAGAGGTAATAAGACAGGGACCAACCTTAGCGTTAACTGAGCTGCATAACATGATAAAAATGTGTTCAGTTTGAAAGTTCATTGACCTGTGCTGATTTTAGCACAGTGTTTCTCAACCTGTGGGTCATGACCCCTCCATCATGTACCAGATCCTCTCACAGGAGTCCTCTAAGACAAATCATAGATATTTACATTGCAATTCATAACCATAAAGGAATCTTAGAAGAGCTGTCACCCCTGGAGTGACAGTCACTTAGCTCTGAAGTAATCTCTTGTAAATAATCAGTAGTTGTTATCTGAGATTTGTGGGGTTGCTTTTTCCTAGGAATTTCAGGCCCTTAGAGTGATCTCAGTCATAGACATTCCTGACAAACCTGGAATTCTTTTAAGGACTGTGTTTGCTTAGGTAATGGTTCCCTGGGACAACTCCTAGATCAGATAAGAGATCTGGGTATGTGGGAATGGACTTGCTCAAAGGCCTTTTGTGTAACAACGAAGCTTAGCCCCCTGCAAAGCTGCAGTGAGCTTCTTAGAGGCCGATTCCCCTGCTGCTTTTACTAAGCCTGTTACATCCTGAAGTGTTTCTCTTTCTCCCACATAACTCTAACCACAGACACATAACAGGATCAAAATTACATTTATGAACAATAATCTTATGATTGGGGAGCACCACAACCTGAGGAACTGTATTAAAGGGTCGCAACATAAGGAAGGCTTCTACTCTAGAGCAATGATCAACTTTAAAAATACCATAGCTCAAAAGTTGTAACTGGAGTGGCTGGAGTGATGGTACAGAAGGTAAGATCTCATGCAGAGGACCTGGGTTTGGTTCCCTGCACCCACACTGTGGCTCACAACTATCTTCAATCCAGTTTCAGGAGATCCAGTGTCCTCTTTGGTGACTTCTGCAGGCACCAGGGACGTGGTACACAGATATGCATGCAGGAACAACACTCTTGTACACAAAATAAAAGTAAATCTAAAGGAAATAATTTTGAAGGTACAGTTAAAGCTCAGGGTCCTGGAGCACTTGCTACCCCATCATAGTGACTGGGCTTTGCATTCCAGGACCCAGTTATAAACCGGCTCTCTCATGCACGCCTATAATCCCAGCTCAAACGTGGAAGTGGAGACAGGATGGTGGGGATTGCCAGTTTCCAGCCTAGCTGAGAGAATTCCAGGACCAGGTTCAGGGAGAGACTCTGCCTCAAAGGAATAGAGAGTGATAGAGGTGAAGAATGGCCCCATTTGACCTCCATGTAATGGGTGCAGACATCCACACAATGTACACATAGACTCAAACAGACAACAACAACAACAACAACAACAACAATAATAATAATAATAATGGCATTGAGGGGGGAAACTGCGTGATTGTGGGAAGTGGAGGGAGAGGAAAACCAGGGAAGGACAAAAGAGAGGGAGGAAATAAGGGTGGCAGTATCAGGAACTGGAAGAGACGTGAGAGAGGGTCTGGAAATTGAACAAAAATATATGTAGCAGGGGGTGATGAGGAACTGGAGATAGTCACTAGAGGGTCCCAGACACCAGGGACATGTGAGGCTCCCAGGACCCAACTGGGATGAGTTTAGTGGAAATGCACAGAGAAGGAAAGATAGAACCTATGCAGACCACCTCCACTAGATAGGCACAGCCGCTTATCAAGGGATGGGGCCAGTCACCCATCTCAAAGCTTTTAACCCAGACATGTCCCTGTCCAAAGGAAGAACAGGGACAAAAAATGGAACAGAGACTGAAGGAAGGGCCAATCAGGGACTGGGGGTCCATCATGTCTGCAGACACCAAACCCAACACTGTTGCCATGGTCAAGAGGCATTTGCTGACAGGAGCCTAGTGTGGCGGTTTTTGAGGAGGGCTGACCAGCAACTGACCAGTGAAGATGTGGGTGCTATGTGCCAACCATCAGACTGACTCAGGGAACCTGGTTAGGGAGCTGGCAAATGCTCTGGAAGAGCTGAGGGGAATTGCAACTCTATTGGAAGAACAGTGTAGGCTGGCCTCAGCACCCAGTTCTACAGGAGTCTAGACCAGCAACCAAGGAGTGTACTGGAGGGATCCATGGCTCCAAATACATATGTAGCAGAGAATACTCTTGCCTGACAGCAACGGGAGAGAAGGCCCTTGGTCCTGGGGAGGTTTGATGCCCCAGAGTAGGGGGATGCTGGAAGGGTGGAGGAGAATGTGGGTGGGTGGGGAGCACTCTCATACAGGCAAGGGGGAAGAAGAGGGCAGATGTGGGGTGGGAGTTAATGGAGGGGTAACTGGAAAGTGGAATATCATGAGATGGTGTGTGTGTGAAGGGGGTAACCAGGAAGTGGGATACCATTTGAGATGTGAATGAGTGGAATGATTATAGTAGTAGTAGTAATAGTAGTAGTAGTAGTAGTAGTAGTAGTAGTAGTAGTAGTAGTAATAGTAATAGTAATAGTAGTAATAGTAGTAGTAGTAGTTTTGTTTCAGACCCAGGAATAAAGTACTGAGATACATATTTTATACATCAAAGCAGACCTAGACTCCAGGTTCTCCCAGCATCCCTCAGTCCCTCCCTGGCATACCCTGCCCCCAACCCTAAATTTTTAAGCCCTGCATCTGGGCTACCATTCCCCCAAAAGAAGCTCCTCCTTATATAATCCAGACATATTCTCTCTTTCTCTCTCTCTCTCTCTCTCTCTCTCTCTCTCTCTCTCTCTCTCTCTCTCTCTCCTTCCTTCCCTCTCTCCCTTCTCTCCCTCTCCCACTCTCTCCTCTCTCAGCACTTCCTTTCTTTCTTTCTCTTCTCCCCTCCCCTCCCTCCCCATAGCCACCTCCCCAGCCTCAGTCCTTGGGCCCAGTGACTTCACCCCCAGTGCAGCTTCCAATAAACCTGCCTTTACTATAACCTAATCTGGCTTAAATTGACTCATTTCACCAGTGGAGAAATAACATATCAATAACTAATTGCAATTCCGTTCAAATTCTAGGAAGCACCTGCAGACTTCCATCAGGCAGTGCAATTGTGCCTCTACCCAGGGAACTGCCTCTAAACCTCCCTTTCTATCACCTGTTCTTTCAAATGCCAACCAAAGGCGCCAACCAAAGATGCCAACCAAAGGCTGGGCATGTGTTTCCCAACACTGAGTTTTTCCTGTTTTTCCAAAGCTCCCCCACTTGTTTTTTGACATGCAGCTACTTGCAAATAGCGTAGATCCCTCTCTTTCTCCACTGCAGCAGCTACCACTGGCCTACTCTAGTGTTTTTACCTCTAACTCTAGTAAGATTGCCCTTGGGCTCCTTCTGTGTTTGTTTCTAACACCAGTTTCCCTGGTAGCAGTGGGTTTCCCCTAATAAAACTCTAAAGAAAATCCTCTGAGGATTTAAAAGGGGGGAGGGGGGACTACACTGTGAGACCTTAGGAGCCAACTGCGAGGAACCAACCCCAGGCTCCGATGCTAGCCATTCCAACAGTTATCAGAGTGCCTGAAAACAAATCCCAGGCTCACACTCTTGAGTCACACCTCAGGAACCAGACTTAAAAGCCTGATGAGGCTTCCAATGAGCTGACAGGGATGCATGTTCTTGTGAGCCTGCCATGGGAGTGTAACGCACGTTATGTGTATGAGTATTGTGCCAGCATATATTCCATATCCTCAGAGACCAGAAGGAGCCAGAGTGTGTGCTGGGAATTGAACTCAGGTCCTCTAGAAGAGCCAGTGGTCCTAACAGACCATGTCTCCAGCACCTAATGTGTACATTTTAAAATGCCGTTCGTTCTGGCTTTCTCTGGTTCTCTGCCTAGGGCTTGTACTGCTTGTAGTGCACGTGTATACTCACGCCTGCTCCCAACAGCATGGGGTCACTGTCTCTTCTCTAAGGTCTCCAATTTCTCTTCTCCCCACTCCTCTTTTACCTCCTCTCCGTTATGTCTCTAATCAGACTCCAGTCAAGACCTTTTCCTCCCTGCACTTGATTGTTAAAACCAGTGGTTCATTTTCAGGGCCCCTGTCACACTTAATGACTCCATCCAGCAGGAAAATGCCAGGTAAGTGGCCACTCACATTCCTTAATGACTGAGTGATCTCTTAAGAAGAGATGATGAGACAGGACAAAGAAACCAGGTACCCTGGGGCAAGAACCCTGAATACAAGAGTTTCAGGAGTATCTTCTCTGGAAGTCAGGAATGCCAGACAATGTTCTAGTTCTTAGTTCCTCCTCCTCTTCCTCCTCCCCCTCCTCCTCCCCCTCCTCCTCCTCCTCCTTATTCTTTGATTTTGCTTATTTTACATTTGTGGGTGTTTTGTCTACGGGCGTCTCTGTGAACTGCAAACATGCAGTACTCACAGAGGCCAGATGAGGGCATCAAATACCGAGCAACTGGCGTTGCAGGTGGTTATGAGCAGTTTATATGGGTGCTGGGAATCAAAACCAGGTCCTCAAAGGAACAACCAGTGTTCTTAAATACTGAGCCAGCTCTCCACCACAACCACACAGTTTCCTCTTATGTCTTCTAATGGAGCACTTCTGTCTGGGACTACATGTGATTGAAACCTCAGTCCAGACCCAGGTCCCCACTGAACAGCTTTGCAAATGATCTATCACCAAACTGCAGCCCGTTTCCGAAACTACATTAGAGTTCCCATTCTTAAGAAGATAATATTAAGGAGCCTTAAAAGCAGTTTAGAATAGACTCCCTCCTCCTCCCTCCTCCTCACTCCTCCTCCCACCTCCTCACTCCTCCTCACTCCTCCCTCCTTCTTCCTCCCTCCTCCTCCCTCCTCACTCCTCCCTCCTTCTTCCTCCCTCCTCCTCCCTCCTCACTCCTCCCTCCTTTGTCCTCCCCCTCCTCCCTCCTTTGTCCTCCCCCCTCCTCCCTCCTCCCTCCTTCTTTCTCCCTCCTCCTCTCTCCTCCCTCCTCCCTCCTCCCTCTAATCATGAGTAGAGACATGATATTCTTGCCTGTTCCAAAGGTTTGTCTCCTCCCTTAAGAGTTAATTAAGCTGGACCTATCGATCCTAGCCATGAGACAAGCCCTGGGAAGACTGGCTCACCTAAAGCATAAGGAGATGGGAGGAATAATCATTCCCTTGATGAGAGGGTGTGTTTATCTTTCCCAGAAGTCCTGCGTTTGCTGTGGCCACCTACAGAACTTCCATTGGCAACTTTTCAACTTTTCTAGCCTCCCTCAGAAAAGTCACCACTCTTCCTTCTCTTCCTTTTTCATCTTTTCCTTCTGGATCATTTCTCCAAAGCACTGGATCTGCTTTCCTTGACATTGTCTGCTTGCTCTCGGAAGCTATGTCTCCTACTTGCACTCTTTCACCATGTGGCTGCCTACAAACAGCATGGTGCCCCCTCCTCCTCTTCTCCGACTTCCTCCTCTGGCAGCTGCCAAGATTCACAACTTGTCTGCCTTGGTGTTTTCCTCTCAAATCCTAATAAAATCATACTTGAGCTTCAAGAGGACTTAAAGACTTAGAAAGGCAAATGTTTTTAGTTGAATGTTTTCGGTGCAAATGTTGGCAGTGGCTAGAAGCCAAAGCTTAGGTTTGTTTGCCTACTCTCAGCCAACAGAATTTCATCATGCTTAAAAAATCGTTCTTGGTAATGCATACTTGATAAAAGCCCATGTGACCACTTTCAGCAACAAGCCTCCTGAAAGAGTAGCCTCTGTGTCTTGAGCCACAGCTAAAACTTCCAGAGAACATTCCAGATTGCATATCGGAAAACCCAGGCCCGTCAGCACAGGAGCCAAACCAAGCAATTTGGAACTGAGCTAGAACTCATGGAGCTGACACAGCCGTTAACAGCTGTACATGAATCAGGCTCCTGCACCAACCACAACAGGCTTGAGACAGCCAAGCTGGTGTCTCCTAGAGCTCCTGGGACATCACCACCTTGGCGTCCAGAGCCACCTGTCTGGACCAGCTGCCCTTTTCTTCTTGCCTGTTCTATGCACTATGCCTTGAACGTGGCTTAAGTGCCTTCCATGGGTTCACATGCTGGAGGCTTGGTCCCCAAAGTGGTTGGGTTGAGAGATGGTTGAGCCTTCAAGGGCTGGAGCCTAGTAAGGGGCGTTGTGTCTTCAGGGCAGGTCCACAGAATACCTTGCTTGATACTGGTCAAGCAGAGAGGGCTGGATGCTTGGAGAATTGATTACTACAGAACAAGGCTGCCCCACATAGTTAGCCCCTTCTGCATGTGGCAGATGCCCTTCTCTCCCCTCCACTATGTTGTGACACCTGCAGAGGGTTGCTCACCAGAGGCTGGACAAAACGAGTGCTTGATCTTAGACTGTAGATGTCTGTTATTATAAGTTGAATAAACCTCCTACCTTTTAATTGTGTGTGTGTGTGTGTGTGTGTGTGTGTGTGTGTGTGTGTGTCACATGTGTAGGCTGTTAAATATGGATGCAGAGAATCAATCTGGATGCTCTGGAAGAGCGGTAAACATTCTTAACAACTGAGCCATCATTCTAGGCCCATATACCTTCTTACTTTATAAAAAACCTCTTGCAGCCAGGTGGTGGTGGCACACGCCTGTAATCCCAGCACTCTGGGAGGCAGAGGCAGGCAAATTTCTGGGTTCGAGGCCAGCCTGGTCTACAGAGTGAGTTCCAGGACAGCCAGGGCTACACAGGGCTACACCCTGTCTCAAAAAAACAAATCCAAAAAAAAAAAAAGACCTCTTGCTTATTGTCATAACAACAGACAGAAAGCAGACAAAGGCACCAGGAAACTCTGTCTTGCTGGTTTAGGTGGACCATTTCTCTTCTTACTATTCTTGGTTTCTCTCAGACCAGTATCCTCCCCATGACACAGATATCCAACATCAACCTCTCCTCAGTTACAACTGCTCTCGTTCACCTGAGCCTGCTCCTTCCTTACCTCTCCCTCAATGTTCCCAAGAAACGGCTTCTTTTCTCCATTTATTGTCTTTCCAGAGAGTCGTTGAGGATCCTATCAGATTCTCCATCTTAAATAAACCATTACAGATACTCTGATGATCTTAAAACTCAATTAGCATGGGGGCTAGAAAGATAGCTTGATGTTTAAAAGCATTTGGTATCCATTCAGAGGTCCTGGGTTCCATTTCCAGCACCCACGTGGTGCTTACAATCTATAATTCATTTCCAGGGGATCCTACACTCTTTTTGAGCACCAATAATGCATATTGTACATATGCAGGCAACACTCGTGCACATAAAATATGAATAAAACTTAGGGGAAAACATCCTCTTCTTATGCCTGTATTCTGTATCATCCAGGTGAACAGGTAACATGTCTAAAGACTTGATATGTCAGGGTGTGGGGATACCCAGGGAGCCTCCACTCTCTCAGAGAAGGGAAGTAGATGAGGGACATCCAATTAATTAATTCTGGTTAATTAATTAACAAGTATGTTAATTAATTTGTTGGTTGATTAATTACTGGGAAGTTGTCATGGGACTTTGGGTGTCCTTTGACTATGTTAATTAATTAATGGGAAACATGATCACCTTCACTGCAGGGAAACGTGCAGCATTGTAGATGCTACCACCACTAACTGTGGGTCTGTGGGCAGTGGTGGTGCTGGCAATGGAGGGAGTTGATAACCTTCGTGGTATAGTTACTCCTGAGTGCATGTTCCTCTAAACAGTTCCTGATTATGGTCATGAAATTGTCAGCATCTCATCTTTCACTCACCAACCCTCTCATGTGAACCTAGAGCCCAGAAGGCATCCATCCTTTCTCTTCATACTAAGTGATCTCCAAGAAATAAACCACACATCATCCTATTCTGAGGAAACCTAACTAAACTCAGTGGGTAAAAACAAAAAGGGACATCAAGGTAGGAAGGGACATGTTGGCCAAAAGAAGGGTTTCTGCGGGAGAGAGAAGGCAAGGAGGGGTCACAGATGACAAAAATTCAGTATATGTGCACACTGAATTTTCAATGGATTTCTTGAAATAAATCAGGTAGGATGTTGGCTTGACCTTTCTCAGGTGTGGGAGACATGTGTTTAGAACACGTGTGGCAGGGTGTGATGACACATTTGTCATTCCAGAGGCTAAGAGTTGGGAGTCAACCTAAAAAAAAAAAATCACAGGGAGACCCTGTCTCAAAAAATAAATTAACATAACTGTATTTACCATTGGTGATAGGGAGGGGGAATCTTTTAAAAACCAGTGAGTAACTAATACAGGGTTCAAGACTGTGATCTTCACAGCCATGGTGTCAACAGAGGGATGAAACTTATAGTCACTACCTCAGCGCTCTCATGAACGGTAAGGTCACCGATGCTGATTATTAATAAGCGAGTGGTAATTAAGCAAGAGTCCCTGTGTGTGAGGTGCCAGTATAGAGACTTGTAGGTAAATGCCAAGCCAGCTGCTGGAATAAACTGATAAGCAGTCCTCCCCACCCTGCCTCCTGTCCTGCCTACCTTCCCCTTTGTCCTAGAACACCTCAGGCTAATCTCGCGCTGGCAGAAGCAAACCTTGATGTTGATGCCTCTGATATTTTTCTTTTTCTTCTGTAATGGACAAGTTCCAAGGAGAGAAATTCTACATGCTTACACCTCAACCCCTCTTGCGCTCCAAGCATGGTGTCCCACACAATTCCAACATAGCACGACTTACTTGTCTATCTGAGCACCATCCACCAAGAATCAGCATCTCACCCTCCCGTCAGCAACCTTCCCACCTGATCCTACCTCATGGAAGGAGTCCCTCACTCTTCCCGCTGAGTGATCTCCAAGAGGAGACACAGGGCCCTGTGCATTACATCTTACCTGCATGAAGGAATTGAGGAGGCCTCCTCTGTCCATCTGCAAGAGGTTCCCCAAGAGGGGCAGGGGACGGGGTCCTGGTGGGAGGTTGCCACGGGACTTTGGGTGTCCCCTGACTAAGAGTACCAAAAAGCCCACGAGGACAGCAAGGAGAAGCAAGACACTGGGCTCCATGGTCCTGGTCTGACCAATGTTGACTTCAGTGCACACTCCAGCAGGATCTTTTATACTGAACTCGCCTCTCCACTCAGTTATGTAACTTCAGATGTTCCCGCCTCCTGTCTCTCATTGTCCCGAGTGTGAACAACCATGACAACTTCCTGCTTATTCCCTTACCTACACTGATGTTGGCAAGGACACCATGAAACAGATACACGGGACAAAAGGACACTGGGAGCAATGCCTCTTGTTTTATGGGGGTGGGTGTGCACTTGTCAGCTCAGCTTTGTCCACTTACTTACTAGGGCATAGGATTGTGTGTGTGCTATATGCTTTTTTGTACATGAAAGGTCATTTCTGGTATAAATTTACGGATGTGTATTTCTGTGTCTGAGTCTAGATGTGCTGGCTAGTCTATTCTTACATGTCTGGGGTGTATACAACATGTATAATCTTAAATTATAATCTGTATGTCCTTTGTGTCCTATATAAATGTGATTATGTTTGAGTTGACAAGAATAGTGTCCCATGATCCTGTACTTTTCTCTGTCTGTTCATTCCTCAGACCAGGTCTTTGAAAAATCTGCAGATGTAATTTCACCAGAGTTCCCATTTCACTCTCTGGCCCATGAGAGCCACAGATGGGAGAAAGGGGAGGAGAAGGAAGGCAAGGAAAGAGATTGAGTAGTAGTGAGGCTCAGGAGTCAGGGAGAGAGAGAGGCTGAAACCTGGCAGAGATGCACTTGGGGACCCTGGGTCTCTGGGATGGCTGGCTTTTGTGTCAACGTGATACAAGCTATAGCCATTTGATAGGAGGAAACTTCAATTGAGAAAATGTATCCATAAAATCACAATGCAGGCAAATCTGTAGAACATTTTCTTAGTTAGTGATTGGGTGGTGGAGGGCCTAATACACTGTGGGAAATTCCACCCTTGGGCTAGTGGTCCTGGGTTCTATAAGAAATCAGGCTGAGCAGACCATGATCAGCAAACCAGTAAGAAGCACCCACCTCCATGGGCTCTGCACCCCTCCATGGCCTCTGCACCCCTCCATGGGCTCTGCACCTCCTGCATGGCCTCTGCATCAGCTCCTGCCTCCAGGTTCCTGCCTTGTGTTCCTACCCTTACTT
The DNA here is from genome assembly GCF_947179515.1 of Apodemus sylvaticus. Taxonomy (NCBI): domain Eukaryota; kingdom Metazoa; phylum Chordata; class Mammalia; order Rodentia; family Muridae; genus Apodemus; species Apodemus sylvaticus. The sequence goes on from NC_067472.1 coordinate 188,535,721, forward strand.
CCTTGAATGATAATCTGTAAATTCCAAGCAAAATAAATCCTTTCCTTCCAAAGTTGCTTTCTGCTATGGTGTTTTATCGCAGAAATAGAGATCCTAACTAAGATAGTCTCTGACCACTGTGTCTAATGACAAATGGTTCCCTCCCGATCCTGTTCATAGCACATGAAGTTCTCAGACCTTCATTCCTGTTAAAAGGAAATAGAAAACTAAAAAGGAAATTGAAAGTTCTTAACTCGCCCACTACTGCAGTGATAACATTGATCCATTCATAACATATTCTATTTTGAATGCAAAATCTGTCTCAGATATTCATGTTTGAATGATGTGCCTAACTGATATTAGTTGAAAGGTGGCAGGACACTTAGGGGTAAAGTTTACAAGAGAGAAGTAGGTTGTTGGAAGCAACCTAATGAGTCACAACTCTATGCATCTCTCTGTCTTTCTCTGTCTCTGTCTCTGTCTCTCTGTCTGTCTCTCTCTGTCTCTCTGTCTCTCTGTCTCTCTCTGTCTCTCTCTGTCTCTCTCTCCCTCCCTCCCTCCCTCCTCCTCTTCCTTCTCCTCATCCTCCTTCCATCTGCAATATATAGTAACAACCATAAGCTCCCGTATCTAGACCAAAGCCTCAAATGTCATACCTCCCCTGCAATGAAACTAAGAGAAAATAAGTCCTTCTTCTCAGTTACTTTGTAGCAGGAATTTGGGAGAAAGAATCTCACTGTGCATCCCAGGCTCCTGGGCCTTCTGTCTCTGCTTCCCAAGTGTCAGGAATACAGGTTTGTGGTACCATATACGGCCATCTGTTTTCTGTCTCCTTTTATAGCTCAGACTGGCCTTTAACTAGTGATCAACTTACCTCACCTTCTGAAGTAAACAGGTTCAAACCACCACATATGTTAAATCCATGGGTTGATTTGTTTGTCTTAGACAAGGTCCCCCTATATATCCCAGGCTGGCTTTGAACTCATAGTGTTCTCCTCTAGCTCTCCTCTACTGCTGTGTCTACAGATGTGTGCTTCCACATCTGGAACATTTCAAGGGCTTGATGACCATGTCTGGAAAGCAGCTATCATATGTACAATGTAGTTCTAATCCACTCTGTGACCTTAGATAAGTCTCTTAACATCTCTGTACTTTTGTCTATTAAAAGTGAAGCCAACATAGTTCTCCTAAATGTGAGCATTGTGCCAGTTACTTCATGGAATGTACTTCATGGCTCCCACTGGGAATCCTGGGCTGGCATAATGGCCCAAGTTCAGTGCCAGATCACCCAGCTTGGCAGGAGCAAGGTCCTGGTGTCAGACAAGTTGATGGTGGCACTGTGCCAAGGTCAGGAAAGTACAGATTCTGTGCCTGAGATCACCATAGTTTTCTGACCTTCGCCCTAGGTCACCTGAGAGCACTTCTTCAAGCTTGTGTCCTGAATGCAGACAGGCATTGGTTGAACATCTCAAAAAGGGTGCGGCTTCCTCTCCCTCCATCTTTCTCTCCATTAAAGAGAAATGAAATGTTGTTAAGAAGGAGAGGTCCAAGGATGGGCAGGCAGCCCATGCATTTCATCTCCGCATTAGGAAGGCTGAGATTAAACATCTATCCATGTCATTTGACAACCTGTTAAGAAGCAACCCAACCTGTCAAATGAGGCAACTGGGAAAGAAAAGCAAACCCAGGCAGAATGCAACTGACTAGCAGAGCTGCCATGTGAATTGAGTGGGGAAGTAGATGGTGGCAGGCAATGATGGATGGCCAATGTGAGGCCACAGTGGCAGCAGCACCCAGAAGGCTGGAATGAATGAAGAACCCCCAGTTCGAGCAGCTCCCTGGAAAAGGTGAGCCAGAACTGACTGAAGTCCTTTGGACAGTTAAATGTCAACTTCTCTACTGTTACCACGGAGGGTTAAGTACAGACCTGATTGTGAAGTAGTTTCCTGCGCTCTCCCACCAGATTTGGCAACTATTCTCTGATTGGGTCCATTTTCACCTTATTTGCATAAGCATAAACGCAGCCAATCAGAGCCTCCAGATGGCCCTAGAAATTTGGGTTGTGCAAGCTCTGGAACAATACAGTCCTCAAATTTTCAGAGAAGGAAGGTTCCCTGTCCCACATCTGGCCAGAGTCTAGCTCTTGTGCAGGCTCCTGGCTCCTGGCTAGGGGCTGAGTTGCCAGGCACTCTACAGAGAAACACAACAGTCCCTGATCCACAGAGGAGGCTTCACTCTCAAACGCGAGCTTGCTTGGGAAGCCACCTCTCCAGGCTGTGGGACTTGACATGAGGCCACAGGCAGCCGTGCTCATTCCTGCCTCTGCCTCTAAGACCCCCATCCCTTGGCTGAAGATGAGAATTCATTCCTGCAGCTTACTCAAGCCCTAGAGACCTACCAAGGACAGAAGACCAGGAGCACAGAGCTGTGATACCCACCATGTCTCCTGGTCCACATCCGTCCACCACCGTGGGGTTTCAGAATGTTTGCTTTCTTGTTTAACTAGTTCTTCCCATGAGGTAAATAAAGATTTTTGTTGCTCTTCACTGTCTGCTCACTGCATTCATAGAGAATGGGGAAAGGCAAAGGTGAGAGAGAAAAAACCCTACCAAAAAAAAAACAAAAAAAAAAACTTCTCATTTTAAACAAGGAATTTTGAAGGCATAACTTTACCAAAGCATAGAAGTTAGTAGCCCACTCTAAGAAACTTTATTATCACTGATTTTGGTGCCATTTGGATAAAACAAGGAAGAGGTGGAAACTTTCCAACATGAGCAATGTTGGGTTTTGTTACTTTTGAGATGAGAGATCTTTTATCTCATGCTGGTGTCAAATTTGTTTTGTAGTCTTAAGCAATCTTGAACTGATCCTCCTGCCTCGACCTGCACATGATAGGAGGAAAGAGGGTACCACCACCAAGTTTATGGGGTTCTGGGGACTGAGTCCCAGCTTCATACATACTATCACTTTATCAACTGAGCCACAGCCCCTTCCTTAAACAGTTATTTTTAGAATAATCGGTAAGTTGATAAACGGACACAGAAGCAAACATTTCGAATTACAGGACAAGTCTCAAATTACAACAAACATTTCCCTTCACCTCTGCAGCCCTGGCTAGCCTAAGTTAGATATATAGACCAGGCTGACCCCAAAGTTAGAGTGATTCCCCTGCCTCTGCTTCCCAGATGCTACGATCGAAGATTTATAGCAACAATATCATTGTAGAGCTGTAAAGTCCCATTTATCGTTATTTTCATTAATTATGTGGCCAATGTCTTCCCTACACCTACCCACAAATGTCAGACACTTCTATGAGTTTTATAGTTTTGGAGTTCCATTTCCAGTTGTGATGAACTCAATCTTTGTGACTGAGGCAATCTTTGTATATGGCAATGAGCATGGACCAACATTCCTTCTTTGGCATGTAGATATCCAATCTTCCTGCAGTGTCTGCTGAAATGTAATTTATCCTCCAGATTGTTTTGTAACTGTATAAAATCAGTTTAACATGTGTGCAGGTCAGTGTCTTTCACTGAGGTGAGGATCCTAAGGACGGAGCCAGGGCATTCAGCACATCTTAAAAGCAAGTTGCAGATCAAAACCAGTCACTGCACAGCCACGCCCAGAAAAGAGGAGAAGGGACTGGGGTCTCACTACTCAATAAGAGTGAGAACAACCATGAAGTCCTCCCACAGAGTATTCCTCTTAAAGGCCCCATCTCCTCCAATAGCACCAGCCTGGCGACCAAGCCTTTAAACACAAGGGTCTTTAGACATGTTATATAGCTATTTCCTGTGACTTGAAAAATTCTCTCCTGGAAGGAGGGAAGAAGGAAACACAGGAGCTATGGAAAGGCATGAGGCTCGGAAAACTCAAAAAGTTATAGAACTCACAAGTTCTCTGAAGTTATGTAAATAATAAGCAGCTTCTGATCTGGATGGAGGATCTCTTCAGTGTAACTGCCTGCGAGTGGTGCTGAGGATGCAGCCTTGATGAACCATGCCCGTGCCAGGCTGGGTTTGGGAAGGGGTGGTGGGGACACAGCTGCCTTTGAATTCCGTGTGCTCCTGGGAGTAACCTCCAATAAACTCACTGGTTCACGAAGCTGCAATGGTTAAAAATATTGTTGCTGTGCTGCCCTGTGTGGGGTTAACACACATCTGTACATGACTCCCCTAGAAATCTCACAACCAAGGGGACAGTTCCAAAACCACACCCTAGCAAGCAGTAAGCAATGTCAACTGTACATTGGCATTGCCACACCTACCAGATCAATATGTTTCCTTCATTCTGTGCTCCCTGTATAACTTACTGACTCTCTGGTTGTAATTATAATGAACACTATATGCACAGGAACTGCTTTTAGTTGTTTTCATTTGTATCTAATGAGTACAGACATTATTGGGTGTAAGTCTAAATGCCATTTATTTGTCCCATATATTCTCTCCCCTTCTCTTTTCTCTCTTTTCTTATCTTCTTTTTCTTAAGTATTGTTCATGATTCCATTTTATAATCTTGCCTGTTAACCACAGGTCCCTGTGCTGTTGCCATTGTTACTACTAGAAAGGTACAAAGTATAAATGCTCAACTTATCAGGTGCATTTATGGCTACACACTGCTTACTTGCTGTTTGCCCTTTTAATTATTGCTTTAGGGTTCACAGTGTCTGCCTTTTATAGATTACATCTTTAATTTATGACTTCTGATGACATTGTGCCACTCCATGAGATACATGACAACCCTGCAGTAGAAGAAAACACCCTGGACCCTTGGTCTATTCTTTTCATACATTTTCCTTTCATACATATTATAAACTTGATGCAGAGTGGGGGATGGGGCTGGAAAGATGGCTCAGAGGTTAAGAACACTTGCTGCTCTTCCCAAGGACCTGAGTTTGATTCCCAGCACCAACATGGTGCCTCCCAACTGACTGTAACTTCACTCTCAGGGGACCTAATACTGTCTTCTGGCCTCTGCAGAGTCCAGGCATCCAAATGGTGCACAGACCTACATTCAGGCAAAACATTCACATACATAAAGTACTTTAAAAAAAGAGTCAAACTTCCATGGAATGCAATCACTGATAAATGGATATTAATTAGCCCAGAAGCTCTGAATACCCAAGACACAGTTAGCACAACAAATGACTCCCATGAAGAAGTATGGAGAGGGTCCTGGTCCTGGAAAGACTTGATCCAGCATTGTAGGGGAGTACCAGGACAGGGAAAAAGGAGGGAGGTGATTGGAGAATGGATGGAGAGAAGAAGGCTTATGGGACATATGGGGAGGGGGGAACTGGGAAAGGGGAAATCATTTGGAATGTAAACAAAAAATATAGAAAATTAAAAAAAAATCAAACTTCTCCACAGGTAAGTGCATCTCTGACCCTTCATCAAAAAAGTTCCTTTGAGATCATTACAGAAAGATTCAACTACTCAAATGCAGAGCCCGACTATCTGTGGTGCATGTGTGCCCAGTAAATGCACTTAAAAAATAACCTCTGTTCTTTAGGCTCAAGGAACATCACAGGGACATTGTGAGAGCCAGAGGTCCAAGACAGCTGCTTCAAGATAATATTTTCTAAAGAAAAGGGGGAGGGAGAAGAGGGAGAAGAAACTACTGTGAGACTTCATCTTACCCCAGCCAAGATGTCCACGATTAATAAAGTGAATGATGGCAGGTGCTGGTAAGGATTCAGGAAAATGGTGAAGTTATTCATGGCTGATGGGAGTGCAAACTGGTCTAGCCAGTGTAGGAATCTCTGTGGTGGTTTTTCAATAAGCTGAAAGTAGATCTATCACAAGACTCCAGCACTCCAGCTACACCATTCTTGGGGGGCTGGGGTCATGTACCGGAAGGACTCCATTTTACTACAGATACTTACTCATCCATGTCCATCGTTGTTCTCCTCATAACAGTCAGAAATTGGAACTAAACCAAGATGCCCATCAGGTGATGAATGGATAATGAAATGTGTTTCATTTACACAATAAGATATTATCCCACAGTTAAAAAATTAAACCGTGAAATGTTCAGGTAACTGTGGTAAACTAGAAATGATCATGTGGGGTGAGGTTACCCAGACCCAGAAAGACCAACATTGCATGCTTTCTGTTCTGTGTGGCTTTTACACTTTACATGTGAGCTTTTCACGTAGAACACCACAGAGGTTAAGTATCTGGTAAGGAACCAGGCGGGAGAAGGGGATCCTTCAAGGAAGGGGATATAAGCAAGTGATAAGCTTGCAGAGGCAAACAGACTTGTTACTGATAGTGCTGGTCAGGGTGGAGATGGCTGAACCAGAGGTCGGGAGGTCAGAGAAAGACAGCACATACTCCTCTGACCCCATGAGAGAGGACCAAGAGTGTACACCTGACCTTTGCACATGTAAGGACTTGGCAAGATGCCCCCTTGGACTTTTGTGAACCCACAACATTGATCTTTAACTGGTCAGCTCAGATCCTCACTCCAGCTTGGAGAACATGATGGGAAAGCACGATACCTTTCACACAGCGTAACCCACTGAGTCTTCCCTGGACATAAGACTGCTGCTGCCCAAATTGGGCTGGAAGGGTTTTTAAGAAGCAAAAAAGAAGACACAGAGTGGAATGGTTAGAGGAGTGTGTTTCTAATACAGTGGCTCTCAACCTTCCTGATGCTGCGACCCTTTAATACCATCATCATGTGTGCTAATCCCCAGTCATAAAATTAATTTTGTTGCTACTTCATAGTTGTAAGTTTGCTGCTGTTATGAATCTTTTATTAAAGATTTATTTATTAGTAACTGTCTTCAGACACACCAGAAGAAGTTATCAGATCTCATTGAAGATGGTTGTGAGCCACCATGGGGTTGCTTGGAATTGAACTCAGGACCTCTAGAATATCAGTCAGTGCTCTTAACCACTGAGCCATCTCTCCAGCCCACTGTTATGAATCTTAATGTAAATATCTGATACACAGGATATCTGATATGTGACCCTCAGAGAGGGTCATTCAAACACACACACACACACAGGTGTTGCAACCCACAGGTGAAATCCTCTGTTCTAGGAGAGACTGGCTCTGGGATGTGAACATGATTAAAATACCACCTTGTATGGAATTCTCAAAGAACTAATCTTTTAAGTGAGGAAAAATAAATGACTGCTGTTCTCCCCCCATCTTGTTGGTGGAAATAGGGAAGCACAGAGAGATTGACACCTTGCCTCTCAGCCCACTGTGGTCTAGAAGTCAGGTGTCAAACCCAGTCTGTTGCAAGAGCCTGATAATATAGAATGTGAGACAAACAGACAAACCTAATAAGAGAGAAGCAGATGGGTAGACAAAAGACATTGAGAGGTGAGGAGAGAGAGTTCTAGGGGTTCCATGGATGGGTAAGCAACAATGAGACATGTCTACTGACAATAAATAGGTATCTTGGACTAGGCACGAGGTTCAATGCTTTCCAGAATGCATGGAGTTCCATCACCAGCACAGCATAGCCCAGCCACGGTGCCTATGTAGGGAGTCCTGGTGTACCCTGAGTTATAGACACCCTATCACAAAAGAAACAGACTTCTTAGCCCCAGAATGGACACTCATAGTGGGAATTAGAAATGGCTTCCTGAAGCCTGGTATGGCTGTCTTCTGAGAGGCTCTGCCAGCATCTGACCACTACTGATGCAGATACTCACAGCCAACCATCAGACTGAGCCTGAGGACCCCAATGGAAGAGTTAGGGGAAGGACAGAAGGAGCTAAAGGTTATTGCAGCCCCATAGGAAAAACAACAATATCAACCAACTGGACTGCCTAGAGCTACCAGGGACTAAACCATGAACCAAGAGTACACATAGAGAGACCCATGGTTCCAGATGTATATGTAGCAGGGGATGGCCTTGTTGGGCATCAATGGGAGGGTAGGCCCTTGGTCCTGTGCAGGCTCGATGCCCCAGCATAAGAGGACACTAGAGCAGTGAGGCAGGAATGGGGGGTTGGTAGGAGAGCAGCCTCATAGAGGCAAAGGGGATGGAGGATGGGATGGGAGTTTGCAGAGGGGAAACAGGGAAGGGAACAACATTTGAAATGTAAATAAATAAAATAAGAAGGAAAGAAAGAAAGAAAGAAAGAAAGAAAGAAAGAAAGAAAGAAAGAAAGAAAGAAAGAAAGAAAGAAAGAAGAATGATAGAGAGAGAGGAAGGAAGAAAGAAAGAAAGAAAGAAAGAAAGAAAGAAAGAAAGAAAGAAAGAAAGAAAGAAAGAAAGAAAGAAAGAAAGAAAGAAAGAAAGAAAGAAAGAAAGAAAGGAAGGAAGGAAGGAAGGAAGGAAGGAAGGAAGGAAGGAAGGAAGGAAGGAAGGAAGGAAGGAAGAAAGAAAGAAAGAAAGAAAGAAAGAAAGAAAGAAAGAAAGAAAGAAAGAAAGAAAGAAAGAAAGAAAGAAAGAAAGAAAGAAAGGGCTTCCTGAGACAGAAAGAGGCCAACAGTAGCTCCAAGATTCGGCTTCTAAACTTTTCTTCCACTGGTGAATTCGTCTCTACATCCACTATAGCTGTTTAATGGACTCTCTCCAGGAAGTGCCTGTAAGTCACAACAAAACACTGATTTTTCAATTCTGACAACCTGAGTCCCCATCTCAGTTCAATTAAATTACCTCCTCTGGAAAATGGAAAGATGCTAATGGCAGAGATACATCGTGAGGTAGAAACACAGGACGCACAAGACCTGGCATTTTGTAGGTGCTCTGGGAGTACCTGGTACCACAGAGGGACACACAGAGATGTGGAAGCTAAAGATAGCCTGAGGGAGAAACAGCGAGCTGAGGGAGCTGGGGACAGGGTGAAGGGGCTGCACAGTCTAAGGTTGTTCTGTCAGCATGAATGCCTGTGCCATGGTGTGTGTGTGTGTGTGTGTGTGTGTGTGTGTGTGTGTGTGTGATGTAAGCCCTGGAACTGGAGTTACATACGGTTATGAGCCAACATGAGGGTGCTGGGAATCAAACCAGCAACCTGTGCAAGAGCAGCCAGTGCTTTTAAGCAGTGGGCCATCTCGTTACTGCTTGGCTTAGGAGTTTTTAATTGTGATCATGTTCTGTACCAGCTTTATGCAGTTCTCTCTCTCTCTCTCTCTCTCTCTCTCTCTCTCTCTCTCTCTCCTCAACAACCCTGGTGAGCCCCATCAACTACACAATCATGACACTACAGGACACCATGGTGCTAAAACCATCTCTGTGCTTGGCCATTTGATATGTTATTCAACTCCAGTGAGGTTATAGGCCATTGGTGGCCCCCATTATAAGGCAAGGCAATCTGTATTTCAATGACTTATTGGATAAACACAATTATGCTCATGCTGCAAATGGAGAAGGTTATAGGAACCCAGAAAGAGAGCAGACCTCATAGACACACCCTCACATCTTCTGTCCTTAAGACTGGGTAGACCCTAGAGTTTGGGGGGGGCATAGCTAGGAGGCCATATCTAGGTGAGAAGCCACGATCATCTGTGCCAGCGCCTCCTACAGGATCCACAGTTCTCCCATTGCTCCACTCCATCCTCCATAGCTCTGACCAATTCCAGGACCCAGCTTCTTTCCCACCTGAGCAGTTTCATGATACCAATGGAGCTGTTAAGAGAAACCCTGCCTTGCCGCCCCTCTCTGCAGGTCAGTGACCGTGCTGTGTGACTCTGGGGAGAATGCCAAACTTCTCTGTTTTTCCTTCTTTAGTATGAGCCAGTTCCTGTCTTCCAAAGATGGCACAGCTAGGCTCAGGTGAAAGGAAGAAAGAGAAGCCCAGATCTGCCCCAATCATTCTTAATCCTGAGCATGCCCAGTTCATTCAGGAAATCCAGATTGTCCCAGGCAATGAAAGCATCCAAAGGTGTTGTTAGATGCCCATTTGTTTTTTTTTTTTTAAATCTAAATTCAAGTATATACTGAAAATTACAAATTAACAGCACACTAATCCAAAATAACAGTTTTTCATAACCACTTTTGTTAGAGTTATGTAAAAATTACACAGCAATGCAAACATTGCCCATATAACTGCTAAAAATTATCTGTTACTTTAGTTTCAAGCGATCCAGTACTCTCCTCTGACCTTCAAAAGACAGCCATATGCATGCACAGGTACAAAGCACACAAGCATAAACCTGAGTAAACATTCAAATGTACATAAAAACATTCTTAAGTCAAGACGTAGGAGTAGTGTATAATCCCAGCATTTGGGAACCTGAAGAACTGATGCAAGTTTAAAACAAGCCTGGACTACAGAACATGAACCTATCTAAAAAAAAGAAATAGGGAAAAACAAATAATGTAGCTCTGAAGTAAAGCATTTGCCTAGAATCCCCTGTGAAGGGTTGGGGGAGTGGCTCAGTGGTAGAGACCCTGCCTAGAATCCCTCAGTGAGGGGTTGGGGGCGTGGCTCAGTGGTAGAGCCCCTGCCTAGAATCCCCAGTGAGGGACTGGGGGCGTGTCTTAGTGTTAGAGCCCCTGCCTAGAATCCCCTGTGAGGAGTTGGGGGCGTGTCTTAGTGTTAGAGCCCCTGCCTAGAATCCCCTGTGAGGAGTTGGGGGCGTGGCTTAGTGTTAGAGCCCCTGCCTAGAATCCACCAGTGAGGGGCTGGGGGGAGGGGCATGGCTCAGTGATAGAGACCTGCCTACAATCCCCATCAAGGTATCTTCTTCAATTACTCTCCACCTCATATACTATGCCATGCTTGGCACAGCACAGAAATCATAACCAGATGCTAACACTATGTTACTGGATCCCCCACCAACAACCAAGAAACGTCTATTATGTTACCCAGTCTGTGGTAGTCTGTTATGGCAACATAAAACAGACTATGAGAGTCTTAATATAGTTTTTAGACAGGATCTCACTATGTAGCCCACTCTTGTCTCCAACTCACAGCCTTGTTGCCTAAGTCTCCCATGTGCTGAGATTGTAGGTATGCACTGCTGGGTCCTGCTTAAGTCAGGCTCAAACACTGGCTCAGAAACCACCTCTGACCTGTTCCCTACTCCACACTCTCATCATTGTCTCATGTAGAGCTGGCTGGATCGTTCCCTTGATGCATCTCTCTTTCACTCCACCTCTGAGCTCTGTCTTTCCCACCATCTGCATCTCTCTCACCTCCCCCTGTCTCTCTTTGTCTCTGATATATGTCTGCTGTGTGACTTTTAATAGGGAGTTATGAACATACACACATCTATGTTCACCCCAGATAGGGCCACCAGGAACAGGCCAAAGAAACAGCTCCACCCAATTAAGGGTGGTGAGCCAGTGACTGTATTGGGGTGACTCATGAGAAGATAGATGAGTGATTGACAGCAGCCTGATTGACAGCACTGGGGCAAAGGAGAATGGATTGCTGAGAGACCGAAGCACTGAGAAATTGTGAGCAGAGACTCAACCAAATATAATGCTTGTTTTTAAGTTTAAGGTGCTAGGCATTAAAAATTCCCTAAGTACCAGTTATCTGCAACACTCCAGTACCTGACTTGTGTTTGTTTTGATTTGGGGACTGAAGTGGAAATTTAAGTGGAGGGTCAATTGTGTTGGATGGTGTTTTGCTGGGGCAATCACATAAAAGAATGTTTTCCTGAAGTGGACACAGGTGAAAGACTAAGGTAGACTCATGAAGGAACATTTCACTGAAGAACACACAGGAGAGAGGATGTTCTGCTAAAGCAAACATGTGAAGGACACATGATGAAGGAGTCTTTGCTAAAGATGCTCATGTATTGGTCCACCTTATATTCCGAAGTTGAGCTGCATTTTTGGGACTTTGTGGACTTGGACTGATTGGACCCACTGCTGAGGCAAGAGCCACGCTGAGGCGAGGCCTGTGGAGGACATGTGATGTGTGGAGGGTATAAATAGGACTCCACAGAGTGACCAAGACAGAGCTTGCCTTACTGGTACGGCTAGCTGTGCAACACTTGTGGGCTTCATGTCTTCTCTGATCTTCACTTCCCTGAGAGAGGCACAGCTGAGAACTTCTCCTGGTGTTCCTCCCAGTCCCTCCTGCTGATGCGACCCAAGGGTGAGTCCTGGCTGTCTCTGCTAGGTCATGTCACTGATGTTGCTAACTCAACTCTACCAAACTGCACTCTTGGCTTATCTGTGAAGTGTTTTCAAGTGGATTGAGCTGCCACTGCCTGCTGACCTGTGAACTGAACTGCTGATTTCCAGACAATGCAGATGGATTGGATTTGCTCCAAAGAACCTTTATAAACGGTTCCACTTCCCCTGTATCCTAATATCCTTTCTTTCTCACTACCTCTGGTGAGTGGCGGGCTTCAAGGGAGGTTAAAGCATTTTAAGAACCATCATTGATTTTTTTTCTCTCCAGTAACTGTACATGCAGGTATGACCAGGAGCATAGGGAACACAGGAGTGGCAGGGCAGTGGGGACAGGGTCCATCCAGGCTCCACCTGCACCCACGAGCTGGGCTACGCCACAGCTGTCTGTGCACCAATCCTGCCAGGGGAGAACTGGTCTGCAGGAAGTGCTTTGACACCAGGGTTTTGAGGTGAGACTGCCATTTTCTCTCTGGCAACTGAGCAGACGGGTACAGCCAAGGGCGCAGAGAACACAGGACTAGCAGTGAAGCTGGGACAGGGTCTTTCCGGGCACCATCTGCACCCAGAAGCTGGGCTGAGGCACAGTACTCTGTGCCATGGGCTGAGACAGGCTTGCAGACCCACAGGAGGGACAAGTGCCAGCCAGAGACAGCAGGATCAACTAACACCAGAGATAACCAGATGTAGAAAAGCAAACTCAGGAACTGTTACCAACATAAATGAAGACAACATGGCACCATCCTGAACCCAGTTCTCCCACAACAACAAGTCCACAACACAACAGAAAAGCAAGATTTGGACTTAAAATCACAGCTCATGAGGCTGTTAGAGGGCTTCAGGAAGGACATAAATAACTCCCTTAAAGAAATACAGAAAAACAGAGGTAAACAGGTAGAAGAAGCCCTTAAAGAATTACAGGAAAACAAAACCAAACTGGTGAAGGAATTGAACAAAACCATTCAGGATCTAAAAATGGAGGTAGAAACAATAAAGAAATCCCAAAAGAAAACAACTCTGGACATAGAAAACCTAGGAAAGAAGTCAGGAGTCATAGATGCAAACATCAAAAACAGAATACAAAAAATAGAAGAGAGAATATCAGATGCAGAAGATACCATAGAAAGCATTGACATAGAACAGTCAAAGAAAATACAAAATGCATAAAGCTCCTGACCCAAAACATCCAGGAAATCTAGGACAAAATGAAAAGACCAAAGGGTTATAGGTATAGAAGATAATGAAGACTTCCAACTTAAAGGACCAGTAAATGTCTTCAACAAAATTATAGAAGAAAACTTCCCTAACGTAAAGAAAGAGATGCCCATGAACATACAAGAAGCCTACAGAACTCCAAATAGATTTGACCAGAAAAGAAATTCCTCATGTCATATAATAATTAAAACACCAAATGCACTAAACAAGGAAAGAATATTAAAAGCAGTAAGGGAAAAGGGTCAAGTAGCATATAAAGGCAGACCTATCAGAATTACACCAGACTTCTCACAAGAGACTATGAAAGCCAGAAGATCCTAGGCAGATCTCATACAGACCCTAAGGGAACACAAATGCCAAACCAGGCTACTATACCCAGCAAAACTCTTAATTACCATAGATGGAGAAACCAAGTTATTCCATGACAAAAACAAGTTTACACAATATCTCTCCACAAATCCAGCCTTTCAAAGTATAAAAGGAGGAAAACTACACATGAGAAAAAGCAAGAAATTAATCTTCATTTAACAAACCAAAAAGAAGAGAGACACAGAAACATAACTCCATCTCTAATAACAAAAATAACAGTAAGCAACAATCCCTTCTCCTTAATCTCTCTTAATATCAATGGACTCAATTTTCCAATAAAAAGACATAGACTAATAGACTGGATACATAAATAGGACCCAACATTTTGCTGCATACAGGAAACTCACCTCAGGCACACAGACAGAGTAAAAGGCTGGAAAACAATTTTCCAAGCAAATGGTCCCAAGGAACAAGCTGGTGTGGCCATTCTAATATCGAATAAAGTCGACTTTCAACCTAAAGTAATCAAAAAAAATAAGGAAGGACACTTCATCAAAGGAAAAGTCTATCAAGATGAACTCTCAATTCTGAACACATGTGCTCCAAATACAAGGGCACCCACATTCATAAAAGAAACTTTACTAAAACTCAAAGCACACATTGTACCTCACACAATAATATTCGGAGACTTCAACACCCCACCCTCATCAATGGACAGATCATGGAAACACAAACTAAACAGAGACACAGTGAAACCAACAAAAGCTTGAACCAAGTGGATTTAACAGAAAGCTATAGAACATTTTATGCTAAATAAAATAAAATACCTTCTTCTCAGCACCTCACGGTACATTCTCCAAAACTGACCATATACTCAGTCACAAAACAGACCTCAGCAGATGTAAGATTGAAATAATCCCATGCACCCTATCAGATCACCAAGGACTAATGCTGGTCTTCAATAACAACAAAAACAGCAGAAAGCTCACATAATACATGGAATCTGAACAACATTCTACTCAATGACAACTTGGTCAAGGAAGAAATAAAGAAAGAAATTAAAGACTTTTTAAAATTAGTGAAAACAAAGGTACAACATACCCAAACTTATGGGACACACAATGGAAGCAGTGCTAAGAAAAAACTCACAGATCTGAGTGCATCCAAAAAGAAACTGGAAAGATCATACACTAACAGCTTGACAGCAAGCTTAAGGCTCTAGAACAAAAAGAAGCAAATACACCCAAGAGGAGTAGACTGCAGGAAATAATCAAACTCAGGGCTGAAATCAACCATGTAGAAACAAAAACAACTCTACAAAGAATCAACCAAACCAGGAGCTGGTTCTTTGAAAAAAAACAACAAAATAGATAAACCCTTAGGCAAACTAACCAGAGGGCACAGAAACAGTATCCAAATCAGCAAAATCAGAAATGAAAAGGGAGTCATAACAACAGATACTGAGGAAATAAAAAAAAAATCAGATCATACTACAAAGGCCTATACTCAAAAAAAAAGTGGAAAATCTAGATGAGATGGACAATTTTCTAGACAGATATGCAGTACCAAAGTTAAATCAGGATCAGATAAATGATCTAAACAATTTCATAATCCTTAAAGAAATATAAGCAGTCATTAGTAGTCTCCCAACCCAAAAAAAAAAAAAAAAAAAAAAAAAAGCCCAAGACTAGATGGGTTTAATGCAGAGTTCTATCAGATCTTCAAAGAAGACCTAATACCAATACTCTTCAAACTATTCCACAAATTAGAAACAGAAGGAACACTACCCAATTCGTTCTATGAAGCCACAATTACTCTGATACCTAAACCACACAAAGACCCAACAAAGAAAGAGAACTTTAGACCAATTTCCCTCATGAATATTCTTGCCAACCAAATCCAAGAACACATCAAAATGATCATCCACCATGATCAAGTAGGCTTCATAGCAAGGTTGCAGGGATTGTTCAATATATGGAAATCCATCAGTGTAATCCACTATATAAACAAACTCAAAGAAAAAAACACATGATCATTTCATTAGATGCTGAGAAAGCATTTGACAAAATCCAACATGTCTTCATGATAAAAAGTCTTGGAAAGATCAGGAATTCAAGACCTATACCTAAATATAGTAAAGGCAATACACAGCAAATCAGTTGCCAACATCAAACTAACTGGGTCCTCAGGTAGTGCTATGTCCAATTTTCTGAGGATCTGCCGAACTGATTTCCAGAGTGGTTTTACCAGCTTGCAGTCCCACCAGCAATGGAGGAGTATTCATCTTTCTCCACATCCTCTTCAGCATTTGCTGTCCCCTGAGTTTTTTATCTTGGCCATTCTGACTGGACCTCAGCTACCCTGAGAAACTTGAAACAGTCCCACTAAAATCAGGGACTAGACAAGGTTGTCCACTCTTTCCCTACCTGTTCAATATAGTGCTTCAAGTCCTAGCCAGAGCAATTAGACAACAAAAGGAGGTCAAAGGGATACAAATTGGAGAGGAAGAAGTCAAAGTATCACTATTTGCAAAGGATATGACAGTATAATTAAGTGGCCCCAAAAATGCCACCAGAGAACTCCTAAAGCTGATAAATAACTTCAGCAAAGTGGCTGAATATAAAATTAACTCAAGCAAATCAGTAGCCTTCCTATACTCAAATGATATACAGGCTAAAGAAAGAAATTATGGAAATGATACCCCTCACAATAGTCACAAATAACATAAAATACCTTGGTGTGACTCTAACCAAGCAAGTGAAAGATCTGTATGATAAGAAATTCAAGTATCTGAAGAAGGAAATTGAAGAAGATCTCAGAAAATGGAAAGATTTCCCATGCTCGTGGATTAGCAGGGTTGGTATAGCAAAAAATGGTCATCTTGCCTAAACAATCTACCGATTCAATGCAATCCCCATCAAAATTCCAATTCAATTCTTCATACAGTTAGAAAGAGCAATTTCAAAATTTATCTGGAATAACAAAAAAACCCAGGATAACAAAAACTATTCTCAACAATAAAAGAACCGCTGAATCACCATCCCTGACCTCAAGCTATACTACAAAGCAATAGTGATAAAAAAAAAAAAAAAAACTGCATGGTAGTGGTACAATGACAAGCAGGTAGATCAATGGAATAGAATTGAAGACCCAGAAATGAATCCACACACCTACAGTCACTTGATCTTTGACAAAGGAACTAAAACCATCCAGTAGGGGAAAAAAAAGTATTTTCAACAAATGATGCTGGGTCAACTGGCAGTCAACATGTAGAAGGATGCAAATTGATCCATTCTTATCTCCCTGTACAAGGCTCAAGTCCAAGTGGATCAAGGACCTCCACATAAAACCAGATACACTGAAACTAATAGAAGAGAAAGTGGGGAAGAACCTAGAGCACATGGGCACAGGGGAAATTTTCCTGAATAGAACATCAATAGCTTATGCGCTAAGATCAAGAATTGGCAAATGGGACATAATAAAATTGCAAAGCTTCTATAAGGCAAATGACACTGTCAATAGGACAAAACAGCAACTGACAGATTGGAAAAAGATCTTTACCAATCCTACATCCAGATATATACAAAGAACTTAAGAAGTTAGACTCCAGAGAACCAACCCTATTGAAAAATAGGATATAGAGCTAGACAAAGAATTCTCAACTAAGGAATACCAAATGGCTGAGAAACACCTAAAGAAATGTTCAACATCCTTAATCATCAGTGAAATGCAAATCAAAACAACCCTGAGATTCTACCTCACACCAATCAGAATGGCCAAGATCAAAAACTCAAGGGACCACAAATGCTGGAGAGGATGTGGAGAAAGAGGAACACTCCTCCATTGCTGGTAGGATTGCAAGCTGGTAAAACCACTCTGGAAATCAGTTCAGTGGTTCCTCAGAAAATTAGACATAGCACTACCTGAGGACCCAGCTATACCACTCCTGGACATATACCCAGAAGATGCTCTAACATGTAATAAGGACACATGTTCCACTATGCCCAAAGCAGCCTAATTTATAATAGCCAGAAGCTGGAAAGAACCCAGATGTCCCTCAACAGAGGAATGGATACAGAAAATGTGGTACATTTTACACAATGGAGTACTACTCAGCTACTAAAAACAATGAATTCATGAAATTCTTAGGCAAATGGATGGAGATAGAAAATATCATCCTGAATGAAGTAACCCAATCACAAAAGAACACACTTGGAATGCAGTCACTGATAAGTGGATATTAGCCAAAAAGCTTGGAATACCCAAGATACAACTCCCAGACCACATGAAACTCAAGAAGAAGGAAGACAAAAGTATGGATACTTTGATCCTTATTGGCAGGTAAAACAAAATACCCATGGCTCACAGCCAACCAGTAGACTGTGCATAGAGTCCCCAATGGAGCAGCTAGAGAAAGGACCCAAGGAGCTGAAGAGGTTTGCAGTCCTGCAGGAGGAACAATAATATGTACCAACCAGTACCCCCAAAGCTCCCAGGGACTAAACCACCAACCACAGAGTACACATGGAGGGATCCAACAGCATATGTAGCAAAAGATGGCCATTTAAGACATCAATGAGAGGAGAAGCCATTGATCCTATGAAGGCTAGATGCCCCAGTGTAGGGGAATGTCAGGCGGGGGAGATAGGGGGATTTGAGATGGGTAACAAGGAAAAGGGATACCATTTGAAATGTAAATAAAGCAAATATCTAATAAAAAAATCTAGTCATGTAAAAAGAAAGAACCATCATTAAACATAAAATTTGAGCCGGGCAGTGGTGGCGCATGCCTGTAATCCCAGCACTCTGGGAGGCAGAGGCAGGCAGATTTCTGAGTTCAAGGCCAGCCTGGTCTACAGAGTGAGTTCCAGGACAGTCAGGGCTACACAGAGAAACCCTGTCTCGAAAAAAACAAATCAAAAAAAAAAAGAAAGTAGAATTTGGAAAAATCAAAGTTATAGGGCACTTTCTTTTGTGTGGTGGGGGTGGCGGTAGTCCTGAGACAGCCTCTCATGTAACCCAGGCTTGTCCTCAACCTGTCTGTGTAACAGAGGATGACTTTAAACTCCTGGTCATGTTTCCTGTAGCTCGCAGACTCTAGAATCAAAGGTGTGAGCCATCAAATCCAACTCATGCCATGCTGGAGATGGAACTCAGGCTTTGAGAGTGAGGGCAAGCCTTGTTGAAAACCTAGCTATATCCCTAGTGCAGTTGCCTGGTTTTTGTCTGAGTCTGGGGCCCACTCAATAGCCCAGGATGGCCCTGGAACCAGCACCAGCCCTATTTTTATTTGTGTTTTAGAGAGACCTTTTCTTATTTCTTCCATTAATTTATTCACTTTACATCATGATCACAGCCCCCATCTCCCAGTGCCCCCCTTACATAGCTTCTCCTCCCATTCCCCCTTCTCCTCTGAGAAGGGGCAGAACCCCCCCCCCCAGCACATCAAGTCACTGTAGGACTAGGTACTTCCTCTTGATCTCTCTGTGCCCAGAGAGCAGAAGTTGCCTGCAGAAGAGGAGCCACAGAGTCACTTTCTGTGTCCCTGCAATCACCTGAAGTGGAATGGCAGGCCATGCTTCCCACAAGGTCTTGCTCATGAGCCAAGGAGTGTTCAGAAGACGCGGCTTGACCCTTCATCTTATGTAACTTGGTCCCTACGCGAGAATTATGCAAAGGGCACCTGGCGTGTGGAATGACTTGTAAACCCAGTTCATAGCATCTGCTATCTGCTGGCCCATATCTGTGGTGACTTTATTGCAAGGATGATTCTTTTAGATCTTTTTTTTAAGATTGTCTTCCTGCCCTGCATTAATTTCTAACAATCTGTCTTTCAAAATAGTCCCAGTGTGAGCAATTATATGGTCCCTAGTTCCAGTCTATTTGATTTTACACCATATGGTTTCCTTTAAGGAAAAACAGGGTTATGGGTTTCCTTTTTTAAAAAGATTTATTTATTTTATATATGAGTGCATTGCACTATCCTCAGACGCACCAAAAGAGGGCATCAGATCCCATTACAAATGGTTGCGAGCCACCATGTGGGTGCTGGAATTGAACTCACCTCTGGAAGAACAGACAGTGCTCTGAACCTTCAAGCCATTTCTCCAGCCCCAGGGTTAAGAATTTCAAAGACCTCAAAGCAAAAACAGGTCTCATCTTAGAAGAATGGATTCTTCAAAGACACAGAGAAATGGAGTCTTCTACTCATTCTAAAAAGTTCTTTACAAACTGTTCTTCCTAACCAGGTGATGCTGGACTCATTTCTGGCCATACGATCAGATTCTCTTTTCATATTTTTTCATTTTATATTCCAGTTATTTATTTTGCGCTAAGGTGTGTGCGTAGAGGCCAGCGAACAAACTGTGGGAGTCAATTCTCTCCTTTTATCATGTGTGTCTGAGGGATAAAACTCGGGTCATAAGGCTTGGCAGCAAGCACCCATATCCTTCCTTCATATCTTTTAAGAAATAAGGACTCATAGCCCCATTTTACAGATGAGGAGAGTGAGGCCAGAATTTGCAATGTCCTTACGACAACTCTGTGCTGAGTCTTGCTTTGCTGAGTTGTGGCCATTTAGAACTCTAGAGACAACTAGGGAGAGAGACTCTGGTAATCTAGCTCTGAGGAGGACACAGGAGGAACCAAGATTCAAGATTACCCTTGGCTAGGTAGCAAGTTCTACACGAAACCCCAACTAGAAACAAATAATAATTGGCAGAAAAGCCCTTGTTCTCAGTCATTTGGAAACAGACAACAAGCAAAGTATCAAAGAAAAGAGGGTGCCCAGGTAATACTGAGGGCAGAGAGAGGTGGTGATTTTCAGCACAGGAGTGGACAAGATGCTATTCTGACAAAGTGATTAATGGGATAAAGACCTAAAGGAAGTGAGGATGGGAAAGACCTGGACCTTTTAGGGAAAGTCTTCTATGAAGGATGAATGTCCAGGGCAAAGCCCTTGAGGAGAGGACCAGAGCTGTGGCTTGCTCAGGAACTAGGCTGGAGTCATGTGAGGAAGAAGAGGGGCGAAGGGTAGACAGGAAGGTCACGGACCTTTCTCAAGGTCATCAAGGTCATCACACTAGAAGGATGCAGGCTGTAGATTCAACAAGGTCCATCAGACATCAGATCTCACTTTTGTTTTTTGAGATGGGGGTCTCATGTAGTCCAGGCTAGCCTCAAACTTGCTATATATCTAGGGATGGCTTTGAACTCCTGATTGTACCTCCCTCTCTCTTGCTGAGATTACAGACACAAGAGGGGCTGGTTTTCATCCATAAAAGATGGGCTGACACAGTCCAGCCCCGGCACGGTTCAAAACCTGAAGGAGGATGTGGAGAACCCGTGAAAAAAGACTGGATCTGCTTGCTGTAAGTTCACCCAACAAAGGCAAGAGAGGCGAACGGAAAGTGTGGGGGCGGGGGAGGACTCTGTTGACATTCCTACTAGCAGGCCTCACTGGAACACTCCTTGGAGAGTAAACAAAAACCCCAGACAGTAAGCCTTTAATCTCCACGGGAATTTCTCTTGGAGCTAAACCTTGAAATCAGACTATGTACTGCAGGCTTGTCAACACTGCCAAGCCTTATTAGCAAGCCGTGTGCCCTCCCCCTCAGGCATACATGGTAAAAGGAGAGACTCTAGTCCCACGGGTTGTTTTCTGATCTCCACCTACACACCTTAGCACACGCGAAAACAAAGCAATATAAAATTAAAATATAAAAAGATAACATGATTGGATGGCCGGAAACAGGTCCAGCATCACCTGGTTTGGGATGAACAGTTAAAGTCATTTTTTAGAATGAATAGAAGAGTCCAATGCTCCTAAGATGACTCCTGTTGGTGCTTTAAATTCTTTGAAATTCAGCTCCTACGTGGTGGTTCACAACCACCCATAACTCCAGTTTCAGGGGATCCAATGCCTTCTTCTGACTTCCTAGGACACCAGGCACGTACACAGTGTGCATGCATATACACAGCAAACCGCTCACACAAATAAAATAAATGAACCTAATAAAATGTAAATAAATCAATCATAAAAGAGAGGCGGGGAGAAGACAAATAGAGGAAAAGAGTCCCTGAATTATCAAAGGAGTAGAGTGTCAGTGGGCTTAAGTGCTGGAGAAGGTGTGGTTGTGGTTAGTTCCCTTGTCATCACAGCTAAATTGGCACAGACCGAGTGTGTGTGTGTGTGTGTGTGTGTGTGTGTGCGCGCGCGCACACACACGAGTGCAACTGAGCACAAATGCCCTCAGAAGACAGAAGAGGTGCTATATTTCCTGGAATTGGAGTTACAGGAGGTAGCGAGCCACGCATGTAGGAACCTGCTCTTAACCAATTAGTCTGGCACACTCCCATAGTCTGACTGTGTTCTACTTTGGTTTCATGCACAATATATGAGCTAATTCCTTGTCTGTTGGGTATGAAGCTTTTTTTAAAGCCTCTGCTGTAAACTGAAATACTAAGTTGAAACCTCAGGTTGAGAGAGAGAGAGAGAGAGAGAGAGAGAGAGAGAGAGAGAGAGAGAGAGAGAGAGAGAGAGAGATTCTGGAACTCACGAGTCCTGAGACTAGAAAAGACAGACAGAAAAGGGGAGACAGAGATGGAGTAGTTTCAGGTGTCCCCACCCCCACCACGCCAGCGGCTCATAGATTTTGAGGCCCTGGAAGCAGAGAGGTCAGAGAGCCCCAAAATCCAGGCAGGGAGAGCTCAGAGGCCTTGGACCAAATGAAACTGAAATCCAGGGACCTTCAGCTTGTAGGAGATGGGATGGGGGAGGTAGAAAAATAGAGAGAGATAGGAGAGAGATAGGAGAGAGAGAGAGAGAGAGAGAGAGAGAGAGAGAGAGAGAGAGAGAGAGAGAGAATATTTGAGAATGAATTAGGTCATGGTGGCCTCCACTGCATGAACATTAATAACGGCACATAGAGGCCCACACTTGTAGCACTCAGGATGCTACAGCAGGAGAATTGGCTTGAGTTAAAAGCCAGCCTAAACTACATAGTGAGTCCAAAGCCAACCCAGACCACAGTATAAGACCTTGTATCAAAAGACAAGAGGGCTGAAGAGATGGCTCAGCAGTTATGAATATGCAGTTGTCTTCCAGAAGGCCTGAGCTCCGTTCCCGGCACCCATGTCAGGCAGCTCACAACTGCCTGTATGACCCCAGCTCCAGGGGATCTGGACTCCACCGGAGGCATCTGCACACATGTTTACATACCCACACACAGACACATTAATAAAAAAAATAAGCATTTTCAACAGACAACAGAAAGAGGGTGAAAACAAAGAGGAGGAGAAAGAGATTAATGGAGGTTAACGTTCTTCTCAAAAGACTAACTTAGGTCTCTCAGGGATGAATTGGTTATCACAGAAATGGGTTACTGCAGTGTAAGGTTACCCTAGATATGTCAGCCTCTTCCCTACACACCCACTTGCAATCTCTCATATTCTCCCACTGCGTGGAGGCATGTGCTATGACATGGAGTCACCGTGTGACTGAGGCCTTACCAGAGTTCTAGCAAACACCAGCACCATGCTCTGAGGCCTTCAGAACTATGAGCTGAAGAAACATGTTCCTGTTTACTTCAGCAGCACATATACTGAAGAAACCTCTTGAATTTATAAGGCCCCCAGTTTCGGTTAGTCTGTTGCAGCAGCAGTAAGCAGACTCAAACAGAAGCAGAAAGGGCATGAGTTTCTGTTCCACTGAATCCAGCTGACCTGGGTCAACCAACACCTCCTCATCTCTCCACAAAAACAGCTACACTGCATTCCTCAGCTTCTTCTGCAATCAGGCACGGTCAGGTGACTGTGTTCTAGTTCTCTGCCAGATCTGAGCCCGTCCTGCAGAACCTCCCACACACAGTTCTCACCACCTCTTGCCCTAGTTAACAGATAAATGGCAAGGACTTACAAACCTGGAGGAGAAAGGAGCCACGGTAAGGAGCCCGGGTCATACAAATCCACCAATCAGCAAGATACCCCTAGTTAGGTACTACATGGCTGCTGGGGCTGGGGACGGGTGCTCGTGCTCCCCCAGCAAGCACTTTTCCAGATGAGCTATTTCTTTAGCTTCTGTTTCTGTTTCTGTTTTTGTTATATAACTGGATTGCACAGATCTTTATAGATGACAACATCATGTTATAATGCCAAAAGGCTGGGCACGCCTACATGCCAGATCATACCAAGATGCCGTATGGTTCCTAACATAATGTGAACACCATATAAATAGATGTAGCCTCTACTCCATAGAGACTAGGGATTTTTAAAAAAAAGAAAGGAGGAAAGAATGAAGGAGGGAGGGAGGGAAGGAAGGAAAGGAAAGGGACGGGAAGGAAGAAAGGAGAAAGAAAGAAAGAAAGAAAAAGAGAGAGAGAGAGAGAGAGAGAGAGAGAAGGAAGGAAGGAAGGAAGGAAGGAAGGAAGGAAGGAAGGAAAGAAACAAAGAAACAAAGAAACAAAGAAACAAAGAAACAAAGAAAGAAGGGAGGGAGGAAGGAAGGGGAAGGGAAGGAAAGAAAGGAAGGAAGAAAAGAAAGAAAGAAAGAAAGAAAGAGAGAGAGAGAAAGAAAGAAAGAAAGAAAGAAAGAAAGAAAGAAAGAAAGAAAGAAAGAAAGAAAGAAAGAAAGAAAGAAAGAAAGAAAAGATGGAAGGAAGGAAGGAAGAAAGGAAGGAAAGAAGGAAGGAAGGTTGTGCATGTTCAAATCAGAAGCACTTTTAAAGTAATCTTGTTGCTCACTACACAGGAGAACATACACCCCTAGAGCAGAGGCTGTGGATACTCATATTTCCACATACTCTCTTGGTCTTACTAATGAGCAAGCGGGTGAATTCTGCTCCCTGTCGGAATCTGGCAGAGTGTACCCTTTCTGTTCCTCTCAAGATGCTATGGACAATGATTGCTTCCTTAACCAAAGGGCAGAGATCCCTGGGGAGGTCAGGCACAAGCCATTTGGACTTAAAGATTCTCAAGGTTTTATTACTAGTCACAAAATGGACCGGGGCCACACCATGGGAGTTCCTCTGGATCGCACTAGTTTGCGAGAGAGTTAAACCTTTCGTGGCCAGTTTGTAAATCTGTTCTTTCTTGTCATCAGATGTCAACCGTCAACTTCAGCCAGATAGGGATGTTAAGGTGGTAGACAGCATCAAGTGGAACAGGTCCCAAGTGTGGTAGTTTAAATAGTAATGGCCCTCATAGGCTTATGTATTTGAAGGCGTGGCCACCAGGGAGTGGCATTACTTCAGAGGGATTAGGAGGTGTGTCCTCGCCGGAGTGGGCGTGGCCTTGTTGGAGGAAGTGTTTCACTGTGGGGTGGGCTTTGGCCTTCAGAAGGTTAGGCCAGGCCCAGTCACTCTCCGTCCTGCCGCCTTCAGATCTAGTTCTAGACCCCTCAGCTCCTTCTCCAGCTCTGTTGTCTGCCTGCGTGCTACCATGCTCTCCACCGCTGATGACAATGATCTAAACCTCCGAAACTGTAGGCAAGCCCTGAGGAAATGCTTTCTTTTACAAGAGTTGCTGTGGGTCACGGTGCTGTGGTCTCTTCACAGTCATAGCAACCTAACTTAGGCAGAATTTGGTGCCAGAATAAAGGGATATTGCTGTGAGAAACCTGACCATTTGTTTTAGCGAGAACTGTGGAAGGACTTTGAAACTTTGGGGGTAGAAAGGACATTGGCATCTCAGAGCTCAGTGGATGCTGTGTAAGAGCTTGGAAGATAAGAATGTTGAGAGCACTGTGGAAGATGGAGGCCTGGCTTAGGAAGCTTCACACGGAAGTTTAAGGACTCTGTATGAAAAAATAAATAAATAAATAAAAATAAAAATAAATACAAATAAAATAAAATAAAATAAAATAAATAAAAAAGGACTCTGTATGACCATTTACTATTTTGAGATTCTGTCATTCTGGTCAGCTGGGAATGAAGCGTCAGTCAGGATTAACAAGAGACCAGCACCACTAAAGTGAAACCTTTGTTACTAGGACAGTTAATGTTGGTAAACTAGAGCTAAGAAATTAGTAGTGATTAAGAAGAGACCAGAATCATTAAACTGACGTCTTCTGGGAAATACTGCATACGCGTCAGCACGCAGAGGCTGTGTTCCAGAGGCAGCCAAGGTTGTACCTCTCACTGGCAGCCAGCCTTCGTAGTGTGAGAGTCACCGAGTCACCGGTGTGATACTGATTTTGAGGGCATGTAGGGGTCGTGGAGAGCAGATGAGGCTTGGCACTCTGAGAGACCATTGATGGCAGTGCAGCCACGGTGACAATTGAAGGCCGGGGATTGAAGGGATCATGTAGAAGCTGAGGCTTGTCTCCATAGAAAGAGCCTTTGACAGGCGATAGGTAAAAGTGCAGTGCAGCCCAGCTGCAGCAGAAGACCCTCTTGGAAATGCCAGTATCATGGGATGGCCACCAAGAACAGCAGCAGCACTGGAGTGGAACCAGCTAGAGCCTTGAAGACACGCTGTGTGTGAAGCAAAGCGTGAGTCCAGAGAACTCATCCAAGGCCTTTGGAGGAGCCCAGAAGATCATGAGTCGATCCCAAACACGGAACGCTGCATTATTTACACTGTTCGATTTTAGTTTTGCTTGTATATGTTTGTGACTGTACCCTGGCTCTTCCTTCTTGAAGTAAGAAAGTATTTAATTTAATTTTGATTTTCCACTGGAGCCTACAATTGAGTGATTTTAAGCTTTTAAAAAAGGGTTTGAGTTGGTGAGATGGCTCCCCGGCTAAGAGCACTGACTGCTCTTCTGGAGGTCATGAGTTCAAATCTCAGCAACCACATGGTGCCTCACAACCACACGTAATGAGAAACAATTAAAAAAAACTTTTAAATAAATAAATAAAATTTTTAAAAAGATTTTGGATTTTTAAAGAGACTTGATAGTTTCAAAGAGACTGGATTTTAATGTGTTTGAATTTGTAAATGTTATTGGGCTTTTAAAGTTAATTATATTTTCAATGTGATCTTGGGGATGAATGAGAAAGGAATGGTTGGGGTTTAAGAGTGATGCGTTGCGTGTAATTTTAGAAAACCACACTAGTTCCGGCTAGGCTACGGGACTGCTTGCTAGCTAATGCTTTTTCCAGCACACGCCAGAGCGCCTTCTCAGCTCTGCTCCGAGAACAGCCACGCTGCTGCCTGGCATTGTCCCATTTTCCCATGAGCACCCATGCTTGCTCCTTTGAGAGCTCCGCCCGAGTTCTCTCGCAGCTAGTTCCGCCAGGCGGCCAACAACCACCCCGGTCTCAGCCTCACTCAGCTCCCACACCAGCTCGCCCAGTCTTCGCTCTTGCCTGGTGCTGCAATGGCCGCCCCACCCAGCTCCCTTTAGCCCGTGGAAGGAAAACACTAAAGACCTTTACATTTTAAAACTGACCAGATAACTCAAAGTCTTGGCGAAGAATATCCTGCCCCGTCCTCCGTGGCCTCCTCATTTGCCTGCGGAGGCTACAAACTATCCGTGCCCCAAGAGACCTATATGTCTGCAGCTTCCTATCTGCTCGACTCCCAGTCCTCTCTGTCCTTTTCTTCCTGTCCCGCCCAGAAGTCCCGCCTTATCTTTCACCCTACGACCAGCTTCTGCTGTCTTTATTTAGCCAATCAGTAATTAGGGGAGTTCTCCCTACATCGATGTGTTTGTGTGTCACATTGACAAGGAGTCAATTGTGATGGTTATTTTTATGTCAACCTGACACAAAGTCATCTAAGAGGAGGAACCGGCAATTAAGAAAATACCTCCAGGGCAGGAGAGACAGCTCAGAGGTGAAGAGCAGTGTCTGCTCTTCCAGAGGTCCTAAGTTCAATTCCCAGAAACCACTTAACCATCTGCAATGGGATCTGGTGCCCTCTTCTGGCCTGCAGGCATAATACAGGCAGAGCACTGTATACATAAGAAGTGAAGATAATCTTTTTAAAAAAAAAAAAAGGAAGGAAGAGACAGAGAGATAGAGACAGAGAAAAAGAAAGAGAAGAAAGAAAAGAAAAGCCCTCCAAAAGAAGACCTGGTTGTACACAAACCTATAGAGCATTTTCTTAATTGGTGGTTGATGGAGGAGGACCCAGCCCATTGTGGGTGGAGCCATCCCTGGACTGGCCCTGGGTGCTGTAAGAAAGCAGTCTGAGCTAGCCAGTGAGCAGCACTCCTGCATGGTCGCTGCATCAGGCCCTGCCTCCAGATTCCTGCCATGCTTAAGGTCCTGTCCTAACTTCTTTAATGATAAACAGCAATATTGAAGTGTAAGCCAAATGGGCCTTTCCTCCCCAGGTTCCTTTGGCGGTGGTGTTTTATCACAGCAATAGCGATCCTAAATAAGACACCCCCATGATGCAACCCTATGGCAGCAAAGAGCCAGAAAAATGTTATAAATATTTTTCTATTTTTTTCTTGCGTGTGTGTGTGTGTGTGTGCGTGCGCGCGCGCGCACAGATACAATTATTTTAAAAATTTTGCAGTTCTTGTTTGAATCTGTTGATATAAAAAAAAAAACTACAGGTATGGGATAGTAACATAAAGTGCGGAACAGGAAACAGGAAATGAGCTCACGGGAGACTCGTCTCCTTTGTCCCACTGAACCACTGCGAACCAAGAGCAGAAGCAGGAGTTGTGAAGAGGGATTATGGGTAGACAATCCGTGGCCATCCGAGAGCAAAGACAGTGAGTTAACCACCGCTCTCAGTAATTATCGCTGAAGGCCTGCTGTGGCTTCAAGGGA
Source organism: Apodemus sylvaticus (assembly GCF_947179515.1). Classification (NCBI taxonomy): domain Eukaryota; kingdom Metazoa; phylum Chordata; class Mammalia; order Rodentia; family Muridae; genus Apodemus; species Apodemus sylvaticus. The sequence continues at coordinate 188,564,008 of NC_067472.1, forward strand.
GCCTCCAGATTCTGAGAAGGTAGAACTCGGGGCCATGTCCTGTCGGGAAGACTGAGCTCCCACCCAATCCAGGAGGCCCTGCATAGCGCATGTTCTTCTACTTACGGGATTGACTGAGGTTTTGGCTCAGAGAAAGGGAGATTTTATTATTTTCCTGTTTGTGTAGGGGAAGAGTGATGTGAGCCGCAGTGTACCTGTAGGGGTCCAAGGGCAACTACAGAAGTTGTTTCTCTCCCTCCACCATGTGGGCCCCGGGGGTCCAACCCAGGCTGTCAGGCTTGTCAGCTAATGAGGAGGAAGATGGCTGTTCACCCACAGAGCCATCTCAGCAGGTCTCGTTTTATTGTTTTGGACAAGGTTTGATTATATATTTCAGCCAGTCTAGAACTCATCATGGAGTCCAGGTTGACCTCAGATTCACAGCTAACCTCCAACCTCAGCCTCCCAAATGCTGCACGTCCACACCTGACTGAACTAGAACCCATTGTTTTAGTGGGTCAGACTGTCTATTTCACCTTCTAAATGCACAGTGAATGGTGGCACGGCTGGAGGGTGGAAAGCTGACAGGAAACCACTTTCCTCTGTAAAGAGCCAAGCTGTGTGTCAATGACAAATACTGAAGAGATCATGGGGCATCACGTGTCCCATGGCTGGCCACTGGGGCCTCTACCCTTCCTCGGCCCCAGAGGCTATGCTGCATACAAGATCCTAACTCCCCGCCCTCAGAATCCAGTCAGACTTGTTCGTATGTTCCAACACTTGGCCACCAGCTGGTGATGCTGTTTTGAGAACTTGTGGGACCTTCAGAAAGTCTTGTGTCTGTGCTTTGGTTCCTGGCCGTCTGGTAGATGTAACCGGGTGTCAATGCTCTTATGCCACACTGCTCAGGAGCTACCTGGCTGCCATTCATTCCTTCACCACCATGGTGGACTGAAGATTGAACTCAGCAGCAAAGCCCCTGCCTAGAATCCCCCAGTGAGGGGCTGGGGGCCTGGCTCAGTGGTAGAACCCCTGCCTAGAGTCCCCCAGTGAGGGGCTGGGGGTGTGGCTCAGTGGTAGAGCCCCGCCTAGAATCCCCCAGTAAGGGGCTGGGGGCCTGGCTCAGTGGTAGAACCCCTGCCTAGAGTCCCCCAGTGAGGGGCTGGGGGTGTGGCTCAGTGGTTGAGCCCCTGCCTAGATTCACCCAGTGAGGGGCTGGGGGCGTGGCTCAGTGGTAGAGCCCCTGCCTAGAATCCCCCAGTGAGGGCTGGGGGCGTGGTTCAGTGGTAGAGCCCCTGCCTAGAATCCCCCAGAAAGGGGCTGGGGAGAGGCTCTGTAACAGAGCGTTCATCCAGTATGTTCAAGGCTCTAAGTTCAGTCCCCAATATTGAATAATAAAAGAAGATCCTGCCTCAACCAAGAAGACACCTTGATCTTGGACTTTGGCCTCCAGAAGATGAGCTAGTATTGACCCCACCGAATCAGTGATAGTTTGCTGCAGTAGTTTTGACACAGAGCTACTACAGGGTCAACTCAGAGCTTACACACATCCCTTCACTATTCCACAAGCACTTACATCCATCTTTTGCCTTTGGGAGGTGCAGGCTTAAATTTTTCAAAACGTACTTTAATACAGTGCTTCAACCTCCCTGCTATCCCAGCACCCACCAGAGGTAGTGGAAAGGAGAGATTAATAGGAAATGGGGGTTGTGGGCCTGTGTAGAAATTGTCGTCAGCAGTCCAGTCCTCTTGCAAAACACCAACATGAATCAGCCGCAACAGTTCAATCCAGAACTGCGAGGCTTCACCAATCAGCCCAAATCAACAGAAGCAGCAAGAAGCCACCCAAATATCACAAGTAGGTCTTTGCTGAGTTACTCTCTACAAAGTCATGGGAAATGAAGATCAGCAACTTGATGCAAGGTGGACCAGTGCCAGAGCCTCCTCCCACTCTACACGGGGTCATATTTATAGAATTTCTAAACATCATGCATTCTCTCACATGTCTGTCCAGCAAAACATCATATGACATGACCAAGTTTCCAAAGACACCAGAAATCCCCACTTCAGGGGTGTTTATATTCTACTGAAACATGTAAACAAACACAGGTGCACACATAGGAAAAATCATGAAATCCCGGAATGGCAAAGCACACTTTTAATTCCAACACTTGAGAGGCAGAGGCAGGTGGATCCCCATGAACTCAAGGCCACATGGTGAGACCCTGACTCAAAAAAAGAAGAAAAGGTTGTAAGAGGAAACAGAGGAGGCAGCAACTGCAAGGACAGAGGCTGCAGAGGAAACCAACCTGCCCTCGCCTTCACCTTGAACCTTACCTCCAGAACTGTGAGAAGAAATACTCCTAGTGTCTGAGTTCTGAGACACCATGTGCGGCATTTGGTGGCGTGAGCAGACACTGTCCCGTGGCACACGTCTCCTCCTGGTTCTGGAAACAGCATCAGTGGCTCCCACTGACTACGAGCATGGTCCAAACTGTTTTTCTCTTTTGGTTTGGTTTCTGAATTTTGGGACAGGATCCCTCCACCTTGCTGTGTAGCCGAGGGTAACCCAGAGCTCCTGACCTTCCTGTCTCCACCCCATAGCACTGCATTCAGCTTAGAGGCCGAATTTTTTACCATACCACTGACTATCTCTAACCCCAGTATCCAAAGCATCCCCCAAACTGAAGCGTCTTAGGTTCCAAAACAAAGCCTCGAGTGAGTAATTCCACATCTGACTACATGTTTAAAAAATGGGTGTAAGTAAAATACTGCCCAGGGCTGCCTTCATGCTATCTATAGATACATATGGAGCATATCAAGGTTGGGGGTTGGAGTTGAGTCTCATCTCCCAAACTTCTCGTCGTATACGTGCAAATTTTCTGAAATCCAGATAAAAAGTTGCCTATATGTTATTACTTCAGGTAGAATCAAGAGCTATGAGAGCAACAAAGCCAAGGAAGGGGGGGTGGGGAAGAGAGGAGGTCTGGGCTTCAGCCAGGCGTGAAGCTGGCATGTACGCAACAGCCAGGTGCACTACGGTTATAACATGAGATACAAGGGGCCTGGGGACCACAGGTGACCCCACGGTGTGGCCTGCCCTCAGCTAAACTCTTATCCCAGAATTCAAAGGTGGAGGCACAACCAGACCTGCTTTTTGCTTGTATGGTGGTTTGTTTTGTTTTCTTATTGATATCTTTTTCCCCCTTCTATTTTTTTTATTCATCTCTCCTACATTACATTCTAACTGCAGTTTCCCTTCCCTTCTCCCCCAAGCCTCTCTCCTCTACCCCCCTCTCCCTTAGATCCACCCCCTTCTCAGCCTCCTCTCAGACAAGAACAAGCCTCCCAGGGACATCCACCAAACAGCTTCAGTCAGACCAGACACATCCCATCGCTGGACAAGCAGCAGGAGGAATAAGATCCCATAAGTAGGCAAAAGGGTCTAAGACAGCCACACTCCCACTGTTAGAAGCCCTCACAAGAACACCAACTTACACAGTCATGACATTGTATACAGAGGACCTAGGTCAGACCCCCACAGGCTCCCTGATCTCTGTGAGTCCCCATGGGTCCCAATCAATTGAGTCTGTGGTCCAGCTTCTCAGAGGTCTCTGACCCCTCTGAGACAAAGCTTTGGGAACCAGAGAGATGGCTCGGCAGTTGAGAGCTGGTATTGCCCTTACAGTGGACCCAGGTTTGGGTCCCAGCACTCACATCAGGAAGGTCTGAGGAGACATGTCAGTCAGAAGCATTCTTGATGTATAAGCATGGGGATGTGAGTTTGATTCCTAGCATCCATGCAACAAGCCAAGTATGGTGGGACCTTAAGAGGGATTATGCAGATCATGTTAATTAGGTTAGAAGGACTCCTCCTTATATATGAGCATCACCATCCCATGAGCTGAAGTCCTACGCTGCATTAAAAAGGAGTGTCCAGGAGTCGTCAAAGAATGATACTGTGGACTCAAATAGTATGTAAACGCAATGAGTGTTTTATTCTGCAGAGGTCCTGTATGCTGGGAGTCTCCCATCACCAAGGCAGAGAGACCCTGAAGTGAGTTCACAGACCCAATGTAAAGTACATTAGGAAAGTTCCAGGGTAGGTGGCCTTTGTCTTACTCTCTACTCATTCTGGAACCATCACCAGGGCGTGGGGACTGGAAACTTGCTGAGGAATCCCAGGGTAGGTGATCTTTGCGTCACTGTCTCTAGTCAAGCACAGTCCGTCGTGAGAAGGAGGGAAAGCGTAGGACCGGAGTTCACTCTGTAACTGACTGAACACTCAGTTGAGATAACTCACTGCTTTTGGACCAGCCTGTCTCATCCCTCTCGGGAGAAAACTAAGGCTATAGAGATGGCACAGCAGTTAAAGCATTTACCAGTTGCGGTGATCTGAATGAGAAATGTCCCCCGCGAGCTCACACATTTGAACAGTTGGTTCCCTGCTGGTGGTCCTGTTTGGAGAAGTCACAGGACCTTTAGAAGGTGGAGCCTTGGGGGCTGGAGAGATGACTCGTGCTTAAGAGCACTGACTGCTCTTCCACAGCTCCTGAGTTCAATTCCCAGCAACCTCATGGTGGCTCACAACCATCCGTAAAGAGATCTGACGCCCTCTTCTGGTGTGTCTGAAGACAACTACAATCCACTTAGATATAATAAAAAAAGAAGGTGGAGCCTTGCTGAGGAAGTTCATCACTGGGAGTGGGCTTTGAGGGTTTGTATCCTCCCCAGCAACTCTCTCGCGCCCTCTCCCTCTCCCTTTTCTTCCCCTCCCCCTCCCCCCCTCCCCTTTACGAGTTGTTGTGTAGTCTCAGCTTTACTGCTCTGGGTGCCTGCTGCCAGTCTCCTGCTGCTACCAGGAACTCTCCCTCTAAAACCTTACAACAAAATAAACTCTTTTCTACGTCCCTACCCGCCATGGTAGTTTTATCACAGTCACAGAAAAGTAGCCCCTACTTTGAGCATATGTTAAGAGCACACGGTTCACATCCTCGGGCGCCTCCACAAAGTACCAGGTGGGAGGTGGGCTGACCCACTTGTAACCCAGCCTCAGAAGGCAAAGCTAGAGAATCCCAGAACAAGCAGAGTAAAGATGCTGGCTAGATCAGCAAGCTCTGGGTTTGATTGAGAGACCCTGACTCGATGGAATAAGGTGGGAAGACGAGCCCTGAGATCAACTTCACGGCGGCATGCAACTACAGACATGCACACACATGCTCACACACATGCAAACATGCATACGCATACATGCACAACACACACATACCACGAAATGGAAAAGGGAAAACGGGTTTTGTTAAGGGGCTAGCGGAGCATTAGCATCCATCACCCTCTGCTTCTTCTTTTTTTTTCTTTTTCTTTTACTTTTTGTTTTGTTTTGTTTTGTTTTTTGGATTTGATTTTTTCAAGAAGGGTTTCTCTGTATAGCCCTGGCTGTCCTGGAAATCACTCTGTAGACCAGGCTGTCCTCGAAATCAGAAATCTGCCTGCCTCTGCCTCCCAGAGTGCTGGGATTACAGGCGTGCGCTACCATCGCCCGGCTCACCCTCTGCTTCCTGACTTGGAATAACCAGTGGCCTCAAGCTCCAGCCACCATCTCTGCCCTGACTCTGTGGTGGACTGTGCCCTTGAACTGTGAACCAAGATAAACCAGCCCTTCCTTCGGTTGCTTGTATTGGGTAATTTATTATCTCAGCAATGAGGCAAGTAACTAAAACACCTCCCAATTCTAAAGTGCCAAGTTTTGTTTTGTTTTTCCTTTTTCGAGGGCAGGTTCTCATATAACCTGTCTTGAACACAGTACGTAGCCAAGAATAACTTTGAATACCCGATTCCCCTCCTTCTATATCCCAGGAGCTGGAATTACAGGCAAGAGCCATGACACCAATTCTAGGCAGTGTGTGGGCTGGAACCCAGGACCTCTTGTGTGCTAAACAAGCACTCTACCGTGTCCTCTACATCCACCATCCCAGTTTTTTCTTTGATAGAGCCTTGCAGCCTTGCCCAGGATGTCTCTGTACTCCTGGACTCAAGAAACCCTCATGCTTCCATCTCCCAAGCAACTGGGAATGCAGGTGCGCTCTACCATGCACACAGCCCAAGAAGGAGGCCGCAACCCCCTTTGTGGGGCGGGGCTAAACAGAATCTCACTCTGCAACTCTGGCTTGCCTGGAACTCATTATGTAGACCAAGCTAGTCTCAAATCTATGGTAATCCTCCTGCCTCTGGCTCCAAAATGCTGGGGTTTCAAGGATGAACTACAGCACACCTGACCCAATCTTTGATATCTTTAACCACAGTCGTACCAAAAACAACCTTGCTATGGCACAATGAGTCACTGCTGCTTTTGCCAAGATGTTTGCCAAGGCATTGTGTAAACCAACTCCTGTTTCATGAAGAAACACTAAGGCATTTGTGCAAGGTCACCAGCAAGCAGGTGTCAGAAGCAAAGCTGTATGTTCCAAATCACACAGGAACGGTAGACACGACGCCACCCTTACTCTGACACTCTCAGGAAGAGAAGGACCAGGCTCCCGTAAGGCCCCCGTGCACGCTGTGCCTGACAGGAACACGGCAACGATGCAGAGGAGGGAGCAGTCTTGGCTAACAGCCTGCCTCTGTTGGCATTTTGGCTAAAAGTGCCTAAGAAATTCTGAGACTGCACTAACATCTACCTCCTGCCGCCGATCTGCTTCAGCTGATGGCCCCCGATTTCCACCCCCACCCGCCCACCCCATCCTATCCCATCCCATCCTCCCACTCATTGTCTCTCACGACCTTGCCCCTGTGTCCAATCTCTGCCCCACAGGCTGATAACCCCTATCCATCCTCACACAGTAACCCATGAAACAAAAAAAAAAAGATAAAAAGTGGGCAGACTAGGGAGGAAGAAGGAATTCAAAGATAAAGCTAAGAAGTAAGCGAGATTATATTGTGTATGGAGAGACATCGTAGGAACCGTGTTTTAAATAATGAACTAAATAACTTTCGCAACGTGACAGTGTCGTCTTGGAGTGTGAACTTTGTACAGATCAGCATCATTTTGCAATGTCCAAGGGCTGGACTTGAGACTGGCGAGATGGCTCAGCGGGTTCTTGTTGCCAAGCCTGGTGACCTGAACTTGACCCCCAAGATAGAGTAAAAGAAGAGAACTGATGCCCACAAAATATCCTCAAGCCTCGACACATGCTCCCCAACTAACAAATAAAATACACTTTTAAGGTTGTGTTTATCCTCTTTATTTTACGCCTGTGAGTTTTTGCCTACCTGTATGTATGTGCACCACCAGAGTGCCTGGTGACTTCAGAGGACAAAAAGGGTTACCAGATCCCTGGGGACTGCAGTTAAGGGCAATTGTGAACCACCACATGGATACTGAGACCCACACCTGGGTCCTCCGGAGCAGTGGTTCTCAACCTTCCAAATGCTACAACCCTTTAAGACAGTTCCTCATGTCGTCGTGACCCTCCCCCAACTGTAAAGTTATTTCATTGCAACTTCATAACTGTAATTTTGCTACTGTTGTAAATCGTGTTGAAAATAGGTGTGCGTTTTGATGGTCTTAGGATCCTTGCGAAAGAGTCCTTCGTTTCAAACCCAGGACAAGCAACTAAGGTGCTTATTTAACACATCAAAGCGGACATGACCTCCGTGTTCCCAGCATCCCTCAGTCCCTACCTGCTACAAAGTGTGGCTGGCATACCCCGCCCTCTGCCCTGAACGGACCAGCCCAGCGGCTGGGCTTCCCATCCTCCAGAGGCTCTTCCCTATATAATCCAGACATTTTGGTGTCACCACCACCATCCAATCCCTGCACTCCTCTCTTCCTGATGAAAGGACAGCATAAACCCCAATTGTCTCCGTTTAAGGACCAGGTCTGATTTCAAGGAAAGGCCATCATCAGGCACCAGCTTCAAGAACAGACAGCCGACAAGTCCCAGAAACTAGGCCAAAATGTAGGGCGCCGCGGCAGTGTGGGGAAAGGAGGGGGGCGGGGAACCCATGTCTCACCAGAACTCTAATTATGCCAGAACTCACTGGTTCTGGCAGGGAAACTGCGGCGCGACCCTACGGGCCACCGTGGGACGGGCATCGGGCCATGTGAGGCCGACAGACCTGCTCCAGGGAGGGACAACAGGTTCTAGCTCTCGGGCATTGCAGGACGATGCTGGATACTGCAGAAGTGCTGAGAACAGCCCCCCCCCCCGGGGGGCAGCTCTATCAGCCCCGGGGCCAAAGAGGAAGGGGAGGCGGGGGGGGGGGGGGGGAGGGGGGAAGGGGACGTCCTTGGTCCGGTCTGGCAGCTAGAAATGTTAGCAGACACTGTATTGGTTTTAGTGCTTTATTGTAAAAGAAGAGAGTGAGAGAGAGAAAGTAGCGAAGCAGAAGCTGACCATGGCCACGTGGAGAGAGGGGGAAAGGGAATGGGGGTGGGCAAGAGACAAGAGAGAGAGACAGGAGAGTGAGATAATAGAATAAGAGAGAAATGAGAGAGGGGAGGGGGCAAACAGCCCCTCTTATACTGGGCTGGGCTACCTGGCTGTTGCCAGGTAACTGTGGGGGTGGAGTCCAACCAGAATACCAAGGGCTTGGGGCGTGGCCCTACATGACTGAAGGTCACAGAATTATGGAGAGCTGAAGTCTCATGTCAGGAGTCTAAGTGTCTGAGAGCATGGGCAAACGGACCTTCCGTCCCTTGTAGAATTCTCTACTGGGTCTCTGGGGTTTAAACCTAGCTCAACCAGAACACAGACTGCCTTTCACGGTCCAACGCCATAAGACTCCAGCTCTAGGAGCAGACCATAAAATCTAGAACAAGATCTTAAAGGTACACACACACACACACACACACACAAGGAACAGCTTGGGGATAACCAAAAAGTGGGGAAATATCTCTCTCGGAATGGACCATCTGTTCTGGGCAGCCCTATCTCATCCTATGGTTAAATGTTCATGACACAGGAATGCAGTCCACTGACCACCTGTGACCCCCTAGGACCCACCAATGACATTTTAGATTACCTAATCCTTCTAGAAAGTCCCCCCAGTTCCCTATAAGAAGGCCTGTGTGCCTTTGTCTGAGGTCGCCATTTTGGAGAATGGTTATCCCCTGCATGTTGGATGTTTCTGTAGAATAAACGATCTTTGTCTTCGCACACTGTCCAAGTCCCCCAACCATGGTCTGCACGGCTATGCTCAATCATCCCTTGGGACTGGGAGCCCCACCCAATAACTGACCTCAAAAAAAAAAAACTATTCTTTCTGATTTTTTTATGGACATTGTTGTTTTCCCTGCATGTATGTCTGGGTGAGGGTGTTAGATCTTAGAGTTACAGACAGTTGTGAGCTGCAATACGGGTGCTAGGAATTGAACCCAGGTCTTCTGGAAGAGCATTCAGTGCTCTTAACCCCATGAGGCATCTTTCCGGCACCTTTTTTAAAATTGAGCTTGAGTTGGTTTATTTACTTGGTTTGACCATCAAAGGGCCTCGACCTACAGGCTAGACCAACTGTGGATGAACGGTGGGAGCTTGGGCAAGCATCCTAAACTCTCTGCTCCTGTTTCCTTATCTATAACCCAGGAGTGGGAGGAGCACTCTGTACCCAAGGATGTTTGTCGCCTGTTGTTTTGTAGTGAGGGACTTGTAGTGAGGGAGGTCCCTGGCCTTGAAGGGCAGAATGGGGCTGGGCTGGAGAGACGGCTTGTTGGTTCAAAGAACCCGTTCCACAGGATCTGAGTTGGGCTCCCAGCACCTACACAGCACTCACAACCAGCTGTAACTTCAATACCAGGGGATCTAATGCCCTCTTCTGACCTTTGCAGGCACAGGCGGCATGCATGCGGTGCGCATAGATTCAGGCAAATACACAGATTCCTACATATACAACAAAAATAAATGAATATTTAAAGAGCAGAATGAGATTCAGGGAGTTCTGGTGGAACACTGGTCAAGGAAGGCACCAGGTAGGACCAAGAGCCTCAAGATGACCTCTTCTTGGCCTAGCCATTTACCTTGAGAGTTAAGCAGGAAGCGCAGAAGAGGCGTGGGCTGGTGCCACACCTCTGATCCTATCACTTAGAAGGCAGAAGCAAACAGATCTCTGTGAGTTCCGGGACAGCCTGATCTACATTTGGAATTCCAGGCTAGTCAAATAATGAGACCCTATCTCAAAAGTAAACAAACAAACAAACAAAAAACTTTTCTTAATTAGATATTTTCTTTATTTACATTTCAAATGTTATCCCCTTTCCTGGTTTCCCCTCCAAAAATACCCTATCCCATCTCCCCCTTCCCCTGCTCGCTAACCCACCCACTCCCACTTCCCTGACCTGGCATTCCCCTACACTGGGGCAACTAGCCTTCTCAGGACCAAGGGCCTCTATTCCCTTTGATGTCCAACAAGGCCATCCTCTACTACGTATGCAGCTAGAGCCATGGGTCCCTCCATGTGTACTCTTTGGTTGGTGGTTTAGTCCCTGGGAACTCTGGGGGTAGTGGTTGGTTCATATTGTTGTTCCTTCTATGGGGTTCCTTCAGTTCCTTGGGTCCTTCCTCTAGCTCCTCCATTGGGTACCCTGTGCTTAGTCCAATGGTTGACTGAGAGCACCCACCTCTGCATTTGTCAGGTACTGGCAGAGCCTCCCAGGTGACAGCTATATCAGGCTCCTGTCAGCAAGCACTTGTTGGCATCCACAATAGTGTCTGGGTTTTGTGACTGTATATGGGATGGATCCCCAGGTTGGGCAGTCTCTGGATGGCATTTCCTTCAGTCTCTGCTCCACACTTTGTCTCTGTAACTCCTCCCATGGGTATTTTGTTTCCCCTTCTAAGAAGGACCAAAGTATTCACACTTTGGTCTTCCTTCTTCTTGAGTTTCATTTGGCCTGTGAATTGTATCTTGGGTATTCCAAGCTTCTGGGTTAATATCCACTTATCAGTGAGTGCATACTATGTGTGTTCTTTTGTGACTGGGTTACTTCACTCAGGATGATATTTTCTAGTTCCATCCATTTGCCTAATAATTTCATGGGAAAAACTTTTTTAAGGAGAAAAAAAAAGAACCAGCAAAAGAAAAGACCAGAGCCAGGCATGGTGGAACACATGTTTAACCCCAGTACTTGGAAAGCACAGACTAATAGATCTCTGTGAGTCAAGACCAGCTTGGTCTACAAAAAGACCAGGGCTACATAGAGAGATCCTGTCTCAAAAAAAGAAAGAAGGGAAGAAAGAAAGAGGAAGGAAGGAAGGAAGGAAGGAAGGAAGGAAGGAAGGAAGGAAGGAAGGAAGGAAGGAAGGAAAAGGAGAAAGAGAGAGGGAGAGAGGGAGAGAGGGAGAGAGGGAGAGAGAGAAAGAAAGAGAAAGAAAGAAAGAAAGAAAGAAAGAAAGAAAGAAAGAAAGAAAGAAAGAAAGAAAGAAAGAAAGAAAGAAAGAAGGAAAGGAAGGAAAGAAGAAGGAAGGAAGAAAAGAAAGAAAGAAAGAAAGAAAGAAAGAAAGAAAGAAAGAAAGAAAGAAAGAAAGAAAGAAAGAAAGAAAGAAAGAAAGGAAGGAAGGAAGGAAGGAAGGAAGGAAGGAAGGAAGGAAAGGAAAGGAAAGGAAAGGAAAGGAAAGGAAAGGAAAGGAAAAAGAAAGAAATAGCAAGCACCAGATAGCAAGAACTGCGTTGTATGGTTGTATGGTTGGATGGTTGGATAGAGGTGAAAAAGGAAAAAAAAATTTATTTTTTCCCTTGAATTTTTTTTAACCAGAATGCTCATTAGAGAAATTTTGAAAATTTAACCCCAAGAAGTTCCTAGAAAAATCTCTGAGGGCTAGGTATACAATTAATCAATAGAGTTTTTGTCTAGAATCCCCCAGGGAAGGGCTGGGGTATGGCTCAGTGGTAAAGCCCCTGCCCAGAGTCCCCCAGTGAGGGGCTGTGGTAGGGTCCAGATTTAGACCACTTGCCTAGAATACATAACACCATAGATTTCGTCTCCATCATTGCACAAAAGACCACAAGACCACATGCTATTGATGTAGCAAAATAATTCTACTCAAACCGTCCTGGTGGTGGTAGCAGCAGTGCTCTTTGCTACCCACCCCAATGTTCTGGGTTCTTAAAATACACACAGCCTTTATATTTTAATGTGCTTTAAACAGCTCAGTGGCTGGGCCACTTCCAAACCTTCACATTGCTAACATTCTCCCCTCTGATATTCCTGACTTATTACCCACTAAAACAAATATTCCATCTTGACGCTTTTTTTATTGACAGGTGATATCTATATCTCTCTACAGATCACTATGGGTTTATTACAGTATTTATTTTACTCACCCTTAAAAGGGGGTGGGTGTTGTGGTTTGAATGAGAACGGCCCTGTGATGGTTCGTATATGCTCAGAATTTGGTACCAGAGATTGGGATATTGCTGTGATAGGCCTGACCATGCTTTTATTTAGAAAAATGTGGTGAAGAATCTACCTGAGGCTAAGGTGAAGAGATTTATATTAATTGCATTGACAAAGGTAGTCTCAAAAAAGCCCAGCAGAGACTTTGTTCTCTAGTTAAGTCTCATGAAGAGCATTTTGAACAAGCATTGCAAGCTTAGAAAGGAAAAATATAAAACATATGGTTCGAGTATTAAAGGGGCACCAGAAGGTGAAATGGAGCTGAGTCCTGTGTTCAAGGAGATTAAATTGAATTAAGAGAGTGGTGACCTTGGGGCAAGAGCCCACCCAGCTAAATTAGGTTCAGGCATGGTGGTATACACCTTTTATCCCAAGAGATAAATCCAAGCAGATCTCTGAGTTCAAGGCCAGCCTGCAACAGTGCAAGTTCTAAGTGAAGAAAAGCTTAAATCCAGGCTTGGTACACGTCTTTAATCACAGGAGAGACGCATGCAGATATCTAAGTTCTAAGTCAAGCTACAGAGCAAGTTCCAGGCAAGCAGCAGAAGTTGGCAGCTTCAGCCACGTGGCTCTGGCTTTAGAGTGAAAAATAGAAGGGACTTCTGGGACAATTGATGCTGGTTAGCTGGAGCTAAGAAATTAGTGATAATTAAGAAGAGACCAGTATCGCTGAGGTGAAATCTTCTAGGAAGTGTTTTCTGAGAGCATAAAGAACCTGTGTTCCAGAGAACACAGTTGTAGCCAAGTTGTACCTCATGCTGCAGCTGGACTTGGTAATATGTAAGAGTCTCCCAGGTAGTACTGGTTTTGAAGGCATGAAGGGGTCATGGAGAGCAGCTGAGGCTCAGCGCTGTGGTAGGACACGGAAAGCCATTGGTGAAGGTGCAGCCTCAGTTGTAATTTATGGCCCAGGACTGAAGCGGTCATGCAAAGGATTTGAGGCTTGGCACCAGGAAGAGAGCCTATGAGAGGCTATTGGTGACGCCTAGTTGCATCTGAAGATCCCAGTGTATTGGAGATGTCAGTACCATGGGATGATCACCAAAAACAGCAGCAGCAGTGGAGTGGATCAACCTGAGCATAGAGTGCTACAGAGGACAGAGCTGGAGAAGTGACACCAGCCCTTTGGAGGAGCCCAGAAGATCATGTGTGGATCCCAGACATTGAAACAAGAAGCTGTGACACTGAAGTTGCCTTGGAGACTCTAAGATGTTCAGGATGTCAGAGCCATGGGCTGTCTGCTGAGGAAAGCTGCTAACAGGAGTGGAAGCATCCCAGGAGAAAGAAGTTTGTTGCTGTCAACAAAGACGAAAAAGGAGTTGGAGATCCGAAAACCACTTTGATATCAGACATGAAGATGCAAAGTTTGGAGTTGGCCCAACTGGTTTCATATCCTGCTTTGGGAATTACAGTTAAGTGATTGGATGAATCTCAGAAGAGACTTTGAACGTTGACTTTTAACATTGTTGAGACTGCTATAGACTGTGGGGACTTTTGAAGTTGGACTAAATGTGTTTTGTATTATGCTATGTTTAGGTGTGGCCCCCATAGACTCATGTTTGCACAAGCCTATGGGGGCAAAGGAGTAGAATGTGATGGTTTGAATATGCTCGGCCCAGGTAGTGGCACTATTAGAAGGTGTGGCCCTTTCGGAGTGGGTGTGTCATTGTGTGGGATCTAAGACCCTCATCCTAGCTGCCTGGAAGCCAGTAGTCTTCTAGCAGCCTTCATATGAAGATGTAGAAGTCTCAACTCCTCCTACGCCATGCCTGCCTGGACACTGCCATGCACCCACATTGATGATAATGGACTGAACCTCTGAACCTGTAAGCCAGCCCCAATTAAATGATGTCCTTTGCTAAGGGCTGGGAGCCTCCTGGCCATGGGAAGGTAGTTGTGGAGTCATGGAGTAGGACTCTGGTGATGATAGCTTTGAAGTCTGAGGGTCTCAGGGCTTTCTATGATGATAACTTAAATCCTAGAAACTTTATTGCTCTCTCTCTGAGGGTGAAAGACTGCTGGCTTAGGTGATTCACACCTGCAGCCTAACAGCAGAGGATTAAGCAATGTGGTCTTTGTTCTATCTCAGCAGGAACTGCTGGGCTCTAACTTTCAGCCTGCTAGTCAGAAGTCTCTGGGAGAAAAATGGGACACTTAAAGAAGTAGTTAATGAGTTTATTATTAAATTGTAAAGAGTTTCCTGTGAAAGCTATCTAAGTGGGAAAAGCGGAAAGATCCTAAGTGGAGAAAAGGGAAAATTCTTCTAAGTGGGGAAAGGTAAAAAGTGAGAGAGTGGGAGAGAGAGAGAGAGAAGAGGGAAAAGAGTGTGTGAGAGAGAAGAGAGAAGAGAGAGGGAGAAAGAGAGAGAGAGTAGTGAAAAGGAGAGAAGAGAGAAGTAGTGCCCTTTGTCTTTTGTCGTCAGTATTTATACATCTTTCAGAATACATGATCACCAGGCGGTGGTGGCGCATGCCTTTAATCCTTGGGATTAAGCACTTGGGAGGCAGAGACAGGTGGATTTCTGAGTTCGAGGCCAGCCTGATCTACAGAGTGAGTTCCAGGACAGCCAAGGCTACACAAAGAAACCCTGTCTCGAAAAACAAAAATCAAAAAACAAAAACAAAAACAAAAAAAAATACATGATCACATGTTACAAAGTTTATCACAAGTTCACACAAAAATCAAATCATAAATTGAAATAGAAGTTTACAACAGAGAATGTTTACATGCATATCCATTAGAGTAATTATCTAAATAGTAACATCTATCATTTGTCTTCTCTACAGGTTCATAGAAAGTTTAAAACCATAACTAAGTTATAAGTGATGTTTTGTATAGACAAACCCATTCAATATTTTATCTTCTGTCCTAACACCTATAATAAATTGTTAGTTCCCTTTTTATGACCTTTGGTTAATAGTTTTACAGCCTCTTGGAATATGCTCTGAGTAGGAGAAAGTCTGGTTGCCATCTAAGAGCAATTAACTTGTGACACTTGGGAAACTGGCAGAGTTCTCATTGCAGTTTTGACTATCAGAAAAGAATTTTCCCATGAAGAACGTCGGATGGCTGAGAAGCACCTTAAGAAATGTTCAACATCATTAGCCATTAGGGAAATGCAAATCAAAACAACCCTGAGATTTCACCTCACACCAGTCAGAATGCCTAAGGTTAAAAACTCAGGAGACAGCAGGTGTTGACGAGGATGTGGAGAAAGAGGAACACTCCTCCACTGCTGGTGGGATTGCAAGATGGTGCAACCACTTTGGAAATCAGTCTGGCGGTTCCTCAGAAATCTGGGCATGACACTTCTGGAAGATCCTGCTATACCACTCCTGGGCATATACCCAGAGGATTCCCTGGCATGCATAAGGACACATGCTCCACTATGTTCATAGCAGCCCTGTTTGTAATAGCCAGAAGCTGGAAAGAACCCAGGTGTCCTTCAACGAAGGAATGGATACAAAAAAATGTGGTATATTTACACAATGGAGTACTATTCAACCATCAGAAACAACGAATTCATGAAATTCTTAGACAAATGCATGGAGCTGGAGAACATCATACTAAGTGAGGTAACCCAGTCTCAAAAGATCA
This sequence comes from Apodemus sylvaticus, assembly GCF_947179515.1. Classification (NCBI taxonomy): domain Eukaryota; kingdom Metazoa; phylum Chordata; class Mammalia; order Rodentia; family Muridae; genus Apodemus; species Apodemus sylvaticus. Next base: position 188,579,975 of record NC_067472.1, read on the forward strand.
ATCATGGTATGCACTCACTAATAAGTGGATATTAACCTAGAAAACTGGAATACCCAAAACATAATCCACACATATCAAATGAGGTACAAGAAGAACGGAGGAGTGGTCCCTGGTTCTGGAAAGACTCAGTGCAGCAGTATAGGAGAATACCAGAACATGGAAGTGGGAAGGGGTGGATGGGAGAACAGGGGGAGAGAAGGGGGCTTACGGGAGTTTCTGGTAGTGGGGGGCTAGAAAAGGGAAAATCATTTGAAATGTAAATAAAAAATATATCGAATAAATAAATACATAAAAGAATACTGAAAGAAAGAAAGAAAGAAAGAAAAAAAGAAAGAAAGAAAGAAAGAAAGAAAGAAAGAAAGAAAGAAAGAAAGAAAGAAAGAAAGAAAGAAAGAAAGAAAGAAAAGGACCTAGTAGCAGTCCTATTATAAAAGAGCTTAATAATCATAGATATAATTTTAGGAATTCTTATAGGATCATCATTAAAACTTAAGTCATCTATTTGTCTACATAGCATCACTATAAGACAGTGCATCTTCAGAGATCTGCTCCAAAGGGGTGCGCTATTACTTATTGATTATTATAAATGTATAATAATAACAGGAAAAGCATATTAATAGCAGGAATCTTTCCTAAAATTAGCCCCCCACAGCCTTGCTGAATGGGGGCTCACCTGTCGCAGATTATATAATAATCCGAAGCAGGCCATTTCAGGATGATCATCTGCTGGTACATTAGCTTGTCCCGTTATGGCTCCTGACAGTCCTTATAAGAGTTGCCTTGGTCATGATTTCTGTTCACAGCAGTAAAACCCTAAGATAGGCCCCCCCCATAGGCTCGTATGTTTGACTGTGTGGTCCACAACTGGGGATTCTTTGGGAAGAGTTAAGAAGCTTGCCTGGTTGGAGGAGGTGTGTCATTGAGGTTTCAGAAGCACACATTCCTAGTTAACTTGTACATCAGGTGTGTTCTCGGCTACTGCTCCAGTCCTGTCTGACACTGATATGTTCCCACAATGACGGTCATGGACTCTAAATCCCTGGCGCTGTAAGCAAGACTCAGAAGAAATGCTTTCTTCTACAGCAGTCATGCTGTCTTCTCACAGCATCTGAAAAGTGACTAAGACACTGGGAGAAGCCGGACAGGGTGTTTGACAGCCCAAGTGAATCCTGTATTATAAAAGAAGAGTTCTCCGGCTCAGATGATGGTCACCAAATGAAGAAAGGTGACCATGTGACTTGGTGGCAATAGACAGTAAATATGTAAGTCTTGGCCAATGACTTGAAAGATAAAATGGAGACACACCTGCTTGACCCTCAATGAAACTCATGTTTCCCACCAAAGGTGACTCTACCACACATAGGTGAAAAATAATTTACCTTCTGCTTAAAATAAGGTCCTACCCCTATGATAACTTGGTTTTGTGGTGTTTGGGAGCTGTGTGTGTGTGTGTGTGTGTGTGTGTGTGTGTGTGTGTGTGTGCAGCTGCATGGGGGTCAGGGTTGTATGTATTCATTCATGCGTGTGGGAGTTGTCTCTCAGGAATGCAATCCAACTTTTTTATATATTTATTTTGGCAAGGGAAGTATGTATGCCACAATGCATGTGCAGAGGTCCGCAAACAACTTTTAGGGGTCAGTTCTCTCTCTGCCCCATTTAAGTTCAGGGAATTGAACTCACGTGTTCCAGCTTGGCAGCAAGCCCCTCTTCCACTGAGCCCTTTCACTGCCCTGTCACTCTGTTTGTGAGACGGGATCTTTCATTAGCCTGGAGCCTGCTCATTTTTTAGGCCAGCAAGCAAGTCACAGAGATTCAGTTGTCCCTGCCTCCTGGGTGCTGAGATTATAAGCATGTGAGAGCACATGGGGCATTTTTTTTTTCCTGGATACTCAAGTCAATTCTGGATCCCTGTGCTTCCAAGGCAAGCATCTCACCGTCTTGAGTCCTGGTGTTGCTTTGACACAAGGTCTATGTAACACAGGCTGGCCTTGAACTTGTGATCCTTCTGCTTTAGTCTCCCAGCTGCTAGGTTTCCAAGCTTTAGGCTTCTTGAACCTCCCATTTCAGTCCAGGAAAAGAATGATATGGGAGGCCTGTGTTTATTCCAGTTCCTCAAGCAGAAGAAACTTAAACCTGGAGACTGCAGCATGATCTAAACGGGTGAGGAATTTGATCTGGCATCCTAGTGATGACCGGCTATAGAAGGATAGATCGGCTCCTGAAGGGAGGAAGGATGGCTCAGTGGTTAAGAGCACACTGGCTGCTCTTCCAGAGGTCCCAGGTTCAATTCACAACATCCTCATGATGGCTTGCAATTATCTGTAACTCTAGATCCAGGGGATCCGATGACGTCTTCTGGTCTCTCAAGCAAGTACTCACCCTCTAAGTAAATAAATCTTAAAAGAAATTAATTTCTTGGGTTCAAATCTCAAAGGTATAACTTTTGACAACTTACCTTCCTCTCCCCTAAGCCTAAGTCCTTTATAATATACAGACACCGTTACTGCATCCTTATAATATACAGACACCGTTACTGCATCCTTATAATATACAGACACCGTTACTGCATCCTTATAATATACAGACACCGTTACTGTATCCTTATAATATAAAGACACCTTACTGCATCCTTATAATATACAGACACTGTTACTGCATCTTTATAATATACAGACACCGTTACTGCATCCTTATAATATACAGACACCGTTACTGCATCCTTATAATATACAGACACTGTTACTGCATCTTTATAATATACAGGCACCGTTACTGCATCTGCCTCTTTGTGTTTTGTGAGACTTAGCGGTATTATGTGCCTGATATATAATAGCCTACCAAAAACATGATTTGTGCCTTCTTAATATGTTAATATCAATAAGTTGTGATTTGTAGTAAGCCACGTCCCTGAAGTTTGGATCTGAGATGTCTAGCCAAAGGCTGGCGTCTGTTAAAAGCTTGGTCCTCAAGGTGGTGCTATTGGGAAGTACTGGAGCCTTTGGAAGAAAAGCCACAGAGGAAGGACCTTAATGCCCTCCTTATTCTTTTTACTTGCTTCCTGTTCCTGAGTTGAGCAGTTTGTCCTGGCACAGACAATCCCCCGCCACTGTCATTCAGCTGTGAGTCTGTCCAATGGTGGACCACAATCTCTACAACCATGAACCAAAGTAAACCTTTCCCTTCATAAGTCAATGAACTCGGGTACTTTCTTTTATTTGCTTGTGTGTGTGTGTGTGTGTGTGTGTGTGTGTGTGTGTGTGTATGTGTGTGTGTGTATGTGTGTGTGTGTATGTGTATGTGTATGTGTAATGTATATGTGTGTGTGTATGTGTATGTGTGTGTGTATGTGTATGTGTATGTGTGTGTGTGTGTGTGTGTGTGTGTGTGTGTATGTGTATGTGGTGCGCATGCCTCTGGGTTTTATGTGTGTGAGTATACATGTTGGGGGATGGGTCACATAGGGACTCTCACTGAATTTAGAAGTCACTGTTTCAGCTGCTTCTGGCCAGCGACCTCTCCCCAAGGCTCTGACTCTACCTCCCAGGAACTAGGATTACAGGTAGGATGCCACACCCACTGGCTTCTTTCTGTGAGCTCTGGGATGTGAACTCTGGCCTCACACAGGTCCACTGAGCAGTCTCCTGGCCTTCAGGTATCTTCTCACAATGATGGAAATGGAACCAACACATGTATCAAGTGCTTTACTTACAACGTCACACCGAATCCTCACGATGGCACGTTGAAACATCTTCATTCGAAAGCAGCACTGAGAGGACTGTAAATTCTAGGCCAGCCTAGGCAGCATATGCAAGAATTGCCTCCGTACCTGAACATACACTTTTAAAAAGTGGAAGGCAGAAGAAGTGGAGTTACAGAACCAGCAACCATATGATCAGAGGCCTGTAATCCCAGTACTCCAGAGGCTAAGGGAGAAGGATCGGGACTTCAAGGCCAATTGAGATATAGTACAGTGGTAAAGGACTAGCCTGGCAAGTTAAGACTGGGTTCCACACACATTGCTCTAAAATAATAATTTAAAAATAAAATTAATAATAATAATAATAACAACAACAACAACAACAACTCAGTTTATAAAAAGGTCCCAAATGTAAAGTGGTGTCTTAGGGTTACTATTGCTATAGTGAAACATCATGACCAAAGCAACTTGGAAAGCAAGGGTTTATTTGGTTTACACGTTCACATCTCTGTTCATCATCAAAGGAAGGCAGGACAGGAACTCATGTAGAGCAGGAACCTGAAGGCAGCACAGCGGATGCAGAAGCCATGGAGGGGTGCTGCTTACTGGCTTGCTCCCCATGGCTTGCTCAGCCTGCTTGCTTACAGAATCCAAGACTGTTGCGTAAATCTCCAACCCAAATAAGCCCGGGAGAAGAAAATAGATCTCAACTAATATGAATACAAGCTGCACGCCTAGACTGGGCAGATCTATCCTGCACTACCATCTTTCCCACCTATGAGAAAGAGAGCCCTTAGAACTTGCGGTTTCTCCAGGCCGCGGGCTTCTGCTCCATTTTCCTTCTAACCCCTCCTCCGCTATCCTCTGTCCTCCCTCTTCCTCCTCCTTCACTCTCACGAAACTCGGCCCCACCTTCCCTTCTCCTGCCCAATCGCTGGCTCGAGCCTTTATTTTACAAATCAAGGTGGGAAGAAGGCTTACTGGAAGTCACCTGAGTGCTGACTCCAAAATACGAGTGGCCCAGGGCTATCCAACAAGTGACCACCAGCCTAGGCCTGGCCCCACCCACACTGGGATGGGCCCTCCCTCATCAGTCACTAATTTAGGAAATAGCCCGCGCCTGGATCTTATGAGAGCATTTTCTTCATCGAGGTCCCCTTCTTCCGGATAACTGTCGCCTGTGTCGTGTGGACATAAAACTATCAGCACAAGTGGTGTGCTCACTTAGCCAGAGTCCTGCAAATTGTACTCTCTGGAATTGGGATTCCAACTCAGACACCACCTCAAGTCTTTTTTTTTTTCCTTTTCTTTTCTTTTATTCCTTTATTGGATGTTTTCTTTATTTACATTTCAAATGTTTTTCTCCTCTCCAGGTCTCTCCTCCGGAACCCCCATCCCCTCCCCCTCCTCCTGCCTCTCTGAGGTGCTCCCCAGCCCATCCACCCACCCACTCCTGCCTACCTGCCCTCGCTTTCCCCTACACTGGGGCATCGAACCCCCTCAGGCCTAAGAACCGCTCTTCCCACTAATGTCCAACAAGGCCATCCTCTGCGGCTGGAGGCGTGGCTCCCTCCATGTATATACACTTTGGTTGGTGGTCGAGTCCCCGGGAGCTGGGATATGGGAGCGGGGGTCTGGTCGATTCACATGATTGCTCCCCCAAAGGGCTGCAAACGCTCTCAGCTGCTTCAGTCCCTTCTCCAACTCCTCCATAAAATCTATCTCAAAACTGGCTTCTGGTTTTCTCCAAGCTTCGGGGAGGGGTGGCTGCGCCCTCTCGTGGCTAGTCATGGAATGGCGGGGCCTCAGTGGCTACCCTTCCAGAGAACCAGGGTTGATTCCAGAACACTTCAAAATGGTCTGTCATTCCTGATCTAGGAGTTCCAGTGCCCTCTTCTGGCCTCTGAGGGACATTAAGTGCTACACAGACTGACATGCAGGCAAAGTGTTAATACACATAAAGTTATTAAATAAAAAAAGACAAGTCGATGCTTAAAAATAATGTAAAGTCTCGTAACACATAATAACTAGTTACCTATTCTGAATTTCACAATCGCCTGAGAAGGTGAGACTCTCTATGGGACTGTGAGCTCTGATACTAAGAAGCTGATACCCGTCTTTTTTTTCTTTTTCCCCTCATAAGCTTTTCCCCTACATTTAAAATGAGATAACTGGCGATCCTGATATACCCGTGTGTGTTGTACTTTTGTAGTATACGCAATAGGTGCCCTTTTCTATTCTACTGTTCAGAGTCAATTCCTTTATTTTTATTTTTATTATTTTTTTTCATTTCATTTTTGGCTTTTCTAGACAACGTTTTTCTGTGTGGACTTGGCTATCCTGGAAGTCGCTCTGTAGACCAGGCTAGCCTCGAACTCGCAGAAATCCGCCTGCCTCTGCCTCCCGCGTACTCGGATTAAAGGCGTGCCCACCAGTTTCTTGAATCAGTCTGCCAATTTCTCCACGTTGTACTGTATCTGAGCTTCGCATTCATTTAAGCAGCTGCATCGATTGCCTGAGCCTCAGTTTACCTGGAAAGGGAGAATCGTAAGCACATTCTCCTCGGGACTTCTTTTAAACGATCCGTTTTACTTTTAATTATTTGTATGCGTGGGGGAAAGTGAGTGTGCGTCTCCACGGAGCCGGGAAGGCAGCGGGTCCCCAGGAGGAGGAGTTACAGGCAGTCGTGAGTACCCCAGTGTGGGTGCTTGGAACCAAACTCAGTCCTCTGCAAAAGCAGTCTGCACTCCTAACGCCCGAGCCATCTCTCAGCCGCTCCTCGGGACTTTTGGGAATTGAGTGGGGGCTGTGGTTCTCTCCCCTTGATCGTCCTTCCGCTGATCGGAATTTTACTCCGTCCCGGCGATCTACGAGCTCACAGCGCCACCTGGTGGTGGGGAGGCTCTCAGCGTTGGCCGGGTGGGGGCGGGGAAGCGGAACAGGACAAGAGGAAAAGAATACGCAGAGATGGTTCAGGAAGGCAGAGCCCTTCTCCCCGGAAGAGAGATCTGAGGGATTTAGTCTTGTCTGTGGGTGTCATGGATTTAAAAACACCGTGGTTCTGTCTGAGCACGCATATATCTGTGGATCGCTGCATGTGAAAGGCTAGGGAAGGGCTGGAGCTACTGGAATCTAGCCTGAAGTCAGAACGTATTAAGAGTCCCGCTCCCCGGGCGGAATCAAGGACTGGTCTAGCCCCGACTTGGGTACCTGTGGAGTTGGGATGGTGCCTATGCATGCGGATGAGTGAAAATATTCGACTTGACGGCTTTACAGACAAGAGCCTAAATTAATCCAGTTGTTTTGTTTTGTTTTGTTTTTTTGGTTTGGTAGGTTTGGTTTTGGGGGTTTTGTTCGTTTTGCCTTTTATTTGTTTTGGTTTGCGGGGGGGGGGGGTTGTTTTGGTTTGGTTTGATTTTGGTTTTGGTTTTTCGAGACAAGGTCGCTCTGTATAGCCTTGGCTAGCCTAGAACTTGCTAGGACAAGATCAGGGTGGCCTCAGACTCATAGAGATCCTCCTGCTTCTGCCTCCCAAGCACTGGTATTAAAGGCACATGCTGGATGAGCATTGGTGGCTCACGCCTTTAATCCCAGCACTTGGGAGGCAGAGGCGGGCGGATTTCTGAGTTCGAGGCCAGCCTGGTCTACAGAGTGAGTTCCAGGACAGCCAGGACTACACAGAAAAACCCTGTCTCGATAAAACCAAAAAAAAAAAAAAAAAAAAAAAAAAAAAGGCTACCACCACCCAGCTTTTGAATCTAGCTTTTTTAAAAAAGGTCCTCAGTAAATATATAGTAATAACATTGATGTTATCCTGAATACTCTATACAAACGTAAGATGAGTGCATATTAGCATAGATGCAGATAGTTACAAATACAAACAAATTATATAGATGATATCTGTAACATAAGGATAACCTAGGTATACATGAGAGATAAGAGACTGTAAAGATGCAAAGGGCACATAGATTATTCAGATAGACAGACAGCAGGCTGGCAGAATGGGCCAAGTGCTCACCTAGCATACACTAACTGGTTTACTTCCCAGCACCGCACAACTGAGCATTCACTGAGCATGGTGACACACACCTGAAATGGCAGTGCTTGGAAAGTGACCGCAAGAGCACCAGGAGGTCACAGTCATCCTTGGAATGAGGGTGTGTGTTTGTGCTTGTAGGTGTGTGTATGTGAGTATATGTGAGAGTGTGTCTGTGCGTGTGGGTGTCTTGTAGGTGTGTGTATGTGAGTATATGTGAGAGTGTGTCTGTGCGTGTGGGTGTGGGTGTGCTTGGGCGTGTGTGCCTGTGTGTGTGTGAGTGTGTGTGAGTGAGTGTGCCTGGGTGTGTGTGAGTGTGCCTGGGTGTGTGTGAGTGTGCCTGGGTGTGTGTGAGTGTGTGCGAGTGTGCCTGGGTGTATGTGAGTGTGCCTGGGTGTGTGTGAGTGTGTGTGAGTATGCCTGGGTGTGTGTGAGTGTGCTTGGGTGTGTGTGAGTGTGTGCGAGTGTGCTTGGGTGTATGTGAGTGTGCCTGGGTGTGTGTGAGTGTGCTTGGGTGTGTGTGTGTGTGCCTGGGTGTGTGTGAGTGTGCCTGGGTGTGTGTGAGTGGGTGTGAGTGTGCCTGGGTGTGTGTGTGAGTGTGCCTGGGTGTGTATGTGAGTGTGTGTGAGTGTGCCTGGGCATGTGTGCCTGGGTGTGTGTGTGAGTGTGTTATACACACGATGGAGGCGTGAGATAGATATAGATCGTACGGGCATGGTGAGGCACACATGTAATCCCAACATTTGGGATTTTTGCAGTTTCAAAGGGAGCTACAGACAAGACCTCACCTCAATAAAAAGAACATTTAGGTCAAGCATGACACCCCGTGACTTTTAATCTCAGCACTCAGTAAACAGAGACAGGAGGATTGCCACAAATGGGAGGCCAGTCTGGTCTACAATGTAAGTTAAAGGCCAGCCAGACTAGCAAGGAGATCCTTTCTTTAAAAAAAGAAAAACAATAGATACAGATAACCCAGAGAAGACAAATGCCACGACATACAATGTGAATATCTTGGAGAACCGAAGTCTTTCTGGATGTGGTGGTTTTATTATATCAGCACAGGGTGGGGGAGGGGCGCTAAGGCAGGAAGGCGGTGCCTTCCTGGACTGCATGGTGCAACCACAGCAAAAAGGACTAACACTTTAGATATGGAGAAAGGGAATCCTGGCGCACAGTTTATCCAGTTTATGTAGTAAAGGCTAAAGAAGCCTGGCAGAGAAAAACCCAAACCTACCGCTGACCCTGGCAACCTCAGACTTATCAGAGGGTAAAGGCACCTAATGTGCGCCATTTGCACCTAATGCTGACCCTGGCAGCCAAAGTTCAATCGCTGGGTCACACATGGCGGAAGAAGAGCAGTTTCTGCAAGTTGTCCTCTCACTTCCATAGTGTGTGATATACAGTGTGCACGCACGCACGCATATGTAAGTAATTTAACTTTATTTTGGTAGAAAATGGGAATTGAACATGGGGCTTCAAGCTTGTTAAGCACAAACCCTAACAGTGAGTGCTGGCCCCTGCCTTTTATTTTAAGACAAATAGCCCAGGTATCCTTGAACCTGAGATTCTCCTGCCTCAGCCTCCCAAGTAGCTAGGATTATAAGCCTCTGCCACCAGACTTGGCTTCTTTTCATTTATGAACATTCAAAACAACATTTACATCCTGGGCTGGTTTTAGGTTTCTGTTCCTATGTTAAACATAATAACCAAAAGCAACCTGGGAGAAAGGGTCTATCTCAGCTTACACTTCACAGCCTACCACTGGGAGGAGCCACAGCAGGGGCTCGAGGCAGGAACCTGGGGGCAGGTCCTGAAGAAGAACCAGAGACCTCGACTTTCTGACCCGCTCTCCAAGGCAGCTCAGCTTGCTTTTTATACAACCCTGCGCCTTTTGCACAAGGCTGACCACACCCACAGTGGGCTGGTCAATCCCAGGTGAATGCTAATCAAGAAAATGACCCCACAGACTTACCTATAGTCCAGTTAAGGTCCCTCTTCCCAAATGACTCTTTGTGCCAATCCAACAAGAACTGAGCACCACGGGCTATGTAATACCAACACTTGGGAGGTGGAGACTGAAGGATCATGAGTTCAAGGTCACCCCCAGCTTCATGGCATGTTGGAAGCTGGCTTGCTACAGGAGATGGTGACACTTAAGAGGCAGAGGCGGGTGGACATGACTTAGAAACTATTGTAATTTATATAGTTTCAGTACAGCCAGGACAACATTAAAAAAAAAAAAAAAGGAGTGGGCTCCTTAACACCTAATAAAAAGATTCATGGAGTTCTTTTGAGTGTCATTGGCAGGCTTGGCCATGGAGTTTTACCGTTGTCAGAATCTAAGAATGAAACTTTAACAAGTGCTTCAAACATTAAACAAACGAAAACCATGGAAGTTGTTAACTTAAGGAAAAATACGCCTTGGGAGAAATGAAATGTAATCACTGGTAACCATGGCCCAGGTGAGGACTCTCTTAAATAATGTGATCGTGTAAACACTCACTGTTGGTTTAGTTAGAAACAGGGCAAGCTGAGGAAGTGTGTGGAGGGTGAAGAGAGGGAGTGCCTAGGGGCTCTCCTCCGGGCCTGCCAGGGTTCGGTTCCTGGAGGAATCCTATGGAAGGCTGAAGACTCTAACTCTCCTCCTCAAGAGACTGTCAGCCTGGCCCTGTACCCACGGCCTTTCTCACTGCTGGGACGAAAACAGCCAGCACAAGCAACGTGAGGAGGAGGCCTCTGGCTCGCACGCACTGCAGGGTACAGTTCATCCACAGCTCGGGGTACAGGTCCTCGTCGTGATGGAGGAGCTGTGGTGTCAGAAGTGTAAGGTGGCTGGTCACTCTGTGTCCCCAGTTAGGAAGCCGGAAGGGAGGTAGATGCTGGCGTTTGGCTCATTTCCTTGTTTTAGTTCACTCCAGGGCCTCGGGCCATGGGGAAATGCTTCTTACATTCAGTCACGACTCCCCACCTTTCTAGACACGTCCTCACATACATGCAGGAACTTGTCTCCTACATAATCCTACATCCAGTGAAGTTGATAAGATTAAAACCAAAGAGCCGCCCTCCCCGCTGCCTGGAATCTGCAGCCCAGTTCCAGTCAGTGGCACAGGAGTGTTTGCAGAGGTGAGCTGAGGGGGTTCTCCCAGAGCAGTCGTCTCAACCTCCCAAACACTACAACCCTTTAATTCACTTCCTCATGCTGTGGGGATCCCAACCATAAAATTACTTTCATTGCTACTTTATAATTTTGCTACTGTTATGAATTGTGACGCGAACATCTGTTTTCTCATGGCCTTAGTGGATCCCTGTGAAAGGATCGTTTGACAACATATGCACACACACACACACATACACACACACGCATGGGCTCCAAGGGGTCTCTATCCACAGGACGAGAACTGCTGCCTGGTAGCCAAATCTGACCACAAGGTTCTAATACCAGGCGTGTAAAACACAGAAACTGATGTGATTTTTATCCAAGAGCCAAGAGCAGGAACTCAGCATCCTCCAGATGTCTGGGGAGGCAAAGAGAAGACAGCCCCTCGAGCCTCCCGGAGGAATCAGCCCTGCTGACACCCTGTTCGGCCTTCTGTGATTCACATCACACTAGCCTCTGGATCCATAACAGAACAAACTGGTGTTGACGTAGGCTTCAGAAGTTGGAGCCTTTTGTTATGGTGGCCAGAGGGGGAAATACGCTGGCATAGAGAGTCCCTCCAAAGTGGGGGGTGGGGGGTGTGCTGTATGAACTTCCCTGGGGTGGGGTCGTAAAAGAAACATCTGCCTCTGACAGCAATGATGGCTCGATTGACTGTCCATGAGAGTCTGGCTCTCCAGGCCTGGTGGAATAGCTCAGTAATTAAGAGCACTGGCTGACTGATATTCCAGAGGACTGGGTTCAATTACAGGGCCCATGTAATAGTTCACAGTAACTCCAGTCCCAGGGGATCAGACGCCTTCTTCTGCATCCTTGGGACCAGGCACTCAAGTATACAGACTTGCATGCAACCAAAACACCCATACACTCAATTTTTTTTTATTTACATCACATCTAATGGAAGCCTCCCCTCCCCTCTCCCAGTCACCTCCCTCTCCCCTCTCCGAACTCCATCCTCCTGTCCTCCCTTTCTCCCCGTAAAAGAGGAGGCCTCCGTGGACGTCCAACCCATCTTGGTTTATCAAGTTGCAGTAGGATGAGAGGCATCCTCTACTGTAGCTAGGCAAGGCAGCCCAGTTAGGGGAAAGGGATCCAAGGCAGGCAACAGTCAGGGACAGCCCATGCTCCTGCTGTCAGGAGTCCCACAGGAAGACCGACCTGCACACCGTTACATGTGTGTAGAGGACCTGAGTCTGTCCCGAGGATGCTCTGTGTCTCTGCCCCTATGGGCCCAGGTTAGTTGATTCTGTCGGTTTTCTCTCCTGCTTTCATCAGTCCTTCCTCCCCTCTTTCCTAGGATTCCCCAAGCTCTGCCTGGCTGTAGGTCTCCACACTGGTTTCCATTCGTTGTTGGGTAAAAGCCTCTCAGATGATGCCAAGGCCCAGCCTAGGCTTGGGGTGGGGTTCTGAGGAAGAGGCATCTGGCGAGCAGAGAAGCAAATGTCTTGAAGTCAAATCGTGGGTCAAAGCTGGTGGCCTATGTTCTGTTCAGACAGATTTCCAGATTGCTTTCTCTCTGATCTGCTTTCTTTGGAGATCTCCAGAAGGTTCTGTCTGTCTGTCTCTGTCTGTCTGTCTGTCTCTGTTTCTGTCTCTTTCTGTCGGTCTGTCTCTGTTTCTGTCTCTTTCTGTCTCTCTGTCTCTTTCTCTATGTCTCTCTGTCTCTGTCTGTCTCTGCCTGTCTGTCTGTCTGTCTCTGTCTCTCTCTCTCTCTCTTTCTCTCTCTCTCTCTCTCTTTCTCTCTCTGTGTGTGTGTGTGTGTTCTCAAGACAGGTCTCTCTTGCTATTCTAAAAAATTCTCTGGATAACTTATCTCTTCAGATCCTAATTCCAGTCTTTTATCTTACATATCAATCCAGTCATTTCCTCCAAGCTCCCTTTAGACGACCCAATGAATCAGTGTCTGCTGTTCCCAGCACCTCAATTCTTAGGAGGCAGCAAGTACACATTTTCTTTTAACATTGTAAAAGACTTCAAGTCGATCTTGAACTCAGGAATCTGTCTGCCTTTATAAGAAAAAAAAAAACATAGCGTGGTGGAATCTTCTTCAGTCACAACTCTTAAATCTCCTCTGCTTCCTTGGTATCTTCTGACATGTTGGCTCACAGCACAGCTACCTCTGTTCCTTTAGGTTCACGAAGCCCTTATACAATTCACTCAGATTGCATCCTCACATTTTTGCGTAGTTGAGAAATTACACATTTTTAAGCCCGTGTTTTTAGAGTTCTTTTCCATAGCCTTAAGGGCTGTTCTGAGGATCCAAGTGTTTACCCTTTGGCTGAGACATGAGCCACACCTTTGCCTGCCCGACTCATGCTGTCTCTGATTATCATGGAGTCATTAATACTAACAGGGAGGACTCTTCTTGGAGGAGAAACATAAAATATGTACATTGTTATACAAACAAACCCCACACCTACGCCCACAGCAGCCTTGACACTCACAGAGGCCCACACCCATTGGCCCTGTCCCAGGGGCAGGAACCCTGTCATTCTATCCCCACCAAGGCCATGCCAGACCAGCAGATGACAGTTATGCTAGCCTCCTATCTGCAAGGATAGCAGAATATCATTAATAGTGGTGTCAGGGTGCTCTCTCTCATGGCATGAGTTTCAAGCTGGCCCAATTATTGGTTGGCCATGCATGCCCTCAGTTTCTGCTCCATCCTCACCCCTGCACATCTTATAAGCAGGACAAATTGTGAGTCTAAAGGTTTTGTGGCTAGGTTGGTGTCCCAGTCCCTCCATTGAAAATCTTCTCTGGTTACAGGAGATAGCAGGTTCAGGCTCCGCATCCCTCATTGCTAGGACTCTTAGCCAGTGTCACCCTCGTAGATTCCTGGATGTTTCCATTGTCCTAAGTTTCTAGCTCATCCCAGATATTGTTCCCCGTCAGATTTCAATTTTCTCTCCCATACATATAAAATTTCTTAATTTTCTTAAAAGTTTATTTTTTTAAATGGAAACTAGCTTGCCAAGTAATTAAATTTTATTTGGAATCAATTACAGAATAGAGAATAACTCTTAGGCAGCTGTTCCAAACCTGTGTGGTGATTTGAATAGGAATGAATGGTCCCGTCAGGCAGTGGTGGCACACGCCTGTAATCCCAGCTCTCTGGGAGGCAGAGGCAGGCGGATTTCTGAGTTCGAGGCCAGCCTGGTCTACCGAGTGAGTTCCAGGACAGCCAGGACTACACAGAGAAACCCTGTCTCGAAAAAAACCAAATCCAAAAAACAAACAAACAAACAAAACGAATAGGAATGGTCCCATAGGCTCATAGATTCGGATGCGCACTGCTTGACAGGGGTCAGGAGGCGTGGCCTTGTTGGAGGAAGTACGTCACTGGGGGCGGGCTTTGAGGTTTCAGATGCTCAAGCCAGGCCCAGCGTCTCTCTCTTCCTGCTGTCTGCCGATGCAGATGTGAGCTCTCAGCCCCCTCTTCAGCACCCACCGTGTCTGCCTGGAAGCCGCCCCGTGCTTTCCACCGTGACGATAATGGGCTGAACTTCCGAATGGTAAGCCAGTCACAATTAAAATGTTTTCCTTTATAAGGGTTGTCATGTCATGGCCTCTCTTCACAGCAATAGAATACTGACAAAGGCAATCCTCCATTCTTTGACTATGTTTGAATTTGTTGCTTTTTATTTAAGATAGAGTTTTGACATATAGCTGACTTCAAAGCCAAAGTCCTCAGAATCCTAGTTTGCCTTATATTGCTGCAATGAAATACAAACCAAACCAACTTGGGAGAGAAAAGGATTTACTTGGCTTACAGGTTATTGAAGTGGAAGTTTCTGGTTGTGTCATGTGACTCAAGTCAGGTGGTGTTTTGCTGAGGCTAGACCCATGGGAGGACATGTGGTGTTTGGAGAGAGTATAACTGAAGTCAATGGCCAGGGCCGGGGTGGTGGCATAGCGAACTGTGCGGCTCTTTGTTGGTGTCACGTCTTTGCTGGTCCTCACTTGGTCGAGGGAGGCTGCTTCCTGGCTATCTTACTTTCTTCTACATCCAGGACCACCTAACCCCACTTACAGGCCAATATGATGGAGGAGTTTTCTCAGTTGAGGTTACCTCTTCCCAAGTGACTGTAGTTTGCATCACATTGGCAAAAACCAACCATCGCGGACCCCTAGGGATGTAGCCTAGTTGGTAGAACCCTGAGCTGCCGGGCAGGAAGCCCTGGGTTCTGTCCCCAGCTCAGTATAAACCAGGCATGGTGGGGCATGTCTACAACCACAGCACTTGGGTAGTGGAGGCAGGAAATCAATGATCCTCAACTATCTAGCAGGTTCAAGGCTTCCTTGGGCCACACGCAATCCTACCCTCCTCAAAACAGAGATCCTCCTGCCTCTGTCCCTGAGTGCTAGGACATAGCTCTGACTTCCTATGTTGGTGTTGTGAGCAGAGGAGAGATAATGAGAAAGCAGAGAAGAAAAGTACTGATCGATCACTTCTGTTGGCAATGATGGAAATTAGAAACAAAAACGAAGTTAAGACCTCATAGAATCCACGGCCCAGGCATAAAGCAGGCCAGGGGCAAAGCCCAGACAAGCTGGGGCCTTCTCAAGGTTGTTAGAATAGCAGAATGGTCCTCCCAAGGTCGTTAAGACATTCCAGAAACTAGCCAGCCAGAAAAGATAAAAAGTAGCCTAAACAACCTCCACTGAGTCATGGGCCATCTGGGCTCCCTCCCCACACCCTTTCTTTTCTCCTGTAGTTTAACTAGACCCTCTGCTAACAAGATATGTCTCCCACTCCCCTACATTCTACTCTCCTACACTGCTGACTCAGGTACTACCCGCTGATGTAATTGTATGCAAATTACTCCCTCAATGTATGAATTGACTAATTATGTAAAGAGCACGAAACCCCCTTGCCTTTTCCCATATAAACCCCTAGCTTTTGAGCCTCGGGGCGGACCGCTTTGTCTCTTGCACAGACGTGTCAGCCCGGAGCTCCGCAATTAAACTGCCTCCGTCTCTCACGTTTCCTTGGGTGTGCGCCGATCCGAGACTCGAGTGGGGCCTCACCTTTCGGGGGTCCTACAGCAAGAGCGGTTTACAGTGGCCATGCCTCTCTTCCCAGAGGGGTGCCAACAGACTCAGTGTTCAGTGTCCCACTGCAGTCGCCGTCCCACTGCAGCCGCCGTCCCACTGCAGCCGCCGTCCCACTGCAGCCGCCGTCCCACTGCAGTCGCTGTCCCACTGCAATCGCCGTCCCACTGCAGCCGCCGTCCCACTGTAGTCCCTATCCCACTGCAGCCGCAGTCCCACTGCAGTCACTATCCCACTGTAGTCCCTACCCCACTGCAGTCGCCGTCCCACTGCAGTCACTGTCCCACCGCAGTCACTATCCCACCGCAGTCACTAACCCACTGCAGTCACTAACCCACTGCAGTCGCTGTCCCACTGCAGTCCCCGTCCCACTGCAGTCCCTACCCCACTGCAGTCACTATCCCACTGCAGTCGCTGTCCCACTGCAGCCGCCGTCCCACTGTAGTCCCTATCCCACTGCAGCCGCAGTCCCACTGCAGTCACTATCCCACTGTAGTCCCTACCCCACTGCAGTCGCCGTCCCACTGCAGTCACTGTCCCAGCGCAGTCACTATCCCACCGCAGTCACTAACCCACTGCAGTCACTAACCCACTGCAGTCGCTGTCCCACTGCAGTCCCCGTCCCACTGCAGTCCCTACCCCACTGCAGTCACTATCCCACTGCAGTCCCCGTCCCACTGCAGTCCCTACCCCACTGCAGTCACTATCCCACTGCAGTCGCTGTCCCACTGCAGTCACTATGCCACTGCAGTCACTATCCCACTGCAGTCCCTACCCCACTGCAGTCACTATCCCACTGCAGTCCCTACCCCACTGCAGTCACTATCCCACTGCAGTCACTGTCCCACTGCAGTCACTATCCCACTGCAGTCACTGTCCCACTGCAGTCACTATCCCACTGCAGTCACTATCCCACTGCAGTCACTATCCCACTGCAGTCACTGTCCCACTGCAGTCACTGTCCCACTGCAGTCCCTATCCCACTGCAGTCCCTATCCCACTGCAGTCACTGTCCCACTGCAGTCACTGTCCCACTGCAGTCACTATCCCACTGCAGTCACTGTCCCACTGCAGTCACTGTCCCACTGCAGTCCCTATCCCACTGCAGCCGCCATCCCACTGCAGTCACTATCCCACTGCAGTCACTATCCCACTGCAGTCACTATCCCACTGCAGTCGCTGTCCCACTGCAGTCGCTGTCCCACTGCAGTCACTATCCCACTGCAGTCCCTATCCCACTGCAGTCGCTAACCCACCACAGTCACTATCCCAATAGTATAGAGTTGTTTTCTCTATCTTCTTGCCTGGGCTGTAGACACGAGGTCTCCATGTGTCAAATCCAGAGTTCCAATGCCTGAATGCCCCCCTCCTCCTGCCTTTACACCCCTTTGGCATTTTCCCCCTAGTGACAAAGAGCCTGGGAATTCTCTGTAGTTAAAACTCCCAGTGCTCTCATCTCAATGCCCATTATCTGCCCCCTTGGTCACCACATGAGCTTGTACCCCTCCTCTGTGGCTGGATGCAGGGCTCAGTAAGGTCAAAGGTTAGGACTGGGCTGTCCAGGCGAGTCAGTAGGTATGAGTTCCCGCTGCCAAGCCTGGAATCCGGGTTCACTCCCCAGGTCTCAGGCAGTGGTGGAAGGGACTGATGGCCTCCTACAAGTTGTCCTCTGACCTCCACACTTGCCCGCCATGGTGCCCAAGTACACACACACAGAGGGGCATACTTTTAAAAAGTTAGGATAGGTTCCAAGGCCTGGGTGAGCAGTCTGTACCCAGGAGCAAGGCTGGGTTTGGTTTTTTTTTTTTAACTTAGTTTGTATACACACACACACACACACACACACACACACACACACACCCTGTTTGTTTTGAGACAAGATCTGACTTCCTAGCCCAGGCTTGCCTTCAAGCCCTGCTGCCTAGTTTCAGGCACCCAATTCCTATGATTACAAGCAGGAGCCACCACGCTAGGCCAGACTGCCGACCTTCACCCTTTTGGATTGTTTACCAGAGTCGTGAGATTGCCCAGCCTGGTTCAATAAAGCCCTGTGGCAGAGGATCCGTTTCCTCAGCTGAGTCTCTGTCTTCTAGAAAACTCTTCAGTGGGGTGAGGGTGAGGGAGGGGGTTGGTAGATTGTAACTGTCATCCTAGCTACTTGGGAGACTGAGGCAGGAAGGGGTAAAGTTCAAAGCCAGCCTAGGCTACCAAGATGAAGCCCACCCTGCTCAGCTCAGTGAAGCGCTCTCTCAAGGGACGAACTCGTAGCCAGCGAGAGGGTTCAACAGTAAAGGTGATTGCTGCCAGGCCTGATGACCTGAGTTTGATCTCCAGATGGTGGAGGGAGACGGCTGATTCCCCCAGGCAGTCTCCCACACGTCTTACACACATGCAACACAGTACATGCACACCAACCCATCCACACACATACATATAGACAAAAATAATAATAACCTAAAATGTGAAGTATTTACTAAGTAAAAACATTAAAAATAAAGAAGAAAGGCTAGAAGCCAAGCTCGGTAGTGGGATGCTTTGCCCAGCACTTGTGAAGGGAGTCATGGGTGGAGCTCAGAAACACATTCAGCTTCTTGCCTTGAGTATTTATTTACTTCTAACAAACTTGTGCCAAACGCCCGAGTATCAGAGTTCTCACCCACAATTCCAGCCTCTCCTGTACGCATTACACCTATTATAACTGAAGTAGATGGTCTTACACAAGTCACTTCCTGACTCTGGCTGAGCCTGTTTTTTCCAAACACATGATACGTGGATGGAAAGAGTCTCTGGATTAAGATTCTGCAGTTTTGTTGGGTGTTGGTGACACACATCATTAGTTCCAGGCTTCAGGAGGTGGAGGCAGGTCGATCTCTGTGACTCTTGAGGCCAGCCTGGTCTTCAGAGTGAGTTCCAGACAGCCAAGGCCCCATAGAGAGACCCTCAAAAAGACAAACAAGCAAACAAGATTCTGCTGCATCTCTGAGAGTCTCTGGTCTCCCTGCAGTGCGGCACGTGCCTGTATTTGAATGGACCTAGCTCCAAGCCCTTGCTTGAGAGTTATTCATTGAAAACCCTCCGTTTCCTAACCTTGCATGGGAACTAAGTAAGGTAGTGTTTCTCATGCGCTCAGCATGGTGCCCAGTGACACAAGCCATCGCTGTTGAATCATAGCTGCTATGAATCATTTAGTAGGTCTGTGCTGACAATGGACATTAGAATTAAGCATGTGATAGCACACACACACACACACACACACACCACACACACACGAGGATGCACAGTAATTGCTATGAAGGTGTAAATGGATTATTATAGGCCATAACAGACCAGAGAGTGAAATTCAAAAACCATGACCTTTCAAGGTCATGACTAGACATTAGTCTGACAGACACTTACCAGAGCTCTGTGAAGATTTTCCTGGGGATAGACAGATACAGAAATGACCTAAGGGGATAGACACCCAGAATCTCATTTGCAAATAGACGATTCTGAGTGAGGTGTTAGGGTGTCCCTGCTATTCGGGAGGCTGGGGCAGAGGACCATAAATTCAGAGTCACTCCTCCTTCTCAATAATTAATGGTGAAAACAGTAATAATACACAGCAACGTGAGCTGAGAATTTTCTGAAAATAACTAGTTGAGAATGGCTTGCTCACTCTCTTCAGGGAGTGTGTGAGAGAGAGAGGGGGGGGAGGGAGAGAGAAAGGGGGAGGGAGAGAGAGAGAGAGTAAACCCAGAGCCCTGAACAAGCTATATCCCCATCTGTTCATGATTTACTTTTGGGGGGAGAAATTTGGGGATACATCTAGGTGGTAGAATTCTAGCTTCACGTCCCCTCTATCCTGAACTTATGCTGTCATTGCAGAACACTGGTAAACAAATAAAGAAGTGGTTAGAACATCAATATTGCCCACAGCTAGAGAGATGGTCAAGGGGTTGGGGGGGAGGGGGCTTGCTGCCAAACCTGATGACGTAAGTTCAATTCCCCAGACCCCCACGGTAGAAGTAGAGACCTGACTCCAACAAGCTGTCCTCTAGCCTTCACACACAGCCACGCGTGGGCACACAAAATAAATAATGGGATGTCTGAAGAGGCAAGTGTCCTCAGCATGCTAAACTGATGGCTGGTGGCTGGTGCCGCCAGGCAGCTTTGAGACGAGGCTTGCAACCAATTCTCTGGTCAGTAGCGTGGACAGGGAGGCGAACGGCAAGCTGATGGTGGCGGCCCATGATGTATTCAAGCGGGCTAAAAAGAACAAGGCTCTCTCAGAATGATAAAGACAAGGCTGAGGACGCCGTTCTGTTGGTAGAGAGCTTGCCTGGCACACACAAGGTCCTGGCTCCGTTCTCAGCCGCCCCATAAAGCGAGCACTGCAGGGCATGCCTGCAGTGCCAACAGGAAACAGGAGAGTGAGTTCAAGATTACCCCCGGCTATATAATGGTTTCCAGAACAGCCTGGGCGCATGAGAAAACAGAAAGTAAAATACTGTGATCAAAGAGCTTTTAGATAGCTGGATGCAGGCTAAGTATGTTGGGAGTGGTAGGCAAACCATTCCTGTGGTCCCGCCACACCCTCTAAGTCATGGATGCCTGTGTGCTCCCAGCACCTGGTACACTACGGCTGGAAGGGAAGAGCCTCCCCCCCACTCCTCCTCCTCCTCCCCCCTACTTTAACCCATCTCTTCCATCTTTTCTTTATAATAAATCAGGAAACATAAATATTGCTTCCCTACATTCCACTCTGGCAGATTAGCTGGGCCCCAGGAGGGGGTCATGAGAAACTGACTTATAGATAATAGGATCAGAAGCACAGAGTGGACAGTCAGAGGCTGGTAGCCATCTTCTGCCTGGACAGGAATGGGGCGGGGGTAGCCTTATGGGAGAGAGGTTCAACTTGTGTGATCTGGCATGTCTCCAAGTGGATGTTAGGACTGCGTGGAATTGGAGAACACCAAGCTTCTGCCTGAGGCAGAATGGCTCTGAGTGTGGAGAAGATAATCTGTGTTAGACTCCCCCAAAGCGGCCTGTGTTGTGAGAACACAAAATAAGGGGTCCACCATATGGCTCAACCAGTAAAGGCACTTGTGGCCAAGCATGACAACCTGAGTTCGATACTCGGGACCCACACAGTGCTAGGGGAGATCTGGACCCTGAAAGTTGCCTCTGACCAGCACGCACTCCCACTCACATACAGCACACTAAAATATATAACTTTTTAAAAAAAGAATACAAGGCGTGCTGCTAGATGAGTCTTACCTCAAAAATAATTAATTACTAATTTAAAAGACAGGAAAAACATATTTTAGGCTTTCCTGTGTCTCGCAGGATATCCTTGCAAACCTTTGCTTTTCAATCTTTTTTCTTAAAAAAACAGAAATGGCATTGCAAGCCTTTAACCAGCAGAGGACGGTAGAGGTGGGCAGATCTCTGTGAGTTTGAGCCCAGCCTAGTCTATACATACACCGGGCTACCCAGGACTACATAGTAAAACCTTCTCTAGAAGTAAATTCGTAAAAGAATTTTTAGAGGGGGTGGTGGTTAAAGAACATAGTGGGTTCAAGACAAGCCTGAGCTATAGAGACCTTATCAAAAGAACATCCTTCATTCACCCCAAAAAATGGTGAGAGGAGATATTACTATATTTATATGCTTTGGCTTCCTGTGACGTGAATGCTGCTTCTCCAAGCTTGCCGCAGCAGAAATAAAAGGATAAAAAAAATTAAGTTTTTGGTATGTTTGTGTATATATGTGCACACGCACGTGTGTGTGTGTGTGTGTGTGTGTGTGTGTGTGTGTGTGTTCTCAGAGACCAGAAGAGGATATCAGATTCCCTGGAACTGGATTGCGGGTTGTTGTGAGCCACCCCACCTGGATGCTGAGAACTGAGCCCAGTTCCTCTAAAAGAGACAATAAATGCTTTTCGGTTTGGTTTGGTTTGGTTTGGT
The DNA here is from genome assembly GCF_947179515.1 of Apodemus sylvaticus. Lineage (NCBI taxonomy): Eukaryota > Metazoa > Chordata > Mammalia > Rodentia > Muridae > Apodemus > Apodemus sylvaticus. The sequence goes on from NC_067472.1 coordinate 188,601,868, forward strand.
TTGGTTTGGTTTGGTTTGGTTTGGTTTGCTTTGGTTTGCTTTGGTTTGGTTTGGTTTTTCAAGCAGTGTTTCTCTGTGTAGCCCTGCCTGTCCTGGAACTCACTCTATAGACCAGGCTGGCCTCGAACTCAAAAACATCTCCCTGCCTCTGCCTCCCAAGTGCTGGTGCACCCACCGCCACCTGGCATGTAAGTGCTCTTAACCATCTCTCCAGCTCCAGGGATGAAAATTGTTCAATTGGGGCTCGAGGGACAGCTCCATGATTAGAGAACCCTGCTCTTCCACAGAAGCCAAGTCGGGTGGCTCGCAGCTTCTGCAACTCCACCACCAGGGACCCACGCCCTTTCCCTCCTTGGGTGCCTACAGTCATGTGTGCATTCCCACATGTATGCACGCATACACACACACACACACACACACACACACACACAATTTAAAATAATAAAAGCAGGTTATTCTTTTAAAACATTTTAGAGGGTGGAGAGATAGTTCAGTGGTTAATATGTGTTCTTGCAGAGGACCTGGATTTGATTCCCAGCACCCACAAGGTGACTCACAGCCATGCACAACTCCAGTTCCAGGTGATCTAAAGACCTCTTCTGACCTTGGAGGCACCAAGAACACACATGCAAGCACAACACTTACACACATAAGTAAATCTTTAAAAAAAAATTTTTTTTAACTGAAGGGGTGGTGGTGCCGCTCAGTGCGCAGAGAGCTTGCCTGGCAGGCATAAAGCCCCGGGTTCAATACACAGCAGTAAATACCAGGCATGGAGCGCTCGTAACCAGCATGCACAACAGGAGGCAAGAATGTCAGAAGGTCCGGGTCCTCCTCAGTTACAGTGTGAGTTTGAAACCAATCTGGCCTTCATGAGACCCTGCCAGGACCGGAGAAACAGAGAAGCATCAAGACATGAGCCCTGGGGGGAGCCAGGGATGACTGGGCTCACTGGCTGGACAGCCTAAGTTGACGTCAGTGAGAGACCTCGCCTTTGAAGTGAGTGTGTGTGTGTGTGTGTGTGTGTGTTGTACATGTTTATGTACATGTACACATGTACATATATGTGTGTATATGTATGTATTTATGGGTGTGTGTTTATGGTGGATGTCAACTGAGGAACAGCACCTAAAATTGTCCTCTGACCTCTACCTGCACTTACACACACACACACACACACACACACACACACACACACGCATACACACACACTCACACACACACACTCACATACACACCACACACACTTACACATACACACACACATTCACATACAGACACACACCACACACACACACACTCACACACACACATACCATACACATCACGCACTCACACACACACCACATACACACTCACACACACCACACACTCACATACACACATACACACACCACACATACACATACACTCACACATACACACACTCACATACACACATACACACACCACACATACACATACACTCACACATACACACACTCACACACACACCACACACACTCACTCACTCACACACACACACACACCACACAAACACATACACACTCACACATACTCACACACACACACACACATACCATACACACTCACACACACACACCACCCACATACTCACAAAACTGAAGCTGTAATTATTGAATGCCTTCCCTGACATGTCTGGCACCTCTGTAATGGAGATTTATAAAGTTACCATTATACCAACTCTCGTGGGATGAGGAGGCTGAAATACTCTGTTTTTCCTTGATACATTTCAAATTGGTTATCTAGAGAAACTATGCACTGATCTGTTTCCCCTGGCCTCTGCTGGACTGCGAAGGCTTGAGTCAGGACTGTCTGTTTCCAAGTCTGCAGGACCCCCCAGAGTGTGGCCTGGGCTTGGAGCTGACACCCAAGACTGAGGCGGGCGGGGCTTCTTTAGATCTTTGATACCAGGCACCTCTGGAGACATCTGCTATATCCTTGGCTTCTGGATCTTCTCCAGATCTTCTCCAGCCTTTCCTCATTCTGGAAGCCCAGGCATGTCGACTTTTTTTTTTAAAGAGAAAGAGATGGAATTTACTTTCTCCTTGGAAATGTGGGTGTGTTAGGAGAACCGTGACTCCCAGAAAGGAACTCTCAGGAGCCTGTAACCTTCTCCCTACTCTGTGAGGGTGCTATTTCCTTCTGGAAGGGCAGTATGCACAAGCCCGGGCTGGTTCAGGCAAAGCAAGTTAAACATTAGTAATTGCAAGAACTGCCTGATTGAAAATGGGGTGTGGCTGAGACAGCCAGTACCCTGGGAGGGGGTATGCAGAGAGAGACATTCTTTCCACGTGGTCTTTTGAAATTAGTAACAAACCTGTTTACACAGGTTAGTACAGTTAGGGGAGTGGAACTTCTGGGAAACGTTATAATAGAGAAAATAATGATAGCTACTCTTGGGTGGTTATAAGACTTGGGGTCCACCCCAGGCACAGAACAAACACTCTGAACTTTAGTTGCCACACATTGACTGACCAAACCAGAATTTGCCAAAATGCAATACAGGCATTAATCCTAGGACTCCTGGAATTCTCACGGAGAGGTATTGATACATTGCCTGGACTTGATGGGTGAGATCACCAGGGCTCCTGCCTACGACCACGCACAAGGCCAGCGTAGGATCTGAACCCAGCAAGGGAGCAAGGAGGGAGGAAGGGAATGACTATGGTGTCCCTCTCTGACTCCCTCCCACCCTCTTCCTTCCCTCTAGGTCTTCTGCCTGGCCTCCTTTAGCCCTCCAACCGCCATGCGGTCCGAGAGCAGTAGCTCTACGGCCGGGGCATGCTCTGTAGACACCACATGCTTGCAGTGGAGCACAGCTGGGCGGAGCGTCCCAGAAGGATGCAGAGACCGGAAGTCAGAGTAGAAGCCGGTTGCTTGCCTCATCTCTGCCTGGGGACCACCGGGGAAGGGTGCGCTGGACCACCGGGAGGAAGCAGAGTCAAAGAATCAAAATTGGAGTGGGGGCAGGGTAGCCTAGAAACCTGACGCTGGGAAAGTAATCTGCGTTCCTTCAGCCCCAAATTCCTCAGTACAAGACAGAAAGGATAGAATAGCACCCAATTTAAAGAACTTAATGGGGAAGGGCCAGAAAGATGGCTCAGTGGTTTAGAACACTGGCTGCTCTTCCAGAGGACCCAGGTTCAGTTCCCGGCACCCATGTGGTATAACTTGCGTTCCGGAGCATATGATGCCCTCCCTCTTCTGTCCTCTGTGGATACTTCACATGCAATGCACAGACATACATGCAGGCAATATACACTTGCACATAAAAATACATCTCAAGGGGGCTGGTGAGAGGGCTCAGTGGTTGAGAGCACCGACTGCTCTTCTGAAGGTCCTGAGTTCAAATCCCAGCAACCACATGGTGGCTCACAACCATCTGTAATGAGATCTGACGCCCTCTTCTGGTGTGTCTGAAAACAGCTACAGTGTACTTACATATAATAAATAAATAAATCTTTTAAAAAAATACATCTCAAAAAAAACCTTGAAAAAGGAATTAATGGAAAATAGTTGCGGATGTAGTCGAATTTACAGAGGAAAACTGGGACTGGAACAGCCTGGTCAAAGCCACACAAAAAGACCCTGGCTGTGGCAGGACAAACTGAATTCAGGGAACTCCCCTTGCCGAAAATTTCCTTTAAAAAAAGTCTCACCCCCACCTCCCCACCCCCTATCATCCCCTAAACCTTGTCTGATCCTTTCTGAAGAAAATTCATCACCCCCTCACCAAGACAGGACTTCCACGCTGAGAATTGCCACTGTTGTTTCCTCTGTGGTTTTGTGGAGTTTTGCCATTTGTTGAGTTTGTTGCTGGTATTATTTGGGGGGTTTAGAGACAGGATCTCACTATGCAGTCCACACTTGTTTGAAACGTGCAATCCTCCTTTGCCAGCCTCCCAAGGACAGGGGACAGCTGATGTGAGCCACCAAGGCCCAGAAACCAGTTGCTGAGACTCGTCGGGTCCTGTCTCTCCTCTCTAGTCAGGGCAGAGAAATCAGAGCTCTACAAATAACCCTGCACATCTGGTTGGGAGTAGAGGGGCTTCAGGAGAGGCCTGGAAGCCAGGTCAGGAGGGAACTGGACCCACGGAGAAGGGCTGAGAGAGAGCTGGTGGACGCAGAAGGAAACAGGCTTCCAGTGACTCTGAAATTCAATTCTCAACCCAAAAAAAGATGCAGAACTGATGTTAAAAGGAAAGGCCTGGAAACGATCAGAGCTCAGCTATGTCTCTAGGGGCAACAGAGCAAGACATGCCAAAGTCATTCTGTGAAACACCTCCCAGAAGTTCAAAACAAGTGAGGCAGACCCACCCTGTGGGTAAAGACAAATGAGGAAAGCAAAGAAAGCCTCCAGGTGCAAAAGAATTAGGTGTGGGAGCTGGGGAGACATCACGAGGTAAAGCCTGTGCCTTGCAAGTGTAAGGTCAAGGGTCAAAACCACAGAACCCACATAGAGCTGTGAAGTGTATGCCCAGTTTGGCACTAAGACAAGATGGGGGGTGGGGAGGGACGACAGAAAGGCCATCTGGAAGCAGACAAGACAGGAACAGCAGAGACCCAGTCTTAAATGCTGTATAAGGCAAGGGTCAATATCTGAGCTTGATCCTACACACATTTCACCATGACAGGCGTATCACACACACACACACACACAGAGCACAGCACACACACACACACAGCACACACACACATGCACACATACACACACACCCATGCACACAGGAATAGATTCTAAATGTGTGCCAAGCTATGGAGCCTGCAAAGAAGATATCTGTAAATATTGTAGCCGAGGCTGTCCTGTGTAGGCGTAATGTTTTTGTGAACTATGTAAAGGTTATCTTTGTGTTATTCAAATGTTGACTTCTCTGTCCTCATATCTCGTTTCAATCCAGACATGACATTATGATGTTTAGGTCAAGAATCTCCTGTCTCAAGTTTTTATAAACAATTCTTACAACTTAAAAAAAATACAAAATTTAAATAAGAAAATAAAGTCTCCATAGAGAGACTTGAGGGACAAAAAAAATTTCCCATATTAAAAGACAGGAAACACTATAAAAGAGGGCATTTTGGCCCCACTCATTTAGACTGTCAGCATACAAATAATATGTACAGTAATAACTGCAATTCTATATATCCTTCTTAAAGAAAGATCAACCTAAAACAGGCTTAGAGAAAAGAGACTGAGAAATTAGATACTAGATGAGAGGCCACAAAACAAGGTCAGAAGATTCTTTCATCCTTTGTCAGCTTCCCAGGTGACCAGCACCCCAGGGGAGGGGAGACAGTGGCTTTGATCAAGATGTTAAAGAAAGAGAGAGAGAGAGAGAGAGAGAGAGAGAGAGAGAGAGAGAAAGGGAGGGAGGGAGGGAGAGAGAGAGAAAGAGAGGGAGGGAGGGAGAGAGAGAGAAAGAGAGGGAGAGAGAGAGAAAGAAAGAAAAGAAAGAAAGAAAGAAAGAAAGAAAGAAAGAAAGAAAGAAAGAAAGAAAGAAAGAAAGAAAGAAAGAAAGAAAGACCATTGTGAGCAGCCATATAGGTACTGGGACTCGAACCTGTGTCCTCTGCAAGAGCAGCAAGTGCTCCTCACCTGTGAGCCACCTTTCCAGCCTCCCTGGCTCTTTTCTTTTCATTCCCTTTCCCTTGCAGCATTTATAAGAAATACAACCCAAGGATTTTGTCTGTCAGGCAAGCATTCTCTCACTGACAGACACTTTCAACCTCACATACAAAGGTCTTAGTTAAAAGTCAGACACATCGACTTACACCTTTAACGTCAGCATTTGGGAGACAAAGGCGGGCAGAAGACCTCTGGGAGTTTGAGGTCAGCCTGGTCTACATAACAAATTTAAGGCCAGCCAGGGCTCTACAGTTAGAGACTCTGTCTCAATCAACCAATCAATCAATAAAGCATGTATATGTATGTATGTATGTATGATATATATATAAATGAAACCTGTCTAGAACTACACACCATTTCATTAAACCAAAACGGTTTATGCGTGCCGGTGAGCTAATTATGAGTTCTAGCTGTCATCCTGGGGTTGAGTTGAGGTTCTTGAGTAAGCTAGGCAAGCTCTCCTCTGCGTTGCTACATCCCCAGCCTTCCTTCTTCTTACTGTCTACACTGAGACAGGTTCCCGCTAACTTATTCAGCCTGACCATGAACTCACTGTGTAGCCCAGGCTGGCCTTAGCATAATGTCTCCCCACCTCAGACTCACCCCACAGTTAGCATTGCACCGACCCCTGCTCCAAACCCTTCTCTGTAAGATGGGAACCTGGAGGTAGAATCGGAATGTCACTAGCTAGCATTAGAATACCTTATCTATGTTAGAATTAATGCTGGAGAGCTGGAGAGGCAGCTCAGAGGTTAGGAGCATGGACTGCTCTTTGCAGAGGACCCTGCTTTAATTCCCAACACTCACAAGGAAGCTCACAACTGTTGATTAATACAGTCCCAGAGGATCCAGCCTCTACTGGGTTTTGGGCATCGGACATGCACATGATAGAGACAGACAGACAGACAAAGCATATAAAATAAATCAAAAGTAAAAGCAAATAAATGAATATGAGCTAAATGATACTCCATTAGCTGCCTGTGTCCCCTGATGGGCATTTTGGGCTGTTAAAAACAAAAACCAAAAAAGCAGGAAAGAATGTGACTGCAGCACCTGACACTGGTTATCTAAGGTTGGCTGGGCTCCTGGAAGGTCACAGGACCGCTCAGGTTTCAGTTTGGCAACTGGGAACTTCGCAAGAGTGACTCCTGTTTTGATTTGTAGTCTGGCCTATCGGGATATAGTACAGGAAGCTGGTTCAAAGTAATGTCCGCTGTAGTTTTTATTTATTGTCTGTTCTTGTCTCTATATTTAAGACATCTTTTTTTACTGTATGTGTCTGCCTGTGTGTTCATGTGTGTGCAGAGGACAGCATCACACGTCTTCCTCGATCACCTGCCTGATTGTTTGAGACAGGGTCTCCCATTAACCCTGGAGTCCTAAGTTTCAGCTACACTGACTGGCCGTGAAACTCCATGAACCTCTTGTCTGTGATCCCAGACTCCCCTACAGGCAGCTCTGGCGTTAACAAAACCACCATCATTCTAAGCTTTCCACGCTGGCCCAGCCCCAGGCTTTCGCTGCAAGCATTTTACCCACTGAGTCATTTCTCAGTCTGCAATCATATTTAAGGTAACATTTAAAAATCTTACTTCATGTTATTTAGAGACAGGGTCTCCCTATGTAGCCCAGGCTAGCCTGTAACCGGTGGGGAGTGAGGGATGCTGGGAGAACCTGGAGGCCAGGTCTGCTTTGATGGGTGAAATAGGCACCTCAGCTGTTTGTCCCAGGTTTGAAATTTAACTTGGTGTAAATCCCACCAGGCGAGACTAAGACCACTACCACAACCTTTGAGCTCAAATTTCAACGATCTTTATTGAATACTGACCAGAACGATGGATGCTGGCCAGCTCCATACCTGAGATTCCCAGAATGTGGTAGCAAAGTACATTAGTCAAAGGCTCTTAAAGGCAAAACCCACAAGACTGTGTACTTCCTGCCTTCGCCCGACGAGAGAAAACCATACATCCTGATATACCTCCTGCCTGTGTACCTCCCTCCTCCCTACACGGGACCAAGCACATCCTGTGCAGCTGGGGCAACCGAACGTGTTCACAGAGATGAAAACACACGGCTAGTTATTGCTCTGTCCCTGAGCAACTGGGGCGCCCTTGTTAGAGGCATTCTTGTTTTATAGACATCACAGTGATTTAAACGTGAAACGTAACTGTAGCCATCACTAGGGGAGGAGGGATGGAGGAAGGTGTTATTGCACTCAGCAACACACCCTACAGTGTAACATTTTTGGCATGCTGACTGGGGACAATCAGGGATTGTCAGATGCAAGCAGAGGCTTCCTAAGGCCCACTTGCCTTTGTGGAGATGGATCTAGTTTTAGCTCTCTGATACCTACACCTTTAATCTGAGCACTCCAGAGGCTGAGACAGGAAGAGTTCATGGTCCATCTCAGTCACATCGTAGGCTCCAAGCCAGCCTGGGCTACATAAGGACACCTGTTCTCAAGAAGCAAGGAAAGAGCCGGGCGGTGGTGGTACACACCTGTAATCCCAGCACTCTAGGAGGCAGAGGCAGGAGGATTTCTGAGTTCGAGGCCAGCCTGGTCTACAGAGTGAGTTCCAGGACAGCCAGGGCTACACAGAGAAATCCTGTCTCAAAAACAAACAAACAAAAAACAAGAAGCAAGAAAAGAAGAGGGGGTGAGGGGAAGCTGGCTAACAGGCCTGGAAATCAAGCTACTCCTGAGGCTAAGGCAGGAGGGTCATAGCCTGGGCTACAGAGTTCACAAATCTAGTGAGTGTCTGTCTCAAAATCAAAGGAGGGCTGTGGGCACAGCCCGTGGAAGCACACTCGCCTCGTGTGCAAAGCCTTGGGCTCAGTCCCAGTCACAGGCACCCACAGAGACAAAATTAACAAGAGAAAACCCACTTTCATTATATGTATGTGCCTATAGAGACACACAAAATAAGAGACACCAACACGACCCACCCCCGACTCCACCCCCCACCCAAGAAAGGCGGGATGGAGGTTGTTTTACCACCCAGGCATCAGAGAAAGAAACAGAGGCTTTGAGAGGGACAGAGGAAGAAGTGGGAGGAGGGGAGAGACGGAGGGGAGAGAAACAGGAACTCTAGAACTGACTCACAGAAACTCGGACTTTGTCTGGGTCCGCCCCGCCGCTTACTACTCTCAACGTGCAACCTTTGTTCCCACCATCACTTCCTCCCTCACAGTCTGCTAATCGCACTCCACCCCCCACCCCCCAAAGAGCCAGGTACCAGTTTCTTTCTTTGCTTCAGGACCATACAGAAAAATCATCTGGCGTGTCTCTGCTTACGTAGTAATACACATGGGTGTTTTGTCTACCCGTATGCACACCAGAAAAGGACACTGGATCTCACAGGACTACAATTATAGATGGTTGCCGGTCTCCATGTGGGTGCTGGGAATTGAACTCAGGACCTCTGGAAGAGCATCCAGTGGGTCTAACCACTGGTGCAATCTCTCCAGCCCCATCAGCCCCTTCATAGGGTCGTTTATTTTGTGTGGCTATACATATTTATGTATAGCTCAGGCTGGCCTTGAACTCACCATCCTCTGTGTCTCTGCCAGCCCCCGCCTCAAGCTCCGTCTTATTTTAAATTTCATTTCTGTTTGTTGGGGGGAGGGGCACATGCCATAGCATCTCTGTGGAGGTCAGAGGACAATTTGTAAGAGTTAGTTCTCTTCTCCTCCCATGCGGGTGCCAGGGTTCAACCTCAGGTCCCTGGGCTTGACAGCAAGCCCTTAACTCTCTGTTCTGTTGTGGTTTGAATGTGATGCCCCCACCCTACCCCCAGTAAGCGTCAGGTATTTGAAATCTTGGAGTTCCGGTTAGTAGCAATGGAGAGTGTGTCACTGGGGGTCTTCGGGGTATCAAGAGCCACGCATATTTCTACTCTGCTCCCTTCTCTGCGTATTCCATTTCAGCTGCTGCTCCAGCCTCCGTGTCTGCCACTCTGCCCCGCCACTGTGGTGACCAACTCCTGCTTCTGGAGCGAAAGCCCAAAATAAACCCTTCCGTCTACGCTAACTAAGGTGGTCATAGTACTTTATCACAGCAGTGGGAAAGTGACGATCACAGCCACGGAGTCACCTCGCTGGCCCCTCTCTGGCTCTCTGAGACAAGGTCTCCTGTGGGCGCAGGCTGGCCTGGAACCTATCATGTATGTGACTGTGACCCTGAACTCATAATGCTCCTGCCTCTACCGCCCACGTGCTGGGATCCCAGATGTGCGCTATCAGGCCCAGCACATCTAGGAGGTCCTCAAGGTGCTTTTTCTGTCTAGCAAACAAAACAATCCCCTCCCTGGCTTCCTGAAGCCAGTAATTAAATTAATTGATATGTCAGAAAACCCTGGTTCATAGGTCAATAGCATGACCTGGAGTTCTTTAGCAAAATCCCAAAGGATTCTTTCTCTTTTTTTAAGATTTTTTATTTTGATTTTGATATGAGTACACTACAACTGTCTTCAGACACACACCAGAAGAATGCTGTTACAGACGGTTGTGAGCCACCATACGGTTGCTGGGAATTGAACTCGGGACCTCTGGAAGAGCAATTAGTGCTCCTAACCTCTGAGCCTTCTCTCCAGCCCGCAGAGGATTCTTGAATGGATCAGGAAATCCCACAATCAAAGTTTCCAGGTCGAGCCCTGAACGGTCAGCCACATTTTGCCTCTTTCTTTCTTTCTCCCTCCCTCCCCTACCCACCTCCCCCCTTTCCCAGGGCAACTTCCCTGGCCTGGGGCCCTAACGCTAACTCTAACTCCTGAACTCACTCACCTGAGAACAGCTTTCCAATAAACCTGCCTTTAATATTAAAAAAAAGAAAGAAAAAAGTTTCCAGGTCATTTAAAAATATGTGTGTATATATGTGTGTGTGTATATATGTATATATATATATGTATGTGTTATTTGTGTGTATGTGTATGTATGTATGTGTATGTGTGTATATATGTGTATGTATGTGTGTGTGATGTATTGCATGTATGTGTCTGTTTGTGCAGGAAATCTCACAACCAAAGTTTCCAGGTCATTTAAAATTTTTTTAATTTGTGTTATTTTTTTCTCGGATATTTTCTTTATTTACATTTCAAATGTTTTCCCCTTTCCAGGTCTCCCCTTCTGAAACCCCGCCATCCCATCCTCCTCCCCCCTGCCTCTATGAGGGTGCTCCCCACCCACCCACTCCCATCCTCCCGCCCTGGTACTCCCCTACACTGGGGCATATTTTTGTGTATGTATGTGTGTGTATGTGTATATGTGTATGAATGCATATGTGTGTATGTATATGAATATGTATGTGTGTATGGGGGTATATCGTGAATGTGTGTGTAGTTATTGTCTGTGTGTGTGTTTGTGTATATGTGTATATATGTACATGTGTGTGTGCATATGAGTGCATGTGTGTGTGCATCTGTATATGTGGTGTGGGTTTGTGTGTGTATGCATGTGGGATGTATATGTGTGTATAGGGTATAAATAAAGGTCATAACAATATCTTCTAGCCGGGTGGTGGTGGTGCACGCTGTAATCCCAGCACTTGGGAGGCAGAGGCAGGCGGATTTCTGAGTTCGAGGCCAGCCTGGTCTACAGAGTGAGTTCCAGGACAGCCAGGGCTACACAGAGAAACCCTGTCTCGAAAAACAAACAAAACAAACAAACAAAAAAAAACCAATATCTTCTTTTGATACAGAGTATTGTTCCCGGGCATGATAGTACACACGTACCTTTAATCCCAGCACTTGGAGACAGATACAGGATATCTCAGGAGTCTGAGATCTACACACTGAGCTCCACAGAGAGATCCTGTCTCAAAAAATAAAAATATAAAAACTTTTAGAAGGGGTGGGGGGAGGGGGAGGAGGCGGAAGCAGAACACGATAGAGGAGGAGCCTGACAGAAGGGTGGGTGGGAATGGAGCGTGGCCATTAGCTTCCTCAGAATTCACCTTCAGATCTGGTGTAAGCTCTAAAAGTTTTTGCCTTTTTAAAGATTTGTATCATTTCTAACTCCGTGCCAGTGTGTGTGTGTGTGCATGAAGACATGTACATGTGAGGGCAGGTGCCCCTTGGAGGCCACAGGGGTGGGGGTCCCTGGGAGGTAGTTTTATAAACGGTGGGAGCCACCTGATGTGGTGCTGGGAACTGAACCCCAGGTCCTCTGGCAGAGCAGCAAGTGCGCTAACCACTGGGCCATCCCTCCAAGCACTGAAATCTTGTCAAAATTTCCTGTCCTTCAACATCTTTCAATTCTCATGACGTTGGGATATTTAAGGTATGTTAAAGAGCGATGGAGCCCTTCTCTTCTTAGGGATCTGGAATCCAGGAACCTCAGCAGCATCCACCAAGACTGCCTTGAACCAGGCTTTGTGGGTCTCATCCATCAGATTCAGAGAATGAAACTCAGGGACCAAAGAGAGTGGATTTTAGAAGTTTGTTATAGAATTGGAGGGAGAAAGGGAGGGAGAGAGGGAGGAAGGGAGGGAGAGAGGGAGGGAGGGAGGGAGGGAGGGAAGGGAGGGAGGGAGGGAGGGAGAGAGGGAGGGAGGGGAGGGGAGGGAGGGAGGGAGGGAGAGAGGGAGGGAGGGAGGGAGGGAGGGAGAGAGGGAGGGGAGGGAGGGAGGGAGGGAGGGAGGGAGGGAGGGAGGGAAGGAGGGAGAGAGGGAGGGAGGGAGGGAGAGAGGGAGGGAGGTGAGGGAAGGAAAGAAGGAGGGAGGGAAGGAGGGGAACTAGAGCTGAGCTCTTGAACAGCAAGCATGGTCCCAGGGTTCCACCTAACTGTCTCTCTGGTCCTTTTTAAGGGACTTATGCAGGCAGACATGGTGGCACACACCTTTGATCCTGAAATTCATGAGTCAAGGGTAGGAAGATCTCTGAGCTCAAGATCTGCCTGATCGTTACATAGTGAGTTCTAGGACAGCAAGGACTACATAGAGAGACTCTGCCTCAATAGATAGATAGATGATAGATAGATAGATAGATAGATAGATAGATAGATAGATAGATAGATAGATAGATAGAGTACTTGTGTGAGAAACCGGCGTGTAGAGTGGGGAGAGGCATGACCTGGTCAATCCAGTCAGCCCAAGCCTTCAGCCCTCGGTGCTCATTTGGGGAATAACAAAGAGGGATGAGGGTTCTCATCTGTTCTTCCTGTCATCAAGGACAGTCAAGGAATGGCTGCCTTGGGGGTCCCAGGCCTGTCTGACCAGTTTCTGCTGCCTGGTCACACCATTTCCCACTTCTGAAGAAGTAACCCTAAAATCTTGAGGAGCCATATCAGGGACCAGAGCATCAAACACTTTCAGCCAGGACAGGACCAAGGGCAATTTTGGCTTATGGCTGAGGATATGAACGGTGGGAGGCCCCCGCCATGTCTGACCAGCTACTATCTCCTGAACTCCTTCATTAATTTCTTGTACATTGGCAATTTTATCTTTTTTTTTTTTTTTTTTTTGAGACAGGGTTTCTCTGTGTAGCCCTGGCTGTCCTGGAACTCACTCTGTAGACCAAACTGGCCTCAAACTCAGAAATCCACCTGCCTCTGCCTCCCTAGTGCTGGGATTAAAAGCGTGTGTCACCACTTCCCGGCCTCAAATAAGTATACTGTAGCAGGGTGTCAGATCTCATTACAGATGGTTGTGAGCCACCATGTGGTTGCTGGGATTTGAATTCAGGACCTTTGGAAAAGCAGTCTGTGCTCTATACCACTGAGCCATCTCTCCAGCCCTATCATTTCTCTTCTTAGCTGCTTCTAAATTCCAATTGAAGTAGACTCTCAACTCACCATCTCTCCTTTCACTCTGGCTTAGTCGCAGGGATATCAAAGATTCCCCCACTGAGGAAAACACAAAGCCCCATTATCTTTAGTTCAGTCTCCACATTTTCCCAAATATTTGCAAGTTATTCTACCTGTCAAACAAAGCCATCTGGTAGACCAGATGGCAGTTTTCCTTGAATGCTTTCTCCTACCTTACAATTCTTGTTCTGTTCAGTTTATGCTTTTCAAACAGGGTCTCAAGTAGCCCCCAGACTGACCCTACACCTCCTATTCAAGAACATCCTTGAACTCCAGTCTTCTTACCTTCCAAGTGCTGTATTGCATACAGACAAGCCATCCTTGAAGGTATGCATTCCATCTTAATGGCCTTTGCTCCTGAAAATTCCAACAGTCTATGTTAACTAAAGGCTTATGCTCAAGACATAAGGGCTCATGGGAGTTGTTCACTCAGGTTCTACCCCGGGGTCAGTCCTTCCATTGGGTCTGATGTTCACGGTACATGTGCATGGACATGTAAAAGGACTCCGGGTACTGAGTAGTCATCCTTATGCGTTCCTTTCTACGTAAGCCAAGAAAAGAACTTCTGACCCAGGAAGTCAGGTTTTGGTTCAGGTGGTTTTAGTTTGTTTTTTTTTCTTTCTTTCTTTTCAGTTCTTTTTCTTTTTCTTTTCTTTTTTTTAACATTTATTTGTATTGGGGGATGGGACTTACACGTGCCACAGCATTTGTGTGGAGGTCAGAGCATAAATTGCTGAAGTCAGTTTTCTCTTCCACCTTGTGCATCCCCAGGATTGAACTCAGGTCATCAGGCTTGGCAGCAAGCACCTTTACCTGCTGCTGCCATTTTGCCAGCCCAAAGCCTCAGTGGGAGGTCACCACACTTCAGAGTTCCTTCTGATACCCAGGGCCTCTTATCTTCAGGCATCTTTACAATCAGCCCTCAGAATTTCTAAACTAAACAGGGCAAAGTTTCAACGAAGATGAGCAAGAGGTCAGGGAAATGAAGCTAGAAAAGTAGAGTGCTAGCAACACAAGTCCTGAAAGAACACATCGAAGCAGTAATAGAATGCCCAGCACAACAACTAGCTTAGGATAAACCAACAAGCCACCAACCAAAACAAAAGGCAGGCAGGGTGTGGGGCAGGGTGGGCTCCTGGAAGGACTCACCATCACCCACGAGGCTGGTGCGCTGGCACCTGGTGCCAGTCCCGATGACTCCTCAAGTGATCATCTCTGAGGTCCCACACCACAGTTGTTGGTCCAATGAAAGCCACTTTTGTGCCAACTGAAAGCTTCCATGACTGGAAGCAGGGATTCGGGCTGTCCCTAATGGCCTGTTCCACTATGGAGGAGGTGACTTGAACTTTTTATAGTCACAAAACAAAAGAAGCCACGAATCACTACATTTACCAAATACATCAGCGGAGCTTTGGGGTCGGTGGCCGCCAGCGGTCTAGCAAGTTCAGCAGTGCATTTGAAAATTGTACCTAAGAGTCGCAGAGATGTGAACTCAGACAAAACTAGTAGATGAACTGAAGATAGGCTCGTGTAATTCTGACTCATGGTGTGCAACATCCGGATGTCTCTTCACAACCTAAAGCTGCAGTTCAAGTGTCAGCAACTCAGATATGGCTTCTTCGGGGGACTTGGGTTCATGCCACTTCCCTAGAACAGGAAGAAAACAGTGGTTTGGTTTTTTTGTTTTGCTTTTTTGCTTTGTTTTGTTTTGTTTTTCTGAACTGTGAAATACTGTCCCACAAGAGCCACCCCCACGTCCCTAGAGCACTCACAATGTCCTGATCAGAGCAGAGACTTAGTCCTCGGTATAGCAGATCAAGACAGCACCTTGACAGGTGCCAGGCAGGACAGTGCTAGGGATACTGCAAGGGGCCAAACCAGTAGCCCTCTGCATCTGATGCTGCCTTATCCCTCTCAGTACTTCCCGAGTCCCTGACCTCACCCTCATTTGCATGTGGCTATAAAGAACCCAGAACTCCTCTAGATATCTCACAGCCACATCCTCAGAAAGAAGAAAATAGTCTTGTTTCTAGTGAGCGCTCTCTGACAGAGGGGTTGGGGTTGTTAGCTGAGAGGCAGAGCTTGCATAGCTCTAAGGAGACCAGGGATGTGGGGGCTGGAGAGATGGCTCAGTGGTTAAGAGCACTGACTGCTCTTCCAGAGGTCCTGAGTTCAATTCCCAGCAACCACATGGTGGCTCACAACCATCTGTAATGAGATCTGATGCCCTCTTCTGGTGTCTGAACAGCTACATTGTACTCATATATATAAAATAAATAAACAAGTCAAAAAATATTTAAGAGAGAGAGAGAGAGAGAGAGAGAGAGCAGGGATTTGATCCCTAACACTGCAAAAAGGAGCCACCTCTAAGTCAGTGGTTCTTAACACGTGGGTCACGACCCCTTTGGGGTCGCATATCAGATATTTACATTATGATTCATAAAGTAACAAAGTTACACTTATGAAATAGCAATGAAATAACTTTATGGTTGGGAGGTGTCACCACAACATGAGGAACTGTATTAATGGGTTGCAGCGTTAGGAAGGTTGAGAACCACTGCTCTGATCGATCAAAGAATGGAGCCGGGCTGTCCAGAAGGCTTGGAAGTTACGGGCACTGGCTGCTCTTCCCAAGATGTTGAGCTCAATTTACAGCAACCATATGGTGGCTCATAACCATCTATAATGACATCTAGTGTCCTTGGGATCTAGGAAAGAAGGGGTTCATGAGGCCCCCCCCCAAGACTCCAAGAGAGGGGGGGTCCTTTTCAGTAGTGTGGCCTGAGAATAAGGAGTTCAGGCTCCGGTGAACAGTCTCTCAACTGAGACTCTGTAAGGAACCCTAATGAAACTCATCTGGTCATCAAAATTCATTAACTAATTAAATAGGAAAAGCGAAGGCCTCAGAGATAGGAAAACGAAACTGGTTGAGCATTATGAATATGAATATGAAAAGTATATTGTATGTGCATGAAAATGCCGGAATGAAACTATATATATTATATATATAATTATCCTAATAAAAATAAATTAGGGCTGGGAGATGGCCCAGTGGGTAAGCACGTCCATATGAGGACTGGAATTTATAGCCCGAGAATCCTTGTAAGGAAGACGGGGGACCTCTGGGGCAAACCCGTCAGCTAGAGGAGGGATTCCAGAGAGAATCTGCCTAGATAAATACAAAGGAATGCAGGATGTCAACTCTACCTGCCTGCCAATGCACGTGCAGGAGCACCCGCACACACATGTGAACCCACGCACGGAATATACACGAATATAACAGAAATAACAGATATACGGCTCAAAACCTTTTTGTTTTTCATTTAAAGAACAAGTTCTTTTCATCCCACCGGTGAACAGTGGAGGCAGGAGGATTAAGAAATTCAAGGTCATGCTTAAGCTACCCGGAGAGTTCCAGGCCAGCCCGAGCTACCCAGAGAGTTCCAGGCCAGCCTGAGCTACCTACGACCCCGTTTCAAAACAACAAAAGAATGATTCAACCAATACAGACTGACCTAAGTCAGATAGCAATGTCACGGAGCCTTGTAATGCTCCGTGTAATGTAAAGGAGGGACAACCTAACGTCAAGTCCCTCCTAGTTGGTGGAGGTAGGATGCGGGAGGAAAGTGCCTCCAAGACACCCGCACAGGCACGCATGCACGCACACCAAGATAAACAGAGGGAGGCAGGAGCTGAGGAGAGCCAGGCGGGGTCACCGCCCCGCGAGGTGTGGCTGCTGCAGCCAGTCAAGGTCTCCGGCTCCCAGGTTCCTCTTGTTTGCTTACTATGCCCCACCTGGGGCCCAAGGTACTGTCCCCGCCCTCTGAACCCTGGGAAAACCTAGGTGACCTGGGAGATCTATTCGTGCGATGGCGTGGGACTTCTGGCGACTGCGGGCCGGAGACGGAGAAATAGGGGTGCGGGGAGCGAAGCCTTACAGGAGGCTGCCCCGCCCCACTCCTCTAGATTTCCTTGAGGAGGGAACCGCCCCGTTCCCGCCCCTAACTAGTCCGGCCGCAAGAAGCTCCTAGGAGGTGCAGACCCGCCGACCTGCAGAGATGGAGGCAGCCAGCACCTGGGCGCTGCTGCTGGCCCTGCTGCTGCTGCTGCTGCTGGCTCTGACGCTGCCCAGGACCCCGGCCCGAGGCCACTTACCCCCGGGGCCCACGCCGCTGCCGTTGCTGGGGAACCTCCTGCAGCTGCGTCCCGGGGCGCTGTACTCGGGGCTCTTGCGGGTGAGGGGACGCAAGGACATCCTAACCAGGGGATATGCGCGGGGGCGGGGAGCCTTCTAAGTGCCGGAGCAGATGAGTCTTGGGCTATCTTAGAAAGGAGGCAGAAGCGGGAGTTCTGAGGGCAAGGAGACTATGAATGCCTTGAGCTGGGGACACGAACAAGTCGACCTGGGCTGGGCAAGGGTATCCAGGTTGGGATGGTCAGAGCTCAGCCAGCCTTGGAAGTGGGATCCAGGGCTCAGAAAGAAAGAAGGGAATGTCCTGAAAGGGGGCCAAAGCCGGGAGGGACACAGCTCGCAGAGACCTAGGAAGAAATGAGACCAGGACCCAGAAGGGTAGGGGTCCCAGGTCGCAGGGACCCACAGAAGGCTGGAAGTTAGTGAGCCAGAACCAAAGCTGCAAAGCGGACATTCTCTAGAGAAGAGGGTAGCGGGCGAGCTCGTCGTCCCCACCAGCACCCGCTGGAAGGGAAGCATCTGGAAGCTGGAGGGGGCTGAGCACAGAGCATCCCGGGCTGAAGGAATCTGCCTCAGAGACTCCCAGAGTGGGAGGATGGGTGTAGCTCTGGTAGGAGGGAGCTAGGAGTTCCTGCCACCGGGTGGGAGGATGGGGAGGCAGCCCCAACTTGCTAGGGGTAGTGGGGGGGGGGGGATGAAGTTCTCCATTCAAAAATATTCTGAGGGACTTTTAAGGACAGAACGGAGGAGTGGGCGTCTAAGGGAGACATGGGACACATGCTTCTTGGTACTTGCTGTGGGGTTTAAGTGTTTAGTAGAGGTCGGAATGAGTAGGCAGATATTGGGCAGAGGGGGATTATGGGAAACCCAAGCTGGTTGTGGGTGGTCCCAAGATCAGAGGTTAAAGCCTAGAAGGGAGTGAGAGGGAAAGCAAAGGGGCGTGTTTAAGAAGCACCCGCTCAACATGGCAACATGGCGGAGGTGATGCACACCTTAATCCCAGTGCTCTAGAGGCAGAGGAAATATGTGAGTTCGCAGCCAACCTGGTCTACAGAGCAAGTTCCAGGACAGCCAGAGCTACACAAAGAAACCTTGTCTTGAGAAGAAAAAAAAAAAAAAGAGTGGGGGTGGGGGTGGGCTGGGGTGGAGCTCCCACTCCACACTCCTGTGCAAAAAGAGAGCAACTTCCCAAAGGGATACTTTTGCTTGGGGTAGGGGGCAGACCAGTTCCTGATACAGGGGGCAAAAGCCACACCCCATGGTTTAGAACTAATACAGGCTGCCTAAAAGAGGCAGCTCCCTGGGACTGTCTTCTCCTTCTCTGCCCCTAGCTAAGTAAGAAGTATGGGCCCGTGTTCACGGTGTACCTGGGCCCCCGGCGCCGCGTGGTGTCCTGGTTGGACATGAGGCTGTAAGAGAAGCCTTGGGAGGTCAGGCGAGGAATTCAGCGGGCGTGGAACCTTAGCAACGCTGGACAAGACCTTTGATGGTCACGGTGAGTCAGGAGTCATGAGGGCAAATGGGCTGGGGCTGCTGGGGCCTGCCCCACTTTAGGTATGGAGTTTTTTGTACAGGTGACTGAGTGCCTATCATTCTAGGAAATGCACTACATAGTGAGTTCAAGGTTAGCATGGGCTACATAGGACAAGACAGTGTGACCGTGTCTTGAAAATGCCAGAACTAGGATTAGTGGTAGGGCATGCGTAGAACCCACCAGTGATGGTTGCTGGCCTTGTACAGTGGAAAGTGCTTACCTAGAATCCGCCAGTGAGGGCTGGGGGCGCAGCTCAGTGGTAGAGCTCCTGCCTAGAATCCACCAGTGAGGGGCTGGGGGCGCAGCTCAGTGGTAGAGCCCTGCCTAGAAATCCCCCAGTGAGGGGCTGGGGGCGTGGCTCAGTGGTAGAGCCCTGCCTAGAATCCCCCAGGGAGGGGCTGGGGGCGTGGCTCAGTGGTAGAGCCCCTGCCTAGAATCCCCCAGTGAGGGGCCGGAGGCGTGGCTCAGTGGTAGAGCATCTGCCTAGAATCCCCCAGTGAGGGGCTGGGGGCGTGGCTCAGTGGTAGAGCCCTGCCTAGAATCCCCCAGGGAGGGGCTGGGGATGTGGCTCAGTGGTAGAGCCCCTGCCTAGAATCCCCAGTGAGGGGCTGGGGGCGTGGCTCAGTGGTAGAGCCCTGCCTAGAATCCCTCCCCACCTCCTTTCAGTCAGGGGCTAGGGGTATGGCTCAACAGAGTATTTTCTTAGACTTTACCAATGAAGGGCCAACCTTTACCTAGCTTGTGTAATGCTGTGGATTCCATGCCCAAGCCAAAAGAGAGAGAAGAGGGCCAGGGGTCCCCAAACCATAGAAACAATTCTTTATGTTAAGATGGAAAGCATGCATAGCATGTGTGGAGTCCTAGCTTCAATCTCCAGTACCACCAGAAAGTCTGGCAGCACAGTGGTGACTAAGACAGTGCTGCCTACTTGCCCTAGAGAACCCAGACAGGCCTGTCATCAGACAGTAACCGCTCCGAGGAATCGCCCAGGATGGGAGGAGCAAGTTAACATGGGGGCGGGCGGGGGGATCTAGGATTCTAGGAATCCACAGGCGGTGTCAGGCGCAGCCTATGCTCTGAGCGGAAAAAAGGATGTCCAGGCTGCGGTTCTTGGGCCAGAAGGGAAGTTGTATCCAGGCAGATGGACTGGCATGTGCGCATGGGGAGGAAGGAGAAGGAATCTCTTCAGCTCACCGGCTCCCTGTGCCTGGCCCTGTCCTAGGTACTGAGGGCACACAGATTTCCAAAGCAGATGCAATGTCTTCTCCCTGGGAAAGACTATGTTGAAACTACAGAGTGAGGAGATAGAATTCTAAAATGAGGACGGCCCTGAGAGCACGGCCCTGAGAGCAGGGCCACAGTGTGTCGGGAGAGATGCTGAGCTGGAGTGGGGTTGGCAGGGAGTCAGGCTTCTCAGAGGAGGTGATATCTGGGCTGCCACACAACGGGGGAATGGCGTTCCTCGAAGCTGCGGAAGCAGCTGAGAGTGGTGGCTCAGGCCTTTGGTCCAAGTACTCGACAGACTGTGTCAGGAGAATTGCTAGGAGCTCAGGCCAGCCTAGGCTACAACACAGCAAGAACCTCTCAAAACAAAATCATAAATATTTAAAAACAAAAGGATGGGGGCAGGGGAGATAGCTCAGCAGTTAAGAACATTTGCTGAAGAGTGGCTGGAGAGATGGCTCAGCCGTTAAGAGCACCGACTGGTCTTCCAGAGGTCCTGAGTTCAAATTCCAGCAACCACATGGTGGCTCACAACCATCTGGAATGGGATCTGGTGCCCTCTTCTGGTGTGTCTGAAGAGAGCTATAATGGTACTCCTATACATAAAGCAAATAAATAAATCTTAAAAAAAAAAATAAAAGAAAAACATTTGCTGTTCTTACAGAGAACCTGAGCCTTGTTCCCAGCACACCTTGGGCAGCTCACAATAGCTTGGACTCCAGCTTCAAGGGATCTGACATCCTCTTGGCCTCTCCAGGCATTTGTACACGTGTGAGCATACACAAACACACACAGAAAACAGAAATAAAAATAAAGTAAATCTTTTTTGGGTTTTTTTGGGGTTTTTTTTTGGGGGGGGGGTCTGAGACAGGGTTTCTCTGTGTAGCCCTGGCTGTCCTGAAACTCATTCTGTAGACCAGGCTGTCCTCAAACTCAGAAATCTGCCTGCCTCTACCTCCCAAGTGCTGGGATTAAAGGCGTGCGCCACCACAGCCCAGCCTAAATCTTTTAAAATAAGTAAAACAGTAGGCAGCATCTAGTGATGTACTTAAGTGGTAGAGCCCCTGCCTAGAATCCCCCAATGAGGGGCTGGGGGCGTGGCTCAGTGGTAGAGCCCCTGCCTAGAATCCCCCAGTGAGGGGCTGGGGGCGTGGCTCAGTGGTAGAGCCCCGCCTAGAATCCCCCAGTGAGGGGCTGGGGGCGTGGCTCAGTGGTAGAGCCCCTGCCTAGAATCCCCCAGTGGGGCTGGGGAGGGGCTCAGTGGTAGAGCCCCGCCTAGAATCCCCCAGGGAGGGGCTGGGGAGGGGCATGACTCACAGGTAAGAGACCTTAACATGTGCAGAGCCGTAGGTTCATGTCCACCAACCCCTGAAGGAATGGAGGGGTGCGAGCATGAGGAAACAGCAAGGGTCCAGTGGGGGTGGAGGATCGTGAAGCCTTTGAGGAAACAAGAGAAGTCATAGTAGATGATTAATAAAGCTAGAAGTCAGCATGGCTCTGGTCACCCAGCAGGCCTGTGAGTCACAGCAGAGCAGCTGGGCTCTGGTTTTTGGAGATCTAAGCATTTCCACAGGGAAAGGCCGTGAAGTGAATAAAGCCCAGAGAAGGGACTGGACAGACCAGGACCAGGGCTGAGGAGGGAGAGAAATGGGATTTGTCAGAGAAAAGAGCCTGAGAGGGCCAGGGCGCTGATGAATGGCCAAGGGGTGGGGGTAGGCGGAGGTAGGGAGAGGAAAGATCTACAAGCCAGTTTCAGACATGGGAGGAGCCTAGGACAGCTCCCCACTGCCACTACAAGCCAGCTGTCACCCCGCAGCACTGAGCTCAGCAGGGAGGTCTGTGCTAAGGCATGAAAGACCATGTGACTTTAGCCATCTTGCTTTCTGTTCATATTCTCACCTTGGCTCGTCAGGGCCCCGGGGCGCTACCCCGGGATGGGCAGATGGAACAAAGAGGGGTAAGAAGGTGGTGGAGGGTTAGCCACGCATTCAGGAGGCTACCTCTCCCGCTTAAGCTCAAAGGATAAAGAGCTAATTCAATTATGTACTCATAGAGCACCTATTGAGTCCTTATCTCACACACACACACACACTGACACACACACACACACACTCATGCTCACATGTGCACACGCCAGCTGCCAGGCTGGCACAGACCCAGGACAGGGCCCTGGGGCACCTCACTGAGGGGAAGGGACCAGTCCCTTCTTGAATCTAGTTTTCTACACAGGAGTTTTCTTTGCCAATGGGGAGCGGTGGAAACAGCTGAGGAAATTCACCCTGCTCGCTCTCCGGGATCTGGGCATGGGCAAGCGCGAAGGCGAGGAGCTGATCCAGGCGGAGGTGCAGAGTCTCGTGGAGGCTTTCCAGAAGACAGAAGGTCAGCGGGGTGGAGCCAGGGAACGCTTCCAGCCAGAGGAACAGGAACCGCCATCCCCTTTGTTCCCGGGTGGTGGCGAATCTGCCAAGGGGGGGTAAGGGGGGGAGGGGGAGCGGGGGGGGGGCCCGGCATGCTCTGCTCCTCACTGGTGCTGTCCATCATCCCTGGAGGTGCCACAACCACTGTCTCTGTCCCTGGGACATTGGTACCCTTGAGCAGGTTCTCTTTCTCCCTTCTTTCCTCTTTACCCCCTACCTACTTTGTCTTGTTTTGTCTAAGACAAGACAAGTTACTAGTTAGGCCAGTCTGGCCTGGAACTGGTGATTAATCCTTCTGCCTCAGTCTCCAAGTGTTAGGGTTGCCCATGTGAGCTACCATCTCTCTCTCTCTCTCTCTCTCTCTCTCTCTCTCTCTCTCTCTCTCTGTGTGTGTGTGTGTGTGTGTGTGTGTGTGTGTCTGTGTCTGTGTCTGTGTTAAATACTGTTTATCTGATATGATAAATAAACCACGGTATGTGCCCTTCAAGAGCAAAAACCAGCATCCTTGACATAGGGAATTGTAATTAAATCAGCATCGTCAAGAACAGACAGTTGCTTCCTGAGGTTTAGCCCCTGCCTGTAACAAGCCAGTGAACACAAACTAAAACACAGGTGGTCTCCTTACTTCCAAGACAGTGACAGAATATTCCCCGTGTTTAAACACGTCCATATGCCCAGGTATATACATCCAAGCGGAAACCATTCAGCGAGGTATGAGACACTTGCTTTGTATAAATAAAGCAGTAGACTTGTTTTGTAAGTCAGGGTTTCTCTGTGTAGCCCTGGCTGTCCTGGAACCCACTCGGTACACCAGGCTGGCCTCGAACTCAGAAATCCACCTGCCTCTGCCTCCCAAATGCTGGGATTAAAGGCGTGCACCACCGCTGCCCGGCTTCACTCATAGCCTTTTTAAGATAAGCTGTTCAGTCTGCCCTTTCTCCTTTCTTAATCCAGTGAACGTCCTTTTTGGCCCTGATATGTATTCTTTGAATTCTCCAGATCCTCCACTGGGCTGTGTCTCCCAGGTGCTCTGCTGTTCTCGTTGGCATCTGTGTAAGAGCGTCCATAGGCCTAAGCAGACTGTAGAGATTTGATCCCGTGTTATATTTACCTCCTTTTTCCACCACAGCCTGGCACTGGGCACACCTCTGAACAAAAATCCTCTGGCCTGTCTCAACATGGTCCATTTTTACTTTCAACTCCACAAATGTTACAATCCAAATACAGATGCCCTGTTCTCTCTCTTTGTTGTTGTTGTTGTTGTTGTTGGTGGTGGTGGTGGTGGTGGTGGTGGTGGTGTGTGTGTGTGTGTGTGTGTGTTGTTTTGTTTTTGCTTTTGGACTCATGGTCTCATTCTGTAACCCTGGTTGTTCTTGAACTCCCAGCAATCCTCTGTCTCAGCTTCTTAAGAGCCAGGAATGCACGTGTGAGCTGTCACACCTATTTCTAATTCTCCCTCTCCCTCTCTCTCTCCCTCTCCCTCTCCCTCTTTCTCTCCCTCTTCCTCTCCCTTTCCTTCTCCCTCCCCCTCCCCTCTCCTCCCTCTCCCCTACCCCTTTCCTCCCCCTCCCCCTTCCCACTATCCCCCTCCCCTCTCCTTTCCCCCCCCCCTTTCCACTACCCCCTGCCCCTACCCCCCTCCTCTCCCTCTCCCTCCCCCTCCCTCCCCCTCCCCTCTCCCTCTCCCTTCCCCTCTCCTCCCCATCTCCTCCCCCTTTCCTCCTCCTCCCCTCCCCCTCCTCCCTCCCCTCCCCTCCCCTTTACCCTCTCCCTCTCCCTCTCTCCCCTTGCCTTCTATGCCTCCCAGGACATCCATTCAACCCTTCCATGCTGCTGGCCCAGGCCACCTCTAATGTCGTCTGTTCCCTCATCTTTGGCATCCGTTTGCCCTATGAGGATAAAGAGTTCCAGGCTGTGATCCAGGCAGCAAGTGGCACCTTGTTGGGGATCAGCTCTCCATGGGGCCAGGTGAGTGATGGAAGCCTCCTTAAGCCTCGAAGCTTCCTGTCAGACACCCTGGGAACATTTGCCTGAGCCGTCTTCCTGCACCCACAGGCCTACGAGATGTTCTCCTGGCTACTGCAGCCCCTGCCGGGCCCACACGCACAGCTCCAGCACCACCTGGGCACCCTGGCTGCCTTCACTATCCAGCAGGTACAGAAACACCAGGGATGCTTCCACGCCTCAGGTCCTGCACGCGACATCGTCGACGCCTTCCTGCTAAAGATGGCGCAGGTGAGGAAACTTGGGAGAGGGAAGAGTCCCTCTTGAATGTGACTGACTACTTGGCCTGGCTGATAGTCTGTACTCCCAGTATATGCTGAGTCCTCGTCCCTGGGATGAGCTCGGGATGGGACTCTGGGGAGGATTAATTTGCTAGGGGAGGAGACCATCCCTTCTTGATTCTAGTCTGCCCTACAGAGCCGCCTTTAGGGACTGAGTGCTCCTGAGGATTTCTATGACCCTCTTCCCTTTTACTGTTGGTAGGATATGGTCTTATTCTGTAGCCTAGGCTGGCCTGCAGCTCACCCTGTGGCCTAGGCTGGCCTAGAACTCACCCTGTAGCCTAGGCTGGCCTGGAACTCACCCTGTGGCCTAGGCTGGCCTACAGCTCACCCTGTGGCCTAGGCTGGCCTGCAGCTCACCCTGTGGCCTAGGCTGGCCTGGAACTCACCCTGTGGCCTAGGCTGGCCTGGAACTCACCCTGTGGCCTAGGCTGGCCTGCAGCTCACCCTATGGCCTAGGCTGGCCTGGAACTTGCAGACATCCCCTTCTTCTGTCTCCTAAAGGCTAAACCTCCAGGCCTGGCTCCAGGCCTCTTTCTCTACCTCCATGTCTCTGTGCACAAGTAGGCAGAGCTGTCTAACAAGCAGGGAGCCCCGGACACCACCCCAGCACCACACGAGCTCACACTTGCCATCCCAGCCGAGGAGGCAGAGGCAGGAGGTCATCTTCATCTATAGAGCAAGTTTGAGGCCAGCCTGGACTACATGAGACCCTGTTTCAGAAACGGGAGTAATGACCAATGACTTAGGGATTTGCTACGAAGACTGACTATCTGTGATCCCTGGGACCCACACAGTGGACAATGCAGATAACGAGCTTCTCCGTTGTCCTCTGACCTTCACATATATGTCATGGCCCACACATGAAATTAAAAAAGAAGATCTTTTTTTTTTTAATCTTGAATCTCACCTGGCATGCCTTTAATCCCAGCACTCAGGAGGCAGAAGCAAGTGAATCTCTGTGACTTCAAGGCCAGCCTGGTCTACAGAGTAAGTTCCAGGACAACCAGGGATACACAGAGAAATCTTGTCTGGAAAATAATAATAATAATAATAATAATAATAATAAAGTTGAATCTAAATATCACTTAAATAACTGTTCCTCATTTCTCAACTTATCCCAAACATTTATCTCAATCCTCAGGAGAAACAAGACCCAGGTACAGAATTCACCGAGAAGAACTTGCTGATGACGGTCACATACCTGCTGTTTGCTGGGACGATGACCATCGGTGCCACCATCCGCTATACCCTCCTGCTCCTACTGCGATACCCTCAAGTCCAACGTAAGAAACTGTTCCTGCCAGGCAGGCCCCAGGAACCCAAGTGCGCTGCCAGGGGACAGAATGTGAAGGGAGATGAGAAGGAACAGGTTTAGGATTCGCCAAGCGGTGAGGGCTTCCGGAACTTCTCCTCACAGTCCCACAATCCAAGATGTAGTGAGAGGCAAGACAGGACCTGTCTGTGCCACTTTGTCACCTTTAGACAGTGCCTTGTCCCCAGTCATGGGGAGCCGTAGAAGGATGTTGATCAGGGAAGATATGATTTATTTATGCATCTATTTTTATTTGAGATAGGATCACACTTTACAGCCCAAGCTTTTTGTCTGTTTGGTTTGGTTTTGGGTTTTTTTTTTTGGTTTTTTCGAGACAGGATTTCTCTGTGTAGCCCTGGCTGTCCTGGAACTCACTCTGTCGACCAGGCTGGCCTCGAACTCAGAAATCCACCTGCCTCTGCCTCCCAAGTGCTGGGATTAAAGGCATGTGCCACCACTTCCCGGCTAGCCCAAGCTTTTTATTTAATTTTTTTAATTTATCCCCCACCCCCACCCTACAACAAGCCCGCTGCTCACTGTTTAGCCCAGGCTGATCTCTACCTAACTCAGCGTCCTGGCTTGGCTTCCCAGTTTACATCTGCATTTTAGAAAGTCTCTGAGCTTCCGTGACAGAATGAACTGTAGGAGACTGGAACTCAGTGATGGACTCTTGCACTGTCTCAGGAGACAGCGAGGGGCAGCCCAGAGCCCTGGCCTGGATCCACTGGTGAGAGGTAGGGACATGGCTCAGTGGTAGAGTGACTGCCTAGCAAGCACGAGGCTCTGGGTGACATTCCCAGTTAGCACCCTACAACACACACACACACACACACACACACACATGCGCACTCAGGAAGGTGAGCAGAAACCTAAAGGAAGAAGACAGGGCAAGACCAGGCTGTGGAGACAAGGGGATAGAAGCAGAATAGGCAGGTTGTGGAGAACAAGGAAGGGAAGCCTTGTCCAGGGGCCAGACTTGAGTTTCTAGCTGGGAAACTGCAGACAGTGGAGTTACCCTGAGCTAGAGACAGGAAGGATGAGGACAGAGTTGCATTCAAAGGGGGTATGAACATGGACTGTAGGTCCCGCCTGTAATGCTAGCGCTCAGGAAACCTAAGCGGAATGGTTGTCACAAGTTCAAGGCCAGCCTTTTCTACATAGTGAGTGAAGACCTTGGCTACATACCAAGGGCCTGTCATAAGAAAAGGGGGAGGGGAGAAATGTGGGGAGGAAGGGGTCACATATTAAAGTAACTTGAGCCTAGCCCCCTCCCCAAAAAAGGAGAAGAATCCAAACTTCACAAGATACTAGATCAGTCCTGAAATTTAAAAATTATAATCAGGGCTAGGGAGATGGCTCAGAGGGTAAGAGCACTTACTGCACAAGCATGGGGACCTGAGTTCAAATCTACACCATCCATGTTAAAAGCTTGGCACATCTGTACCTGTAACTCCAGCACTAGGAGAGGAGGGGCTGAGACGGGACACTGCTGGCTGCCAACCTAGCTCCAGGCTCGGCGATAGATGCTAGGGACAAGGTGGGTAGTAATGGAGCAGGACACAGACACCGTCCACAGGTGTGTGCACAGTGCACACCCCACCCCACACACAAGTAGCATCACCAACCAAGTGTGGTAGTGCAAACCTGTAGTCCCAGCATTTAGTAGTCTGTGAGTCTGAGGCCCCAACCTTGGTCACTCTAGCCTGGGTTATAGGCAAAACATAAAACAATCAAAGAGAGGTGATGGTCACAATCAGAGCAGAGGCTAGCCCTGAACCTGCAGTAAGTGAGGGAGGGCAGATGGATAACAGGCCAGGCTGGGAATGAACCACCCCCTCCCCCATCTTACTCCCACCCACCCCCAGGGAACTCAGTGTTTAACCTGACCTAATAGGCAGCACTTAGAGGCCCGGGGACATTACTGGACTCAGCTATGACTTTGGGTGAATGACTGAGGCCTGTCTAGAAAACAGCGACCAGTAACGGTGTCCACCTTTAATCCCAGCACTTGGGAGGCAGAGGAAGATGGACCTCTCTGAGTTCAAGGCCAGGCTGGTCTATGTAGTGATTTCCAGGACAGCCAGTCTCAACACCATCTTTTGTTAGGGAAGTTAAGACAAAATAGATACAGTATCCAACACAGGCTGACAAGACCCCAGGCCTACCTGCTCCTCTGCTGTTGCCAGCCCTGCCCCTTAAACCCTGCTGTACAAGATGAGGCTTCTGGGAGAAAGATCGCAGGGTCCACCCTTGACCTGCAACCCTTCTCTTGCATTCAGAGCGTGTTCGGGAGGAGCTGATCCAGGAGCTGGGCCCCGGCAGGGCTCCGAGTCTCAGCGATCGAGCTCGCCTCCCGTACACAGATGCTGTTTTGCACGAGGCACAGCGTCTCCTGGCATTGGTACCCATGGGAATGCCCCACGCCGTCACGAGGACCACTTGCTTCCGAGGATACACTCTGCCCAAGGTAGGTGTATGGCGTGGCCAGAGCAGTTATCTCGGGCCCCAGGACTTGCGTTTTGATGTCCCTGCCTCGGTCTGGATCCTCCACGCCCCCACCCTCCACCCACCCCTTTCTCTTCCGCCGCCGTTGAAAAACAGTTCAGAATAGAACCACCAGGGGGCGATATATTCCCAATCCTGAGATAGAAGTGGCGGCTCCTTCTGGAATCAAATCCTTAGGTTAGCCCTGTTGTTTTCTTAGCTGGAACTTGAACAAATGGCTTCATCTACTGAGCCTCAATATGCCCCTCTTCTAAATTAGGAATAATGATAGTCATTTGGGCTTGTAAGATAATGCTTGGAAAACATCTACCCAGCTCTTGAGGGAGGGTGGTTGCCCTGTGTGCATATAGAGGACAGAAACAGTGTCATACAGAACACCTTACTTGGTGTCAGCTACTGTTCCGGATGCTTTCTGTCAGTATTGGTTTCTTTCATCTCCAGAACAAGCCTACGTGAGCATCACACCCATTTTACAGATGGAAGACCTAAGATGCATGCACCCAGCCAGAGTGGGAAGATGAGATTTGAACCCAGAACCTATGGTTTAGTCACCTCAATCTGCCTTTCTGTTCTTTAATAACAACAGTCCCATGGTGCTTTTCCGGGGAGTTCTCTCGCAGCTCACACCGCCTGGGCCAGGCTCCCTAGCAAGTCCCGCTTTGCCCCTCTGCTCTGGTTGTGCCCCCTGCCTTCGCCCTCTACCGTAACAGCCCCGAGAACACACAAGCTCTCTCTGGCCGAGAGGCTGCAGCCCTCCCTGCCTGTCCCTTCTTGGACAGCCCTCCCACGCATGCTCTTGCCTTTTGCCTCCCTGGGACATTCCCCAGAGAGGTGGCTTCTTCATACAGCTACGACTTAATCTCGGGCTCACAACAGACTCCCAGGATCTCAAAGCAGTATAAAAATAACACACTTCGCCAGCCTCCCCCAGGGGTCCTTTGGCTTCTGCTTAAATTCTCTGAGCCTTGCTTTCTCCATCTTTTTTATATCACCCCCATAAGGTACTAGGAGCTGAGCCCAGGGGCCTCTTATACATTAAGCAAGTGTTCTATACATCCCTAGACACACCCCTTGTGGGGTTTGTTTGCTTTCCTTATGAAATAAGATCATGTTAAGTAGAGTGGGCTGGCCTTGAACTTGCAATCTTGCCTCCTTCCTGCCTCAGCCTCCGGGCTGGTGCCACCACAACAGGCTCTCTGTCTTTAAACTGGGCACACTATTATCTCCTTCCTGAGCCTTGCTCCAGAGACTCAAGGCGCGAGGGCGGGACTGAGGCCACCGTGTGAACCTGTTTCATACAAGGCAGCGAATGTGAATGCTGAAAGAAAACGCTTGCTTATCCCAGCGTGATGACAGACGCCTGCTATGCCAGCACTGGGAGAGGCTGAGGCAGGAGAATTGCTGCAAGTTCAAGGCTAGCCTGGGCTACATAATGAGACCTGGTCTAGAGAGAAAGTAGGAGCAAATGGGAGAAAAGAGAGAGAGTGAGAGGCGTAGTGCTGTGGCAGAGGACCCAAGTGTCCTTCTCAGCATCCATGGTGGGCGCTTCGCAGCTGCCTGTAACTCCAGCTCCAGGGGGACCAGATGCTACTGCACACACACACACACACACACACACACACAATCACACAATTAAAAATACTAAAATGAAAATCTCAATACAAATAAATCTTTTTTTAAAAAAATCTTAATTTTTAATCAAGTTATCTTAAAAGTATCAATGTAGAACACCCAACTGCGTGAGCTTTTACCTGTCTCCTCAGGGCACTGAGGTCTTTCCTCTGATTGCCTCCGTACTGCATGACCCTGCGGTTTTCCAGAACCCAGAAGAGTTCCATCCAGGCCGCTTCCTGGATGTCGATGGTCGGTTGAGAAAGCACGAAGCCTTCCTGCCTTACTCTTTAGGTATCTCCTGGGCTTTAGGGATAATCAGAGGGCACTGATTGGCCAGTGGTGTCAGCCGCAGTTGGGGAGACATTTTCCTGCACCCCAGGGTCTCTGTCGTCTCCCTGTGTGCCCGCGGCTGACTCCGTCCTTCCCTGCCAGGTAAGCGAGTCTGTCTGGGCGAAGGCCTGGCTCGGGCGGAGTTGTGGCTTTTCTTCACTGCCATCTTGCAAGCCTTCTCCCTGGAGACCCCGAGCCCACTGGGGGACTTGAGTCTGAAGCCAGCCATCAGCGGACTTTTCAACATTCCCCGGGACTTCCAGCTGCAGGTCTGGCCCACTGGCGACCAGTCCAGATGAAGGAAAGACGTTGGAAGGTGGGAGCCATCTGGGGCGAAACAGCCTCAAGGGTGTGTGTGTGAGGCAGGTCTCTTGGAAGCTACGTCACGTCACACACCACGCATCTGTGGAGACCGGGGACCACACCGCCGCTACACAACCGCACAACAACGGAAGCATGTGCTTTTTTTTTTTTTTTTTTTGGAGAGGGCCGTGACACAAGTCGATCTCAAACTTGTAATCCTCCTGCCTCAGCGTCCTGCGTGCTGGAATTACTACAGGTGTGCACCACCATGAGCTGCGTAGGCTTTCGGCCCACGTAATGTAATATAGGCTATCTGGAATTACAAGCATATAGCTAGATACCCACTGTCCACCACACAACTCTGTATGCTCGCAAACCCAATCCAGCTGCTGCCCACACAGACACACAAACGACCCAGCTGCATTCGGGACGCTTCCTCTCTCTCCCTGTCTAACACGCTCAGCACCACTGTTGCTGGGTCCCCGCCACAGAAAACAGCATGCCCCAGCTGGGGTCACGTCACAGCCAGAACGATGTTCCTGTCTACTCCCAAGGCTGACCTCACCACCATCCAGGCACATGAGTGGCTCAGTCGACGGCCACCAGCCAGTAGCCCACACAGCCAAACCATACGTGACAGTGTCTTGGCCCTTCCAAACTTCTTCCCACTGAGACATACCGTGACGACAAACTGTTCCCCAGCCGCCTCCACACCCTTGCCCCTCAAACATGCTCCTTCCAACAAACTTTCCCAACTATAAATGTTTCCTGGTCCGTAATTGTGCAAACAGACCTCGTGCTAATGAGGACCAGCGACCCAAAGAAAAAACTTTCCCAGCCATGCTTTATATAATCATGTTATCTGGGGGCCTGTTCCCAAACACATTCTGGTCTCAAGCTGCCTACAAGTCTTCATCGGAGAGCTGGGAATGCCTTCTTCCCCTGAAAGGACTAGCAGGGCTGCCTGCTGCAGGGGAGTGCCGCTGGCTGTCTCCAGCCCTCCTCCCCCTTATCAAGACAGAAGCCATAGCCGACCTCTTTGTGACTTGAAGGTCCCCATTTTGCAATAAAAGTTTGTTTCTGGCCCAGAACTGAACAGACCCTGTCTGCTTGTGTGAGTAAGGGGTGGGGATCAGGGAGCCCGCCCCTCCCCTGAGGCTGGGAGGGAGCAGAAAAACACGGTCACCACCCACCTCGGCCACCGCCCACCTCGCTGTTGACATCAGGCCCAGATGTGAAGGGGAGGGCAGGGAACGGACTGGGCTGGGGCTGTCTGCCACTGCATTTCGGGATGACTGGGACGTCGTCAGCCAACAACAGACCTGGCCTCTGGAAGGGCTCCGAATCTGAAAACAGATGCTGACACACAGGCACGAAGGGCACAGGCTGGCACCCGACCCTGGCTTCTACAACCAGGCTTCTCCTTATGGTTTTTCCCATCACTCCATTTTTTTTAAAGCAATCATCAACTCTATCAGCTGCCTGGAAGTGTAGCTCAGTGGTAGGCGCCTGCTTAACATACAGAGGGCAAAACAGTCCATCACCATTACCGACGGAAATAAAAAAATCAAATGAGCACTAACTGTCGCTGGGTCTATTTCACTTACCACTCTTTGTTCAGGTTATTGTTTTAAGAAAAATATTAGAAAATAATAGAACATGTGTGCCTTTTAGTTTAAGACAGGGCCTAAGACAAGCGGTGGTGGTACACGCCTTTAATCCCAGCACTTGGGAAGCAGAAGTAGGTAGATCTGTGTGAGTCTGAGGCCAGCCTGGTCTACAGATCAAGTTCTAGGACAGCCACGGCTACACAGAGAAACCATGTCATTTGATGGTTGTGAGCCACAGTGTGGTTGCTGGGATTTGAACTCAGGACCTCTGGAAGAGTAGTCGGTGCTCTCCAGTCCCGAAGCCATGTCATTTGAAAAACCTTTAAGAAATGAGGAGGAGGCAAAGAGTCTTATGTGTCCCAGGCTGACTTCTCTGTAAAGTTACGGCTAGCCTTGAACTTCTGATCCCCCTGCCTCTACATCTCAAGAGCCAGGATCACAGGTGTGCTCCACTATGCGGGTTTTGTTTTCTTTTCTTTTTTTTTTTTTTTTTTTTTTTTTTTTTTTTTTTTGAAACAAGGTTTCTCGGTATAGCCATGGCTGTCCTGGAACTCACTCTGTAGGCCAGGCTGACCTTGAACTCAGAAATCCACCTGCTTCTGCCTTCCAAGTGCTGGGATTAAAGGTGTGCACCTTTGGCTTACCATGTCCAGTTTTATATGATGCTGGTGGCCTCATCACATGCCAGGTAGGTTAGCACTACCAACCAAGTGACCTATAGACCTATACCCACCCAGAGCTGTATCATCATTTTAAAAGCTTTCGGAGGAACTGGTTTAAATTCGATAGAAGGGTATAATAATGGAATTAGAGAGTTCAAGGCCAGCCTGGTCTACAGAGTGAGTTCCAGGACATACAGCCAGGGCTACACAGAGAAACCCTGTCTGAAAAAAAAAAAAAAAGGAAAGGAAAGGAGAAAGAAAGGAAGGAAGAAAGGAAGGAAGGAATGGAATTAGATCCTACAAGCATTTCCTATCTGATTACACCTTGCCTAAGGGAGGATTTACTATTTTAGACAGTTAATCAGTTTCAAAGGAATAAATGTATAGGCTGGTATATAGTTCAGTGATAGAGCCCCTGCCTAGAATCCCCCAGTGAAGGGTTGGGGGTGTGGCTCTACTGGACTAATTGCTTAACATGCAAGAAGCCTTGAATGCCATGACCAATACTGCAAAAATGTAAGACATGGAAAATTCTGAAATTCTAAATAATTAAATGAGTATAAATGATTGAGTGTCATGTCGTTTTTGTTGTTGTTGCTGCTGCTGTTATTGTTTGAAACAGGTTATCTCAGTTATATAGCCCTGAATGTCCTGGAATTCACTTAGTGACCAGGCTGGTCTCAAACTCAGAGCTCCGCTCGACTCTGCCTCCCAAGTGCTGGGATTAAAGGTGTGTGCCACCACCACCTGGCTACCCTTTGAGCCATTTTGATGGCCCTTAAAACTAAACAAACAAGCAAAAACAGCAGGTTGGGGAGATGGCTCAGTGGTTAAGAGTACTGACTGCTCTTCCAGAGGTCGTGAGTTCAATTCCCTGCAACCACTTGGTGGCTCACAACCATCTACAGTGGGATCGGATGCCCTCTTCTGGTGCTGTCTGAAGACAGCAAATGTACTCACATATACAAAATAAATAAATCTTTAAAAAGACAAAAACCTATCAACTCTTTAGTCAAAGTATATAGCTTAATGGCCTTAAATAGATTCATATCTACTCTTATTGTGTGTGTGTCTGTGTATGTGAGCATGTGTGCAGGTGCCTGCAGCAGCCAGCAGAGGGCATCAGATGCTTTGGAGCCCGTGTTCCTGGGGACTGGGAGTCTTCCAACTTGGGTTCATGGACCTGTTCTGCAAGGGCCCTGTTAACGCCTGAGCTCTCTCTCCAGCCCCCTCCCCTCCCCCCCCCCTTTTATTTTTTGTTTGTTCTGAGACAGGTCTCATTCTACAGCCCAGGCTAACCTGGAGCTCACTATGTAGTGAGTTGACTACAGAGTCCTACATCAACCTCCAGAATGTCGGAATTCCAAGCATGAGCCACCACGCCCAACTAATGATTGAGAAGTCAAAAACTGTGTGACTCACTTTGACACGCGACAGGACACGCAGATCAGTGTTTACATTTCCCTGATGGCCTCATAAAAGGATTTTGTTTTCACTCTTGCATTTATTTGTTTAATTATTTATCCTATCTTTATTTTTGTGTTGGAAGGTGTGGGTATGTATATGCCGTGGTGCCAGCATGGAGGTTGGGGACAACTTGCAAAAGTGTGTTCTCAGCCGGGCAGAGGTGACGCACGCCTTTAATCCCAGCACTCTGGGAGGCAGAGGCAGGCAGATTTCTGAGTTCGAGGCCAGCCTGGTCTACAGAGTGAGTTCCAGGACAGCTAGGGTTATACAGAGAAACCCTGTCTCAAAAAACCAAAAGAAGAAGGAGAGAGGAGGAGGAGGAGGAGGAGGAGGAGGAGGAGGAGGAGGAGGAGGAGGAGGAGGAGGAGGAGGAGGAGAAGGAAGAAGAAGAAGAAGAAGAAGAAGAAGAAGAAGAAGAAGAAGAAGAAGAAGAAGAAGAAGAAGAAGAAGAAGAAGAAGAAGAAGAAGAGGAAGAAGAAGAAGAAATCCTCTCTCTTTCCACAGGGTGGGTCACAGGTATCAAACTCAAGCTGTCGCTCCCGGAGGCAAGTGCTTTTCCCCAGTGAGCCACATCCTCACAAGGGTATTTATACTATATTTATGCTTGTTTGCTTGGTGTCCCTGTGTGTGTGGTAAAGATTTTAAAATGTTTATGTGTATGTGTCTACCTACGAGTATGTGTGCCCTGTGTGTGTGTGTGTGTGTGTGTGTGTGTGGTGCTTGTGGAGTCCAAAAGAGGGCACTAGATCCCCTGAAACTAGAGATAAAAGTAGTGGGTGCTGGGAAGTCGATCCCAGTCTTCCGCAAGAGCAGCATGGGCTCTTAACCACCAAGAGACCTCTCTAGCCCAGCCTGCACATCACAACTCATTTCGGGGTTGATTGACCCTCTCACAGGGGTCACGGCTCAGACAGCCTGCATATCAGATATTTACATTATGATGCATAACAGTAGCAAAATAGCAGTTATGGAGTAACAGGGAAATAACTTCGTGGTTGAGGCTCACCACAACGTGAGGCACTGTATTAATGGGCTACAGCATTAGAAAGGTTGAGGACCACTGTGCCTCCTCTCTGTTTTGAGACAAAGCCTCGCGTAGCTCAGGCTGCCCTCAAACTTGCCGCGTCAGTGGAGCCGGCCTTGAGTTCCTGAACTTCCTGCTTCCACATTCCAAGTTCTGAGATTATAGGCGAGTGTCACCAGGCTCCACGTAGACTTGTTGAAATTAAAACCCAGCAGCTGGAGAGACAGCTCAACAGTTAAGTACACTAGCCGCTCTTCCAGAGGACCCGGGTTCAATTCCCAGCACCCAGCTCACAACCCTCTGTAATTCTAGATACCTTCTAGAGACAGAGAGAGACAGAGACAGAGACACAGAGAGAGACAGACAGACAGACAGACAGACAGACAGACAGACAGACAGACAGATTGACTCAGGGCTACACTGGAATCCTGAATGCCCAGTATAGTCACCTGCCAGCACACTGTAGCTGTCTTCAGACACCCCAGAAGAGGGCGTCAGACCCCATTACAGATGGTTGTGAACCACCATGTGGTTGCTGGGATTTGAACTCAGGACCTCTGGAAGAGCAGTCAGTGATCTTAACCGCTGAGCACTAAAACTGTGTTTGAGCGATCTTCTCCAGTGGGTACCTAACGTTCCCTCCCTTGTTGTATCACCTCACAGAAGCACGCCTCGTGATTAGTAACAGTTAAGACTGGAACGTCTGGGTCCTGGTGCCTACCCAGGGTCTCATCGGATGGATGCTTCAGAGCCCAGTGGAGGACCAGGGAGGCAGATCTCTGGGTAAAAGGAACTACCACCAAGCCTGAAGACCTGAATCTTTCAATCTCAGGGATCCACATGGTGGAAGGAGAAGCAGGACTCCTAAAAACTGTTTCTGACTTCCATACACAAGTGCAGTGACATGCCCCAAACACATCAAATGAATGAATATAAACAAATCACCAAAAAACAAAAACAATCTAAATAAAACCCAGTGAAGGTCTGGGAGCATAGGTCAGTGATAGGGCACTAGTGTGGGGTGTGTGAGGCCCTTTGTTCTACTTATTTACTGATAAATTTATCGGCTAGGCATAGTGCTCCACCCCTATGACCTCAACACCCCTGAACAGAAAGAGCTATAAAATGAAATACTGTCTCAGAAAACCCAGGATTTGGAACGTAGCTCAGTGGTAGAGCCCCGCCTAGAATCCCCCAGTGAGGGGCTGGGGGCGTGGCTCAGTGGTAGAGCCTCTGCCTAGAATCCCCCAGTGAAGGGCTGTGGGCGTGGCTCAGTGGTAGAGCCCCTGCCTAGAATCCCCCAGTAAGGGGCTGGGGGCGTGGCTCCACCACTCAGATCTTGCCTAATACCGACTCATTAACGTGATTTCATAAGGCCCCAGGTTCTATTTCCGGCACCAAAGAAA
Organism: Apodemus sylvaticus; assembly: GCF_947179515.1. Classification (NCBI taxonomy): domain Eukaryota; kingdom Metazoa; phylum Chordata; class Mammalia; order Rodentia; family Muridae; genus Apodemus; species Apodemus sylvaticus. The sequence goes on from NC_067472.1 coordinate 188,639,203, forward strand.
TATTAATCGATAAACAAAACCTGATCAAATCCTATCTTGGCTTTCAGAATAATGAGCAAGGTTTCCCGCTGGTCTGAGACTACCCCTGATCCCGCCTAGGCCTTGGCATGTCTGCAGTCCTTCCAGTCATAAATGTGTCTGTCTCCCCAAAGTTACCCTCTGAGTCTTTGCACTTGCTGCTTCCCGGCCTGGGACGCTCTTGCCACGTGGCCTATGGCCTGCTTAGCTCTGTAGCTTAACCCCGGAGAGACCTTCCTCACCACAGGCTCTGAGGGCAACACTCCCATGCCTTGCTGTTTCCTCAAGGTCCAGCCTACTTCCTCATAAGTACTTTCATCATTGTTTTCTGTCTCTGGAAATTGGGAGATCCAGGGCTGGAGAGGTGGCTCTGTGGGTAAGGGCATGCGCTTGCTAATCTTGCAAAGGACATGGGTTTGATTCCCAGCACCCACTTGGGAGCTCAGGCCATCTGTAACTCCAGTTCCAGAGGACCTGATTCCCTCTTCTGAACTCTGCTGGCTCCTGCACTCACAGAGGTACTGAAGTCGGGCATACACACACACACAAACACACACACACATTATATGAATAAATCTTTTTAATAAAAGTAAGAATGGGGCCCTGAGTGCTGGTGGCACATGCCTTTAATCCCAGCACTGGAGCCCAAGACAGGAGAATCTCTGTGAGTTTGAGGCCAGCCTGGTCTGCGAAAGGAGACCCAGGACAGCCAGAGCTACACAGAGAAACCCTGTATCAAAAAATAAAAAACAGGGGCTGGAGAGATGGCTCGGCAGTTATGAGCACTGACTGCTCTTCCAGAGATCCTAAGTTCAGTTCCCAGCAACCATATGGTGGCTCGCAATCATCTGTAATGGGATCCAATGCCTTCTTCTGCTGTGTCTGAAGACTGTGTCAGTGTACCCACATATATGAAATAAATATGACTGGAGCGAGCGGGGCCGGAATGAAGAAGGCCAGAAAAAAATTTAAATAAATAAATAAATAAATAAATAGGAGTTCATTGAGAAAATTGAGTTGTGTTCTCAGTTTCCAGTGTGAAGGGCACTTCTGTCTTCAAGTTTTTTTGTTTTTGTTTTTGTTTTTGTTTTTTTGTTTTTTTGAGACAGGGTTTCTCTGTGTAGCCCTGCCTGTCCTGGAACTCACTCTGTAGACCAGGCTGGCCTCAAACTCAGAAATCCACCTGCCTCTGCCTCCCAAGTGCTGGGATTACAGGCGTGCGCCACCACCACCCGGCTTTTTTTTTTTTTTTTTTTTTTGGTTTTGTTTTTTGTTTGTTTTGTTTTTTATTTTGTTTGTTTTTTTTTTGTTTATTGAAATAGACTCACACAAAGCCCAGGCTGACTCCAAATTTGCTGTGTGTCCGAGGATAACCTCAAACTCACGCTCCTGCCTCTACCTCGCAGCTTTTGGGATTACAGGTATACACACCTGGCCAGTAGTTTCGGTTTTGTCTGCTTTTGTGAGGTGGTCTCATTATATAGCCCAGGCTAGCCTTGAGTTTGCTAGCTTCTTTTCCTGCCACAACCCCTCAGACATGAATCCCCCGAGTTCACTGACCTTAGTGAATCGATACAAGGGTGTGATATTTAAAAAAAAAATTGTGAGGTATGTATGTGTTATGTATGTATGCATATGTATCTGTGCCTGCCTCCACGTACACAGATGCATGTGTCAAATGTCTTCTGCTCTGCCCATCTTGATTGACTGATTGATTGATTGATAAGGACTGTTGTTTTGAAATTGTATCTCTGTGTTTTGTTTGCCTGTGTATTTGTTTGCACACTATGTGCACACCTGGTACCTGCAGAGGCCAGCAGGGGGCATCAGATCCTCTGGAACAGAGCCAGTTGTGATCTGCCAACCTTGTGCTGGGAACTGAAGCCACACGACCCCGGGAGCAGCAGCTACATCTGCAGAGCCACCTCCCCAGCCCTCAGCTTACTCTTCGAGACAAGAGTTGTGTTGTGTTCTCAGTTTCCAGTGTGAAGGGTCTCTCCTGGAACCGGAAGCTCACAGTTTCGGTTAGACGGGCTCAGCAGTAAGCCCCAGGGATCCACCCATGTGCACCTCCTCTAGAGTCACAGGCGCGACAGCCACGCCTGGCTTTAACATGGGTAAAGCCCTCAACACACCCAAGTCAGATCCCCAGGTCTGGGGTGGACCTCTGCACCCCAGTGTAACTTTAATCTGTTCAAATCTTATTTTTAATGATGGTTCTTAAATGCTTTAACCTCCCACCATCTTCCAGAAGTAGTTGAAAAGAAAGGATGGGGGGGGGGGGAACGTGGACCTGTTTAGAAAACAGCAGTTCAGTTCACAAATCAGCAGGCAGCTCGATCCATTCGCGAGCACGTCACGGAGACAGCAGCAGTCCAGTTCAGTAGAGTCAGGATCGCAGTAGCGGTGACATGACCTCGCGGATGCAGCCAGGCCTCAGCCTGGGCTTGAGTCGCAGGAGGGACCAGCAGGAACATCAAGAGAAGTTCTAGGCTGTGCCTCTCTCAGGGAAGCGAAGATCAGTGAAGACGTGAGGCCCACACAGTAGCTGTACCAGCAAGCCGAGCGCTCTGTCTGTCACTCCATGGAGTCCTATTTGTCCCCTCCTCCGGGGTGAGTTTAAGCAGCACTGCTTTATACTCCAGCCACCCGCCCAGGGAATCTTTGGATCCTCAAATAAAAGACGCACTCGTCTGTTTATTTTTGAAACGCCTTGACTACCTCAGAGGCTGGGCACTCCTAAAGCTTCCCCTGCTAGCGCGCTTTTTCCCCCTGCACTCCTGGCTCAACGCCTTCTAAATCTACTTTTTTTAAAAAAGATTTTATATATTTAATGTATGTGAGTACACTGTACTGTCTTCAGACACACCAGAAGAGGGTGTCAGATCTCTCTTTACAGATGCTTGTGAGCCACCATGTGGAATTGAACTCAGGACTTCTGGAAGAGCAGTCAGTGCTCTTAACGGCTGAGCCATCTCTCCAGCCCCCCAAATCTGCTTTTCACTTTGCTGCCCTGTTACCTTCTGCGGAGCCCATTGGTCTTTGATGCCCAAGATGCTCCGGGGCCGCCCTTCCGGGGTCGCCCTTCTGGGGTCGCCCTTCGGGGCCTCTTTCCCTTCTCTCCTGCATTTCTGATGACCTTCCCTCTGCAGCTCTAAATCTGATCCCTCTCTCTCTCTCTCTCTCTCTCTCTCTCTCTCTCTCTCTCTCTCTCTCTCTCTCTCTCTATCTCCCCCCCAACCCCCTGAGTCATGGTGATTCTGCAATTCTGCAGCTCCTCCTCTCTCCTGGGCCCTAGCCCACCAACTCTAAGGGTCCCGCCCTGCCTCGCTCTGCCCAGCCATTAACCACTGGCACCTTTATTGATTGATCAAAAACTAACTAATTGGAGACAAGGACTTTAGTGTTTGCACAATTCCCTGTTGAATCGAAGCGTTAGAACCAATCTCCAGCCGGGAGATGGTGGCGCACGCCTGCAATCCCAGCACTTGGGAGGCAGAAGCAGGCGGATTTCTGAGTTCGAGGCCAGCCTGGTCTACAGAGTGAGTTCCAGGACAGCCAGGGCTATACAGAGAAACCCTGACTCAAAAAAAAAACAAATCAAAACAACACACACACACACACAGAACCAATCTCCAATACCGTCCAAACATCACGCATCCTCCATGCACCTTGACTCAGCCCAAGTCTGTGGAGTCCTGTCAAAACCAGCTCAACCATTCAACATAAGGCGGGCCAATACCTGCACGTCGTCGTTAGCAAAGGCTCCTCCATCACGCGTCCCTCCACACGCTTGCTTTAGAAGAACATCCTCTCTCCTGTGTGTGCTTCAGGGAAACATCCCTTTGTGAGTCTACCTCTGCCTTTCAGTTTAATGAAATGTTCCTTCACGGGTTTGCCCCGCCAAAACACCATCCAACCGAGAACCTTAGGTTTCCACTTCACTCCAGAGACGCCATTTTTGTTTTGTGGTTTTTTTTTTTTTTTTTTTTTTTTTTTTTTTTTATCAACAGTCTACCATGTGGCAGGCCTTTTCCATGGGTTGCAGCAATAGCTGAGATGTCCCCCCCAGGCTGTCCTCAGAGAGCCCACCCATCAGAGAGGAGAGACCGGCAGGAAACAGAATTGTGCAATAACTCCGTCATGATAATAAACGGGGCCTGCTGCCAGCGAAAAGCACCGGGTAAGCTGGGCGTGGTGCTGCTTGCCTGTCCCCCCCAACCCCCGCACTCTGGAGGGTGAAGCAAGTAGGGCTGGGAGTTCAAGACCAGCCTTGGAGATATAGTGAGAGCATCCTGGGAAAAGGAGGCGCTGAGAGGGAGCAGCATGGGGAGAGGGTAGAGCTGGATTAGATGGGAGGGGAAGAGAAGAGGGGAGGAAAGAGATGGGGCTGAGGGAGGTGCAGGAGCTTGGGATGAAGTGCTACAGAAGGATGCTCCACGGCCTGCAAGGGAGGGTTTTCAGGTGGGAAAAGGAAGGCTTCCCAGGGAGGTGAGGGCACAGTCAGGTGGCCATGGGCAGTACTTGTAAGAAGCCAGTGGCTTTCTCTAAAGGTTGAGGCAGAAGATGGGGGGCAGCTGGGGGGCAGGGGGAGAGGGAAGGAGGGAAGGGAGAAGGAAAGGGTCAGGGGGGATGTGGGATGAAGAAATACCCTGTGCTGATAAAAGGGAAGCGCGTTGGGAGAACCAATAGACTCAGGCCACTGAAGCAGCAAATTACAGCTGGGACCCAGGTGGCAAAGGGAGAGGCTAGACCAGGCCGAGACTGTAGAGAGGCAGCCAAGTAGGAGAGAGATTCGCAAGACTGAGCTCTCCCGGGCATCCCATGTAACTAACACACGCTGAGTGTTGGGAAGGACCGCGGGGCTCAGGCGAGGTAGCAGATTAGATGTGACGTCACTGAAGTGAAATCTAAACAGCATGGCGTAGTTACGGTTAGGACCGAAAGCCAACAACTGAGAGGCTTGGAGTTGATCATCAGAGACGCGGGGAGTCTAGAGGACAGACAGGATTAAACTATACAGAGATTGGGGGGGCTCTCTCATCCGCCCCCCAGAGCCCATCCTCCTAGATCCCAACCACAAGATGGATTGGAGGCAGGGGGATGGAAGTAGACGTGGTGGATATGGAGAAGGGCGAAGGGAGAGAGAGAGATGCCAGGAGATGAAACGGGATTCTAGGCAATCAAAAGCAGCTCAAGGATATGACCAAGAAGCAGCCTGACCAAAGGAGAAGAAAGCTGGGGTGCTCTTCAGAGGCCGTCTGAGCATGCCCTCCGCAGCAGACACCTAGCAGCACACAAGCAGACATGCAGCAGAGCCAGAATACTGGCCCCGGCTCTGCCAGGGCTCGGGACAAGAATCCCCGGGGGCAGAGGAGCCAACAGCACGGGTGGCAAAAATCCCGGGCACCTTGTCATCCGGGCCACCCCGTGCAAGGAACCACGTGACCTAGATCACACTCGCACTAGCTAGCCTGCTGCATTAGCAGAGACTGTCCTCATGCCCATCTTACAGCTAGGCACACTGAGGCACAAGAAGACAGGCATGTGCCTATTGCCCAAAGTCACATGGTTGGGCTAGAGCTGGGATTGTCACTTCAGTCGGCTGCCACCTCTGGATTTCTGTTTCTGCATGCAAGTGGGCTTTGGTGGGTTTGAGTGTCAATGTGACCTCAAATGAGTACCCTGACTGCCGATATGCCCGCCCCGCAGTGACCTTCCATTTGTAAGACTTCTCCAGCAGGCAAGCTCCTGACCCAGCTCATCTGAGGGCATCTGTGGGCACACAGCGTGCCATTGCATGTCTCTACCTGTCCCAGCTTCTGTGTCAATGCCATCAGAGAGAGAGAGAGAGAGAGAGAGAGAGAGAGAGAGAGAGAGAGAGAGAGAGAGAGAGAGAGAATGTGTCCTTGTTCAAGCTACTGTGAGTGTGAGGGCAATTGGAGGAGGCCTGGGAGGCTGGGCTGAGGGTGGAGGCCCAGAAAGGGGGGTTAGGGGGGCGTCTTGGGCTGAGAGGAGTGGAAATTCTACAGGAATGTTTACCAGACCCTGAGAGAGTCCAGGGGCACAGCGCCCATCCTCCTAATTCACCAGCCCAGGATCGGCTACAGCCACCATGAGCCACCAAGGTCTCCTTCCTCCTTCCCAGCCTCTCTCCAAGACGCCCAGGCTCCTTTAAGACAAGGCAGATCCTGTACTCTTCACTCCTAGTTAACCCCTCCAAGTCCCAGTGGCCCCAAGGCTGGGGCCCTAGTGGGCGGAGGCAGAGGGGGAGCCAGGGGCGGGGAAAGAAGTCTGGGAGTGAGAGAATGAGGCAGGGTAGCCGGGAAGGCGGCTAGCTGCGGAGGAGTTGAGCCAGCCGAGGGGCTCCCGCTGTGCCAGGCGGGCAGTGCCAAATCCCAGGAGCCCAGAGGTGGGGGGAGGGCCGGGGACAACCCGGCCCTGCCCCCTTCCCTAGCGAGGTGCCCATCAACTTCGGAAGAAAGTTTGGCATCCATCTCAGTCTCTGGCGTCTTGAGGATGGGCAGGGTCCCGCTGGCCTGGTGCTTGGCGCTGTGCTCCTGGAGGTGTGCGGCTCCTAAGGGTGAGCGATGGGGTCTCACAGAGTCAGAGACACGGGCTGATGGGACCAAGGGCAGGGGCAGCGAGGAGGTGGGGGCTGGCTGGCAGGTGTTGGGGTGCGGGACTGGCTTAGGGAGTTTCCTTGGGACGACAGAGTGCTGGCTTAGGGTGGGGTGTGGGGGGAGACAGACACAGCTCAACGAATCTAGGGTTAGGGAAAGCAACTCAGACTGAAACAGAAACGGGGAGGACCAAAAGATGGACTGGGCAGAAAGACAGACAGAAGGAGCTGAGGGAGGGCTGGGGGGCTGACGGGTCTGGGTCCTGAGGAGAGGGACAGAACTAGAGGGTCCAAATGACAGGAAGGGATCTTTCCCCAACAAACGCTGAGGAGGACTGGAGAAGGAGGGCTTGGGAGTCCTGGGCCCCCCTTGTCACTGCTGTCCCCCTCCACTTGTTCTTGCCCTGCTGGAGTGCTCTCCCTCCCTCTCTCTCTCTCTCTCTTTCTCTCTCTCCCTTTCCCCCTCCCTCTCTCCCTTCCTCTCTCCTCCCCTCCCCTTCCCTTCCCTTTCCTTCTCTGCTCCGTTTTCTTTTCCTCTGTCTCCCAGTCCAGACTGTGAAGTCTCTAGAGACCAGAATGGCAAAGACCGACCCTGCCAGGCAGTCCAGGGCGTGGGAGGCTGCCAGATCTCGGCCTTCTCCCCAACAGGCTGGACATGGGATGGAAGCCGGACCTCAGTCCCCTGGGAAGACTCCCATCCCCCCCCATGCCTCCGCACCACCCCCCTCTGAGATCATTCTACAGCTCTGTGGGGACCTGGCCACTGTGGGCCGATAGAGAAGGTAGGACCAGAGGAGCTGCGAGCTGTGGGGTTCCTAAACATGCCCTTTACCATCTCCCCTGACAGACACACAGACTGAAGTTGACAGCCCATTTGTGGGGAACCCAGGAAATATCACAGGTGCCAGAGGACTCACAGGGACGCTTCGCTGTGAGCTCCAGGTCCAGGGGGAACCCCCTGAGGTGGTGTGGCTTCGAGATGGACAGATCCTTGAACTGGCTGACAACACCCAGACCCAGGTGCCGCTGGGCGAAGACTGGCAGGATGAATGGAAAGTCGTCAGCCAGCTCAGGTGTGGCACCTGCCCCTGACCCGTGATCTCCATGCCCATAGCCCTTCCATACCAGGCCACTGGGCAGCCCCTCCACCTGGGCTGGGAATCTCCATCTGACCACTCACTGGGCACGTGGCTCCGGGCTTGTGATATGACCTCTGGGTTTCGTTTTCCTCTTCTGTAAAAATGAGTTAAAAATAGGACCTTCTTCAGCCTCCAATAAGTTTCCTGTCCAGACCCCCCCTCCCTCTTCCAGTTCTGCTGACCCTCCCAATGTCTAGCCCTGACCCCCAGCCTCTCTGTCCCTTCTCTTCCCTTCTAGAATCTCAGCCCTGCAACTTTCAGATGCAGGGGAGTACCAGTGTATGGTGCACCTGGAAGGACGGACCTTTCTGTCTCGGCCTGGCTTCGTAGGGCTGGAAGGTGAGTTCTTAGGTCAGAGATTCTGTGGGGATGACAGGTGACAGAGAACTTGGAGCTTTCCCATGAGGACAAGTCCAGAGACGAAGGGAATCTTGGGAGTTGGGGAGGCATTGGAGGCCATGCATTATGGGGGACAGGTCTAAGGGAGATTTTATGTCCTAGAGGAGAGAGAGAGATTTGTGGAGCTTTTGGACGTCCTGGGAATCAGATATGCTTGGAGCGGGACTTTCTAGTCTAGGAGTCAGGTGCACACAAGTTCATTCTCCCATTATCCCAAGTACCTCACTTCTTCATGAAAAAGGGGGTACAAGGAAAACCAGGCATAGTGATGCACACATGTAATTGCCACATTCAGGAGGCTGAGGCAGACGATCTGTAGTTTGAGGCTAGCCTGGGATACATAGCAAGACCCTCAGAAAGAGAGGCAGAGGCAGGAGGATCTCTGTGAGTTCAAGGTTGGCCTGAATTCCATAGTGAATTCCAGGACAGCCAAGGCTCTGGAGAGAGAGACAGAGAGAGAGAGACAGAGAGAGAGACAGAGAGACAGAGACAGAGAGACACAGAGACACAGAGAGAAAGAGAGAGAGAGAGAGACAGAGAGACAGAGAGACAGAGATAGAGACAGAGAGAGAGAGAGACAGAGAGACAGAGAGAGAGAGACAGAGACAGAGAGACACAGAGACAGAGAGAGAGAGACAGAGACAGAGACAGAGAGACAGAGAGCCAGAGACAGAGAGAGACGGAGAGACAGAGAGAGAGAGAGAGAGAGAGCAGGAAGAAGGAAAGAAGCAGGAAGAGGAGGCGGAGGAGGAGAAAGGGAAAAACAAGACATGAGGCAAGACTTTTACATGCCCTGGAAAATGTTCAAGATGGTCAGGCATAGGCTAAAACAGATGTTGGAAGTGTGGTCCTAGGCCTAGAAGCATAAAGGATCAGATATCTGAAGGTAAAGCAGGTGTCCAGATGTAAGGGACAATCAAAATCCCCATGGGGTGGATCTAGTGTTCAGGACCTCCATCATCCTAATGATAATCTGGGGGCCCCCGAGAGGTTCAGACGGAACCACGTTTCTGTCGCTGACTACCCAGGTCTCCCATACTTCCTGGAGGAGCCTGAAGACAAAGCTGTGCCTGCCGACACCCCCTTTAACCTCAGCTGCCAGGCCCAGGGGCCCCCGGAACCCGTGACCCTGCTCTGGCTTCGAGATGCTGTGCCCCTGTCCCCAGTCTCGGGACAGGGCTCTCAGCGCAGTCTGCATGCTCCAGGTGAGTCTGGGGGCCAGAGCAGGGCAGCCAGGGCCCCTCATTCAGTGTCTGCCCACTGGCCTGTCTTCTCTCTCTCTGTCCTGCTTCCCTCCCTGTGAGTTTTCATCTGTCTGTCAGTTCTCCATTCCTCTGTGTCTCTCCATCACTGTTTGCTACTTCTGTGTGTGTGTGCCTCTGTTTACCCCAGCTCCCCTCTCTCTCTCCCCCCTCCCTGATCACCCCAGCGCCCCTCTCTCCCTCTCTCTTTTCCTGCTCACCCCAGCCTCTCTGTTTACCCCAGTCCCCCCATTCACCCCAACTTCTCTCTCTCCTCTCTCCCTGTTCACCCCAGCCCCCTCTCTGCCCACCCCAGCCTCTCCCTGCCCGCCCCAGCCCCCTCTCTGCCCACCCCAGCCTCTCCCTGCTCACCCCAGCCTCTCCCTGCCCACCCCAGCCCCCTCTCTGCCCACCCCAGCCTCTCCCTGCTCACCCCAGCCTCTCTTTCTCTCTGCCCACCCCAGCCCCTCTCTGTTCAATAGCATTCTTTGTCCCAGATCTCCTCTAAAGCTGTTGAGTGCCCCAAGTGTGCAGGCCTGGTGCTCCTTTGTCAGCCCTGACCCAAGCAGGGCATCAGAAGGAACCAACACCCTCCTCCGTCCTCTTCCTCGCTCCACCTGCCCATCCCCTGCTCTGAAGTGTCCCCCGGGCCTCAGCGCATGCTCAGCTGAGCTTTCCTGGGGAAACAGAGCCCACAGTAGAATGAGGGAGAGCAAGCGAGCATCAGAGAGCGTCAGCGAGAGAAGAGGAGGGTGGAGGCTCACACCTGTCACCAGTTTGAGGTGTGTCTAGCTGACATCTGTGAGTTCTAGGCCAGCCCGGGGTTACAGTGTGAGACCCTGTCAATAAAGAAAAGCAAAGGGCTGGGGCTGCTAACCAGTTGGTAGAACCCTGGCCTTAGCACGCTCGCAGCCCTGTCCATTCAAGGCAAACACCATGGAAACCAGCTCGGTGGTACACACCTGCAGTCACAGCGCCGGTGGGGGTAGGGCTACCACTCAAAGCTAGCCCTGGCTACATAGTGAGTTAGAGGCTAGGCTTGGGCATGGTGAAGAAGGAAAATTAAAAGAGAACAAGCCACTGAAGTGACTCCCCGCATGGGAAGACACATGATAATGTAGTCTGAATGATGGGACCCCTATTTCAGAGTGGCCCTCCTTTTCTGTACTATATAGATTGGGCATTTTGCTTTGGGTCACATGGTAGTCAGAGACAGGGCTAGAGGACCTTGAGTGTCCCTTATTAAAGAAGAAGAGATGGTGGCACACCTAGCAACACCCAGAAGAGTAATGGCCTCCCAAAACCCTACTGGCTGCCTCTCAGGGGGAGCTGAGGAGGGGTCTTTTAGTATGGAGGGAACTTCTCACATTCCCAGCATTCTGGGAGCCCTGAGTGTGCAAGGAAGTATGATGGGCAGGCTGGCCCCCAGAGGGGTGACTCAGGCCTGTGGCTCGCTCGAGTGGTCTGGTAGGGACAGGAATGGGGCCTGAGTCAGCCTGGCCAGGCAGGAAAGGAGGAGGGGAGAGATGGGGCCGCAGGTGTGAGAGGGTCTTCTGTGTCTGTAACTGTGTTAGGACAGGAACAGAAGCACCCGCAAAGAGGTGAGGCGTTCCTCATGCGTAGCCCTGTCCTCCCGGGCTGTCAGATCCATCAGCATCAACTGCTCTGTAAGAAAGATCGTCTTAGTGAGGGCCAGCCTCTGTGGCTGCTCTCAGAGTGTGTCTCTGTAGCTGTCTGTCACTAAAGGTCAACTTTGTCTTGTATCTGTTTTCCTTCTGGGCTCTGTGTTCATGGCTGTTGATACCGTATGAGGCCAGAGCTGCCAACACCGTGTGGCTAGCTTGAACACCTCTGTATATTAAGGTGACAACATCAGTTCGCAGGAGCGAACAGGGGTTGTATGCACTGTTGGGAGGTCCCAGTCCCTGGCGGGATCAAGATGTCACATGGACACGGCAGCTTGTGCCTATAATCCCAGCACTCAAGGAGGTCAGCCTGGGCTACACAAGACCCTGTCTCCAAAGGGAGAGGGAAGATGCCTGTGTGACTAGGTTGGCATGTTTCCTAGTGACCATCAAAGGAAAAACATGAGCCAGACAGCGGTGCTGCACACCTTTAATCCCAGCACTGGGATGGCAGAGGCAGGCAGAGCTCTGTGAGTTCAAGGCCAGCCTGGTCTACAGAATTCCAGGACAGCCAGGGATATTTACATAGAAAAACCCTGTCTCAACCCTCCTCCCCCCAAAAAAAGGAAAGAAAGAAATATGATCGTCATCATGAAGTTCCGAGTCTTTGTATATACCAGGCAGAGATTCATAGCAAAGTATTAGTCTGCACATGTTCTCTCTGGGTCTGTTACTGACTCCTACTGATTCCTGGTGACTGAGACCCAAGTGCTCACCTGTTACCCATGTATCTATGCCAACCCATGCATATGTGGCCGGGTCCCCATCTCGTGGTCTCTACAGAGGGCCTTTGTGGCTGCACACTGTGTTTTCCCATCCGCCTGTTCCTCCTGTACTCTGTTTTGGCACACATAAATCTCTCTCTCTCTCTCTCTCTCTCTCTCTCTCTCTCTCTCTCTCTCTCTCTCTCTCTGTGTGTGTGTGTGTGTGTGTGTGTGTGTGTGTGTGTGTGTGTTGGGGGAGTGAGGAGTCAACACTAACTTTTATTGCTTCCTAGTTTGTATCTATTTGTCGGTCGCTTTCACCACTGACATGTGTTGTTTGGAGACAGAAGCTTGCTTGGTTTGTTTCTCAGTCTTGACATCTGTGTATACTGTTTGGCCAGGTGTTTGCAGTGCATGTGTGCAGGTTGGACTGTGTGTGTGTGTGTGTGTGTGTGTGTGTGTGTGTGTGTGTGTGTTTCTGTCTGTCTGTCTATGGGGCTATGCCTCATTGTCAGTCTCCATGTGTTTACCAGTAAGTCCCAGGGCATTTATGTCACTGTTTTCGGGACAGCATCTGCCCTGTGAATAGCGTATAGCTCAGCCAGTGCTGCATTTCTGTGTGTTTATATTTGTGCTAATAACGGCCCCTGTGTATTTAAGAGTGATTCACTGTCGGGGGAGGGGAGGGTGCTTTGTAAAAGAATTTGGTCAGTTGGTGTGTGCGTGTGAGTGAGTGCCTCTCTGTCCCGCTCTATCTGAGTCAGGGCGTATCCTCTTTTCCCTCCATCTCTCTCATTCCCTCAGAAAAGCCAAGGGTGGGAGTGAGCGGATGGGGTGGGGGCAGGGCAGTACATCTGGAAAACACATCTGGAGTCCACAGGCTTTTATGTGGTGGAGTGCAGGAGGAGACCCTCAGCTTATCCCAGTATCCTCATTTGAGATGCAGACCCTGGTGCATGAGAATGGGAAATCCCAGGATATGCCCACCAGGACAGGCCGGAAGTGGAGGGTGGGGGGCGCCCCGGTGACTCAGGCGGGGGCAGGAATGCTGCGGTCGGAACAGAACCGAGCTCCAGAACCAACCCCCCTCCCTTGCCCCGGGGCTGCTACGGCTGGCCCTTGGCGCCAGCTCCCGCGTGGTGGCCCCCACGTGCCAGGTGGCTGGACTCGATCCAGCGCTCGCCCCTTCAGGCCGCCCTCCCAGGGCCACGCATCCCTTCCCGGGCCCGCGGGGGCTGCGGCGCGGGCACCTGACCTTGGCTGGGAACATCTGCCAGCCGGGACAGCCGAGGCTAGGGCGCTTCCCTACCCACCCCCTTCCGGCCTTCGAGACGGATTTTCCCCTGTTTCACTCCCTCTGCTGACTGAGAAAAGGAAACTTTGTGTCTGCCGAGCGAGGCCGCCCTCCAACATACCAGGTGGAGGGAACGCCGCGCTCGCACAAACGCAGATGCCACAGTGATATATAAGTACATGATGTCCTCAGACTTCCACAATTCATGAAACACAGATGGGCAAACGCACGCACATCCACATCTACAACTACAAGGCTCAGAATTGCAGCCCCAATACTAGGGAACTCTGCGCACAGGAGTATTGAATATCTGTGCATTTGCCTGCTTGTGTCTGGGATATTTGTACACACTTTTGTGTCTTTGTATTTGTACACACTTTTGTGTCTTTGTATTTGTACACTTTGTGTGTGTGTGTGTGTGTGTGTGTGTGCATGGTGGTGACACAGTTGCACACACAGAAAGAGTGGGTACACAAACAAGACAAGAGACTCAAGACAAACACCTTGGCCCACAAACCTTTCCCAGACACACCAGACAGCCATTTATTCAAAAACACATTAACTGGCTTGCTTAGCCTTTTACATAATCAGGCTCCCTTTTCTTCCTTACACACCCAAACACAGATGCACACACATGTGTTCATTGGCTCGTAAGGCTTGGTTTTGTCGGCCTCTGCTGTTCCAGCTGCTCCAGAGGCTGAGACAAGAGGGTTACATGTTCAAAGCCCTTCTGAGCTACAGGGTCTGTTCAAGACCAGTCTGGGCAATGTAGTGAGATCCTATCTCCAAAGAAAAGTTAAAAGGAAGCCTGGAAATGCAGCTAAGCAACAGGACATCTGCCTAGAATCCATCGGGGAGGTGTGGGGCTGTGGTTCTTCTGTAGAGCATTGGACTAGCATGCATGTGGCTCTGGGCTTGGTCAGAAAGATCCACTGGGGCTGGAGAGAGTGGTTAGCACCTAAGGAGAGAGAGGTTTGCAGATAAGGGAGAGGGTGGTTAGCAGATAAGGAGGAGAGAGTGGTTAGCAGATAAGGAGGAGAGAGTGGTTAGCAGATAAGAGCACTTGCTCCTCTTATGGAGGACCAGAGATCAGTTCCCAGCACCTACATGGGCCAACTCACTCCCTCCTGTATGTGTCTAGCTCCTGAGAACCCCATGCTCTCTTCTGGCCCCTGAGAGCACCTGTATACATTCAACACACACACACACACACACACACATAGACACACACATACAATCTTTTTAATTCACTCACAGCCAAATGGTAGTGGCACACACCTTTGATCCCAGCACTCAGGAGGCAGAGGCGAGCAGATCTCTGTAAGTTCGAGGCCAGCCTGGTCTACAAAGTGAGTTCCAGGACAGCCAGGACTACACAGGGAAATCCTGTCTTGGAAAAAAAAAATTCACCCACTCAGTCAACAGACATTTGTGGAGCACCTGCTGTGTGCCATGCTGACACCACAGGGTTACTTAGAAACTCTCCTAAAATGGAGATTCTGCGAGAGAAAGCCCTAAGAAACGTGATTCTTGGGCGACATGTGAGCATGCTGGCAAGGAGGAGAGAAAGCCAAGCCAGGTTCCAATTCTACAGAGATTAGTCAGGGGCAGGATGACTTAGGTGTGTCATCTGAGAAGCCAACATGAAGAAAAGAGGGGGAAGTCACATAGACATCTTCTGGGAAGACTGTGTGTGTGTGTGTGTGTGTGTGTGTGTGTGTGTGTGTGTGTATGAGAGAGAGAGAGAGAGAGAAAGGGAGGGAGGGAGGGAGAGAGGGAGGGACACCAGAAGCAGACTTCTCAATGAGCAAACACACGTACATTACCACACACTTCTGTTCTTAAGCGTTTGTTTATTGTGTCTCTGTGTAAACCTGTGCAGGCCCGTGTCAGTATATGTTGGTATGCTGGTATAAGGACTGCCCCCACCTCTTTCTCTGCAGGAATGGGGTTACCCTTCCACACTATAGAAAAGAACTCTACCACTGAGCTGCACCCACAATCTTGTTTACTTTATGCGTATATATGTCTGACTATGTGCATGTGAACCAGATATAAGCATGCTGTAATAGTGGAGACCAGAGAGGGCACTGGATCCCCTGAAACTGGATTCCCAGGCGGTTGTGCGTGCCACGTAGGTGCTCAGAACCAACCCCAGGTCCTGTCCAAGAGCAGTTAGTGCTCTTAACCGCTGAGCCATCTCCCCAGCCATCCTTTTTGTCAGATTTCAAGTCTGGGACAAATGGCTGAGGACCCTACCAGAGTGGACCCCACCTCCAGGTTCTCCCAACATCCCTCAGTCCATGGACAGGGCCCTCCTAGCCAGTATACACCACCCCCTACCCTAAACTTCTGCAGCCCAAGGGGTGGGCTGCTCTCCCCTGTATTACACAACCATTTAGGTTACCTGGTCTTTTGTCCCTTTGGGCCTCCTGGCTGCTATACCTCGTTTCTCCTCCCCCTCCCCTCCCCCTCTGCCCACACAGCCCAGCTCAGCCTGGCTGTGTCCGCTCTGGACTCTTCCAGATGCCCTGCCTCTGGCTGTGCTCTCCCACGTGTCTGATTAACTTTCACCTCCCTCATTCCTAGGAGCAGTCGTCTTTCTTTTCCCTTTTTATTTCTTTGACTCATTCACTTTTTACTGCTTCATTTTGAGACAAGGAGGATCTCCACCTCACTCTGCCAGGCAGGCTTGATCGTGAGATCCTCCTGCCTCAGCCTCCCTATTAGCTGGTGTGACAGGTGTGTACCATCTGGCTCTGTGGATGTGAACACTTGATGAGTCGAAATGAGTCTGGGTGTGTGTGTCTGTGTACGGAGGTATCTGAGTGCATGTTTCTGTGTGCATCTGTACGTGTGTGTCTGTGACGGGGTGACAGGTGTGGGAGCCCTCCCCCCGAGACACTAGGCTTTCTCATATTCCTCCCCAGGCCTGAACAAGACATCTTCTTTCTCATGTGAAGCCCACAATGCCAAGGGAGTCACCACCTCACGCACAGCCACCATCACAGGTGACAAGAAGAAGTTTCAGGGATCTTGGTGACAGGGGTGTGGGAGGCTGGACCAGAGGTCTGGGGAGGAGGTAGAGGGAAGATGGAGGGTTCTGGGGAGAGGTTCCTAAGAGTCAGCCTTCCTTCATCTGCCCACAGTGCTCCCCCAGAGGCCTTCCCATCTCCATGTGGTCTCCAGACAGCCCACGGAACTAGAGGTAGCTTGGACCCCTGGCCTGAGTGGCATCTACCCTCTCACCCACTGCAACCTACAGGTGAGACCCTCTGAACCTCGGACTTTGATCACCTCTGTCTCAATCCTTCTTCCATCCATACCCACAAGCCTACATCATCTTCCCAATGGAAAACCAGCCCTTCCGCACCAGACATTGCAAGAGTCGCCCATTTCACCTGTCAGCTGTGTGAATTTGAGTAAACCCCAAAGACCATTCTGGGCCTCAGTTTTCCCATCTATAAGATGGGCATGATGCTAATATTTACAAGATAGGAATAAGAATTCAGTAAATGAAGGCGAGCAGCCAACTTAAATCATTGTCTGGGGATGTATTATGGACTGTTGGCTGGTTTTATTGTTTTTAGTATTAGTATTATTGACTGTAGCTGGATTGGGATCTCTAAGCTGTCAGAACGTGTAGCTGTTCCTGTCCCAACCCTATGCTTACTGTCTTCACCCTGACCACTCTGGGTTGTCACTGTCTTGAGAAGGTCTCTCCCACTATGGCATCTGGGCTCTCTGAGGACAATGATTTTAGTCACATCGTCACCTCAGTGTTATATAGCATAGGTCAGGCAGAGAAGCTGTCTGATGAACCATATAACAGCACAGTTACAATGGCACAGGCTTGTAATGCCAGCATTTGGGAGCAAGAGGATGGAGAGTTCAAAGCAACCCTGGGCAAAATAGCAAGACTGTTTCAAATAAAAGACTTAAACAGCTAAAAGTATGGCTCAGTGGTAGAGCTCCGGCCTAGAATCCCCCAGTGAGGGGCTGGGGCGTGGCTCAGTGGTAGAGCTCCTGCCTAGAATCCCCCAGTGAGGGGCTGGGGGCGTGGCTCAGTGGTAGAGCCCCTGCCTAGAATCCCCCAGTGAGGGGCTGGGGCGTGGCTCAGTGGTAGAGCTCCTGCCTAGAATCCCCCAGTGAGGGGCTGGGGGCGTGGCTCAGTGGTAGAGCCCCTGCCTAGAATCCCCCAGTGAGGGGCTGGGGGCGTGGCTCAGTGGTAGAGCCCCTGCCTAGAATCCCCCAGTGAGGAGCTGGGGGCGTGGCTCAGTGGTAGAGCCCTGCCTAGAATCCCCCAGGGAGGAGCTAGGGGCGTGGCTCAGTGGTAGAGCCCCTGCCTAGAATCCCTCAGTGAGGGGCTGGGCATATGGCTTGAGGTAGAGCCTATGTGTAGAATTGACCAGGGAGGGGTGATTCCCTTTCAAGGTGTGAAACTAAGAGATCCTAAAGGAAAGTGTCCTGCACCTCCACCCCAACCCCCTTATCCAGAAGAACAAAACACTGAGGTTCAATCCTGACGTTTCACCAACTTGAAAGATCTCGAATGTCTGGTCCAGCCACAGCTGCCCTCCTACCCACATCCATGCAGTGTCCAAAGAAAAGCAGAAGTGTGGGTTCTTCCTTCTCCAGGTCTCACTTCCTGCTGCCCACAGGCTCGGGCTGGACAGTTCCTGAGGGAGGGTCATGGCCGTCCCAGGGAAAAGAGAAGTGGGAGTGAGTTTGAGCCCACTGTCTGCACCCATCTCCCCTTTGTCCTGGCAAAGGTTCCTCTTCCTTTTTGTCACTGTAGGTCACAGAGCAGACTCGTCCCTCCGGCTAGCCATCACCAACCTGCCTCCTCCTCAGATCTTGTAGGTCCAGTGTCACCGTCTCTGGGGACCATGTTACTTTGGGAAAACTACTAAAGTCTGGGCCTTGGCCTCCCCGTCTATAAAACTGGAATGAGCCAAAGAATTAAACCTCTAAGTGGTCAGGAGGGATTTATGTGTTTATCCCAATACAGGCTTAACAAGGGACTTAGCATACAGTAGGCTCTCGAAAAATGTTGACTTTTAGTGCTGAGGTATAGTTTAGTGGCAGAATATTTGCTCAAGATTGATGAGATCTTTGGGTTCATCCCCAGTCATGCCAAAAAGGGGGCTTAGGGATATATATGTCTCAGTCAGTACGGTGTTTACCATGCAAGCTTGAGGACCCAAGTTTGAACTCCAGAAGCCACACAAAAGACCCGAGCACAGTATAACACACATGGAATCCCACTGCTGAGGCAGATAGAGATGATGGGTCCCTGGAATTCACTGGCTGGCCAGTCTAGAAGATTAGTGAGTCCCAGGTCCTATTGAGGTCTCAAAAAACAAGGTAGGGGCCAGCAAGATGGCTCACCGGGTAAAGATGCTTGCTGCCAAACTTGACGATCTGAATTCAATTCCCAGAACCCAAATAATAGAAGGAGAAAACTGATTCACATAAATTGTCCCATAACATACACACACTCAGCCAGGCGGTGGTGGCGCACGCCTTTAATTCCAGCACTTGGGAAGCAGAGGCAGGTGGATTTCTGAGTTCGAGGCCAGCCTGGCCTACAGAGTGAGTTCCAGGACAGCCAGAGCTATACAGAGAAAACCTGTCTTGAAAAAACAAACAAAAAAACAAAAACAAAACAAAAAACATACACACACTTGTGTGTGCACACACAATAATAAACACAACAACTACAACAACAACAACCAGACATAGTAGAACATGCCTTAAATCTCAGCACTGGGAGTCAGGGGCAGGTTTACTTCTGGAGTTGAAGGCCAGATTGGTCTATGTAGCAAGTCCTAATCAGCCAGGGATACATAGTAACACTGTCTCAGAAAGAAAGAGGTCAGGGAACCGACAAGTTGATATTATTGTAAACAAACTAACCTACATATCATTAAACTCTTACACGTGGCAAGTAGAGCTCCCTTGTCACTCAATGGTAGGCTAGATATTGGCTTTTTCTCTTTTTAATTTTTATTTTCAAGACAGGATCTTACTATGTTGCCCAGTCTGTCCTTGAACTGGTAATCCCCCTGCCTCACTGAGAGAGGGATTGTAGTTGTATGTCACTACACCAGCTGCACAATTGCATTTAATGTTTTTTTGTTCAGTTGGTTGGGTGGGTGGGTCCTTGAGTTGTTGCTTTGAGGGTTTTGCTTATGGGTGTGTGTGTGTGTGTGTGTGTGTGATACTAGGCATCCAGAGAGTGCTCTGGACCACTGAACCACTCTTCCAGTTTGAACATCTAATCTTTAAACAACCTTTCAAGGTATCTCTGGTCCTCTAAATGAGGAAACTGAGACTCAGAAAGTGGGCAGGGCTTGGGGGAGTCTTGCCCAGAGGTGGCTTTTGCAAGTGTCGCGACAGGGTGTGGCCATATGGTTTCTTTGCTTTGCAAATCTGGATACCCATTGTTGTCCTCTTGTGGAGCTACAACACACAGAGTTGTACACACACTCAGACACACACCCACACACACTCAGAGACTGACACATCCTTGCACAATTGTATAGTCACACTAAGATCACAATCAAGAATGGTGTAACTGCCCTCTGGTCCCCCTATCTTTCCCCCGCCCTCAGGCTGTGCTGTCAGACGATGGAGTGGGCATCTG
This sequence comes from Apodemus sylvaticus, assembly GCF_947179515.1. NCBI lineage: Eukaryota > Metazoa > Chordata > Mammalia > Rodentia > Muridae > Apodemus > Apodemus sylvaticus. Next base: position 188,658,954 of record NC_067472.1, read on the forward strand.
GCTGGGAGAGTCGGATCCTCCAGAAGAGCCCCTCACGTTGCAAGTATCAGTGCCCCCCCACCAGCTTCGGCTGGAAAAGCTTCTTCCTCACACCCCATATCACATCCGGGTGTCCTGCACCAGCAGTCAGGGCCCCTCACCTTGGACCCACTGGCTTCCTGTGGAGACCACAGAGGGAGGTAAGAAAGTCTTGGGAGGAAGATAGCAGTGGGCTTCGCTTTCTTTGGTCCCACCCTGAACTCTCCTCTCATCCCTTTACCCTACAATGGCTTTAGTCTCCTTCTCTAGCCCCTGACCCCCAGCTCTGCCCACTGGCCTCTCTCCAGATCTCTCCGCTCATGGAAGGCCTGCACGAAATGCCCACGCGTGTGTTCTTTGCAATCTGCCCCACTTCCTGGGAACAGGGGAGGGGGTCAGGAAGAGGTGGGGGTACCAGCTTCCCTCTTCCATGTCCTCCAGTGCCCTTGGGTCCCCCTGAGAACGTTAGCGCCATGCGGAATGGGAGCCAGGTCCTCGTGCGTTGGCAGGAGCCAAGGGTGCCCTTGCAGGGCACCCTGTTAGGGTACCGGCTGGCATATCGAGGCCAGGACACCCCCGAGGTGGGTGCTGCTGGCTGGGTTAGGGTGGATGGTTGTGGGAAGTGGGAGATGGGGAAGAGATGACAAAGTAGACACAGGCAATTATGGAAATCGGGCTGAGGCGCATCCCGGAAATCCTGAATGGGTCCAAGGAGAAGGGGCTGAGGAATGTCTGTCTGTGAGCATTGTAAAAGGACCCCGTTGGGCTTGGGGATTGTAACTTTTACAGCATCTTAGGGATGGGGCGCTTCCTAATTTATACAGATGTTTTATCTGGGCTAGCTGTACCCCAAGATGGAGAGAGGAGTGGGAAGTTAGAAGGGGGTCAGATGAAGATGAAAAGATGAGAATTCCGTCCTTCAGCAAATGCTGAGCTGTGCCTGGTGCCGAGCTCTGTTCTGAGAAGCTGAGGATGCGGCCAGAGATGAGGCAGAGTACCTCCCCCATGCAGCTGATGGTCCAGAGTGCGCGCGGAGCTGGAGATATGGGGACAAATGTGGGGATGAGGGAAAGGACGGACACGAGCTGAGTTTTAGGAGTCCTGGATGTAGGTGTCCCTCCTGATGTCACCTCTGGACTTCCTAGGTACTTATGGATATAGGGCTAACCCGAGAGGTGACCTTGGAACTGCGGGGGGACAGGCCTGTGGCTAACCTGACTGTGTCTGTGGCAGCCTATACCTCAGCTGGGGATGGGCCCTGGAGCCTTCCTGTGCCCCTAGAGCCCTGGCACCCAGGTAACGCTAACGCCATCCCCATCCCCCTCAAGCTGCCCTTACGATGGTCTCTTCCTGACACCCTTGACTTGTTCCTCATGCCTCTGAGTGCTCCCCCAGCTTAGAGTTCGTTGCTACCCTGAGCCTGACACAGAGCCTCCCTCAGCCCGCTCACTTGCATTACGTCAGTCTTGCCCTCTCTGAGCATGTCTCTCCTCTGTCCTTTCTCCTCACAGGGCAAGGACAGCCACTCCACCATCTGGGTAAGGGCTTTTGCACCCCCTTTCTCTGCCTTCCCTCAACATGCAGCAAGGGCCCCATCACCACACGTGTATCTTTTACACACCCCTGTCACACACAACAAACATATCGCTCTGACCCCTTCACCTCTTCAGTTTGTGTGGTCCTTGAGGGCGGTGCCTAGAATGGCCCAGTAAGTGGCACGGGAGAGTGGACAGATTTACAGACACGTGGGTATGTAAGGAGTGAATGAATATACACGGGTAGGTGGGCGATGGATGGGTGGATGTGGAAAGATTAAAGAATGGATGCATGAATGGTTAAAGACTATGGAGACTGGATGGATAGACATGTGTGGGAAGGAAGACAGAAGGATGGCTAACCACGTGTGTTGGATCCCAGCACTTAGGAGACAGAGGCAGGTGTATCTACGTTTGAAGCCAGCTTGGGCTATGTAGTAAGTTCCAGGCCAGGCACATAGTAAGACCCTGTGTCAAAAAAATTAATAATTGGGCCGGGCGGTGGTGGCGCACGCCTGTAATCCCAGCACTCTGGGAGGCAGAGGCAGGTGGATTTTTGAGTTCGAGGCCAGCCTGGTCTACCAAGTGAGTTCCAGGACAGCCAGGGCTACACAGAGAAACCCTGTCTCGAAAAAAAACAAAAACAAAAAACAAAAAAACAAATTAATAATTGAAGGATAAGTCAATGCACAAATGGATGGATGCATGGGCAGGAATATGGAGAGTGAATGGTTCTACATACAGACAGGTTCTTAGAGAGGCCAGTGGATAGAGGGAATGAGTAAGGGCTGAATAGACAGATCAATGGCAGAAGGGAGGGGGGAGGAAAGCACAGAAAGGAAGAGGAGGAAGGAGAGAGGTTCTCTCTTTCAAATGTTTCTTCAGCCATTCTTAAACCTTCTTCCCACTTTCATGTGCCCTCCTAACACTGCAGAGCCACCGCGTAGAACCCAGCTCACTTCTCTCAACGCTCTTCACATACCTCCTCCTTCTCTGTCATCAGCCCTCCTCTCAGGCCTGGTGACAGCCCTTCCTTCCTCACGCACGCCCAGTGCACACTCAGCTCGCTCTCTCACACACACACAGACACACACACATTCAGCTACACATACACACAGAGAGACACAGACACACACACAGAGACATGGCCTAGACCGACACACACAAACACAGACACACTCACACACGCAGACACACACACATATAGCTACACATACACACAGAGAGACACAGACACACAGAGACACATACACATGCCTAGACACACACACAGAGACACAGAGACACACACACGTACAGATATACATACACACAGAGAGACATAGACACACACACAGACACAGACACATGCCTAGACACACACACAGAGACACAGAGACACACAGACACATGCCTAGACAGACACACACACACAGATACACAAAGAAACAGACACATGCCTAGACAGACACACATACAGATACACAGAGACACACAGACATATGCCTAGACAGACACATACACAGACACACACATACAGAAACAGACAGATACACACACACACAGAGATACACACACATGCCTAGACAGACAGACACATACAGAGACAGACAGACACACACACACACACACACACAGAGATACACACACAGAGAGACATACAGACACATGCCTAGACAGACAGACACATACACACACACACACACACACACACACACACCTAGACAGACAGACACATACACACACACACACACACCTACCCCCTGGTACTCACGTGCACCATGACCAGCCATCCTCCAGCCCCTCCCTGCTCGATGCCTGTCCTTTCCATGCTTCCTGTGCCCTTCCTGTGCTCCTCACTTGCCAGCTCCTGTTTAGTTCACGTATTTGGCATGGACTACACGCTCTCCTGACGCTCAGTCACATCCCTAAAGATCCCTACTGACAGCCTGCTGTGCTTGCTGTGCTTGCTGTGCACTTGCAACCCCAGGCAGGCTCCCTGCGCTACAACAAACCTTGACTCTAAAAAGAAAGGGGGCGGGAGGAGGCTGGAGATGCAGCTCGGCTGGGCTGGCTGAGAGTGCTTGCCTGGCGCGCATGGTAAGCCAGTCATAATGATGCATCCCTGTAGTCTGAGCACTCGGGAGGTGGAAGCAGGGGGATGAGAAGTCCCAGTCATCTTTGGCTGCATACTAAGTCTGAGGCTAGCCTAGGGTTTGTTTATCCCTCCCTAAAACAAAACAAAAACTGGACATTTCTCCTTTGTCTAGTGCCTCAAGCTCCTCCAATGGCGACACATGCACACACACACACACACTCCCCTTGTGCGTGTGTCTCTCATTCCTCGGCCTCGTGCTCCACGCACAGCTCCACGCACAGCTCCACGCACAGCTCCACGCACAGCTCCACGCACAGCTCCACGCACGGCTCCACGCACGGCTCCACACACGGCTCCACACACGCGCTTCACGCACTTTCTGCACTGTGTGCATTCTTTCCCTCCATCACTGGTCTTTCCACACCCAGGTCACTTCTCTGCACAATTATCCTGCCACTGTCTCCCCTGCGCTATTTTGACTCGCCCCATACTCGTCTATCCCCTCCCTGCACGCTCACGCCCCCTGGATACACATCTCACCTTCCCTGTCCCCCCAGGTCACACTCCTGTCTCCCTCCCATGTCACTCCCACTTGGGCCCTGGGGAACTGCATCCGGGGCCCTTAGCTGTGATCTGTCCCCCATGCCCTCTGACAGTGAGTGAACCCCCAGCTCGTGCCTTCTCGTGGCCTTGGTGGTATGTACTGCTGGGAGCACTTGTGGCTGCCGCCTGCGTCCTCATCTTGGCCCTGTTCCTTGTCCATCGGAGGAAGAAGGAGACTCGATATGGGTGAGTTAGAACTCGATCGGGGAGGCTGAAGTCATAGAAGACCAGGGAGGAGGGTGTGTGTGTGTGTGTCTGTGTGTGTGTCTGTGTGTCTGTATGTGAGAGAGGGGGGGTGGGGGAGGGGAAGGTCTGAATGGGGCTGAGGAGAGCTGAAGAGAAGATGGAAGGAGATGTGCTCAGCATGCACTAAAGGGGAGAGCGGCACAGCTTGGGAACGCACTGGTGCTTGCTTTAATGCCCAATGGAAGGACAGGGTTCCATGTGGCTCTATCCATCCCTCACCAGCTCCCTTCTCCCCCTAGGGAGGTGTTCGAGCCAACCGTGGAAAGAGGCGAACTGGTAGTCAGGTACCGGGCCCGACAGTCCTATAGCCGCCGGACCACCGAAGCCACCTGTAAGTGAGCTCCATGCAGAGAACTGGGCCCCCGTAGACGGTCTGAGCTCCTGTAGGTGCATGAGAGGAAAGTTTCTGAAGGTCTTCAGAACACAAGGATGTTAGGCACTGTGAGGCTTAGACCACACACGGCTTTAGAACAGAAGATTGGGTGCTGTGTGCTCTCAACACTAAGCACAAAAAACAGCCTCAACAGCCGGGCAGTGGCGACGCACGCCTGTAATCCCAGCACTTGGGAGGCAGAGGCAGGCGGATTTCTGAGTTCGAGGCCAACCTGGTCTACAGAGTGAGTTCCAGGACAGCCAGGGCTATACAGAGAAACCCTGTCTCGAAAAAACCAAATCCAAAAAAAAACAAAAACAAGCAAACAACAACAACAAAAACAGCCTCAAGGACAAAGGGTTAATTTTGGCTCAGCACTTGAGGGCAGTACTAGCCCAGCCTGATGAAGAAAGGCTCTGTTAGATGGCTGGTCAACTCCTGTCCCAGTCAGGAAGCCCAGGGACACAGATGTTTGGCCTGGCTTGAATTTTCCTTTCTGTTCAGCCCAGAACCCTAGGCCATGAAATGGTGCCAATCACAGTTAAGGTGGGTCTTCCCACTTCAGCTCCTAACTCAGAAACTCCCTCCAAGACATGCACAGAGGCATGTGGCAAGACCACATACTGTCAGGTTGACATGAACCACAACCAATAAGGATTTGGGGTTTTGTTCATTTGTTTTGAGACCAAGCTCAGGCTGGACTGAACGTCTCTCGCCTCCATCTTCCAAGTGCAGGAACTGTAGACAGAGAGCTCCACAGCTGGCTCTGCTTTTCCTCTCTCTCTCTCTCTCTCTCTCTCTCTCTCTCTCTCTCTCTCTCTCTCTCTCTCTCTCTCTCTCTGGTACAGTCTATCTCTGTAACCAAAGCTAGCTACAAACTTGCAACATTTCTGTCTCTGCTCCCTGAGTGCTGGCTAGGATAATTTGCATCCCAGAGACACTAAATCTTCGGAACACCAAATCTAAGAGCCAGAAGATCTTGGGGATAATGTTTAATAATGATAACAATGGGAAGATAATGGTGGATGCTCTTGACAATGATGATGGCACCGACAATGACAATGGTGTGACAATCCCTCCCCCACGAGCTTGGTTCTAAGCATTCCATACGCATCCTCACAACCCAAAGGCATGAGCTGTGTTATCACCCTGCCTTCAAAGATGAGGGAACTGTGGCAGAGAGCTGTTGCAGGGAGCTGTAGCAGGGAGCTGTAGCAGGGAGCTGTAGCAGAGGGCAGCTAAGCAACCTGCTGAATGCCACACAGCTTGTAAGATGGATAAGTGAGATTCAAACGCAGCCAGTTTCCCTACGAACACACTTTTGTCTAGTTTTGTTTTCTTTTTGAGATGGGGCCTCAGGCCACCCTTAAAGTTTCTACGTCATCCTACTACCTCCAGCACCTTGCTCTGAAACTTTCTCTGTCCTCTTCTCTCTGTGTGAAAGTGTATCTCCTTCACTCCATCTTTTCCTCCCTCTCTCTCCCTCCTTCCTGGGGCTACAACGCAGGGCCTTACATATGCTAGGTAAGCAGGGTACCACTGAGTCGTATACTCAACCCTTGGGTTCTTAAGGCATTGCCTCACTAGGTAGCTCAGACTAGCCTTGAACTCTCTCTATCCTCCTGCCTCAGTTTCACATGTTCTGGGTTTATTTTGGTGTGCCACCATATACAACCTGAAGTCAATACTTCTAATGGCCACACTCAGAAATGGCCTCTTGAAGTTATGGAACGTTAGAAACAAGTGAATTCTGGATTCGATCTTGGTCTGAAAAACAATATGCCCAGCGCTCTAGGCTCTCATAGTTTTGAAAATCATAGGGTCTTAGACGCGTAAGATGACAGAGTCACAGAAGGTCCCAGCTGAGATCATCCTCAGAGGCTACCACCCGTGAAAGCTCTTCACTTTTCCAGCTGTGGAAACTGAAGTCCAGAGAGCAAAAGGACTGACCTAAGTCTAGATCTAGCACACATCACAGACTGCCAATGTCCCAGGGGATGCTGGGAAGGGCTGAGAAAGACATTTATTTAAGAAGAGAAGGAAGGAGTAGTTGGATGGCCACAGTGATCAGATGAAGTAATACAAAGCCACAATTCTTGCAGCATGAGCCTGGTCCCAAGAGGTTCCAGACAGCTGGGCTGGACATCCATGAGGTCAAAATGATTTTCACAGTGGTACCAAAATGTTTCTTGTTCTTTTGCACCCCCATTCTTTATAAACTTTCAAGGGACTTTCCCTCAGGTTCCCTGATCTGTGATATCAACAATCTGTGGTGGAAAGAACATATGCCTGTGTGTCACTGTGTTTTGAAAAGCTGTTGTCAGGAGCTTGACAGATAGATGCCTCAGTGGTTAAGAGCATTTGCTGCTTCTTCAGAGGACCTGTGTTCCATTCCCAGGACCCACATAGTGACTCACAACCATCAATAACGTCTGTGTCATGGTATCTCATGTCCTCTTCTGACCTCCATGGGTACTGCATACACCCAGTGCACAGCTATACATGCAGGCAAAACCCATACATACATATATACATATAAATACATGTTTAAAAATAAAACAAACTGTTCTCTTAAACTGAATGGAGTGGAAGATTAGGGGGCCAAAGCAGAAAGATAGAAAGTTTAAGACTTGCTTGGGCTAGATTGAGTTCAGGCCAGCCTGTGTAACTTAGTGAGACTGTCTCAAAAGAAAAGCATTTGGGATATAGCCCAATGCTCAGTGATAGAACACTTGTCTGGAATCCCCTCCCCCACCCATGTGAGAGGCTGGGACATGGCTCAGTGGTAGAGCCCCTGCCTAGAATCTCCCAGGGAGGGGCTGGAGGTGTGACTCAGTGGTAGAACATATGCCTAGAATCCCCCAGGGAGGGGCTGTGGGTGTGACTCAGTGGTAGAGCATCTGCCTAGAATCCTCCCAGTGAGAGGCTGGGAATATGGCTAGGTTAGGCTGCATATTAAGACTGGTTTTTAAAAGAGTGAATTGAATAGAGTGACTTGTGCAGTACTTAATAATGTTCTTATAGGAAGATTGTGGATTTTTGTTTTGGTGGTGATAGCAACTTTTGTGTGAGATAGAATCTCAGTATGTAGCCCAACACCCTCAAATTCATTACGTAGACCAGGCTTGTCTTAAACTCGCAGAGATATGCCTGCCTCTGCTTCCCAACTGCTAAAGATATATATTTTTGAGACCAGCCCCCTTACATAGCCCAGACTGGTCTCAAGCTCGCTGCAATCTGCCTGTTTTTCCTCCCTAGGGGAGGGTTAGAAGAATGTGATACCATGCCCAACCTTATTTATTTTGTAATCACATAGTTATAATATTTATGGGGTACAGTTTCTGAAATACAGGGAGATAATTAGATACTTGTATGTAGTGTGCAATTATGAAGTCTGGGTGATTAGCTAATTAGGCTTTCCATCTCTTTTAAACACTCACCATTTCTTTGTAAACTTCAGACTCTGAAGAACTTTTTAAACAACTGGTACAGAGGGCACTGACTGGGAACTCACTACAGCAACATTGGGGCCAGGTTTTAATGTTGTAATTGCTTCTACAGAGCAGATTGAGAGGCTACAGGAGCTGGGGTGGGTTGAGTGCTCTGGACACAACTCGGTGCCTCAACAGTGGGTATGTCCTTCTTGTACCTGATCATCAACCTCAGCACACTGCTCTGTCTGCCTCATTTCAGTGAACAGTCTGGGCATCAGCGAAGAGCTAAAGGAGAAACTGCGAGACGTCATGGTAGATCGGCATAAGGTGGCCTTGGGGAAGACCCTGGGAGAAGGTGAGTCCCTCCAGCGCACGTGCACGCGTGTGCACAGGCGCACACACACATGTACAAACACACACGCATGTACTCACACACAGGCACATAACCCACCAAAATGCTAAGATTCCTCCCTCCCTGGTTCTCAGCCAACTGTAGGAGACGCTGCCCCCCTCTGAGATTAATGTCTTCCTTCTTCTTGCCACAGGAGAATTTGGTGCTGTGATGGAAGGCCAGCTCAATCAGGATGACTCCATCCTCAAGGTCGCCGTGAAGACCATGAAGAGTGAGTATGTGGATGTGTGCGAGCAATTGTGCCGCAGCCCGGTCCCTACCCCAAGCTTCTTCCCTATGCTCCGGAAAGTACCAGTGTTCCCAGCAAGAAGATAGAGCCTGAACCAGGCACTTGAATAGAAGGAATTGAATTCAGGGACATTGCTGTCACACTGAAGGAAGGTTGGGGCAGCATAATAATAACTTGAGACATCAAAACAAACAGATTAGCAGCAACAGGAAGTCACTTCCACCTCTAGGCTGAAGGGCAAATGGAGGAAGCTGTAGCCAGCGCCCATAGCTAGCAAGGACTTGGGAACATAGAATCAAGGGCTTCCCAGGGGGAGTGAGAAACCCTAGGACTGCGTGCGGCTCCCGGCAATGGAGGTGGACAGAGGGTGAGCTCTGCCGGCTTCGCTTTCACCTGCCACCTCCCAGCAATGGCTGCCACTGACAGACTCTAGCAAGAAAGGGAACTCGGAAATGACTTTTCAAGGAGGGCAGGACCGAGTGCAGAGGCCAGTGGTGGTTCCTGAATTTAGAGTTTGGGGCCTTGGAGCCATCAATGCATTTGCATGTTCCTTACTCAGCATCTTCTGTGTACTAGATTAAGCAGGTGTGTGTGTGTGTGTGTGTGTGCATGTGCGAGTGTGAGGGCATGCGTGCATGTGGGGGTGGCGTGTTGAAAGTTGGTACTGGAGACTCCAGAGACTTGCACATGTCAGACAAACACCCTCCCTCTGAGCTATGTTCTACTGCTTTTTTGTTTTTACATTTTAAGACAACATCTCATGATGTGTCAAAGACTGGCTCATAATCTTCCTTGTTTCAAAGCAAGTGGTTAAGTGGTAGAATGCTTGGTTAGAATCCCCCAGTGAGGTGATGGGGGCGTGGCTCAGTGGTAGAGCCCCTGCCTAGAATCCCCCAGTGAGGGGCTGGGGTCGTGGCTCAGTGGTAGAGCCCCTGCCTAGAATCCTCAGTGAGGGGCTGGGGGCGTGGCTCAGTGGTAGAGCCCCTGCCTAGAATCCCCCAGTGAGGGGCTGGGGGCGTGGCTCAGTGGTAGAGCCCCTGCCTAGAATCCCCAGTGAGGGGCTGGGGGCGTGGCTCAGTGGTAGAGCCCCTGCCTAGAATCCCCAGTGAGGGGCTGGGGGCGTGGCTCAGTGGTAGAGCCCCTGCCTAGAATCCCCCAGTGAGGGGCTGGGGGCGTGGCTCAGTGGTAGAGCCCCTGCCTAGAATCCCCAGTGAGGGGCTGGGGGCGTGGGTCAGTGGTAGAGCACCTGCCTAGAATCCCCCCGTGAGGGGCTGGGGGCGTGGCTCAGTGGTAGAGCACCTGCCTAGAATCCCCCCCCCCCCCCCGTGAGGGGCTGGGGGCGTGGCTCAGTGGTAGAGCCCTTGCCTAGAATCCCCAAGTGAGGGGCTGGGGGTGTGGCTCAGTGGTAGAGCCCCTGCCTAGAATCCCCCAGTGAGGGGCTGGGGGCATAGCTCAGTGGTAGAGCCCCGCCTAGAATCCCCCAGTGAGGGGCTGGGGGCGTGGCTCAGTGGTAGAGCCCCGCCTAGAATCCCCCAGTGAGGATCTGGGGGCGTGGCTCAGTGGTAGAATGTTTGGCTAGAATTTCCTTGGAGGCATTGAGAACAAGGCTCACCAATAGAGCTCTTGTCTAACCGCTCCCAGTGAGGGGACTGCATTGCATTTGTGAGACCCTCGGCTCTGTATAAACAAGCAAACAAGCTAGCACCATGTATACTATACCTATTGAGGATAAAATAACAATGTAAGTAAAACACTGAGTACGGCATCTTAAGATACAGTAACAACATTTGATGAATTTGGAGGAGGAGGAGGAGAATGCTGCTGCTGCTGCTACTGCTGAGGGCGGTGGGGGTGGTGGTAGACTGGAGGAAGAGGGAAGAAGAAATCCTCTCCCTCCTCCTTCCTCCCCCCCACCCCTGTCATTCACCTCCCTTTCTCCCCTAAGTTGCCATCTGCACCAGATCAGAGCTGGAGGATTTCCTGAGTGAAGCTGTTTGCATGAAGGAATTTGACCACCCCAACGTCATGAGGCTCATTGGTGAGGGAGGGGCGTGCTCTCCCAGGCCCCGCCCAGAGCTCAGAAAGATCAAACTTCCTGGCTCCCTACCGCCTTCTCCTTCAGGATCAGCAAGCTCCCCTTCTCGTGCTCCCTCAACTTGGAATGTGGCCTCTGACTTGTTCCCAGAAATAGCCGAGGGTCCCCAGGAGGGCTCCGGAAACATCCCTGGGAAATGGCCTCTCTGAAATCTCACCCTTACCATCTACCTCCCAAACAATGTGGAGATTAGATTTGAAGGGGGTGGGAAAGGGGGGAGGCTGAGTCTGTCTGGGAGCGGGGCTGGGTTCCCCTCTTCTGCCTGGCCAGAATAACTGATCTTCCTGGGGGCGGGGCGGGGGCTCAGGCGTCTGTTTCCAGGGCTCTGACCGAGAGGGTTTCCCAGAACCTGTGGTCATCTTGCCTTTCATGAAACACGGAGACCTACACAGTTTCCTCCTGTACTCCCGGCTCGGGGACCAGCCAGTGGTGAGGGGCATTTACTCTTCCGGCGCATGAGCATTCACTGAACACTGAGAGGGAAGGCTACATACAGTGGACCTCACTCTTGCCCTCGCCGCGCCTCGGGGCCGTATTGCAGGGATGGACGAGGCAATAAATAAGTTGACGAAAATAAGCAAGAGCGTTCTGAAGGAAATGCAGAAGGAAGGAAGAATGATAAGGTGGCCTTGGAATTAATTTAGGTGGAGGAAGGCCTGACCGAAAGGGTGACCTTGAAGGAGACGCTGACTGAGGAGATACTGTGAGATGCAAGAAGGAAACAAATTCCTAACAGAGATTTCGCAAAGGCTAGGGTCTGAGAGCCAGGAAGGGCCCCCCTGGCTCAGGTGGGTATCCAAGGCTAGAGCAATAGCCCAAGACAGAGAGGAGTGGGTTTTCTAGGACCCTGTAGCTATAGAATAGGGTTGATGTTCTCAGAGCCACAGAAAACCAGAGGAGATCCAGACACACACAGGGAGGGAAGGAGCCCGGTTTTTTGACTCTGACCACTGCTCCTCCTGGCCTCGACCCTCCAGTTCCTGCCCACGCAGATGCTAGTGAAGTTTATGGCCGACATTGCCAGTGGAATGGAATACCTGAGTACCAAGAGATTCATACACCGGGACCTGGCAGCCAGGAACTGCATGTGAGTGACAAGCCCGCTGGAAGCCCCTCCTTCCCCAAGGAGCTTCCTCCCCGCCCCCGCCCCGCCCCCGCTCCACCCCCGCCCCATCCCCGCCCCACTCCACCCCCCCTTCAGGAGGAAGGGGAAATTGGAGCCTTCGGGAAGGGTTGGATCTCCAGAAACGGTTAAAGAGGTGTGGCAGTCACCTTTTTGAGACTGTGACAAAATCCTCGAGGAAAACAAGTGTAGAGGAAAAGACTGATTTGGGCTCAGGGTTTCAGAGATTCCAGACCACGGTCACCTGGCGCCATCGCAGTGGGCTCCCGGGAAGGTGTGGCATCGTGACCACATCGTGCAGAGCAGAGCGGGGTATCACTGCTTACCTCGTGGGAGCAGGAAAACAGAGAGAGACATATACCCAGTCAGAGGAGCCTCCCCAGTGCCCCACTTCCTCCCGCCGTGCACTAACTGCTCAGATCTGAACTTGTCAAGAAATAGCGCCTCATTGGGCACCACCTGCTGGGGATTAAGCCTTCAGGAGACTGTCACCCTTTGTAGGGAGACACTTCATCTCCAAATCACAAGAGGAGGCCAGCAAGGAGATGCTTAGGAAAGCTTAGGAAAGCTTTCTGGAGAAGCCCTACACGGGAGGGGGGGTCTTTATTGTTGTTTGTTTGGGTGTAGCCCTGGCTGTCTTGAAACTTGCAGTATAGACCAAGCTGGTCTTGTACTCCTGCCTCTGTCTCCCGAGTGCTGGGGGGGGGGGGGGGTAAAAGGTGTGCAGCACCACGCCTGGCCTTTGTTGGACTTTTTAAAAGACATATAGGTGCTGTGTACATGGATGTGCTTGTGTAGTTTATTACCCATGCCTGCCCTGGGTCTACACACACACACACACACACACACACATACACACACACTGTGTGAGGCTGTGTCTGTCCTGGTCTACACACACACACACACTGTGTGAGGCTGTGTCTGTCCTGGTCTACACACACACACATACTGTGTGAGACTGTGTCTGTCCTGGTCTGTTCACACACACACACACTGTGTGAGGCTGTGTCTGTCCTGGTCTGTTCACACACACACACTGTGTGAGGCTTTGTTTGGTTTCTTTGTTGGATTTTTCCCCCTTTGTTTTGTCTGGTTTGGCTTGTTTTTTTTTTTTAAAGACTTATTTATTTTTATTTTTTATGTATGGTGTTTTGACTACATGTCTATGTTACCTGTGAACAGGGCCAGAAAGGGCCAGAAGAGGGCGCCAGAGTTACAGACAGCTGTGAGCTCTGTGTGGGTGCTGGGAATCAAACCCTGGGCCTCTGCAAGGTCAAGCAGTCTTAGCTACCGAGCCATCTCTAAATGCAGCCTCCAAAGTTATCAGACAGGGTCTCATATAACCCAGGCTGGCACTGAACTTACTATATAGCGAAAGATGACCTTCCACTCCGACCCTTCTTTCTCTGCCTCCCAAGTACTCATATTACAGGTACACACCATCCCATCATTCCTGGCTGTTTGTTTGTTTGTTTGTTTCCAAGTTCATGTCCTGGAAGCCACAGCATCGGTTCACATCAGCCTCCTGTTACTCCAGCACCAAAGGGATCCTACACTTCGGACCTCCATGGGTACCCACACTCGCATGCACACACACCCACGGGCAGGCACGCACGTACACATAATTGAAATAATAAACATTTTTTAAATCCAAGAAAACAGAAGAGGGACCTAGAGTCTCGAAAGGATCTCAAGACTGATAAAAAGTCAGAGCAGAGAGAGCTTCTAGAAGCCCTTTTGTCCTGACTCCCGCTAAAATGTTAGCAGGAACTGGAAGAGAAGCATTTCCCTCTGGGACTGGGGTAAGGGTTTAGGAGTCAGATGCCCACCCCCAGCGGGTCCGTGGGGTCAGGCAGGAGGTGGAGACCCATCAGGAGGTGCGTCTGAGACCAGCAGGCTTCCTGGTAGGGATGAGCCACCACGTCCCGGCCTTACCGCTTTCCCTGATCTGGGCAGGCTGAATGAGAACATGTCCGTGTGTGTGGCCGACTTTGGGCTCTCCAAGAAGATCTACAATGGGGATTACTACCGCCAAGGGCGCATTGCCAAGATGCCAGTCAAGTGGATTGCTATTGAGAGTCTGGCAGATCGAGTCTACACCAGCAAGAGTGACGTGGTATGTGTGCCCTGACCAGGAATGGGTAATCATGCCAGCATGGGTGTGGGTGACAAGACCTGAGAAACTGCAGGGCTCATGGGTCCTTGCAAAGGTGTCTGTGAGGCCAGGACCTGTTTGGAGAATGTCTGAATAATATGTGTACACGGCTAGGACATAAGGAGGCTCGCTGTTGCAAGGTGGCAGTGTAGGTACTTTAGGTCAGGAAGGCAGTGGGTGATCAAGTGTGCCATAGGATGTGGGCGTGACGGGTGACATGTGACATCAGGCAAATGTGTATACAGGGGTGCCTATCTCTGCATCCTCCAAAGTCAGTCACCGTGTGTGTGTGTGTGTGTGTGTGTGTGTGTGTACCTGTATCAAAACCTTTCTGTGCATACCGTGATACACCCATAGGCATAAGTGTTGAGTGCTTGCCTTAACTCACATTGGAGGTGCCTTGTGTACGAGAGATCCTCTTACCCCGCTTCCTCTACGCTGACAGTGGTCCTTCGGTGTAACAATGTGGGAGATCGCCACCCGAGGCCAAACCCCCTATCCAGGGGTGGAGAACAGTGAAATTTACGACTACCTGCGTCAAGGGAATCGCCTGAAACAGCCTGTGGACTGTCTGGATGGCCTGTGAGGACCTTTAAAACTCTCCTTAACCCCACCTCGGAATGTAATCCAACTCTCGATCACCCACACAGAGCCCCCAGCATCATCTCCAGTACTGGCTAAATGTGCAAGGAACCCCTCAGAATATTAAGAAACCCATTTGCCCCTCACCAGTCCTCTGCTCATGCCAGTGGGCTGGGAGTTTGCTAAAGGAACTTTTCGGCTCTGTTGGCTATGTGGGAGGCGAGCTGGGTCAACCCCTTCCCACCTCAGCCAGGTATTCTTAAGCAGTGAACAACTGCATATGACCTTCCTGGGTAGCCCTGGCCCTGGGACCTCCACCTCCCATGGTCCCTTACCTCCCACGTGCCTCAACACTCAAGGTCCTTTGCAGAACCCCTCACTCTGCTTTATTGACCTTCTCCAGATTCTTAGATCTCCGAGTTGTTAGCAGGAAACTTCAGGATATGCTTATAACCTTTGCAGTACCACAGCGTGCAGAGAAAGGCGTGCTATTTAGCCTGTACTTTGAGGTTAAGAAGAGGATGTTGCTTGGGTCAGGTGGAGATTTAGATTCCCCACGCTTCCTTTGGGCACTCCTAGAGCCGAAGAGGATGAGATTAATAGCTAATCTTTTATAGAACTCACTGGAAGGCAGCGATCCAAGTGCTTTGCTTGTGTTGACTCATTTGACCGATACCACAGTCACCGGAAGGAGATAGGCGCCGTGCTCATCCCCACTTTGCCCCTGAGAAAACTGAAGTCTTCAGGCAGGGCATATCATTTGTGGCTGTATAAGCTGCTGCCCTCCAGAATCTGATCATTTAAACCCAACAGTTGTTCTGAGGTGTCTGAGATCAATTTGAGAGTAGCTTAGTAGGGTGGTTCTGCTGCAGGTCTGTAACGAGGGTATTGAGGGAGCGGCCGGGCCTGCGTGTGAAGACTGAGGCTGGAAGATCTATTTCAGGGTAGCCAGCTCATTCTGGGGATGATGGCGCACGCCTTTATTCCCAGCATTCGGGAGGCAGAGGCAGGCGGATCTCTGAGTTCAAGATCAAGCTCATCGACAGAGCGAGTTCCAGTTTTTTTTTTTTTTTTCGAGACAGGGTTTCTCTGTGTAGCCCTGGCTGTCCTGGAACTCACTCTGTAGACCAGGCTGGCCTCGAACTCAGAAATCCACCTGCCTCTGCCTCCCTGAGTGCTGGGATTACAGGCGTGCGCCACCACCACCGGGCAGTCTCAGCTTTTGAACGGTGGAGTGTCAAGGAATGGAAGGACGTATGAACATCATATGAGTTTATTCCGTAGGCGTGCCTTCCTGGCCTCCCTGCCCCCACGGTGTGCTTGGTAAAGGGCAGCAAGTCTGTGGTCACCCTGGGAAGCTCCGCCCTAGCAAACCCTCATTAAAAACCACACAAGACCCACAGAGATTTTTCTAAGTTCCCTTCCCCTCCCCCCACCCCCCAGTTCCTGAGCTCCTGGCTCACCTCAGAAATCTCGCAGTTCTCACATCCCTGCAGACATCCCTAAGCTGCTGAGGCCCCCTCTAGCTCCCAGGTTCTCATTCTCACCTGGATGTCCTAAATCCTCCCCTTACCTGCTAGTGTGCTTCCCCCCTGCGGCCCTGCTCAGCCAGCTCCGCCCTTTCGCTTTCCCTCATTAGGTATGCCCTGATGTCCCGGTGCTGGGAGCTGAACCCTCGAGACCGGCCAAGTTTTGCAGAGCTCCGGGAAGACTTGGAGAACACGCTGAAGGCCCTGCCCCCTGCTCAGGAGCCCGATGAGATCCTCTATGTCAACATGGATGAGGGCGGAGGCCACCTTGAAGCCCGCGGTGCTGCTGGAGGAGCTGACCCCCCAACCCAACCTGATCCTAAGGATTCCTGTAGCTGTCTCACTGCAGCTGACGTCCACTCAGCTGGACGCTATGTCCTTTGTCCTTCTACAGCCCCAGGACCCACCCTGTCTGCTGACAGAGGCTGCCCAGCACCTCCCGGGCAGGAGGACGGAGCTTGAGACAATCTTCCACCTGGGACACCCTCTCAGGACCCAAGCTAGGCACTGCCATGGGGGGAGAGTTCACCCCCACTCTGCCACTCCAGGCCTCCCCCTACCCAGCTGCAGAATGACCTTCCCTCCCTGTCAGATTCAGTCCAGAAAGATGTGCCCTGCTTTCTATGCCTTAAACACCCTATCCATGACAAGAAGGGTCGGGCTACAGTCTCAAGGGATTGTCTCGCATCTTCCATCCCAGCATTCTAGACTTTAAGGTTTGAGTTCAGAGTTCAAAGTTCTCAAAGATGACGAATCTTTGAGTCTATGGAACTGAGATGCTTGTTTCTAAGTCTGAAGTGCCATTGCTGGAGACAGGCCCACTGTTCGGAGGCTCTGAGATTCTTTGGCTCTAGATTTTCCTGGTTTTATAATTCTTGGCAATGCCCCATGGTTTTGGGTTGCACGGCTCTGAGATTCCAGGAGCTAGGGCTTAATGGTTCTAGATTTTATTTTTCTGGAGCCCGTGGTCCTGTCAGTGGAAGAGTGTTGATTTTTAAATTCTAAAGACTCCAGGCATGAAGGTTCTAAGCCATGCTGTTTCTCCATTTAACAGTTTAAGGCTCATGCTGGAATATTCCAAATCATAATGTTTCTTTTTTTTTTTAATTTCTAAGATTCCAGTGATGGTCAACTACAGTGTCTGAGGCCTTACGATCATAGATTCTTTTATATAAAATCCTGTTTCTTGAGGAAATACGATTCTAGACTCTGAAATCCAAAAGCTTTAAGATGGAGTTTAAAGCTCTCCAGAGTTTCTAAGCTATGATGTGATGATAATCTAAATTTTGGTCCAAGGTTCTAGAGTCTCAAGCTGCCACATCATACGTTCTCAAGATTCCAGATTGTTAAGCTCTAAAATTCTAACGGCCTGATCGTCATCACAGGCACTATAGGATGCTGTGGGTCCAAGGGGATGGGCCCTCCGCCTCTAAGTCATAAGAGGCTCACAGTTAATTATGACTAACAAAACACCAAAGTTCTAACCATTTCTAATGCTGGACACCTCTAGGCTCTATGCTGCTTTCTGCCTTTCTAGCACATAATTAAATGTCCAAGAATACATATGTCTAAAAATCTTAAATCTCTAAGCACTATAAGAATCCAATGTTTTGAGTGTCTGAGATTCTAAAGGTCCACAAGTTTAGAGTATTAGGTACAATTCCAAGGGTGGAAACTTGTGGCCATCCTAAGCCCTCCCTGAACCCCCCCCCCCCAGGGACCTATGCTTCCTCCTGTCCTCGTGTGGGATGTGCCCACCTCAAGCCTGTGCAATCATTGGGAATGCCTCCTCTCACCCACGAGACGGGCCATCTCCCCTCCTTTTGAGCCATATTGTCCCTTGAGCCAGTCCCTTGTCCCTGTTCTGAAGTGTGGACTCTGGTGCCTCCAGAGAGGCTCAGATCACATAAAACTTTTGTCAGTCACTATTCGGTCTCTTGTTTCCATTCAACTGTAATACGTCCCCCTCCCCCCAGAGATTCGGTTTCCCCACCGAGAAAAGAAAGGCTCCTGTGTGTACCTGTAATCCCAACACCTGAGCAGCAAGGGGATGGGAAGCTAGTGGCAGGTACATAGAGGGACCCTAACTCAACAAAAAGAATGAGAATAAGGGACACCTAGGGACGTTTTCATTCATGACAGCAGACATGAGTTGTGTGCATAGACAAATATGTACAGCCAAAGCAGAGGGAAGGCCACCTCTCAGAAAGCTCAGAGAGAGAGAGAGAGAGAGAGAGAGAGAAAGAGAGAGAGAGAGAGAGAGACCACAGGGTCTTACACAAACACTCCAAAGTAACAGACATGTGAATTAGTGCACATGCTCAGGCAAACCTAGCCACAATACAAAGGCCCGATTATTCACACACGGTAACAGAAACATACAAACCCACACTTGTAAATCTGCAAACATCAGCAGGCAGGTACTCGCCAGCAATAGGAAGAACCTTTAGTTAACTGGGACACGGAACAGCAATACACACACTCAAGAATCAAATGCGGTGCCCATCATCCCAGCACTGGATAGGTGTGAGCAGAAAGACCAAGAATCCAAGGTTGTCCCTGATTACATAGAGAGATCCAGGCCAGCCTGGGCTACATGGAGTCTGTCTCTTAATAAAGAAGGAAATAAATGAACATGCCCAGACCTATGCCCAGACTAGCACAACAGATTCTCACACGCGCAAACATTCAGATTGTCGAGGAAAAAACGGACCAGAACATCTCGATCCACAGATGCACAAAAGATTTGAGTCTTCACTTTTTCCTAGGCTGTGACTACTCCGGATGTAAGAACCCTGTGCGGCGCCCGGTCGCCCCCCGGTGGTGGCTCCCAAGAACCGGGTACAGTTCAATCCGGGCCACAAAGTTGTCTTTAAAAAAAAAAAAAAAAAAAACAAATCATTGTGGGCAGCTGGGAGGACAGAGGAAGTCCGACGTGGGCGAGGGGCGGGGTGACTGGACTGGAACCTCGGGCCCACGTGAGTGTCTGTCCCGCTGCTGAGTGGGTGCTGTGTGTCTGGGCTGCTGTGGTGTGAGCTTGTAGCGTGAACTGTTTTAGCAGAGCTTTGTCGCACCACGCCGCATGCTTGTGCCACACCTACACTGCCGCCGTTTCACGGCTTATCCTGAATTGATGCTTCTGGCCTGCCACGCCTATTCGTTTGTTGTGGGATGTTTGCGCTTATCTGAGTACAGAGTGTTTGTGGCTTTCGTTGGGTGTTACGGCTTTAGGTGTCAGGGCACATTTGCATTGTGCGTCTCTCGGTGTTATTTCACTAAACTTTTGTCTTCTGAGCAGCGGGCGACAGGTGTATGGATTGACACCACCTGTCGTGATTGCGGATTCTCGTGTGCGAATTGGCCAGTGTAGACACAAGAGCGAGGTTGGGCGACAACCGTTTAGAGGATTCGAGGTGGAAAGCCGCGAACTTCTGCAGCCCTATCCAGGGCGGGAAGGCTCTGTGGTCCCGAGCAGAGTGGCTTGTCTAGCAACCCTGGAGAACGCGCCCTGGGAGGACGTGCAAACAAAGGGAGGGTGCGATTTACCACACAACTTTTCTCTCGTTGTTAGCCTAACCCCTGCTTTCAACCCTTCAGTGCTCTCCAGAACCAATTTTTGTTGTTGTTGTTTCTCATAAAGGTAAATGGGTTTCTAACAAACGATGAGTAACATAATCCACTCAATTTTCATTCCGTCTTCTACCCCGCTGTACGGAGAACTTTGCGAGGCAAGCCTCTCAACCATGGCCAATCGAGCTCGCTTTTCCTAAAGCGCTCAGGCTCTGGCCGTGGTGAAATATAACAGTAACTGCGATTGGCGAACAGGTTGTTTTGAAACCGCCCTAACGGCAAGGGGCGGGCCCTCGGTGAATTAATCTACTTCCGGTTTCCGAGAGGCCAACAGGAAAGACGAGGGTTGGCCGACCTCTTCCCGCCGCATTTGATTGGCTGTAGTGCTTTCACCCGCTTGGCCTCCGCGAGAGGCGTGAGATGAAGACCAGTTAGAATGTGTTTTACAGAGAGTCTGAGGGAAGGACGGCTCGGAGAGACTGGGCGGTCATTCTGAGATCTCATCGCTAATTGCGCCAAGTCGTTACTCCCTTCCCTTCATTTGACTGTCCCGCAGCAGGCGCGCGGACGCTACCCAATCAGTGCTTGCTCCGCCTCCTGCCTTTTCCCGCCCTCCGCTCTGGCCGCGACTTCAACGTAGGCTAACGCTTCCTCTTAGGCAGCTCCTGAGCCCTCTTACTACCGCTCTTTTGAAAGCCACGCTGTGATTGGCTTGGTTCTCGGGCCCGCGCCCGTTGCCCCATGCGCTAACCAATTGAGACTCGTTTTACATCGTACGGTACGGGCAGGGGGAGGAGGAGGCGGCGGCCATCTTGAGGCGCCGCCATTGGAGTGGCCCCCCCCTTTTCCCCCTACGCCTCCTGACAGGCAAGGTTTAGGGGGGACAGAGCCCTGGGAGGCCGGGCCAGGCTCGGGGGCCGCCCCGGGGGCCCGGGCCATGGATGTGCGTCGCCTGAAGGTGAACGAACTTCGCGAGGAGCTGCAGCGCCGCGGCCTGGACACTCGCGGCCTGAAGGCCGAGCTTGCTGAGCGGCTGCTGGCGGCGCTAGAGGCCGAGGAGCCCGAAGACGAACGGGAGCTCGAGGCTGACGACGAACCGGGGTTACCTGGGCACAACAACGAGGAGGTCGAGACCGAGGGGGGCTCCGAGCTGGAGGGGACCGCGCAGCCACCGCCGCCCGGGCTGCAGCCGCACCCGGAGCCCGGCGGCTACTCGGGGCCGGACGGACATTGTGAGAGTGCGCGGGGCGGGGGACCGGGGAGCCTGGAGGCCGGGCCGGGCCGGGCCGGGCCGGGCCGAGGACGGGCTGTGGGACGCGGGAGCTCGATTCCACGGAGAGCCAGGAGATGGTCTGAGGATCCGGGGATCCCGCCACCTGCCGTTGTAAAGGATCTGCGGCCGGGGCCTCGGGGCAGCCTGAGGGCGGATCCTGGCCTTCGGTGCGCGGAAAGCCGTGTGGAGGGGGATGGATCTTGTTTTAAGGCGACTAGGGTACGAGAGGGCAGGCGGAGAGGACGTTACATCCTGGGATTCGGAGACCGGAAGCTGTTTGGGGGTTCTGTCTTGTGTTTTTTGAGTTGGAAAAAGTCGGAAGAACTAGACGCTTTGCGGGAGAGGGGTGTCAGGGGGCGGCGTCTTGGAAGATGGGAGACTCTAGCTGAGCTTTGACCTGACAGTTTGGGTAGCCGTGCTTGTCCACCGTTTGGGCTGGGTCTCAGAAGCCGGATTTCCAGGTAGGGGAAGAATGGCCAAGGGTGCAGGACTGGGAGAATTGTAAGGCTAGAAGATCTTTGATTTTCCTCACGGATGGGATCCTGGGAGATCTGCTTAGTGCTGGGAGTGGACTGGCGCCTTGGACCAATGGGTGTTCAAGGCTGGGAAGAGTCTCCCAAAACATGGACTGAACGCTCCAATGTTTGGCAGGTGAGCTTTTAGGAGATAATGAAAGACCAGCAGAAGATTTGGAAACCTCTACCCACAGCTCCTACATTTCAGTAACAGGGTCAACCTCGAGGGCAGGTACAACTTGTATATTTGGTACCGGGAGTTCTAGGCTAGAGGAGATTTGGGATCTAAATGGTGACAAGAAAGCACGTAATCTTTTAATGGACAAAGAAGCTAGAGAGTGTAGAATTGGGAAGCCTCTCTGGACAGTACTCCGTGGTTTCTGCTGAATGGCCTTGCGTTGTTAACTATGGATGGTTTTGGAAATGAGTTGTGGGGAGTGAGTTGGTAGCAAAGGCATGAACTATGTGGTGTGCAGAGGACCCTTGTGTCTGCCAGGGATCATGTAGCTGGCCTAGCAGATGTGGGGGAGGGGAGCATGGAGGGTATGAAGAAGAAAGGAAACCTGTTGCTTTGGCTGGGGGCCTCATGTTGAAGCAGAGGGAGTATTCCTTTCCAAGAGAGGGCTCCTGAGTCCCCAGAAGTAGTTACTTGTGTGCCCAGGGAGATGGGGTGCTCAGGGGATATGGGGAACTTGATCAGTCCAAAGTGTCTCTATAAGAGTTAGGATTGGCATCAAAGAGCAGTCCCTTGAGTAAAGGAGACCCTGGTATGAGGGAACCTGGAACTAGACACTGTGGTGTCCAAGACTTAAGAGTGTTTTTCTGAGAAGAAAAACTGTGGGATTTGGGACTAAACAGTCAAAAGAGGGAAAAAAAGTCCTCAAAAGAGACTAGGGATTGGCATTTGGTACTTACTTGTTCATCCTGTGGAGAGGCCACCCTAGATATAGATGGTTGAAGAGTGTTAGGGATTACCCATGTGCTGGCAAGTCTCCCAGGGAGGTGTGGCCTGTGACTGTATGCAGACCTGAGGGACCCTGGCAAGAAAGGCTTGGAAAGAGCCAAGCGGATACTGCCCATAACCTTGCTTCTAGCAGAAGGGTCTTGGGAAAGTGAGTTGGGTGTTTCAGAACCAACTGTAGACTCAGGCAGACTTTTTGAATTAAACAAATCACTCCCCCTCTGAGTCTGGTCTCCTGGTAAAATGGGAATGGTAAGACTGTCCTAGAGTTGATAGTCATGAGATTGTGTGTCTACAGGGCTCCGTACCAAGGTTACCTTTCTGTAAGGGAGTGTAGAGTGTAGAGAGAAGGGCCCTAGCATCTTATCTTCTTTAGGCCAGCCTTCCCCTGTTAGGGGAAAGACCACAGGTTCTCTGGGGAAGACCTTGTCCTGAGACTGCAGGAGGAAGAATACTTTGAAGAGGCTTGTGTTCCAGTTAAGGAGATCCTCTGTCCCTTGACGTCATCGTCATCCCCCACACCCCAACGAAATCATCTAAGCCCCCCTTCAGGTTCCCTCTCCAGTACTTCCTTCATGCTGGGTAAACAGACACTGCACACAGAAAGCCACATGACTTCTTGTTTTCCTCCCTTTGGGCTGCACCTGGTTGGTGCCCAGATGTATTTGTCCTCTGAGAAAGAATCCAGTTAGCGAGTGGCAGAATAGTCTCCTTCCCTGTGGCTCTGCTCCAGTGCTCCTGGCACAGCTTCTAGCAGGGCTCTGGAGGACCCATCAGGACGCTTGCCCCAGGGGCAGAGCTGCATGCTCTCCTCCCGAGTTCATAACGTCCTCTCTTTGTTTCCGCTGTAGTTCTACTTCTAAGCTTCTCACATGAGAGGTTATTCTTCCCCAGGAATGTTCTGTGGTCTCATCACTGAGCCTTTGACTGTGTATCCTTTGAGTTGAAGCTTCTCTCTTCCTTACTGGAAGCTCTTGATGCTTCACATACAATACAGTCAGTATATGATTTTATAATGTGTCTGACTCCCTAAACTGGATGCTTCAGCGGGGCAAGTCTATACTCCCCTGTTTCCCAGGGTCTGATGTATGCATGGTATGCATTCCAGAAGTAGTTACTATTGGTATTATCCCTCTTCATCACTTCTTGATTCGACAGCACTTGTCCTAACCATTTCTAGCTCCAGCTATTTGGGGACCTATTCCTAGTAATCCTGGACACTATTATGATTCTGAGGTTTGTACACTGCATTGCCTGTGCTGGTGATACATGCATGAGGCCCTAGATTTAATTTACATCAATTTAATTTAGGGGCAGGCAGGAGTGTTTTAAGTCACAGATGAATGAGACTGTTCAGATAGGTGGTTTGTGCTCCAAGTTTTGAAGACTAGGCCCTGAAGTCAACTCAAAGCAATATACTTTAAAGTAGAGACTAGTGTTGACAGCTCAATGGAGTGCCTGGTACATCCTTAGAGAGGCTTTCATTTCTCTAAGTTTAGGCTCCGAGTGGAAGCTACTCTAGGGATGTACTGCTCAGAGAAATGAAGCTGGACTGACTTGTTTGACTCTGCCATCTCTTTTAACTGTAGAGCCTCTTCCTCAGTCAGTTTAATGTACTCAGTTACTGTAGAGCCCAGGTGTGGATCTGTTTGCAGACTTGAGACACAGAGGACATAGCCTTAGGAGAAAGCTGGGATGCCTACTGCCTAAATCGGTTTCCATTTGGAGGTGGACTTCTGACAGTCTGTTCACCTGAATGAAGGCCGGTGTCTTGGTTATACTCTTATACTCTTATAGTACTTTCAAATGCATTCATGTAACTGATTTTTTTTTTTTAATCTTAAGATGTCATAGACAATATTACCAGACAGAACCAATTCTACGAGACACCGGTCATCAAACAAGAAAATGAGTCAAGCTATGATAGGAGACCACTAGACATGGAGCCACAGCAGCCAGCATACCGCCCAGGTAGGAAGGCTTCCAGTTGATAAAAACAAAATCTAAGGAAGACCTTGTATCTTTCTCTTGGGCAATTCTTCTGGCGAGGTTGGTTGGTTGGTTGGTTGGTTTGGTTGTTTAGGTTGAGATTAAGTTTTATTCCGTGTGGAGTTCAGGGTTTTATTTTTGTTTTCGTTTATTTTTGAGATAGCATCCTTACTAGGTTGTTCAAGTTAGCCTTAAACTCAAAAAGAAGCTAGGACTGACTGGATTTGTACTCCTGGTCCTTCTGCCTCCATTTCCCTTCCAGTTCCGTTTGGATTTGAAGACAGTAACACAGTCTGGATTTCTCTTACCTTTCTAGGTGTTAGTGCTAGCCCTCTGGAGAGTTTAGACTTGGGTGCAAATGCTTTAACCTTAGAGACTTACAATGTGGGAGCTAAAAAGAGCTTTCTGAATCCAGTGCTGTGCTTCCTCTGTTCTGAAGAATAATGATCCAGGAGCGCCTTAGCCAGATACAGCTGGAGAATGCAGCGTGTCTGTACTGCCTCTTAGGGACTTATTGTTCATAAAGGCTCAGAGAGGTGCGAATAATATACTTTATACTGTAGATTTAAACTCAGGATCTTTAAAATGTACCTATATTATTGCAGAACAGCATTTTCTCAAAGCAAGGAAACATACAGCTTCTCCCCTTCTTATGTGAGGAGGTGACTTGTTTGGTGGCAAAACTGAGGCTAAAACCCAAGAAACTGGCTAAGACACTGTTTAGGGAAAAGTCCTGCTGTTGAAAATGGCTGAACCATAACTTCTGGGCCATTCCTAGTGTTCCAGTATTTTTAAAAAGAAGTGGATTTCTTTTGAGGCGGGTTCTCACTATAGAGCCCAGCAGAGTCTCCCAAATTCCTAGATTACTCATGTGCATCACCATTCCCAGCTCCAATGCGCTTTATCCACAGAGTAAAATCCCCTACTGGGGTATGTGTGTGACTAGAGGGGAGACTAGGGAAATTGTAGATTTCAGTCAGACTCTGTCTTGTGCAGCCATTTTGGCTGGTCATCGTGGTTTTCTGTGCTGGTATCCAGCCCCAGTAGCTTCCTCTGAGTCGGGCCTGTGTTTAAGCCATGAAGGCAGCCATCAAAATAGCTGAGCCCAGTCTCTGCCCTGGGAAACCAGGGGAATCGACTCAGGGATTGAGTCCATGTGCCTAAGCGAGGGAGTAGCCTGCAGCAAACACTGGGATGCGCAGGTATGGGTGAGTCAGTCGCATTAGCGCTAGGTGGAGACGGTGCCCTCTTTTGGATTCCCCCCCACCCCACCCCCGACAGGGTTTCTCTGTATAGCCCTGGCTGTCCTGGAACTCACTCTGTAGACCAGGCTGGCCTCGAACTCAGAAATCCGCCTGCCTCTGCCTCCCAGAGTGCTGGGATTACAGGCGTGCGCCACCACCGCCCGGCGAGACGGTGCCCTCTTAGCACCCTCTCAGAAAGTAGGGCAGCATGAGTCCATAGCTTGTTCTTTTTTGGTCATCTATTCACGGATGTGTCTGGCTGGGGCTGTCTCGGGTCCCAGATGTCACCCACCACAACATCTTGTTAGGTATGGTGGAGTGAAGCAGGCTTTGTAGAAAGTGACTGGAGCCAGAAGAGTTTGCTGTACTCAGAACGCTGCTGAGTTCACGTCTTTCCTCCTTTGTCGGAGAGAAGCTCAGTAAGAGTGAGGTACAGGTTTTCTGGTGATGGAGGTCAGTGTGGGAGGCAGTTTAACTCTTCCTTCTCAGAGTTTACAGGATCTTTACAGTCTAAGAGACTCACTCCCTCTCAGTGTAGGCCAAGGTTACTGTCAACATTCATGAGCCTTCAGAACATTACCCAAAAACTGTTGTCGCCCCTTTGGGTCCTTTGGGGGATCTTGACTGTGTTTAGTATTGACGGGTCCCATCTGAAGGAAGGGTGTCACCTGGCCAGCAGACTGTCACCCACACAACCTCAGATTATTCTGGCCTCCTTGGCTCACTCATAGGCCTCTTAGAACTCAATCCTCCATTGTACTCACAAAACTGCCAGCATCACTGGGAGTAAAGAGTAGGAGAAGTAATAATCCAAGGGTTTTCCAGTGTCTTGACCATCCTGATTCGTCTGACAATAGAATTGAAGACAGAGATGAAGCAAGAAGCCCCACCCAGCTTCCTCCCCCCTGAAGCCTCGCAGCTCAAGACAGACAGACCACAATTCCAGAATCGAAAGAGGCCTTTTGAAGAGAATCGAGGCCGTGGATACTTTGAGCACCGAGAGGACCGAAGGTGGGTGCAGGAGACAGCAGTTACTTGTTGTCACTGAGTGAGAGCTCACCAAGTGGGGCGGAGTGGTGTTCTCTCTCCCCTGGTATTTCTTCCTTCCTGGCTGCCAAGCCCAACTTTCTTAAGCTTTGATCCTTCTTCCCGTTCCTCCCCACTTATTACCTGCAGAGCAAATGCCGGACCTTAGATTTTACTTTTAAGATGGCAGTCTGCATCTTCAGCCCTTTCCTTACTGCTTCTGGGCTATGCAGTGTCTGTTCTGATGGGTTGGGGTGTTGTTGTTGTTTCCTTTGAGACAAGGTCTCACTATGTAATTCTC
Organism: Apodemus sylvaticus; assembly: GCF_947179515.1. Classification (NCBI taxonomy): domain Eukaryota; kingdom Metazoa; phylum Chordata; class Mammalia; order Rodentia; family Muridae; genus Apodemus; species Apodemus sylvaticus. The sequence goes on from NC_067472.1 coordinate 188,686,244, forward strand.
ACTGGCCTGAAACTTGCTATATCTACCAGGCTAGCCTTAAACTCATAAAAATACTCTTGCTTCAGCCTCTGTTTCTGGCTAGTTCCCGATTCTTCTTTTTTTTAAAGATTATTTATTCATTTTATGTATATGAGTACATAGTTGCTGCCTTCAGACACATCAGAAGAGGGCATTGGAACCCATTTCAGATGGCTGTGAAACATCATGTGGTTGCTGGGAATTGAACTCAGGACCTCATGGAAGAGTAACCAGTGCTCTTAACCCCTGAGCCATCGCTCCAGCCCGTAGTGCCCGATTCTTATTGGGTACTCTGTATCCCTTAATTTGAATGCTATTTGCTAACCCAGAACAACCCCTCTGCACTCCCCCTCAGTACCCCCCTCAGCTGCCGCCCCTGGTACTACATACTGAGGATGGAGAAGCGCAGTGGGTTGCCTTCTGCTTCCCTGATAGAGGGTGGGGTACTTTGACCACAGGGAAATCACAGTGTCACAGGGTGAGCAAGATAAAAGTTTTGGGAGCTCACAAGGAGTGGCCGCTTCTCTGGCCATCTTCCTTAGGACAAGCCTTCCCCTTCCTTTCTCTCTAGACCCTGCCCCAGCCCTTCCTACTTAACTTTTTTTGGCTCCTGTTTACAACCTTTTCCAGTCATAGAGTCTAGGAACAAGTAGTCCTCTGGTTCATTCACCTAACATGTTTCATCTCCTACCTGGTGAAGTCTATCTCTAACTGATTTATAACTCCATTTAAGAAAAGGCCTAGAGGCCTGGGTGTAGCTCAGTGGTGAAGCCCCTGCCTAAGCACATGTTAGGCTCTGAGTTCTGCCTCTACTATGGCAGAAGAAAAGAAAGAATATGGCTCTCATGGGACAGTAACTGAAATTAGGACAACGGGGCTGGAGAGATGGCTCAGCGGTTAAGAGCACTGACTCTGGTAGAACCAGAAGTCCTGAGTTCAATTCCCAACAACCACATGGTGGCTTACTACCCTCTGTAATGGAGTCTGACGCCCTCTTCTGGTATCTGTGGAAGAGAGCAATGACGTACTCATTCATAAATAAATAAATCATTTTTTAAAAAAAGAAAGACATTGGGACAAGGAAGCTACGTCAGATGGACTTGTTCTCCTCCCACAAAGCAAAGGCCAAGAGCCACTTGCTGATGCCCAGCAGAGGAGGGCGTCAGCTCTAATGTGGGACTGTCAGGGAACGTTTGCTAGAATACACTGCGGATGACACCTTTAATTCCAGCACTCAGGAGGCAGATCTCTGTGACTTGCAAGCCAGCCACGGTTATGTTGAGAAGCCCTGTCTTTAAAAAATAAGTAAATAAAGATACTAATCCTGGACTAGTAGAGCTGGAAGGGGACTTCTCTAAAGGGTCGCCTGCTGGAAGATTGTCAGCAACATCCAAGCTGAGTGCGGAGTCAGCCTTTGTCTGTCACTCATGTATAGCAGAAATCAATGAGTTAACAGAATGCGTTGTAGAAAGAGTCCTTGTTCGTAATTAAGGACACTTTAAAGAGAGCAAGAGGCTGAAAAAGTGGGTCATTTCATATCCTTTCAGATAAGGACTTTAAGAAGCCTAATGCATAGGTGCATTTCAGTTACTGCAGTTGTCCAGGCCCTTGCCCTTAATGTTCCCACGTGAGTTCTGTGGCCCCCTGAGCAGTCACGCTGTGAGAGCAGCAGGTCAGTGTGCAGAGTATGGGTCAGACTCTCAGGCTGTGAGAGGAAGGTCTGAAAAGGCTCCATGGAGGATTCTAGTGCCCATCTTTAACAGAGTAGTCCGTTTGTCCTTTTTATATGTTGAGAGTTAATACTCACTGCCCTCGGCAAATATGTGCTAACCCCTCAAAGGCAGTTGGGGGCCACATGGAAATCTCAGCAGAAACTTTATTCATGTACACTCCTCCATCTGTTACGTGACTGACCCCTCTTTCCAACACAGGGGCCGTTCTCCTCAGCCCCCTGCTGAAGAGGATGAAGATGACTTTGATGACACCCTTGTTGCCATTGACACATGTGAGTGCCGAAAGTGCCCATCTGATTCTGCCTGCTTCTGACCTCTGTCATCCCTTTCTCGCGCCATCTAGAGCGAGCCCGGCGGTCCTCCAGAGCCAGGACACTGGTGTGGAGACAGGCCTACTCCTGAGTTAGCCGTGGGGCCCTAGGCAAGCTGTTCTACTTCTCCTTGCTTCTTTACAAAGGGGAGTAATGCTGCCCCCTACCTCCACATGTCCAGCAAGACTCCCAAGGCAAGCTTGCAGAAGGAATATGAAAGCACCTGTGCTGCCCTGTGTGTACAGGGGGCTTGTCTCCAGTCAGGAACCTGAGTGCTGCTGCAGAAACTTAACTCCTTGACAACCAGCTCACCAATTTCCATTAGCTGCTCACGTTCTTAGTGAAACCAATGCCACTTTGCCCTTTGAGACACTGGCCTATATCTGTCCTCCAGTGCATGAGTGACTTCACCTTGACTGTACATCTAAACACTCAGGAATTATTAATTTTTTAAAAAGATTTATTTATTGTATGTAAATACACTGTAGCTGTCTTTAGACACACCAGGAGAGGGTGTCAGATCTCATTACAGATGGTTGTGAGCCACCATGTGGTTGCTGGGATTTGAACCCAAGACCTTTGGAAGAGCAGTCAGTGCTCTTAATCGCTGAGCCATCTCTCCAGCCCCCACTCAGGAATTACTGTGGAGGACCTCAACTCCTGAAGTCAGTCTGTGTGATAGAGCCATTGAGTCTGTTTTCACATATACTCAGAAGCCTACTTTGGCTCTTAAGAACAGAGTATTTTATTAACACATCAAGTGTTTCTTTATGTAGCTCATGTTTGTAGATTGCTGACATTGTGTTTTGGTGTGAGATAAAGACAGGTAATTTCTCTTTTCTCACAAGCTACTAAAGACAGCTAACCATTTCTGAAAGTGTTGGGTCGCAGTGGTCCACAAGCCAGCACTAATGCTGATGTATTAACAGTAAATTTCAGCCTGCCAAGAAATGAGAGCACCTCGTGGGCAAGATGGTCAAGAAAGGGTTCCCTAAAGGTGTGACTGGCTCTTTCTGGATGCCAGGTGTGGTTCAGGTCAGATATTCATACCAGTGCTGGGACAGAAGTCAGCAGTCAGCACTGAGAGGTAGCTAAAGTGTATGTATGGTACTAGGGTACTCTCAATATCCTGAAATCTCAATTTGAACTTACTTAAAGGCTGTTAAACCTCTCTCTTTTTAAGTTGTGATACATTACCTTCAAAGGTATTTACTACAGTTTCTGAGGGACTTCTGAAGCCTATCCTTGAACCCCACACATCAGCCAATTGTCTGGGGTTTGTTTGTTTTTTTTTCACAGATAACTGTGACCTGCACTTCAAAGTGGCCCGAGACCGGAGTAGTGGCTATCCATTGACAATCGAGGGCTTTGCTTACCTGTGGTCAGGAGCCCGTGCCAGCTATGGAGTCAGAAGGGGGCGTGTGTGTTTTGAAATGAAGGTGAGTAGGAGAGATAGACGTCTAAGACAGAAATCAAGTCTATCCTTTGGATAGACTTTGGTGCCTGTCACCAGTCAGCCACCTTGATCAGAGCTGTGACTACAAGTGACTGGTTTGAACTTAGACAATGTCCAAGCAGACAAAAGTGTGTTGAACTGTCATGGCCTAAGTGTCTCAGAAAAGTAGGACAGTTGTATTCTTTTCTGTGGTGAAGTTTGCAGCAGGTAGTGCAGAGCCTAACAGTGATGTTTGTAAACTGGACAAAGGAGTTGTCTCAAAGAACGGGCTCCAGGGAGAGAGGTGGCTTAGCAAGCACACCTGACAGCTGGCATTCAGTCTCCTTACCCACATGGTGGAAAGAGAGAATCAGTTCCCAAAACAACAAGCATTCCCATGCATAATTGTGTAAGTGTAGTTCAAAAAAGAGTGGGTTCAGATACCACCGCTTAAAGGGAAGCTAGAAGGGAGCCGGGCACGGGCTGCCCGTGTGGCCCATTACCAAAGCCCCATATCAGGGTATGAGAACAGTGCATGTTCATGGTATTCAGTTTGCAGGGGGTGGAATTAAAAGGCAGAAGTTTGCCGGGCGGTGGTGGCGCACGCCTGTAATCCCAGCACTCTGGGAGGCAGAGGCAGGAGGATTTCTAAGTTCAAGGCCAGCCTGGTCTACACAGAGAAACCCTGTCTCGAAAAATCCAAAAATAAAAAATAAAATAAAAAAAAAGGCAGAAGTTATTAGCATGTCCTTTCTGTGAGCCCCTCCTCCCCAAGGTCACATATGTTAACAGTTTTGGGCAGGGGCTGTAATGCTTGGGGGAAATGCATGTTTAAGGAAGTAAGTCCCATCCCCAGCATTGGGGATAAAAATTCTTGTGTGTTCTTTGTCTATCCAAACGTATTTATGATAGTACCTGTAGAGTCCTTCACATAGTAAGTGCTGAGCTTCTCGTGCGGATTATCCAGTAATCCTCATGAAATGAAGGATTCATTTAACATGAGATGAATATCCTCACACCCCAGCCTAGAGGTACAGTAGACATAGGTTCATTTTTACTGACCTACACCATCAATTGAAGACACAGTATTTAAAGTACCAGTTAAAGAAATACTGTTAAACTGTATGGCCTTCATCAGTGGATTATAAGATGAACTGTTATTTCACAGATATAGATATATGAAAAATGTCTGAAAGAATGTGGTATCTTTCTAAGGCTACAAACCAGTTCCAGTAGATAGGGATATCTGGGAGCCATCATGATGTAATTAGATCCCAAGGAGTATGTAATTCAAAAGCAGGCAGTGTTCTGTGCTCCATCCCTGTCCTTTCCATGGAAAGGACTTTCCAAGGGAGAACAGGGTAGCACGGGTGTTAAGATGCTTTCATTCCCTGCTTCCGGTACCTGCTGCTGTGCTTGACCATTTTTCCGTGCTCTTACCTTAGTCCTGCCTCATCTTTTAAATTTGTTTTGTGGCCTGATTGTACCATAATGTGCCTGGTTCCCTACTAATGGTTTTCTTCCTGACTTTTATAAGAAGAATGTCCGTGTAAGCTCACATTTACATGCACGAACCCCTGGGGTGATGTAGAAGGACTTGGTTACAAAGCATGTGCATTTAAGCTCTTCTGTGTTTATGACGCTGTGGACTCAGCCTCATGCCTGCTCTGCAGGTGCTTTCTCCGATGAAAGTTTATTCCCCCTGCAACAAGGATAAAACTGCAAAGGAGAGCTATATTGGGGGGCCCTGCTGTAACAAAAGGCTCTTGGGAGCCGTTCCTGATCTAGCAACCAAGTCATCTTTCCTTTCCTTTTTCTTTTCCTTTTCCTTCCTTCCTTCCATCCATCCATCCATCCATCCTATCTAGGCAGGATCTCACTGGCCTAGGCTGGTCTCAGCTTCACTGTGTAACTCAAGCTGGTCTCAAATTGTGGCATTCCTCCTGTTATGCCTCCTCAGTGCTGAGATTACAGGCACGAACCACCAGTCCAGGACCATCACTGTTACTGATATACTTACTTCCTACATTGCCTCATAATCCACCAGCTTTAAGAGAAGATTCTGAGCCTTCTTGTGTTCTGTCCTTAGATCAATGAGGAAATCTCCGTGAAGCACCTTCCGTCTACAGAGCCCGACCCCCACGTTGTCCGTATTGGCTGGTCCTTGGACTCCTGCAGCACTCAGCTAGGTAAGAAGAGGTCAGCCAGGCAGCCCTCCGTAGACAGTGATAGCCCCTGACCCTGGGTTCCCAGGTCTCCTAAGCTGTTCTTCCCAGTATGGGACTCCACACACACCTACTCCAGGGGTGGAGACAGGAGCAGCTGTTAATTTCAGGTCACTGCCTGGCTTCAGGAAGACTAGATTCAGCTGAAACCTGTCAGAAACAACTCTTGTTTTTTTTTTCCAGAGTTAATTCTTTTACTTTGTCTTTTACCAGAGGGTCCAAAATTCTCTTTGAGAATTGTTCCCTTTATTTGAAACCATCCCTACTCACACCATACTGAAGTAAATGTGTAGGCCCTGCTCTTTATGATTTTCTGTCCATTGTAGAACTTAAAGTGAAAGCAGAAGCAGCAGGGCTGCCAGGGCCAGCGACTGTATTCTGCACATTGCTCTTGCCTTTCATGCATACGCAAACTGGCTCATGTTGTGAACTTTCATGCTGATTTCTTTTAATATACTATGGGCCAAATTTTGGAAACAAATATGGTTTCTTGGCCAATGCATAATTTTGCATTCTGTAGCAATTTCCATCTTTTTGTTCTGTGGTGGGTGCTAGGAGTCGCGCCCAGGGACTCACAAAAGCCAGGTAGTCAGGTGCTCTGTACTGGCTTATATCTCAACCCTATGGTGTTTATTTAACAAGTTTCCTTTTGTAGCTTGTTTAAATTAATTTCATGGTTTTGCTTCAGTTCCTATTCTTGTAATTACTTGACAACTGTAGACAAATCCTTAAAAGTAGGTATGTGAGGTTAATCCTCAGCACCACACACACAGAATGGTACAGCAGGTAAAAGAGCTGGTAAGGGCTGGTGAGAAGGCTCAACCAGTAAGAGCACATGGTACGCAGGCCTGAGGAAGACCTGTGTCGGTAAACATGGAAGAAGAGAACTGACCCTGCAAGAGGTCCATCTGACCTCTTTGTTGTACATGCCCACTTCACAAGATAATAACTGCTACTGTTTATTTATATATGTAGTAGCATTCTTTATTTAAGAATCATGAGTACAGGGCCTGGAGAGATAGCTTAGCAGTTAAGAGCACAAGCTGTTCTTCCAGAGGACCAGGGTTCAATTCCCAACACTCATATGTCAGCTCACAGTTGTCTGTAACTCTAGTTTCAGGATATCTGACACCTTACAGTCACACATACAGAAAAACCATAATGTACGTAAAAAAATTTTTTTTAAAAAAATAATTTGTGTCCTTAAAACAAACAAAAAAGTGCTTACTGTTCTTACAGAGGATGCAGGTTTGGTTCCCAGCCTCTGCACCAGGCAGCTCACAAACACCTGTAACCTAGAGTCTGAGAGGATCCGGTGCCTTCCAGCTTCCAGGCACCTGTAACCAGAAGACGTACATAAATTCAAGGCAGGCACATGTACACATAAGTAAAAATGTTTAAAAGTTTTTAAAAGAAGAGCTCAGGAGTGGTGGCACACACTTGGAATCCCAGCTCCTGGGGTGTGGAGATGGAGAGATCAGAGTTTGAAGACAGACCTGGTTCTTTAATGAGTTTGAAGCTGGCTGGGGCAATGTGAGACCCAATCTCAGCAAAACACAAAGAAATCATAGGTCAGAGCCAGGTGCAGTGATTACTCAGTCTTGGCTATATCCAAGGAGGGTTGAGTGTGAACCAGCCTGGGTGTTCTGCAAGACCTAGTCCACAAAAATCATAGACCATCTCATTTTATCTTTTTCTTAGTTTTGAAATACAGGTGATGGCCAGGCACGGTGTTGTATACCTTTAATCCCAGTACTTGGGAGGCAGATGCAGGTGGACTTCTGTGAGTTTGAAGCCTGCCTGGTCTACAAAGTGAGTTTCAAGCCAACAAGAGCTACACAGTGAGATTTGTCTCAAAGCAAAACAGTAAAGAAAGTGACTTTGTCTTCAGATTAAAAGTCTGTGGCAGCTTGAAGGTATTAAGTCAGTCATCAATGCTTTAACCTGCCTGTGCCTTCCCTCAGGTGAAGAGCCTTTTTCCTATGGCTATGGAGGCACAGGGAAGAAGTCTACCAATAGCCGCTTTGAAAACTACGGAGACAAATTTGCAGAGAACGATGTGATTGGCTGCTTTGCGGTGAGTGCTGGCAGCCTGTGGGAATTGGCAGGCCAGGTGCCTGATGTAGACTTTTTTGGATACCTGTATCCTTTGTCTACGTTTATTCAGCCACTATCTCCATGTGTTGTTGTCTCTTTTGTAGGTTGATAGTGTCTCCTCCAGAGTAGGAATTACTGATTTGTTTGAGATCCTGCCATCCTTGTCCTTATGCAGAACTGACTGATGTATCATGAAGATTAGAGGCTTAAGTCTACACAACTCCCTCTATCTGTGGTTACCACAGACAGATTTTCTAATCAAACTTAGGAATGTCTTCCTTTGTTAGGAAACAGCCAATGTGCTTTCAAAAGGCATTGTGTTAGCTTTTAGCCCCCATTGGCATCACCTTATGTGCCAAACGTTTTTTTTTTGTTGTTGTTTTAACCTGACCTTAGTTGAGCTGACATCCCATCATGCACTGCCCTCTAGCCGAGCAGAAGCATGAGGTGGAGGGCGCCTGTGCTGCTGCATTAGTTCTGGAGAACAGTGAGTGGCTCTGGGGCCAGACGTGCTGAGCTCAAGTCTTGCTCTGAGGCTCATGGCTCTAGACAATGTCCCTGTCAGCCTCCCTCACACTCTGCCCTCACCTCTTGTTCTTACCCATTACAAACACTCAGAATGTCAGGTGCTGCACAGTGGCACCCCTTCGTACAGTTAGCATTGGTGATTACAAGCAGCCTTGCAAACTGTCACGAGGCCCCAGAGGAAGGGACTGCCCGAGGATTGCTTCTCAGGCTCCCCTACTTGTTCACAGAACTCCTTTTCTAAAAGTTCCTTTTTTTTTTTTTTTTAATTTGGAAAACCTAGAGGCACTGGGGGAGCAGCTCGGCTGATAGAGTGCTTGTTGAGTACACCGGGTGTGCTCTCCAGCATCATAGGAGACTGGGCAGAGAGACGACTGCAGCCTAGCTCTCAGAGGGCAGAGAGGGGAGGACCATAACTGGAAGGACATTTTTGGCTACATAGTTTAAGATTAGCCTAGGCTATGTGAAACTCAAAATACAAATCAATAAAAAATTTTAAAAAGAAAGTAACAGCACAAAGGACCCCACCAACCCTCCAAAAAAAAACTTTAGAAAAATAAGGAGAAAAATTTTTCAGTACCTTTACCACATTTGCTTTAGGGGGGTGTGTGTGTGTGTGTGTGTGTGTGTGTGTGTGTGTGTGTGTGTGTGTTGTATTGTATTTGTTTTAAGACAGGGTCTAACTGTTTGGCCTAGAGCTTGCTATATAGACTAGGGTGGCCTCTGTCTCTTAAAACTCCATTTGCCTCTGCAACCCCATGTTTTTATCCCAAGGATTAAAGGCATCCACCACCGTATTTTGCTTTTCTAATAAAACTTTTTTTTTTTTTAATGAAAATTGCTTTGCTTATATTCTAGAGTCTTGAAATCTTTTAGAGGAGGGTTAAGACAGGGTTTTTCTGTGTAACCCTGGATATCCTGGAACTCGCTTGTAGACAAGGTAGGCTTTAAACACAAAGATCTACCTACCTCTGCTTTCCAAGAGCTGGGATTAAAGACATGTGTCACCACTGCCTGGCTTTAGTCTTAAAATCTTATGGCTTTCCCATTTACTAGTATATCCTGGCAAATTTTCAATGTCCACACGAGTGATATGGCACTAACTCGGAAGCATCTTTAAAATATTTGTATAATTTAAAGAGAGAAGCAAGAACTCTAAATAGAATGCATAGCTCTTACCTCCACCCATTGCAGCTGCACACCCGAGCCTCCTGCTTGAGGGCTTCTGTATCTTAGTGCAAGAGAGTGGATGTTAAACTATGTATCTTACGATCTTACTTGTACGAACGCCTAAAGATGCATTTTGTTTTTTGATTGTTGGGGCTTATTGTGTGTGTGTTGCCTGTAGTCATTGTTTTTCACCACCATAGTTGGGGGGAGGTCCTTCATCTTTCATTGTGGCCATTCAGTGAGTTCTGTGTCTTAAGATTTATCCGCTATAACAGGTGCCAGAATACCCTCCTTTGGAAGCTAGTCTTCCTGTCACTCTCTGACAGTTGTTTGCTGGTAGAGATAGAGATAATACCAAAGGAAATACTGGCCATTCTTGACACTTGCCATGGTTACTCAGATAATTTTGTGGCCCTGCACGTCGACCCTCTTCCTCACAGGAACAGCGTTTGCCGTGCTTACATGAGCCCTTTCACATACATCTGCATTCGCATGGGCTATATGTGTACTATTTCTTCCTAAGTTAACTTCTGGTTGTAAGTTGGGTATGGCAGAGAATAAGCATGCACGAGTGTACATTTTTCTGTGTGTATATGTGTAGAAGCCAGAGATAGATGGTAGGTGTCTTCCTCAGTTACATCGCAGTTACAGCAAGTGGATTACCTGGAAGGAGAGCTGGGGATGTATGGGAAGGTGGCAAAAAGAGACGGAGACCAAGATAGCACCTGCTATTCAAGGTCTCAAAGTTTAATGAAGAACTCCCAATATATATAGGCAGGGGAAAAGGCTGGAAGCTTCTCAGCAGAATCAGTTCAGTTGCTCTGCAGGTCACTAGTGTTTCTCAGGACACCGCAGGTCCTTGAAGAACAATGGGCTTCACCCTAGGTAAAGGGGGTCATGGCTGACACAGGTGTTCCCACTCAAAGGCTGGGAGAGGAACTTCACCTTGGTCGATGTCAAGTTCCTGCCAGGTGGCATGGCACCTCAATAAGACTCTACACTTCCATCTTTTTTTATAGGCAAGGGTTTCACTGTGTAGTCTAGGTTGGCCTCAAACTATGAGATTCCCCTTCTCGAAGTACTGGAATTAAAAGCATATGCCAAAAAATCTGGCAGTCCACTTTATTATTTTGAGACAGGTCAGTCTCTCGTTGAACCTGGAGCTCATCACTCTGGCAAAGCTAGCTGGTCAGCAAGCTCTAGAGATCTTGCTGTCTCCTGCTTGGCCCTCATAGGTTACAGGAGCATGCCATCACCCGCCTGGGCCTGGGTATGCAAGCTGCAAATTTGGGTCCTCAAGCTTCCTGTGTAGCACCTGACTTGCTAACTCATCAGCTCTGTATTTTCAGATGCTGATGACTAGCTAACCATAGGATTGTTCTTCTAAGAAGTTGAAGTTGACAGTATAAAAATGGCTTTTATCCTGTGTCAGGTAGATCATTTCCATTTAGTTTAAAGATTTCAAAGGAGGTTTTGTTGCTTTTAGCATTTTTAAAGTTTTTTGTTTTTTTTTTTTTTAAGATTCCTTTGTCTTTCATGTGTATGAGTTGAGTGGTCTCACATGAATGTATATGTGTACTGTGTATGTGCTTGGCATCCCCCCGGAGGCCAGAAGAGAATCACCAGGAACTGGAGTCATAGGAGTTTGTAAGATGCTGTCTGGTGCTGGGAACGGAACCTGTGTTCTGCAATAGCAGCGAGTCCTCTTAACCACAAAGTCATCGTTGTCAGCCCAGATTTATTTTATTTCATGTATATGGGTATTTGGCCTTTGTATATGTATGTACATCATGTGCATACATGTGGTGCCTGTGGAGGCCAGAGGAGGGCAACGGATCCTCTGGAACTGGAGTTTATAACTGCCATGTAAGTACAGGGAACTGAACCCAGGACAGTACCGGTCACCCAGGTTCTCTTGTTTTTTTTTTTTCTTGAGATAGGGTTCTCACTGTGTAGCCCCAGCTAGCCTGGAGCTCACTGTGTAGACCAGTGTGCCCCAAACTCACAGCTCCATCAGCCTCTGCCTTCCAAGTGCTGGCATTCAAAGTGCACACACCACATCCAGTCTGGTATTTTAAGACATGATCTCAAACTCACTTTGTAGCTGAAGATAACCTTGCTTTCCTGATCCTCCCTCTCCCTCTCTAGCACTGGGATCGCAGGTGTGAGCCACTATGCCAGCAAGGAGCTTGCTCTTGAAAAGTTACTCGTACTCATGGTTACAAACATGGCTTTTCCTGTGCATCTTTCTCTCCCTTAACATTCATACTGAAACTTGTAGTCAAACTTTTTGAATAAAATCTAGCTCTGTTTAAAGAAAGATTCCACATACGATTTGTTTTTATCACAGGTTGTTATAACTTTAAAAACGGTTCATAGCAGGGGTTTGAAGGGGTATAAAAATCAGTATCTGGGGAAATAGAACATATTTGTGTAAGATCTCAAGTCCTCAACTGAGAACGAGAAAGGACCAAATAGAGAGCAGATGGTGCATTTCAACGATAAGAAGTAGAGTTACTGCAGCCTAGAAGACAGCAGAGGAGCTGCCTAGCAGCCCTGCCTCAGACAGAGAGCTACGCAGGTACACTTGTTAGCTGTGGGTGCTACTTTCCTTACACTGTGGTGGTTTTTCTAATAAAGCTGGAGCCCAGGCCAGGTGACCCCTGAAGTATTCATTTCCATGCCAGAGCAAAAGTGGCTGAAACCACTTGTCCCTACATGGGAAATGGCAGATACTGTACTAGGTGCAGAATTGTGCTGGGCTTGTGTTGGTGTGTCTGCTGAGCATAGTCATTACCTGTGATGTGTAAGGTATTAGCTGGCATGAAGGATACTGATAGAGGAATGGAGAACTCTGTAGAAAAAGACACGTCCAACACTCATTGAAGACCACCACACTTGGGTGGTCTCCTAGTCTCAGAAAGGATCCTACACCCTATGCCTTTTGTCGGAAAGCAGACCGTGGACTCTGTTGAGCTGCTGCCTCACCCTGAGTTTTGAAGCTTCACTACACCTACAGCGTCTTCCTGGAGCAGCTTTAGCCAGGCTCTGCTCTTCACTTTAAAACAAGTCAGTGTTATGTCTGCTTCATTACCAGCAATGGTTCCGAACTATCTGTAGACCAGGGTGGCCTCAAACTCAAGAAATCCTCCAATCTCTGCTTCCCAAGTGCTGAGATTAAAGGTGTGCACCACCACCATCTGGCCTTTTTTTTTTTTCTTTCATAGAGAAACAAGATAAAATAATTTGCTTTAGGTCATAAAATAGGATCCACTGTAGCTTCAGAAACTCAGTAAGCAGTTGAATGAAGGGATCCTTGTGAGCACGTCCGAGTTTGCTTTTCTCTTGCCTTCTGTGTGTCAAGGCATCTGACCTGGATATCTCTTACCACAAGGTTTGTGCTCGTGGCTTATTTCCATTTGTCAGTCAGGACCTAACTTAAAAATTCCCTTCAAGAAACCCAGGAGTAATTTTACTGAATTATGATACTGAGACTCCTTGTTTGATTCTCTATTGACCCCTGAATTCCATGGGATCCACATCAACAGCATGTACCAGGAAGAGTGAGCACTCTAGGAATGTGTGCTGAGTAGGCAAGAGCATGCACCTGTTTGTATCCTCTTGTCCTCATGTAGAGCTGCACGCAGCTGGGAAAAGTGCCTGCTCTGGCTTCTTTTATCTCTGTGTCTGTTCCTTGTCAGTTTCAGGGACAAGGCAAGATTACCTTCATCTTTACCTCAGCCTAAGCACAAGACTCACATATGTTACCAGCTTCCAGATCTTAAGTAAGAAAGGATTTAGGTAAAATGTCTCTGAGCTTTTCCTGATGCTGCCTAACTTGTGTGTATACCAAGAGAGAATGCCTGGGGTCCAGAAAAATGGCCATTTTACTCCCTGAATTGACTCTCTCACATTGAGGCTCTTGGTGCCTTTAGCTAAGTTTACAGTTAGTGTTTCTTAAGACAAGATTTCAGTAGCCTGGACTGGTCTGAATGAACTTCCTGTTCCTTCTGCCTCAGCCTTCCAGATACTGCAGTTGTGGGACTCCACCATCACACCAGCTTACTGCTCTTGTGGGACTCCACCATCACACCAGCTTACTCTCGGATTTCTCTCCTAGGACTTTGAATGTGGCAATGATGTGGAGCTTTCTTTTACCAAGAATGGCAAGTGGATGGGCATTGCCTTCCGAATCCAGAAAGAAGCCCTAGGGGGTCAGGCCCTCTACCCGCACGTCCTGGTGAAGAACTGTGCTGTGGAGTTTAACTTTGGGCAAAGAGCAGAGCCCTACTGTTCTGTTCTCCCAGGGTTCACATTCATCCAGCACCTTCCCCTCAGCGAGCGGATACGGGGCACCATTGGACCAAAGAGCAAGGCAGAGTGCGAGGTAAGCGGGGCCCCTCCTCCAGAGCCACCCAAGGCAGAGGAGAAATACTAAGTAGTTCACAAACTACTGGGAAAGGAACAGAAACTTGAGTAAACTCGGGTCCATGGCTTCTTTGTCCCAGTTCCTTGGTTGAGATTGGAGTTGAAAAGCTGCTTTGAGTCTGAAGTTCCAAAGGAAAGTGACCACACTACTCTTGGGCGAGGCCTGAGTAGGGGAAAGAGGCTTCCTCATCGCAGGACAGACAGGACAGCAGTGCGCTTTGCCACCCAGGGTTCTTGGAGCCGGCTAAGAAACCCCAGCCTCCCACTTAGAAACTCAACAAGTGGCCTTTGGCTCCGGTAGCCATGTGGACTACTTTTGTTTCTATTTGTTTGTTTTTAATGAACCATGGTCTCTGAGCCCAGGCTGGCCTTGAATTCATGGCAGCCCTACCCTGATCTTCCAGATGATGTAATTGTGACTTTTTTCTTAAGATATATATTTCTCATAATAAGCAGTTTGTTTCAGAAAATTAAGAAATATATAGAAATCTTTGGGGGTTTTTTTGTTTGTTTGTTTTGTTTTTGTTTTTTTTTAATATGTATTTATTTATTATATGTAAGTACACTGTAGCTGTCTTCAGATGCCAGAAGAGGGTGTCAGATCTCTTTACGGATGGTTGTGAGCCAGCATGTGGATGCTGGGATTTGAACTCATGACTTTTGGAAGAGCAGTCGGTGCTCTTACCAGCTGAGCCATCTCTCCAGCCCAATATATAGAAATCTTAACTTTACAGTAATTCTGTGGGAATTTGTGGCAAGTAATTATTTGAAGATTTTGGAGTTTATCATGATTCTGACATTCTCTACATATACTTGAGATCTCATGACAAGCAATTTGATATCCTGTCCTTTTAGAGTTAGCATTACTTAATGGTCTCTGTCCCACTGCATGAAAAACCTCCCTTTATACCTTTTTTGAGACAGTCTTACTATGTTACTCAGGTGGGCCTCAGACTCCCTAAACTCCAGTTTTCTTAACGCTTCAGCTCCCGAGTTATTGGGACTATAGTGCGCCTCCACGTCTTCTGACTTGTAACATTTTAATGGCTTTAGAAGAGTCATTCCCTTTATTGTGCATTTAGGCTATATGTAGCATTTGTTGAATCCTAAATATGATTATTAAATAGAATTTGTGACCTTGTGGGCACACTTCAGTTCCTGTTTTAGACTCTTTAAGACTGTACCATTTCTCATACCTGTCGATGGTTCAGTGCCAGGTCATGGGTTTCCCTTGCCAGTGGCTGCTTCATATCCTTCTGTAACTGCTGTCCCTGGGACTTGACTCGGTGCTTGCCTGTGCCAGACCATAGACTCAGAATCTGACAAGCCTTGTGTCTTTGACTCCCAACAGCAACACTGAGATAGATGCTATTACTTCCATTTTCCAGAGGCAACCAGGAGGTTCAGAGTCATCATCATGGGCACCGTCAAGCCAGGGTGGTGCTATGCCACCGTGCCACATGCTGCTGCTGTTTCACAGCACCCTTCCCTGTCCTATTCTTGTAGATTCTGATGATGGTAGGCCTGCCTGCTGCCGGCAAGACCACATGGGCCATCAAACACGCAGCCTCCAACCCTTCTAAGAAGTACAACATTCTGGGTACCAATGCCATCATGGATAAGATGCGGGTAAGGATGACCTGTTCTTACCTCAGTTTACCTTACTCGTCTCCTGGCCTCTGGGTGCTATCCTGTGCCTCAGGCTCCACTTACCTTCCATTACCTCTCACCCACCCACAGGTGATGGGCCTACGCAGGCAGCGGAACTATGCTGGCCGCTGGGACGTCCTGATCCAGCAGGCCACTCAGTGCCTCAACCGTCTGATTCAGATTGCTGCCCGAAAGAAACGAAACTACATCCTAGATCAGGTACTTGCAAAGCAGTCCTTGGCAGCAGGGAGGAGACCTAGTCACTGCATGGGGATTCCTCTCCAGCCCTTTTCTCATTTCTTCATAATGTTCTGTAGCAACTGTGCTGGTCAGCGTACACCATATGTGAGGATGGCAACAGGCCCTTCAGTCCACTTTCTTAAGCCCTATCTGTGGCAGGGTTTGGGGGCATGACCCAGACCTACTGGCTCATTCATTTTTAGGCAAGAGTCCCGTAGCCAAATGAAAGAGGCATAGATTTCTTTATGTGTGTAGGTATTTTGCCTATATATCTGTTTGCTACATGTGTGCCTGGTTCACCGAAGCCAGAAAAGGGCATCGGATCTTTGGTATTGGAGTTACATTTCTGTAAGCTGCTGTGTGGGTTCTGGGAGTGGTCTTCTGGAAGAGCAGCTGGTACTCTTCACCACTAAGCTATTTCTCCAGCCTCAAGACCCAGAGATTTCTAAGGCTCACAGGCTTGAACCCTGACTCTGCTCCTCACTAGTTGTGCAATTGTGGGCAGCCAACCTGATCGTGTGAATCTCAGCATCCTAGTTTGCAAAATGGAAACCCTAAGGCCTCCCGTGCCTCCATAGGGCCTGGCTGCGAGCAGCAGTGTGGGTGTCACTGTGCTCTCTGCAGGCTGACGGTGCTCCAGCTTCTCTGAGCACATCTCGTGAGTGTGGAGTGCATGCTTACGTGTCAGTTAGGGTGAGCTTCGCTCAGCTTTGAATTGGAATAAAAATACTATGTGTGGTTATCAGCATTGTCAAAAGAATGAGCGGGATAAATCGAGCTTTGACTCCCTGCCACTGGTGTGTTCATATGTTCGCTGCCCACACAGCGTGTTATTTGCATTTGTTGCATAGGCTCCACTGAGATGCAGCGGAGCATGTTTACTTGTCGCGGGTTCCCGGCTTCAGCCTTACGCACATGCTTTCTTAGGAACCTGTAAGCAAACAGACAGACACTGTAAAGCCCGTCGTGTAACCTGGCTTGAGGGCCTTCCGCATGTGGCACTGACTATTTAAGTGGTGCCCTGACTTTAAAAGCCTGATGAGTAGGGAGCTGGTAGCTAGCATCGGCGGCTGGCGTGGTGGGAAGGAAATCCCTAGGAACCATGTTGTCCTCATGTGAATTGAAGATCCTACACTGCCCACTTGGCGACAGTGTATAAGCGGTCCGTGGTTTTCCTTTAGCTCAGCCCTGACAGACGGGGTCAACTACTCGGCCTTCTCTCTGGAGATGCTTGGCTTGGCTTCCTGTGCTGGGAGTCAAGTCTAGGACCTTCCCTACGCTGAGTAAGCATTCTCCCAATCAAGCTGCGTCTTCACTGCTCCCCAGCTCACTCTGCCCTGTTCTCCTTGTTAGACCCCATTGCACTTATGTTCTGAGAGACCGAGCAACAGTGTCAGTACCCTAAGGTTTGGGTATTAACCTCTTTTGGACTTCCCAGAAAGAATTACCTGCCTGTCCTTTACTTGTATTGCTGACCAATAGGCCAACAGTGGAAGTCACGGTGTGAGCATGCCATGTGCCATTTCTGTCCTGCAGTTCAGCCGAGTACAAAATAGAGCTGTTAACGTCCTTGTTAGGAGCTGGAGTTAGGCCTGGGCTGCACAGACTCCAGCCAGATGACCTCGCAGAAGGATGCAGGTCAGGCCATAGGATCCAGACCAACCATAATGCAAAGGCTCCTGCCCTCCAGAGTAAAGAACACAGTCTCTAGTTAGCCCAACGCTAGAGCCAGGAGCTGCCGTTCAGGTCAGTGAGGCCAAGAAAGAGGCTTTAAGTCAGTGGCTTTTCTTATTATAGCCCAAACTCCAAAAAGTATGTTCCAGAAAGTTTAAATATGAGAAATTTGTTGTATGAATGAATGTAGGTAAAGGGTTGGAGCACATCTTGGCACTACCACACCATTAGCTGTGACTGTGAGGATTACATTGACAATGCCTAGCTGTCTCACGGGCAGGGTAGATCTTTAAAGAGACTAGCACTGCATATGGTGTCCCCATAGTTGCAGAATCTCAACCTAGGTCATATTCCCTGTGGTTAACTCTTCTGTAACTGTTATGTGTCAACTTCAGACATACCTGTTGTTGGAAGATAATTCACCTGTACAACCCTGCTGAGGCTGGGCAGCCAAGAGTCTACCTTTGCCAGGCCTCTAGAATGAGGTTTCTAGCCCATTCTTAGGCTATCATAGAAATTTGAAACAGGGTGTTCAACAAGAACTGTGTGTCCTAAGAGAAAACAAAGTCACCTGAACCATCTGGAGCTGGGGGCTATAGTCCATGGGACCTCCCTCTTTGAGGTGTGTCTGGGCCTAGGCCAGGCAGAGCAGTGGTCAGTCAGTTGGCTACATACAACTTTGCTTACGGGGCCTTACACTCAAAGCTTCAGTTCTAGCTGAGCATGGTAGTGCATACGATGATGCACTCAGGAGACAGAAGCAGAATGATCTCCAAGTTGAGTTCCAGACCAGCCAGAGCTATGTGAGACCCTGACTCAAAATAAAACAAAACGCCGGGCGGTGGTGGCGCACACCTGTAATCCCAGCACTCTGGGAGGCAGAGGCAGGCGGATTTCTGAGTTTGAGGCCAGCCTGGTCTACAGAGTGAGTTCCAGGACAGCCAGGACTATACAGAGAAACCCTGTCTTGAAAAAAGGAAAAAACCAAATCCAAAATAAAACAAAAAAACTTTGGGTTCTGGTTCCCTGTTCTCAAACCTGTTAGCAGGTGCCACCACATCATCGTCATCATCATTTTATTCCTGAGACAAACCTAGGGCCAGCCAGAGTTGGGCCCCAGAGTAAACTGCCTCTTGTTAGCAAGCCCTGGAGGGAATTTTCTTTCCTCCCCCACTGTCCCTAGATCCTTGAGCCTGCTTCATTCCTGACATTCAGACCAGTTCTCTTCCTACGTGTATACTTCCTTCCACTGGGATTCACCTCACTCAACCCAAAGCAAGCGTTCCTTGCCAGATGTGCTCCTCTGGGACCCAGCCAAGTTTCTCCTGCTGCCAGACTGGCCCTGTTGCATATAACAAGAAAGAGTGGACAGATCAGACAGTAGGCTTTTAAAGGAACTTAGAATGCCAGCAGAGGTGCCCATCTGTGTCTGCTGTGTCCTCATACCTCAGTCTGTCCCACATGACACTCTATGTCTAAAACCCTAGGCCCACTACCTTCCCTTCGGCTCACTTCCTGGGGTTGGACATAGTCTGGAGCCCGAGAACACAGGCCACAGCCACTCTCTTAGAACTGATATCTTCAAGCATTGTGGGACTGAAGGAGCAGGAGTTGGGTGTTCAATCCCTGTCTGGAAAAGCTGACTTTGCTGTTGTTCTTGTCTCCTAGCAACAGCCACAGGACCCCCCCAGCCCCCAGAGACCACAGAGTGCAGGGCTCGCCCCAGGGCTCTGACCTCATTGTGTTTGCTGTGGTAACAGTCGCCAGCAGTTCGTTCCCTTTCCTCCGGAAAGCCAGGCACTTGCATGGCTCCCCTTTCCTTCCCCTGGCCCAGGAAGCGGCAGGGGAGATACACTCCTGACCTGGCTTCTCCGAGAGTCACAGCCATCCCAGACAGAGGTCAGCCATTTGGGGGTGCAGGCTACTCTGCTGTCATCCCTCCCATCTTGTAAAGCTGCAGAGACTGGTCCTTTTGCCAAGGTTTCTTCCCTTCTCTCTTCCTCATTGGAACCTCAACAGGGCACATTACCATAGCAGTTGACCAGAATGCGTTTCTCTGGCCTCACAGGTTAGAGGAGTAAGAACAGGATTACTGGGCACCAGATAGAATGGACCACAGTCACCCTGATACCAACCATTCCCTCTGGCTTATGTGTCAGGAGGGAACTTAACAGCTTGGCTAAAGGAAGCCAACTGTTTGAGGAAAGGGGCTGAGGAGGATTACAGCAGCAAGAGCCTAGCTCTCTGCCCAGTAACTATAACCTGCTCCACTCCAGGCTACACACAGTATGTAGGTTTATGCCTTTCACCCCTTCTGCTGTGCCTCCTTCAGGGAATCCTGGGAGTAAGGAAAAGGTTTAGCTTGACATGTGGGCTGAGCCAGGGAGCTAGTTTAGTACCAGAACAGCCACACCCACAGCTTGGCTCTCCCACCAGTCTGTTATGGCGCCCCAGCCTCTGCCTTTCTGGAAAGGATCCATTGTGTCATATCTTCCTTAGACTGAGTCTCTCCTGGTGTTTGTATTGAGAAGCCTCTCTTAGAACACTGTTGGGCCTGCTGACCATATGTTGAGAGCCACCCTGTGTGCTGGCTTCTTTCCTCGCCGCATGCCACAAAATCTCCCATCTGCAAATCCTTAGCAGACCCAGCAGGAGGGTGATGTGATCTTCATCTCTCAGATGCAACTTGAGGCTCAGACTAATGAGGGGACTTGTCTACAGACTCCCAGATTCTAAGTAGCACAGCTGAGATTTCGTCAGGAAGCTTCTCCCCAGAGCCTGTGCTTTCTGCCCTGCCTCGCTTGTCTTTTGATTTGGGAGGTCTCTGCAGCTTAACCCTTTGGTCCGGGTTGCTTCAAGTCAACAGCATGGAATAAATGCCCACAGCACCCACCCAGTGACAACCATTATCGACAGTGGCTCCTATCTGTTTCGTGCTCTAAGTGAGCCTTAGTTCACTCAAACTCACTCAATCTTCAAAGTAGTGGCCATGAGACTTTAATACTGTTTGCCCTTATAGGACTTGAAATGCTATAAATTCACAGTGAGTTGGTTTTACAAGTAACAACAGGCTGAAGCTCTGACTTAGAACCTCGGTCCGCCCAGCTACCCGCTTCTCAGGCATTCCCTGCCTCAGCAGCTGCTCAAGCGCTGTCTTACTTTGTGTTAATCCCCTGTCTCATCCTGCCCAGCCTGGCACATGGGGCTGCTGGTCACGGGTGTCACTGCTGCTCTCAGTCATTACATGTATTCTGCCAGCAACTGCCCGGGAGGCAGCTGCCTACTGCCGCAAAGAAGAAAAACAAAGCAGTAGCCAGCTGCACTTTGGAAAAGCACAGACTGTCACCCTGTCAGTCTCCCTGGGTAGCCTTGTGGGTAAGACCAGTGTTTCAGAGGACCAAGAGAGAAGATAGAATGTATTAATGGAAGCAGTGTGCACAGTTGTC
Organism: Apodemus sylvaticus; assembly: GCF_947179515.1. NCBI lineage: Eukaryota > Metazoa > Chordata > Mammalia > Rodentia > Muridae > Apodemus > Apodemus sylvaticus. The sequence continues at coordinate 188,707,196 of NC_067472.1, forward strand.
AGGACTGCTGAGTTATGTTCTTTCCATTGATTATTTAGAAGAAAAAACACAGGCAGAGCATATTGGCATTCATCGTTAATCTTAGCAACTCCAGAGGCAAAGGCTAGCCTGGTCTATATAGTTCCAGGACAGCTGGGGCTGCATGTCTCAAAAAATTTTTGAAATAAGGTTTAGAATTGTAATCTTGGTACTCAGGCTGAAGCAGGAGAATTATGAGTTCAGAAGAGAGTATGCAGTAGAATTCTGTTCATATTAAGCAAAACATAAGTATTTCTAGAAGTGCCTATGTTAAATATAGTTCATTATCTCTGGGATGCACGGCTTGATGCTAGGTGGTTGGAGAGACTCTTCCCTTAAGCTTTATACCTTGTACAGTGCATATCTTACTACAAACACATAATCCTTTGGGATCAGGAGAAAGGTTTTGTAAACTACAGTTCCAGTAACAAATAGGATTAACAAGGAAAGCGCAGCTCTCTGGAGACAACCTCTTTGTGTTTCCAAAGTCTCTTCATTTGCTGAGGTGGACATGAGTTTAGAAAATGAAAAAGAACGATTTCCTGAGTCTCTGCTAGAAGGATTACTATTTTACCTTTCTGTTTGTTTGTTTGTTTGTTTGTTTGTTTGTTTGTTTGTTTGTTTCAAGACAGGGTTTCTCTGTGTAGCCCTGGCTGTCCTGGAACTCACTCTGTAGAACAGGCTGGCCTCGAACTCAGAAATCCGCCTGCCTCTGCCTCCCAGAGTGCTGGGATTACAGGCGTGCGCCACCACCGCCCGGCTATTTTACTTTTCTGATCATTTCCCTGCATGATACCCTGCAAGAGAGACAGCTCTGAATATCCAATCTCTCGCCTCTTACCTACCTTAGACAAATGTTTATGGGTCAGCCCAGAGACGGAAAATGAGACCATTTGAAGGCTTCCAGCGGAAAGCTATTGTAATCTGTCCAACTGATGAGGACCTAAAAGACCGCACAATAAAACGAACTGATGAAGAAGGGAAAGACGTCCCAGATCATGCAGTCTTAGAAATGAAAGGTAGGAAATAAGTGCTGGGGGGCCATCTAAACAGCGTCCTCAAGACAAGGGTCTCTTCACTTGGGCCCCTCTCAGCTCCTCGTGACTCCTTTGTGGTCTGTTCTCTGTTTCTATTTTGTCTCCCGTTACACACATGTGAGGGAACAGGCTTCCAGCCTCAGTCTGGGGAAGGACTTTGAGGCTGGGTGGGAATGAGTGTCAGGAGAGAAAGTGTGTGTAGAGCCCACACCGAAAGGCCTATCCTCTCCCACCTCTGGCACCCAGCACTTGGGCAAGCCTCACTCTCTTCAGGGGGTGTAGCTTCACTTGCCTCTGAAGTACCTTGAGGTGAGTCTGGAGAGACCCGATCATCCTTGGGGAAGAGTCTCTGTTAGCCCCTGCCAGTATTTACAACAAGCAGTTGGGGTCCCATCTTAACCTCATTCCTTCAGCCTTCCTGCTCCGGGGAGGAGACCAGGCATCAGAAGGCACTGACCTGCTCTCCGTTTTTATTCCTCTAGCCAACTTCACTTTGCCTGATGTTGGGGACTTCCTGGATGAGGTTCTGTTCATTGAGCTCCAGCGAGAGGAAGCAGACAAGCTGGTGAGGCAGTACAATGAGGAAGGCCGGAAGGCCGGCCCGCCCCCGGAAAAGCGCTTTGACAACAGAGGTGGTGGCTTCCGAGGCCGTGGGGGTGGCGGCAGTTTCCAGCGTTATGACAACCGAGGCCCTCCTGGAGGCAACCGAGGAGGCTTCCAGAACCGGGGCGGAGGTGGTGGCAGCGGTGGTGGAGGAGGGAACTACCGAGGAGGTGAGATGTTTACCTTCTCCAGCCTTTCATTCTAAGGCCAGGCTGTGGGAACCGCCTCAGGCCTTCCCACTGCCTGGTGCCCAACCTCACTGCTTCGAAGTGCACACAATGTTGTTCTCTTTGTTGGTCTTTCCCTATCTGACTGTATATGGTCTTTGAGGAATCTTAGGATCCATCTGTAGATCTCACAAGGGCAAATATTAGGACTGCTTTTTGTTCAAAAAAAAAAAATGAAGAAATAAGCTTAGAGCAATTTGCCCATGATCACAGAGCTAAATTGAGCTGGGAGTTGGGTGAGCTAAAGTCCAAATTCTTGGTAAGTGGTGTGGAACTGGTATCTGAAGTAAAGTGTGAGCACGGATTAGCAGACGTTAACCAGAGACATCTTCAGCAGTTAAAAGCACACTAGTTGCTCCTCCTGAGGTTGGGGTCAGGCTTGGTTCTCAGCAACCACACTGAGCTGCTTGCAACTGCCTGGAACCCCAGCTCTGCGTTGGCATCCAGGCCTTTCAGACACACACCAAGGGAAAATGTGTCTTTCAAACAAATCTTTAAAACTGTGTATCAGACATGTTCTAGACCTTCAGTGACCCAAGGATGTTGGGACCTCATGACACCAAATTAACCTTTGTGTAGACCATCACCTCGGGAAGGGTCCCTGTGGAGCCTGTTTTTGGTGTGATGAGGGTACAGATTCAAGAAACAGTTGTACAGTGAATGGCTCAGGAGAGGCCACCTGGCCCACCTGTTGGACTGTAACTGACTAGTTTGTAGCTGTTTCCTGGTGCTTGCATTGCTCCTGAACACCTTTCTAATGTTGGACAGTTACATAGAGCTGGGCACATCTAAGACATCTGAGCCTTGCCTGCTCACAGTCCCCTGGAAGACAGGGCTGTCTGCAAACAGTGACTCTAGGTGCTGTGTCAGGGCAAGCAAAGGAAGCGTTGAGGGCCTGGGGAAGCCCAGGCAGAGTGCCTGCACTGGCTGGCTCACTGCTTTAGCCAGCCATGCTGAGTCAGTCCTCTCATACATATGGACTTCCCAATGTAGGTTTCAACCGCAGTGGAGGTGGTGGCTACAACCAAAACCGCTGGGGTAACAACAACCGGGATAACAACAACTCCAACAACAGAGGCAGCTATAACCGGGCTCCTCAGCAGCAGCCACCACCACAACAGCCACCGCCACCACAACCACCACCACAGCAACCACCGCCACCACCCAGCTACAGCCCTGCTCGGAACCCTCCGGGAGCCAGCAGCTACAACAAAAACAGCAGCATCCCTGGCTCCAGCGCCAATACCAGCACCCCTACAGTGAGCAGCTACAGCCCTCCACAGGTGAGGCCGTGTGTAGATTGTACGCATATGCACTTGGGTAGAGGAGAGGACGCAGGTCTGAGGTACCACATGTGGCCATGGGTCTGTGCTCTTCCCTGCAGCCTGTCATTTTCCCCTTGCAGCTGTTCAGCTGTATCAAACATTAGACATGGCTAGAGTCTCCCTCTTCCCCAACGCTGGAGGTACCTACGAGCATTGGCTGCCATCAGTGAGATCATGTCTTTCAGCTCTGTCACTGGCCTCATTGGGTCTATAAGAAAGCACTCCACTGAGTCAACTTCTGCCCATCACTGGAGGCCAGGGTCCAAAGGTAGATAAGGACCTTGTCCCTTGATAGCTCCAGACCCTGTTCCATTTCTTAGGAAACCAGTGCTTGGGTTTTGGTGAACTGAGGCCATCTCTTTTTATTTCCCAGCCCTCTGAGTACCTGTTACATGCCAGGGAGCAGCTGGGAACAGTTGCCAGGAGACGGACCAGTGCTCCTAGATGCTACCTAGCTAGCGCCTTTCCTAGAATAGGAGTTCGACAAGACTGAGGTTCAGAGCCTAGTGCCAACAGAGCTGGCTTTGTGACCTGAGACAGTCAGCTTGACCTCTCTGGTTCTTGTTTCCACAAAGGACAGAAACATTCCTAGCAATCACTTGTGAAGTTGCCATGAGGTGATGGGTACTGTAGCTTAATGAAGCCTCCGGGACTGGGCAGACCTGCATTAGTCATTCTAATAGTGTGGCCTTGGCCCAACAACCTTGCTTAGATTTTCTTTTTAGAGTCATTACTTACTAAATTTACTTTATATGTGTGTGTTTATATGTGTTTGTATGTGCCCTGCCTATGTGCAGTGCCTGCAGAGATCAAAAGAGGATACTGGGTTCCTGGAAACTAGAATCACAGACAGTTGTGAGTCACTCTAAGGGTGCTAGGAAGTAACCCTGGGGCCTCTGCAAGAGCTACCAGTGCTCTTAACTGCTGAGCCACCTCTCCAGCCCAGCCTCCGCTGCCGTCTATGTGAAATAGAGCTAGTGAAGATGTTGGGCTTGCTGATGAGATTGAATGGGTTACTGATCCACTTGCCACCACTGCTTTTCTCAGCGGCTCTCACAGTGGCCACTGCCACCATTCTCTGAGTGCCTAGCCCAGTGCACGCAGGCCCCTTGAACTACCGAGACGCTCCACAGCGTGATCGTACGAGATGGTTGCAGGCAGTGAAGCAGGTCTTAGAAATGCCTTGTGCGCTGCTGCCCTTCCCAGACCCGTCCTTGCATTTTAGAACAGTCCTGCCTCCATCAAGGAACCTGTGTCCTTACCAGTGTGTGCTGTCTGTCTCACGGAGCTTTTGTCTGTTTCTCTACTCAGCCGAGTTACAGCCAGCCGCCCTACAACCAAGGAGGCTACACCCAGGGCTACACAGCTCCACCACCTCCGCCACCGCCACCACCTGCCTACAACTATGGAAGCTATGGCCCCTACAATCCTGCCCCCTATACACCACCCCCACCCCCCACTGCCCAGACCTACCCTCAGCCCAGCTATAACCAGTATCAGCAGGTGAGTGCAAGATGGGCCTTCCAGTGAGGCTTCTGGGAGCATTCATTCTTGGGCATGCATTCAGACATGGGTTCCTGCCTATTCTGAAACATGGGCAGCTGCTTGTCTCAAGCTTTTGGTAAACTGGTCTTTAATGGCCAATGAATAACCACTGTGTAGCCCTGGCCCCTAATGCAACAAACCTACCTAGCCGAGCCAGACCTCTAGCATGGCCAAGGGGTGCCATGTTCTATTCCAGGTTAGTGCTGAGGCTGCCACACCTGCAGGACAGCATTTCCTGCTTTCCCATTTATGTGACATCAAGTCACCCCTTATCTTTCCAAAGCACTTTGGTTTCTGTCAAAGGACCCATGTGTTGAGGGTGGACCACAAAAGGAGAGGAGGGACAGTCTGGAGTGCAAAGAGATAACTTGATACCGTTGTTCTCTCCCCAGTATGCCCAGCAGTGGAGCCAGTACTATCAGAACCAGACCCAGTGGCCGCCATACTACGGGAACTACGACTATGGGGGCTACTCCGGCAGCACGCAGGGGGGCGCAAGCACACAGTAGTGGGTGCTGGAGTCTCAGAGGCTCGTCCGCTGCTTCTGCTAGCACCTGCCTTGGCCCCTTTCCCCTCTGAGTCCTGTGGTGCTGGGGACAGAGTTATCCCAGGGCTGCCTCTCTCTAGCCCACTTCTTCAAGAGGGGCTTCTCTCTTCATACAGGCCAGGCATTTTTCTCTCTGGATTCAAACAGGCAACAGTGACCTTTTCTTTTATCTTTATCCCGTCCACTCCCTCCTCTCCCTGCCTTTTTAACTAGAGTCCTCTCCCTTGGCACCAGTGAGACCACAGTGACTGGGGAGGGAGGCCCTTGCCTGCCTGCCCCTCCGTAGGACTCTGCTTTTTAGCCCCTCGGCTTCCCAGACTCTCATGCAGTTGGTTGCAAATTCTTCCAGGAGCTGTTTTACTGTCTACTTTTCAGGATTTAAAAAAAAAAATTCAAAAACTTAAAAAAAAAAAATGTTTAAGAAGCAAAATGCAGAGGAAGGAAGCAGTGACTTTTTTTTGGTAATTATGCTTTTTTTTTTAATTTTTAGAATTTGTCTGTTTTTACTGTGGGTCAGCCGTTGATACTTCATCAAATAACCATTTCTTTGCTGAGTTCAGGTAACCGAGGAAGAGCCACACCCTCGAAACAAACAACAAAATCACCTTTAACCTAACTTTTTATATGATGTCTCAGTTCCCCGTAACTTTGCACACAGCGTCTGTTCAGTTGGACTGTAACTGCTTTTGTACTTGGAGAGAGTGTGACTATTGAACTTGAAACCTTTTACTCCAGGAGTCTTGGTAGTTTCTGGTGGGCTTAAGCGGGTGAGAGGGTGAAGGGAAGGTAGGGTGGGGCCAGCCTCCCTGGAGACCCTGAAGTCCCTCCTCCTCCACCACCACCTCCATGCCCGTCCAGGGCCAGACCTCCAGAGTTTACAGTGGTCCTTTGATTACTCTCACTTCCCCATACCCGGATGTTCTAACGGGACTTTAGCAAACTGCACTTATTAAGAGATGTTTTACCCTGTTTTGTTTTGTTTTCTTTTCTTTCAATAAATGACATGGCACCTCTTACCAGGAAGGAAGCAGGGCTGAAACCCTGAGTGTCACTGCAGTTGGCCTTTGATTGGGACGGGAGGCCCTTGGAGGGGAAGTGCCTCACTCGGACATGTATTTAAACAGTGGTTCTGTACTTCACATAACCCAGATGCTCCTTGTGCAGGGGACAGATGGGTGAGACCATGCTGATTCCTGCCCATCTCCGGGTGCATTGCCCAGCCACACCTAAGGTCTAGCCTGGATGCCGGCTCTCAGCTTAGCCCTGTACTGCCTCCTGTGCAAGTGTTGGCTGCCTGCCCTGTTTCCTGTCATCCTGAACAGTTCAAGGGGACTGAGCACTGCAGAGATGACCCTAGCCCCTTCCCTGGAGTTCCTCCTCCATGAAATACACATTTGTGACCAGTTACAGTTAGAGGGGCCCTGGAGTAATAGGAAGAGGGCTTTCTGAGAAGAGGAAAATGCAGGGTGAGCTATGAGGTTGAACTCTAGCACACATTCTTCCTAGCTCCATTTTTCCTGTGGAAGCTGTGTTTTTCACATCTGATACAGTGTGAATAGCTCACCCCAGCTCCCTTGTAGGAACTGGGGAGCCTTTGAAGAGCCACAACCTAGCAAAAGAAGCTACTGACAAGAGCCAGTATCCCAAAGGTATGCGTACCGCTTACAGTGCACCAGGACTTAGGTGCATGACCAGACACCAGGAGGGAGGCCAAGTAGATGCAAGGTTGAGGAGGGACCATGTTGGTTCCTAAAAGACATGTCAACTTGCTCTAGGAGAGGGCCAGGAGGGGGTCTTTATTGTCCCTAGCCTGGGAAGTCCTGCTCATAGCGCGCGCTGCAGCAGCGCCCTCTACTGCCCATTTCTGGTGCTGCAGCTGAGTTTTCATCAGACCATTCCCCAACTGACGGGAATGCTTACCCAGTTCTAACTCTTCCAAGCCTGTTTCTAGATTAATGCAGCACCTTTCTCATTGTGATCTCCAGTTCCTTTCTTTGGTTCCCTACCCCAAGCCCTATAGTCCCCAAAAACCGCATAGGGCTTCGAAGCCCTGTATGATCTGACAAAAACAAGGCTTGGTCAAACCCTCAGTGATCTCCCTACCTCTGCTTAGTGCTGTATACCCTGACCATAGTAAGGTTACAGCACCCAGAACTACCTTTGCCATCTAAACTGCCCGAAATACTTGTTAGCTCCTGCCTATGCCTTTCAGGCCTCATCTTGTGGCCTTTATCCCTACCAGAAAGCCCCTGACCCCGCCTGTAGTGGGCAGGTCCCTTCCCTTTCCACAGCGGATTCCCACAGTTCGTCTTATCTGCAGGTCTCCTTCTTGTTTGGAAACACAAAGGTTCTCTCCCTGACGTCATCTCACGCCAGCCCTACAGGCTGAATGTGATGATAGAAGGAAGTCAAATCTACAAAGAGCACAAGGATGGGTGAAATGGCTTGGCGGTTAAAGATGCTTGCTGCCAATCTTGACTGAATTTTATCCACACTGGCATAAGTTGTCCTCTGACCACATAAACGCTTTTAAAAGGACTCGAGAGTCTGTGCGATAGCGTCATTCCATTAGATTAACCACATGAGGACCTGGAGTTAAGAGTAAGGATCAGATGACACACGATCCGCACTGACTTTCCAGTTTGATAGGTTGAAAAATCCATCTGCTCAACCTAGCGCCTTTTCTGTGCCTGACTGCTCGGGGCGGGGCTACGCATGCGCACAAAGAAGGCCTGCCTTTGACCCGGAACTTTGGTGCTTCGATGCCGCTTAAAGACACTTGCGTAGCCGGAAGTCCCGGCGGGTACCTAGGGTCCAACCTGGCTTCCGCAGCCCGCTGCGGCGGTTACTGTGGCGGAGAGACTTGCTATGGAAGCCATGGCAGCTGCGGCGGTGGCAGAGAGGAAGGTGGCCGATAACGGTGAGGCACTGGCCAGGCACAGGTGACGGGGCCTTGCGGTGTGGCAGGAAATGGTTCCGACAAGACTCGAGGAAGTCCGGCGCAGCTTACTTGCTGGCACTTTGAACTCTTGGTCCACTTTGGGGGTCTGGTATTCGGCCTTGTGGCAGGCTGGCGATTCCCGTCATTTTCTTTTAAATGAACCCCTTTCCCTACCCTAGACTAAGCCTTTTTTTTTTTTTTTTACGATGCCAACGCCTCGAGCAAATAACTCTCCTGCAAATGCTTGCAGTCTCCAACCAACCTTTCTCAAGTTCATCTTTCCTGTGCCAACCCGAGTTTCTCTGTATCGCAAGCTAGCTCTCCTCTTGTCCCGTGCAAAGCAGCAGCTCCCATTGCATTCTGACTCCTCCTGCCCCCCACGTCTGCGGTCCACTCAGCCTCCTGAGGTCCCTTCTCCCTTGCACCTTCTACGCCTTTTACTTTTCTACTGACTTCCTGCAAGTATTGCCTGGTGGGTTGTTTGGATTTTGGCGGGTGTTGTTGTTGTTGCTGCTGTTGCTGTTGTTGTTTGGGGGTTTTGTTTTTTAGTTACCCGTTTATCATCGTCAAGGTCAGCCTCCCAATTGCCGTCCTCCTATCTCAGCTCCCAAGGTTCTGAGTTTACAGCCCTGTGCCACCACACCTGTCTTTAATGTTTCTTAGTAGTCTGATGTGCGATGAGGTATAGTCAAGGCTGTTTGACAGCTGGGAGCTGGAGCTACTGAGGCTGAATAGCAGGTGTGTGAATGTAGAGGCAGATGTCTGTGTGTTCTACTGTGTGCTTCGATCTTCGATAATCTCCAGTTGTGGTGGTTTAAGTCTGTAATCCCGAAACTTGGGAGACTGAGGCAGGAGGTTAGCCTTAAGTTTGAAGACATCCTAAACTACATAGTAAGTTCCAGACTACAAAGTGAGACCCTGTACTGTGAAGCCCTGCCTCAAAGTGTGTGTGTGTATGTATATATAAACAGTTTCCGTAACAAAATTGTATGTATCTTTTAAACCTTCTGATGCTGGGGTCAAGCCTTACTAAGGCCAATTACCTTCGCTACCATGAAGCCATACCTACAAACATAAAAGTGAATCAGGAGCCTAGAATCAGGAGCCTCGAGGGTTCAGAGCCAGGGGTTAAGGACGCAGCTTATTATGGTACCCTTGCATAGCACGCCAGAACCCACGCCTGGGTTCAATCCCCAGCACCACCTAAACTCTTTGTGGTGGGACAGGCCTGTACTCCCAGCACTCCCAAGAGAACTAGTGCCCCTTGGCCCTTTGATGCTTTCTGGACATCTGGCTTCTCCAGAGACTCCTACACACCTCTCATTGTTTTCTCACCCATCCCCCACTACAGCCTGCTCTCCACCCTGGACCTGTTCCAGTCAGGTAGGATCCCCGGGGACTTCCTTACACAGCTCTTCTATCTGCTTGATAAGGTTTTTGTTGTTTTGTTACGTTTTATTGTTATTCCTTCATTTGTTTGATTGTATGTTGATTTATTTGAGGTGGGGTTTTACCCTGTAGCCCAGGCTGACCTCGAACTCATAAATTATGATCTACCTCAGCCTCCCGATTGCTGGAACTATGTATATATATTATTACTCTGTCCAGCACCCAGATTATTTTCTTACTCTACTGCTTCCAGGAGTCACTGCCGCCACCCCTCCGTCCTGGCACATTCGCCCTGCCTCCGCCCTGTTGCTTAGGCTGCTCCTTCTTAGCCTTGGTGTTCGCCCTTCATGGCTGCTGCAGCAAAGCAGCACACACTGCTGTGTGCGTTGTTGTTGTTGTTGTGTCCTTCTTGGTTTCTCTGTGTAACCCTGACTGTCCTAGACTTGATTTGTGGACCAGGCAGGGCTCAAACTCATAGAGATCCTCCTGCCTCTGCTTCCCAAGTGCTAGGATTTGTGAGCTGCCATGTGGGTGCTGGGAATTGAACCTGTGCTCTTAAACGCTGAGCCGTTTCTCCAGCTGCAAAATGTCTCTTTCCCGGGAAGCCTGTTACCTTGCAGTTTAAAGCTCAGCCGGCCGAAGTGTTTGCCTCGTCTGTCTTTTTTTTGGCTTTTCATTGCATAGTTTCATCATCATCATCATTATTATTATTATTATGGCTTTTCATTGCACAGTTTCATTATTATTATTATTATCAGTATCATCATTATCATCATCATCATTGGTGCTTTGGATTTTGTTGTTGGTTTGTTTTTGAGATTCAGTATCACTGTGTAGTCCTGGCTGGCCTTGAACTCACAGAGATCCACTTGCCTCTGCCTCCTCCGTGCTGAAACTAAAGGTGTGCCGCACTGCACCAGGCTTGTCTGACTGTTTTACCACATAGCCAGGGATGCACCTAACATATTACATGTTTCTGTTAATTAGGTCACCGACAGTGCAGCATCACAATGGGATCGCCTGTTCACCGTGGTCTGTCTGTCTAGGGCCTAGCACATTACCCAGTAAACGTGAGCTGTGCGAGTGCGTCAGTTCCCAGCCCCCGCTTGCCTAAGCCCCCTTCCCCTGAAGCCTTTAACTAAAGATTCCTCTTGACTCTCAGACTGCGCAGAGCCCAGATGTGTGCACTGGGGGGAGCTGAGCCCGACTTCCACTCCACCTGGACCCCAGGAGAAGGAGACGACAGCAGAGAGAATAGCAGGCATCCCCTGCGGTGACAGCTCCCAGACAGAGAGTCCGGCCGTGAGGGCCATGCTGCACGCTGTCGCTGCCAGCCACCTGCCTGTGTGCAGTCAGCAGCAGGGCGAGCCTGATCTCACAGAGCCTGAGAAGGTGGCCATCCTGGGCCAGCTGTATCACAGGAAGCCACTGGTGTTCCTGGAGCGCTTCCGCACAGGCCTGCGGGAAGAGCACCTGGCCTGCTTCGGCCATGTGCGTGGAGACCACCGCGCTGATTTCTACTGTGCCGAGATAGCCCGGCAAGGCACGGCACGGCCTCGAACCCTGCGCACCCGCCTGCGTAACCGGCGTTACGCTGCCCTGCGTGAGCTCATCCAAGGTGTGGGGGATGGTGGGTGAGAGGGACAGGCAGGGAGGACAGGTGGACTGGAGCGGAGCAGGAGCCCAGAGAAACCCTTGGAGATAGGAGACACAGACCCTAGTGCAGTACGGGAGAGAAAGGGAAGCACACAGGGCTGGAGTTCCGCAGGTGACAGAGAGGCGTCTGCGTGACACAACTCACTATCGAGTGCCCAGGCTGTCCTTGACCCCAAATTCCCCGCCTCAGCCTTTCAAGGGCTGGCAGAAGTGCACTGTAGACAGTCACTGTCCTCTAATGGACGACAGCACACACAGCATCGAGGTAACGAGCTGCCACCTCAGGAATGGCCTTCCCACCTTCATACCAAGCACATGTCGTAGGAAACCAAGGGGCAGGAATGTCCTCCAAAGCCACCCGAACAAAACACCCAGAGAGCCTGCCGTGGCGGGTTACACCCAACACTTGGGAGGCAGAGGCGGGAGTTTGACGCTAGCCCAGTCCACATCTCGGCGCAGGCCTGGGTGTATGGACATGCTCAGCCCAGCCTGTGTACTCAGTGCCCCAGAGACCCTTCTGCACCTGTGGGTGGTTTTATCATGTACACGCCTTACAGGCAGGGTACACACATACATGCCTCCACATGTGTGCTCACACACGTCTACCTCTCATGCACAGGAGGCGAGTACTTTAGCGACGAGCAGATGCGGTTCCGGGCCCCGCTACTGTACGAGCAGTACATAGGGCAGTACCTCACGCAGGAAGAGCTCAGTGCCCGCACACCGGCCCCGCAGGCCCCCAGGTCCGGCTCCCCCGGCACGCCGGCCTACCCACTGTCCGACCTGCTGTTTCAGTCCTACCAGGAGCGGGAGCTGCAGCAGAAGCTGCTCCGGCAGCAGGAGGAGGAAGAGGCCTGCCTGGAGGAGGAGGACAGCGATGAGGAAGGTGAGTCAGGGCAGGCTGTTCCCCAGCCTGTGAGGACAGCGTGATGTCTGCCCTTATACCCTTCCCTGCCATCTCCTGAGTGCTGTGGCACAGTCTCCAGTACACAGCGTCACCACAGTGTCCTGTGTGAGCCAGGAGGGCAGAGACTGGGCTGTCGGCAGCTTGGGCTGACATAGGGTGGCATCCTGTCAGCCTTCTTCAGGCCCCCCGCCTGGCTATCTCCACAGACCAGACGTCAGATAAAGATGCAGAGGCCTGGGTACCGGACTCGGAAGAGAGGCTCATCCTTCGAGAGGAGTTCACCAGCCGCATGCACCAGCGATTCCTGGATGGCAAAGATGGGGGCTTCGACTACAGGTGCCGCCCCACCCAGCCCAGCACCCAGGGTCCCAAGCAGGCCCCTGCCTCTCCTCAAGGGGCCTTAGTGCTAGAGTGCCCGGGAATAGTTCCCCGCCGAGGGCCCTGGTGTCGGTCACTCTAGAAGTTTCAGATCAGTGAGGGGAGGAGGTTGGGGTCTCGGCCTAACCTTGTCCCTCTCAGAGCCCTATCCCTTCCGTCTGTACGCGAAGGGACGGACTGAGCCAACCCTTAGCACAGTGTGACAAAGCAGCGAATGAAGCCCAGTAGGGCACACCTCGTCCCAGCCAGGGAGACATGATGAGACCCTACCTCAAGGGAGAGGGGGGAGAGAGAGGGAGAGGACAAATACACCTGCTCACGTCCAGGCCCAATGACATGGCAGCTATGTCCACAGACAGCTTCAGTGGAGCAGGGGTCCTGATTATCGCTGCCACAGCGACCATGCTGGCGCAGTCTGACATCAGTGGGGCTCGGCCGCTGCCAGCTGGGGCCACCAGGGCTGTGCAGAGTGTCGGCTATGGCACCTGTGAACCAGCCCCACTCCTGCACTAGGTAACCCAGAAGACACCGGAAGGGGGGGCCCAAGCCTGTTCCTTCAGGAGGGCAGCAGATACCCAAATGTGCCCCACGGTCAACGTAGGCTTTTGTCCATCTGCTGTGTCCAGACCCCAGGGTGAACGCAAGGGATGGGTGTAGTCAGGAATCACCTTCCTGAAGGAGGGATCTTCCTCTGCGGTGGGGACTTCCCAGCTTCCACTGGTGACGGAGCTCTGAAGACTGCGGGGGAGCAGAGCAGTGGTCAGAGCCTCAGAGGGGTGTTTTCTGAGCAGCTCTGCAAAGAGCAAGGGCGAGCACGGGCGCAGGCACCTGAGGCACAGAGGAGCTCCAGTGCTGAGGTAGAACTGAGACGGCTCAGCCCAGAGGAGTGAGCCTTGGTGACTTGGGGTCACATAGTGGAACTGGGGCGAGTGCCACACAGAGACAAAGCGTGAGAAGCCTGGTGGTTGTGTCACACTTTCCGGTCTGTCAAAGAAGCCGGCATGTTTTATGTAGGCTGATTAGGAAAACACCTCTTTAGGATTCCAAGGGCACACGCATACCCAGGAGGTCAGTCCCCTGACCTGGGCCTCCTGACGCCTGACAGCTTTCCTCCTGTAGCGCGGTGGACGACAACCCTGACTTCGACAACCTGGACATCGTGGCGCGCGATGAGGAGGACCGGTACTTTGATGAGGAGGAGCCTGAGGATGTGTCCAGTGCAGAGCCAGAGGGGGACTGACAGCGCCTACCCTGCTCACCCCGCAGGCCCCTGATTACAAGCGGGCTAGTGACTCAGGCCTTCAAGACAGGCCCCCTGGACTTGGCCCGCCTCAGACAATGCCTCCCTTCTGTGGAGGGGTTCCTACTCTTCTCTGAACATCACTGCCCCTCTTGCTCCGGCCCCACCTGTGTTCTCTCTTTGAGATAGCATCCTGTTGTGTAGCACTAACTTGCCTGTTACTTGCTTTGTAGCTGAGGCTGGCCCGAAACTCAGTGCTCCTGCCTCGGCTTCCTGCATGCTGTGTGTACAGGCAGATCCCTGTGCCCTGTCTACCCATCCTGTTCTTACCCTCCCTCCCTTCATGCCACTGCCCTGCCTCTCGCTTCCCAGGTCTCTAACTTCTGTGCGTCCACCTCTGCCCACCGCAGCCGGGTCACAGGTGCTGTGCCCACAGCAGGGCCCTGACATTGTCTGCTGGCTGCAGCTATCACATGGATGCTAGTATGCTAGCGTCAAGCTCCCGATGCCCAGCAGAGCTCTTGAGTTTCTCCACCTCTCTGCCAGCGTCCTCCTCATCCTTGGTCACGTCCCAAGTTATCTCCAGGCCTCTATGTCTGCCCCTCTGTCTCGGCCTTTACGACTCTGGTTCTCTGGGCCCCCTCCCCCAGACCTGGCAGCTAACGGCAGCAGCAGCCTTCCCTGTGGGTGGAGGTGAGGGGAACCCAGGTGGCACCAGCCTCGGCTGCTCCTATTAGACACTGGCTGGGGTGCTGGCAGAGGCAGAGCTGGGTACCACAGGGCCAGCCTGAGTGTAAGAGGAGCATGAAGAGGGGGCTCTCCCCTAGCAGCCCCCCTTCCCAGCCACAATTTTCCTTCTCCTCACTCCCTCCTCCCCCTCCCCCTCCTGTTTACACTCCCCAAATACGCACAGGCTGTTATCATGGGTCTTGAGTCATCACACAGACACACAGCCTGCCCCAGTGTCCCTGCCCCCAGCCGGCCACAGGGCCCGCCCCACAGAGCCCCCTGCTGCCCTGGGCTAATGAAAGCCAGATGGCTGCCTGTGACTCAGCCGTGGCTGTGGGAACCCAGACAGCCTACCTTCCCATGCCCCACACCCGGCCTTTGCTTTGTGTCCCCAGCAGACAGAAGCGACCTGCTTCTGTGGGGATGGAGGCTAGCGTCTGGCCTGAGGTTCCAGACTGCTCTGGCCATACCTAAAGGACCCTCAACACTGCTTTGTAACGCCAAGGTCCTGACCCTGGGTCTTGGCCCTGCCCTCTTGTCTCCAACTCGCCCTGTGGGGCAGAGGTCTTTCTCTTAAACTGCTGGGAGACCCTCAACGGCTCAGCCTGGGCCAGGCCTGAGTGACACCCCCTAACAGCCCTGGAAACAACACTGTCAGCTGCCACTTGTCACAAAGGATGAAAAGGGCCCAGAAGTAACCGTCAGCATCTTGAGACCACCTGGCCTCCCAGGCAGATTGGAACACCGTAACATGCACAGCATTTGGCCTGTGTGCCACCACGTGACCTCATTGGACAGCGGTGGAGATGCAAAGACAGACTTCCTCACATCGTAGGGGACTGTAGAAGGGGCAGGTGACAGATTGTTACACCTCTACTCTTACCTCCCAGAGGACACAGTGAATCCACACTGGGACCCCACCACACTGGGCAGGAGCCAGGGGGACTCTTTTGGGAAGTTGTGGCTTAAGTCTTTATCACAGTTGACCAGTGTTCTGTCCAATCATTAAACGTATTTAAGATAGTAAGGACTATCCATCAATCTCTTATGTAACTTTCTAAAAGAGCTGAGCTGCACAGCCATTGAGTCAGGATCTGGGGTCAGTCAAATGGCTCAGACGAGTCTGCAAATGAGAGACAGAGGTGGGGCCAGCCACAAGGACAGGGATTAGATGAGGAGACAGGAAGAAAGGTGGAGACAGGAGGGGCAGAGACAGCAAAAGCACACCCGCCTGAGCAGTCCCCATGGCGGCTGGCGCCACTGCCTCTGATCTGGATCCTGGGGATGGGGTGGGCGGGCGGAGAGGCTGAGTCAGGGAGGGAGAGCCCCTCTGTGGGCATCCGGCCCCCACCTCCATGCCTCCTGTTTGTCCTGCCCTGGACAGGTCTCTGCTGGCTGCTGCCCCGCACCCATGCCTACCCCCCTCCCCCTGCCTGCTCCCCACTGCCCTCATTTCCTCCTATCCATCGTACCCCAATCCTCTCCCCTTTCTCCCTGGCTTCTGCCCTCAGTCCCCAAACACTTCTCCCTTGGCGTTCACCAGGCTCAGCCCCTGACACCGTCATCGGTAGCCTGACCCCGCCCCCACACCAGCCTGCACCTTCATTTTTTCCTGTCCCTCTCTCTGCTGTCTCCCGGTCTATCCCCCTTCCCTGTCTGTCTCTCAGACCCTGGGAAATCCAGGTCAGAGCTCTACTGGTGGCCCCAGAGAACCTAAAACAAGGGGTCACCACCCGGTCCCCACCCACGAGACAAGAACAAGGCTGCCGACCTGACCTGTCTGAGCAGAAGGAAATGTCTGTGCTGTGGCCTGGTCATCCCCCACCCCCCAGGACCTGCTGGGCTGCTGCCGCCCCCAGGGCTGGGGCCGAGTAAACAGCCCGGGGATATTTATACCAAGGCCGGGCGTAAGGCCAGTGCCCACCACAACCCCTGCCCTGCCCTCCCCGCTGCCACAGCCAGCCCTGAGCCAGCGTGGCACCCGCCAGCAAAGGGACACCGCAGACAGACTCCACTCAGCACAAAGGCCAACCAGAGCTGGTCATACAACAGCCAATGGCTTCACATAATAGGAACTTTCCCTCCTCTGGAACCATCAGCACACGGTGAAGAGTCCGTTCCCCCACCTTAATGCAGACACCTCCAAACCTTGTCAAAGGTGACCCATACAAGACCCATACAACTCACAAGCTGAAGTCTCCAGCCCACAGGCTGGGCACACCGATGCTCTACCTCCACCTGCTCGAAGTTCCCCACCCTAGCTGAAACCATTCTAAAAGGACACGCAGGCCCCTGAGCCCCTGGAGGCCTCTCACACAGACACCAAGTGTGTTGGAGACACCTCGGATACAAACTGGGAAATGCGCCTTAGACTGTGAACCAAGCACAGTAATCACAGAACGCAGCCCTCAGAGCCGAGGCCGTACCCAAGCGGGTACAGCTCGTGCCGGGGGCTTCACCCTCAGTGCGGCATAAAACCTGTGATCCTAGCACTGGAGAGCAGTGCTTCTCTACCTTCCTAACGCTCTGACCCTTCAATACAGTTCTTCATGGGGTAGCAACGCGCCCCCCCAACCATACAGTTCTTTTTGTTGCTACTTCATAACTGTAAATTTTCTACTGTTAGGAATTGTAACATAAATTGTGTTTTCCAGTGGTCTTAGGTGACCCCTGTGAAAGGGCCGTTGGATACCTCCCCCCCCAAAGGGTCTTGACACATAGATTGAGAACCACTACTCTAGCTAGAGAAACGGGGTAATTAAGAGATCAAGTGCAGGCGGTGGCGCACGCCTGTAATCCCAGCACTCTGGGAGGCAGAGGCAAGCAGATTTCTGAGTTCGAGGCCAGCCTGATCTACAGAGTGAATTCCAGGACGGCCAGGGCTACACAGAGAAACCCTCTCTTGAAAAAAACCAAATCCAAACAAACCAAAAAAAAAAAAAAGAGAGAGAGAGAGATCAAGTGCAAAGCCAGCCTGGGGTACATGTGACCCTGGGGCTAAAGAAGTGACTGTTAGGACTATTTCCTAGATACCTGAGGCCCTGGTTCCAACCTCAGCCCAGCAGGAGAGATGTCTCAACAGTGAAGAGCGGCTCCAGCTCTTCTAGAGGACCTGAAGTTCTCAGTTCCCCGTGTCACACAAGCTCTCCTCTCTCACCTGTCACTCGGCTCTAGGGGAACCTGCTCACCTTGACCTCCGCCGGAATCAGCACTCGCGTACATCATTAAAAACATTAACTACTTAAAAAGCACACACATAATCACAGCTCACACATCACCCACCCGCAAGGCACCCAAACACTGGTAACTACCATACACAAAAACAGCTCAGGTAAGAAGCGGAAACACACCACCTTTCAAAAAAAAAAAAAAAAAAGAAAACAAAACCCACAGCCCCGCAAAAAAAACGTATAAGACACCCCAGTTTCAGATAGAATCGACACTAACTGCAAAAATTTACACCCGGGGACCTGTGAAGATTCTAAAGGGGAAAAAATTAGCCTCAAACTCCTCCGAGATATGCAGCCGGCTGGTACAGCATACACTCTTACCAGCAAACAGGGCCAGCCCGAACCACAGAAAGAGCTCCAGCTTGCCCAGCCGAAATGTGAAGCAAGCAGCGGCAGACACTCAGCAGAAATGTGGCACTCGCTAGCCACAAACACAGAGCTGAACACACACCCCAAACTGACAAAGGCATGCAGGCCAAAAGCCCTCAGGCACCAGAGAAAGCAGGAGTGGGTTTCAGGGGAAGAAAGAGCTGCTCTGAACACCTGTAAGGTGACACTGGAGACAAAACACACTGGTCCTGTGCCTGGGGACTGGGCTTCAAGGGAAATCGTGTTCCTGTCTCTCCCACCCTACCCTCGCTCTCCCAGCAGGTCCAGGCCCGGGCAGGAAGGCCTGTGCAGGCCTCCTCGGCTGCTTCCTGCCCTGGATCCTGGACGGGAAGCAAGGGCTCCAGCCGGAACCCAGGCTCCCTCCCACAAGTTCCCCCAGGCCCCAGCTGCCTAACCCTGTATCCTGTCTGTCCTGCCTGAGGTAGATGCCGGTGGGTAGGAGGGGGATGTGCCCTGTGCTGGGTCAGGCCACTTATGGAGCCCAAGTGCCAGGGCAGCAGAGATGCTGAGCCTGCAATTCACCCTCCCCCAGGCCTGCCTAGGAGCAGCAGGCAGGTGGGCGGGCTATGTCACCAGTGGGCAGGACATGGGAAACAGCCAGCAGCTGTCATGTCCGCAGGCTCGGGGTGAAGGCCTGGTGTAAGGGCTCGGCAATCCTGGGGGTGTGTCTGGGTGCGTGGGAGCCACTAGTCTGGGATCCTGGGTGTGACTGTGTCTGGGTCTGTTGGGGCCACTTGGGACTCCCCAGGCAAGTGGGTGTGTGTGAAGTGTCAGACAGTAGCTGTGACCTACTGGTAGTCTGACTGGGGTTGTGACGTGTCTGCAACCTCAGTGTGTGTGGTATGAGTGGGTTTGCAGCGGGTCACGCAAAGACCGTGACCCCGCGGAAGATGTTTATGTAAGGGGGGGGCAGTCTGTTTCCCAACTGGGCTCTGATGCTGTGATGTGTGTGTGTGTGTGTGTGTGTGGTGTGTTTGACACTGTGAACTGTCTGGCATGTGATGCAAGCATGGCCCTATAATATATATTTGTGTGGTAGCCTTTTCTACTTGTGTCATGTCCTGTGAGGCCCCAGGGCTGGGCTGTTTGTGGTGTGTGTATGTGTGGTCTGTGAGTACTGCCAGGTGTCAGAATCCACATGTCACTAGTCCCGAGAGGTGAATGCGTTGGTGTGGTTCTGAGACCCTGTCCATATTCTGGCTTCTGCTGGGGGCAGTGGGGCTATTCAGCAATCCTTGAGGGACTGCAATGCAGGTTGTGCTCTTGTCTGTGTGTGTGTGTGTGTGTCTGCCAGGCCTCAGTGGTGTGAGCTGGTGGCAATGACAAATGTTCTTACAGAGTGAGCTTGTCCTGCGCCCAACCCCAGCCTGTTCCTCACAGGCTCTCAGACCAGGATGAGAGAGGTGAAGAGGCCTCGGACCTACTTTTCCAGTCTCAGGGTCGGAGGCAGCCTCAGACCAAAGGAACCCTGCCCTCAGTCACCCTGCCTCCCTCCCTCCCGGACACTCCCTGAGAAAAGCAAGTTCAGGAGCCCAGGGGCCTGAGAAAGGCAGTAGGGGAAGTGAAACCCAGGAGAAAGGAGGAAACAGGCTGGAGAAAGAGGAACCAGGAGAGAATTCACAAGCTCGCCCCAACAGATGGGAAGAGATGAAACACAGGACCCTCTGGGCTCAGGCAGCCGCTACTTGCCTGGGTAGCTTATTTTCCTGAGGACATGCACGCACACACGTGTTGCACACACATACCTGTGCTCTTGTACACACACAAACACACACACAGCCTCACAACCGCCCACACTCACTTCACTCTTAGTGATTTAGCAGAAATGGAGGCCTTGGATTCCATTTTTTAGCTCATCCAGTAAGGCTATGTGCTCCCCAAGTTCTGTTGGGGTCCCATGCTCTTGATATGATCAAGAAAGCAATCTTGGGACACACGCAGATGCTGGGTTCAAATCTGGCTCTGCCACTCATGAAGTCCTGTGGATTTAAGAAACAACTAGCCTCCATGTGTGGCGTGTAACTACTTCCTCCTGAAGAAGCACACACAACCTCCCAGGAAGGGTAAGCAAGCGAGCGGAGGGAGTGGGAGGGGACAAGTCAGGCTCTCCAAGTCCTTAGCTCTGGGTGGCTGGGGGCTACGTAGGTAGATCGGCTTTGAACTTGCAGAGATCCTCCTGCCTCTGCCTCCTGTTCAAATTACAGGCAGCCTGTTCAGACCACACCCATCTTAGCAGGCTTTTCCTGAAGGATGAGGTGATACTGCGGGCCCTGCAGACTATGCTGCAGAAACAGCACACAGCTACAGACAGGATGTGGAGGAAGGATCCAGTGTGGCTGCGAGCCAGCAGAACGTATTGGCAGACACAGGCTGCAGGCTGCAGTAGGCTTTGGGCCAAGCCCTGCTGTTAGGCCGTGGGAAGAAAGCTGTGATCAAGGACAGTCACACACCTGACTGTAGGAGAGTTGTCATTCCCCAACACCCTTCCCTTATAACTCTTCCAGTCACGCAGGTCTCTTTCCTCATTTGGTGACACACCCCAAGATGGCTGTCACTTGTCACTTCTGGTCTTCCAAGAATCACACACACACACACACACACACACACTCCCTTAATGCCACTTCCTTCTTGTAGCTCTCCCTCCCCCTCGGTTCTCCTGCAAAGTAGTCAGCACCAACACCAACCACTGAGCTGTTTTTCTGGCATTTTGGAGACAGCTTTTGTGTGTAGTCCTGTCTATCCCGAACGTGCTCGGTAGACTACTGCCTCCTGAGTGCTGGTCTTAAAGGCCTGTGCCACCACATCCTGTGAATTGTTTGGTTTTTTGTTGGTGGTGGTGGTTTGTTTTTTGTTTTTTCAGACAGGGACTGACGTAGCCCAGAAGGCCCAGAGTTCCTTATCCCCCTGCCTTCCCAAAGCAGGCATTTCAGATGCCTCTGAACCTGTATTTTGTTGTTTGTTGAGACAGGTTCTCACCACGCAGCCCTGGCTAGCCTGGGCTATATCTGCCTGCCTCTGTCTCTTGAGTGCTGGGACTCCTCACATGGGGCTACCACAACCCGCTGAATCAGCACTTTTTGCTCTTCCAAGGCAGCCGCAGGAATTCAGGCTCTCCCGGATTGTCTCAGTGGGTGCTCAGAGCTTTAAGGGCACTGTGAACAGCGCCTAAAGAGACACACCCGAGTCTAAAGAGGTTTTTCCCTGGGCCCTAGCATCGCCCGCTGGAATCCTGGGATCAAAGCCGGCGTTCCTTAGGGAGTGCTGGAGGTGGTGGCACAGAATGGGACAAGATGTGGTGGGAGCTTCAGCTCGGAGGGAGACGCAATCCGGCGCCCAATGACACGGAGACCACCAGTCCTCTGTCACCTTTAATGGGCCCCCCAGGTGGGCTTGGGGGGTGCAGGTGTCCTTAAATACAGCCCCGGGCGCTGCGGGCGGGGCGGGGGCGGGGCCGGGCCTGCCGGGAGGGCGGGGCGGGGCGGGGGCGGGGCCTCAGCTGCACTTGCAGGAGCGCACAATCATGTTGGACAACTGCTCCACCTTGGGCTTGCGACCCACGTAGTAGACAATGGGCAGTGGCTCCAAAGCCTGCGGCACGCAGCACGGTGATGCCGAAGCGCCCGGGTTGTGTTGGTTGTATAGGGCAAGGACCTGCGGGTGGGGTGGGCCAGGGTCACCGCCAGTGTCCAGGGACTCCCCCATCTCTCTACCCACAGGATCTCTACATCTCGTCTCTTATCTCTGAGTCTCCCCAACTTCCATCTCTGTCTCCCTCTCTCTCCCAGTCTATTTCTGTTTGTCTCTTCCTATTGTTCCATCTCTGTCTCTCTCTCATCTGTCCTCATCTCTGCCCCTCCCTCCTCTTCACCCTAGCTCCTCTTCCTAATCCTCCCCACCTCCAATTCTGCATCTCTCCACATCACTAGCCCTCCTGCCTTTCTCACCCGATCTGCTTCTTTCCAACAGAAGAGATGGAAATACGGAAGGGCAGGGCAGAGTTGGATTCCCCTCTGATTCCCCTCCCCTCTAGCTTCTCCTTCTCTTCCTCCCACCCCAGCCTCTGCGCCAGCCTGTCCCGCGGGCCAGACCCACCTTGCTGTACTGTGTGTCCAGGCTCCAAATGTAAGGGCAGGGCCCCAGACAGAAGTTGGCATGGTAGCCCTTGGGTTCGTGGATCCACTTCCACCCCAGGTCCTTCCTGAAGTCAATGTACAGCTGACGCACACAGCAGTTCTTCTCTGTGGAGCTGCGGGCGGGGCAGGAAGAACGAAGGTCAGGAGTGGGGATAACCCTGCTGCCCCCTCCAGCCCTAGGCTGCCCTCAGTGCCTCATGCCCAGCTCAGGACCCCCAGGACCTCTGCGAAGATAACAGTGACACTATGACCATCCAGGCTACCCATGAAGCGCCTCCCACTGCGCAGATGCGACGCACAGAGAGAGTGCAGGGCTAGCTAGCAACAGGCGCTGAGGAGGCCCATGAGCACTCGCGGGGAGGACGGAATAAATCCTGTCACATCCACACACGGAACACACAGGAGGGATCCACAGCCCCACGTGTGCCAGCACGTCCTATTTGTAGGACAAATGTTTACCGAACATGTAGGGCTAAGGCCTGTACTGCTGAGTGGCACAAACAGGGCAGATGCAGGCCTTTGGAGGCCATAGTGGGTGGGTCACTCCTTCACCCAGTTTGCTGCAAATGCCTAAATTATCACCATGAGTCGATCCGGCTTTCCTCAGCGTCCTCCCTCGCACACCCTGACAGCCACATAGGCTTCCTCTCTAGTCCTCAGACCCAGGCATAGCCAGGCATGGGGGCACACACTTGCCATCCCAACACCAACACGTGGGAGGCACAGGCAGGGTGATCAGAAGTGATCCCTGGGCTATGGGAGACAGAGTCTCAAGATGCCAAAACAAAACAACACAGTCGCCCGGGCAGTGGTGGTGCACTCCTTTAATCCCAGCACATGGGAGGCAGAGGCAGGCAGATTTCTGAGTTCGAGGCCAGCCTGGCCTACAGAGTGAGTTCCAGGACAGCCAGGGCTACACAGAGAAACCCTGTCTCAAAACAAACAAACAAACAAACAAAACAACACAGTCAGTCCTACCTCAGGGCCTTTACACATGCTATTTGTTTGTTTGCCTGACTTGTTCTTCCCAGAGATACCCACTCTGGCTTCTCCCTTTACTACATTTTGATTTGGCTCAGGGTTGCAAGACAGCTTAGCAGGTAAAGGAGCCTGCCTTGAAAACTGGATGAGTTGAGTGTGATTTCCCCAAACCTACATAAGCAAGGAAGGAGAGAAGAAACAAAACTATTCTCTGCACTGCTTCTGCGCACCATGGTATGTGTGTGCACTCACATAAAATAATAACAAAATATAAAAATGAATCTGTACATGCCTTTACTATTCAACATAGAGGCAGGAACGTCTGGATTTCTGCAAGAGAACTGGGAACTGAACCCCGGTCCTCTGGAAAACAGCCAGTGCGTTTAACCATTGGGCCAAGTCTCCAGCCCAAAACTGTCTGAAGTGGTCAAAATATCTGAAGTGGGTCATCAAACTCCTGATAATGCTGGAGGCTACAAGAGGGTTATAGTACCTCTGCTTTTTCTGTCTACATCTGAATTTCTACCATATAACAATTTAAATCAGAACAGAAAAAATTAATTAGTCCCCAAGATTTCTTTTGTCTGTCCAATTGTCTTTTTTGAGACAGGCTTTCATGTAGCCAAGGCAACCCTAAACTCCTGATCCTCCTGCCTCTGCCTCTCAAGTGCCGGGATCACAAGTGTGTACTACCACACTTGGCTTCTAATATTCATTTTCCTGGCCTGGCTTCTAACCTGGCCCCATCCCCAACTTTATTTTCCTCCTCGGAATGTTTCAGCTTGTTTGTCCTAAATATTATCTGTCTTCATGGGAAAGTGTCTCTTAATGTTCAGCAAATGCTGGGTGTATGAATCAACTGATGAAAATTACTACATTTTTTCTTAATGAGAGACTCTCTTTATGTAGCTGTGGCTGTCCTATTATTCACTACGAAGACCAGGCTACCATCAAATTCCTGAGGCCGTCCTGTCTCTGCATCCTGAGTACTGGTCAGTCCTTTGTTTCAAGACTGGGTTTGGGTTTTGTTAGGTAGCCCAGGCTGGCCTTGAACCCTGCCGTAGCCTCCCAAGCGCTGGGATTACCAGCAATTGCCACCTCACCCTGCATGACCCCCTCAAGAGGGAGGAGAGTTAAGATGAGGTCTCACCTAGGTCTCAGGTTGACCCAGAATTTGTAGCTCAGGCTGACCAGCAAAAACACTTGAGCATGTGTGCTCACGGCATGTATCAGAATCGTGATGTGAAGACGCAGGGAGAGAATCATTCAAATTCCATTACACACAAACAGGCTGGCAGGATGTATATTAAAATGCTGAGAGTAGATTTTTTTTCGTTTACTAGTGTGATGGGTTTCTGGATTTTCCCACATTCTTAGCAGTGGCTGGGGGTTATTTTTAGAATCAGAACAAAGTAATTCAAGGAAGGAAAATGCAGGTTCCTGCTCCCAACACCTCAAAAATAACTCTAAAAATGTGGGTAAGGAACTGGGAGATGGCTTAGTGGTCAAGCGCACTGGATGGTCTTGCAGAGGACCCAAGTTCGATTCCTAGCACCCACATGTATCCTGTGACTCCAGATCTAGGGGAATCCAACATCTTCTTTTGTCCTCTGTGCATACGTGATGCCCACAGCACACATACATCCACGAAGACAAAACACGCATGTAAAATAAAATAATAAAAAATAAAACTTGACACATGTGAACCAGGCAGGCATGCACCACCCGTGCACAACCATCCTCAGGGAGCAGAGTAGGAGGATCGCTGCAGGCTTGAAGCCAGCCTGGTCCAGGCAGGGGGAGTCCTAAGCCAGGCAGGGCTACCCTGGGAGACCCTGTTTCAAACAACAGAATAATAATGCATCTTTAAGACGTGTGCCACCACAGTCTGGCACGTGGGGCTTTCTTTCTGGGACGCAGTCTTAGGATTTTCAGTTACTGCTTTTTGAGCCTCCCTCGCCAGTCTGAGACCCAGCCTGAGCTTAATCTGTGATGGGCCCTATCTGAGGACCCGGGGGAGGTGGTTTTTTGAGCTGACAAGCTGGCATAAAAACAGCGTTGCCATGGAGAGCTATGAACAGACACAGAAGCAGAATGCTACAATATAAACTATCGTTTTTCAGAAATGCCAGGGGCTAAAAAGGTTCTAGACTGTATAGCTTTTTGGCATAAGGGCATATTTACATAGACTTTATAAGATGTTAAGTACCCTCCTGCTACACATTTATTTTACCTTTATTATTATTCACATTTCTTTTCCTTCTTTCTTTCTTTCTTTCTTTTTTTTTTTTTTTTTTTAGTTTTTTCGAGACAGGGTTTCTCTGTATAGCCCTGGCTGTCCTGGAACTCACTCTGTAGACCAGCCTGGCCCCGAACTCAAAAATCTGCCTGCCTCTGCCTCCCAAGTGCTGGGATTAAAGGCGTGCGCCACCACGCCCGGCTAAACTTTTTTTAAAAGATTTATTTATTTTATATAAGTACACTGTTGCTGTTTTCAGACACACCAGAAGAGGGCGTCAGATCTCATTATAGATGGTTGTGATCCACCATGTTGGTTGCCGGGGATTGAACTCAGGTTCTAAGAACAGCTGCGCTCTTAACTGCACGGCCATCCCCCCAGACGCCCCGCCCCTTTTCTTGAAGCAGGGTCTAACGCTGTCCAGGTTGCCATAAACACATTACGTACCTAGCAATGACTTTGACCTCTTGCCGTTCCCGTTGCTACTCCAGTGCTCGGATTACAACCTTGGTCACGGAGGCCAGCGAGATTTTGGGCTTCTGAACTATGGATTCCTAACTAATAATTCACATCCCAAAACTGTACATGCCAACAGCTGCTGACTTGTGGCCAATTTCATTCCACCTACTTCCTTTCTGCCTTTGTAATTCTTTCATTTGCTTAATGAACTTTTATAGAAAAGCTCACTTTCTCTTAGTAAGTGAAGACTGTTTTACAATTTAAACATGAACCAAAAGTATAAATCAATATGCTCAGTGGTAGAGCCCCTGCCTAGAATCCCCCAGTGAGGGGCTGGGGGCGTGGCTCAGTGGTAGAGCCCCTGCCTAGAATCCCCCAGGGAGGGGCTGGGGGCGTGGCTCAGTGGTAGAATGCTTCTCTACTATCTATATACAAGGTAATGAGTTCCCTCCTCAGCATCACAAGGCAGCAGCAGCAACAGCAACAAAATCCTTGCAAGAATTTTTTTTGTATATTGGTGTTTTGCCTTCATTTATGCCTCTGTAAGGGCATTAGATCCTCTGGAACTAGAGTTATACACAGGTGTGATCCTCCTTGTGGGTGCTGGGAATTGAACCCAAGTCCTCTAGAAGAGCATCCAGTGCTCTTAACCACTGGGCCATGTCTCCACACCACCCCCCAGGCAAGAATTTAACAGTAACACTCTAAAATCAAATATTACTCAAAGTTCATATTTCTCACCATGTTCCATAAACGTCTTTCCCTTTCTTTCTCTTTCCTCCTCTTCCTACCTCTCGGCCCTTCCCTCCCGTGGCGTGGATTCTATATCCTCCCCTCCCTTCTTTGCACTGTATCTGTTGAAGGAACGGCTGGGTGCATCCCTGTGGTGCCGGCTGATGTTACTCTGTCCCTCTGTCGCAGGGAAACGTGGGAGTTGGAGCTACAGCACCCATCAGATCGAGGTCAGTGTGTCTGTCAGGCCTTCCTCCAGGGCACCGTGTTCTTCCACGCAAGACTTTGCTTGTCACAGCTGGGGACTTGGCTCAGGGAGTCAGGTGCTCGCTACGCAAGCATGAGGACCTGGCTTCGGACTCCCGGAGCCCACATACACATCAGGCATAGGCAGAGCAAATGTAAGAGAGAGACAGGCAGGCAGACAGACAGACAGACAGACAGATGTTCTTGAGTCCCTGGGTTCGTTTCCCAGTATGCGGGGAACAAAGTTTACATAGCTTGCTGTATCTCTTAGTAACCTCAGTGCGAAGACCCTCCATCTGTTCCTGAAGCCTGACAGCAAAAGGTGGTGAAGACACTCAGGAGGGGGAGGAGGAGGAGGAGGAGGAGGAGGAGGAGGAGGAGGAGGAGGAGGAAGATAAGAAAGAAGAGGAGGAGGAGGAGGAAGAAGAGGAGGAGGAGGAAGAGGAGGAGGAAGATAAGAAGGAAGAGGAGGAGGAGGAGGAGGGGGAGGAGGGGGAGGAGGCCCAGCCAAGGACCGACATGTAACACAGCCACAGCGCTCTATAAAGTCTGAAGAGAGAAGGGACAGGCCGCGCTCACTGCTCTCATCTCTCAACACTCCTGAATTTCACACCATCTAGCGTGTAACTTCTTTCACTTAGTGTTCCAACTTCTTTCTCGCATCCGCAGTACCGAGACTTACTATGAGTCTACCATTCTGGAACTGGGTGGGTGTGTAACCCCTGTAATCCCAGGACAGAGAATTCAAGACAGCCTGGGCTAAAGGAGTGAATCTGAGGCCAGCCTGGATTCCACAGCAAAGCCCTGTCTCAAAAGAAACCAAACAAAGCAGAACTGACAAGGTGAAAGTGAAACCCAACGACCCAAAAGTTGTCCACTGACCTTCACATAGTGTCATGGCATGGATGCCCCTACACACACACAAACACACACACACACACAGACACACACAAAATGTCCCTTACACACACACAAACACACACACACGCACGCACACAGATATAACTTACAAACAATGACCAAAAAGCGTTTGCCCTTGGGACGGCTGTTCTGGATACCCCAGGATGCCGGCTCTCCGCCTCTGAGGGCTCTTGGCTCCTCAGAGTTCCCTATTTCAGTACTGTAGTCCAACACTCCCCACTTCTAAGCCTGCACACACGTCAGGAAGTTCTGCCTCCCAGCTTCCTCAGGGTGCACCACTGCCAGACGAAGCGCTGCCCCTCAGGAGACTCGGATCCGGCTTTCTCCACCTCCACCCTGGATGCTAACATCTCCACGCCAGACCCTGCCCTTCTGAGCCCCGGCATCTGCCGCTCACATCTACCAGCGCTAGGCCCACCATGTGCCAAGACTGTGGGAGCCCAGTGCAGACCAGACCGCCTTCTGATCCTGAACCCAATGCTCGGATCCCAGCACCCCAGCTTTCCTGGGGCCAACACTCTCGGTTGCTCACAGTGAATTCTTTCATTAGCATCCCAAAGTGGTAGAAGCCTAGTGAAAACTTAAAAACCCAACCAAGACGACCGACCTTCTAACAGTCTCCTAACGCATGTGCCAACCTTCCTGAATTCCCCGATCCCAACGCTCCAGCAAGAAAACACCCCACACTCTAGGACTCTCAGCGCCCACGGAACCAAGAACTTGTCCCCCAAGGCCTGCAGGCATAAATGGTGGTACGCCAGTCCACAGACTACAGTCAAGCCCTCAGCCCACGCAGCCTCAGAGAGAGACAGCGTTTACCTGAAGCAATAGTTGGTATCCAGGGCTCTCCGGTGCCGTGGGCTGTGCAGGTGCTGGGCCCGTTCCAGGGGCGTGGCCATGAGGAGCAGGAAGGGTCGGTTCATGTCGTGGATGGTGCCCAGGTCACCGCGACGTTTGGGACTGATCCCTGTTTGGGTTTGGATGTTGTGGTGAAGGACACAACACACACTTAGAGGGATGGGTGGGTGAGCAAGGGGCGACACACGTGCGCATGCACACGGACCACGCGGGGCCCGTGTCAGGCCGGACCCGGGAAGTTAGCTCACCGTTGATTTCCACGTGGAGGACGTTATCTTTGCTGTCGCAAGAGCAGTGAGCGCTGAAGCGAAAGCCCTGTAGTCCGTCTGCGGGAGAGGAAAGGAGTCTGAGGCTATGACTCATGTGGCTTGGGGGGGAAGAGGAGACCGGAAGCTGCCAGCCTCGGGGCTCCTTGCTGGTCACCCCACACGTCACTCCTGCTCCTCTTCTTCGAATGGCTGGACCCTTCTGCCCCTTATTCAGGGCTCAGCTCAAACACCCACCCCTCGGGGAAGGCTCTGAAAGATACACACCCCTCTCCAAATGTGGCATCCCTTCCCTCACCACAGCAGGCAGGGGCTCTCAGATTTCTGCATGACGACCGACTTCTTTGATTGATCTCAGCAGAAAAACACGCACATGGGAGGGATCCTACCCCTGCCTTATTTTCTTTCACTTCTGTATCCTTTGAAATTGTATATATGTGTATATATGTCTATGTACATATAATGCATATTTTATGTATATAAGAGAATACATGTGGGTGATTGTGTGATGTGTGTGGTACATGAGGCTCATAGCTGGGTGACAAGTGTCTTCTCTGTTCCTGTCTCCCTTATTGCCTGAGACCGACAGATCTCTGAACTTGAGCCCACTCCTTTGGCCAAGCTAGCAGTCACAGGGACGTGTGTCAGCCTGTCTCCTTACATACACTGAACGGCCACAAGGCTGGGGTTACAGGCACACACTACGCCAAGGCCTGACTTTTTACATGAGTGCCAGGGATGAGAACTCAGGTCCTCGTGCTTGCAAAACGGAAGCTCCCGCCCACTGACCCCTCTCCACACCCTCTTTTTCTTTCGAGACAAGGTCTTATGGAGCCCAAGCTGGCCTCAAATTCTCGAACTCAGTATGGAGCTAAGAATGACCTTGAACTCGCGATCCCCTTGCCTCTGCCTCCCAAGCGCAGGGTTTAGCGGGCTGTGTACCATCATGCGTGCTGCCCTGAGGTACTGTCATCATTGTGCTCTGTAAAACCCGGTCCTCTGTCATAAAAGTAAACATCTATGGTGATCCAGCTGTCAAGGGTCGGGAGCACTGTTGGCGTCGCAGGATGTTTAGAACTAACAGGTGCCAGGCCCTGATCTAAACTCTGTGTGAACTCCATTGATCTTCAAACTCCTTAACTCAAGTCACCCCAAGAGGAAGAGACTTGGCCAGGGCCACACAGGGAGTCGTAGCCAAAGGCACCCTGCGTACCTAAGCTGGCCTCTTCTCCTCATTATTCACGGGGGTGCACATGGACCAGGGTGTGCAGGGAGGTCAGAGGTCACTTTGTAGGAGTTGGTTCCCTCCGTCTACCGTATGGGTCCTGGGGCTTGACTCAGGCCATTAAGCTCAGCAGCAAGCACCTTCACCTGGCTCACAGGAGATGTTCCTTGAGTGGACGCATAATAATACTGTCTAAGCACCTACTGTATACCAGACAAACTCTTTCTCGACCTCCCCGTCCAGTGGGCTTCCACGTTCGTCCTGGCGCCAACCCACTCAGGCTCACCGCGTCCATGTGGCTAAACTACACTTCCCATGAGTCTCCACACTCCAGCTCATCCTTCATGGGCCTAAACTACATTTCCCATGAGCCTCCGCAACTCTCATCCAGGAAGCCCTCCTGGATCCTAACCTTGCCTGGGTTTCCACCTTTGGCTTCCCCCACCTCAGCCCTGCCCCCTCTGTGTAGGTCTCCCATCCTGGCCCTCATCTGTATAAGCCATTACTGCCCGCTAGGGCTCCGACAAGACCTTACAAGTGTCTGGAAAGACCCTGTGGGCCTTGCAAAGGAAGGACGCACAAGAGGCAAGGAAGACTGTTCACTCCTGGACAGATGGACGGGTCAGGCATTCCCTAGCTGCAGAGCCTTGGTACTCTTGGCTATTCTTGTATCTCCTTTTCCTGCTTGCTTTTACTCATCTCAGAGACATTACCTCAGATGCCCCCTCCTCCAGGAAGCCCTCCTTGAATCCAGACAGTCAGGCACCTCTTGAGTGCTCAACCTCATTCCTCTGTACGATGAGTCATAAAGCACCTAGCTAGAAGTCAACTCCTCCTTCAACTGTCCAAAGGACCATGAGATCTATCGAGGGCAAGGATGGGGACTGTTTGGGTCACCGCCTGTCCCTGGCATCACTCCACAGACTGATCCATTGGTAAGAATTGTGGAGTACTACTCTTGACATCACTGCGTGTGCGTGTGTGTGTGGTGTGTGTGTGTGTGTGTCAGGGGTGAGGTGGGGGGACACAGTGCTAGGCACGGTGATGCCAGGACACACAGGGGCAGCCCCACTGGAGGATGGCACAAGACAAGCGGTCTCACCTCCTTGGTTCAGCCACTGCCGTACAACTCCGGTGACGTCAAAAGACAGCCACTCAGGCGTGTCAGTGGGGGTCAGCAGCCGGTTACCAAGGTAACGCCAGGAATTGTTGCTATATTTCTAAACGGAAACAAAGAAAGCAAACAGGACTGGGGTCGCCGTCTTGCCCCCAGATAATCTGGCTGTAGCCCCATGCTGCCTGGCTCACGAACTGGCTTCCAGACCATCCCCGGACGCTGGCTTCTGACACGCATGGACCCTGCAGGCCACACTCTCACACACAGCCCCCAAGAGCAGATAGCAGCCAGGGGTGGACACAGACTGGGACACGACGTGGGGACAGGGTCGCGACAACCCAGGCTGTGCTCAGGACCCGTGAGGCTCCTCAGCTGTGCATGAGATTCTGTACAAGCTGTGGGCACTTGCCAGCCTTGCCGGGCCTCAGTTTCTCCCATGGTGCAATGCGGCTGAGACACGGCAGCTGACCCTCCCCCCCCCCCCCCCGCATGTGCACGGTTCAGTGGTTCTATTACCCCGAGTCTTGGAGAGTCGTAATTTTCTTATTGACTTATAGTTTGTTATCTTACTTATTGTTATGAGTACGCACACAGAACAGTCTTCCTAATGTTTTGTTGTTGTCGTTGTTTTGAGACAGGGTCTCTCTATGTAGCCCTGGCTGTTCTGGAGCTAACCATGCAGACCAGACTCGCCTCCTGCCTCTGCCTCCCAGTTTAAAAATGTTTGGCTAGGCAGGCAGTGGTGGCTCAAGTCTTTAATCCCAACACTCAGAAGGCCGAGGTGGGTGGAGCTCTGAGTTCCACGAATCCAGAGCTACACAGAGAACTTCTGTCTTTAAAAAGGGGGCAGGTGACTACGGACTTAAGAGACGAATGCTTGGGTTCAAGAGATCATATTGCCTCAGCCTCCAGACAGGGTCTCATGTAGTCCAGGCTGGCCTCAGACTCCTGATCTCCTGCCTCCACCTCCCAAGTGCTGGGATTAAAAGAGTCTGTTCCTAAAACTCCAACTTCCTTCCCTTCCTCCCTGTCACTTTTTCCCCCTGTGCTGAGGATGGAACCTAATGCTTTACTCAACCTAGGCAACCTACTGAGCCACGCCCCCAGCCCCTCACTGGGGGATTCTAGGCAGAGGCTCTACCACTGAGCCACGCCCCCAGCCCCTCCCTGGGGGATTCTAGGCAGGAGCTCTACCACTGAGCCACGCCCTCAGCTCCTCCCTGGGGGTTCTAAGCAGGCATACAAACCCAGATATCCATCCCCTGGCTCTTTCTGCATTTTACATACAGTTCAGCCTCACAAACTCAACTAATAGGATGCAATCTGATCGTTTTTTTAAAACCTTAGGATTCTTGGGGGTGATTGGTGGCACACACCCTTAATCCCAGCACTGCAGAGGCAAAGGCAAATGGATCTCTGTGAACCTGAGGACATCCCGGTCTACAGAGTGAGTTCCAGGACAGCCAAGGATATAGAGAGAAACCCTGTCTTGAAAAACCCACCCACACAACCAACCAAATGAAAACAAAACAAACAAAAAAACCCTTAGGCTTCAACACCAGTACCTATGTACTGTATAGCCTTCACACTGAGCCGCCTGGCCTCGCCCCAGCAGGGGTGACCTGTGCACCACCTCTCAGGCTCAAAGCCTCACCTGGTAGAGTTCCACGTGCTGCTCCACACTTGACTTGAATCTCTGCAGGCGTAGTTCCGCCCGGAACAGCAACGGGGGTTCCGGCACTGCTTCCCGAATGTCTGACGTATTGAAGTACATGTATATACTGTGTGGGATGTCTTTGGTCTTGTCATAGATTGCTGGGTGGGGAGGAGCAGAAGGAGGAAGACATCAGGTCTGTGACAAGGATGGGGGAAACAGAGGCACCCTGCTTCCGAGCCCCTCACTCACGTTGGCCCTTCTGCTCAGCATTTTTATTTTCTGACTTTTAGCTTATGTATGTATGTGGGTGCTTTGGCTGTGTCTGTGTGTCTGTGTACAGAGTGCGTGCCTGGTGCCTGTGACCGCCAGAAGAGGGCGTCAGATCCTCTAGAGCTGGAGTTAGGGATGGCTGTGAGCTGCTCTCTTAGGCGACTCTCTAATGTTCTTAACTGGCTAACCTCACTTGAGCTACAGGAGACCGCGCCTCAAACAAAACCAAACAGAAGTTGTAAATGGCGCGGCATAATTTTGGGTTTCAGAAATCTCCCCGCTGCTACTCAGGTTGGGTGCTCCTGCCCTGAGCGACTCCCACAGCAGGTTCTAGGCAGGAGCTCAGCAGCCCAACTAAACCTGTACCCCCTTAGAGGTGGATTCTAGAGAAGGGTTCTACCTCTGGGCCAATTGCCTTTTAGCTATTAAGTTCTGATTCCTAGCCTAGGCAGCTGCAACCGAAGCACTAAGCACTACGTAACGTGTGAGGAGCAAACTCCTCTCTTTAACTCTAAGACATCATCCAATGCCAGGATTAACGGAGCTGATGAGACACACAGCAAAAGCTAAACATGTGACACACACACACATCAATAATGTGTATTTTAGCCAGTGCAAGTCTGCAATCAGAACTTAGGAGCCTGAGTCAGTTCTGTTCACTGGGGGTTAGCATGCATGTGTGTGTGTGTGTGTGCACACACACACACATTAATAAAGGTGAGGGAATACAGTGATGGTAAAGATAGCATTTTAAACACTATAAAAGATAAAAACATTGAGAATTCACAACGTGGTAAGATTCAAGCCACCTTATTCCAGGGACTAATTTTTTCTTTCTTTCTTTCTTTCTTTCTGTCTTTCTTTCTTCTTCTTTTTTTTTGGGTTTTTTTTTTTTTTTTTCGAGACAGGGTTTCTCTGTGTAGCCCTGTCTGTCCTGGAACTCACTCTGTAGACCAGGCTGGCCTCTTACTCAGAAATCCGCCTGCCTCTGCTTCCCAAGTGCTGGGATTAAAGGTGTGCGCCACCACTGCCACCTGGCCAAGGGGACTAATTTTTTGAAACTCTTTTTTTTTCTCTTAATTTATTTATCTATTTTATGTATATGAGCACACTGTAGCTGTCTTCAGACACATCAGAAGAGGGAATCGGATCCCATTTCAAATGGTTGTGAGCCACCATGTGGTTGCTGGGAATTGAACTCAGGACCTCTGGAAGACCAGTCAATGCTCTTAACCACTGAGCCATCTCTCCAGCTCCAGGAACTAATTTTTTGTTTATTTTCTTTCTTTCTGGAGACAAGATCTCATAGCTTAGGCTATTCTCAAATTCACTGTGTGTCCGAGGATGGTCTTGAAGCAAACCTTTTGCCTCTGTCTCCCCAGCGCTGGGACTACAGTCACGGACCACTCTGCTTGGCAGAGTGTGGTTTGGCTGTCTCTCCCACCCCCCCACTGCAGCTTCCCTCCTTCCAGTCACCCCTCACACCGCCCCTTTCCTCACCACGTCCTCTCCTGAGAAGGAGGAGCCCCTGCTGGGTACCAATCCACCCCTGCACATCATCAAGTCAGTAAGTCATGGATGGATGGAGGGAAAGAACAGTGGGAAAGAGGGTAAGTGGGACGGGGGATCAGGTGTCGAAACAACCAGACTGTGCTCTTAAGCCCGAACCTCTGCTACTTCCTGGCCGTGGGGGGGGGGGGGGCGGGGCGGGTATTATCATTTGCCTATCATCATTAGTTACTCCCCCCCTTTGGCCCATTTCCGGGCCGGGTTAGCGGTGATGTGGATTTCTAGGTAAGGATGACTTCATGTTTGAGAACCCCATGCACTAAAGGGCTTCCTAGGCTAAAGGACGTCTGTGTTGGGGGCCGAAGGGTCAAAATCCTGAAATCCCAAGTCAAAGGAGGCTTTTGGCTTCTTGTAATGGAGATGAAATGGTGACCCAGACATCTTTGAAGGGCAGAGGGGCTCTATTCCTGGTCCAGATGTTACTCAGCAAACCACAATGGAGGGATGGGATCTTAGCTGGGGGCAGCAGATAGGGGGGAGATAGGAGGGCAGGAAGGATTGTGGGTGTCGCAGAGGGAAGTGGGGTGACACAGAGATGAATAGGTATGTGGGAGAGAAGACGGAAATGGGGAGGAGCATGCCGGAAGAGATATATGCGTAAGAAATACAGTCTCAGGGGAGAGGAAAGGACTTCTCCAACGAAGAGGTCATATTAAGTAGTGGCTAGGGAGGGGTGTCATCAGGCCTGAGCCACAAATGGGTCCAGCAACGTGCAAGGAATCCTTAAGTCCACCTCTGGGGTTAGGGAGGTGAAACCTGGAGAAGCTACTGACACCTGAAGTTCCCGGGTCACACAAGACGCCCGGGTCCCGCGTGGGTGCCTCTAGGGCGGGGTCGTGAGTGTCCCCGCCCACTGCTGGGGTGAGGAGGGCGGGAGACTAACAGCCTAGGGAGGGCGGGATCCGGACCTGCCTCGTCTCGCCCCAGGCTCCGCGCGCGATCTGTCTCCCCTCCTCCCGGGCACGGGAAGGAAAGGGAAGGGAGGAGGGCGAGGCGACCGGACGCTGGGTTTTCCCCAGCCTCCCGTAGGGGGAACTGGGACTTTGGGGTTACAGCCTGCCAGCGCTCAGCTCCGTGGGGTCCTCTTAACCCCTCAGGAAGCGCAAGCTCCTCCCCACGCGCGTGGCACCCACGTGGGGGCTTCCTCATCCTTACGGATTCGGTTTTTTCATTTGAGTTTTGAAGACTGCCTCTCCCTCTACCTCTAGCCGCTCCCCTAGGGCTAGACTCCCGAGGCTCAGCCACTCCCTTCCACGCCCAGGAGAGGGGCGCTCGCCACTCACTCCTGGATGGCACGGTTTCCCTGCTCCTCCTGCCCGCCCGCCTCGCGGGGGCCACCTTCCTACGCCAGTCTCCCCTCTTTTATAACTCCTTTCTTGAGGACTCGCTCGCTTCCTTCACTGGGCTCCGCCTGCCGGCTCGCGCGCTCTTTTACGCCCCCAAGCAAAACACTCGTGACACCTCCGGGCTCACTTTCCGCACCCTCTCCGCTCCCCTCTAGTCTGCTTCTCCCAACAACTTCGCTTTCCGTTTTCACTTGTAACCCCATAGTGACTCTACAGATCACACACTCCAGCGTGCGCCTGTCGCCTTCTGGGAGGAAGCCCACTAGAGATTTTATCTGGCAGTTCTCGGGTACCCATCTCCTAGGTTGTCTCTCCAACTCACGACCCGGTCTGGGGTCGGTTTTTCACACTTCCTCTCCTTTCCGAAATGCTGGACGCCTTCCATTCTCTTAAGCCGGGCTCTACCTTTCTGACCCAATGAGCCCAGCATTTTTAGGCACCATAAGGCGGTGTGTGTGTTGGGGGGGGGGGGGAGGGAGCTTAAAACCTGCCACTATCTTGCCTTTCTAGGAGAGGCTCACTTTTGCAGGCTCTAAGTGCCAGCCTCTTTAGGACACCCATACAGTTGCCCCGGCGCCTCCAGGGGTCCCCTTCCTCCAGCCAGTTTCCTCTGAGGTTAATTTCCTCCCCGGTGACCCCTGCACTCCGGCGCCCCCTGGGGGCTCCCTCCTGGCTCCCCGGCCCCTCGGAGCTCACCGTTGTTGCGGTCCACCATTAGCACGCGGGTGACCTCTTTGGCATAGTAGTCCGCCTCGGGCTCCGGCTCCGGGTCGGCGCTCTCGCCTGCCACCCGGTCGCGGGTGCTGTTGTACAAAGCGAGCACAGCCTCGGGCAGCGGGCCGGGCGGTACCTCCCCCTGGCTCGGGGGACTGGCGAGCCGTAGTTTGGACAGGATCTGGCCACGGATGGCTTCGATGCGCTTCCGTTTCACCAGCTCCATGTCGATGGTCTTGCAGGTGGAGAGTCCCGCTGCTGGCCTCCCGGGCGTCAGCACTAGAAGCCACGGGAGTGGGAGCAGAAGCGGCAGCAGCCGCAGCCCCGAGGGCGGCATGGGGGAGGCGGCGCCCCACGGCACTTCGGAGAGCGCGAACCCTGGGCAAAGGTGGGATGCGGAGGCCCCGCCCCTGTAGGGCTTGTGGGGTGGGGTGGGGTCTCCCAAGGAAAGGTAGGTGATAGTCCTGAATAATTTGAGGTTGAGGGAGAAAGCAGCAGGAGTCGCGGTGAGGCTCTGACACCAGGGTGTCTCAGTATGCCACCAGGGTAAAAAATCGAGATGAGTGCTCTCTGGGATCCAAAAGTGGGTGTTCTTAAATAGGGGAGCTACTGCCAGCAGGTCCGAGGGAGGTCTGCCTCTCGGGGGAGAGAGGGTCCTGGGATGCGGGGGACTCTAGAGGCAGGCTGGGGGGAGGGCGGCGTGCAAGGGGTGCGCCCCAGCTTTGGGGTGAAGTCTTCGCGGGAGGCGGAGCTTGTGGCTCCCGAGGGCTGGTCCGGAATGGGGGCGTCTGAGGAGCGCCGGGTAGCCCGATCGAGTGTCCACGACGGTGAGCAGGGCTGTCTGGAGTCCTCAGGTCCTACCTCCTTGCGGGACAGCGCAGCACCCAGCAGTCCCCGCGTCTCTGACTTGCAGTAGCAGCGGAAAAGTCTAAAAACTTTTTTCCTCTTCTCCTAACCAGCTCGTCCCTCCTCCCACTCCTCCTCCCCCTCCTCCCTGCGGCGGCGGCGGCTGGTCTCAGACTCTGGGGCCTCGGACGGCTCCTCGGCTGCTCCTTTGCCGGCTCCCAGCGGAGGCCGACTCCGCGTGCGGCTCAGAGCCGGGGGTGCCCCGAAGGGGCGTCCCCCCTGCCCTGGCCGGGGGCCTGGCTGTCTGGAGGATCCGCGGCGGGAGGAGGAGGGGGACGGCCTGGGGCGCGAAGGGCGGCGGCGGCGGGACCGGCTGGGGCGGCGGGGGTTTTGAAGCCGCCCCGGCCCCACCCAGGAAGCGCACGCGGGGCGGGGGCAGCCCCAGGGGGAGGGCATGGGGGGGCCACGGTCTTCTTAGCGTGGGCGGGCTCCAAGGGGGGTCCCTTCAGCCCTGCGGGGAGGGGGCGGGCACCCCGGCCCCGCCCCACCTCCAGGGTGCTGCCTCCTGGCGGCGGAGCACAACTAAAGCCTGTGACCGACCAAAGCGCCCCCGTGGATTTGGGAGTTGTTGAAGGGTCAAATGGAAAATTGGGACTTCGTGAGAAAACAGAGTCCTATATTAGAGGTGGGAACCTAGGAGGCAGAGCGCGAAAGGCAGGGGCAGACTTTGGGTTTGCTGATTAAAGTGTCAAGGAGAATGAAATAAGGAGACGGACGTCTGTGGGCGGTAGTGGATACAAGGAGGCACCTTACCCAGGCAGGAGAAATGCGCGCTTTTATTAGGTGCCCCGACAAGCCAAACAGCGGGCTCTCCTCAAGTCCCTCTAACCCACAGATTAGTGATACCTGGTAGTTGAGTGGAGCATGGGCCACAGTGAGGGGGGGGGGTCCTGGCCTTGCAGTCCATGGCATGGGGGCCATGGCTTTGGGGAGGTCAGGACTGACAGTCTCCTGAGTGCCCGTGCCTCCTTCACCGCTGTGCCATCCATCGCGTGCTCAGTGGATGATGGCGATTAGTGGTAATGAAGTCCCTCAACACTCCACACCATAGCGATCAAAGTGGCGCAGCAGCAGGCCGATACCCAGGTGCACTGTGCCACCCGCGGCCGTGTGCAGGCGGTAGCGGTCGGCCCCGCTGTAGATGGTGTCTGCGTGCAGCAACTGTGGCCCTCCGCCCACGAAAGCCCGTGCTAGCTGCTCCCTCCAGCTGCCCAGGGGCCTCCAGGTAGGGCAGTCCAGCTGGTGAGTGCCTGGGCTGCTGGGCACATGGCAAAAGCCATAGCCAGCAAGCTGGCAGCGGCCAAAGCTGTCCTGGGACCACACCTGGAGATGGAGTCGAGGCCAACCTGCAGAACAAGACGCCTTTGAGAAAGGGACAAAGGGGCGGAAACCTGCTCCTAGGTCCCCATTCTGGAAACCACTAGAGACCTCGCATAGTCCTTCCACCTTGGATTATTGCCTGCATTTACTCTCTGGGTTCGCATCTCCCACCCACCCCACCCAGAAGTCACAGGGATCTATAGAAACCCACGCTACACCCTTGCACAAAACCCTCCCATGGCTCCCCTGTGCCACAGCACAAAGTCCAACCTCTCGAGGAGTCAAGTCTGGCCGGGGCTGACCTCCCTTTGTGGTCTCTTCGCTCTCTCGGGCCCTCAAGTCAGCACCTGAGCTCAGACCCTTCCTTCTGCCTTCTCTCCTCAGGGCTGTCTTTGCTCTCGCCTGCCTGACCCGGATTTCCTTTCTCCCCCAGTGCAACCATCTCTCCCCTTCGGTAGGTTTCTAGTGGCCTCAATGCACATCTGAATGTCCCGGCCTGAAACTCCATTGCTTGGAGATGCAGCCCAGCCCCCCAGCCCCCCCACCCTCCCCACCCCCACTACCCTGAGCCCTCTCTGGCAGGCCCTGTTCTCCAGGCTGGGGACACTGCAATGAACACAGCAGACAAAAATTCCTGCCCCATGAAGCTGACATCCTAGACAACCAACATAGTAAATAAGTAAATTATAGGGTATGTCAGATGGTGATAACCGCTCTGGGGAAAAACAACAGCCAGAAAGGGGGGTGGGGTAGAGATGTAGTTTGGAAAAATGGGGAGCAGCTAAAGGAAGCTTCACTACAGACGGTGACATCTGGGCTGAGCACTCCGGTGCCAGCACTTGGGAGGTACAGGCAAGAGGACCCTACAAGCTCAAGGCTAGCCTGGGCTACACAATGAGTTCTAGGACAGCCAGGGCTATACAAGAAGACCTCATCTGGAAGCGTGACGTTCTGGCACACACTTGGGCTGCTGAGGTTCCAGGCTAGCCTGGGCTAAGTTCTGAGATTCTATCTCAAAAGCAAACCAACCAACCAGGATGCAACAGGTACATAAATGTTTTGAGGAATGGGCTATCTAGGCCCCTAGGGGAATGACAGATCCAGTCAGCACAAAAGCTCCCAAGGGAGCTAGCCTGGTGAGGCCAGGGAGGCTCGAACAAGGAGTTGTGGGGGCAAAGGAAGAGGTGACAGCCAGAAGACAAAGGGCCATGTGGTGCCAGAGAAGGCTCCAGCTTTTATCTTGAGTGATAGGAGACCTTCAGGAAGGTTCTGTACAGAGGGAGGAAGGACATGCCGTATTTAGGCCCTCCCAGGGCCCAGTCCAGTGATGTCCAACCCTGAGACCTGGGCCTGGAACACAGTGCGGACAGAAAGAAAAGACGGTGTGGGTAAGAGAAGATGGGCAGAGAAGGCCCGGTGGGAGGCTGGGGAACAGAAGTGGCTGTCAAAGCCACCAGGGTTCGTGGGTGAGCTGAGGGACGGAGAAGAAAGCAGGCAGGGAGGGGACAGCTAAGGCCAGGACTAAGGGACAAGGGCTCGTCTCTCTGCCTCACCTTCCCACACAGCACCCACACAGAAACCAGATTGCTCAATGGGAAAATCTGATCCTTCCATTCTTCCTGGGCTCCCCACAGCCTTCTTCTTCTTCTTCTTTTTGTTTTTTGTTTGTTGTTGTTTTTTGTTTTGTTTTGTTTTTTTAATTTGATTTTTTCGAGACTGGGTTTCTCTGTGTAGCCCTGGCTGTCCTGGAACTCACTCTGTAGACCAGGCTGGCCTCGAACTCAGAAATCTGCCTGCCTCTGCCTCCCAGAGTGCTGGGATTACAGGGATTATAGGCGTGCGCCACCACCGCCCAGCTGGAGGGTCCTGTCTTAGTTGGGGATGTCCCTGCCAGAGCTGGACGTGTGCAGGCTCAGTCAACAGTGCTTACTGCTGAAATACCCAGGCCGTTGGCTTCCCAGAACCTGCTGTATTTTACCCAGAAAAGCTGCGCTGATAGGATCCCCTCCTCCCTCGAACACTCACTTCCCCTTTGAGCAGAACCTCTGCCTGCGTGAGCAACATGAGCAACGGCAACTGGCCTGTTTCCTGTCCCCTACCAGCTCTCTTTACCCTACCCAGCCACCTCAGGGGCCTTTAGTCAAAGGCCCCTCCCACTTGGCCCCCACTTCCTGATCTCTCCTCTACCCCAACCTCTGGCACATTCCACAGGCCTAGGGTTTTGAATAGCTCTGGTGAGGCCTCAAATGCACCTCTCCAGAGGATGCTGTACCAGAAAAGGGACCCACAAAGTACAGGGAGCAGAGAGAGCCACAGAGCCCAGCTGCTCCTAGGTTGACTGCCCCTCCCTCCCCTGACCATCCTCCTGTACCGACCTTGGAGACCTTTAGTGGCGAAGTGCAGGTCAATAGGGTGGGACCAGTATGCCATGTCCCCTATCTGGGGTGTGTCTACCTGTGTTTGGCCTTCCCGTACACCTGAGAGGAGCTTCCATGCGGCCCCTGGAATGAGAACCAGGACATACAGGGTCGGAGGGGAGTGGCAACCTTCAGGAAGGGGACCTGCCTTGGCAACCAGTTTGTTTCCCGCTGGTATTTGGGAGTGGGACAGTTGTAGACTCTAGAGCTAAATATCTGGATTCAGCTCTTGCCACTAGCAGTGTACACCCGAAATCTCAGCACTGGGGAGTTTATTTGGGGCTATCCTGGGCTGCCTGATGAGTGTCAAGTCAGCACCGACTACAGTGTGGGTTTCACTCTCTAAAGGAAAATTGGACGGAAGTTGAAAAGCACAGGAGAGAGAATACAGCCGGGCAGTGATGGCACACCTGTAGTCGTAGCCCCTGGGAGGCAGAGGCAGGCTGATAGATCTCTGTGAGTTCAAAGCCAGTCTGGTCTACAGAAGGAGTTCCCAGGGCTACACAGAGAATCCCGTGTAGAAATCCTGGCACAGAATCATATATGTCCTCTGTATTTGCAGTGTCAGGGATGGGACGCAGAGAAGTACATACGCGAGCGCTCTCTGCCAACAATCTACAGTCCCAGCCCCAAGCCTCACCTTCTCTGTCTGTGCACCACTAGGAGGGCTCTCTGGTTCCCTGTCTATAAAAGAGTGACAGAAATACCATCTCACAATTCCTAAGACGACTCAGCAAATACGGACTATTAATTTTAAGATACCACTCACTTGTTAACCCTTCCGTACGCTGCTGGGGTGTGGGGTGCGACCTAGAGCCTTGTGCCTTATGGGGCTCGTGCTCTGGGCTCTACTGATGGGCTGCACTCTCAGCACCGATAGCCTCCCTTTGTGAGATAAGGAATCCCATAGCTAAGGCTAGCTGCAAACCTCTTCCCTAGCTGAGAACGACCTTGAACCTCTCCTGACCCTCCTGCCTACGTTCCCCAAGCGATGAGACTCCCAGCACCCTTTCCATACTGTATGTACATTCAGAGGCCTGGCTCAAAGACCAGGAGGAGATTACATCCGAGAGCACATCGTGGCCCCAGTGAGGGCAAGGAGAAACAGCGGCCACATACTGAGCACTAAACCCCCGGACCTCTGCTAAATGCTCCCGGAAATGTCTCCATCTTATCTGCTCTCTGGGATTCTGACCGCTGCCTCCGAACACATACGCTAAGCTTTCAGACTCCTCCCTGTCACCGCGAAGGCCCAAGTGTGCCCTGGACCCCCGTCACTGATCTGCCACTACCCTTCCCCACCCTCCCCACCCTCAAGCCTCTCCGGGCCCAGCGTGCTCCCTTGCCTCAGGGCATTGGCAGTGGCTGTCCCTTCTGCCCTGAGAAGACTGCTACTGGGTACCCTATTTCCAGCTGTTTTCCTCCTCCTGCCCCCCAACTCAAGTGCCACTTGCACAGAAAGGCTTTCTCTGATCCCAGACCTCCCTATCCCAAATCAGCTCCCAGTACATCGCTCTGTTTCTTTTTTTTCCCTACCACCACTGACAATAATCTTGTAAAGACTTTGTACTCTTTTCTTTTAAACAGGGTTTTGGTTTGGTTTGGTTTTTTTTGTTTGTTTGTTTGTTTTTTTTTTTTTTTGTTTT
This sequence comes from Apodemus sylvaticus, assembly GCF_947179515.1. Taxonomy (NCBI): domain Eukaryota; kingdom Metazoa; phylum Chordata; class Mammalia; order Rodentia; family Muridae; genus Apodemus; species Apodemus sylvaticus. The sequence continues at coordinate 188,750,380 of NC_067472.1, forward strand.
TTGTTTTTTTTTGTTTTTTTTTTTTTTTGCCACGTAGCCCAGGCTGGCCCCAAACTTGTAATGGAAGGCTTCCTGGGTGCTGGAACTACAGATATGCATAAGCACACCTAGCTTGTCTACTGACCCGAGGACAGGATGTGTGTGTGTGTGTGTGTGTGTTTCTATGTCACAGCCCCGTAAGGGCTGTTTTCAGATGGTGCGATAACCTGAAAGAAAAGGATAAAAAAGAAGCAAACAGTATGGTCTGAGTTCATTGGAGAGTCGAGGAAACAACATGGAGATTTAGGCTAGGGGAGGGGGCTGGGTTTGTTTGGGAGATGAACAAGGTGGGGGAAGGATACCTGTGTGGATGCCCCACTTGCAGAAGAGGCTGCTTTCCGAGAAACCGGTGGCCCCTATGATCTGCCCGATCACGTGCACTTCAGCCATAGCTCTAGGAAGGGAAAAGTTCAATCACAACCCTGTGAGGTAAGTGTATTATTTCCATCCGACAGCTGGGAAAACTGAAACCTATCGCATGAAGAACAGTACTGTGATTCTAAGCTAGTTCCACCAACCCACTGGCAATGTCGTCTTCATCACAGATACAAGCCACCTCCCCAGAAAAGCCCAAGAAAAATGAGGAAGACACCCAGAGGTGCGGGAACCTGCAGAAATAAATAAACCAAGGCTCAGACACGTAGAAAGCCCCGCCCCAGGATATGTGGCCCCGCCCACACGTGCAAGGCCCCGCCCCTCCGCGGCAGATCAGCCAAGCTTCAAAAAGCGCATGCGTCTCGGGTGCAGGGCCGCTTTAGCCTTACCCCTAGGCGTTGCGCATGCGTCATTCCTACCTCCGCGTACTTGCCCGTTAGGAGTGAAAGCTGCCTCGGGGCTGGTAGCTCATGGGCCTGGCCGCCTCCTCTTTGCGGGCGCCGTCGAGACTAGTCTCGCGCCCCGCCCGGGCCCTTCCAGGCGGAGGGAGATCTGAGGTAGATAGACCCGCAGCCTCGCTCTCCTGGGTGCCGGTAGTTGCTGGGGCAACAGCAGGCTCCTCCCCTGCGCCCGCCCTGCGTGCTGATGATTGGTGCTATATCCCTCTGGGGGCGGGGCGTAGTTGTGATGGACCTGGTCATTCGGGACATTTTTTGGAGAATTGCGTAGGTCTTGCTCCCGGGAAGTCTTACGCCCCAGAGTGGGCGTAAGCCTGGAGGGTTATCTCCATCAGCGGTTGAGGAAGTTAGAGCGCCAACTGTTTCCTCTCCGTATCTTCTTCACGCAATAAGCAAATCTATTGATGCTCTCTGCTTCCTCAAACAAAACAACACACCTTTCCTGTTGAGGATCACTGTCAGAATGGAGCCGGTCGACACCAAACGGGCACCTGAAGGAACTCCCACCGTGGTCATCTCCGTGTTACAGCTGGAGGGAAAAAGGGATCTCCGTATTGTGACACTAGAGAAATTGCGAAGCAAGCTTTCTCTGCAGTTTTCGGAGCTTCCTCGGATTTCTCAGGGACTGAGAAGTGCAACTTTTTTCTCAGAGTCACTGCAAAGTTCATTCTAAGAGCTGGTTTTGAACTAAGGGTGGGGTAAGGATAAATGAGGAAGATGGGGCTAGAGAGATCGCTCAGCAAGAGCGCTTGCTCCCTTCCAGAGAACGGGAGTGAGTTCGGTTCCCAGCATTCTGTAATTGCAGCTCCAATTCCGCCCTCTTCTGGCTTCCCAGAGGACACCCCCTCCCCGCGCCCCGCGCCCCGCGCCCCGCGCGCTTGTTGTGGCATACACAAATAATAAAAATAAATCCTAGGGCTGGAGAGATGGCTCAGCGGGTAAGAGCACTGACTGCTCTTCCAGAGGTCCTGAGTTCAAATCCCAGCAACCACATGGTGGCTCACAACCATCCATAATGAGATATGACGCCCTCTTCTGGTGTTTGAAGACACTTACAGTGTGCTTACATATAATAATAAATAAATCTAAAAACAACAACAAAACAACCTAAAACATGTACGTGTGCGTGCGCGTGCGCGTGCGTGTGTGTGTGTGTGTGTGTGTGTGTATTCAGGTGTGTGTTGCATATGTAGAGGCCAGAAGCTAGCTCACCAACCTCAGAAGCTATCCACCTTTTTTTCCCCTTCTAATTTTCAGGGTATGTTACCAACACTAACACCACTGTTTTTGTTTGTTTATTTGCTTGTTAAAAATCTTTTGTTTGTGTGGGTGTTTTCCACCTACATCTGAGCACCAGGTGTATACAGTGGCTGCCAGGGCTACAAGGGAGCATCTGGTGTCCTGGAGATGGAGTTGCGGGCAGTAGCGACCACCCCAGGATACACGCTGAGAATGGAACTTGAGACCTATGCAAGAGCAGAATGTGTTCTTAGCAACTCTGCCATCGCTCCAGGCCAGCCGTACAGTATCTTCTGTTGTATTGACTTATTTAATTCAGTAAGACGGCCATGCAGGCTCACCCGCATTGCAAGCACGTGTCAGAATTTCCCTCCTTTGGAATGCCACCGTGCATTCAGAGTAACCATACTCCACACTTTATCCTGGTAGACACTGCCATTGCCCCAGCCTCTTGGCTGTTGGAGATGCTGCCGCTGTGACATGGTACCTCCCTGAGACCCCTCCATTTGGGTTCTGGGCATTTCACCGGAAGTGGGATTCCGGAACCACGCGGTTGCTATAGCGGTCTCGGTGGCAGCTGGAATGGGGCTGCACACCTTGCTTTCGTCTCTCACTGACTTGTCTCAGGAACAGAAGGATCTAAATCACCTTCTTCAAAAACATCATTTTCTAAGTATTATGTACAGAAAACTGCACAAACAATAAGCGAAGGATGTCTTGATGAATTTTATAAACCTAATGTACCTCATGCCCAAAGAAAACAAGGCGCAGGTTATGGACAGGCTGTGTGTTTACTCAGAATGGATGCATTCTGCAGAGGACAAAGAACCCTCAGGAATCAGGAAGTAGGGCTGGAGAGAGGGCTTCGTTGCTAAGATGTTTGCTGCTCTTCCAAAGGATCTGAGGTCAGTTTCCAGCATCCATGTCCAGTGGCTTACAACTAACTGTAACTCCAGACTCAGGAAAGTTAGCACAACACCGCCTTCTAGCCTCTGTGGCATACACTCAGACACATGCACCTAAAACAAAACAAAACAAAACAAAAGTCTTTATTTTTCTTGGAGACAGAGTTCTTTATGAAGCCCTGGCTGTCCTGAAACTCACTCTGTAGACCAGGCTGGCCCCAAATTCAAAGATCTGTCTGCCTTTGCCTCCAGAGTGCTGGGATTAAAAGCATGCACCATGGCACACGCCTGTGATCCCAGTACTCTGGGAGGCAGAGGCAGGCGGATTTCTGAGTTCGAGGCCAGCCTGGTCTACAGAGTGAGTTCCAGGACAGCCAGGGCCACACAGAGAAACCCTGTCTCGAAAAACCAAAAAAAAAAAAAAAAAAAAAAAAAAAAAAAGGAAGAAGAAGAAGTGAAGAAGAAGAAGAAGAAGAAAAGAAGAAGAAGAAGAAGAAGAAGAAGAAGAAGAAGAAGAAGAAGAAGAAGAAGAAGAAAAGAAAATACGTGTTGTGGTTTCTCTCAAGCATTTGAATACTTGGTCCCCAGTTGGTAGCTGTTTGGGAAAGATCAGCAACATGACCTTGGTGGGGGAAGCATGTCACTGGGGCTTTGGAGTGTCACCAGAGTGTGCCATTTTGAGTTAGTGTTCTCTGACTCCTGCCTGTGGTTCAAGATGTGGCTTCTCAGTAGCTGCTCCAGACACCTGCTGCCAGCTCTTCACTGTGCCATCACAGGAGCCCAGTTAAACTCTTTCTTTTACTACTTACTTATCTTGGTCATGGTGTTTTATCCCAGCAATAAAAAGGTAACTGAAGCCGGGCGGTGGTGGCGCACGCCTGTAATCCCAGCACTCGGGAGGCAGAGGCAGGTGGATTTCTGAGTTTGAGGCCAGCCTGGTCTACAGAGTGAGTTCCAGGAAAGTCCTGAAAATTACAAGACTCACATCGTCCTCCAAAATTATGAAAGGTGTAAACAATTGCTAGGAAGAGGAGAGCCTGCAGCTCAGCTGTTTTAGGTACAGAGATGCAGCTTCAGTGAGCCTTGCATGCTGAGATTTTATTCATTGTTGTTGAAAGTGGCTTTTTTTCCCCCTATTTTCTTTCCTTCTAGTGCTAGGGATTGAACCCAGGACCTTGTAAATACATCCTGGGCAGTGCTCTATTATTTAAGTACAGCTATATCCCCAGCTCTGTTTTACTTTTTGTCTTCCAGGCTGGCATCCGGCTTGCTATATAGCAGCAGGGGATGATGATCTTGACCTGATCCTCCTGCCTCCACCTCCTGAAGGTTGTCAGACTTACTTTTTTTTGGGGGGGGGGGGAGTGGTTTCGAGACAGGGTTCCTCTGTATAGTCCTGACTGTCCTGGAACTCACTCTGTAGACCAGGCTGGCCTCAAACTCAGAAATCTGCCTGCCTCTGCCTCCCAGGTGCTGGGATTACAGGCGTGTACTACCATTACCTGGCTGTTGTCAGACTTACAAGTATGCACTACCACATCTGTTTTTATGCAGTGCTTGGAATTGAACCCAGTTCCTGCTAGGTAAGCACTCAAACAACTGAGCTACGCCTCCAATCCTGACGCATGGTTTTTATGATTGGATCTGAATGATATATCAGGAAAAGCATGGACGTGATACTACATTTTTGGTTAAGATATTATGGAACATAGAATACCCAGTGAGGGGCTGGGGGCGTGGCTCAGTGATAGAGCCCCTGCCTAGAGTCCCCCAGGGAGGGGCTGGGGGCGTGGCTCAGTGGTGGAGCCCCTGCCTAGAGTCCCCTAGGGAGGGGCTGGGGGCGTGGCTCAGTGATAGAGCCCCTGCCTAGAGTCCCCCAGGGAGGGGCTGGGGCGTGGCTCAGAGTAGAGCCCCTGCCTAGAATCTCCCAGGGAGGGATTGAGGAAGTGACTAAGGTACAGTTGCCTATTAGCATGCAGGAGGTCCTGGATTCTCTAGCATCTCTCTCTCTCTCTCTCTCTCTCTCTCTCTCTCTCTCTCTCTCCACATTCTAGGCCTGTCACTAAATAAAAAATAAAACCCTAGGCCTCCTGGAAGAGGCGGACTGGGGAAGATTCTCTAAGGCTAATAATGGAGGCCATACTTCTAGCTTGACAGGAATTCACCACTAGGAGGGCAAGGACGCTGGGGTGTCACTGAGCTCCGTGGTCTGATGGAGAGATGGGGCTGGTGGGCGTTCATACCCTCATCCCGTGAGTCCGACAGGAGGGCCTGCTTTGTGCCAGGCACTGTTTTCAGGCCCAAGGCACATCCCTGAACACCAGCCCCTTTGGAGCTGATGCTGGTGGGAGCAGGCGGGAGCAGCAAACACAAGGAAGAGGTTAGCAGTTTTTTGCATGGTGTGAAAGACAAATAGAACAAGAGGAAGGAGCTAGTAAATACCTTCTGGTGAAAACCATCCTGGCCCCTGCCCCTGGCTTTATCCCTCCCGTGGGTCTCTGTGCCAGAAGCTCAGACTGAGCCAAGCACGCTCCCAGACGCCATCTGCTCTCGCCGGGAGTGGGGCCCGTGCCAGCTTGAGTGTTTGCACTCTTGGCAAAGTTCCCTGGCACCCTAGAGCTAGGGAACTCCACGGCCCCGCATCAGGCCGGGGGAATCCTCCCATCTAGCCAGATGGAGGGCTGCAGGAAAGGGAGGCAGTGCAAGCTGGGAGGGCGTCCTGAAGGAGGGGGTGTCCTGGAGGACCAGGAGGATTCTTCAGTTGAACGGACACGAATTATAAATAATACAGTTGACAAACGCATTGCATGTGTTCACTGCGCTTACTTTGTCAGGCTTTGGGTAACTGTGTGGGCATTTGTTGTCACATCTAAGTTAAATCCATATGTTGGGCTGCCGAAATGACTCAGGGGAAGAGGGCTAGCTACTAAGCCTGATAACCTGTGATGGATCCCAGGAACAGACCCGGTGGAAGAAAAGAATCAACTCTTACCAGTCATCCTCTGACTGCTTCTGCACAGGCTTGCTCTGTATAGCACGCGCACCACACAAAAATAAATAAATAAACGTAATAAAAAAAAAATTTGAATTGTATGTCATCGCATCTAGGAGGCTGGGCATAAGTCCTGAGTTTTCAGATGAAGGAATTCAGGTTGAGAGAGAGATGAGGAGATTTATGGTCCAAAGTTCCCACAAAGTGCCTTGAAATGCCTGCAGAGGACCCATATGCAGAGAGCCCAACCCTGGACACCACCAGCGCCACTGAAGGATACTGACAGCATCCCATCCTAGACCATTCCTCGACCTTCCTACCTCTGCTTCTTTCCTACCCCTGCAAGGAATTCTGCAGTGGGTGACAGTCTGCTGGCACTGGTTCCACTGGTTTATGCCAGCACCGGAGCTCGGTGTCCTGGCCTCGGTTTCCTCATCTACAAATTGAAGGGACCGCAACCGGCACCGGGCCGGGGGAGCATCCGCCCTCATTGAACGAGCTGTGTTCTCGGACCAGTTACTTCACCTCTCTTTGCCTTTTGACTGCCGTGTAAAAAAAGAGACCGTACACCGTGCTTCTTAGAATTGATCTGTGGCTGTGTATATTTAAAGCACCTCTTAGAACAAGGCACAAAGCTGTAGTTGATGTTATTACTGCTGAGCCATCTTTTTTGGGTGAGTCAAGTGGGATCCAGGCATATTCCAACCAACAGATTTCAGCCTCCTTAAGGGAGAAGCTGCTGGCTCTGGGACCCCCAGAGCTGGAGGAGCCTTCGAGGCCCCCTCCCGGGGCGCCGCGGAGGGGAGGAGTCTGGAGCTATCGCCCCGCCTTTCTCCTCCCCAGCGCGCTGCGGGGCTGGGGCGCAGAGACCTAAGCGCAGCTCAGCCGCACTGCACTCAGACCCTGTGCTGGGGTACTCCACTCTGGAAGCCTGATCTCAGGGTTCAGGTTTGCCCGTCTTTGGGCGGCAGGGCAAGGTGGGTGCCCTGCAAGACCCAAGGAGGTCGGGTGTGTGGCCGTGGGCGGTGAGAACAGATGGGGACACTGCTCCTCCCCCAGGGTCCTGGCGTTGCGGGGGGGGGGGGGCGGGAAGGGAAGGGATGGGGGCGAACCTTTGGCGGAGACCTGTGCTAGATTTGGGATGACCTGGGGCAGGGGAATCGTAGACTGAGAGAGATTTTTCTGGTTGAGTGTGAACAGTACATATGCTGGGAGAGCTAACGCGACAGGCCGGCCAGTGGGGAGCTGTGTGGGGTGAGGTGCGACACCGGTTGAGCTGGACAGGTGTGCAATGGAAGCGATGGGAGCGAGAAGCGTGGCGGTGGGGGTTTCTGCGTGGTGAGGGTGCTTGCGGTTTCAGATGCGGCAACGGTGAGGACTTACTGCGCAAGGAGGCTTAGGGATACAGAAGGATACATAAAAACGTTGCCGGCCTCAGACATGTTTTTGAGGGGAGCAGCTGTCATTTTGCAGCATGTGCTCAAGGGGACCTTTGGCAAGCGACAGGGTGTGGGGGTGGGTGGGTTTGCCTTCAGAGGGGATGGGTGACAGTGGCCCTGGGAACTGAGTGTGAGTGGCAAGGGATGTGTGGACTAGGGTGGAGTTCCTAGGTAACCAGAGGTGAGGAATGGATGTGTGCATTATAGGGGAAAGGCTGTGGACCTGTGAACCTGAGGATGGGAGTGTGTGTGGGAGTGTGTGTGTGTGTGTGTGTATAGAGGGCTCATGGGACAAACGTGTGTAAGACATGGTTTGCAAATGATCGTGCAACAGGTATATATTTTTTATTTATTTTTTACTATTTTTTTTTTTTTGGTTTTTCGAGGCAGGATTTCTCCGTGTGTCCTTGGCTGTCCTAGAACTTCCCCGGCGGACCAGGCTGTCCTGGAACTTAGAGATCCACTTTCTTCTGCCTCCCAAGTGCTAGGATTAAAGGTGCATGCCACCACTGCCCAGTGGTATAGTTTTGTAAATGATTTATTTTTATGTGCATTGGTGTTTTGCCTGCATGTGTGTCTGTGCAAGGATGTTGGATCCCTGGAACTGGACAGTTGTGAGCTACCATGTGGGTGTTGGGAATCGAATCCGAGCCCTCTGGAAGAACAGCCAGTGCTCTTCAATGCCGTTTCTCCAGCCCTAAGGGGTGTGTGTGTACATACATACATATGTGTATATGTATGTATATATGTATATATACATATATAAACACATACACACACACACACATATTGGTTTTCAGAGACAGGGTTTCTCTGTGTAGCCCTGGCTGTCCTGGAACTCACTTTGTAGACCAGGCTGGCCATGAACTCTGAAATCTGCCTGCTTCTGCCTCCCAAGTGCTGGGATTGAAGGCATGCACCACTACCGTGTTGTTTTTTTTTTTTTTTAAGAATCCCAGAATTGATTACCTGGGGCCCTGAATAGTCTGTGTGAATTAGGCAACCCCCTTTCTATTCTCAAAATCTGTTCTTCTATCTATAAAATGAATAGAAGGCGTTTTGAGCCCCCTCATCTGTCCAGAGCCAATAGGCAGACTGGTGATGGATGAAGGCAAGCCTTTTGAAATTGCATTTGCTTCCTCCTGTTTCCAGGACCCTTCACCACAGCCTCCACAACCATGGACAAGTCCAGCATACAGGAGCTCCAGCAACCCTTACTGCCAAGCATAACCTGTGACCCGGCTCCCAGGGCTGAGACGCCAGAGCTGGGCACCCCATTCCCAGAAGCTGTCTTTGCGGGGTCCCCGAGAGGCTGGCAGCTCCTACTCCCACCTCTTCCTTCAGTGAGCGCTGGCCTGGGGGAGCCGGACACCCCTGACCTTGAGGTAGGAGCATCAGGCCGATGGATGGTGGAGGTATCTGCCTAGGTCTGGGGTCTCTCTTGACTGTTCAGGATGGCTGGAGGCTCCCGAGTCTCTGTGAAGCCATGGTTGACCTGGAGCTCTCTATGCAGACCAGGACAGCCTCGATCACAGAGAGATCCACCTGGTCCTGTCTCCCAAGTGCAGGGTTTTTGTTTTGTTTTGTCATTTTTTTTTCTTCAGGCTTTGGCCTTGTTCCTTGATCTTTGCTTGCTGACCTACTTCTCTTATATATATATTCTTGCCGGGCAGTGGTGGTGCACACCTGTAATCCCAGCACTCTGGGAGGCAGAGGCAGGTGGATTTCTGAGTTTGAGGCCAGCCTGGTCTACAGAGTGAGTTCCAGGACAGCCAGGGCTATACAGAAACCCTGTCTCGAAAAAACCAAATCCAAAAAACCAAAACCAAACCAAACCAAACCAAACCAAAAAAAAAAAACACCCAAAAAAATTCTTTTAGCTTCAGATTTTGTTATTAGTTTAAAACGTTTTGTGTGTGGGTGTTTTGCTTGTTTACCTGTGCGTTATATTCACGTGGTGTCTGTGGAGGCCAGAAGAGGGTGCTCGGTCCTTTGGGATTGGTGGTAACGGAGAGTTGGGAGTCACTGTGTGGGTAGGTGCTGGGAATCCAGCTTGGCTCCTCCACCAGTTGCCTTAACCAACAAGCTATCTCCACAGCCTTTATTTTTAATTGTGTGTGTTCGTGCAGGTGAGTAACACATTTTCCACTATTCAGCTCTCCTGGAACTGGGCTTACAAGAGCAGTAACCATGCACACATCTCTCCAGCCCCCACTCCCCTTTTTCTGCGACAGGGCCTGAGTATTTCTCAGGCTAGCCTTAAATTCATCTTTCTACCTCAGCCTCCAAGAATGCTGGAGTTACAGGTTTGTGCCAACACGACCATCATAAAGTCAGCTTTTAATTTAATTTTTTTCTTTTCTTTTTTTTTTTCCTTTGATACATGATTTTTTCTGTGTAGACCAGGCTGTCCTGGAACTCGGAGATTAGCCTGCCACTGCCTCTGGAGTGCAGTGATTAGAAGTGTGTGCCATCATCGCCTAAAGTCATTTTTACATTTTAACATTTACCTTCTTTGAGACAAAGTCTGACATTCATCATTTATGCCAGCCTGAACTCACCAACTCACACTCATCATTTTTTTTTTGTTTGTTTTTTGTTTTGTTTTTTTGGGATTTGGTTTGAGACAAGGTTTCTCTGTGTAGACCAGGCTGGCCTCGAACTCAGAAATCCGCCTGCCTCTGCCTCCCAGAGTCCTGGGATTACAGGCGTGCCCCACCACCGCCCGGCTCATACTCATCATTTTGCCTTAGCCCCGAGTGACTGGAAATAGAGGCCTGTGCCACTCCCCCTGGTTTGTCTTTTGTGAGATGGTTTCATGTAGTCCAGGTTAGCCTCAAACTCATCATGTAATTGAAAATGACTTTGAACTTCTGTTCCTCCTATTTCCACCCCGATAGCTGGGCTTAGAGGCTGTGCCAGCCCTGGTCCTCCCGTATTTCTTGAGGTGAGGTCTTGCTAAATTGCCCACATTTTTGTCTTTTTTTTTTTTTTTTAAATCTTGTAGAGTGACTTTATGTCATATTCTGTAAAGTGTGTTGCAAACCCGCTCAGATTCAAGGGGAGGAACATCAGAGTCACATCAAGGGAATAATATTTGGAGCAAAGGGTTTTGGCGCATGCCTCTAATCTCAGAACTCTGGAGGGAGAGGCAGGCAGATCTTTGTTGAGTTTAAGGCCAGCCTGGTCTACATAGTGAGTTCTAGGACAGCCAGGGCAAAGCACTTAGAAGCAGGTTTAGTGTGTGCCCATACTCCTGACACCCAGGAAGATGAAGTAGGAGAATGGGTTCAGACAGAAGGACTACACAGAGCTTTAAAGCACAGCCTGAGGCTACAGAGAAAAAAAAAAAGACCGTGTCTAAAATCAAAACAAGAACAAGGGGCTGAACACAGCCTGCCCCAGGCAGAAAGCATCATGTCACAGTCTCTGACTGTTCCAGCACTGACGACTTTGACAACTGTATTCACCTCTAAGTTCCTGTTTGACTTTTGTGTCTAGTGTATTTGACTGTGTGCCTGGTCATTTTATTTGGGGAAAAGAAAAATATTTTTAAGATCAGTTATTTGGAGGTCTAGAAATGAAGGTACCTTTTTCCAGAGGGAATTTGGTTTGCTCCTGATCGAGCTGCTTGGAGATATCAGTGGTAGCTTCTGGTTTTTCTGTGCTTATTTTTTCCAGACAGGACTCATGTAACCCGGGCAGGCCTCCTGATCTTCCTGCCTCTACATCCGGAATGCTGGGATTGTAAACACACTTGGCTTTAGGACCATTTTTGGCAGGCAGGTTTGTCCTGACGAGTCACAGCACTGGGGCATTTTTAACTCTTTGCCTGTTTTCATACCCAAGAAGTCTGCCTCCACTTCAGATGTTCCCACCCAGGGGTTATAAGCAATCTTGCCGTAGTTGGATCCTTGTGAATGAACTCACCTGGGGGTGGGTCTCTCTGGAGACCCTCAGCGTCAGTCCACTGTCTCCCATCAAGGGATCCAGGGGACAGAGAAGTCTCTGGGCAGGCCCCAGGGAAGCACTGGTCTACAGGGTGATGGAGAGAGGTGGGTGAGGACCACCACGTATGCTCTCTCCTGCTCGTAGGACACATCATCCAGTGACAGTGACTCAGATTATGATGGGGGTGACCGGCTCTCTCCACTTCTTCCCCACGACCACCTCGGCCTGGCGGTATTCTCTGTGCTGTGTTGCTTTTGGCCTGTGGGCATTGCAGCCTTCTGTCTGGCTCACAAGGTTAGTCTGGGTTTGGGACTGGGAGGGTGCTGTGCTGTGCTGTGGGAGGGAGCCATGCTGTGCTTCAGGCAGTGGGGGTGGCTGGAGGGGGGCCTCCACACAGAAACACGCATGTGTGACCGGATGTGGTGGTGACGGCCTGTAATCCCAGTACTTGAAGGGCTGCGGAGTTTCAAGGCCAACCTGGTTACAAACCAGGATCTTGTCTCTAAAGAACCAGAACCACAAAAGAGCAGGGCGGAGGCTGCAGCTCGGTTGGCAGGACGCTCACTGGGCACCAAGTGCCAGGTTTGATGATCAACATGCAAGGAACGAAGGGAGGGTGATCTACACTCAAGGTTATCTTTGGCTACAAAGGGACCTCAGGCTAGCCTGGGTTACCTGAGACTTTGTTTCAAAACAACCAAACACAAAAATAAAAACAAAGGGAGGAAACTGGAGGAAAACCATGTTTCACAAATCCAGGGTGGTGGTGACGAACTTGGAACCATCCTCATTTTATCCTTTGTAAAACTACAGAAGCCAGTGAATGCTCACAGGTCTCCCGCCTCAGTAAATGGGAACAATCCCTTTCCTAGGTTTATTGTGTAAACCAACTGAGTAAAATACTGGCATACAAAAGTGGCATCTGGAAATCCCCCAGCCAGGGTTTCTCTGTGTAGCCTTGGCTGTCCTGGAACTCACCCTGTAGACCAGGCTGGCCTTAAACACATTAGAGATCTGTCTCTGCCTCCCAGTGCTGGGATTAAAGGTGTGCTCCACCCCCATGTAATACATTCTTCTATTAAATACCCAGCAACTCCGTTGCCCCAACCCTGGTCTGGGAATAGACAAGTGGATTAGTGGGGGCGGGGAGGGGGAGAGCCACAGGAAGCAGGATGGAGGGTGGGGGGGGGCACTTGGTTACCGCTGCCCACTGCCCCTACAGACCAACAAGGCTTGGGCCAAGGGGGACGTCCAAGGGGCAGGGGCTGCCTCCCACCGAGCTTTCCTGCTGGGGGTCCTTGCCGTGGGGCTGGGCCTGTGCACGTATGCGGCTGCCCTGGTGACCCTGGCTGCCTACCTTGCCTCCCGAGACCCGCCCTAGTTGCCCTTCGACCCCCACTGTGACTGCAGAGGCCAGAGGACCATCAACTCCGTGAGCAGAACGGATGATCTCGGTGCACACGGTGGTGACGGGAGAGGACCACATCACCACAAACGAGTCAGCTGGAGCCCCTCCCTTTCCTGGCCGCCCCCACCCAGAAGGAAGCAGTGTGAAAGATTAAAGATACCCTGAAGCCAAACAGAATCTGCCTGTATTTGGGTGTGTCCAGGGTGCACAGGTAGGAGTATCTAAGAGCAGGCAGGGAACGCAGCTGAGACGGGCATTAGAGCTCAGGGCGTGAGGTGGGATGTTTCAGTCTTTTTTCTCCGCAGTCAGCAGAGTAGAAGTAGAGACCTGACCTGGTAGCTCTGTGACCCTAGACTTCATGAACTTGTGTCACTGCAGAACGGGACGAGGTCGAGGTCTACCTTGGCGGAGCACGTGCTCTCGTGTGTGTGTGTGTGTGTGTGTGTGTGTGTGTGTGTGTTACCCTGCCTGAGCTCCTCCCACAGCAGAAAGGAGAACTGGTGGTAGAGAAGGAGCAGCGCAGCCACGCTTGTTCTGGCTCAGGAGGCCGAGAGAGAAGTGGATACAAGTTCAAGCTGGCTGGGGCACTGGGGTGAACTGACTGGTAGAGCAGGCAGGACCTAGGTCCTCGGTTTAATCCCTAGTGCTGTGGGTAGTGAGCCAGCCTTAACAATCTAAGGAGACTGACCCAGCCTAAAAATGTCAAAACCTAAAAAAGCCAGCACTCTGAGTACTTGGGAGGCACAGGCAGGTGCATCTCTGAGTTCAAGGCCAGCCTGGTCTACAGAGGGAATTCCAGGACAGCCAGGGCTACACAGAGAGATCTAGTCTGGGGGTGGTTGTGGTGGTGAAGAGGGCCAGGGGCATGGCTCAACAGTAAAGGACTTGCTCAGAATTCACAAGAGCCTATGTGTTCACATCCCAAAGCCGGCTGCCGCCGCTGGTGGCCCTACTGCCTAGCACTTGGGAGGCAGAGGCAGGAAGATCTTCTTTTTTTGAGTTCAAGGGCAGCCTAGTCTACATGAATTCTAGGTCAGTCAAGAACTATACAGTTGGGATTGACTCGAAACAGCAAATAAGTAAGAGCAAGAGCCACCAAGACAAACAGGACAGCGAATCAGTATACTGCGCCTTGGCTTCCGTGATGTGAGCATGGCTCTCTCTGGAAACGTGACTTCTTTTCTCTTAGAGAAAAGAGTCTGCATAGCTCAAACCATCTAGAGATCATAAATCTCTCTTCCCAAATAACTCCCCAAACTCACTTCAACTAAATCCCTGGGTTCCCTGCAGAACTGACCTCGGGGCCAGAGGCCTGCTGATAGCCAGGTGGTCATGAGTAGCTGGAAGACGGTGCTGGGAGCTGAACTCAGCCCTCTGTAAGCACAGTAAGTGCTCTTAATGGCTGAGCTCTCTCCAGATCGCCTTCTTTTTAGAAGTAAGCTGGTCTCACGTAGCTCATCATGGCCTCAGACTCACTATGCCGTGGGAAATGACCTCTGACTACCAAGTGCCAAGGACTATCGGCTCACGCCACCACGCCCATCTCCTCTCCTGGACCGCGGGGCCTGGGTCCCTTGTTCACTGCAGCTCCCTGGCACCACGCAGGCCGGATGAATGCGTCCTCTGCAGACACCAGGATCCGTGGCTAGTGACTCACTCGCTCAACACAGGCAAGCCCTTTTTAATGGTATCCTGATGAAGGGGGTGTGTGCCCAGGCCTAGAACGTCCCTAAGCCCCCTCCCCAGCCTGGCACAGGAGCCTCTGCTTAGGCAGGACCGGAAGCTCCACGGGCAGACAGAGGCGCTGGAGCGCTGGCTGGCGGGCCGGAGGCGATGGGCGTGGTGGGAGGGGCGCCCTACCCTGGCTCGCCTCAGCTCTTGGAGTAGCGCCTCTGCAGTGATTCCCGGTAGAAGCGGAAGATGTGCTGGGAGGCGGCTTGGGCGGCAGCCAGACACTGCTGGAGCTGGGAACAGGAGAAGAGCGTTAACCCCAAAGGACTCCCTCAGCCTACCACCTCCCCTCCCCCCATGGCGATGGCTATCCCCTTCCTTACCACCTCCCGACTGCCACCCACAATGAGACATCACGGCCTTGGCAATCATCCAGCCCAGGCTCCAAAGCCTATCACCACGCCTGGCTTTATATGGTGCCGGGGATGGAGCCCAGGGTCTCATGCATGGGAGACAGACTCTCAACCAAGAAAGCCACGCCCTCAAGCCCCCTAAGCCTGCTCCCCTCTTTAATATCTGAATCACAGCGCGGGAGCATGCACCGTGGAGGTTGTAGAGCTAGTGGAAGGAGTTGGCTCTCTCCTTCCGCCATGTTGGTCCTGGGGACTGAAGTCAGGCGGTTAGGTCAGGCTTGTTGCCAATTTTTTGTTTTTAATTTAGAACCATCTTCCTAGCCCCTAAACTTTTTCTTAATGAAAACAGAAGGGCTTTGGGGACCACACTCTGAAAGTGACAGGACCTCAAATCCCTGAGATGGGAATCATCACACCTTGGAAGAACTCAAGACAACTCAAGACAGTTGGAGATCCTGAGAACTAGAGGAATAATCCTTCAACCTTCAAAGTCTTTTTTTTTTTTTTTCTGTTTGTTTGAGATGGGATCTTGCTATGTAGCTCAGGTTGGCCTGGAACTATGTATGTAGCTCAAAATGATCTCAAGCTTCCGGCCTGCTGAGAGTGACTAGACAGACGTAGAGCCTCCACTCCGCTTTTGGCACCGATTTTTACTATACAGTCCAGGCTGGCCTGCAACTCACAGCAGTGCTCTGCCCCAGCTCCTGAAGTGCTTTGATCACAGCTGTGAGCCCCTAAGCCCAACTCAAATAACCTTAAGAGCCAGGAAATGAGAGCTCTAAATCAGAAGAAACAGAGGCACAGACCACTTGACCCGAGTTTCCAAACCTCTCCTTGGGAGCCCAGAATTCTAGGCAGCACCGTTCTGTGCTGACATGGAGACCACTTCACTCAAGCTGAACCCTGTTCTGAGCCCATCTTTCAGGCTTTCCTTTAAAATGCTACAAAGGAGCCTTTTTTTTTTTTTTGCTTAAGACAGGATCTCGAATGTTGCCCTCCCTGGCCTTGAATTCAGAACTATGCCTGTCTGTCTCCCAAATGCTGAGATTAAACTCGTGGCTCAGAACCCTGTGCAAGCCATGCAGGGACTTCATGAATTAGGCCCTGAAAATGTGGCCTCCCCCCACCCCTCAGCAGGGGTGTGAAGAGGGGCTTGCTCTGAGCTAAGTCGAGATGGTAGAAAAGGTTCTGGGTGTGCCCCGCCCCCACACTGGTACCTCCGCGTCAGAATAGAGCCCCTTGGTGGTGGACATGAGCAGCTTCTGCTCTGCGCTGTCCAGAGCAAAGGTCAGGATGGCCTGGGCCTCCTACGGACAAGAGGTGGAAGGCTGTTCAGTATTGGGGGGGGGGGGGACTTCCTTTCTAAGATCTCAGCCAGGACAAACTGGACGCTGAGCCTCTACGGCAACTGTGGCTGTCTGTATGTCTGCACACCAGCCCAGTCCTGGTTAACTGTTTACTTCTTGGTGCCTTATGTCTTTGTTCTGAGCAGTTTCTGACCCACAGGGGGAACCATGGCGCTGGTCCTCTCCTGGCTGCCTCGCCATCCTGCCCTGTCCAGCACAGGCGAGCCATACGCCGGCTTCTGCCGTTGCACTTTCCTGGTTGTCTGGTGGGGACCCGGGAAGCCTCCAGAGAGGATCCTGGCTCTCACTCTGACAGCAGCAGTTGCAGCAGCGGTCAGGACAGAGCGCCGCACTTTTTCTGTGTCTGTATCTGCAGCCAACTGTCACCCTGCTGGAGCCCAGCCCACACCTCTGGGGATTCCAAGTGCTCCTGTCTCTTCTCCCTGCTGCTCCTCTAGCCTGCAGTGTCAAACCCTTCATGTCGAGTGTGGAGAACGGGCTTCCCTGTCACCACCGTCAAGCCAGCACAGGCCTCAGAGCCAGGGCCGTGCTGCACAGTTGGGAGTAAATGCTAGCAAGTTTCTCTTCTGGCTTGTGCAAGTCTCACTAGGGTTTCTAGCACTTAGAAGGAGCCATAGCGGGTAGGGCGGGACCTGCCACGTGTGTCAGCGTGCACAAGCCAACTTGGCACCACAATTTGGGAGGCAGGCCCAGCCGCAGCCCCGCACCTACCTTTTCTTGCTTGGTCGTGGGGTCCAGCACGAGATTTCCATCAGAGTCCAGGGCGCAGGTGACCCCACAGAAGAGGGCTCGCATGGGCACACCTGCATCCACCAATGCCATGCAGGCAGCATTGAGGCAACAGGCCAAGAGCTGAGGGCCACACGCTGGTCAAGGAGAGTGTCTTCTGCAGGGCTAGCCTCGGAGCAGTCATACGGCCCTTTACACATGGCTGACTGATCACACGGCAGTGGCGTGGCAGGGCACCTAAGTGATTCTGGCGCCAAGTGCCTGCTGCTGCTCCACACCCTACCTAACCCCTCTCCCAGCTATGAGACAGACCAGCTGCTTTTCTCTAAGTCTCATATCCCGTGTTGACGGGATAGCGCTAGGGAACAGATATCTACACTAAGGGATATACCAAGTATTGTTAGTGAAACGGGGTCGAAGAGAGGGATCTCCCAAAGTCACACATGAAGGGCACTGGCAAA
Organism: Apodemus sylvaticus; assembly: GCF_947179515.1. Classification (NCBI taxonomy): domain Eukaryota; kingdom Metazoa; phylum Chordata; class Mammalia; order Rodentia; family Muridae; genus Apodemus; species Apodemus sylvaticus. The sequence goes on from NC_067472.1 coordinate 188,767,827, forward strand.
GCCAGGCCCTCGCCCGGGGGATCAGCTGGGGTGCCAGATAATGGAGCTAGTGAGTTCCTGCTGCAGGAACTCATGCGCAAGTGCAGTGGTCACTGGCTTCAGCTCTGATGATCTGGGGTGAACACAGGAGTTAGTGTGGCCCATCCAGGCCCAGCAGGAGCTAAATGACTCAACAGTGAGGCGCTCAGAGCTGGGCCCAGCAGCACACAGGAAGCCCTGCTTGCTGACTTTTTTTTTTCTTTTTGTTTTGTTTTTTTCGAGACAGGGTTTCTCTGTATAGCCCTGGCTGTCCTGGAACTCACTCTGTAGACCAGGCTGGCCTCGAACTTAGAAATCTACCTGCCTCTGCCTCCCAGAGTGCTGGGATTACAGGCGTGTGCCACCATCGCCCGGCTCGCTTGCTGACTTTTAAAAGTTACATTTATCTGTGTGTGTTCAGGGGCAAGCGTGTGCCACTGGGCTCACGTGTAGTTAGCTCGTGGGAGCTGCTTTTCTCCTCCTACGAGCCGTGGGGATTGAACTCAGGCTGTGGGGCTCGGCAGCAAGCACCTTTATCCACTGAACCATTGTGCCAGCCGTGGCCTCGTGTGCTCTGTGTGAACGGCTGCCTGGCACCTGTCCTGAGTGGCTGAGGGTATATTACAAGGTCACGGGGACAGAAGCCAGAGGGGAGGTTCTGGGCACTTCCTGGGGGAGAGGGCTGGGAAAGGATACAGAGCCGGCGTCGCTTACCACCTGCAGCACCACAGTGATGGAGGTACGGGGGTGCAGGGCCCCTAGAACCACCGCTTCACATGTATTCCTGATCAGCCGTTCCCGGCTCTTCTCAGCCACGCCTGGGGAGACGGGAGGCTGTCAGGTTCTTCCCTTCCACCCTGTCATCTTGCTCTGCTCTGCTCGGTCCAGCCTCTGGAGGGAGACTTCAGGAAGGGGCTGTCAGTTTCAGCCTCCGCCCCATGGTGTACATGCTCCCAGGAGCTCTCAACATTTCTGAGTAACTCCTGCTACGGTCAGCCTTGGCCAGGGGTCCACCAGCCAGCCGCCCAAAGAGGAATGCCCAGAAGTGCCCATGTCCTGGGCAACTGGCCGTATTACTCCCACCAGAGCAGGCCCATCCCCTGACAGATGGGGAGAGGTGGTAAAAGGACAGAAAAACAAGTTACTGGGAAGGAAGAGAGAGGAAGGCAGAGAAGAAAAGGGGACAAAGAATCGGCTCAGGAGAGGTGGGTCTGGTGGTACAGGTCTGTCATCCCAGGGCTTGAGAAGTTCAGACGGCAGGATCATGAATGTGAGGACAGCCCAGGTTACAAAGAGAGCTACCACCAGCTCAGAGGACTTGAGACCCTGTCTCAAAAAGTTACCGGGCGGCGCTGGCTCCACGGCCTAACCACATAGCTGTAAGTTCACCAGGGAGAGGCAAATGGCATGGCTCAGGGCTGGAAGGCCTGCCGGGAGCCCACCAGGGAGGACGGCGGAGGTGGGGGGGGGGAGGGCCCAAGCTCAGCAGCAGAGGGCTTGACCAGAACCCACCCTGGACGGTACGGTGGATTCCATCCCAGTGCAGCAGGATCAAAAGCTGGGCAAAGAGGGAGGGGGAGCAGGGCAGCGGGGACTGGACACGGCGAGCATCGAGGGGTCAGATGAGGTCCTGACAGAGCGGATCTTTTGGGGGGGGGGGGTTCAATGGAGTCAGTTACCGGGCAGCCCGATCTTTGGCCTCAGGATCACTTCAAGGGTGGCCTTGTTGAATATTTCTTTGCTGACCTTCACCTCGGCAGGCCCGTAGACTCCAGCCAGGACGGAGGTGTCGCCTGAGGGAAGAGGGAGGCAGGCCGTGGCCGCTCGGGGCTGCACTTAGTTTCACCGTTAAGCAGGGAAGTCACCTTCCTCATGTCACTTTGTGAAGACCAGGTGATGGTGGCTCACCGACGTGGGGAGTTGGGGGTGGGGGTGGGGTAAGTGGGGGTGGGGCCCACGTCTCCTGGCATCATACAAAAAATGAAATAAATCCCAACTTTAAAGAGACACACTTCACTTGGAACATACAGGAAGTGGCCAGGAGGTACAGAGCCTGCCACAGACTTCAGCCATTGGTAAATTTCTAGAGGTAGTTGGGGCCACAGAGATGGCTGGGGTGGGGGTAGTGGGGGCACACTGTTCTTCCAGAGGACTAGAATTCAGTTCTCAGCACCCACGTCAGGCTGCTCACAACCATCGGCTCCAAGGGATCACACACTTTTCTGCCCTTTGTGGGCACTCGTACACAGATGCTCTCTTTCTCACCCACACAGGGTGTTTGGGAGACAGACAGGAAGATCAGGAAACTAAGATCGTCCTGGGCTCCGTGCTAAGTTTGAGGCTATCCTGAGCTACATGAGACCATCTCATAAGCCAACCAAGCAGACTTGTTAGACATAATTAAAATATATTAATAAAAAACATTTTAAAAAGACAAACAAACAAAAAAGGTTGTGATGTGTGTGCGGGTGGTGTGTGTGTGGTCTTAATTTCTGCTTATTTTCCCAGAATGGTTATAAATGACTCTGGAGAAGAAGCAGCCTGGCTTTCAGCCCCATTCTGCCTATGACGGGCCCTCGTGTGACTTTGCTAATGTCTGCAGGCTTCAGAGAGGCCATCTACGATGTGAAGGCACTGGACTCAGCAGCAGTTCCCATGTTTCCGACCGTAACTCCCAATGACCACTACGCTTTACAGCACAGCTCCAAACGGATAAAATGTATGTGTATAGTGGATCACAGGTTGGGGCTGGAGAGACGGCTCACAACCATTGCTAACTACAATTCCTGGGAAGATCACACTCTCCTGTCTTCCTCAGGCACCAGGGACAGCCATAAAAAAACCCAGTAACTTAAAAATCAAGGGCTTAGGGATGCCACCCTGTGGTGGGACATTCATGCAACGCTTCCTGGCTCTGTAGATTTGTCCCCAAGCTGCTTTTGGTCACAGCAAAAGAATCCTAAGGTAACGAGGACAGACACAAAGTAATAGGGTTACTGTGTCACTGTCATATATATGCATCATTTGCATCCCTTGCTGCTGCCCCTCCCCCACCACAGGGTGTTTTTGCACGAGCCTTTGAGGTCAAAAGTGTCTGCAACATTCTTTTTCAAAGTCTGCAAGGTCTCCAACTTGCACTAGGGCCCGTGGGTTTAGAGTTGCAGAACATGGGAGGGTTCCGTCTCTATTTCTTTTTTTGTTTTGTTTTTTTTTTGTTTTGTTTTTTTAGTCAGGGTTTCTCTGTGTAGTCCTGGCTGTCCTGGAACTCACTCTGTAGACCAGGCTGGCCTCGAACTCAGAAATCCGCCTGCCTCTGCCTCCCAAGTGCTGGGATTACAGGCGTGCGCCACCACTGCCCGGCCCGTCTCTATTTCTTATATCCCAAGAGACAGGAGAGGCTGATTCAGCAAGTGAGCTAACCCAAAGGATGGATGAGAACAGTATGCATCTGTAGAGGTATCCCAAGGAAACCAGAGGTGACCCAACAGACACAGGTGCTTACTAGAGTCACATTCCTGTTCTGCTATATAGATTGAGTAAGGGAGTCTCTTCCTTCCCAACATCTTGCCGACGTGGCTACACAAATCCTCTCCCCCGTGCCCCCAGGATTTATTTTACTTTTTAATTATGTGCATGTATGCACAACACCCCCCCCATGTGCGTGCATGTGTGCCGTGTGTGTGTGTGTGTGTGTGTGTGTGTGTGTGTAGGTCCCTGCAGAGGCCATAATAGGGCTTCCAATCTCCTGGCTCCCAAGTTACAAGTGGGTGCTGGGAACTCAATTTTGTTCTCTGTAAGAACTGTAATAACCACCAAACCATTTCTCCAGCCCCCTGTTGTCTCTCTCTCTTCTTTTCTTCCCGAGACAGGATTTCCTGGAATTCCCTCTACAGACCAGACTGGTCTCGAACTCCTAGAGACCCTGAACCTGCCTCCCGAGTGCCAGGACTAGAGGCGTGTGCCACCACTGACTTGCCAGTTATCTCCTCTCCTAAGCCCTCATCAGTCTTCAGTTCTTGCCCCATCTACCTGATTCTTTCACAGGAAGATGCCTGAAGAGTTGTCTCAACTGTCTTCTCGCTCTCTCTGACCCACCACACTAGAAACAACGGCCTCCAGCTCATCAGTCCATAAGGTGATCAGCCTTTAACATTAACATCTCAAACACAACTCGCCACTGTCACTCAGCCTCTGCCGTCTTCATCTGTCTACTCTGGTGTTTCTTACCCTCTCGTGATCAATCAAAGTCTGCCAGCCCAACTGGGATACAGGGTTATGTGCGTCTCAGCCACGAGAATTCTCTTTTCTCTCTGATGAAACGTGTATACCAAGGAAAGGCACGTTTTTTTTTTTTACTTGGGTGTATCATCTGCTACAGTAATTATATTTAAGCCAGTGGTGGTGATGTGTCTGTCTCAAAGGGTATTTATGCAAATAAACACCTTATTCTCAACCGGTGATGGATAAGAAATCTAGTCAAGGGTAATATTTGCCTTGGTGAAATACCTATTCTGGAACATTCACTCTTATGAGAGGTGGGTATACTCATTATCTAGAAATAAATTCTTCAAGGAGGTGGGCGTACTTGGCTGCACACTACACAATAACCGCTCTTCAAAAATCCTTCGGTGAGGATGGCTCGCGCTGAGTTAAACTTGGCTAGGGTCGTACCTTGCAGAAAAGAAGCAGATCCATCCGGCCGGGACAGCAGGTTTTGCTCACAAGCGAAGTGCCGGAGGCTGCAGACTGGACTTCGAGGGCTGGACTCTGTTCCGGTGTCAGTGAGTACCTTGGCGTCTGCACGCTTTGCTCCCTCCATAGCCGCTGACCACGCGCGCTCCGCCTGGTACCGTAGCTTCCGCTCAGCCGCGCGCGCAGGCCTACCGGCCGTGTACCTATCGCGCATGCGCTAGCCTAGAGCACTCCGGAGTTGACCCTAGCACGTGGCTCAGCGTTTACTAACAATCTGGATCCGCCCACCTCCACCTCCCAATTCTGGCAAAACCATTGGACAATAAGGAATAGGGGGCGGGACTTGGAGTTGACCCATTTTGCCCAAGGCCCCGGGTCCTGAACCCTGGAGCTTCAAGTTAGGTTGTCCATTTTATTGCCTGATAATTGAACAACTACAAGCAGAGGACTGGAGCACTTTTAGAGGATAAAAATTGCCACCTTACTTATTTCTGCGTCTTTGTTGCAAGGTGGTTGGAAGCCGATGGTGCGTTGGCCTAGTGGTGCTGCTATTTGAATAAGGCATCTGATGGGACAGCCGCACGTCTAACCCGTGAGAAAGGAGGAGTGGCTATTAGCCAAGATGGCGGTAGCGATGTCTGCGGCCAGGATCTGGAGTCCGAGCCGCGGCCTGCGCCAGGCTGCCCTCCTGCTGTTGGGGCGATCTGGGGTTCGGGGTTTGGCTAGATCCGTGAGTATCTGGGCCCCACGGGGTCTTTCTTGTGGAGAAACAGGAGACGTAAAAGTTGTGTGTGAGACACCACGGGCTGTGAGGAAAGAGCAAACTCAGAAAGAAAAGGACCGGGAAACTTCATGAAGAGAAATTCAAGGGAAAAATCCCTTTAGAGGAAAAGCAGGGCAGCTACTTGTGGGCCTTGATAGAAGGAGACGAGTCGGGGGTTGGAAGGACAGGATCAGGTTTTCACAAGGGTCTGCGTTGCTTAAATTCCAGCTGTAACGGGAATTGAGCAAGAAACTGGTTTGATTCCTGTGCCCCCTGATCAAAAGTCAAGGCAGGGAACTTTGACGTGATTGTCATTTGCAGAAGATGATTATGAAGGGAGACAAAGAGTGTTAGGAGTTCAAACAGGACCCTTTGCCCTCGTTCTTTTTTGAGACGGGATCTCACCCATTAGTCCGGAATGGCCTTTAAGCTCACCCAGATGCTTAGACAGGCATCGAACTGGGAGATAGTCCTGTCCTAGTCTCCCAAGTCCTGCTATTACAGATGTGAGCTATGGTACTTGGCCGCCCACTTTTCTGGAAAACACTGGAGAAAACGCAGGAACCCTTTTTATCTATTGTTGATAAGGGCAGGATAACACTTCTAAATGCTGTTGCGGTCTGGCGATGTCCCTCAGTGCAGAATGCTCGCCTAGCGTGTGCCACGTCCAGAATTTGGCTCCTTGCCCCGGGTTTGTGTTTATCTGGATATGGTGACACATGTCTGTAATTTCAGCACTTGGGAGGCTGAAGACGAGGAATTTGAGGCCAGTTTGAACTATATGAGACCCTGTCTCAAAAAACCAGAAAGAATTTTTAAAATGATTTATTTATTTTTATTTCACATGCATTGTTTGGTCTGCATGAAGGTGTTGGAGCCTGTAGAACTTGAAGTACATACATACCGACAGTTTTGGGCTGCCATATGGGTGCTGGGAATTGAACCCAGTTCCTCTGGAGGAGTAGCCAGTGCTCTTAGTCACTGAGCCATCTCCCCTACCCATTCCCCCTCACCCCCCACCCCCCCCCACCCCCCCCACCCCCGCGGTTTAGGACCTGGTGTGGTGATGTATGCTTTTGATTTCAGTGCTTAGGAAGGCAGAGGCAGGGGAATCTCTGAGTTCTAGACTAGCCGGAGGCTACATTGTGAGCCTGTGTCTTTTTTTCCATTTATTTATTTATTTATTTATTCACTCCACATCCAGATAGCAGCTTCCTTCTCCCCCCAGTCCCTCCCCCCACAGCTCCTCCAGTTCCCTTTCCCCCTCTCCTTTGTAAAGGTGCGCACCGGGTGTGTTTGTGTGTGTGTGTGTGTGTGCTCCCACCACTTCTCCAGCACATCAAGTCATTGTAGACAAGGCAGTCCAGCCAGGGAAAGGAATCCACAGAGAGGCAACAGGTTCAGAGTCAGCACCCGTTCTAGTAATTGGGGGACCCACATGAAGACCAGTGTGTGTGTGTGTGTGTGTGTGTGTGTGTGTGTGTTTTCAGGTCCAGCTTGTGCTCATTCTTTAGTTGGTGGTTCAGTCTCTGAGAACCCACCAAGGGTCCAGGTTAGTTGGCTCTGGCCTTCCTGTGGAGCCCCCGTTCCCCTCCAGGGCCCCCAATTCTTCCCCCAGTTCCTCCACAAGACTCCCCAGGTTCCATCTAATGCTTGGCTGGAGGTCTCTGACTCTGTTTCCTTCGGCTGCTGGGTTGAGCTCAGAGGACAGTTATGCTAGGCTCCTGCCTGCAAGTATAACAGAGTATCATGAACAGCATCGGGGATTGGTTCCTGCCCTCCATCTCTGCTCCGTCCATGTCCCTGCAGGCAGGACACATCCTGGGTCAAAGCTTTTGTGTGGGTCCCTCCACTGGCCACAGTCAGTGACCACTTTAGGTGCCACATTCTGCACTGCGAGGAGTCTCAGCTAGGGTCATCCCCACAGACTCCCTGGGGCCTCCCCTCCCCACCCCCAGGACTCTGGCACATTGTGGAGACAACTCAATCCCACCCTACCTCCGCGGCCGATCTCCACCTACTCCTCTGCTCTCGCTGCACCTGATCCCGCCCTGTTCCCCTCTGTGAATTATAGGCCAGCCTGGTCTAGGTAGAGTGTCAGGATAGCTGGAGCTATATAGTGAGATCGCCTCTTACAGGAGAAAAATCTTGTTGGTCATGCCTGATGGGAGGGTTCTGAAGTAAACTTCCAGTGGAAACTTCCAGTGGAAATCTGGTTAAGCAGCTGGGGTCTAGAGCTGCACCACAGGATTTTGCCTCTCTGCCACTTTCCAGTTGTATAGCCTTGGGCAAGGAACTGCACCTTGTGCCTCTCCATACACTGCCAATAGTGGGCTCTTCATAGGGTTGCTGTGGAAATACCAGCTTGTCAGCAGTACAGTTGGACCCAGCACAAAAGGGCAGTGGGAACGTCCGCCTTGTGTTAGCGCTGAGGACCGAGACCACAGAGTGGGAGAGGAGAAGGGCAGCCTGGGGGTGGGAACTGGATTGGCAATGCCCTGGCAAACATCTCAATCTCGTATGAGGCTGTGGCTACTCTTCAGGGTATTTCATAGGGCAGAGAAGATGGGGTCTGTGGGCAGAAGCTCGGGTTGGAAGAGAAGGGGACAAGCAGAGGCGAGCAGGGTAAGGACAGTTGCTGGAGCCGGTGGGGCAGGGCGGGCTTCTGCCTGTGTGCTGTTTCTTTGGCTTTTTTTGTTTTGTCTTTTTTTTTTTTTTTTTTTTTTTTTTTTGGCAATCAAATTCCAAATCCTCCACAGCTGATCTCCGTCCCTGAACTCATTGGCTGGGCAGGTAGGCTGAGCTTCCAGTGGAAGTCAGGTGAGGTGAGGTACCCTAGGGGAAGGTCGTTGTAGCTGATTTTATCTGTTTTCCCTCTGGCTCAGTCTTATGTTGCTGTCCCCGCGTTTCTTTACTTACTTGAGAGGACATTTGGAAGAACGGCAGCAGCCGGTGGCGGCGGGAGGGAGCAGTTTGAAGCTTTCAGTAGTTTCAATATTTAAAAGGCTCCTCCCCCTTTTGGCAGTGTCTGAGTAGCCCAGACTGGCTTCCCAGCTCGCTATAAAGCTGAGGATGACCTTGAACCCCTGTTCTTCCTGCCTCCCTGTCAGTGTTAGGTTTAAATTGTGCACCACTATGACTGCTTGTTTCCCATTAATTTATTTGTGGATTCCCTTCACATCCCGCTATTTGCCCCCCCATTGCCCCCTCCCACAGCACCTACTCCCATCCCCCACCATGCCTGCTTCTGTGTGGTGCTGGGGGTTGATCTCAGGACTTCCACATGCCGGGCAAGCACTCTACTTACCAAGCTACGTCCTTAGCCTCTTCTGTCTTCTCTCCCTCTTCCTCTCACCCCCACCCCCACCCCCTGTCTTGTCTAGAACCCTGATTCTCCTGCCTCTCTGTCTCACATCCTGGGATTTCAGGCATTTGCCATCGTGCCTTGCTTTATATTGGCTCTTTTGATTTTATTCTGTTTTGGGTCTTTTTTGAGACAAGGTTTCTCTATGTAACCCTGACTGTCCTGTCCTGGAACTTGCTTCATAGACCACACTAGCCTCAGACTCACAGAGATCTGCCTGCTTCTGTCTCCCAAGGCTGGGACTAAAGGCTTATGCCAACACACCTAGCTCTGGCTTTGAAAAACAAATTTTATCAATCTTCTTCTCCTGCAGTGTACTGTGAGCACGGTTCACTGTGCTTCCTGTACCTGTTACTCTAGGTCTGTTAATAAAAGCTGCTCTCTCTCTCTCTTTTTTTAAAGACCAACTCTTGAGGTACAGTCTAGCTCACCTAGAATTTTCTAGCCCAGGCTAATACTCAGGATCCTCCTGCCTCAGCTGTTCCTCAGCCTTCAAAGTGCTCAGACCACAGGCGCGTGCCACTGCGCCCACCCCTTTACCTTCCAAGTGGTGGCAGCAAGCTTGGGTAGTAGCAAAAGGAGATTTTCAGACCCACGATTACCCAACAGAGCTCTCCCGGACAGTGTAGGCGTCTTGTATCTGTGCGGTCCAGCATAGTAGCACCAGCCATATGCGGCTGCCTGGCTTGGAATGTGGTTAGTGCAGCTTTAGAACTGTGGTGTTTTCTTTTTGAGATGAGGTTGTCCTGTCTGTAACGTAATCCAGGCTGACCTCGGACTGGTGGTCCTCCTGGCCGAGCTCTTAAAAGCTGGACTTACAGGGGTGTGTGCCTGTGCTCAATTTGAACGTTTACTGTGGTTGTAATTTTTATTTATTCATTGAAAATTTTATACATATATACAGTGTATTTTGATGAAATCCTCTTTACCTTCCCCACTTCCAGTTAGCTTAGGATCCTCACACCCCTTGAAACTCTGTGCCCTTCTTAGACTCGTTTGTTTGTTTGTTTATTTGTTTGTTTGCTTATTGAAACAGGGTCTAACTGTAGCTGTCCCGGAACTCACTCTGTAGACCACAAAGGCCTGGCACTCACAGGGATCCACCTGCCTCTGCCTTTTGCATGCTGGAGTCAATAAATGTTGCTCATACATGAACGGGTGTAGACTCATCCCCTGGGGCATGGGGAACCTACCTGTGGCCTAAGAGAAAAATGGATGGCTCCCCCTTCTCTCGCAGCTGGCAACTGCAACAGACCTTTCTTTAACCAGGATGGGGTCTTGAGAGCACCTCCCAAAACCTTGCTGGAACTTATAACTGGCTTCATCTTGGTGCAGATCATTTATAAGTGACCACAGCTACTATGAATTACGTTTGCAAAAGCTGTATCATGAGGACCCAGATTCTGCAGCAGCTCCTCCCATCCTCAGCAGCTCCTCCCATCCTCAGCAGCTCCTCCCATCCTCAGCAGCTCCTCCCATCCTCAGCAGCTCCTCCTATCCTGCAGTAGTTCCTCCCATCCTGCAGCAGCTCCTCCCATCCTCAGCAGCTCCTCCCATCCTCAGCAGCTCCTCCCATCCTCAGCAGCTCCCCCCATCCTGCAACAGCTCCTCCCATCCTGCAGCAGCTCCTCCCATCCTGCAGTAGTTCCTCCCATCCTGCAGCAGCTCCTCCCATCCTCAGCAGCTCCCCCCATCCTCAGCAGCTCCTCCCATCCTGCAACAGCTCCTCCCATCCTCAGCAGCTCCTCCCATCCTGCAGCAGCTCCTCCCATCCTCAGCAGCTCCTCCCATCCTCAGCAGCTCCTCCCATCCTCAGCAGCTCCCCCCATCCTCAGCAGCTCCTCCCATCCTCAGCAGCTCCTCCCATCCTCAGCAGCTCCTTCCATCCTCAGCAGCTCCTCCCATCCTCAGCAGCAGTTCTTAGGTTCTTTCTGGCTGCTCTTTCACAGTGCTCCCTGAGCTTTGGATAGTGATGCCTCATGTACAGCTGAGCACTTGCAGTCGCTTATTTTGAGCACAGAGCAGTGATGTGTGTGCATTAACCACTGCCCACTTCAATAAGGAGCTTCTCTGGGCAAGGTTGGGAGACTCACAAATCCATGGTATAAACAGCATTAATTAGAAGGCAGTTTGACAACGTGACCATTTAGGAAAATAGCACCGGAAGGTTCTCCTTGGCTCCTGCGGCTTCTCTAGCCATGTGTTTTGACCTGACTTACAATACCAGGTATGGGTTCCCTCCAGGAGCAGGACTTCTGCTCAATCCAGAGAGCAGGCTTGCCGGAGATGTGGACCAGTGGCACATCTCGCCCCGCAGGTTGGTGTTGTAGTGTGTGGAGGCCAAGACTGGATACACTGCTGTCTGTGCTCCCCAGCTGCCTGCATAGCATCCAGCATAACGAGAGAACCCTCAGCCTTGGGGGTGGGGTGTGGACTGGTGCAGCCTCTCTAACCTTGAGTCGGTCGGTCAGTCGGTCGGTCGGGTTCTTAAAACTATAAGCAGATCTGCCACATGGCCTGGCTGTATTGCTTCTGAGCATCTATCCAACAGATCTGTGTCTTACTCTAGAGACACTTGTACATCCTTGTTCATTGCTGCTCCATTCACAGTAGCTAGGAAATAGGGTCAACTTAGATGTTCATTAACTGACAAATGGATATTGAAATCGTGAGATGTATATATGTATATACATATACACACATATATACACACATATATTCATGTGTACATATATACACATACATATATGTAAATATATATACACACACACTATGGAGTATTACTCAAGTGTGAAAAGAACTGAAACCATGAAATCTTCAGGTAAACGATGGGGCTGGGAAAAGTATATTCAGCAAGGTCGCCCAGGCCACAAAACATAAATGTTGTACATTCCCGTGAAGGTTCTGGCTTCAGATCTTTTATGTTCTTAACAGAGAACTTGGGAGCTAGGAAGGTAAAACAGACCACCAGCAGGGACTGAGGAGCAGAAGCATTTGGGGAAGGGGACCCGGGGCCTAGAGGACTCAAGTCACTGGGGAAGGGGAGGAGAGGTAGGGGCGGGCTAGCCAAAACTAAGAATGAATGAAAAACCCTTATGAAGCCCCGTTAGGGGGCTGGAGAGATGGCTCAGTGGTTAAGAGCACTGGCTGCTCTTCTGAAGGACCCGGGTTCAATTCCCAGCACCTACAAGGCAGCTCACATCTGCCTGTGACTCCAGTTCCAGGAAATCTGAACTTTTGGAGCTCTAGTGCAGGCTGGTCTCAGATTCATTGTATAGCCTGTGATGGCTTCAAAACTGGTGGCATTCCTCCTGCCTCAGCTTCCCGAGTGATGGGAATGCAGGCCTGAGCCACCGTCCATGGCTGGGAGGTACAGTTTTATCCAGATGAGGATGAGGAGCTGAGGCCTTGGGAGGTGGGGGGTTGGATGAGAAGGGCCAGTGAGTCAGGAAGAGGGATGAGGCAGCCCCTCCTCTTGGCACCCCTCACTGTACACTATGGCCCTGGCCTGCGTTGCTGCATCTGCATTTGTCTTCCTCTGCTGCTACAGCACAAGTCTTTGCTGTTCAGGGCTAAGAAGAGGAAGGAAACTCACACTGTGGGAGCCTGGCTGGGTGGGGACTGTGAATCCTGTAGGCACGCAAGCAGCCCTCCCAGAAAGAAAGGGGGAGAGAGAGAGAAAGAGAGAGAGAGAGAGAGAGAGAGAGAGAGAGAGAGAGAGAGAGAGAGAGAGAGAGAACAAAACAAAACTCTAACTACTCTCTCAGGCTGTGTTGGTAGACTGTACCAGCACTGCCTCAGCTGAGTACAGCAGTGCATACCTACAGTTCCAATGCTCAGGAAGCAGAGGCAGGAAGATTGCATGGAGCTCCAGGCCAGCCTGGGCTACATGGTAAGACTCTGCAGGAAAAAGAAAGAGAAGGAAGGAAGGAAGGAAGGAAGAAAGAAAACCAGCCAGGCGGGCGGTGCTCACTCCTTTAATCCCAGCACTTGCGAGGCAGAGGCAGGCGGATTTCTGAGTTCGAGGCCAGCCTGGTCTACAGAGTGAGTTCCAGGACAGCCAGGGCTACACAGAGAAACCCTGTTTCGAAAAACAACAACAACAACAACAAAAAAAAAAAACAAAAAAGAGAGAGAGAGAGAGAGAGAGAGAGAGAGAGAGAAAGGAGGAGGGAGGGAGAGTGAAGCAAGGAGAGAGAGAGAGAGAGAGAGAGAGAGAGAGAGAGAGAGAGAGAGAGAGAGGAGAGATTGAGAGATTGATTCACCCTTAAGGCCATTGAAAAGCTCAGAGAGTAAAGGCAGTCACCGTCAAGCCCGGTGACTTGAGGACCCACGTGGAGGAGAGAGAGAATCAATACCCACAAGTTATCTCACTCTCGCATGCAGGTGCACACACAAAATCAAATGTAGTTTTAAAAACTAAAAATGGCTCAGCCTGCCCTTCCAGAGGACCCAGGCTCGTTTCCTAGCACCCATATGGTGGCTCAGAAGTCTCAGGAACACCAGCGCCTGGCGAAGTAGCACTCCCACTCAGACATACAGACAGACAGAACACCAGCACATAATATAAAAATAAGTCAGAAAAAAATGAAAAACGTAAAACAGCAGATCCACTCAGTAGCACTCCGACCCTCATCTGGGCAAGCAGAGCAGGGTTGGTGAGAGCCAGGTTTCTGCTCCTCATCACTAATGGCCTTGCTTCAAGCACTCTGAAGGCTCTCCAAGTGCGCACAAAGAGGAGGTGGTTCTTGCTGATTTCTCTCCTGTCTAGTTTAACCTTTGGCCTGGAGGCTAAATGTAGCCGAAGCCGGGTATGACTAGGGCCCAACATGGATTTGTAAATGTAGCTAAAACATGAGATTATTCTTTTCCGTGCGTGCGTGCGTGTGTGTGTGTGTGTGTGTGTGTTTTGCTAACTGTGGTGAAGTTCTAGCTGAGTGTAAAGTTTGTAGATAACAGTGTTGTGTTGCAATGTTAGACAGTTGGGTGCCCCTGAGGGGGTTGGCTGGTAACTTAAGGAGTCTGGAGTCTGCTATTAAAAATGGAGAAACACGCCGGGCGGTGGTGGCGCACGCCTGTAATCCCAGCACTGAGAGGCAGAGAGGCAGGTGGATTTCTGAGTTCGAGGCCAGCCTGGTCTACAAAGTGAGCTCCAGGACAGCCAGGGCTATACAGAGAAACCCTGTCTCAAAAAAACTAAATCCAAAAAAAACCAAAAAAGAAAAAAAAGGGGAAACTGAGGTTCAGCGATAGAAAGTCTGAGTACGAAGAAGGAAGGCCCAGACTCCAAAGCCTAAGTTCCTCCAGCTGCCAAGGAGACGGAAGCTCAGGCACCTCAGGCTCACACTATGCAGACCGCGCACCCATCCCGACCTCTCTGTCCAGGACATTTGCTTCTGTTGGGCTCAGGGCGACACCACCCCTGTCAACCACATTCGCTACAGCTGAGCTCCGCCCCCTCACTATCCCTAGTATAAAGGTCTAACCTGGGTGGCATTTTGGTTCTAGGAGAGAGAAGACTTTGTCCCAGGGAGCAGACTTGTCCCAGTCCCCGAGCAGCTTTGACAGACAGTGCAAGGAACAAAGCGTCTGTCCACACTAGTTTTTCTTGTAGGAGATGGAGGGGCGAAGCCGTGGAGGAGTGCTGACTGGCGGGCACCACCAGGCCCCTGCAGCATTTCTGGGCCAGCTGACCTGCTGGTTCCTCAGAGCAGTCTGAGATTGTACACTGTAGGCTTCCTTGGGTAACACCAGAGAAACACTTCCCTTAGATAGCAGTGGTAAGCATCAAAGAGATGGTTTTGAGACAAGCTCTCGTGTGGTCCTGGGCAACCCTGTAAACTGTAGCTGGGGTAGCTGTGAACCCCTGATCTGGGATTCTGAGTGTGGGCTAGCACATCCAGCCAGTGTAGACTGTGCTGTTTCCCTAGGGTCTTGCTGTGTAGTCCAGGCTGGCAGTCCAGGCTGGCCTGGAACTTGATATAGTCCTCCTGCTCCTGCTTCTGAGATGTGTGTGTGTGTGAGAGAGAGAGAAAGAGAGAGAGAGAGAGAGAGCGCTCAACCGCAGGCGTGCTGTGGCCAGAGGTCAGAGGCAGATCCCCCTGGAGCTAGAGTTCCAGGTGATTTGCAGAGTGCCTGAGCTTGCAGGGACCCGAACTCATTCCTGTGTTAGAGCAGCAAGAGCCCTTCACTTCTGGTCTCTCTCTCTGACCTCAAGAGAGGGCACTCAGTATTCAAAGCACTGACTAAGTCAGGATTTTAGAAATGGCAGCCACAGCTTTTTCTCCCGGGATACTGACTGGCTTCAGGTTGACTGATTCAGAGAAAGAGTGAATGTTCTCCAGGGCTTCACACCTGTGGTGCACGGAGCCTGAGCCGTGAGGCCCAGGGAGGGGCAACCCTCAAGAGAGGAGAGCTCCCTGCTGCCCTCACAGGCCCAGTGCCTCAGGGCTCAGGGCGTAGCAGGCCGGGGTGTTTTTGGCTCTCCTTCCCCAGAGTGTAGAGTTCGCTGGTCCAGCCCAAATGATAGCCGAACTCTGAACCCTGCCTTCTCTGCACATGCCAACCTCACCACTCACCACTCGGGAGCTGTGTGGCTTTGGACCAGTTGTCTCACCCTCCTGAGCCTCAAACACCACCTGAGTGTGGTGGGGGTTCCTCTCCTCCACCTGTGGCACCTGTGTTCATAGTCAGTTGATTCTTGGTCTTCTCTCTCTCTCTCTCTCTCTCTCTCTCTCTCTCTCTCTCTCTGGATTTGGGTTTTTTTTTTTTTTTTTTTTTTTGAGACAGGGTTTCTCTGTGTAGCCCTGGCTGTCCTGGAACTCACTTTGTAGACCAGGCTGGCCTCGAACTCAGAAATCTGCCAGTCTCTGCTTCGCAGAGTGCTGGGATTACAGGTGTGCGCCAGCACCACCCAGCTTGGTCTTGTCTCTTAAGGTTTATTTGTGTATGTGCATGTTTTTTGTGGGTGTCTGTCAAGACTAGAAGAGAGTATGGGATCCCTTAAAGCTGGAGTTACAGTGGGAGTTAGCTGAGGTGGGTGCCAGGAATGAGCACCTGAGCCGTCCCGTCACTCCAGCCCCGCAGTGGGCTCTTGTGGACCTGCTTTAGCCATCTTAGTTTCCAGTATCCCCCAGGGCCAGGCTGAGAGCCAGTTTTTGTTTGTTTGTTTTGGTTTTTGTTTTGTTCTGTTTTGAGAGAGTCGTATCTTATAGCCCAGGCTAGCCTTGCATTTGTGATCCTGCCTCAACTTCCTGATGCTGATCTGACATGCCTGCATAACTCCACCGAGCTCTGGGGTCTCTGTTCTTCCTCATGCGCAAAGAATGTTGTCACCCTTGCCTCTCCCGGCCTGGCCAGCAGTTTCGCTCAACTCCCCTCTTTGAGGGAACTTTTCTATCACTCCATGTGGAGTGGCTGGTGACGCGTCCTGTAAGGCATCAGTGGTGTATTATCCCCCAGTCCACGAAGCAGCCCTCTTGTCTTTATGGGTCGTGGACTCAGGGCAGCAGGTTCCTGTCAGTGTCTTCTGGTTGGACAGAGGCAGGCCTGGGATTTGAGCCAGGCAGGTTAGGTGTAGCTGTGAGGACACCTGCTTCTCTCACGCAGCGTCTGTTACCCATGCTCCTGGGCGAGCTCTCCTCCAGGCCTCTGAGTCAGAAGGCTTTGTATCTGCCTGATTGACGGGACAGCCACTCACCATACCTGTTAGTGGTTCATGCTTGCCATACGCTCCTTACGTGTCAGACCCTGGGCTGGATCACATGTACATGTCAGCTCCTGCCATGCGCATGATAGCCCATGAGAATGTATCCCAAAGAAGGAACGAAGGCTCGGGGTGGCGGGCCTACAGCTTCTGCCTGTGCAGGCTGCCCAGCTCCTGCTGGGGTTCCTTAGGCTTCAGGGCTTTGTCCTAGGCTATGCAGTTTTGTCATTCTGTGTCACTGGCCACCAGGCAACTCCCTACCTCCAAGAAGAGGCAGAGGAGAAATACGGTCATTGGATGTGGCTTTATCCCTTCTCTGTAGGATTGGGTGGGGGAGTGTTTCTCTGTAGTCCTGGCTGTCCTGGAACTCACTTTGTACACCAGGCTGGCCTCACAGAGATCCGCCTGCCCTCTGCCTCCCAAGCGCTGGGATTAAAGTCATGTGCCACTGTTGCCTGGTTTCTGTAGGTATTTTGCTGCCCATCCCATAATCTGGCATCCAGTGTCATTACTGGCCAGTTTTGGAACTCACTGAATTAGCACAGTGACTTCATGGGGGCAAAGACGGCCCTCTTATCCACAAGTTTGGAAGTAGAGGATTGGAGAACATGGTCAGGGCCTGCTCCAGTATGTGAAGTCCACCTGGGTGTCTTAATGGTTACACCAGGTCCCCTGACACTGTGTCCTACTTGGACACCCTAGCTCATTCTTAGCCTGCCTGGCTCTGCCCGGGACTCATTACCCCAGGCTATCCCTGTAGCTCTCCTCCTGTGTCCTCCTGATTCTCTCTCTGAAGTTAGCTAGGGCAAAGTCTGGAATCAGTTTCTAATGTAGGGGGTACTGGTTCTTCTCTCCCCGTCTTCCCAAGGTGCCTATCATTTCTGATTTTCTGCCTTTCTTACCTTTGTCTGATGGTGGGGTTGCTTAGGTTTTGAAACCAGGTCTTAGGATGTGGGTCAGGTTGGCCTTGAACTCATTATTCTCTTGCTTCAGCCTCTGGAGTGGGTGTCTCAAATTCTGTTGCTGTGAAGAGACACCATGAAGGTGGCCTTGGCATCACCACCATGCCCCTCTCTCTTTCCACTTCTCAAGCACACACTATGCGCAGGCCCACATGACCCCCGTGTAAATCACCCCGGGAGCTTGGTGCACAGCCCTCTGCGGCTTTTTAGACATGAGAAACTTTGAAGGGTTTGCAGAGAGCCACACGGTGAGCTCAGAAAGTGAATTTGACTCCAGAGTCACTGAACTCAGCCAACTGCTCGTTCTCAAGGTTACAAGGTAATTACCTGTGGGGAGCTTCTTGTGTAAGCCAGCGCAACACCTCCCTGCCTGGTGGCCCGTGTGGGAGACAGACTTGAAACAAAGGCCCCTTCCAGGTCCGTCCCAAGGTCCTGTGTGCCTGGAGCTCGGGTCAGGGGGAGGTGGCTTACCCTTCTAGCTGGCACAGGATGAGTCTGCCAGAGGGGCGCCAGCCTGAACCTGCCCTGTGTGGGGAGCAGTCATTTCCTCACAGCCACAAATGGCAGGAATCATGCTCTGGAAATATGCCGCCCACTGGAACCTCCTTGTCCAATGCAATTAAAGGAGGGAGGGGACACACGTGAGGTGTAGTTTGCAGGGCACCCGCTGTCTCCGTGGCTCCCCTCGAAGTGAGGCCGCAGCTGCTGACCTGGGCGGAAGCCTGGCTGTGGTGGGGAGAAGACGCAGATGTGTGGGAGCGGACACCCTGTGGCTGTGGGGCTGCGGGGCCCCGGGGTCTGAATCATAGCCTGCCAGCTTGTAAGTCCATTTGTGACAAGTGCTTTTAGATTTGTGGCCTGGGGAACGCTGGTTTACCTCCCTAAGCCTCTTAGCTCGTCGATTTCATAGCAGTGCAAGTAGTTGTCGCTGATGCCCCCCAAGGAAGCCCTGCCCGGCCTGGCTCCCAGCGGTTCGGTCCCCTCCTGAGCAGGCAGGCGTCTCTGCCTTTGCCAGCCTTGTCTCCTCTGCTGCTAGCCTTACAAGGTCCTCTTACCTCCTGTCTGATGGCGTCAAGGAGTGCAACGGCAGAATCACCCAGAAAGATTTAATTAGCAACAAGCCAGGGTTGCTGGAAGATGGCAGCCTGTCTCTCCCTCCAGCCATCCTTCCCCTTGCCAGAGGTCAAGTTGGCTCTGGGTTTTCATTAAGGGAAGGCAGTGTGCGGAGCCGAGTGGGTCTGGAACAGGTGGGCACCTCTGTTTCTCAGAGTAGTCCTCCCCTCCCCCCAGTAGCCTCTCTGCAATGGGAGCTGCTCTTGCCCTACCTCCTTTATGAAGGAACTTGGGGTGTGGGAGGCCCTCCAGGCCGTCTGAAGACAGATTCACAGCTCCCGTGCTGACGAGAGAAGGCCGAGCCTGGTTTTTGCTGTGGTCAGGTTTCTGGCAAGGGGCCTTCTCCGGGAGCTTGGCCCGAGGTCCAGCAGGCCTGGGGAAGGCTGGCGGGTTGTTCCTTCCTGGGAGCTTCAGTGTGCGGCCCAACTGTTCGATTTTGTTTTTCATTTCGTTTTTCATTTTAGTCCATAGCCCAGGCTGTCTCAGTCTGGTGATATCCCTGCCCTCCACATTCCAGGCAGGAACCACCGTTCTAAATCGAACTCAGGGCTTCATGCATGCCAGGCAAGCGCTTTATCTTTTGAGCCATATTCCTACCCTTTTTTAACAAACAAACAAACAAACAAACAAAAAAAAACCATAGAGTCTCTTGTTGTCCAGGCTGGTCTTGAACTTGCTATGTAGCCAAAGGTAGTTTCGAACTCTCAATTCTTCTCCCCTTCCCAGGTGCTCGGATTAGAAGTTGAGCTGCCAAGCCCCACTTCATTATTTTTTTAAAAAAATGATCTGACATCAACGCTTAGTCTGGCCTTGAACTTGAGGCACCTTCCCCCCCCAGGCTCCCTACCCCCTCCAGTGCAGGGGTGTGTGGACCCTCATACCTAGCTTTTGGCTTTGTGTCCGTGGTGGGGTTTTCTGTGTCTCAGGGCTGCCCTGGAGTTTGTCCTCTTTCTGTCTCCAGTCTGCATTCTGCGCGCTGTTGTGCACAGCTTTGTTCAGTCTGTGTGTAAAAGACAGAGCAGGCAGGAGCAGAGAGGAACTTCTGGAAACCACTGTCTTCATGGAGAGGAACGTATGCAGGTTTTGATCTGAGAGGTTCGATGTCCCTCCAGAACTCCTGGCTGCTCGGAGCCCACCGCAGGGCGTGTGCCCTCTCTGCTTTCTGGGTGTGGCATGCTGGCCGCTGCCTGTAGCACTCCCTCCTTGGCTGCTTATTACTCTATGGGACGCAGTTCTTAGGTCACCTCCTCAGAGGAGCCCTGGTCTTGTCCTCATGGCTGTGGAGGACAGAATTGCCCTCCTATGTTTGTTTGGCATATCGTGTCCCTCTCGGCCACAAGGACAGACGCCTGTGGTCCCTAGATCCCTGCCCGGAGCTGGGAGTTCAGCGGTGCTCAGGTGTCCGCTGGGTGGGTTAGGTTGGCTTTAGCATAGGAGCTGCCCCAGCAGGGGAGGCACTGATGCCTGTAACACCCTTTGCCAGGTGAGAAGGGAAGGACAAGGGGGGTCAGCATTTATCACTAGTAGACCTGTAATCCAGTCCCCAGATGCTAAGGCAGGAGGGTCATGAGTGAGTGGCCAGCCTGGGCAGTGTAGTCCTAAAATGACTTCCAGATGCCCTATGGGGTATTGTATAAGCATACCTTTCTGTTTTATACACACACGCACACACACACGCATATCTATGTATGTATGATGTACGTATATATGTGTGTGTGTTGAACTCCCAAATGCTGAGATCAAAGGCGCGCTCCCCCACAGCCCTGTAAGCATGCCTTTCTTTAAAGCTCACTTCAAATGGATTTTTTGGTAGGCTCTCTGCCTGTCCCTGAGGATGACCTGGGACTCCTGCTGTCTTGCCTCTGCCTCCCTCAGGGAAGGACTGTAGGCTTGTACACATGAACTAGTTTCTGTTCTTAGGGCGGGGGATACCTAAAGGGAAAATCTCTTCGCCATGCCACCCATTAAGAGATTGGTCCCATTGTCAGGTCGTGGTGGCGCACACCTTCAATCCCAGCACTTGGGAGGCAGAGGCAGGCGGATTTCTGAGTTCAAGACCAGCCTGGTCTACAGAGTGAGTTTCAGGACAGCCAGGGCTACACAGAGAAACCCTGTCTGCAAAACAAAACAAACTGGGTGTGGAGAGGATTAGGACTTCAAAGCTGGCGTCTGATAAGAAGCAAGTTTGAGGCTAACCTGGGCTCATGTGCTCCTTACCCACCATA
This sequence comes from Apodemus sylvaticus, assembly GCF_947179515.1. Taxonomy (NCBI): domain Eukaryota; kingdom Metazoa; phylum Chordata; class Mammalia; order Rodentia; family Muridae; genus Apodemus; species Apodemus sylvaticus. The sequence goes on from NC_067472.1 coordinate 188,788,669, forward strand.
ATGCCAGCCACCGATGTTGCGCCCGCTGAAGCGTCAGCTGCTCCTGATACAGTGCTCTTTGCCTCTCTTCCCCAGCACCCCAGCAGGCAGCAGCAGCAGCAGTTCCCATCCCTGGACGACAAGCCCCAGTTCCCAGGGGCCTCTGCGGAGTTTGTAGACAAGCTTGAGTTCATCCAGCCCAATGTCATCTCCGGCATCCCCATCTACCGTGTCATGGACCGCCAGGGCCAGATCATCAACCCCAGTGAAGACCCCCACGTGAGCTGCTTCCCCTCCCTCCCTCCCAGGCCCGCAGGCTCCCAGGCCCCGCCCCATGTCTGACTCCCCATCTGTCTGCTTCCGCCTGCAGCTGCCCCAGGAGGAGGTGCTGAAGTTATACAGGAGCATGACCCTGCTCAACACCATGGACCGAATTCTCTATGAGTCCCAGCGGCAGGTGGGTCGGGGCAGGTGGGCGGGGCAGGGCGGGGCAGAGTCACCCCAGGTCCCTACCTGTGGATGCACCAAGGAGGGGGGCCGTGTGAGGGATCCTTTTGGTGGCATCATGAGAGCTTGTGGGGTTCTGTGGGGCACTGGAAGAGGTTGGAAGGGTTTCATCCAAGGACTCTAAAAATACCTGCCACATTCCCAACAGAGAAGAGTTCCAGAAGTGCCATCAGTCTTGACTTTGGGAAGGACATTTTTCTTGTCTTTGTCTTGGTTTCCACAGTATTTGACAGCTGGATTCACAACTCGGTGGTAGAGTGCTTGCGTTGTCTTGGCTTCTGTCACTAGCTGTATAAATAAACAAATAAATCCATCCCTTCAAAAGCCAGGCTTGATGATACATACCTGTAATTCCAGTGCTTGGGAGGCTGAGGCCTTGAGTTCTAGGCCAGCCTAAACTACAAAGCGAGATGCTGTCTCAAAGCTGCCCCTCCACCCCAGCCCCATACATCAGTGAGTGAGAGCTGGCATTCCAACCACCTTGTAGTGTTGGCATGGAAACCATGCTCTCCAGAACGGAAGGAAGAAGTTTACCTAACATGCAGAGCAGCCCCTGTGCGTAACGACTGTGCTTGGGCGTGAGAGTAGAGGACCCATGCCAGAGGAAAGCTCGAGAAACAAAGTCAAAAGCAGTGCTCAGCAGGCGACTTGTCTGTCCTCTTGGATAACAGAAGCTAGGGGACTAGGGAGCCGGGAACTCGCCCGCTGGCCTGGCAGCTGGGTGTCTCCTGCAGCATCCCTTGTTGTGGCAGTAAATTAATCCACTCTAAACTCCCAGTGGTGGCTGCGGAGGCAGTGGCACGCTTCCTGGCGACCTGCCCCCCCCCCCCAATGCTCTGGATTCGCACTCACACACACACACACACACACACACACAGCCTTATATTTTAATATGCCTTCACCAGCTCCATGATTGGGCCACTCCCAAACCTCCAGGTTGCTACTGCACTCTCCCCTCGGACATTCCTAAGTTATTACTTACTAAAACCTCTGTTCCATCGTGGCCACCCCAGAGCCAGGCCTGCAGCCCTCCTCTTGTATGATCCCGACTCTTGTATGTCCTACATTTCTCAGACCTGGACCCTCTCTTTCCCCGCATGGCACCTTCTCTCCTGTGTCCTTGCCCAGGAATCCTAGATGTCCTTCCTCTGTCTCCTTGCCCAGCCATTAGCTGCAGGCAACGTTATTCACCAGTCAAAGCCAGCTAGGAGCAGGGACCCTCAGCACAGACGTGGGTTCCCGTGTGATTGTGGAAACCCAAATAACATAATTCAAGCATTAAGCAAAATCCACAACACTGTTACTGTGCCGTGCAGTGCTGTGCGGTGCTGTGCAGTGCAGGCCTTTCTTCTTCGTGGCCTGCTCATGATTCTCATAATCCAGGTGGCTGCTGGCGTCTCATTCCAGGTAGCGAGCAGAAGGCAGCTGGGAGGCTGAGCACGGCCATTTCGGCTCTTCCCCGACTTGTGCCTCCATAGAGCCAGCTCTCGTGGGCGGTCTGAATGCCGTCTGTCAGTGTTCATCAGCCCTTCCTAGTTGCCAGAGAGACCGGCACTTGGCCTTTCTTCCAGATAGCTCTTGCATGTGGCAGAATGGGTGCTCTGGTAACAGGCAGGGAGGACACTAGACCAGGTTGGGGTGCATCTCAGGCTCATCCACATCCTGACTGAACTTGACAGCCCCGAAGGCCCTCCATACCCAGTACCCGCCTACCCGCTTGGCACCAGAAAGTCAATTAAGTTTTAATTGGCTCCCCACTTAAAGACAAGCTCTTTCTCACCACTTTCCCAGGCCACTGAGAAGCAGGTTCCAGGAGCACTGCTGAGCTCCAGAGGCGGGCAGTCCTGAGGGGCCGTGTGACGAGAGCTCGTCCGTATGATCTCGGGTGATCTGGATTTCATCATACACCGGGGTTCCCCAACTCTCCAGCCAGACTTCCATCTTGGCGTCCTAGACTAGTTGGCCTCATTGCTGCTCATGCCCCACAGCAGACAGCCTGTCCAGACTTGAGCTGCGTGCACTCCTCCTCTAACCATTTCTCGGTGGTGGGCACTGGCACCGCCCTTCCCACCTGCTCTGGCACCCCAAGTCTCAGCTGCTGTCTGCCGTCTTCCCTCTGTTTCTTGATGTTCCCTTAGGAACAGTGCAGCTGCAGCACTGTTGGACACCCACCCCGTGCCTCTGCTTCACCCTTTGTCACAGATTGGCCGGTGGCCTGTGCCTGTCGCCTCATGCTCACACGGTGGCTGCCACAGGTCCAGGCATCCTGGCTCTTTCAGGAAGCAGGAAGGAGATCGGGGTAGGGGTGGTGCCAGCAAGAGTCTCCCTTATCCAGAAAAGCAAATTCCATTAAAGCCTGGGACTAAAACTATCCTTGACCAACCACCTCTGGCTGGCAAGGGAGGCTGGGAAGCCCAGTGGTTTTCCAGGCCCAGGGCTAGAGAGGCTGAGCAAGTCTGGGTGAGCACTCTCCGAGCCATTAACTCAGCTTTTGAGGACTCTTAACACCTGTCCCTCTCCCTGTGTGTCCCTAGCTCCCAGACCAGGCCTGGTCCCTTTCTCCTGGCATTGTAGTCTCTCCTGTTTGCCATCCCTTCCCTGCAGAGCCACCTGAGGGATTCCAAGATCCAGGCATGGCTACGGCATCCCTGCAGAGGGATCTGAAGAACAGTCCAGATATACCTCTCTCCCCTCACCTCACTTGACCTTGTGACCCTTTGGCCTCGTGTCTTTCCTGGTCCTTCTGTCTAGGCCTTCCACCCGGCCTGCCTCTGCCCAGTGCACACCAGGCCATGTCCGGTCCACTTTAGGCTCTTGGCCCTCAGCTCTCTCTGTCCACCCGTTGCCCTTGGAGGCAGGAGCTCGTCGAGCCCAGCCCAGCACGGTGATGGCCCCAGTGGTGACTGACCATCACCAGACCAGCAGGATCTGGGGGAGGCGGACACACCTTTAACTCTAGCACCCAGGAAGCAGAGGCAGGCAGATCTCTGGGAGTCTGAGGGCTACAGAGAGACTCTGTCTCTACACATGAAACAAAGAAGGAAGGCAGGGTTCTGGTCAAGGACTGCCTTAACGATCCTGGGCCTCTGGTCCCTCACTCTAGGGCCGGATCTCCTTCTACATGACCAACTATGGCGAGGAGGGGACACACGTGGGCAGCGCCGCTGCCCTGGAGCGCACGGACCTGGTGTTTGGCCAGTACCGGGAGGCAGGTATGTCTGTTGGTAGTTTGCTCTGGGGTCTCCATTGAGTCCCACAACATGGCGCTGTGAAGGCCTCCAGCGCCCAAGAACCAGCATTGAAAGCAGGGCAGTTGAGGCTGTGACCAGGCAGGCCTCGCCCAGTGCTGCGAAGTGTGGGGTGGCTCCTCTTGCCAAGGTGATGAGGGCTCACAGCCCTCTCTGAGCCGCTATCTGCTCATCTCCGAGGCGGCAGTGAGGGGGTACCTGACTTGAACAGCTACTAGACAGACCCTGGGGATCGGCCTGGCTGAGGTCGTGAGGTCGTGGCATACTCTGTGGACACCTGTCTACCAGGACAGCACTTTTGGACTCCCCCAAGGAGGCTGTGGAAGGGCCTGAGCACAGTGTGGATCTCTTTTTTTTTTTTGGCAAGGGAGATGGATACAGAGGAAAGCAGGGAGCAGAGAGCAAGGCAAGGCCCTCTGAGAGCAGGGGGGGGTGGGGGGGGCGCGGGGCATGGCCTGGCAGCACAGCCCCTGTCTGGAATCCCTCAGTGAGGGCCGGCCGGGCAGGAGGCCTGCTGAGCTGGCCAGGAGATGTGTGTGGGGTCCAGAAATGAGGGCGCGCCTGGCAGCACCAGCCCGGCAGATCGCGAGCCTCACTAGGCCTGCCGTCTCGGGCAAGCTGCTTGGTCCTGCCGTCCTCTCTAAGGGTGTGCTCGCCCCGCTGGCTGCTGCAGTCAGGGGCGATTGGCGTGAAGCTGGCACGGGGCTGAGCACGTGGAGCTGGAGCCCTGTCATCGGAGCAGTCCAGGGACCCCTTTTCAGAAGCGGGTGCGGGGTGGCCAGGATGACTGTCGGGAGGCCTCTTTGGGTAAGCCGGACATCCAGCACACAGCTGGACCAGCCTCTGACCCCTCTTGTACTGGGTTGGGACACATTCTGTGACGGTCGAGGCTTGTCATCATGAGCCAGGAAAGCCAGGTTTCCAGGGCCCTGGGAACCCACCGTGAGCTCTTGCCTGTGTGGAGGCGATGGTGCAGGGAGAGGACTAAGGCCACCGTGTCCTGCTTCCCCGTGGGAGGGGAGAAGCCTGGCTTGCTCGGTAGCATGTGCTTGGGATCCCAGCTGTTGGAGCCGAGGCAGGAAGGCTACAAGTTTGAGACCAACCTCGGCTACATAGCAAGAAGCTGTCCTTAAAAACAGCCAACTCAAGAAACAAGCCACTGTGCTGTGAGGAGAGGAGAGGCCTCCATAGCGGCAGGTGGCCCTACTGGAGGTTCCTGGAGGCCAAGTCTCCAACTGCGTCAGAGCGTTCAGTCTGGTCCTCTTGGCACAGTGTGAGCACTGTGGAGCCGGGCCTGGCCTGGTTTGGGTGGCTTTGGAGGTCCCTTTCCCAGCCAGTGAGGCAGCTGTCCTTGTTCACTGTGAAGCCAGGCAGTCAGCAAGGAGAGCACGGTCCTGGGACCCAGGCCATCTGCTGCCGAGGAGCAGGGCTGGGCGTCCTCTTCACTGAGGTCTGGCCCAGTGACAGCCCTCTCTGTCACTCTGGCTGCCCTCCCAGACCATATCGGCCGTTCCCAGCTGTGGTGGTGACAGGAGTGTTGTTTGTTCAGGACCAAAGCAGCAGCAGGTGCGAGGCACAGCAGCGATGCCCATGGGACCTGCAGCTTCCTGGTGCTGGTTAGAGCTGCCTGGGTGTTGTCACGGCCAAGGCTGTCAGATTTGTTTATGTTTGGTGGAGGTGGAGATGGAGCCCAGGGCCTCACACATGCCAGGCAGGCCCTTTACCGTGAAGCCACACCCCAGCCTGGGACTGCGCATGCGAGCACCTTCTTCCTGCCCCTTGTGGTGGTCGTGCAGAAGCCGCTGTGCCTGGGCCTTATAAGTTTGTAGGAAGTCTCAAGGCAGACACACCCCTCTGCCACAGTTTCTTCTCCGTCACTGTGCAGTATAGCAAGGCCTTTTTGAATTTATTGTGGCCATCCAAAGACTTCTAACAGATTACTGTGAAGGCCAAGGCTTGGTGGCACTTATGGAAGCAGAGGCAGGACGATTGCCACAATTTCAAGGCCAGCCTGGCCTACATACACAGAAAATCCAGGCCTGCTGGTGTGGTGGTGTACACCTTTAATCCCAGAATTTGGGAGGTAGAGGCAGCAGATCTCTTTGAAGTCAGCCTAATCTACATAGTGAGTTCCTGGACAGCCAGGGCTACCAAGTGGAACCTGTCTTAAGAAACAATCATGTGACCCATTGCCTTGATTGTTGTTGTTATTGTTTTGAGACAAGGTCTCTAGGTGTAGCCAAGGCTGGTATGGAACTAACTTTGTAGGCCAGGTTGGCCTTGAACTCACTGAGCTCTCCCTGCCTGCCTCCCCAGGGGTAGTGAGCCACCCCAGCTTCATTAACTTTTCATATGAGGGACAACTCTGCAGTAAAGGCTTGGGAATGGCCAGTGCCAGACAGCTGCTTCAGAGTGAGCTCAGGCTCTGCTCTGGGAGAGCTCACGGGCATGAAGATGCTTCCATGAGCTCAGGCTCCGCGAGACTGTAGGATATCACAACCCACAGCGCTCTCCTGAGGCTGTGTGCCATGAAACACTTAGACCCATCCAGCCCTCTGACTTGTACGTGGATGCAAGTCGCCTTCGACGGAGATCTAACATCCATCCAGCAGGGCTTTCCCCCCATTAATTAATTAATTAGTTAATTCATTCATTCATTCATTCATTTATTCATTTTATATCCCAGTATCAGGCTTCCCCCACTCCTCCGGTTTCTCCCCTCACTATCTCCTTCCCCTCCCCTTCATCTCTGAGAAGGGGGAGGTCGCTCTAGGGTATCAGCCCACCCCGGCACATCAAGTCAGTGCAGGACTAGGCACAGCCTCTCCCACTGCGACCAGAGAAGCCAGCCCAGTTAGGGGAACAGGATCCACAGACAGGCAGCATCCAGGGTCAGCCCGACTGCAGTTGTTGGGGGGCTGCATGAAGAGCAAGCTGCACACCTGCCCCATGTGTCCAGGTTAGTCGTTCTGTTGGTCCTTCTGTAGGGTCCCTGTCCTCTTCAGGTCCCTCAGCCCTTCCCCCATCTCTTCCACAAGACTCTCCTCGCTCCATCTAAGGTTTGGCTGTGGGTGTCTTCATCTGTTTCAGTCAGCTGCTAGGTAGAGCCTCTCAGATGACAGCCATGCTGTGCTCCTGTCTACAAACAGAGAAGACTGCCATGAATAGTTTCGGGGACTGGTTCTTGCCCAAGGGATGCATCTCAGTTTGGGGCAGTCATGGGTTAGCCATGCCCTCCGTCTGCTCCATCTTTGTTCCTGCACATCTTGTAGGCATGACACACTTTGGGTCATGTTTTGTGGGTGGGTTTGTGTTCTCCCTCCACTGGGAGTCCACTTCAGGATCCATACCCCGCTGCCAGGAGACTCAGCTAGAGTCGTCCTACACACTCCTGGGCCCTCCCTCCCGCTGGCACAGGTCTCTGGCATTTCTTAGACCCCTCCCCCAAGGCCTTTATTTGAAGAAAAGGTTTCATTTCTATGAATAGATATGACCTTTCCTGTCGGCACAGGTGGAGGTGAATCAGTTTGAGACACAAATCTCACAGTTTCTCATTGGGAAGAAAGCCTTGGGCTGGAGCTGTATCAGTGGTAGAATATTTGCTGGCATGCCTGCCTGAGGTCCTGGGTTCCATGTCTAGCACTATAAAAAAGAAGGGAAAGGGGGATGTTGACAGCCTCAAGGGAAGGAGAGTCACATTCCCTCAGTGTTGTGGCCCATGGGCCGTTGGATGGCCCCCTGTATCTGTGAGCACAGGGGCAGGCACACAGGGACTTAGACAGCCGCTCACTGTGCAGACCAGGCTGGCCTTAAACTCTCTGAGATCTGCTTGTCTCTGACCCCAAGTGCTGGGATTGAAGGCTTGCGCCACCATGCCTGGCCAATGAGTTACTAAGAAAAAAGAAAAAGAAAACAACATGAAGTCTGGAGAATAGAGGGTGTTCCCAAAAGATTGGATGTGGGATCAGGGTGAGGGGTGAGGGGTGACTTAAACACCTCAGGTCCATGGATGAAATGACCAAGTAATTTTTGAAAAGCTACGTGTAGAGTGATGGTCTGATGGCTCCTCCTGCTGACCATGTGCCCTGAAGGCTGAAACCAGATTCTTGCAAAGACCTCACCTGCCATTTTCTGTGCAGGGCAGCCCTGTCATATGCAAAGTTCAGTTATGCCCCTTCAAAGACAAGTGTGGGTGGTACTAACATAAACCGTTCACCCTTGCTGGAGTTACCAAGCCACATTGGGTCAAACATAAGTCTCTCCTGAGATAGGTCGTGTCTATGGGACCTGCCTGTCCTTATGACCCCGAGTTTACCTACCTTCTACAGTGGCTCTTGGGTATCTTTTCACTAACAACATCATCTTGCTCTGTAGCCCTTGCTTACTTACCTCCAACTTGCAATCCTCCTGCCTTAGCCTCCAGAGTGCTGGGCTCAAAGGCCTGCCCTACCACACTGACCTGGCTACTGCCTTCTGGGTAGGACGTTCTGGGGAGGAGGCTTGTCCTGCCGCTCCTCCCAGCACTCCTCCCAGCACTGCTCCTCCCAGCACTGCTCCTCCCAGCACTGCTCCTCCCAGCACTGCTCCTCCCAGCACTCCTCCCAGCACTCCTCCCAGCACTGCTCCTCCCTCAGGCTCAGGGCAGCCTCCTCCTCGCAGGTGTGCTCATGTACCGGGACTACCCGCTGGAGCTGTTCATGGCCCAGTGCTACGGCAACGTGAGTGACCCCGGCAAGGGACGCCAGATGCCTGTTCACTACGGCTGCAAGGAGCGCCACTTCGTCACCATCTCCTCTCCACTGGCCACGCAGATCCCTCAGGGTGAGGACGTGTACTCTGAACCTCGTGCATGCAGTACCGGTGGCGTAGGTCTGTGGGCCCAGGCCTCCCGCCTGCTAGTTGAGTAGGGCCTTAGAGGTTAGAGCCTGACCTATGTGCAGGGCCCTCGCGGAGGGCGGCTCTGCTGTCTCCCCTCGTTAAGCAGCCGTGGGTCGCCATGACCATACTGAACTTCCCAAGCCAGCATGGCCAGGCATTGAGTCCTTGCCACACTCAAGACTGTCTGATGACACCGTCAGTGGTTGTGGGTAAACCTAGCAGGTATTATTATCCCTGTTACGGAGAACAGGAAGTTGAAACTGAAGAAGGAAGTGACTTACCAGGGACTAGAAGAAAAACTCCCTCACGGATACTTGTGGCTGCAGAGACCACCACGTTCAACCCTGCCCTGGCTAGCCTTGGTCCTCAAAGCCAAGTGGACGCCCCAGAGCTGGGGTGCCCTGAGGCTCCTGCATATTCCCGAGACTGCCAGGATGCTGGGCCTGTGCCCACACAGCACCAAGACTGAGGGTTGGCTCTCTTATGGCCTCCTGGGCCCAGAATCTGATAGGAAGCGTGTGACTCAGGGTAGCCTGGCTGTTGAGCTCGTCAGGGTGTGTGGCTTGTGTGGCTGCAGACCTCTGGGAGAGTGGCGGGAAGCAGAGCTCTTTATTAGGTCTACTACACGGTAAGGACAGAGTGCCCTCGTCAGCAGGTGTATGTGCAGGTGTCACCCTGGGCTTTCTGAACAAGAGAGACAAATGTCAGCCCTGTTGATACTGATGTTGGCTTGGGGGACAGCAGCAGGGAAGAGTGAAGAGACAGTACCTGGAATGACAGGAAAGGCAGCACAGAGCCATGTTTGGGGGCAGTGGCAGACGCATTGCAGGCGATTGACAGACAGACTAGAAGCAGTGTGGAAGCAAGCCGTGTGGGCACCTTGAGGCCATCATGTGCTTAGTAATGACTTGACCAGGGGACTAAGGGTGGGGGACGCTGAGCAGTGTGGCCCAGTGGCCTTTCCTATTCCAAGCTTTGGCCCACAGTGGCCTGAGAGCCCAGAGTTAGGATGGAATCTGCCAGACTCACACTGTAGGAGTCCCTGGCTGTGGCTTGGCCCTGGTGTGGAAGGTGAGATCTGGCTGTCCTCTGAAGGTGGTCTAAATGTAAGTATGACAGACTGGAGTCAAGGGTCATGCACCCTGGATACCTGGAGACAACTTTCCAAGCCCGAGGAGAAGTGTGCGTGTGCGTGTGCGTGTGTGTGTGAGGGTGTGTGAGGGGGCAGGGTACTCCTCCTCACACCCTCATCCATGTTCCCATGCAGCGGTCGGGGCAGCCTATGCTGCCAAGCGGGCCAATGCCAACCAGATTGTGATCTGTTACTTTGGCGAGGGGGCAGCCAGTGAAGGGGATGCCCACGCTGGCTTCAATTTTGCTGCCACCCTGGAGTGTCCCATCATCTTCTTCTGCCGGAACAATGGCTATGCCATCTCCACACCAACCTCTGAGCAGTACCGTGGGGATGGCATAGGTAAGCGCCCTTCTCTCGCTGCCCTCCTTCCTGCTCTCTCCTGGATGGTGTGACCCTTCACTCTTCCCCTTTCTTCCCCTCCCTGAGTCCTGACTGGCACCCTCTCTGTCCTGCAGCGGCTCGGGGCCCTGGGTATGGCATCATGTCAATTCGTGTGGATGGCAACGATGTGTTTGCGGTGTACAATGCCACTAAGGAGGCCCGACGACGGGCTGTGGCTGAGAACCAGCCTTTCCTCATCGAGGCCATGACCTACAGGTACTCATCTCCCTCCATCCCTGTAGTGCACACCTCTGACAAGCTCTGTCAGTGCCCGCACACATGGCCTGTCGCCCTGGCCCCCAGCTGATGCTCGTCTCCTCCCCTGAGCAGGATTGGACACCACAGCACCAGTGACGACAGCTCAGCGTACCGGTCAGTGGATGAGGTCAACTACTGGGACAAGCAGGACCACCCGATCTCGAGGCTGAGGCAATACCTGCTGAACCAGGGTTGGTGGGATGAGGAGCAGGAGAAGGCCTGGCGGAAGCAGTCACGAAAGAAGGTGAGGGCCCATTGGAGCCCCAGGGTGAGCTCCCGCTGGCTTCTGCGCAGGGAGAACTCCGGGAGAACAGTGATAAGGATCGGGTGTTCACACTGACCCGTGCAAGCACTGTCCCCATTGTGGCCCCTGGAGCCAAGCCGCCTGGACCACATGGCCTCAATGACTCTCCACAGTGGAACCCGGGACCGGTCATCTCTAAGTTCCTGGGGTATCCGTTTTATAACGCAGTCCATGTAAAGTGCATTGTCCTACCTGGGCTGGAGGGAATGTCATCCTCTGTGACAGAGCCTGGTCTGGCCTCAGGCTGCCCCGTGGTCACTGGCTCAGCTCTGACTCCATTGCCCTGAGGAGACCTTTCCTCCTCTGCATCCTGTCCCTCCATTGTAGAGCTGCTCAGTGCAGTGCCAGGTCCCTGCAGGCCAGAGCTGGGGGTCTGGACTGTTCACTAACACCAGGCTGAGGCCTCCGTGGGGAGGCTGGACCATGGCGTGTGGTAGGGAGAGGGCAGGGTGAAGGGGCAGCCACTTCTCACTCCCTCGTGTGTCCAGGTCATGGAGGCCTTTGAGCAGGCCGAGCGGAAGCTGAAGCCAAAGCCAAGCCTCCTCTTCTCCGACGTGTACCAGGAGATGCCCGCCCAGCTCCGCAGGCAGCAGGAGGCGCTGGCCCGGCACCTGCAGACTTACGGGGAGCACTATCCCCTGGACCACTTTGACAAGTGAGGCCCAGCCACCACGAGGTGGTCCAGCTGAGTGGAGCAGGGGTACCAGCAGGGTGCTACCCCTCGGCTCGTCAGCGCTGCGAACACGCTGAGCAGCCAGGGTTGCCCTCCAGCCTGTCATGGGGTGACCTCTGTTCCTGCTCCCCCAGGCCACTTCACTGGGGCACCATGTTTGCAGTCACTGCTGCAGCTCCGTCACTCCCTTCACCTGTTACAGTGCCTTTGAGGGGTGGGTGGGACCGGGGCCAGGGAAGACCCTCTGGGCAGGGTGGCCCTGGATTTGCCCAGAGAAATAGCTAATTGGCAGAGTAAGTAAACCACAACTGCCTTTGACTCTGCTTCCTCTGGTCTCTGCTTCCTCAAGTTTGGGGCTGGGGTGTGTATGTGGCGGGAGGGGAGAGCCCAGTATGGCTGATTCGCTTTGCGGCTGCGGCAGGGGCCGGGGAGGGGGCTGTTATTTGTTATTTATCTACACAGTAACTGACTGGAGCTTGTGATCTTATTTTAGTTTCTAGTTCTGGGATTATAGGAGTATATAGCACCACACCAGCCTTTGGGGACAGCCTGGCCTCTTCAGGCAGAAAGGTGTGGAAATACCTACTTCTGTAAATGTTCCCAGGCTAGAGAGCAGCCTTAGCACACGGCCCTCCAGAGAGAGCCCTCCAGTGCGCTGGTTGATGCGTGATGTCCAATGAAGGGTCCAGGGTGCTCCTGGAACCTGCCATGCTGGGCTGGGAAGTGCCGTGCATGCGTGCGTGAGGGTAGAGGGGCAGCACCATCTGCCTTTCCTGTAGGGTCCCACGGAAGAAGAAATAGCTCCTGGCCTCAGAGTAGGAAGGACACATTTTTCAAAATCAGAAAGTAGATAAACACAGTCTGCCATCTTGCCTGGCCTGCCCATTCTTGGCTGAGAAGGGTTTAGGAGGGACTCAGGCCAGGTCAGCACCCCATCCCCACCCCAGCTTGTCTCTGGGGATCAGCACCGGAGCTCTGGGACCCACAGATGTCTCCAGAGCCAAATGGTGTCCTGGGGGCTCACTGGATGCACCAGGAGCAGGCCTCGTACAGCGCAGGGGTCCCTGGTACGTTCTGCTGGCCAGGCTGTGAGGAAGCCTGGATGGGCACGGGGTGCTAAGCCCAGGGCCCGGAAACAGAAACCAGTGTAGACATCGTCAAAGGGGAAGGGTGCCACACGAGCTGCTGCCTGCAGCAGCCAGGGAGCCAGGCGTCCTGAGATGACGTAGCCACCTCCACTCGCATAGGCTGGGTAGTCGCCTTCGAAGAAGGTCTTGGGCACATAGAAGGGTCCTCCAGGCTTGCGAAGCGGTTTGGCCTGGGTGAAGACCTCACCCAGGTAGAGGCTGCGGGCCCAGGCGGGTGGCAGAGTCTGCAGGTGCTCCAGCAGGGCTGGGATGTGCACAAAGGCATCATCCTGAACCTGCAGGACAAAACTGACATCAGGGCAGTGGTGGCTCAGCCAGGTCAGCAGCAGCAGGTCTTTGAGTGTCCGGTTGTAGGGGACGTCCAGGAAGTCCCAGAGCAGCAGGTCACCGTAACGCCGGCTCTCCCACGTCACCAGTGATCTTAAGTCAGGCCCCCCCATTCCTAGTGGGGACCCCAGCAGGAAGAGCAACCGGGTCCCAGCGACTGGGCTGCCCCAGGTCTCCCTCACGGCCTGTCGTGCTGCAAAGTGTCCTGGTTCTGACTTGACAGCCAGTAGCAAGTAGGGTACATCCTTATCAGAGCAGCTGGCCACAGGGCCACCTTCTCCTGCAGGCGGCCATAGCGGGAAGCTCCTACAGGCTGCAGACAGCAAGAAGCGCCGGAGGTCCTGGGGGTACAGGACAAAGTCTGAGATCTCCGAGGCAGCGGTAGCCCCCCAAGTCTGACAGTCCGTCCTGGGCAGGACGCCCAGTTGCCGCTGCTGCTGGTTCCAGTAAGCAGAGGATAGTGGGCCAGTCTGACCCAGGCGTGCTGAGAGGTTGGTGGGCAGGGTGGGCTCAGCATTGGGTGGTGTGGGACTGGGCAGAGCGCCCCGGGGTTCAGCCTTTTTCAGCCAGGACTCGGACGTCCACTCGATGTATACTTTGAGGCCCAGGAGTGTGAGCAGTGCTGACAGGCAGAGCTGGCACTTGCGGCAACGCATGACCCGGCCCAGGGAAAGGGCCACCAGTGGGGCTGCAAGAGTTACAAGGAGCCACAGAAGTCTTTAGGGTGCAGGGGGATCTCCGAAGAGTGCCCAGCAAAGCTGGGGCAAGCAGCCTAGGTCTTCCTCAGTTCCAGTAATGGCTTCTGAGACCCTGACCCTAGGCAGGCTGACCCAAAGTGCCCAACTGTTACCCTAGACGGAACGCCGCCTCCCTCCGACCCCCCATTCTTTCCCTTTCCTGTAGTCAAGATATATCTATTTGCAATATCGCTCCAGCGCTGTTCCTACCCCCTTTCCCTCGGTCCTGTCTCTTCTGGAGTCCCAGCTTCCCGGGGAAACTCCTTTTTACCTTCTTGGAAACCTACCTACCTCCTCCAGTAACCCCACCCCAGGGCCTGGGGCCCCAGGTACCTCTGGGGTCAGCTTCCGCCAGCTCTGGGGGTCCTTGGGCAAGCCCTGCCCGGCCACCCTCCTCGCAGCCGTGCGTCCTCGGGCTGCCGGCCCAGCCCGCGCTGCGAGTCTGGAGGGGCGGGCGGTCGAAGGGGAGGCGAGCGGGAGGGCCCCTGGGGCCGGGAGGAGCCGGGGCGGGGCCGGGAAGGGGAGGCAGACGGGGAGACGCGCCCTGGCGAGTTAGGGCTGGTTTTCTGGTGAGACAGCGGGAAAGGTTTAGGGGTGGCCAAAGCCGCGGACCTGCGAGGGAGGTCCCAACGAGCAAAGAGACGGGAGGCTAAGGGGCTGACTAGTTCGAGGCCACCGCTTGAAAGCGTTGTGACCTCTGTGAGCGGGTGTGTGTGTGTGTGTGGGGGGGGTGTTTGCAGGGGCCGCGAGTGGGTGGAGGGATCAAAGATGGCAGGTAACTAGAAGAGCAGAGAAAGGGGGAGGCAGGAGAAAGATGCACAGGTGGAAGAGGTCAGAACAGAGCCTGACTAACCAGGGAATGATGGGAGGAGGACCTAGAGAGGAAAGGAAGGATCTGGGAGAGCAGAGAGGCCGTTCGAGCGCAGTAGACGGCGGCGGTGAGGTGAGCTGCACTGAGAGCCCCGAGTTAGGGGCCTGCACCTCCTCCAACTTGTGCAAGAACCACCTCCATCCGCTGGGAGCGGCCCCGCCCTATGATGCTCTGGGCTTTACGCCCCACCCCTGGGGCAGGAGTGTGTCTGACTCTGTTTACATCCCGGCCCTAGGGCCTCTGCTGTGGAGTTTTTTGCCAGCAGTCTGGGGAGGCCAGCAGGTAGGGCCTTCTTATATCTCCCGGGACCGAGGTTGGGAGGAAGCCCGCTGCTCCCCACCCCCGAAGCCCCGGTTGACCCTTTGCAGCCTACCTGGTTTGGAGGACTGTCCAGATATAAAAGGAACTCAGTGTACCAGCGCCCACAGTCTGTTATCTTTCCAGCCCTGATTTCCTCCCTCCAAGTTTGAATAATGGAGCCCGTGGGAACAGATGGAGGAAGAGAGTGGGGAGGAAATGGTGAACGTTAATGGAATAAGTGCGAGCTAGGGTGAGGAAGATAGCCAAGGGCCAGGCTGCGCCAAGCCCAGCCCAGCCTAGGCCTCCAAGCCAGCGAGCAAGCGAAGCTCTACAGGCTCACCTCCCTCAGGGCGCAGAAGGCTCCACGACTGATACCTGCCTCCTGGGGCCTTAAAGTCTCCCAGGAAGCCGGGCTGCTGTGCGGCCTGCGTCCAACCAGAACGCGTCCGCCACACAGCTGCTGGAACCGGGAGGGCTCACTAGAAAGCTGTGATGTACAAGAACATGAGACCAAGTAATGAAGGGTCAGGGCTTGAAGAGTATTTTGGGGAGACCATAGTTTGGGACATTTTCATCATCCAGTTCCATGTCAGACCAGGGGTTTTTGTAGATTTTTGCCTTTATTAACTGAAGGGTACTGTTGGTTCATGTTCCAGTCAGTCAACCAGCTAACCAGAGAGAAAGTACTGATTAGTATCGGTAGCTGTGTGCGTGATACCACTGAGCTGTGCTACCCCATCTCGTTCTTACCAGCTGGAGCCCAGCAAACCCTGCTCTCTCCAAGCTGTGGAGCAAGTGGGTTTGATCCTAGGTTTTACAGACTTGTTAGCAATAGACTAACAAGAGGACACTCTTTAATATGTATTATACATTCACATATCTGTGCATATATGTATTTGAGATG
Source organism: Apodemus sylvaticus (assembly GCF_947179515.1). Lineage (NCBI taxonomy): Eukaryota > Metazoa > Chordata > Mammalia > Rodentia > Muridae > Apodemus > Apodemus sylvaticus. The sequence goes on from NC_067472.1 coordinate 188,804,319, forward strand.
GAATTTCACACTATATAGCCCTGGCTGCCCTGGAACTTGCTATGTAGACAGATCTGAGGGCTTTCTGGAATCTTGAGAATGATGGGCGTATGGGGCTGGAGAGAGTGCTCAGTGGTTAAGGGCATAGTTTGCTCTGAGGACCTAGGTCCCCAGAACCCACAGCTCATAACCACCTATAACTCCAGTTCCAGGGGATCCAGTGCCACCTTCTGGCTACTACGGGCCCTGTGGCCAATGTGTTACATCCAACACACATAAAAATAAATTAATCTTTAATACTAGGCATTCCTTTCAAAGCCAAGGTCCAGGCGAGGTCATCACCAGGTGGTTCTGGTGGCTCCTTGGTATCGGCAAGAACCGTCAAGTGGGTGGGGACAGGGGTCAAGGCCTGACTGAGTCTGGCTCCATTCCATGAATGAACTTCTGGGGCTATCATGGGAGCTCTGACACATGCAACCCCCCCACCAGCACTCAAGGGTGCTCCCCAAACTCCCAGCACCCACAGCATCTCTGCAGCCACAGCTGCTGGCACAGCGGCTATGGGTGCGTGCCGCAGTTGACCGCTGTTGGCATCCACCACAGGTCGTCTGGGATGCCATGCGTGACAGGGTTGATGGCACCCTGTGTTTATTTTTTCAGCAAGGACTTACTGCTATGCTCACGTACAAAGGCCCAGTCCTCCCAAATCCATCTTGAATCTTTACCCCCAGAACTTTGCATTTGGTGCCATCAGGATCCAGCTAGGAGGAAATGCCACAGTTTAATATAAAGAATCACACATTTCCATGGTGTATTGGAGTCATGACAGAGCCACTGGTAACATGGGTGCCAGGAGTCAGTCATAGTTGACAGGAGAGCCAGGGGAATGCTGCCACCCAGCAGTCTGGGTGCTGGGGAACGGTTGCCCGGTAGCCCCGCCCCCCTACACTCTGGGCTTTACAGTCCCAGCACAGGCCTCTTCACTTTGGATTCTCTCCAGCGCCCTCTACTGGCGAGGTCTGTTGTGCCCGATGAAGAGAACATTTTCTCAAACACTCAGCTCCGTTTGGGGGCGGGGTGTGCAGACACACTCGAACTCCCACATTTGAAGGTGCAATTCAGTAAATCACTGGGTCATGCCGTGGGGCTTGGGGTGCTGCTGGTCTTTAGTATGTGTAGGTATGGAGAAGAACGATCACTGTCAAGGGCCGGCAGCATCTCATGTCAGCCACAGTCCCTGTCAACATGTATGGGGAGAGTTTGGGGGAAATCTTGACGAACAGGGATGACGGGAAGTCATGGAACTGCAGCCGCGCATGGAGGGCTGTCTGCAGGCGGCAGACACTCGCCCTGCGCAGGCAGCAGGAGTGAGTCCTGACTCAGTCCTCATATCTGCCCATGCTGCTCCGTGCTGGATGAATACAAGAAGTCTTCAGACACTCCACAGAGCCCACGAGAGCCTGGGAGAGTCGGGGTCACAAGCTAGGAAGAGAGGGGGCTACATGTGTCCGGAGGCTGCTCGCCTGGCCCCAGCTTACATCCCTGGGCCCAGTCAGCTCCAAGGACCTCACAGTGGGGCAGCATCTCTTCCACCAGGATCTGGGTGAGACCTGGGTGGGACACAGCAGGGAGGTCTGAGATGTCCAGCCTGCGGAGGTTCCTGAAGGGGCGAGAAGGACAGACGTTGAGTGGCATCTGTGTGTGTGAAGGGCGGGTCCCGACCCTAATTACGATGGGTAGTTTCTCTTTATTCTGTGTCTATCTGCGTGTGCACTTGCTAAGGAAGGAATCCGGGGATTAGTGTATTCTATACTGACCCACAGCCCTAACCCCTTACTGGTACATTCTAGTCAAACACCACAGCTCCGCTGAGTTCCCAGCCCCTCGCTGGGGGATTCTCGGTACCTGTGATACCCCTGAGCCCTGGCTCCTTGGTGAAACTGTGGCTAGCGAAGAATGAGAACTTCACTGCTGAGGATAAACTCAGTTCTTTGGCTTCTTCTCTCCCACGGCAGTGTGGCTAACAAAGTGTCATCCACACATAGAGGAAGCAAAGCCAGGAGTCGCCGAGTCCGTCTCCAGCCTCGGAATGCTCAGCTGTGCTCACCTGCCCCGGGCACTGGATCAGGGTGCAGGCGCATGGCTAGGCGCACCTAGGGTGCCCTCCCGACTGCCCCGTGCCAGCCTGAGCAGAGATCTTACTGGAGGTGGTGGAGGCAGGCAAGGCCCCGTTCTGAGATCCTGGGGCACCCAGCCAGCGAGAGCTCCTGCAGCGAGCCAGCCAGTGGGTGGAGGCGGCTGAGGCACCAGTCGTCCAAGTTGGGGCAGCGCTGCAGGGACAGGGACCGCAGCTCCTTCAGGGGCACTGGTGAGTAAGAAGGCAGGTGGCACCTGGAGGCCTTTCCTGGACCCCAACACCATAGGGAAGCCCGCCATCCCGGCCACTCACAGAGGTTACTCAGGCCCTGGTAGTTGATGGCACAGCCACTGGCATCCACAGCCTCCACAGGCACCTTCTGCAATGTCGGAAGCTCAGCAAGAAAGTGGCCACGGCCGGCTGGCCGGATCCACTCCTTGTCCTGAAACCTAGAATGAGGAGTTGGCAGAGGGTCACTGCCCAGCTTCCCATGGGTGGCCATCAAGATGGCATTGCTCACACTCTTTCACACGGGGCACCAGAAGCCCCGGGTATTACTCAGCATTAGAGCTGAGCTAGGGTGTGCACGGCTGCATGCCTGGAAGCCCAGTGTTTGGGAGGCGGGGGCTAGCCTGGGCTTCAGAGCAAGACCCGGACAGCACCCCCTCCCCAGCACCCCCCTCCCCAGCACCCCCGCCCCAGCACCCCCTCCCAAGCACCCCTGCCTGAGCACCCCCTCCCCAGCACCCCTTCCCGAGCACCCCTGCCCCAGCACCCCCTCCCTATCACCCCCTCCCCAGCACCCCTTCCCCAGCACCCCTGCCCCAGCACCCCCTCCCTAGCACCCCCACCCCAGCATCCCCCGCCCCAGCACCCCTGTCTGAGCACACACTGAAGGAAAGCCACATGCACCTGAGTTCTTGCTGACAGTTTTCAGACACAGGTCTCATCCTAAGGACCTTGGCTCAGGCACTCAAACGAGGTAGGAAGAATAGATAGGCGAACAGAAACTTTGTATTTTCCCAGAAAAGAAAACAAAATAACCAGGGGCTGCCAGACGACTTAGTGGGTAAAGCCGCCTGATGCCAAGGTGCCTCAGGACCCCAGCGGTGGATGGTGAGGAGTGTCTCCTTCAAGTGGTCCTCGGGCCTCCACACAGCAGCGGGAGCACGCCCCCATACACTGAATAAAGTATGTGGTGTGTGTGTGGTGTGTGTGTGTATACATATATACACAAGAAAGGCATGAGAAGGTGTATAAAGACCTTCTCTTCTGAGACGGGATCTTGGATCTTGTTATGCAGCTCAGAGTTTATAATTCTGCTTCAGCCTCCAAAGCAGCTAGGATCACGGGCGCACGCCACCACGGGCAGCTAGGATCACAATGCCCTGATGCACCTGCAGCTGTGTCCCAATCCTAGAGCCACAGGTGCACACCACCACCCAGCAGAAAAACACTTTTTGCCTTTGTGAGACAGGATTTTTCTGTATAGCCCTTGCTATCCTGGAACTTGCTCGCTCTGTAGACCAGGCTGGCCTCCAATTCACAAATATCTGATTGTCTCTGCCTCCTGAGTGCTGGGATTAAAGGTTTGTGATGCCACATCTGATATATACATCTGGCTGTATATAACCTTTTCATTATTTTTTTAAAGAGGGGGTTTTAAGATGTAGCCATGGCTGGCCTAGAACTCACAGGGAGCCAGCTGCCTCTGCCCCCAGTGCATTGGAATTAAAGGGCTGGTTGTTAATTTAAAATGTATTTGTGTGTATGTATTTGCATGTCTTTGTGCGCGTGTCCAAGTGCATGCATGTAAGCCACAGGTCAGTCGGGCATCTCCATCACTTGCTTTTCCACTGTGTTTTGAAACACATCCCTCACTGAACCCAGAGCTGGCCAGTGCGGCCAGCTGACCGGCTAGCAAGAGCCTCAGGGATTGGGCTGTCTTACTTCCTGAGCTCCGGGCCCCAGCTAGTTCCTTCTGAATGATACACTCAAGTCTAGAAGCAAGGTCCCCAGCACACACAGCCATTGGACGGCAGAGGCGCTCTGCCCCGCCCCTACTCGCTCTGCCCCGCCCCCACTCCCCCCCCCCCCCCCCACTGCTTCCGTACTTCACTGCGCCTCCCTGCTTCAGGATGAAGAAAGCACCCGCGACATATGGGCCATATTTCTCATGGATCTTAGTGAAGGATCTGCAGAGAAAACGAGAACAGGGCTGAAGCCTGGTACCTCTCGCTGGGTACCACTGCGTCGAGGGGCAGACGGCAGGGCACCAAGCACGTATAGACCAGCCCGGCTGCAGATCTGCGTGCCATCGAGTGCCAGGTACGGGGTCACAGTGGACACAGCTGACCAGTGTCTGTCTCTGCCTCTGTTCAGCTACACAGCAGGACGTAACGGAAGCACAGCACAGAGCTCCAGCTCTGAGGTGAGGGTGAATCCGGGCCGGCCTGACTGTGGACACTCAGTGAGAGTAGATGGTAAGACTCACTTCTTGGCCAGGTGTGGCACACACAGGAGAAACCTGCCTGTGGGAGTGCTGGGATCACAGGCATGCACTGCCACCACCTGGCGGCAGGTGGATTTCTGAGTTCGAGGCCAGCCTGGTCTACAGAGTGAGTTCCAGGATAGCCAGGGCTACATAGAGAAACCCTGTCTTGAAAAAACAAACAAACAAACAAACAAGCAAACAAACAAACAAACAAGCAAACAAACAAACAAAAAAGGCTAGAGATGGCAACTCTACTCAGCAATAAATCCGCCCCTTTCCTCCCCCACCCCCACCCCCAGTGTATCCACTTTGATTCCCAGCTGATGTCATAACTGAGTACAGCGGGAGGGATCAGAGCGGCTCCCGTGGGCTCATCTTTGAGTGCTTGGTTCCCTCCTTAGTAGAACTGTTGGGAAAGGATTAACCCGTGAGGCCTTGTGGGAGGAAAAGTGTCACTGGGGTTGGCCTTGGAGATTTCAAAGGGCCATGCCAGGCCCAGTCTCACACTCCCCTCTCTGGGTGTGGTTCTCAGCTACTGCTCTAGGGCCTGGTCAGTTTGTGGCCATGCTCCCGCCATGATGGTCATGGACTAACCTTCTGGCACGGTAGGCAAGGCACGAGTGAAGTGGTGGGAACCTGGGAACTGACCCCGGGAATCCTCTAGCATTGATAGAGTAGATGTGAGGGCAGAGAGAAGCCAAAGAAAACACCTTAAATTTACCCTTGGCAGCTGGGTGGCCTACTCTTTGGATGGGGGCAGCTTGAGATTTCTTTTAAATGGGAGACGTGAGAGATTTGAGTTGTACCTAAGAATGTCCGAGAATGACCCCCGAGGACAGCTGGTGGTGAGGTGCCTATAAAATGAGTCTCAGAGGAAGAATGGACCAGCGGATGAAGATGTGAGCTTGTAATGCTGGACTCGGAAGCCACAGCCCAGCCTGGGGCTGCCCAGAGCAGGGGCTGGGGCTCTGGCTGGGAGGGTCTCCCTGGGGTCGTCAGCCACAGGTTCTCACCGATTCTCCCAGCTGACTTTCGAGATCTGTCTCTGCAGCAAGTACTCTCTCAGAGTCTGGATGTCCTGGAAGTGATCTGAGAGGAGCTGCAGCAGCGTTCTTCTCTCCGCCCGACCGCCGTCTGGGGTCGCCAGCTCACTCCTGCCGTGGATGCGCCTGGCTCTCCCACTCCATTCTCGGGGGCCCAGGTGCAGGAACTGGAGAAGGGGAGAGGACTGAGGCTGAGTCAGGAGCTGGGTTCCCTCCCTAACGCTCACAGCACGACCTTTAACCTCAGCCTGTGCTTCCTAAGTCTTATCCTTCTGGTAACACCCCCCCCACCCTAATATGGGGGTGTATCTCAGGACTAGAGTCTCTGTTTAACATTCCCCAGCATGTCCACCTCCCCAATCCTTAACCTTTGGGATTCAAAACATTTCTCCAAATTCTTCCACTTAACCAGCCATAAATTCTGTCCTTAATGCAGTCAGTCTTAGTTTTCTCAACTTCTTCTAATTTCACACCAAGTCCTTATTTCTTTCCTCAAACTCCCGTTATACTTTAATTTCTCATCAGTTCACTTTGGGGGCTGAGGGGGAAGACACGTGTGTAGTGTGCATTCAGATGTGTAGGTGGCCTTGCACGAATGTGCCCGTGTATGGAGGCCAGAGGTGGCGGCCAGCTGTGTCCCTCAATTGCTCGTTACTTTCTATATGGGGGCAGGGTCTCTCACTTGTATCTGTGGCACCCCAACTCAGGTAGTCTAGCCAGTCAGTATGCTTGAGGAATCCAGAGTGCTGGGATTACAGGGGAGCCGATACACTCGGTCTTTACCAACTCTGGTCTTTGTGCCTCAAGGATATGTGCTTTAATAATGAACCGTTTCCCCAGCCCAAACTGTACCCAGTTCTCTCTAGGATTTTGCCGAATGACTAATTTCTTTGCCATCCCATCCACGTAACCTTTACCTTTACAGGTGGTGCTGGAGATGGAACCCAACGCAATCAGTACCAACAAAAATACTCTACTACTAAATACATTCTCCGGTTTAACGAAGTTCTGTGAATTTCCCTCAGCTTCTTTAATTTTTTTTTCTTCTATTAAGGTTTAGTTTTGTATTTACAGACAGGATTTTATGTTGCTCCTCCTGGCCTCCAACTTGATACACAAAAGGATAACCTTGAACTCCTGATCCCTCTGCCTCCACCTCCCAGATACGGAGTACAAGAACCTTAAATTCCCCAGGAATTTCGCGCAAAAGCATCATTAGCTCTTCACCCTCCCAAGGCTTGTCCCGTCCTTTCTCCCAGGAACAGCTGTCCTACTCCCCTGTGCCCAGTCCACCCTCAGCCCATTGGCTTCTCTATCAAGCGACCCGAGACCCTCTGTGGACCCTCGGCAGCCCCAGACGGCGTCTCCCGGGCGAGGTCCCGCAGGCTTTGGTTTCCCTGGAGGCTGGAAGAGGGCTGGGGAGCCGAGCTGCAAAGTGAGCTACAGTTCCGGGACTCCCGGGCGCCGCGGTCACCTACCGCTCTGGGCGCCGCCATCTTGCAGGGAACGTAAACAGAAGAGGCGGGACTTTCCCGCCTAGCACGTGGGTCAGACTGCAAGGACCTCGCTTGTGGCCACGCCCCTCCTTTTGTTTTAGCCCGCCTTTTAAAGGCGCGCGCGCGCGCGCGCACACACACACACACACACACACACACCCTCCCTCCCTCCCTCCCTCCCTCCCTCCCTCCCTCTTAGGGATCTACTTTTCATTAGCTTTCCAGTTCTCACCACACACACACACACACACACACACACACACTTAGGGATCTACTTTTCATTAGCTTTTCAGTTCTCACCCGATGTCTCTTTAAAGAAGAATCAGTACGGCTGATTATGATTTTTTTGTTTATTATTATTGTGTGTATATACGCGTGCATATACACACCTGTGCATGCCGCCGCGCAGGTGTAGAGATGAGCAGAATCTGGGCCCAGGAAGCGAACTCAGGTCCCCTGACTTGCATGGCAAGCACCTTTGCCCACAGAGCTATTTTGCTGGCCCTATTATTAGGTTTTAAATTTTTATTTTATGTGTGTGTGTATATGTGTGTGTGTGCATGTACCTCTGCATCACGTGTGTTCAGTGCCACAGACCAAAAGAGGACTGTGGATCCCAGGAACTGGAGTTGCCAGCCCCCGTGTGTGTGCTGGGAATTGAACTCAGGTCTTCTGAAGGAGTAGTCAGTGCTCTTAACTGCCACCGAGGCTTCTCTCCTCAGGGACGAGGTAGTGGCCACTTGAGTATAAGAGGCTGTCTTTAGTTTGGAGTTCACATCTAGACTTATTAAGAGAGTTATTACTTTTACATGGGGCCTCTCGTGTATGTTATACGTGCCTTGAACCTTTTTCAATTAAAAGCTTATATTTATTATTAATGTGTGTGTGTGTTTTTAGGTATATAAGTACCGGCACACATGTGCTGTGGTCAGAAGTTTATGAGGTTCTGGGGACTAAACCTAGGACTTCCTGCATACTAGGCAAGCCCTTTACCAACTGAGCTACATGCTGAGCTCTCAATGTGAAGTCTTGGTGGATTCATTCATTCATTCATTCATTCAGTGTTTACTGAGCACTCATAGTGGGTACTGGGGTCACACTGACAGCCCTGTTCTTAGGGAGTCATCGTTCTAGGTAGAAAGGCAATGGAGAAGACGTGAATACAAAATTAAAGCTAGTGTTTGATAAAAAGTAGGTGGGCAGTGGTGGTGCACGTCTGTAATCCCAACTCTCTGGGAGGCAGAGGCAGGAGGATTTCTGAGTTCGAGGCCAGCCCGGTTCCAGGACAGCCAGGGCTACACAGAGAAACCCTGTCTCGGGAAAACCAAAAAAAAAAAAAAAAAAAAGTAGGTAAAAACTGGCAATGTATTAGGGTGTGGCGGGACATAGGGCAGCATCGAAGGTCTGTAGAGCAGGTGCATTTAAGTTCAACGAGTGACAGGAGAGAGACACCTACCCAAAGGCTTGGAGTGCAGGTGTTCAGGCAGAGGTAACAGCTGGTACAAGACCTGGGGTGACTGCCAGCTTGCAGAGAGGTGACCAGAGTTGGGCAGTGCTGCCTGGCTGCCCAGCAGTGTTTCCTTCTAGTCACAGAGGGAGAGAGAAGGAGTTTTGAAATCTGATTTACATGTCGCAAAGATCTGAAGGATGATTCTGAGCAGACAGAGGTGGCCCTGAGACCAGCAGAGAGCTTTCTGCATCGTAGAGGCACGTGATGAATGAGGGGTGGGCGGCCCAGGTGACAAAAGGCTGCTAGAGAGGAAAGCCTGAGAAACTGAAAGGGGCCACTCATGGAAATGGAGAAGCAGGGGGCAGCGGGTGTGTCCAGGAGTGGTGCGGGCCGACTGAACAGCCCACAACGCAACCACAGACGCCCTTGTCCTGTAATCCTTAAGGACTGTATGTAGCTGTTGCTTTCCTGTTGCTGTGATAAAATGATGTAACTCAAAGCAACTTACAGAAGGAAGATTGCTCCGGCTCGCAGTTCCACAGGGCTAAGAGTCCATCCTCGTGGGCACAACTGCAGCGAACGGCAGGGACAAGAAGCTGGAGAGTCCACGTCTTCCGCTGAAGCAAGGGGCAGAGAGAGCGAACAGAAATGGCTGGGCCTTAAACTCTCAAAGTTCACCCCCAATGCGATAGTTTCTCCAGCAAGGTTCCCCCTAAACCTCCCCAACCCACCACACACCCCTCCGCTGTCTGAACCTATGAGGGCCATTTACCTTCAGACCGCCACATTCTGTTACTTTAAAAAGACTCCACCTTCTCCTCCCCTCCCTGCCGAGCGCCCCCCCCTTTTCTTTTCTTTTCTCTTTCTTTCTTTCTTTCTTTCTTTCTTTCTTTCTTTCTTTCTTTCTTTCTTTCTTTCTTTCTTTCTTTCTTTCTTTCTTTCTTTCTTTCTCTTTCTTTCTTTCTTTCTTTCTCTTTCTTTCTCTTTCTTTTTGTTTTTGTTTTGTTTGGATTTGGTTTTTTTCGAGATAGGGTTTCTCTGTGTAGCCCTGGCTGTCCTGGAACTCACTCTGTAGACCAGGCTGGCCTTGAACTCAGAGATCCACCTGCCTCTGCCTCCCCAGTGCTGGGATTACAGGCGTGTGACAATGCCACCTGGCCAGTTTAAGGGTCTTGAGATGGGGATTATTTATCATAGGTGACCGGGCGATGAATCAGGTGGTTCTTCTCAGAAGGACGGCCAGTGGAGTCAACAGGAGTCAGGATGCTGGGCCCCAAAGTTTGGAGTGACATGAGGAAAGCAGGAAGCTTCCAGAGGCTCAGAAGAGTAGAGTGTGAATTCTTTCCTGGAGTTTCTAGAAGCAGCCAAGCCCAGTGTGTGTACTTTATGCTTCAGAACAGCAAGAGAATTATCTGTTCTCCTTTCAGTGCTAGGGACTGAAGTGTGTGTGTGTGTGTGTGTGTGTGTGTGTGTGTGTAGGTCAGACAGAGGACAACTTGCAAGAGTAAGTTCTTGCCTCTCCCCCTGTGGGTCCTGAGGCTTGAACTCAGATCATCAGTCTTCGTGGCAGGCACCTTTGCCCTCTGGTGCATCTCTGCACCCTTCCCCCCTTGCATTAAGGTACGCAGGTTATGGTGACTTTTCCCACATCAACAGGAAATGGGTCCAGTGGGGTGGGCCCAAAGTAGGAATTCTGTGCTGACCACACTGATGTCAAGATGTGGGACTTGCAGAACTGGAGTCTGGGCTCAGGGGGGTGGGCAGCTGAGGTCTAGCCCCGACCCTGAGCCACTGGCCACTGGCATACCTAGCAAGACCCAAGAACTTCCCAGTTCCGAGCGCTCTACAAGGACACAATGCTGGCAAGTCCGTGGCTAGCAGAACTAGTTTCCATACAGAGGCTCTTCAGGCACACTGGTGGCAAAGCCCTGGCCGGGGATAGACAAGGACCAACTTGGGGCTGACCAAAGTCATCCAGCTAAAGAGACTGAGGAAGACTGGCAACAGGGAGGACCTGGGAAGGAAGACAACTCAGCCCCTTCAGGTATTGAGCACCAAGCACCATGTACCCCAGGCAGGGGTTTGGGGGTCTGGGGGGGGTGGGGGTGGGAGGGTGTGGGGGTGTGGGGGTGGGAGGATGTGGGGTGTGGGTGTGTGGAGGTGGGAGTGTGTGGGAATGTGGGGGTGTGGGTGGGAATGTGGGGGGTATAAGGGGTGTGGGGGTGTGGGGGTGTGGGGGTGTGGGGTGTGGGTGTGGGGTGTGGGGGTGTGTGATGTGGGGTGTGGGCATGTCAGGTGTGGGGTGTGACGTGGGTGTGTGGGGTGTGGGGTTGGGAGGATGTGGGGTGTGGGGGTGGGAGGATGTGGGGTGTGGGTGTGTGGAGGTGGGAGTGTGTGGGAATGTGGGGGTGTGGGTGGGAGTGTGGGGGGTATAAGGGGTGTGGGGGTGGGGGTGGTGTGTGAGATGTGGGGATGTGGGCTATGGGGGTGTGGGGTGTGGGCTATGGGGGTGTGTGATGTGGGGTGTGAGGTGGGTGTGTGGGGTGTGGGGGTGTGGGGTTAGGAGGATGTGGGGTGTGGGGGTGTGAGAGTGTGGGGGTGGCAGGGGTGGGAATGTGGGTGTGTGTGGGTGTGGGTGTGGGGTGTGTGGGTGTCAGCCTGAGAGGCAGCAGGTGAAGCTGGACCATTGCTCGAGGTTATCTTCAGACTCTGTGGGACCTTGCAGGATGGACTCCAGGAAAGAAGGAAAGAAAGAAAGAAAGAAAGAAAGAAAGAAAGAAAGAAAGAAAGAAAGAAAGAAAGAAAGAAAGAAAGAAAGAAAGAAAGAAAGAGAGAGAGAGAGAGAGAGAGAGAAAGTGCAGGCAGCTGATTCACAGTGAAGAATGGACTTTGGGATGTCTCTCAGCCCCTCCCCGCCTTCCCTGCATCCCGCAGCTTCCCGGGGGACTGGGTCACATGAACCTTGGTACTTCCTGCTCGTCAGTCCATGGTTCAGACTATGGAGCTGTGGGCACAGCTGCAGAAGGCCGGACTGGAGCCCAGTGGCTTGGGTCCACTCCCCAAGGCCCTAAGGATGCCCCCTCCAGAGGGGAACCCCGGTCAGGCCCTCATGTCTTCAGGGGCAGAACTTGGGGGTGCCAGGGAGCTGCTGCTGTGGATCTGGGAGGAGCTGGTGAGTGAAAGAAAGGGCTTTAGAGAGACAGGCAGACATCGCCGAGGACCAGCCGGCCGGGCCTTAGTGTGTCTGTGATGCAGCACCCAGGAGCTCGAGGGAGGAGAGATGCAAGCTTGAGTCCAGCCTGGGCGACAGGCTGAGGTCACGTGTGAAAATAAAATAAATGGGGCCGACACAGGTGGGATGGGGACAGAGCATGAGAGACAGGATTGGAGTCAGCCCCAGAGAACACAGGTAGAAATCAAAGATGGAGAGCAGGACACACAGGACCTCAGATGGAGTGGGGGCTGGGAGAGACCAAAGGTAAGGGTGAGAAAATGCAGCCGAAGATGTGGGGACAGATGTGAGGGCCCTGGCCAGGCAGGGCAGGACTTGAGCTGAAACCTGCCCCCATGATGCTCTGGCCGGCTTTCTTTGGTCTGGCCATGGTGTTCCTTTATTCCTACAGGGGAACCTGCGCCGAGTGGATGTCCAGCTGTTGGGACAGCTGTGTGATCTGGGACTGGAGATGGGGACCCTTCGGGAAGAGCTGGTCACCATCCTGGAAGAGGAGGAAGAGGAGGAAGAGGAGGAAGAGGAGGAAGAGGAAGAGGAGGAGGAGGAAGAGGAGAAAGAAGAGAAAGAGGAGGAGGAAGAGGAGGAGGAGGAGGAGGAGGAGGAGGAGGAGGAGGAGGAGGAGGAGAGCTGTGCTGAAGAGGACCAAGGGTCAGAGGGGAAGCAGGAGGAAGGGTGTTCAGGGAGCTCCCATCCAGCCCAGCGCCTCCCGGACTTCGAGATGACCATCTGAGGTGATTCAGTTTGACATGCAAATGAGATGCAAATTTATGCAAATGAAATCGGAGATTGAGAATCAATGATGCTCCTTCAGCCAAAGATGCGCAGCTGGAGACCCAGGCATTGGCCTGTGCGCTGTGGGTCGGTTTGATTGCAGATGTAGGAGGGGCACAGAAACCACGGGTGTGTCTGTAGAGATGTTGGCAGTGTGACCCGGAGACCAGGTGCTCGGCAGAAGCTATGGAATCTTGGCAGCCAGGCTTGAAGACCAATTCTGAGAAGCGTGGTGGGCGCCATGGCCGGCAGGCAGTTGGAACGTGGTGGGTTCAGACTGAAATGTGGACCACAACCAAAGTCAAACACCTCTGTGGTAAAACCTCTCAACAATTTAAACAACGTGACAACCATGTGTTGAAATAATATTTTGAACATATGAGATAAACTATTGATTTTATATGCTTTTATTGTGGCTGTATAACATAAAATCGATGATTTTAACCATTTTCCATGTGTGGTATGTGATATACGTGCACTTGTGTAGGTGTGTGGAGTTGTCTCCTCTAAGGATCTCCACTGTGAATCCTTGAGACAAGGTTTCTTCTCTGAACTGGAAGCATCCCATCATGGCCAGGCTGGGATCTGCCTGACTCTCCCAAGGCTGGGACTACAGGCCTGGCCTTTTCCTGTGGGAGATGGGGTCTGGTTCGGGCCTTTAGGTTTGCATAGCAAATGCTCTTGCCCACTACTCAGGCCCTAAGCTGGTTCCTTCCTTCCTTCCTTTTCCTTTCCTTTCCTATTCTTGCTGTCTTCAGACCCACCAGCAGGGGGCATCGGATCTCATTACAGATGGTCGTGAGCCACCCTGTGGTTGCTGGGAATTGAACTCTGACCTCTGGAAGAGCAGTCAATGCTCTTAACTGCTAAGCCATCTCTCCAGCCCCCTCTTCCTCATTCTTTTAGCCCTGTAGACCAGGCTGACCGGGAATTCACAGAGATTCTCCTGCCTCTGTCACGAGCTCCGGGATTATAGGTGTGCCCCGCGGTGCTTGGTATTCTCTCATTTCTCATTCTGTGTATGTGTGTGAGTGTGCGTTTGCGCGTGCCGCGGCGTCTGTGGAGGTCAGAGGATGGGCTCGGGCATCACTTCCTAGTTTCTACCCTGAGATGGGGGTCTCTCTTGTTTACAGCTCTGCACCACCTTCCCTGGCCTGAAATCTCTTTCCAATTCTTCTACTTTTTTTTTTTTTGGATTTGGTTTTTTTTTTCTTTCGAGACAGGGTTTCTCTGTGTAGCCCTGGCTGTCCTGGAACTCACTCTGTAGACCAGGCTAGCCTCAAACTCAGAAATCCACCAGCCTTTGCCTCCCAAGTGCTGGGATTACAGGCGTGCGCCACCACAGCCCAGTCTTTCCAATTCTTCTGTCTCCACCTCCCAAGTCTCCATGGATCACAAATATTCACTATGCCTCTCTCTAGCTTTCCGTTGGTTCTGGGGATTCAAACTCAGGCTCGTATACTCCCTAGGCAAGCACTTTAGCCACTGAGCCATCGCTCAGTCCTTCCTCCCGTCGTTCCAATTGAATTTTGTGCAACAGGATTTCTTTACATGCCTTGGTATGGACTGGAATTCACAGTTTCTGTCAGCCATTGCACTTCTAAGGCAACAGAGTGCTGGGGGTGACAGATACACTGCTGGGGTGACAGATCTGAGTTGCATACCTGGTCTGACTTTTTTTTTCTTGATAGTTTTCTTTTTTGTTTTATTTTTCAAGACCGGATCTCGTGTACCCAAGGCTAGTAGCCTCCACCTTGCTAGACAGCTGAGGGTGGCCTTGAACTCCTGATATTCCAGCCTCCATCTCTCCATTGCTGAGATGATGGGTGTATGCCCCCATGCCAGAACTTCTAAAATTTGTAAAACTTAGGGTTTATGGAAGTGGTATTTGGGACAGAACGCAGGGCTTTGTATGTGCTGGGTAAACGCTGCACCACTGAGCTACATCTGCTTATGACTTTCAGCATTTTAAAATATGGCTTCCAGAATGCTTAAATTTATAGTGTCGTGTTTATATCTTATTTTAAAATTTTATTTATTTTTATTTTAATGTGCCCGGGCATTTCACTGCCTGTATGGAAATGTACCAGAAAAGGGTGTTGGATCTCCTGGAACTGGAGTTACAGACAGTTGTGAACTGCTGTATGCGTGTACTAGAAATCAAACCTAAGTCCTCTGCAAGAGCATCAAGTGCTCTTAACCACTGAGCTGCCACAATTTCAAATGTTTGAAAATATAAAGTTGGTGGGAGCAGATGTGTAGCAAATGTGCCACAGCTTTACATATGCCCTATGTCTTTCTCTCTATCTTAGCAACGCCCCCAGCCCCTCCCTGGGGGATTCTAGGCAGGGGCTCTACCACTGAGCCACACCCCCAGCCCCTCATTGGGGGATCCTAGGCAGGGGCTGTACCACTGAGCCATGCCCCCAGCCCCTCACTGGGGGATTCTAGGCAGGGGCTCTACCACTGAGCCACGCCCCCAGCCCCTCACTGGGGGATTCTAGGCAGGGGCTCTACCACTGAGCCACGCCCCCAGCCCCTCACTGGGGGATTCTAGGCAGGGGCTGTATGATGAGCCACAGCTCCAATCCAGGGAACGTGACTCCTGTTCTATTCTCAGTTTGCAAAATAGATGTCCCAGTGAGCAGGTAAAGAACCTTAACTGGAGATAGTGAGGTAGGAGGTTGGGAGAGGTAATTTTTTCAGAAGAGATATTTGGACATTTTTGGATAAATACAATGACATTTTCACAGTTGTTTACCAAAGCATGTTCTGGCTAGGAGTGAGGCTGTTTGTAGAGAAGTCTGAGTTAACAGAGGAGGCAAATCCTTTCTTTGCAAATGTCCTCCCTTCAAACAAGCTGGTACCCTACCAAGATGGCTCCAGTGGGTAAAGCTGCCAAGCCTGCTGACCTGAGTTTAATCTCTGGAATCCTGTGGTGGAAGAGAGAACTTGACGCCTGCAAGTGACCCCATAACCGCTGCATATGGTGTCTCACGCACGCACACACACACACACACACACACACACACACTCAGACGCACTCAGATGCATACCTCAAGATCTGAATAAAAAAAAAAAGCATGTGTCACACCAAGTTAACATCCAGGTCAGCAGCCTGTGTCTTCTAGACTCACAGGGGTGTCCTCCATTTCTGGATCGTAGTCCATCCAGAGTAGCCAAGTTGACAACCAGGAATAGCCATCATACTTTATTATTTAATTATACAAGGAACAAGAAGGAGCAAGAAGGAGCAAGAAGGAGGAGGAGGAGGAGGAGGAGGAAGAAGAAAAGGAAGAAGAAGAAGAGGAAGAGGAAGAGGAAGAAAAAGAAGAAGAAGAAGAAGAAGAAGAAGAAGAAGAAGAAGAAGAAGAAGAAGAAGAAGAAGAAGAAGAAGAAGATGACTACAGCAATTGTCAGGAATAGAATCAGCAGAAATTGCAGTGTCATATAATAATACTGAGATTACTTTATTATGAGTAATCAGTGAAGACTGGCAAAGAGCTTGTAGAAACTATTTGGGAATGAGAAGCCAAATCTACTCCATCTTGGGACTGGCCTCCGTTTTAAAAGAAAAAGGCCCAAGAACTTAAGGGGCAGCTGAAGCCAAGCTGCACCCAAGTTCTAGGAAGGACCACGGGGCTTCTTCCCCCTGGCCCATAACCCAGAGTTACTCCTGCGCTACTCCCTAGCAACAGCCAATCAGGAGTAGTCTGATAGTTCCAGATGGACTTTCAAACCATTTGTGGTTGTTCAGGGTCTTGCTTCAGAGCACCCACCTGTCGTCGACTTACAGCAGTCATTCAATTAGACGCTCGACAGGCTGAAGCCCCCCTCACATGATCCCCGTTTTCCATAAAACCGTGTCCCTTTGAGGGCTCAGGGCTCCCGTCCTGTCCTGCTGCACTGGAGATGGTGGGTGAGCTCAAGGCGGAGCTTGGATAAAGACCCTCGTGTGACTGCACTGGAGTTGTCTCCTCGGTGGTGTTTTGGGGTTCACAAATGCTTCCTGAATGGCAGCAACAGGAGAGATTAACAGCAATATCCTAAAAGCAAGTGTATTCAGATTATAAAAAGAACTAATTTGATTCTGTCATGTATTGTAAAAGGAATGCCAAGTCCTGAAGTACCTACATTTTATACGGATGCAAATAAATTGGGAGTGACTGCTTATAAGTCAGAAAAAAATAAACAAAATAACTCAAAGCCCATATACTTCAGTTCAAAAATCAGAGTTCTATGCAATTCTTATGGTTTTATTAGATTTTCCTGAGCCTCTTAATATAATTACTGACTCTCAACAGGCAGAAGGAGTTGTTTTTTTTTTAATATTTATTTATTATTATATATAAGTACACTGTAGCTGTCTTCAGACACACTAGAAGAGGGTGTCAGATCTTATTATGGATGGTTGTGAGTCACCATGTGGTTTGCTGGGATTTGAACTCAGGAGCTTTGGAAGAGCAGTCAGTGCCCTTAACCGCTGAGCCATCTCTCCAGCCCCAGGAGCTGTTTTGCATATAGAAACTGCTGAATCTATTCCTGATAATTCAGAGTTCACATTATTTATACCACCATATAGACAATTGGAAACAAATTATGCATTAGCCGTGGTGGCGCACACCTGTAATCCCAGCACTTGGGAGGCAGAGGCAGGTGGATTTCTGAGTTCAAGGCCAGCCTGGTCTACAGAGTGAGTTCCAGGATAGCCAGGGCAACACAGAGAAACCCTGTCTCAGAAAAAAAATATGCATTATATATCACCCATATTTGGTCTCTTACAGGTTTGGTAGGTCCATTAGCACGAGCAAATGGAGAAATTGACTAATTATTAATATGAATGCATTAGAAGTCTCAAGATTTCATGAAAAACATCATGTTAACAGTAAAGATTTATTGAATAAACTTCTATCATCTGGAAACAAGCCAAGGAAATTATCAAAAAATGTCCTACTTGTTCTTTGTATATCCAAATGCCATTACCCTTTAAGGGTACTAAAGAAAAGAAATCTGGCAGAGGATATGTTCCATTATGCAGAATTTGGAAAACTAAAGTTTCTATACCATTCCATTGATTCCTGCTCAGGGTTTCACTGGGCAGCTGTTTTGAGTCCCGAGAAGGCTGACTCTGTGATTACACACTTACTGGAAGTGATGGCTGCTATGGGGATACCTGTACAAATTAACACTGACAGTGCCCAGAGTATGGCTCCAGTAAGACAAAGGACTCTTTGTATTTTATAATATAAAGCACATTGTAGGTAAACCACAGCATCCTACAGGACAAGCAGTTGTAGAAAGATCTAATCATACCTTAAAAGAAATACTTAATTTTTTTTTAAAGAGAGAATAAAGGCCCCCAGGGGTAGATTAAATAGTGCTCTGTTAACTTTACATTTTCTGAACGTTAATGGGAAAGGAACAACAGTGGCTCAGAGACACTGAGTTATTAAAAAAAAAAAAAACAGGTGAGAATTCTTTGTTTAACTCTGTACCCCATTTTTAATAGGGTTGTTTGGTTTTCTGGAGTCTAACTTCTTGAGTTCTTTATATATATTGGATATTAGCCCTCTATCTGATGTAGGATTGGTGAAGATCTTTTCCCAATTTGTTGGTTGCCGATCTGTCCTCTTGATGGTGTCCTTTGCCTTACAGAAACTCTGTAACCTTATGAGGTCCCATTTGTCAATTCTTGCTCTTAGAGCATACGCTATTGGTGTTCTGTTCAGAAACTTTCTCCCTCTACCGATGTCCTCAAGGGTCTTCCCCAGTTTCTTTTCTATTAGCTTCAGAGTGTCTGGCTTTATGTGGAGGTCCTTGATCCATTTGGATTTGAGCTTAGTACAAGGAGACAAGGATGGATCAATTCGCATTCTTCTGCATGCAAAGAATTCTCACCTGAAGAACTTCGGATGGCGGAGAAGCATCTTAAAAAATGCTCAACTTCATTAGTCATTAGGGAAATGCAAATCAAAACAACCCTAAGATTTCATCTTACACCAGTCAGAATGGCTAAGATTAAAAATTCAGGAGACAGCAGGTGTTGGAGAGGGTGCGGAGAAAGAGGAACACTCCTCCACTGCTGGTGGGGTTGCAAATTGCTACAACCACTCTGGAAAGCAGTCTGGCGGTTCCTCCGAAAACTGGGCACCTCACTTCCAGAAGATCCTGCTATACCACTCCTGGGCATATACCCAGAGGATTCCCCACCATGTAATAAGGATACATGCTCTACTATGTTCATAGCAGCCCTATTTATAATTGCCAGATGCTGGAAAGAACCCAGGTATCCCTCAACAGAAGAGTGGATACAAAAAATGTGGTATATCTACACAATGGAGTACTATTCAGCCATTAGAAACAATGAATTCATGAAATTCTTAGGCAAATGGATGGAGCTAGAGAACATCATACTAAGTGAGGTAACCCAGACTCAAAAGGTGAATCATGGTATGCACTCACTAATAAGTGGTTATTAACCTAGAAAACTGGAATACCCAAAACATAATCCACACATCAAATGAGATACAAGAAGAAAGCAGGAGTGGTCCCTGGTTCTGGAAAGACTCAGTGAAACAGTATTTGGCAAAACCAGAACGGGGAACTGGGAAGGGGTGGGAGGGAGGACAGGGGAAGAGAAGGGGGCTTACGGGACTTTCGGGGAGTGGGGGGGGGCTAGAAAAGGGGAAATCATTTGAAATGTAAATAAATTATATCGAATAAAAAAAATAATAAGAAAAAAAAACAAAAACAAAAAACAAAAAACAAAAACAAACCCAAACCCAAAACCAACCTGTAGTGATAAATCAGACTATATGCCATCAGGATGGGTTAACATTAGAGGTCAGTGAATATTTTGCATTGGGAATGCAGATTTGTTTATATTTCCACAGGAAACAAAAGCTGTGGATGTCATCAAAACTGAGACATCTCAGAGCTGAGCTGGTGAGGTTTCTGAGAACCTTAGCCACTGACCAAAGCAGAGCACAGAAGAGAGCCCGAGCAGCCCCTGCTTTCCCTGACAGCCAGAGAAGCCGGGACAAGAACTGTTCGTTCATTCAGCACCTAACCACCGACAGGCCTATGAGCAGAACCTGGGTCTCCTCCACACAGAGCCACTCACAGTGCAGAGCGACCACAGCCCGTGAGCCGGACTTTAAGACAGACCATGCTGAATACCGCATCCTGCAAAATCCAAGTCAGAGCTGCAAGCCCAAGGTTAACAGAGGTCAGGAAGGAGATTAAGAGAGGCCCCAAAACATAAGACATTAGAAGATGACAGTCCAGGAATAAAAAAGATTCAAGAAACAGGAAAGAGAAGTATCACTGTTAGGATATCTTAGTTGTGGATGTGCTCCTGAGAATCAACAGAAAGATCACATCAGACCCCTGAGAACCCTGTCAAAGGCGTTGGAAAGAACTGAGAAGCAGCTTCAAAACTGCTTAATTAGTAGCTAAAATGAATGGGGGGGGGAATGTATTATGAAATCTTTATGTATCGACCCTTTGAATGATCCTATGTTCTTCAATGACAGGTGGCTTCTCAGGGGTGGGGTGGGAGAGTGAGGAGTTGGAAAGAGGAGTAGGAAAAGGGAAAGCAGTAGGATTGGGGAGTACACAGAAGTGGGGTCCAGAAGAGAGGAGACGCAGAGAGAAGACAGGTGAGTCAGGAGAAGCTCAGGAGAAGGGGAGCTGAACCAGAGAAGATATTGTTAGGAGACGGGTAAAAGAGGAACCCACCAAGAACCCACAAACAAAGTAGCAATAAAAATGTATTTTAAAAAAAGGAAACAAAAAAGGGCAACATTTAAAAAAAAAAAAAGCTACAAAGGAGTATTGAGAGAGCTAGGAAGACACCTGCAGGCTTCCTGGGGTGGAAACAAAGGCAGGCCAAAGGCGCAAGGCTTCAGAGTTTCATTCTTAGTTAGAAATTATAAAGATACAATTGCAAAGAAACAGAACCCGGAGGCCAGTAGACAGCAGGGTTGCAGACAGAGCCGAGGGGCAGGGGTGAGAAAGAATGGAGTGATCTTGGAGTTACATGGGGCAAGACGTCTTGGACCACACTACCATTCCAGTTTATGGTGTTGGGAACAAGCTAGAGGAACTTGTCCTAAGTACCGCCATTTTGTTTTCAGACTCCATTTTAATCATAGGGTGAACTAGGTTCTAGTTCCCACGTTCTAGGGATCTGGGGACTCCCCATTTTTCAGCTCTCTAACTGGTTTCAGCTTTGTTGACTGCCACACACTTCTTTCTCTTGGGCTGGTTCCACTCCCTGTTAGCGGCTTTCCTGGATGGGCGTCCCGCGCCTCTTGCATCTAGTCCCTGCATAGTGAGGACTAGAGAGGGCTTCAGTAGCTTTCCTTTAGTGCTGACTGAGATTCCACAACCACTTTTGTGTATATTTCAATCTCAAATCAGAACCACCTGGTCAAAGCTGCCAACTTCTGCAGCTTGCTGGGGCTGGAACAAGGACTCCTCATTCAAATACACCCTCACCAGCTTTCTGGTTCTCATGGAGTTTCCTTCCCTGCCTGTCGACCAGGCTGGCCTCAGACTCTGACATCCACTAGCCTCTGCCTCAAGCTGTTTCTTGTGTTTTAACTTGTTCAGCTTGCTCCTGTTCATTAGAGATCTGAATAAGTGTGGCCACTAATAGCCAAACAATACAGTCAATGCTAGGCTGTCTAGAAATATTCTCCACCAAAACTATTAATTCACAACTCTCCAAGTAGCCTCAGGCAGATTTTTTGGACAAGGGCAGAAATCAGCCACATTCTTCACCCAAATGTCCTGGTAATTATCTCTAAGCCACAAATGAATCTTCTCCTCTGAAGCCTCTTGGGCAAGCAGGCTCGAGCATTTCTCTCTCTCTCTCTCTGTCTCTGTCTCTGTCTCTGTCTCTGTCTCTGTCTCTGTCTCTCTCTCTCTCTCTCTCTCTCTCTCTCTGTCTCTCTCTGTCTCTGTCTCTCTCTCTCTCTCTCTCTCTCTCTCTCTCTCACACACACATACACACAGAGTTAGTGGGGCAAGCTCCAATATATCCCAGCAAAATCTTTCAAACAGTATATAATTACAATGTGATTACATCCTATTTTCTTCTAGTGAATGATGTTAAAAAAACAGTGTGTTCCCCAATACCTTTACACGAGAAACATTGTGTAGTACAGGTAAAGGGAAAAAAATGATTTCCAAGAACTCACGCACATTCGTAACTAAGCATCTTGTAGATTAACAAAGTGTGAGCAAGCCAGTTTGCGCAGCCAGTTTATCTTACTGGCAGGCAGCAATCTGCAGTTACAAAAAAAGGAGTAATTACGTTATTATTTATCTTTAAAAGTAATCTTGTCAGAATCTTAAAAGAATCACAGATCTAAACTTTTATATAAAGAACAAGCAGTCACGTATATCTACTTTAAATCCTCAGAATGCATATCTACTCATCAGCAAATTCTTATAAGTTATATCAGGGAGCTGAGGGCAAAAGTGGGTCCAGGAAACAGTCATTGCCAGTCCAGCCCCAGGGTGAGTCCCGCCAGCCATGACAGTCATTGTCTTTGTTCCCTGACTTTAAAAAAAAAAAAAATCCCTAGCTTAACTATTAAGAATTGCCTTTCTGGGGGCTGCAGAGATGGCTGAGCTGAGGCAGTGGTGGCGCACGCCTGTAATCCCAGCATTCTGGGAGGCAGAAGCAGGTGGATTTCTGAGTTCAAGGCCAGCCTGGTCTACAGAGTGAGTTCCAGGACAGCCAGGGCTATACAGAGAAACCCTGTCTTGGAAAACCAAATAAATAAATAAATAAATAAAAATAAAAAATTGCCTTTCCAAACTTCAAATTGTTCCCTAAGACTTCCTACATCAGAACCAGTACCCCAAACATCTCAGCCTAGCTCCACTAACAATTTTATTTTTCCCAATGTTTTCTAAGGGTGGTGGTCATTGCTGACAGTCTACTTCTCTAAGTTCTTCCCTGGGGTGGTGATTGGATCATTAAACTGCTCCAGCAGCCATGCCCGACAGAGATCAAGCACTGCTACTGTGCGTGCCAGTGATAATGCCCGGGGAGGGGCTGGAAGAGCCCTTAGAGTTTTCATACAATTTAGATTAAGAGGGAAGTCAAGGCCACAACCCGAGCAGAACTGCACAACAGCGTGAAGTCCTCAGGACACGTAGACCTCAGGGCCATGCATACCCGAGGTACAGCAGCCGTTGTGACTGTGTTTACTGGTGGAATGCAATCCATGCGTTCTAAAGCTCTTACTGCATGGTCCTTGGCAGACTGTGTGTGTGTATTGTGTATGTGTGTGTATGTTGCCCTGGCCTTCCTGTAACTGGTTCTGTAGACCAGGCTGGCCTTGAACTCAGAGATCCACCTGCCTCTGCCTCCCCAGTGCTGGGATTACAGGCGTGTGACAATGTCACCTGGCCAGTTTAAGGGTCTTGAGATGGGGATTATTTATCATAGGTGACCGGGCGATGAATCAGGTGGTTCTTCTCAGAAGGACGGCCAGTGGAGTCAACAGGAGTCAGGATGCTGGACCCCAAAGTTTGGAGTGACACGAGGAAAGCAGGAAGCTTCCAGAGGCTCAGAAGAGTAGAGTGTGAATTCTTTCCTGAAGTTTCTAGAAGCAGCCAAGCCCAGTGTGTGTACTTTATGCTTCAGAACAGCAAGAGAATTATCTGTTCTCCTTTCAGTGCTAGGGACTGAAGTGTGTGTGCGTGTGCGTGCGTGTGTGCGTGTGCGCGTGCATGTACGTGTGCGTGCGTGCGTGTGTGCGTGTGTGTGTGTGTGTGTGTGCGCGTGCGTGTGTGTGTGTGTGCATGCATGCGAGTGCATGTGTTGCTGTTAGTGACGGAACCTTGGGCTTCATGCATGCTCATTTAGTTGGGCTTGTGGCTTTGGTTTTGCTTTCTTTGCAACAGGGTCTCACGTCACCTAGGCTAGTGTCTATGACTGATATCGAGCTCCAGACTCTCCTGGTTCATTTCCCAAGTGTTGAGGTTACACTCATACACCACCACACCCTATAGCTTTAATTTTTTTTCAATGCCTACTTTTAATGATGGTTCTTAAGTAGTTTAACCTCCTGTCTAGTCCACCACCCACTAGAGGTAGTGGGAAAGAAAGGATGCCGGGGAAGTGGACCTGTTTAGAAAGGTTTTTTTGGAGCAACTCCCTTCTGCGTTGTCAGGAAATCAGCAGTTCAGTTCCCAGGTCAGCAGTGGCAGCTCGGTCCACTCACAAACACGTCATGAATATAGTAGCAGCCCAGTTCGGTAGATTCGGGACAGCAAACACAAATTAGTAGCGGCGGCATGACCTAGCAGAAACAGCCAGGCCTCAGCCTCCGCACAAGTCAGCAGGAGGACCCAGGGCCATCGGGGCTGTCAGTAGCTCTCAGCTGTGTCTCTGTCAGCAAAGCAGAGATCAAGAAGCGTTGCAGAGTTAGCTGTGCGGGCGAGCCCCTCTCACTGTTCACCGAGTCCCTTTTACACTCCCTCCAAAGATCACGTGTCCTTCACAGTCTTGCCTCAGCGCGTGAGTCTGACTTAGCCAAACTCCACGTGAGTCCGTATCAGCTGACATCCCTCGACGAATCAGCTGAGTCTATAGAGGTGGCAAGAAACTGCCTAACGTTACCAGGAGCTCAGCAACGCGTGTAAGGCAGGCCAATACATGCGTGTCGTTAGCAAAGAATCCTTCATCCTGCGTCTTTCCACGTGCTTGCTCAGTGAAATGTTCCTTCACGCGTCTGCCTTAGCAACACATCCTCTTACCTGTGTCTGCCTCAGCGAGAGTGTCTGCCTCAGAGAGACGCTCTTTGACATAACTGACTTTCTAAAGCAACCACGAGCTTCCACTGCAACACCCAGTCTGATGGCATGCTGGAGACTGAACTCAGGGTCTCATGCGTGCTAGGCTAGCTCTCGTCCAGCTGAGGCACATCCTCAGACCTCTTCTCCCCACCTTTGGCTTTTGAGACAAGGTCTCATCATATCTCCTTAGAACTCCACGCATAGACCCATTTGTGGTGATCCTCTTCTCAGGCATTGGGATTATGGGTATATGTCACCACCACACCCAACTAATGTACGTTCTTCCTTTTCTTTCAAAAAAATTTTTTGTGTTCTCTCTCTCTCTCTCTCTCTCTCTCTCTCTCTCTCATGTGTGTGTGCATGAATGCAAAGAGAGCCAAGGATTTAGAGTGAAGAGATGAACTGAGCAAGTGCAGGTGTCTTCTGCCTTACGTTTCAAGACACCTGTCTCAGGACCGTCCTCCCACTGTCACCATCCTCTGGATGCTTGACACTCCCAACTCAACTGGGAGTTCCCAGGACAAATCTCCAAGTGTCCCTGAACTTACCCTGTACTGGATGGAGTCGGGAGCTATGGGAGGCATGGGGCAGGGAATGATGGTCCTGCAGCCTGGAGGTCAGAGCCCACTGTGCTAGGCTAGCCCAGAGCAGTTGGAGCCCAATCGCATCCCTATTATTGCCCAGACATGAGCTGCAGTTCTCCGAGTAAACACCAGGGGGTGACATTGGAACATACAACAATTACTGCTCCAAAACCTTTCCGGACGCATTGTTACTTTTGCGGACGGGTTTCCATTCTTGTCCCAGCAGATCTGGATGTCCCTCCCAGGAGTCTGCTCTGACTTACTGGCTCCTTCTCATGTCTTTGAGGAATCCGCTCTGTTAGGGTCATAACTCATGAAGAAGACGAGGTGACCCAGGGGAAAGAGTGAGGACGTGACCAGAGATACCCCTGAACCATCAGACTTGAGCCACACTCAGCCAGCACAGGATGCTGGGAAATCTCTCTGAAACTCACCATAGGACGATATTCTTTCCAGGACACATCTGTACACCCAGGGAGAGGAGAAGGTGTGGGGCGGGAAATCTAGGGGGCAGAAAGAATTCTGGGATAAATCCAGACAATGAGAGGAAACAGATACGTGGTACCGTACCACGGGCAAGCAGCCACGTGGCAGGAGGTAGATTAGCGTAAATGGGCTATAGCAAGTTATGGTCTAGTCAAAAAGGAGCCTAGCTATATGGCCAAGGTACTTGTAAATATATTTGAGTCTGATTCTGGGAGCACGGGGCTGGGAGGAAGAACCAGGCATAACTTCTAGAGTGGGGTGTTGATCTCACCCATTGCCATTGTGTTGGGTCAATCTGTGGCTTTAGATCTGATAGCATTTCTTTTTGTGAGAGTCAGTGCTCCCGAGTTTGGTGCATCAACATATGGAACTGTAATGTCCTCTGGGTAGAACTGTCCTTTGCCTTACAGAAGTTTTATAATTC
Source organism: Apodemus sylvaticus (assembly GCF_947179515.1). Lineage (NCBI taxonomy): Eukaryota > Metazoa > Chordata > Mammalia > Rodentia > Muridae > Apodemus > Apodemus sylvaticus. The sequence continues at coordinate 188,830,235 of NC_067472.1, forward strand.
CATGAGGTCTGATTTACTAATTGTTGGTCTTAATGCCTGAGCCGTTGGTGTTCTGTTCAGGATGTTGTCTTGTGTTGTCCCCAATTTTAGTGGAATTGCTTTGAGTTTCTCTCCATTTAATTTGAGGTTGGCTATTATTGGCTTGCTGTATATTGTCTTTATTGTGTTTATGTGTGTGCCTTGTATCCCTGATCTCTCCAAGACTTTTATCACGAAGGACTCTTGGAATTTGTCAAAGGGTTTTTCAGCATCTAATGAGGTGATCATGTAGTTTTTTTTTTCTTTCAGTTTGCTTATATGATGGATTATGTTGATAGATTTAACCACCCCTGCATCCCTGGGATGAATCCTACTTTATCATGGTGGATAATGTCTTTGGCATGTTCTGTCATTCCGTTTATGAGTATTTTATTGAGTATTTTTGCATCAGTGTTCACAAGGGAAATTTGTTTGAAATTCTCTTTCTTAGTTGGGTTTTTGTGTGGTTTAGGTATAAGGCTGACTGTGGCTTCATAGAATGAGTTTGATAATGTTCCTTCTGTTTCTATTTTGTGGAATAGTTTTAGGAGTATTGGGATCAGTTCTTCTTTGAAAGTGTGGTAGAATTCTGTGCTAAAACTATCTGGCCAGTGACTCTTTTACTTGGGAGTCTTTTAATGACTGCTTCTATTTTCTTGGGGGTTATAGGACTATTTGGATAGCTTACACAATCTTGATTTAACTTTAGTAAGTGGTATCTGTCTAGAAAATCATCTTTTCAAATTTTGTAGAGTACAGGCTTTTGAAGTAAGATTTAATGATTCTTTGAAAATCCTCAGTGGCCAATGTTATGTCTCCCTGTTCATGTCTGATTTTGTTGATTTGGATACTGGCTCTCTGCCTTTTAATTAGTTTGGCTAAGGGTTTATCTATCTTGTAGGTTTTCTCAAAGAGCCAGCTCTTTGTTTTGTGGATTCTTTGTATTTTTTCTTTGTTTTGAATTGATTATTTCAGACCTGAGCTTGATTATTTCCCACCATCTATTCTTCTTGAATGTATTTGCTTCTTCTTTTTCACTAGAGCTCTCAGGCGTGCTGTTACATTGTTAGTGTGAGGTCTCTCTAGCTTCTTTATGCGGGCACTTGGTGCTGCGAACTTTCCTCTTAGCCTGCTTCAGTACTGTCTCACAAGTGTGGCTTATGTTGTGCCTTCATTTTTATTGTATTTTGGAAGGTATTTAATTTATTTTCTTCTTCCCTGACCCAGTGATCATTGATTGGAGAGTTGTTCAATTTCCACGAGTGTGTAGGTTTTCTGTTGTAGCTGTTGATGTTGAAGTCCAGCTTCAATCCATGGAGGTCTGATAGGTTACATGGGGTTATTTCAATTTTCTTGTATCTGTTGAAGGGCTTGCTTTGTGAGTATATGGTCAGTTCTGGAGATGGTTCCATGAGGGGCTGAGAAGATACTATCATCTTTTGTGTTTGAATGAAGCATTAGATGGAGCTCACGGAGTCTTGTGGAAGAGTTTGGCTGAGGATTCAAGGACTTGAAGGGGACAGCAACTCCACAGGAAGACCAACAGATTCAAGATTCAACCAACCTAGATCCTTGAGATTGAACTACCAACCAAAAAGTGAGCTTGGGAGCATGGGCGGGACCTAGCCCTCCTTCATATGTGTGTGTGTGTGTGTGTGTTAGATGTGTGTATCTCGGTCTTCATGTGGTTCCCCCAACAACTGGAGCTGGGGCTGCCCCTGAGTCTGTTGCCTACCTGTGGATCCCATACCCTAACTGAGCTGCCTTGTCTGGCCTCAGTTGGAAAGACTGTGCCTCGTCCTGTAGTGACGTAATGTGCTATGGTGGGGTGATATACAAGGGTCCTCCCCCTTCTCATTCAAGAAGTGAGGGGGATGTGGAGAGGGGCTGTGTGGGGAGAGGGCAGGAGGGGGGACCTGCAATTTGGATATAAAGTGAATGAATAAATAAATAAATTAAGGAAAAGAGTATAAAAGAAAAACACAGAGACACAACTTAATACAATGGGAAGAAATGTTACCCCAACATCTCCTGCTTTTAACCCAAGAAAGAACTTTATCTATAATCTTAAAAAATTATATACAATAAGAACACTATGAGAACTATCAGGTAAGTGTTACATTTGCTACATCCAGTCCATTTGTATTTGGCAACCTTGGAGAAAGCACTCTACTCTCTATCTATCCTGTCTTGGTGAGTCCAAAGTTCTGTGCCTAAATCACTTTCTTATCACCACTTAAGATTTCCCATAAAACATCTTCTTAGACCCTCAAACACTCTCTTAGGTCTTAAGTTACTTAAAGTTTTGCCTTTCAGCCTTTATGTCTCTCTCGTCAGTTATCTGTTTTGACTCTGATAACACAGACAGCTGTAAGACTGCAGCCATCTAGTCTTCAACCCCATCAGAGACACCAGAGCTTCCTCCATGTCGGTGGGACATGTGTCTTTGACTGCCAGGCTAAGTAGATCTGACAGACTTCTCTGTGAGGTAGGAATTTTGATGGACTGTCCTACTTTGTCTTGGCAAAGTGGGACAACGGCTTCCTCGGTTCCTGATCACCCATAGTTTGGTTAGCGCGCTGTCAGCGGTCGGGCTAAGGCCTGGTCTTTTCTCCAGGATCCATCTTTGCCACAGTTGAAGCAAACTCCAGGTGAATATTCTTCAGTGCTCATCACCGTCTTTGGAAGGGCGTGGAGGTGCTCCAGGAGGTGGAGGTGCTCCAGGAGCTGGAGGTACTCCAGGAGGTGGAGGTGCTCCAGTAGCTGGAGGTGCTCCAGGAGCTGATGTCTCTCTGTCAAAACGCCTTTTATTATATAAACATTTTAACTGTCATATCCTGTAGATCCCGGAAGTGTTTGAGGACCTCCCATCTATCTAGAGAATATCTAAGTAGACAAACATCGCTTGTTTCCACCTAGTGACTTTTTGCTTAATATTGAAAACATACACAGGAAGCTAAATAAAACTTATTTCTGTAAATAACTAAATTAGTCCCCAACATGACCACAAACTTGATTATTTACAGATGATTATCAACTTGCATTTCTTAATTTTCATTAACATTTTTACAATAGTAGTTTTCATTAGACTAGAACTTTCCATTACATTTTGAAATGAGACGCATATTCACATATAACTTAAACAAGAGTCAGATCATGTAGAAAGAATGATGAAGCAAATGTAGCATTAAGTTTTTTTTTTAATCATCATACAAAAAGCCCTATCAATCTAAAGCATTTGAGATTTGTTGCTTTACTCAGCTAAAAGGAAATACAATAATAGCCTTTCTTTGTCCTTTTTCATCCTGTGTGACCTGATTTACCCTTTTTTAGCCCCTAACACTAGATAGGAGGGAAAGAAGGATGGGGGGGGGGGAGACAGAGAAGTCCCTGATTCCCCTTGTTTCCTCCCTGACAATGACAAACAACAACTCGTAACTAATCCCCCTAAATGACAACCAAAATCCACGGCCCCCCCAATGACCAAAACCTCTAACCCCACCTCTTTTTTTTTACTTCTTTTTTGTTTGTTTGTTTTAAAGATTTATTTATTATATGTAAGTACACTGTAGCTGTCTTCAGACACCCCAGAAGAGGGCGCCAGATCTCATTAAGGATGGTTGTGAGCCACCATGTGGTTTCTGGGATTTGAACTCAAGAACCTTCAGAAGAGCAGTCAGTGCTCTTAACCGCTGAGCCATCTCTCCAGCCCGAGCACATAAACTTTTTCTTTTCAAGACAGGGCTTCTCTGTGTAGCCTTGGCTGTCCTGGAACTCACTCTGTAGACCAGGCTAGCCCCGAACTCAGAAATTCGCCTGCCTCTGCCTCCCAAGTGCTGGGATTAAAGGCGTGCGCCGCCACCGCCCGGCCACTTTAATTTTTTTTTTTTTAAATACTAGTGAGACGGTAGCGCGGGTCAGCTACCGGCTGAGACTGGAAAGGCTACCATGGACAGCTCCTCCAGCGCTGTTGTGCCGGTAGCAGGCTGAAGGGATGTGGTGGAGCTGCCCTGGACAGCTCTTGTGGTCTGGGTGCCTGTGGTGGCCACAGGCTGGGGGCGGGGCGGGGGTGGAGAAGGAGGGGCCTGCCGCCACTTTGATGGCATTTGTGGTGCAAGGGTTTTTGTGGTGAGCCACTCAAGGACTACAGGAAGGAAGAAGGCAGGACTTCTGGGCAGAGAGAATGACCCAGAAGAAAACAGAAGGGATCAAAGCAGACAGGAGCAAACAGACAGAAACCACAATGGAGCAGAAAGGCGCAGAGCTAGCCACGTGGCACGTCGCAGGCTAGGAGAGGTGGGTTAAGGCAGAAGAGATAGCTGGCACCTGTCCCAGCAAACGTTCTAAGGTTTAAACTATATTAAAAGGCTCTGTGACACCATACCAATAGCAGGTCCAAAGAAAGTCCCCAATATAGGTGACACACATACAGTCCTCAGATCAGTCGTGAATCAAATGGCCCCTTGGCACCCTGCAAGAGCAGCCTGTGCACCTTTCTGTGGGAGTAAATCCTACTGACAGACACCAGACAACACTAGGAAAAGCAGCCAGCCAGCTGTGTCACAGAAGGAAGAACGCCTGCACTGGGGGGTCCAGGGCTTTGCTCTGTGACGGAGAGTCCCAAGGCCGGGAGACAGAGGGATCCTCTCAGGAGACAGGGGTCCCATCCATCTTGTTCAAAGGGGCTGAAACCAACACCGGGAAGGGACAGGACAAGGAGAAGTCCTGACCACACACCTTGTCTCTAGCTCATGTGACCCCGGGAGGTCTTCAAGCCTGGAAGAACAGTGAGGTCAGTCAAGCAGCCATGCTGACACCAGAGCAGCGGGCCCGAGAGCAGCGCTGGAGCTGAAGCTCTCCTCCAGAGGGGAACAGAGCCAGCAGCAGAGACCCTGCAGCTCCCCTCGGCCTCTCCCCATGCAGGGGACATCTTCGGGTCAGGTGTCCTGCTCACAGCTGAGGGAGCCAGTCCTTGGGCTAGGTGGAGGAGGATGGGCAGGACAGAGCTGGGGACTCTTGGGAGAGAACAACTCAAGAGCGGCCACCTGGCTTCTGCTTGGTCCCTAGGAGAGACAGAAAGATGGGCAGATGCTCCAGATAGGAAGCCTCCAGTGAATGAGAATTAACTTAGGAAGTTCGATGTGCCCGGGTCCAACAGTAATTCTCACTTTCTTCCATGTTCTTAGACTGGTGCGGTAACTACATCAGGGTGACTCTCCATGTACCAGGAAACCTGGGGGGATCAAATTCTTGACAAAAAGGTTTCTGGGTACACTCATACTCATACCTGCAGGGATGTAAGACTTTGTGAGATGTCAGAGCTCCAACAAAGATCAACTTATTCTCTGTCCTGCTGGGGACCTCGTCATTCTGAGCAGAGAAAGACAAACAGGAACACTGAGTGGACACTGGCAGAGGTCGGCAGGAAGCACCCACATGTACACAATCATCATGAAAAGTAAGAGAAACGGTTAAAATAAAATGAAAACATACAAGACGAAAGCTGACAGCACTGCTCCTGTAGACTATTCCATAAAGCAGGGACGGGTGGTTCTTCTTCATCGCCATCTTGACCAGATTCACAGCCACCCAGGAGAGCGAGCACCATTCCTCTGTGACAGGCATGTCAGAGTATGGGAGATGCACCACACGTGTCCACAGCTCCATCTCCAGGGCCAGGGCCCTGGACTGAGTATAAAGGGAAGCGAAGGAAGAACAGGCATTGCCTCCTCTCTGTGTGACACCGCAGTGACACCAGCCCCACAATTGACTGTGTCCCCTCAGATGACAGCCAATGTGATGGAGCCCTCCATTGTTCAGAGCAGCAAGAGAAGGGAGCGGTGCCGGAGGAGACCTGGCAGTGCACCCTGATCCACGTTTGTTACCCAATCTGACTCCAGAGCCTGCAGGAACATAAAAATACAGGAAGCCGCACAACAATTTGCCTGATCAAGGCAGATGGGCAAACTACCATTAGAGATTTTCATATAGAAGTAACAATATAGTCAAAAGATCACACACCCTGAGAAAATGTTGTTCCATTTGTATCTAGGGATGTAAGGAGGGTTCGATGTCTGGCACTCAATGGATGCAATTCCCCACAAACATAGACTCGAGGACAGAAATCACATGGATACCAGTAGATTTACAAAAGACCTTTGGTAGGGTTTACATTCGTGATACATACAGAAACTAAGAGCAGTGGACTGGCCACACCACACACACATACGCAAGACTTCAGTAACAGAGGCCACACAGATATCACTTCCTCTAAACTCAGAAGTGAGAAAGACTCTGTGGTCTTACTAAGATTATCCCCGGACTGCTTTATAAGATCAAAAGGGACAGAGAAGGACCCAAAGGAAAAAGAGAAGGGTGGGAACAGTCTAGCTCGCTCTATGTGGAGGCAAAAGGTCCTGAGCTTAAATCATCTTTAAGATGCCAACAGAAAACTGTAATTTTAATTTTTAATAGCTTATTTTTAATGATGGTTCTTAAATGCTTTATTCTCCCTTGTAGCCCATCACCCACCAGAGGTAGTGGAAAAAATGATATGGGGAAAGTGGGCCAGTTTAGAAAAGTTCTTTGGGGACACAAGGAGCTGAAGAGGTTTGTAGCCCCATAGGAGGAACAACAATATGAACTAACCAGTACCCCCAGAGCTCCCAGGGACTACACCACCAACCAAAGAGTACACATGGAGGGACCCACAGCTCCAGCTGCATATGTAGCAGAGGATGGCCTTGTCAGACATCGATGGGAAGAGAGACCATTGGTCTGCCTTAGCCTTTCACCTGTGTCTGCTTCAGCAAAACACTCCTTCATGTGTTTGATCCAGTAAAACACCATCCAACACAAGTGACTTTCCAAAGGACCCTTAAGTCTCCACTTCAGAAAACTGTGGGTGATAAACACTTTGAGGAAACAAAGGCCACACAGTCAGCAGCTCCACTGGGTACCACGCAGTGTAGCATTAGTAGAACTGGTCATCCTGTCAGCTCCTCCTCGGGAGCTGACTCTGAGAGAGACTCGAGGATGTTTATGCAAATGTTCTCCACACGCCTTCCCTGGGACAAGCTGTCCCTGGATCTATAACAGGGAGGAAAGAAAACTGCAAAGAGTTAAGGGTGTTAGAAACACAGGGCTGCCTGGCGGTGGTGGCACACACCAGTAATCCCAGCACTCTGGGAGGCAGAGGCAGGCGGATTTCTGAGTTTGAGGCCAGCCTGGTCTACAGAGTGAGTTCCAGGACAGCCAGGGCTATACAGAGAAACCCTGTGTCGGGGGGAAAAAAAAAACAAAAAAACAAAACAAAAAAAAATCCAAAAAACCAAAACAAAACAAAAAAAACATTAAAAAAAAAAAAAAAGAAACACAGGACTACTGCCAGCAGGACTGCTGGGGGTCGGGGTGGGAGGTGCAGGCCACCAATCCTGTCCACCTGAGGTTGATCACTGGGTCCCAGATAGTCATGGGTGCAGAGCTGTTCATGGGACTCAGTCCTTTCTGTTGACTTTCAGACGGGGAGCAGTCACAGTCTTCAGTGCTATGCCTACCTATGCACCCACAAGGTGCCAGGGCATCACTCCAATGAGAAGACCACACAGACATTATGAAGACGTTCATGTGGGGAAAATGGTTAGTGGGGAAGAGTGGGAGGTGATGAAGGGGAAGGGGGAACTTAAAGGGCTGAATGAGAACAAGGAGAATACCTTCTGTACATGTATGAAACCATCAGTGAACAAATTTAATTTAAAAAAAAAACACTCAAAGGGAACCGGAGAAAGGGCTCATTGAGAACTCAAGTTCAATTCCCAGAACTCACGTGGCGGTTCAGAACTCCCTGTGACTCCAGTTCCATGGAGTCCGACGCCTCCTCCTGGCCTCCATGTGCATCAGGCAAGCACATGGTACTCTGACACATGTGTCAGAGTGTGGGAGCAAAACACCCACACACATAAAATAAGGTAAATAATTTAAAAACATCTCCGAGAGCCAGAAACAATGGTTGTATACCTTTGATCCCAGTGCCAGACCTATATATATATATAGAGAGAGACCCCGTCTCAGAAAAAGAAGTCAGTAAATTTAACTTGGGATTAGGAAGAATCTGCAACCCTTGTGAAAACATGCTCCTGCATTGTGTAGAAGGCACCAAGGGGGGCTTGTATAATCAGATGCCTCCCAAGTGTGTACAACACTGCATAAGATGTACAGGTGGCACTATCCAGTATTCAGAGAATTCTGTAGGAAGCAATGAGTGCCTCCTCTCGTTAGGAGAAAGTGTGAGTTCATGTTTAATAAAAGCTAACATCACACACATACCAAAGGGCTGTTTAAATACAATTCTTCATGACTGGATAGCAGTGACAATTGATTAGTGTGTGTACCTTATGTACGTGTGTACCTGGGGTCACATGAAATATTTCTCGGGGAAAAGGAAGGTGTCAAAGCACACACTGGAGGAGTGACACCTCCCAACAAAGGGTGTGGGGCGCTGCACATCCACATGGGGAGGAAGGGAGGAGAGGCCATCTCTATAGGAAAATCGGCTCGGGGGCTCTGGGACACACCTAGTCAGGAGAGTGCTTGCCTATGTCCATGAGGCCTGGGGTTTGATCTCCGGCAGTGTGGGGACCAGACACCGTGGTACACACACGACCTCCCAGAGCTCGTGGGTTGGAGAAGCAAGAGAATCAGATGTTTTAGCTCATCCTTGGCAACACGAAGAGCCTGAGCCTGCCTGGTCCACAGGAAACATTTGCAATGGCTTAAAGACAGGAGGCATGAAATGGAACGGATTCACAAGATGACCACAGCCAAGCCATTCTGCGGATGCAGGCAAAACTGTCAAGGAATTCTGTGAAATTCCAGAAGCCACTGAATTCATAGCAATCATCAGAGTAAATGGACAGCCTTCAGAACGGGAGGATATATACTATATACAAGAGGAGATTAATACTAAGAACGTGTAAAGAACTCAGGAGGCCCAGGATATGACACATTGGGTGTTTTATTTCCTATCGAAGCATGTGGACCTGAGTTCTGACGTGCAGCCACCGTATAAAAGCTGGAAATGGTATTGTATCTCTACCCTTCTTCTCTGGCCTCTGTGTGCATACATGAGGAGATGCAACCACGCTTACATATGGGCACACATGAACATGTGCACATCAACAACACAAATTACCTCAGAAAAGCCAACATTTTATTTAATTTACTTTTTTTCTTTTTTTTTTTTTCTTTTTTGGATAGGGTTTCTCTGTGTAGCCCTGGCTGTTCTGGAACTCACTCTGTAGATCAGGTTGACCTTGAACTCAGAAATCCACCAGCCTCTGCCTCCCGAGTGCTGGGATTAGAGGTGTGTGCAACTACTACCCCGCTCCCCTGAAAACTTAAAGAACAGAAAATATCCTTCCAATTTACAAATGGGTCAACGGATCGAGAACACAGGAATAGCCATCGAAATCATGAAGAATTTTTAACCCTTAAGCCATCGATGCCTGAGATCACAAGGCACCCCAGGCAGGCAGGCTGTCCAGAAAGCTAGCGCTGAGAAACATGGCTTAGAACGCAGGGCGACAGGGCACGGGGATTTCTACCACTGCAGCCTGCTCGTCAGTCCAGAGGTTCCTCAACTCTAACTCTGTGACTACCATATTATCCAGCTGCCCCTCCCCTGAGAGCAAGGCCATCTAAGTCAGCACATCGCCGTTCCCTGCTCACCCGTGCTCACTGCGGTGCTATTGGGAATACAGACCCACGTGTACACATGCATGGCTCCGTGTACATGTATGAACGTGAGATGTAAGTGCCGAGGGGGACATTTTGTAGGGCGATGTGGACAAGAAAGCAGGGGGATAAATAAGAGTAAAGATGGGATAGATGTGAGCACTGTGCAAAGACCCACAGGAAAGTGTCATGACGCCGACTGTTCTTATGAGAATTCAGCATTAGTAAGCATGAGGCAACCAGTGCACACACGTCTCACGGGTACTGAAGAAACTGATCTCAACGGGCAAATTCCAGAGTTAACTCAGGAGGCCCTAAAAGCCTGGCCTTGCTGACTGCAGGCTGTCTCCTCAGCAGAGACTCACGGTCTCTGAGAGTTGGGGACGGCCTTGGGGAGATTTATACCTCACAGACTTGGCCCCGGAAACTCCTGAAACTGAATAGAAAGGATTCTTCTCAGTTGGTCTCGTCCCCTGCTTGTTCGCAGAGCTGCTGTCAAAGCCTGAATTCCAGGTTTCCAAACAGTCTGTTTGTTTGTTGTTTGTTTGTTTGTTTGTTTTTTGAGACAGGGTTTCTCTGTGCAGCCCCAGCTGTCCTGGAACTCACTCTGTAGATCAGGCTGGATTCGAACTCAGAAATCTGCCTGCCTCTGCCTCCCAAGTGCTGGGATTAAAGGCATGCGCCACCACCGCCCTGCCCAAGCAGTGGGCCTTCTTTTAAAGAAGGTGATAATATGAACCTGACCTGTATCAGAAATGCCAGTGGAGTCCACGTCTCATGATTCTACCACAGGAAACCAATGCTTTTAGAGCTTACAAGGAGGATCCAGCTGCTACGATAGTTTACATATAGATGCCAAAACCAGAGGATACTGCTGGGCGGTGGTGGATGTACCAGTGTGAGATCACCAACGCTTCGTCTCCAAAAAGAGCAACCCATATCTCCTGGACATTTTCTTTTTACAAAAACATATTTATTACTATTTTATGATAACACGGGAACCACGGTGCCAGTGCGGAGGTCAGAGGGCAGCAATATGAAGTCAGTTCTCACCTTCCACCTCTACCCGGGTTTCAGAGACTGAGCTCAGTTCATCAAACGTGTGCATTAAGTATTTGTGCCCACTGTGCCATCGCCCATGCAGATTACTGGGGGATTTTGTCTCTAACCAACGCTGTGACAGAGAGAAGGCGATCGGCTGAGACACCCATAGGCCGAGGTGTGGTGTCAGTCACCAGCACTCAGGAGGCCAAGGCGTGGTGTCAGTCACCCGCACTCAGGAGGCCGAGGCGTGGTGTTCTCTCTCTCCACGTTTACATGGCCTTCAGTGAGGGAACTCATGTCTCCATTGCTAAGCTGTCAACATTACCCACTGGTCCAGCTCAGCAGCCTCAGGCACAGGTCTAAGGTACAAGTGTTCTGAGTAGACTTTTACTCCAAGAAGTATTTGTTTTTCTATCCAAGACGGCTAGCCTCCAAGGGCCAATATTCCATCAACCTCACACGTCTCATGAAACTCTTACGCATGCACCTGTTTGCTCAACGCACGCACATTGCCCTGGGGTGCGGGTTGGCCTGGCTCGTGCCATTGGTGCCTGCTTTGGCAAAGAGTAACCTCCCTGAGTTACATGAAAGACATATATGTTCTTTCCAACAATCGAAGGGCTCATCCGGGTCTGCTCCCTTGGACAAAGCGCTTCCCCTACATGTTTTGGTGTGGCCTCCAGGGTCTTGTCTGAGGAACATTCCTTTGGATTTGTAGCAATTTCAAGACAGGTAACAATACAGGCAACGTAGGGGAAGGGCCCAGCCAAGCACCATGGGGACCAGACAGCAGTGTGCACAGACCAAGGCAAGAAAATCACCCAGCTGACAAAACATTGCCTTTGTTGTTGGAGCACACTGAAGCTGCGGGCAGTGTGAGACACTTCCTCAGCTGATGCTCAGCTCAGATACAAGAAGCCTCCTCCTTAGCACTGGTGTGTGTGTGTGTGTGTGTGTGTGTCTCCAGGGGACTCTCAACTTAGGAACCAGAATGAGAAATACCAAGGTGAAACCAAGCTCAGTGAAAAACAACCTTATTTCTCCAGAGGTGGGAACAAACAGCTCTCCCTGACCAGAGACTCTTCCCACCGAATATATCCCTACATTCCCAGTGCAAATGGTCCCTCCCTCAGACCTTACTCGGTGACGTATGGCCTTGTGGTGGGAGCTAAATAGCACTAAGTTGTCTCCTTATCTTCCTCTCTGGGCATGGGAGACTCCCTTCTTCCCTTCTGCACCTGGTTCCCTCAGAGAGCCCGGGAGACACTGTATGGTGTGGGGACAGAGACCAGCCAGCAGCTCCATCCCACACTGTCTTTGTAAGGTTGCCCAGGCAACTGCTTTACTTCACAGATCACCATCCACGGCTACCAAGGTTTTTAAACCAGGACTACCTACTTGTAAGAAATTAGTTTCGAGACTAAAGGTCCAGCCACCACGGAAAGTGTCTGTCTGCTCTCAGACCAAGCCATGCACTCATGGGACAAAAGGTGCTGTTGGGTCCGAAAGAAACCAAGAACGACTGTCTAACTGTGGTGCACATTAGTGGACCACAGCTCGCGCGGGCCTCCCGGTTCTCTTACATTCCACATACCAGTTACAGAGATGGTGTAGGGAGGCTGGCACTTCTCACCCCACCCTATTCCTTCTGCTGTCTTTTTTGGGGTTCCTTTTCCTGGAAACTGAGTGAGATCAAACAAAGACCCACAGGTCATGGTTTTGAATTCACAGTTACGTTTGTGTTGAGACATATGGCCTCCCCCTGTCTTAGACTGAGACCATGGAATTCCTTCCTCTGTTACTTTGCTCTTTGGGGACTGAACACCAGAGGACTGTTACATCAATGCTAATCTAACTCAGACAGTTGCTTGAGAAACGAAGGGGCAGCTGCCCACGTTTCCATACTCCCCATGACCTCACACCCTGGTGAGATATGGGCTCAGTTTATGGAGCTGAGTTCATCCCACAGTCAAAAAGACAGCCAAGTTGCCATCTTGGCTGATGCTTTCATTAAGGTAGAGGTGGCCATGTGACCTGGCCGTTAACCTGGCTAGCAACATCATCAAAATGGCGACACCCATAATATTTTCCAATATCACTGGGCCCTCAGAGGATCTCTGCACCCCCGGGACTCCTGTGCCACAGGGAGACAGGAACACATCCCAATCCTCTCACAGTTTTCTCTGTTTTATTTCATCTCCCTGTGTTCCCCATGGGATCATGGAGTTGGAGCAACCAGAAGAGACTCCGACATGGGCTCTCCCACACCATGATGAGAGTCAAAGCTTTTCCCATATAGTTTAGGAGAGCAATAACGCAAACATTTTGGGTTGGTGCATTGTTTTGCATGATCTATTTACTGCTTTCTAGAGAAGACTTAAGAGTTTTCCCAGACATCTGCCTCCGACATGAGGCAGCTACCAACAGGAGCTGACACTCTCAAATGGGCAAACCTGGGAAGACATTTTTAGCAGCCAAAGTCTGAGTTTTGAGATAGTACGAACCAAGTACACAGGACCCGAAGGATACCCAGACCCCAGACAAGTTGCTGCTAGTGGGTGTCCCAGTTCAGAGATGGATCAGCCTGCTTGGGCAGGGACGCTTATGACACTGACTTTACACATGGTGGCAAGAATGTAGAAAGAACACTCCTCCACTGCTGGTGGAGTTGCGAACTTGTACAACCACTCTATAAATCAATCTGGTAGTTTCTCAGAAAACTGGAAATGGTTCTACCTGAAGACCCAGCTACACTACTCCTGGGCATTTACCCAAAAGATGCCCACCATACCCCAAGGACACAGTCTCTGCTGTGTTCATAGCAGTTTTATTTGTAGTAGCCAGAAACTGAAAACTACCCAGAATGCCCCTCAACAGAAGAATGGATACAGAAAAGGTGGCTCATTTACACTATGAAATACTTTACTATTCAGGTATTAAAAACAAGGACATCATGAATTCTGCCAGCAAATGGATGGAACTAGAAAATATCATATTGAGTGAGGTAATGCAGACTCAAAAGGACATGCACGGTGTGTGCCCATGATACATGCCACAGACACAAAGAAGGTGAACAGGAAGAGGCCCCGAGCAGGGATGCTTGAGTCACACTTAGAAGGGCAAACAAAACAGTGATAGGAGGCAGAGGGAGGGAGAACTGGGGGTGGGGGGAAAGGGGAGGGGGAGCAGGAGGAGGGGGATGGGGAGCCAGGATCAGGTTCAGGGAGAGATAGGAGAGAGGCCCAGAGGGCCTGAAGAAGGATCTGGAGCGGTGCATGGGAGGGGCGTGTCTCTAGGAAGCCCCGGAGACCTGGGAGAGAGGAGGCTCCCAGGAGTCAATGGGGCCTTAGCAGAGATGCCTAACGGTGGGGATGTGGAGCCTGAAGAGGCCACCTCCTGTGGTCAGGCAGGAACCCCAGAGGAGATAAGGACACCAACCCATCAATAAAACTTTCCACTCCAAGTTTACATGTCTAAAAGAAATGCAGGGGTGGAGCAGAGACTGCAGGGAAGGCCAGCCAATAACTGGCCCGACTAGAAACCCTTCCCATGGTTGCGCAAGCACCAATCCCCATTATTAATGAAACTCGGTTACTGACCAAGCCAGCTCAGTCAGCAGGGTCTCGAGAGGGACGGAGGATTGAAGAAAGAAAAGACAATCAGACAGCATTGTAACAAGACTCCAGGTAGTGTCCAGGCTGAAGCGGGTTTAGTTTTTCCCAGTCTGCTTTTATACCATTCCAGGTACATGCAAGGAATAGGGTCAGTTCTTAGATCAAAGGCAAAGCAGTCAAAGAACAAACAAAGTAGAGACAAAGTAGTCAAACAAGGCAACAAAGTCTCGGAAAGATGGCCAAGACAAAAGGAGCACAGTGCGTTCCGGCTGTGTTCATCGTGAGCCTTGAGTTAGGCCAGTGTAAACGTTCTTATCTGAGCCCACTCCCTCGGCCTCCTAGACCAAAGTAAATATCCTTGCCAATATCCTTGAAGCAGCATCGGGCTCTCCACGTGCTCTTCTTACAGACAGGAGCGCAGCGTAACTGTCCTAAAGAGAGCCTCTACCCAGCAGCTGCCTGATGCGGATACCCAGCCGAACATTAGACAAAGTTTGGGGACACTTATGGAAGAGATGGGGGAAGGATCGAAGGCCCTGAAATAGATGGGAACCCCACAGGAAGACCAACAGAGCCAACAAACCTCTGAGCCACGGCCAGAGAACATACACAGGCTGGAAGAAGGCCCCAGGCACGCACCTACGTAGCAAACAGACAGCTGGGTCTTCAGGGCTGCCCTGTCTGGTCTCAGTGGGAGAGGTTACACCTAATCTGGCAGAGACTTGATGTGCCAGGGTAGGGAAATACACAGAGGAGGGAGCCCACCCTCTCAGAGGAGAAGGGGGTAGGGCGAGGGACTCTGAGGAAAGGACCAGGAGGGGGAGTAGTGTTTGGGATGTAAACAAACAAACAAACAAACAAATTTAAAACAAGATACCGGCTCTGCTACATCTTAAAGTCTGCGTTTTCTGTCCTGACTTTCTCTGAGGTAAAATATTCTTTACATTCTCAAAACTCCTGTGTTCTAGGTGAATTGTCCACTTTTGAGTCTATCGCCCCCCCCCCCTTGTGTCCCAGTCACTGTTCCACGGCTGTCAAGAGACAGCAGGACCAAGGCGACTCTTATAAACGAAAGCATTTAATGCATTTAATTGGGCCTTGCTGATGGTTTCAGATGTTAGCCCATTAGAGTTCTGCACCCTGACCAGTAGGCAGGAAGAAAGGCACTGGGTTGGTATGGGCCTTTGAAACCTCAAAGCCCTCCTCTAGAGACACACTTCCTCCAACAAATCCCTACCTCTGAATTCTTCTGATCCTTTTAATAGTGCCACTCCCTGGTGACCAATCATTAAAATATGAGCCTACGAGGGCCTCTCTCACTTACACCTCTACCCCTTGCTTCTAGTTTTACTTTATAGTTACAACGATATAACAGGCTAAGGAAAGAAAATTCTGCTGCTTTTTTTTTCCTTTTTCTTTGTTTAAAAAAAAGATGTTGTTTTCTGTGTTCTGTATTCTCTGAGTTACAAGTAGTAAAGAAAATAATAATCAAATTAGATGACTGTTAACAGTCATTCTATGGAGAGGATACTGAGAGAACTCTCTTAATAAAAAGTCATAACATGCTTAATAAACGTTACAAGTATTAAAAAACTTGGGCACTTATAGAAGTATTAATAATAATAATAATAATAATATGCAAAACAAACTTCTGGTAGATTTAAGCATGGGACTGGAGGAGGAGAAAATGGCTTTTCTTTATAGGTCTAGATGATCATCTCTATTCTAGTTTAAAAGGGGGAATACATGTCTTCTATGAGCTAAAGCTGCAATTACAGTTCACCTGTTAGTATTTTTGATCTATGTTCCTCAGGGTTTCCGTTCCTGTGAAGAGACACCATGGCCAAGACAATTCTTATAAGGACAACATTTAACTGGGGCTCGCTTACAGGTTCTGAGGTTCAGTCCATTATCATCATGGTGGGAAGCACGGCAGCATCCAGGCAGACAAGGCCCTGGAGGAGCCAAAAGTCCAACATCTTGTTCCAAAGACAAACAGGAGAAGACTGACTATGCCACACTGGGCGGAGCGAGCGTCAAAGCCCACCCCACGGAGACAGTTACAAGGCCACACCTCCTGACAGAGCGTCAAAGCCCACCCCACGGAGACAGTTACAAGGCCACACCTCCTGACAGGTCCACTCCCTACGGGCCAGCATATTAAAGCCACCACGTTATGTGTGCCTTCTTGTCTACCTTCTGTGTACAGAGAGTGCTCCTTCACATCAGTGTCATATGATATTTGTGGCACGTGTAACTATGTTTTTAAATGTGCACATGTGGCACATTTGACAATGTGCCAAGGTTCCTATTAAAATGCGAGTTTTTTTTTCTTCTAATTCTCAGGTTCTATGAGACCGAAAAACTGGGATATAAACGTCCAAGCAAAGTGGGTTGTTTCCTACATGCATCAGGAAAAGCTTGGTGATTTAAGTGTGTTTGGGGCCATCCTAACGTGTTACAGGACTCTATCATGTGGCTTGGATTCAGCTTTCTTTGAACACGGAGGTGTGCACAGGCCTCTCTTCTGAGTTGGTCAGCTTTCCATAGTCATGACTCCTGTGTGCCTGTTTGGAAAAGTCCAGCAGCTGGGCTTTTTGAGACCTGGTTCTTTGAGAGGATGGACAGGATTAACAGACCCACGGCCCGACTAACCGAAAGGAAGAGTGAACCCAAATTAGTAGAATCACAAACAAATAAAGAAACATCACAATAGACATCAAAGAAATTCAGAATATTATAAGGGACTACTTTAAAAATCTGTACCCCATTAAGTTGGAAAATGTAAAAGAAATGGATGAATTTCTAAATTCACCTACCGTTCCATATTTAAACCAAGACGAGATCAATCAATCAATCTAACCAGACGTGTAACAACAAGCTAAGATTCTCTGTAGTGGTAATCCTAAAAAGTTTTTCTTTAGCCATGGCTAGCTCCTGAAAGAATGAGATCGAGATTATTAGATTTATTTAACCAAGCTTTACTGCATAATACCTGGGCAGTTAGTGATCTACTTTAATCCTCTAAGCTAATCTGGCCATCTGCCAGCCGACTCCCCTGAAATACTTACATTTTAGTGTTGGTCTGGCTCTCTGGGTTCCAGATGCGTTTTCCATGATGTCTTTCTCCTTTGACCCTCCTAGTGGCTGGTTACTCCTTACTCTTCTCAGTCTTCCCTCCCCTGGCTGTCAGAAGTCTCCCACCCACTGGCTAACCAGCTTTGATTGACAAGGCATAGAATAAATGCTAAACATTGTTTACACTAACTTGAAACAGGAGATATTTGGACCAAGCATTACAATGCCATGTCCAGATTGCAATAAGTTACGAGGACAAAGAAATCAGCATTAGTTACACAGTGCACAAAAATATTATGCCTGCATTTGCCCCTTTTTGTCCAATAAAAGGCTCTTTCTCAAATAATAATGATCTTTATACAATAATAACAATTATGAAGAGTTTCAGGTAAGGTTTATATTATAATATCTAGTCCATATGTGTTTGGTTATTTTCATAAAGTATTTTATTAACTATACTATTGGTGAGTTCAGAGTTCTGTACCTAAGTCATTTTCTAAACTTGCATTACCTAAAAACATCTATTTAAATCTTTAATGACTTAAATTTCTATGTGTGACTATAATTATATAGTCTTCAATCCCATCATAGATTTGAGAAGGAATAAATGTTACCAGAGTATGCAGGAAGTGCAGAGCAAGCAGCTTCCAAAACCATAGAAATGACAGACATAGTTGACTGCTTGAACAGTCCCTTGTGAATGTCTCTATAACAGTGGAACATCCATCTTCATCCTTCTGACCCAGAACATCTCACAGACCATTTTGTGAAGCAAGAATTATAAAGGACTGCTTACCTTGTCTTGGCAAAACTCAGCAGTTGACTTCCCTGCATTCTGTTTGTCCAGTTTGGACAGTTTTCTGTCTGCAGTTGAAGCAAGGGCAGTTTTCTGCCCAATGGCAGCTTGCCACATTTGAAGTGAACTCCACATGGAAGTTCTTCAATGTGCATCACCTTCTTTGAAGGGAACTGGGAGTACTGCCAGGATCAGACCTGTCTCATTGTCAGAAAAGATCTTTTAATAATAAAACAACTTTAAATGCCACATTCTATGGATCTCTGAGGTTTTAAAAGACCATCTATAGTATATATGAATTGTCAAACATTGTTCACTTTTAACTATCTGCTCTCTGAATAACCTTATAAAGATCCTACTCTAATTAACCAGACTAGTATCTAACATAACAATGAGTTTGATTATTTGACTATCAACCTGCATTTCTTACTTATCCTCAACAGTTTATAATAGCGGCTTTCAAGAGGACTAGAACTTTACATTACATTTTAAAGAATAATATAGGTACAATACCGCAAATAAAATTGAAAACATATATAGCATAGTATGTTGTAGTAAAATGTAACCTCAATTTTTTACCAGTATACACAGGTCTATACCAATGTAACAAAATGTAACCTTGGTGCATATCAATATACAAAGATCAGTATCAATGTAGGATTTATTGCTTATTAATATTCTTTTGAGTACAAAAAGATTCAATAATCTACCCATTACTTATATCGTTCCAAAATTATTCCTAATCCCCTTTTTTTCTTTTCTTTCTTTCTTTCTTCCCCTTTCCCCCTAGCACTAGATAGAAGAGAAAGGTTGAAGAAGAGAAAAAATCTCTGAATCTAACCTCCCCATTTTATTTCCTTCCTTCCAAGACCATAAGTACTGTGACCATCACCCTTAAACAACGACAATGTCCAACACCCACTGAATGACCAGAAATCATCTACTCAACCTCTTGAGAATGGGGCAGTTCTCTTAAAATCGCTTCCTGCTAATTTGGGGCATTACTTTACCTTGGGAGGCAAGAAAATTGGGGAAATGGTTGATTTTTAAGAAAGT